>NC_139229.1:75138574-76508960 GCF_977018435.1 Lepisma saccharinum | reverse complement strand
GCAGGGTGGAAAGTAGAGGCGTGCCAAAAATTCACGAAAACGAGTCCTCTGCGCAAGTGGTGACTCGAGATGGTTCGACAAATGAACACGCGAAAGGGAAAGGGATTGAACGGAGGGGGCAACGCGACTTCTGCTACTAGTTTCGAGCAGCGCCTCTAGATCGACCACAAGGAAAAAAACCTTGGGAAGAGAAGACCCCGCGCAGCTTTCCCTTCTTCCCTCCACCTCGGGCCATAAGGAAGCATGGTCCACTCTCCCCCTCCCCTACTCGCGGGGGTACGGTGCACAGGAGCCGCGGGTCTGCGCAAGTTTTTTTGCTCGTGGTTCCACTATACTGGTTTGCTCTGCCCATTCGCTTTCTCCCCTTCTCTATCGTTATGCGCGGTGTTGCTCCACAGACTCCAGGGAAAAAATATAAGTACCGTGGATTAGAATCCATTATTAAATTGTCCCGGTTGGCTCTCCTTGCTTAAACTGTGCTGCTGTTAGGTTTTTTAATTAGCAGCAAGCAGAAAATCTGTAAATTCTTGTAACAACCTATATGAACTTACAAGTCCCAGGTATCACATTATACCCCATAGTAACACCTCATTTTGAAAAGTGTGATAGTGGTAATGAAATGTCCTTCTTATCGAATATTTTTTCCCTTAAAATAGAATTGTGAAGGTTACAAAGAATGACAGTTACAAATGGATTAAAGACGAACGTTGATATCTTTTTGGACTTGCTGGAATTTGGAGCTCGTTTCTGGAACAACAATGATTTGTTGTGAATTATAGAACGAGTAGCATACAAACAATATTAAATTCTGTGTACAGTTTGTGAACACTGACGAACATAGAGGATTGCAAACGTGTACTCTTTTTTGCACTCCTCACTCTGTTATTGCTGACAAAATGCACAAATGAAGCCTAAACAGTTTAAATGCACAAAAGCAAGTAACGAACGAACATAATGTTTTAATGCACACGTAAAATGTTGGAAAGCAATAAATTCGTTAACATGTGATGCATCCGAGAACAATTAAATTAAACTTCATTAGAAGCGCACCCGGCGGTAATTAAATGTTGTTTTTTTTATTTGAATACACCTAATTAATTGAAACGCTCTAATCGTGCATGCAGCACCGTTGTTTCCGAAGCACGCCGCCGTCCATACTTGCGAGAAATCATTCACTCCGATATTGATGTTCTTTTTTTTCCTATCTCGCAACGGTGGTACCAGGGGAAGGGCATTATTGGAGCGTTATTTTTTTTATAATGTAGAGGCGCTGATTTTCGCGCGTTTATGGGCGCTGGATGTGCGCTGCAATTAAAAAACAGATGACTGTGTTCCAACCGTGACAATCCACAACTAACAAACAGTCGATAATTGAACAGCTGTGTTATTCCTGGTTCGTGTACCGGAACGCGTGTGTTTGTTTGTTAGTTATGTTCGCCTCTGTGTTCCCTGGCACAGAGAGCATGGGCAAAAAGTTAACACGAAAGAAAACAAGACTGTTAAACTCGATGGCACTGACGGAGCGGTTCGGACAAGGGAAAAGAACAACGCAACAAAATGTTTTTTAGTACTATTTCCGAGCGACGTACACGACGAGTTGTTTTTAAAAGGCAAATCTGTTCCGTGTATCGTTGTGGACCCTCCTCAACCCTTTTGCAAAACCAACAAAAATGGATCGAGTACGATAAAATGCATGTTGTTGCTTTTAACCTTGTACGCCTGCATATGCATGTGCAATAAAATCTAAAGCAGTATGGTGTTTGCGTGGATGAGAGGCTCTGGAACTCGCCCAGCCTCGGTGAGGGTGCCTTACGCGCAGCTTCAGAGAGTGTGCCTGTCGTGAATTGGCTCGGTACGCTCCTCCCACAGGATGCGCTTCGTTCAACCGCGCATGCGCAGTACATCGCTGCGCACGTTGCTGTGTCGACGACCATCGACGTAATTTTTCCCGTGCGACCCACGAAGGGTTATGCACGGCGTTGTTCCTTAGATTCCTGGGACGGGGTATAGCGTCCTATCTGCAAATCATCAAAAATTATTTTAACACACTTCAATTTAAGATCAAATAGTATGACATTGAATCAACAAATACGATTTGGTGGTTAAGAACTGTCCACAAAAAAGGAATCTAGCTGCAGTCCTGTCCTCCTAATTGCTCCCACAACCTGTACCTTCCCCCCTGCTCCCCACAAGCCTGTCCTAACAACATCGCCGGCACTTAGGTAGCTTGCCAGCCATCAGCCTAACTGCGTTATCCAAACACAGTCACTTAAAGAGCTTTCGGCGCGCTAATCCCATAGAAGTCGCCCTCCGCCGACCAACCCGCCGATGACGGAGACGACACGTTCGCGAGCGAAGCATCGGAATCTCTGTACCCCCTCCCCCCAACACACACACGTCGCCGCTGAACTTGAACGAAAACCAACACAAGGGGGGGAAACCCAAGTGTCCTAACGACCCCTCAGGCTCAGTCTTGATGAGAACTCCAGGCGTTAAGGACTGTTGCGATTGGCTAATTGCTTAACGTGCGGTTCTGTCAGCGACAACTGGCACACTGCCGGAGAAAAATAGTGTTTTCTTCTCATGTTTAAGTACTTATTCGGCAAGGTGGCGAGTGACATGTGTAGATGTCCCCTTCAGACAAAATTAATAGTATTGGGGGGTGTAAATATTAGTCGACGTATGAGAGTAATACATTTTATTTTTGACACCATGTGTCGCACCAGTCCAGGGGTGCCCACAGGGGGGGGGGGGATTATGGCACAGGTTGTGCCATCAAGATTTTTGGGGGAATTTTTCCCCTTCAAATAATATAAAATTCAACATTTATATCTTTTTCCAAAAGATATGTAAAGATTTTACACCTTAAATGCACCACCATATTTAACCCATTAGATGAAGAAAAAAAGTGTTTAAGGGCATTATCGAAGGTTGTGGGGGGGGGAGATATCCAACTTTTACATATTAGCCCTTGATTGAGATGTGGGTTCTGGGGGGGGGGGGTATGAATTACGTTTTGGGGACAGTGTCCAACCCTAAGTCTTAGATTTTGGCGGGTATGTTAGTTAGAGGGAGATTGAGCATTAAATTGAGGGGACATCCAATTCTTGTGTATTGCTATTGTCTTAGACTGTTGTGGAAATTCTGGTGTGGAGACTGAGAATTAATTTTTTGGAGGAGGTAATATGCACTCTTCAATATCAACAGTAAGTCTAAAATTGATTGAGTATTAAATTTAAAGGGGGAGATAGAAAGCTGTTGATAAAGTGTTAAACCTTAGATTGTCAAGGGATTTCTGTTGTGGAGAGAGAGTTCGAACATTACATTTTGGAGACTAAATTTAGCGATATGGTATCCACACGTTTTCGACCCCGTACGTGCCAAAGGAGAAGCTGGAAAAGACTAAGAAAGTATTGACATCCTACCTATTAAATTAATATTCTTGAAAGCCTGCAAAGAAATGTATGTAAAAATGTTCTTGCTCGCTTCGCTCGCATTAATGTGTTGCGTGTTTGGCGCTTTACTGAGGAGAATGAGAGGTTTTTATATTACGAGGGGCGATCAGATTGCTCCGACCCTAACATAGAAGGAATGACGTTATGATTGATTTTTTATTTTGTTATTGTTTAGTGATCCTTTGTATGCTTTCATTCTGAATTGGAAGTCTCAGTAGCGTACAGTTTTCTTTTTACACAGGTTTAACTGAGTGAAGTTGTGTCAATGTGCCAGAATGGAGAAAACTGAGGTGAGAGCGGTGATCAAATATTTTGTGAAGAAGAAGTGGACGGTATCCAAAATTCATGAAGACTTGGTGGATACCCTAGGGGACACTACTCCTTCATACAGTATGGTGAAGAGATGGTGTCGTGAGTTTAATTGTGGGAGAGAGTCGTGTGAGGATGAACATGCAGGTGGAGCACCAAAAACTGTCATGACGACCGAAAACATTAGCAAAGTCCACGATATCGTGCTGAAGGATCGTCGAGTCAGTCTCCGTCATGTTGCTGAGATGTGTGGCCTGTCATATGGCACTGTACAAAACATAATTACCCAGGAATTGCAAATAAAAAAAATTGCTGCAAGATGGGTCCCTCGAAACCTCACCCCAGATCAGAAGCACACCCGAGTGTTCATCAGTCAAGATCTTCTTGACAAGTTTCGTGCTGATATAGACGATTTTCTTGCCCGATTTGTAACTATGGTTGAAACATGGGTCCATCACTTCGATCCAGAAACAAAATCACCAAACATGGAGTGGAAACACCCACATTCTCCACCAACGAAGAATTTCAAGGTGCAAACGTCAGCCAAGAAGGTGATGGCCTCAATTTTCTAGGACTCCAAGGGTGTCCTTCTTGTGGACTATCTACAAAGAGGTCAAACCATCACAGGCACATACTACAGTGATCTAATCAAGAAATTACGTGATTCCATCAAGAAAAAGAGGCGTGGGATGTTGACTCGCGGTGTGCTCCTTCACCAGGACAATGCACCTGTCCACACCTCACGCATTGCGAGGGCCGCTATTGCAGATGCATCGTTGGAACTGTTGCCCCACCCACCCTATTCCCCAGATTCGACCCCCAGTGATATCCATTTGTTCGAACATTTGAAGAATGTCATTCGTGGGCAAAAATTTTCTGCTGATTCTGAGGTGATAAGGGCTGTGGACTCATGGTTGGAGGACCAGTTGGAAGAATTTTTTTTGCAAGGTATCCAGGCGTTGGAGCACCAATGGGAAAAGTGCATTGTACTTGCAGGGGAGTATGTTGAAAAATTTAAAAAAAAATTGAAACCCTATTGCCGCTCTTTCTATGTTAGGGTCAGAGCAACCTGATCGCCCCTCGTATTTCTGCAATACAAGACAAGCGATATTCTCGATTATGGTCAACGATTTTAAGGGTGGTGGGGGGTCAAAGGTTGGTATGGTCTCAGGGAGTGTTCAGATGCTGATATGAGCACTCTGTAAATACTGAGGAACGCCATTGGGTATAACAACTACCAATACTACCAACAAATCCTACCTCCACGTCCCCGAAGGCTGTTAGCCGCGTGACCCCTGGGCAATGCAGCAAAAAAGATCATACGGCCCTCTTCGGCGGGCCGAAGCTGTAGCAGACGGAGGAGGGTGAAGGCGAGTATCCAGCGCCTAAACTGGGTGTTATCAGCTAAGGGAGTAAACCCTAACAGAAAATCCTGGTCCTCCAAAGAAATAGGGTTTGAGCACTAGGCCAGCACCCTGGTCTCATAAAAATAACCTCCCGCTAAAAAAAGCTCAATTACAGAAAGCCGGATGGATTAATGGAAAACGACCTAGGCATATGAAAAGGAATAAGAAAGATATAATCTGTGTAGGAACATGGAATATCATGACTATGCTAAACCTGGAAAAATGCAAGGAATAGCTGACCAAGTCTTAGCAACAAAGTTGCAGATAGTCGCATTACAGGAAGTAAGATGGAAAGGACAAGGAGAAATCAAAAAAGATAAATACTCTGTGTATTATAGTTGTAAAGAAACTACGGGTCAGCACGGAACTGGATTCCTAGTAAAGAGAGAAATGGTAAAACATGTACTAGGGTTTGAACCGTGTAGTGAAAGAATATCTAAACTTAGAGTGAAGGGAAGGTTCTGTAATGTGACATTTATAAACTTGTATGCTCCGACAGAAGAGAAAGATGATGACATTAAAGATAAGTTTTATGAAGAACTGCAAGTAGAGCAAGATAAAACCCCGAGACATGACCTGATAGTCCTGTTGGGAGATTTAAATGCAAAAATAGGAAAAGAGGATGCATTTAAAGAAGTAACAGGTAAACATACATTGCATGAGATAACCAATAATAATGGAGAATTAGTATGCAACTATGCTATTGCAAATAATATGATTGTAATGAGTACACAGTATGAACATAAAAAGATACATAAAGGTACCTGGGTGTCCCCAGATGGGAAAACTACCAACCAAATTGACCATGTTTTAGTAAACGAACATAAAAAGGAAATGGTGCAGGATGTAAAAACAATGAGGGGTCTGAATTGTGATTCGGATCATTTTTTGGTCAAGGCAGTAATCAAACAGAAATTAATACCTGTACGAAAAAGTATTCCAAGACAACAGATAAAATGGAATAAAAGCAATATGCATAGTAAAGAAATTCTGAAACAATATAGGAAAAAAATGAGTCAAAAATTGGAAAACATTATTGATACAAAAGATATAAATGAAGATTGGAAACAACTCAAAGAAGCCATTCTGAAAACAGCAACTGAAGTAATACAAAAGCAAGATGGAAAACCAAGGAATGAATGGTGGGATGATGAATGTAAAATGGTAATAAATCAGAAAAATGCTGCACGACAAAGATGTTTACAGAGACACACAAGGGCAAATTGTGAAGAATATGAGAATAAAAGGAGAATTGCCAACAATGTATGCAGAAAGAAGAAAAAAGAATGGATAAATGATAGAATCAAAGAGATTGAGGAATACCATAGAAGAAAGGATTCAAGAAATTTTTTTAAGGCTGTGACATCTCATGTAAGGAACTACACTCATGCAATTTCATTATGTAAAGATGCATCTGGAGAAGTAATATCTGAGAAAGAAAAAGTATTACTCCGCTGGAAAGAGTACTTTCAGGAATTATTAAATTGGGAACACTTACCGTATGAAGATGAAATACCCGAAAAATTGGAAAATGATACTGAAATTCCAATACCAACATATGAGGAGGTAAATAAAATCATAAAATCCTTAAAAATGAATAAGTCACCTGGTTCAGATAATATCACAGCAGAACTGATAAGACACGGAGGATATATGATAAGGAATAAAATTTATAATTCGATACTCAACATATGGAATAAAGAGGAAATGCCACAAGAATGGCTACATGGTATCATTTGCCCAATCTTTAAAAAAGGAGACAGGTTGCAGTGTAATAACTACAGACCAATTACGCTTCTGAATGTCGCATACAAAATCTTTGCAATTCTTCTACAAAATAGAATATCTGAAATTACAGAAAACAAATTGGGTGAATATCAAATGGGATTTAGACCAAATAGATCTACAGTTGATAATATATTCATACTGCGACAAATATATGAAAAATGTTATGAATATAATATTGAATTGCATAACATATTTATCGATTTTATGCAAGCATTTGACTCAGTAAATAGAAATATAATTCCTACATGTCTAAAGAAAATTAATGTCCCAAACAAACTAATAAGATTAATAAAGTTGACATTACAAAACACTACAGCAGTAGTAAAAGGAAACAATGATTTTAGTCAGAAATTTTCAATAAATAGAGGAGTAAAACAAGGAGACCCACTATCAGCAACTTTATTTAGCATAGTCATGGATGAAATAATTCAGAAGTTGGAAATCAGAGGAAACATTTCAACAAGATCAAGACAGATCTGTGCATATGCAGACGATATAGTAATTACTACAAGAACTAAGCAATCAATGGTGGACTCACTAGTGAAACTAAAGCAACAAGCAATGAAATATGGACTAATAGTGAACGAAAAAAGACAAAGTATATGAGATGTACAAGAAGAAAAATCCAACAACAAAAAGAGGATATAGATACAATGCACATAGAGCAGGTACAGTCATTTAAATATCTCGGGTCAATAGTAAATGGAAACAATGAAATCGAAGAAATTAAAGAAAGGATTGCAGCTGGAAATAGAGCATTTTATGCGAATAAGAGGATATTCCAATCCAAACTAGTTTCCAGAAAAATAAAATTAAAGCTGTATAAATCCATAATAAGACCTGTGGTTACATATGGCTGTGAAACCTGGGTGCTGAAAGAAGATATAATTCGAAAACTAATGATATTTGAAAGAAAGATATTAAGGAAAATATATGGCCCAACGAGACAATATAATAATATATGGCGAATAAAAACAAACGAAGAGCTTGAAACATTAATAAAGAGTAAGAATATAAGAAGATTTATCAAAACACAAAGACTGAGCTGGTTGGGTCATATTGAAAGAATGCCCGAAGAAAGAATTGTGAAACAAATTTACAATTGGAGACCTATTGCTACAAGATCACAAGGAAGGCCCAAAACCAGATGGATAGACGATGCAAGAAATGACATAAGAAAACTGAAGACACAGAACTGGAAGAAATGTGTGTTGAGTAGAGAAGAATGGAAGGATGTAATTGAGCAGGCCAAAGCCCATAAAGAGCTGTAGCGCCTTATAAGAAGAATTTTAAAGGTGGTCTTGAGTGATGGGCTCTATTTAGGGAGGAGGGGCAGATCAAGTATAGTGTTCAGTAAAGCAAAGAAAAAGTTACTTTCGGTAGACACGCTGTCGTAATTAAATACTTTGTGCGGATTACGATATGGTTTGAGGGCGCGAATGATATGATTTGGGGGGGGGGCGCATGACATGATTTTTGGGGGGATGCGCCATTGGCCTTGGGGGGATGGGCACCCCTGCGCCAGTCGAATCTGACCGTGTACTTTCGTAATCTGGCATTGCAACATCTGCGCGTACTTTAATTAATCAGTGCCATTCACAAAAATGGAAGCATCTGGGAGAGATTTGTTATTTTAGATTCTCTTTTGCAATTTCGTTTGGCATTCGAAAAATATTTATAGAACTACGTATTAAGCGCTCGAGTGAAATGCTCTTGCTGCAGTCAGTGAGGACATAGAAGGTATGTCATTTTCAAATTTAATTATTTCATGTAGAAGTTGTTAAAGCCTAGAGGGGAAAATGTCGGATTTTTAGCCTCTGGAAACGTCACGAGTGAATGATGCTCAACCAGGCAATACAAGAGGTATACGCTCGAAGCACAATAGTACACGTATAACAGTAATTTGTCTGTGGTAGCGGGGCCTCAAGTATGGGTCATGAAGTGGAAGACGCAGTGACATGTGAAACTTAAGTGAACATAGTCATCATCTCCATGTTAAAATGTTTAGTCTATCTTACCAATTCAAACGTTATATGAAAATAAAATAGATGATTGTGGTCTGAAACTGCCAGGACGCATATTTTGCAGATATGTATCTACGATTATTATCACATTAAAATGATATTCCATTGTATACGCTCGAGGGTGGGAGACTGGAACGAGCGACCGAATGTGGTTACATGCAGTACTCTGCTGACTGACTCATCAATGCACAACCCAAACCCATGTATGTAGAAACCTGAAAGGTTAGGTGCGTCTTAGTCTAGTGGCGTTAGCTGCCACTGCGAGCTAGTGCTCTTGACACCTGCACTTGTGTCAGGTGCTGTGCAATTAACATGATTGTCGTTATGCTTTTGTCTGCTATGTTATTATTGACATAATAAAGGTCATCCAATATGGGAGTATGGTGACTTTGTATATTCGTGATGTACAAACCCAGTTACAGCATGGAACGACGTATTTTATCAGCGAGCAATGCAACTTTCAATGTGAGGTGTGGATCTCACATTTCACATGGGGGTACGTAACACACAGTAAATACTTCAATTCGTCATCATAACATTAAACCCTTGTACAAGAAGACGTCATGAATGAACTATTCTCGGAAATTCATTTACAAAGATCCACATCCAACAAGTAATAATTGGGAGGTAGTGGTCCTTCATCAAAACACCCAAATGCCAACCTCACTTCCACGTAGTACACCCTAGTCTGCCTTTTGCAGACTAGCGAGGCTCTGGCGTCTATGGGACTTGTGTTATGTCGGTGTTTGTGATCGTCCTTTCATCTAATCACCATTCATCCCCATCTTCGCAATTAACCAAAAGTGGCAGAAAACGCGAAGTAAAATAAATCAGTCAATCGATCAAATGATAATTGCTTGTACAAAATAGTTCCAATTTGTTCTACAGGGTGGCTCAATAAGTCACTTAACACCCTCAGTACAAGGCCACTGCGGCATGGAATTTGAAATTGGCGATGACCAATCATTGCCTGGCCAAGGGGGAACCACATTGACGCCACCCACACGGTCGGCGGCCATCTTGATGTCCGCCATCTTGAATTCAACTTCAGAATTTTAAATGGGAAGGGGATCGTGCGACATATCAAAATGGGCTAGAATTTCACGAGAAATGCAATGGTGAAGGTTTTTTCGACGTATCTTTAACCAGTAAAAAGTTATGACTGAATTCTTGTACCAATTAGCTCCTTTTCGAGGTGTTAGAAAAATGCCTTAAAATTTGTTTAGCGCTTCGGTAATGCATCGAGATCAAAGTGACGTCTATGGAGAGACGTTCGCATGCCATTGCACACGATTTTAATCGGATACATCCATGAAGAGCTGCTCATTATGAATGGTTGTCGCGAACAATTACCAGTGCGACGCTTCCATTGAATTAAAAGTCCTTCACAGTGACAAGGCTAATGTTTATGTTCAGAAGGAAGTTCATAAACAGAATATGTGACCCTTGTCATCTGATAACTAACTTTGGACAAAAACTGGTTCATAACGTTCTCATAAGTGTTCTGGTGTTCTTCCCTATTGAAAAAAACTCTGTAAAAAGTACCTTCTTCCATAAGCAAGGATGAAAAAAACTGTTTATTTAACAAATCCAAGTAGCCCTAAGCATTTAAGGTTCCGTTGATGGAAAATTGACTAACCAATCGTGTTCCACACAGCACGCCACACCATTAACTTACCAACACTAACCATTCAGCTTTGATCTGTCAAAAATGGGTTATTAGATAAAAAGCATCGAATATTCTGTTTATAAACTTCCTTATGAACATAAACATTAGCCTTGTCACTGTGAAGGACTTTTAATTCAATGGAAGCGTCACACTGTAAATTGTTCGCGACAACCATTCATAATGAGCAGCTCTTCATGGATGTATCCGATTAAAATAATGTGCAATGGCATGCGAACGTCTCTCCCTAGACGTCACTTTGATCTCGATGCATTACCGAAGCGCTAAACAAATTTTAAGGCATTTTTCTAACACCTCGAAAAGGAGCTAATTGGTACAAGAATTCAGTCATAACTTTTACTGGTTAAAGATACGTCGAAAAAACCTTCACCATTGCATTTCTCGTGAAATTCTAGCCCATTTTGATATGTCGCACGACCCACTTCTCATTTAAAATTCTGAAGTTGAATTCAAGATGGCGGACATCAAGATGACTGCCGATCGTGTGGGTGGCGTCAATGTGATTCCCCCTTGGCCAGGCGATGATTGGTCATCGCCAATTTCAAATTTCATGCCGCAGTGGCCTTGTACTGAGGGTGTTAAGTGACTTATTGAGCCACCCTGTATAGCTCGACCACAAGGAAAAAAACCTTCCGTCCAAAGCGTTCGCGCAACTACCCTGCCGTAATCGGTGTTCGGGGCAGTGTTGCCAGGTCAGATTTGAAAAATTCGGGAGATTGTTCCTTGGGAAACAAGAAGATCTGCTACAAAATCCGATGATCTAATAGTAGCGGATGAACGACGTTCTTGGGGGCGGAGGGGCGGCATAGTCGTGTGCACGGGGGGGTGGGGGCAAGGTGAGTGGCGCGCATTGTTTACGGTGTAAACGTCAGATACTTTTGTAACAATGGTGCTAAACCCAGCACCCTGTGTTTGGCGAAAATATACTGAAGATCTCCATTTCAGGAGTGAACATGTTTCAAACAAAAGAAAGTAAACCGCCCGAGGGAACCGACCAACATCTTTCATCTCTTCCGCATTTTCCGGTTAGAGGGTGCGTGGAAAACACCCTCAAATTTGCCCTTTCTCAGCACCAACACAAGAGGTTTGGGATGCCTCTATTATCGCGAGGAATTTTTATGACAGGAAATGGTAGAAAGTTGTGTTCACAGATGAATCTAACGTGCCGCCTTTCGTTGTCGGCGATTTTCCACAATCTTTCAAGTCTAATGCTAACAATAGCAAATCAATTTGCCTTCTGCTGGTGTTCGGTGTACAGCTATCGATAGGGGTGGGCACGCGCCCTGCACCATAATGAAAAATGCATTACGTATGTGAAATATATTTGGTGAATTAGACAGCATGTCTTCCTCAATAATTCAAGATAGCATCGCTTATGCTAGGGTGCCACCCATCCTCCCCATCTGCTAGAAATACACACACACACCCACAAACACATACATGTATAACATAATTTGCCCACGCTACGTAGTTAGTGTTTCTACCTCGTAAGGCAAGGACGTTTCACTGTGTTTGTGTCACTTCATCCATTTCATCAGTTTTTCATTCATCCATATTGTCGTACTTACCCGTAGAGGCACAAAAGCGACGTAAAATAACTAAAATAGAAACAGAGTTTAGGGTTGGATAAAATACAGCCATCTAAAAATAGTAATGTAGTAACAGTAATAAAGTAATGTCCTACACAATTGACTAGCGTTTGACATAATTTCACAGTTCGAACAGCACTTTTCACGGCTTGGTGGAGTTCCATTCCACATCTCCCCTCCATGTTCAAGTAAGATGAGCAGGAAACGTGTTTTTAAGCTGGCCGTTGGAGGTTCCATAGCAATAGTTTATTAAGGAATTCTCCCGAGAAATCAATAGGCCTGGCAACGCTGACGTGAGCCAGCGCGAATGTTGCTTCCCCCTCCCCTTTCCGCACCCGCCGGCGCGATGTGCTTCTGCGCAGGTTTTTTTGCTTGTGGTTCCACTATAGAACAAGAAAATGACCGGCACATGTATTGCAAACTCTAATAACAATTGTAAAATTTAAACAAACGTTCAACATAAACTAACACAGGGTGGCTACTGTAAAACCTTGATAAAATTCAAGTATAATTCCCGGTTTTCCAGGCGAACTTTCTAAAATTCAAGGGTACAAGCAGATGTTTTCTCTATTTCAGCCTTACGTATTACCACCTCTCACCACCCACACACACACACGAACACACTCGAAATACATGGACCGGCAGAAAAAGCTGACGGTTTTGAAATATGTATACAAATAAAACAATTAATGTAATTCAAGATTTAATAATCAAAATTGCTACAAAAATAATTGCCATTTACAGTGCTTACATTAATTTTTCTTTGCTTTGAAAATTTTGTCCGATGAATGATAAACCTCCTTTCCTTCCTCAATAAAAAAAAATTAAACTGTGAAAAACTTGCCTCAAAGCATTAATAAATATGTACAGAGTATAAATTGAATGTGATTTGGATTAATACAAGTTGCATTTTTGATGTCTATGGAGAAAAATTCATGGAGAATTCACGCATAATTTCCGGAGCCAATAATTCACGCATAATTCCCGGAATTCAAGGAATTCCCGGTGAGTAGCCATCCTGTAACAGTGAGGCAACGAGAGCCGGCAAATGTATTTTTGCTGAGGAAATTAAGGATTCATTCTGTAGTTCTTTTGCTATTGTTTATAACGATATCAAATACTACTACTAGTAATAATAAAATGCGTTATATTTGCTCAAAATTAAAGGATTTCCTTGTAAATGTATACATTAGCAGTGGATCCAGCGGTGGATATGCCCCACCCCAGCCCCCAATCAAAAACTTTCCTTCGCTCACTGGTCAATAGTTTATTTTTTTGTATTCAGTGGTATATTTCACTATATTTGAGTGATTATGACCCCGCCCTTGTTTCAAGAAATTTGAGTCAATGATGAAGGTTCTTTCAACCCCCATAAACTCCATTCATATGCTCATTATCATATCCCGTAATAACCCCCAATGTTTACAGGATATGAAACGATCACGGAAAAGTCTGAGCGAAAAACCACAAGCACGATTCAGATACAAACCACAAACAAACGAATACTGTTACTAAAGAGTAGATTTAGAATTACGTGCATTATTTTCTATTGTTCCGTGTTCACCTCTCAAGCAAGTTCAAATCCACAGTTAGCGGGCAGTTGACCTACAAGCTTTGATACGTACGAGAGACAATGCCCCCTCTCTCCCCACTACAGCGAACCGAAAGCTATTCCTGATCGCGTGTTGACGGACATCCCCGCGAAGTTTACAAGCGGCTTCCACAGGACACACCGCGCTGGTTGTATCCCATTGTCATCAGTCGATGTCCTCCAACAATGGGTTCCATTGTTTGCAGGGTGCTCGTGGCAAGAGGGGGCAATGAAGGACGCTACAATAACAAACTAAATCCAATCTCGGCTACCTGTGAAATGAAAGGAAGGAGCACGGAAAAACAGTAAACTGTTTTCCATCCCCCTTTGGTCCGTTTTTCCATTGTTGAAGTGTCCGAGCAGCTCGAATTGAAGATCGCGTGTCAACAAAGGACCAGAGTCAACAATGACGAAACGCCTATTTTGTTTTGGCAACAATTTAAGGTTTTCCTTTTACTCTGGTAACAATTGTCCGCGAGGCAACTGATCCTCTGTGGTCGAACGAACAGTGGTGATGTCCAAGCGAACATGAGGTAGACAAGACAGCCTACAACATACAAAAAATTCAACTGAATATGTAATTTTAGAGGTATTGATGTTTTAATGGAAGAGCAACGTCCCTCTCAGAAAAAGAAATCTCGCTACTATCTCTTCTGGCTCATTTTTTGTCTGTCACTGTGGACACATATCAATGTGTCGCCTATTTATTTCGACAGGATATGAATGTTGACTCCATACGTTCTCTATGTTTAGAGTTACCATGCGTCCTTTTTTTCCCGGACATGTCCTAATGTCCGGCGTCCGGGAAGAATTTGAAAAAAAAATTACAAATGTCCTACATTTTAAACGTCACATAATTTGAATTAAGAAAATATCGAAAAAGAGAGCAATCAAAGGAAACTTCATACATTAAAATTCTACAACGTTATTGAGCCATACATCACCCAAACGAAACTTCTGGAACCATTTTAAATTATCTAAAGAACATTAGGTTTCAAGTTATGTTAATTTCTGAATATTTATTTGTCATTCCAGAGTAATAATGCAAATGTTGAGAAAGTATTTTCATTAATGTCAGCACAATATAGTGATGAAAAAAATAAATTTATCCCAGTCTGTAAAATGTTTTGTATTGGTTCAGTATAATTTCATAGTTCAGAGTACCAGATGTATATTTTGACTAAATCTGAAAATTTTTGAAAAATTGGCTCCTCCGAGAAATATATTACTGAAAAAACATGTGGTAAAAACGTATTTTTTTTTATTATTGATTACATGTTTGTGAATTTTATATCTAAGAAATCCTTAAAAAAATATTTTTTGAAAGTGAAAAATGACTACCTTTTGACTTAAAGTCCTACATTTTGGGATAGGAGGTCCTACTTTCCCTCATAGTGATCAGGTAACCCTATCGATGTTGCCACTTAATGATGTTGTAAGTGGCATCGTTTACATTTAAAATATTCGACCATGAAACAAAAGTTTCCTTAGATACCTCAGAAATGAATTACACGTTGCAAAAAAGATCCAATCAGTGTCGGCGTCGGGGGGGGGGGGACAAGTGGCGAACGGCCCCTAGCAAACAATAACAACTACGTAGATAAGTCAATGCTCGTTTAGTACAAATGTGCACCTTTCTGTGGTATTTAGGTGTATTTAAATGTGACTGTCCATAGAAATTATTCCCCTGCTTCCCCGTTAATTTTCTCAGGTGCCGTCACTGGTTTCAATAAACATAGAAATATAGGATTGTGTATTTGTGTGTGAAAAGCGACGCTCAATAACAAAAAGAAAAAGACAAAAGTTTTGCACACCTCACAAATTACGGTAAATCGCGGTAGTTGATTCTAAACACTATCGGTGATTCGTGTCGCACTTTTAAACTTCAGTTCCAGTCCACATTAACCAGGTGAAAATTTCCAGAAACCACTCTGGCAAAGCTTGGTGTACACTTTACGCACATAGATTCTAATTGGAACAGGGCTTACAGTATCCGAACCACGATATTCCATTGCAAAAACAGCAAGGGATCAACAGAAATGTGTGGGAAAGGATGTAAGTATGAGATGGGATTACGCCTGTCTCAATGCGCAGACACGTCCGGGCCTGGGAATGGGTATTCTTTGTAAGTGCCCCTTCATCAGTTTCATCATATCATCTTCGCGATTAGTCAGAAGCGGAAGAAAAGCGACTCTAGATAAAAATCAACAAGAAGCAACATAATGTCGTTCGCCATACTTCAGGTGTTGTCACTCAACTTTAGGAAACGCACACACACACACACACGCCGTAAAGCTGACCAGAGCAGCAGAAGTCTTATTCCCTCCACCACGGGTCTCCCAGTCAACAAAGGCTTCTTCAGACACTCTGTCGTCCATGTTGTCTCTGGCTGCATGCCATAGTGTTGGCTGCATTCCCAGAGATCGCAGGGAAGAAAAAACAAGAACAATCTGACGTCATTGGGGCGCTCGAGAAGGAAAAAGAAAGGCAAGGGGACCTGAACTTCTTGTAGTCTCTGCCAACTAACCACAGGCGCACGACGAATCCGAGAAAATTTGAAGGAAGAGAAGAAAGAGAATGTCCATCATGGCATTCTCAACTCTCTTGTCTTCCTTGAAAGAAAAATTCCGTAAGGCCGGATATTTCTATAGCTTTCCTTGAGGTCCTTATGCAAGCAACAAGGAAGGAGAAGTAATGGAAGAGACCACAGATTTGTTTTCTGTCAGTTTGTTCTTTCAATCTCTTAAGGTATCGTCCCACACTTTTGTGCTTAGATTTGCCAATCCTGCAGGTTACTGTACTCTGGCCGTTGTGTTGTGTCTGCTGATCGGATGCAGCGACATCTTTTAACGTGCAAACGAAATGGCCGTGATGCTTTCGGAAATTACAGAAACTGGCTAATATATTGTTCAGTAGCTATCTGCGAAGACTGAAGCCCAAAATCTACAATACAGAAGAAAAACTTATTAGAAAAAGTGCATAAGATTGTTTATTGTAATTGAGTAGGGAACGGATTTTAAGGTGCAGCACCTTTCCAAAATATATTGCTGTTTTCATACCGATCGTTTGAGATATGTATTTTAGGACATGAAATCAAGTAAAATGAACACACTTTGATGCACCTTTTCGTGAGATTAGCACATGTATCCCATTTTTACCTCCTTTTTAATGCTTAAGCACCTTTTTCTTAGTTTTCTTTCATGTGTTGTTAAAAAAGGGGACAGAAAAATAAATGATTTTCACTCTTCTTGAGCAGCTACATAAAATCCCATAGTCTCATTTTGTAGAGCAGAACGAGAGCTATAAAATGGTATAATATAATCATTGCACCCCCAATAGTTCCCAAGATAATACAGCAAAACCCACGAGAGAAAACACAAACTTCAAAAAAACCTATTCAGCAGAACCACAGTTCTCTATGCGGTCCGCGCGCATTATATAAAGAAGGCGTAGAAAAAGAGAGCATTGAATAAAGGCATTTTATCATCACCTTCTTGATAACATTTTCAGAACCTTTTCCTCCCATAATTTTGCACCTTAAAATAATTTCCCTACTAACGAGAAGACTGTGGGCTTCAGGTCGACAGTGTTCAAAGAAAACAAACGTTTGGTAAGATATTGATATATCAGTGTCGTGCTTCAACGAAGGCAGACGTTCTATTTATTGATACATCAAATCTTTTATTTGTATTTTTCGTTACTTAGTTTCGCTTTTCTGTCGATTTTGGATCATCGCGACGACGATGATGAGAGACGGAATTGATGAAGGGACACTCACAAAGCACACTCATGTCCACGCCGGGACTCGAACACAGGAACTTTATTGGCGACACGAAGGCCGACCACTTCAAAGCCACACGCTCAGTCACAGCCGGCAGATTAAAATGTAATTCGTTGCTGATGTATCTAAAGAAACTGCTATTCCATGATCGAATACTTTCTATCTCGTGTATCAAGCAAACATAATCTATGATAATAACAATATCATTGTCAATCATTAAGTGGTAGTATAATTTTAATTAAATCAAAGTCAGAACTGAGGACTGAGCCTGCAGTTTAAAGTGGGACTCGAACCGCTATGTGTATCCACTGGAGATCGAAGCCGAGATCCCTAGATTAGAAGGTTCAAACTATACCATCGGGAAGCTCTTAATTAAATCAGATAACCAAGCAACGTCAAGGCATGACGGACCAAAACGCATCACAAATAAGGCTTACCCGAAACTCGAACCCAAGACCCATTACATCTCTACACAGCATAGATACCTCATCGATCGCCGGTATTAATTCACTTTCATAAACAAAGAAAAAAGGCGTTTAATAATGAAGAGACGCAGATTCGTCAAGCGACAAACACGGCGGGAGTGAAGGAGGGGTGGGAGAAAAAAAAAAGGAAGAGAAATGGGTATATTAAAAGTGGCATGACATAAGGAAGATAGCGCTTGCTCATCTCCAGTTCCCTCGTCGTTTTTAATTAAATTCTGTTTCGGACTTTCTAATAAGCCGTTGCTTTGTACCTTCATTTCCCAAGGTCCTGGGCATTTTACAACCTCAGATATTGCTAGGCAATATCGCGGCCGGGTTTTGCCATTTTGCATGCTGGAACAAAAACCGACAGCCGCTAGTACGAGGTCGTAAAAACAATTTTCGCCCTAAATGAAGAAAGTGAGAGAGGATGCGCAGGATACGAGCTTCAAATTTAACGCGTGAAGTTTTTCGGTTTCGCGTATTGTGCGCGTTGTGATTTACCATAGCAGTGTGAGCAGGTACTACTGAAAGAGTAGCCACATTGTTTCTATGCGATCGGTTTCGTTTCATATCTCTATATTTTTACCTTCACCCTCTCGCTCCACACAAACTTTCCCTCGTTCCCTCTTGCTCTCCTCACACTTATCTCCCTTTCTTTGGTCTCTAACTCTCTCTCCCTCACGTTCTTCTCAAACTTTTCTCCTTCCTCTTGCTCCCGTCACACTTTCTCTTCCCTTCTATCCTCTATGATCTTCTCTGTCTCTCTCTCGTTTTCTCACATTTTTCTCCTCCCTCTCGCTCCTCTCACAATTTATCTTCCTTTCTATCCTCTCACTTTCTCTCCCTCACGTTCTTCTCACACCTTTCTCCTCCCTCGAGCTCCCCTCACGCTTTCTGGGCCTCCCAGATGGCGCAGTGGTAGCATCTTCGCCTTGTAATCAAGGGGTCCCAGGTTCGATACCCGGTGGAGGTACATAGTGGTTCGGATTCCACTTTAAACTGTACGTCCAGTCCCGATTAGCCTTATTGTGCATAAAGTGGACTTAAACACCAAATCAACCAACCAACCCTCACGCTTTCTTTCCTCTCGCACTTTTTTCTTCTCTCACTTTCTCTCACTCCACTCAAACCTTCTCTCTCGCCCGTTCTCACTTTCTCTCCCTCCCACTCAATCCTCTCACTTTCTTTCCCTGACTCTCAATCCTCTCACACCTCCTATCCTTCCCTCCCTCCCTCCTCCTCCTTCATATCATTTATCTACGTTCCTGTCGCTCCTTTCACACATTTCTCTCGCTCTCACTATTTATCTCCCTCATTTCTCTCTCTATTTCTCTTCCCCCTCCTTCTCGCTCTTCTCACAATTTACACTCGGTACCTCTCACTTTCCCTCGATTCTCCAACACTTCGTCTCTCGCTCTCACCTTCACCCTCTCGCTCCAATCATCATTTCACTCCCTCCCTCTCATTCCTCGCACATTTTCTCTTTCTTCCCTATCTCTCGCCGACCCGCGTGGCGGAGTAGATATCACATCGCGCTAGGACTCCAGGGGTCCTTGGTTCGAATTCCGGCCTGGGCATGGGTGTTCTTTTTTAGTGTCCCTTCGGCAATATCATCACACCATAACTCATCCTCATCGTTGCGATTAGCCAAAAGTGTCAGAAAATCTAGTAAAATAAACTAAATCAATCAATCGCCCTATCTCGTTGAAAAACCGAAGCCTGTTTAAATATGAGGAATACAGAACAAAGACAATTAGAAGGAGAAAGATGGGGCCATACCTGATCACGTGGTCCTTGACGAAAGTGTGACGTCATCGGGCGAACAGATCGCTCCGCGCCACGGTTTCGAAGCGGAATCAACACAGAAATTATATCAACAAAAAAGAGTCGTCATTATGTCCAGAAGTTATCTGGAACCGAAAATTCAGTTTCACTTAGGATCCGAGATAATGTATGTCTTCAGAATTGGATTATACAGCTATTAACACATATATTGCATCGGTAGTTTTTAGGTCGTCACATTTCTCTGTGAAACCTGAAGTTAATATGCCTGGTCATGCGTTTTGTTAAATAAAGAACGGCAGAAAGCAAAAATTATGGATAAGTTGAATATGTAAAAGAAAACAACCTCATCTATTGCTCTCTTTTAGGAGTGAGAGAGGAGCTGTTTTCACTTAACTTCTTCAATTTCGTTATTTTGCTTCTACTATTGATATTTATTTCTTCATTAATTTTTCTTCTTCAGATTACAGTTCTGAGTCTTATGAATCTTTGAACTACACAGGGAGGAATGTGAGGAAGTTCCGTGTGTATTATGTCACAAACGTTTTAAACAAATTTCGACTGAACGAAAACTTAGGACATAGAACTGAAGAAAGTAGAGGCTCACTTTATGGGTGCTATTCACCTGATGTTCTTTCCCCGCCATTAATAATCGAATTGTCTGATCGATCTTTTTTTTTTATGTTTACTCAGGAATAACCCCATATATACGTATATAATCAGTGGGGTGTCGAACAGGGGTGCCCACAGGCGGGTTTGTGTAAGCTGGTTGCGTCCACTTAACTTTGGGGGTGGGGCGATTATGATGAAAATTTGAATAAATAATAGAGCAATTGATGACGGAAGTTCAACTATGTTGTCATTTAAGCATCACTCGCATATATATAGCAAGTTTTGTATTTCCAAGGGAATTTTAAGAGTTACTATGTATTATTAGTGTTGTTCACGAGACTAGATATGAGAAAAGATAGAATTTTCACGAGACGAGATAGAGACGTCTCTCGGCAACACTATCTACTATTTGAGGTGCACAATATCCAGCTATTGCATATTAAACCTTATATTTCCACGTGAATTCTGGTGTGGAATTACACTTGGTAGGGGAAGTTTCCAACTTTATGTTAAGGGAATAGAGAGGCTGGGAGATAGCCAAGTCTTTAGTATTGCTGTTGCGCTTAGACTGTTGTGGGAATTTTGGTGTGGGGATTGAGAATTAAATTATTTGGAGGAGGTAGAGATTCAACTCTTCAATACCAACAGTGAACCTAATATTGACATAGGAATTTTGGTGAGAGTTTTTATTATAAATGACAATATCTCTTTTCTCTAATAATTGTAACCCAATTGAAGTGTATGGTAGTCTGATGTTGTGTATAATGAGACTACTCGTATAGCAATCACGTGGCTCATCTGGTTTTTTTTTCCGCCGATGACGTCACACCCACATCAGTCGCGAAAAGAGGCGTGTCTCACCCAGCCTTTCCTTCTAGGAAAGTAGGCTTTGATACAGAACTACTATTCCGTTGAAAAACCGAATCCTCTTTGAATATGACGAATACAGAATACTTCTCCGTTGAAAAACCGAAGCTTTTTTTTAATATGAGGAATACAAAACTACTTCCCAGTTGAAAAAACAGATGACTGTTTACATATGAAGAATACAAAACTACTTCCCCGTTGAAAAAACAGATGACTGTTTACATATGAAGAATACAAAACTACTTCCCAGTTGAAAAAACAGATGACTGTTTACATATGAAGAATACAAAACTACTTCCCCGTTGAAAAAACAGATGACTGTTTACATATGAAGAATACAAAACTACTTCCCCGTTGAAAAACCGAAAAATGTTTATATATAAGGAATATAAAACTACTTCTCCGTTGAAAAAAAAACGAAGCCTGTTCTACGGAGTACGCTTATGTAAAGAACCCCTTGACCCTTTGATCGTATTTTTTCTTCCAATACACCAACCAGGGGGAACACAGGTCAAAACTTCTCACAATGAAAACTATTTTCTAAAAAATCTCATCTGACAGCCGAGCGCTTATGCAGATTCCTTTCAGAGCACGCGAATCGATTTGTAAAGAGGAAGTCATTATAGCGAGACCTTTTGAGTTGTAGCACGCGGCCACTCGTGCATTGCTAAAGCACCTTTTAACCCGGAGAGAGAGAAGAGAAAGGGTGAATTAAAAGCACAAAAAAAGACTTCTCCCAGTCACAGGAAAGCCACCAATCGGCTAATTATGCAGGCCATTAATGGTTCCGTCGATCGATGTTCTATTGAATCCTTTAATGGCAGCACCACAGGTCTGCTCCTCCCTCACCCCCCCCCTCCCCTCCGAATGGTAATTTACAAACGAACATCCTCTCCCTTACCGTCGCACCTGACTCTCTTCGTGGTGAAATAATTACAGATGTGTCCCAACAATTATTGAACCTCGGCGTCGTACATGGGAACAAGTCCACCTGATCATTAACATGCCGTGATTACAGTGTTAGACTGGGAAGTCCACAGTATGCAATCCAAAAACTTGAATTCTGGTCTTGATTGGAAACTCTGACATACATATCCCTCATGAGGATTTCGTGTGTGTCATCTTTCGAAGATGTCAAATATAATATATATAAATATATATATATATATATATATATATATATATATTAACAGAAGATAAAGCTACCTTTCCTAAAAACTTTTAAAAAAAACAATGGCATACCCGCCTTCTAACAACCAGGACCTGTCAGAACATCTTTTTCATTGGCTGACGCGTCGTCAGCGTATCAAATCCCATCACCCCAGTTTTCTGGTTTAAGAGACCGGAGTCCGCTACTTCCCTCTTTTGAAGTAGCACCTCAAATTGTCCTCACGCAGATGGGTCAACGTAGAAATTTGGGAAGAGATCTCACTGGGAATCGAACCCGGAACCTCTCCATTATTTAAAATAAAAGGGAAACCGTTAGCGGTAGTTTTTAAGTCATTCCTTTCCTCTGTTTTCACATTTTAATCAATTCTAAGTTTTTCTCATTAAGGACAAACACAAACATCCATGTCTTACCCGGGATTCGAAACCAGGACCCCTGACTCCGCCACGGAAGTCGGCATCCATTCTGCTACGCAGGGGCCCAAAGCTATCCCCCTGCACGTTAAAACATGACGTAAAGTCATGTCTGGAGAAATGGATACATTCACAATTTCAGCCACTTGCATAAGTTATGCGATCAGCACCACCCTCCGGCCACCTTTATCTCCAGGTATTCATAGACTGGTCAAACCCAAGAGCCGATCCTTGTAGAGACATTTCTGTTAAAATTACCATCTGAAATCAACTATCCTGGGAATCGATACCGGATCTCCCGCTTGGTAACCAGACGCCCTACGTCCTACACGCCGTTCCATACTACTACGAATAATATTAACTCAAGCCAGATGTGCCCGCGTCAGACCTCAAGAGAAAATTAAGAAATAGTGGTAAAGCCTTCCATACTTGGGAGACATAATAAACATTTTTCGAGCAGGCCTCATCTCCAGGAAGCTATCGACTTTAGACAAGCCCCGGCACCTAACGCCCTGTTGGGTGAGATGAGCCAAGACAAGGACCTATAAAACCTTTTCTTGCTCCCCCAAAAATAGGAAAAAGTTAGGCTGGAGAGCTAAATGAACTAACCGATCTCTAACTACGCACTCTATAGGTACCCACTTCATTCCATAAGAAATACATGTGAAAAATTTGGATTGAAGTATACTTTACCTGTCTCCCTATTTGAGAGAGAGTGATGATGGTGAAAGATGATTAGATGCAATTGATGCACGGCACTCGCAAGTTCTCTATCACACAGATATTTAAAAAAATATATTACAATAACTTTTCTCAAATGAATATTAATTAGAAATGTCAGTATTTGGATTGTATTTATTTTATTAAGACTTTTGGTTATGACTGCCATCTTGTGTACCATCAGGAAACAAAAATGGAATGTCTAGTCTAAATATAACTTTTGTTTCAGACATTTTTCTAACAGATTTAAAACGTATCGAAATACTTTAGAAAAGAGTACTGGAAAGTATAAAATCGTTATTTACGATTGTATTCTACAGTAACGTCGATCTGCTTATTGAACTGAAAAGTTTTAAGCAGTAGCGCCGATTGGGTGACTAGGACAGTTTGCTGTTTATTGGTAGAAAAGGCTTAACATTGAGGGGACATAGTGCGGGACGAAAAAGCGGGGGGAACCTCCCCCACCGACCCATTACCCCCCTCAATTGCCGCCAATGGTTTCAATATTAATAATACATTAGCTTTCTGCTGCCTTTGTCACAGCTGTGAAGATTTTGTTGAACATCTTGTGGTACTTTAGTATTATACGGACTACCTCCAATTATACGCTATAGGTACTTAACCTAACTCAACCTAACCTAACCTTCATATCTAATTAGTAGTAATTACCCTAGGAACCTAACCTTCATATCTAATTAGTAGTAATTCCCTAGGAACCTAACCTAACGAATTAGATATGAAGGTTAGGTTAGGTTGAGTTAGGTTAGGTACGTATAGCGTACTAATAGGAGGTAGTCCGTATACGATACCAACTTGTAATACCCGCTCTTCAAGGTCGTACATAAGCAACGGAAAAAAGTATTTGTTCGGTATGAAACTGTTCTATTTCCGTGACGCGGTGAGTCAGGTAATGAGGAATGTCTCCTAAGGTTGTTGGTTCAATCTGGAGAATAGTTACATGTATATACTTTGAATAGTCTGTCTGTAAACGGTTGAGATTCATTTTCAAGAAATGGAGACTTTGCATTCGGCAGCAAGTTTACAGTCCACCCTCCGGAAAATTAATAAATTTTAAATTAAATATCGGGGTAAAAGTATCACCAAAATACTGTAACGTGAATTCTGGAGCTTACGTAGAATTGCAATTCAATGCGTCTCAGGCATCATCTTACTTCGACTACCGGTGTCATTAGCTAAACTTCAAAGCATCCAGTCGAAGGAGCGAAAAATACATTGCTCGAAGCTACTGTTACAGAACCCTATACGGTTTACCAACACTGTCAGTTACAAACTAGTGGTAGCCATGGCAACAATAAGTCGCCAAAGCAGTGCTGAATCTTTTTTTGCCTCTCCTTTCCTTCCCAAGGTCTGTTATTTCGTGGTTGCTAGGCAACCGTTGTCACTTGGCTCCGCGACCAAGTCCGCTGGTTGGTTTCCTGGAAGCAATAGTTCGTTGCCAAAGCCCGTTCGCCGCCTTTTGACTAATTTATTAGCGGAAGTACTTAAAGTTTGGTAACAGTTTGCCCCATATCTGATCATCACTCCTCCCTTCACCGGCATTGTTACTCAATAAGCAGGAATTTGCGGTTCGCGTTCAAGTCCTTTGATATATATACCTAATTAGTACTAATACAGGCCTGCGTTGTGATTGAAATTCGTAGCCTCCTAAACTTCAACGCTCAGCTTGCGATACACATCGTTGTTGATCTGGCTTAGGTTACTGTACGCTACTTTTATGTAGATTCAAGTTAATCGCGACGAAGAGAAGACTTGTGAAGATATTAAAAACAAGGAAATGCATTACGGTTACTTCCAACAGTAACTCGTTACTGTCACTTTGCTTTCAGGAATAACTCGTTACTGTCACTTTGCTTTCAGGAATAACTCGTTACTGTCACTTTGCTTTCAGGAATAACTCGTTACTGTCACTTTGCTTTCAGGAATAACTCGTTACTGTCACTTTGCTTTCAAGAATAACTCGTTACTGTCACTTTGCTTTCAAGAATAACTCGTTACTGTCACTTTGCTTTCAAGAATAACTCGTTACTGTCACTTTGCTTTCAAGAATAACTCGTTACTGTCACTTTGCTTTCAAGAATAACTCGTTACTGTCACTTTGCTTTCAAGAACAACTCGTTACTGTCACTTTGCTTTCAAGAACAACTCGTTACTGTCACTTTGCTTTCAAGAACAACTTGTTACTGTCATTTTGCTTTCAAGACCAACTCGTTACTGTCACTTTGCTTTCAAGAATAACTCGTTACTGTCACTTCGCTTTCAAGAATAACTCGTTACTGTCATTTTGCTTTCAATAATAACTCGCTTCCGCCACTTTGCATCCAAGGGCAACTCGCTACCGCCACTTTGCATCCAAGGGCAACTCGCTACCGCCACTTTGCCTCCAAGGCCAACTCGCTACCGCCAACAGTAACTTCTTACAGTCACTTTTCTATCAAGAGCAACTCGCAACCACCACTTGACCTCCGAAAGTAACTAGCTACCGTCGCTTGGCCTTCGAAAGTAACTACCAACGCCGCTTGGCCTTCGAAAGTAACTCGTTAATGCCACTTGACTTCCAAGAGAGAGAGAGAGAGAGAGAGAGAGAGAGAGAGAGAGAGAGAGAGAGAGAGAGAGAGAGAGAGAGAGAGAGAGAGAGAGAGAAATTTGAAAGTGCAGTCACAGAGCAAATAGCATGGCTTGAAAACAAACATATTTACGGAAACAAAAACGTCTCGCAAAGTTCATTTTTTGTATATTTGTTTACCGAAAAAAGGCTATCCAGCTCGTGAAATAATAAATCGCGTGACGAACAATAAAAATTTATACACATACTTCAAACTACATTACCAGCGCATGTCCATAAAGTACAAACCACACTCGTATGAACCAAATCAACTTCAGTCCCCGTCTTCCGTTCCATTAATTTACCAGACGTACACTTCTGTGCACAAAAAGACATGAGTAATGACGGAAAATATACGTTGTGCAGCTGGTTTCCTCCCCCCCTGTTTCCTTTCCGTTATAAACATTTCTCGTAATGCCGCTTTCTCTGCCTCCGTTCGAAAATGGAAGTCATTTTCAATTGAAATGTTACCATCTTCATTCCCCAACCGCAATACAGTTTATCTTCGTTGGGCTAACGGATTTGTTTCGCAACTGGAAATGAATCGAGAGCGCCATAACGACGGGAAAGAATGACGTTTATTTATGGTCCTGGAAGTTACATATTAGCTTGGTGTCGGATGGCGAAGCAGCGATCCATTTTGTTTATTCGCGAGCTGCAACTGGTAAAAACAAGAAAACACTGGAGCTGTGTATATTAAATGTACTGACCAATAAACCGTTAAACTGTCACATAGATATTCCAGTTCGAAACTGCGTTTCTGCTCAGTTTCAAAAATTTGTATTTGCTGAGGACATTTCTTGAGATACGCAGGCTACAGATGCACGAATATGCTGGTAAATGTTTGGCAATGCATCATTTGATATCAGATTACTTATAGAAACGTTTAAATTCTAATCGCGCAAATGGTATGCAATTAGTAAACATATCCAACGCGTTTGTTTATGTGCAGAACTCAAACCGAAAATAAATGTCTCGCAATCTCAAATTTTAATGTTAAATTAAACTGAAGGTACAAACGACACAACACATAATAATTGATTATGTGAAATATTTAAAATAAATGAGCATTGAATATGTTTCTCACCCTCTCTTTCTCTAAGACGCGAAACTTGAAGGGGTTGGTTGCTTGTAAATTTTTCGCTCATGGGCAAATATAATGTATATACTATCCCCGTGCTTAAAGGGTTGTTAGTACAATCAACCACCGCATTTTTTTTTTAATAGCATACACACTCTCAATATCTCTCTCTCTCTCTCTCTCTGTGTGTGTGTGTGTGTGTGAGAGAGAGAGAGAGAGAGAGAGAGAGAGTGAGAGAGAGAGAGAGAGAGAGAGAGAGAGAGTGAGAGAGAGAGAGATTGTGTGAGAGAGAGAGATTGTGTGAGAGAGAGAGAGAGAGAGAGAGTGTGTGTGTGAGAGAGAGAGAGAGAGAGAGAGAGATATTGTGTGTATGTGTCTGAAGATATACGAAGATAATAATAATAATAATAACCGTGGCTCGATAGTCCTGTAAGGGCCTTGGTCTATCTCCCGACTGCCCTCCCACAATCCTACCTAGAGGTTTGGAGTTCTTCAACCGGTAATGGGGTGACGTGGGGTCAGCGCGTCGAACCCCCAGCCGTTATAGGAGATTTTTATGACCGGATTATGCTACTCACTCGTAGTTCCCCAATTTCCTCATTATGGTGAGTTGCCACCGGTCCAATACACAGGCCGACAACCCAGAGACTGAACCCAAGCGGAATCGAACCCATGCCGTCCCGCAGCCGGAGTCCAAAACACAGCACCTTAGACCGCACGGCCACGGAGGAGGACAGATATACGAAGATACCACGAAGTAATCACGTACAGAAAATGTTGTCAGTGTTACATTAACCAATAACAACTCCAAAAATCACGATTATTGATTTCACAGAAAGATATAACCAATAAGAATATTTTGTTGTTACAGATTTAATCTGCAAATACGGCATGACCAATAGATGGATCGATAACGGAGGATCCCACGAACCAAGTTTCTTTCAGAATTTGGACTTATATTTTATTTTACTTTATATCATTACAATAAGAACAGTGATGAAGTAAGGAAAATTGAATATCAACACCAGTTCGTGTTTTTTTGAAAGGTAACAACAACAGACAATGTCCATGGAAGAAAATGTTCAAGAGAAAAACTGAACGAAAAGCATAGCGCGTGTATGTGGATAACTTGTCTTGTACCCATATACAGGAAAATGGGTCGATAATATGACAATTTATAATGCACTCGACCGAATAAAGCGATTCATACGGAGTAAGTATGAACTGAAGTAATTATCTCAAATGCGGGCTTCTACCTACATTATGCATGTGGTACGGCGCCCAATTTCTTTTAGTGGTACGAACATGTACACTCATAGCACACGCACGAACGAATGCAAGCAGATCTACGCACATGCATATGACGCGCTTGCATTGTAGATAATGAGAGAGAGAGTGCATACAAGTAATGATTACATTACACCAAAGGTACCTTCGTGGTATTGTTCTACCACGCACGCACACAACAGTGCGTTCTTCCGCGCACATGCATTCCAAATTGCGTTTGCTCCTAAATCATATGTAGGAAGGGGTGTTTGCACGGAATTGCTTCCATGGGTTTTGGAATCACAGAGATTCTGGTTGAAGCACGGTTGGGACTTTCAGTGTTGCAAGCTCCCTATGTCGAAATTGCGCCAAAGGCAATACTGAATGATACTTTAAGATTGTGTTTTAAGTCCACTTTATGCACAATACGGCTAATCGGGTCTGGACCTACAGTTTAAAGTGGGGTCCGAACCACTTGTGCATCCACCGGGTATCGAACTCGGGACCCCTAGATTACAAGGCGACGACGTGATACTTTAAGAATATAATTTGTTACACAGACATCAAAACTAGATTTATCACTCAGTACTTTCCCTCTGAAAAATCGTCCTTCTGAATAGAGCCTTCAAGCTAAACTCGGTGAGCGTTTTGAGGAACAAGTCCAACTACGAAGGACCAATACCTATCCTGCTTCAGATTCAAGTAGCTTTACAACTGCATGATGGTGAGGGTCCCCACACAGAAAATTTTAAGAGATTTTGTGAACTACTCAAAGAACGTAACTATTACAATCAAATTAATTCATGATACGTTTCACTGCAATCTTCAATCGTAATTTTACGCCGTGGACATGGGTATCAAACAGAGCAGTGCGTCTTGCGTAAAAATGCATAATACAGGCTTAAAGTAATTATGCACAGCACTCGATGACAATTACGTAGTAATATTTATTGTAATTTAGTTTAAAATTCAATATTCAACATTCATGTCAGTTCATTCAGGTGTTTGTGAACTAGTTTTTTCTACTTACTACTACTGATGGTAGACTACCAAGGGCGCCCGCAGGGGAGGAGGGGGCAGGGGGAGGCAATGAAACAGTTAATGCAAATCGAATGGTGAAATTGTAGCGATATTTTATAACAAAAAATATTGTTTTCTGTGCCTTACAGGCCGTAAGTTACAGCAACTATTATTATTATTTATTATTATCATCATCATCATCATTAACATTATTATTACTTTACCAGGAGCGTATATTCTAGGCTAGCAAGGCTATCTGCGAAGCCTGAAATCTAGAGAATAAAATACAGGAGAAAAATCGATCGGTAATTGTAGATAATATTATTCATATCAGTGAGATGATGATGCTGATTGTGAAGTTGGCAACCTGATTTCCCATGAGTTTGCAACCTGATTTCCCATGAGTTTGCAACCTGATTTCCCATGAGTTGGCAACCTGATTTTCCATGAGTTGGCAAACTGATTTCTTATGAGTTGGCAAACTGATTTCTTATGGGTTGGCAACCTGATTTCTTATGGGTTGGTAACCTGATTTCTTAGGAGTTGGCAAACTGATTTCCCATGAGTTGGCAACCTGATTTTCCATGAGTTGGCAAACTGATTTCTTAGGAGTTGGCAACCTGATTTCTTAGGAGTTGGCAACCTGATGTTCCATGAGTTGGCAACCTGATTTCCTATGAGTTGGCAACCTGATTTCCTATGAGTTGGCAACCTGATTTCCTATGAGTTGGCAACCTGATTTCTTAGGAGTTGGCAACCTGATTTCTTAGGAGTTGGCAACCTGATTTCCCATGAGTTGGCAACCTGATTTCCTATGAGTTGGCAACCTGATTTCCTAGGAGTTGGTAAATTTATTCCTATTCATAGCCTAGGACCACGTGACATAGTGAGATAGCCCAGATCTTGGACTCACTATACGCCACTGTACTTTACAGTACACTTCGGTACGTAAAAGCATGGATCAGAGGTGCCATGAAGGACAGTAGATTAAGTTGTCTCTGGCCCTGATTGATATCTGTGCATTGTGAAAAAGTACAAAAAGAAGAAGAACTGTTCGCTCATGAACAAACGGATAGGTTAGATGTTTATTGAAAGGAAGCAAGGCGAATCCTGTTTCTATCTAAATCGTAGACTCGAGTTTGAACTTGTATACAACGCCAAAGTATTTTCAATTCAATTCGAATTTTATGATTTCTAAAGTAGTGGTAGTAACTAATACAGGGTGGCCACTCTAGAATCATTATACATAAAATTCAAGTATAATTCCCGGTTTTGAAGGTGAACTTTCCAAAAATTCAAGGCTACAAGCACATGTTTTCTCTATTTCAACCTTGCGTATTATCGCCTCTCACCACCCTCTGCTCCCAGCCCGCACAAATACAGTATATTGACAATATAAAGGGTGTTTGTGATTCCAATCTATCCAAACATTCAGATTCAGTTCCATTAAAAGGTATATAAAAGTATTTAATTTAAGGTGTGGAGTTTACATTTGCCATTTCACATACTCCGACTAGAAATACATCTACATAATCTACGAAAAATTGTCATACAAGAATTTCAAACTCAAATTTACCTAATAAAAATTCAAGATATCTCAATAAAGTTCAGTCTGTCTGATAGATTATTCTGCAAAAGACACTAACAAAGTAAACGGATTGAGAGAATTGTGTTTTATTTTCCACGCAGCTTTCTTTTCCATCCTTGATACAAGCTAAACTATTTAATACTTGCCTCAGGGCATTTATCAATATGTATAAACTAAATTGGATGTGTGTTAATGAAAGTTGCAATTTTTCACATCTACGGAGAAAAATTCACGCAGAATTCCCGGTGAGTAGCCACCCTGTAATAATAATAATAGTAATAATAAACGTTTCTATGACTCTGCCCCCTGAGAAAAAATCCTGCGGGTGGCCCATGTTCTTTAACAGCGACACAGAGAGGGCCTCCCGATGGCGCAGTGGTAGCGTCGTCGCCTTATAATCAAGGGGTCCCGGTTCGATACCCGGTGGAGGCATATAGTGGCTCGGATACTACTTTAAACTGTAGGTCCAGTCCCGATTAGCCTTACTGTGCATAAAGTGGACTTAGAACACCAAATTAATCAATCAAAAACAGTGACACAGAATACTTAAGAAATAAGGAATTTTTCGACATTGAAACAGTAAATATGTAACTTGCTCATGTTTTTTATTGGGGAGGAAAGAAAACGGAAAGTTGGGGGTGGCACAGTGGATAGTAGGGGCACCATAAAAACACCTCACCCGGGTGAAAATTTTACCTTGAACTGACCTTGCCTTGCCAAATTTGAATGGAATAACTGCGAACCAAATCACGAAACTGCCTCCTACAAAAACTATAAATTGGAAAGACTGTACACTTATTAACACCAGCTCATAGGTTGACTGTACAACTACAGAGGTGAACAAGCTCATGCCTCACGACACAAGTCATTCTTGCAATTCATTATTGCTTCTAGTGTCCATAGTTCCGGCAGAAACACACACACACAAAAATACCGAAGTTAAATACGACACTAGCTCTGAAAGTAAAATAAAACAATTGGCAACACTGATGCTGCAGAAGGATAAAGAGGATTACAAACCGCCATTTTAATCTCGTCTCCGATTTCTGTACTACTCAGCACAGAACACTCTCGCCCCCTGTAGTGTCCTTCCCTTCCCTCCCCTCCATACAAGTCCCTGCAGAGTGGCCAGCACGACCACAATCAACTGGATTGCTTTGTTGCGTAATAAACATTCAATGGCTACAAACTCATGAATCCAATGCAATGTATGCGAGTGTGTGCATATGGAGAAATCGATTGTTGTTTTGTACGAGTTAGACAAGGGAATTGTTTGAACTTTCTTTTCCAAATAGATAGTAGAGGGCTCTTAGATTCCTTGTACAAGTCGGCACTTTGTTTGTGTAATTATCTTGCGTAAAGCTTCAATGGCTCTTGAGAGAACATAGATTACATTTATCAACATGCTGGGAATAAACGTTCATTGTAACTTAATCTCAAGCGTGGTTGTTTTACCTGGATACTAATTTAATTCAGGCTTGTTTCAAGTGTACTCTATGCACAGAGGACTGTACATTCAGTTTTAAGTGGTATCCTAATCAATGGAATGTGTTCTCCCTGGGAATCAAACTCAAGGCACTAACCATAAGCTATCACCAAGGTCGGACATGACTCAAATTTATTTCAACTACATTCTATGCCGAGATGGCTTTTGATTTATTTATTTTACTTCCCTTTTCTACCAGGCCACTTTAAGACCATGATAAAATTCAAGCATAGTTCCCGGTTTTCAAGGTGACCTATCAAAAATTCAAGGCTATACGAGCAGATGTTTTCTCTATTTCAACGTTACGTATTCTCGCCTCTCACCACCCAAACCCATACACACAAAAATATATTAACAAAATAAAGAGTCTGTGCAATTCCAATGTATCCAAAAAGTTCAAACATGATATGTGTGTGTGTGTTTAAAATATTTAACTTGAGGTGCGGTGTTTACGATTGCCATTTCACATACTCAGACTCGAAATACATCTTTCAAATTCAAGTTTATCAAATCACTTATAGATATCTTGCAATAATCTTTCGTCTGTCAAATATATTTTTACAAGGACACTAACAAAGTTACACCGTTGCATCCAGGAAGTACGAAAATCAAAGCGCCGATTCGCGTCTGAACTACTAACATACGAAAGCAAACCTGACGTCCTCTGGGAAAAATTGAAAATACTTTGAGTTGGGAAGCGGAGAAACCACGAATCCATTAATAAATTTCCACCGGAAGTATTGAACGATCACTTTTGTGATCTTTCGATCGTCGATGATAAATATGAAACACGAAACGATTCATAACATTGAAATACGCTCCACAACTGCGCCAAAATTTTCTTTTTCTTATTTTTCGCCAGAACAAGTCAGAAAATCGTTACAGAAGATAAAGTCATTGGCCGTAGGAGTAGATGAAATTTCTATCCTCATGATTAAAGAAAATCTCTACCACGTACTTGCTCTTATCACTCATATTTTTAATTTTTCTTTAATTACCGGGGCATTTCCCTCGTCTTGGAAACTCGCCCTGGTACGCCCTATACCTAAAACAAACAACATAATAAACGTCAACGATTACCGACCAATCATCATCCTCCCACCCTTGTCTAAAGCCCTAGAGCATCTCGTTAGCGATCAAACCCGGGACTTTCTAACGCGAAATAAATTAATAGATCCTTTTCAGTCTGGCTTTCGAAGTAACCACAGCACTTGCCGGCTCTTGTCAATGTAACCGATGCCATGAGGCTAGCCATGGACAATAAAAAACTTACGATTCTGGTACTTCTAGACTTTACAAAAGCTTTTCAAACCAATGATCATGAAATTCTACTCGCTAAATTATCATCGTTATTCAATTTTTCCGACTCCGCGGTTAATTGGTTCTGCTCCTATCTACAAGAACATCAACAATGTGTCGTTGACCTATATGGAAAATCGTCGTGGAAAAACATTCCTTTGTTGTGTCTCAAGGCACTGTACTCGGCCCCCTCTTATTTGCTATGTATATAAAAGACCTCCCGACGGTGCTTAACTGCTGTAAATAGCATATCTATTCAGACGATTATATTGATTATATTTATCTTTCCCCCCGCAAGAAATACTGCATGCAATACAAATTGTGAACAATGACCTTAAACAAATAATTACTTGGTCTGCACACCATGGCTTACATCTAAACCCGACTAAAACCCAGTGTATTCTTGTAGGTTCCCCTAGAAGTTGGAGCAAAATAGATAAATCTAGCCTCCCTAGACTCAACGTAAATGATACGCATCTATCCTTCTCCACTACTGTTAAGAATCTGGGTGTGATACTCAACCACCATCTCACCTGGGCAGAGCAAGTTAACTCTGTATCTAGAAGAGCTTTCGGTGCATTGCATTCACTCTATCGGCTCAAAAACTTCCTCCCTGAACGCATAAAAATTAAACTGGTCCAGTCTCTTGTATTTCCCATTGTTGACTATTGCAACATTGCTTTCTTGGATGTAAATCACGAGCAAGCTAAACGACTGTAGCAAATTCAAAATGCCTGCCTGCATTCGTTTCGTTTTCTATCTAAAATATTCAGAGCATTTGACATCGTACTTTGCGAAGGTCGAGTGGCTTAAATTAAGCGATAAACGTAATTTTCATAAGTTAATTTTACTGTACAAAATCCTCCAAATAAAAGACCCGCAATATCTCTACAACCGATTTCAACATCTTTCCGACTTTCGCAGCCACAACACCAGATCGCGCGAAAGGTCTCTGCTCTCCATTCCACTCCACAAATCCAACTTTTATGCAAATTCTTTTACTGTTACCTCAGCAGGCCTTTGGAACAAGTTGCCACCTGAAATTCATGTCTCTTCCTCAATTGTGACGTTCAAAAAATTGTTAAAGTTACACATATTATACAATGAAAATTAAATGTTTGATTTCCCTAATAATATGGCGGGTGCAGAGAATGATAGAAGGACGTAAGGCACAAAAATGATTTAACGTAATAGTTAAGGTGAATTATCGTCAAAGTATACAGTTTTGGACTGTGCTTAAGTAAGTGTAGTGTTATGTTTTTGCTTGTATGTGTGTAAGGGCAAAAATATGTATGTGTGAGTGCCCGTATCGATAGGTTACATTACCACTCTTGTCGTATGCTGATTGAACTCGAACGCCAGACCTGATTATTAAATGTTGTTGGTGTTTAGTCTGTGCGTCCTTCCTGTCAAACATGTCCATTATGATATAGCCGTCCTGTGCGACGCAACTTTGTATCTTCATATCACAATGTAAGTTATTGTGCTGATTATGTTAATGTGTTCCTAAATTATACATTTACGTTCGTGTTGCTAATACTGTTTTATTCCTGACTCCATTTCTTGTGTAATTGAAGAACTGAAAGAACCCTAAACTCAACAATGGCGACGAGGATCTTGGAACATACTTACTTCTCGTAATTCTACACATTTCTCGTTATTGTTTTTCAAGTTGTCTGTTGGAGGTAAGAATCTCTATATACAATGCAGAGGTTGTCTCAATTTTCCGAATTCTGCAGGGAGCAGGAAAGTATTAAGCAATATTTTGACAGATTCGAGCATTTCTGCAAAGGTTCAGACATTCCAGATGAAAAGGCTAAGCATATTCTATTAGCAGCAATAGGGCACAGAACGTATGCTGATTTATATAATCTCATACAACCAAAATCTATATCAGAACTCAGTCTTGCCCAAATTCAACAAATGTTGATCCGCCATTATGAGCCCAAGAAAAATCTCGTGCTTGAAAGGCATAAGTTCTTTCTTATTAAACAGAAAGAAAATCAGAACATTCCGGATTTCATTGTGCAAATCAAAAAACAAGCTTCAAAATGTGATTTTGGTGATCTCATCGACTCAATGTGTCGCGACGTATTTATTCTTGGTATGAGAAGTGTGCGCGTTAGAAACAGACTGTTATCAGATCCTGATTTGACCTTGAAAAAAGCAATAGATACGGTCATGTATCTCGATGAGCTAGAATTAAATGAGGGAATTATTAATCAAAGTCGCTCAAAGAATGCTATGGAATATTCTGAAACTCCAACTGAAGTCACTTCGCAAATACAAAACAGGTACAATGACAAATTCCGAATGAACATCAGACAAAATAGAACTGATTCAAGGTATATTGGTAACAAATCAAACAATGATTCTGGTAAACCGTGTGGTAATTGTAATTCTTTTCATCCTAACGGGAAATGCCCAGCTTTGCAGATATTGTAAAAAGAAAAATCATTTCTTGACTGCCTGCAAGAAGAGAGAATTTAACAATTCTAGTGAAAGCAAATTGGTTTCTGGCACTAACATTGTGCTTAACACGGGTATCAATGAAAGATCTATTGATATGCAAGATAATTCGAAACCTTCCATTGTACCTAACAATCACAGCAATTTCAAACATATGGTCCGAGAATCATCCATTGATTTTTCAGATTTTAATGTGCCGTGCATTCCCATAGATCACAAATTTGCAGATGATCAAGAAGAAAAATCTAAAAGCGAATTTGTTGATTACAGCGCCGCTAGTGTCCAATGTAATGCTCTGTGTCCAAAAATTTCCACTACCTTCATTACTAAAGAGAGTGAATCTGTTTGGCAAACACAGGAATCGTTGTTTGTCGACTTACAAGTCAACAATTCTAAGATTCCATTCCTAGTGGATACAGGTTCTGTTTATACTTTAATTGATAGCAGACAATTTGAGTCTTCATTGCGAGGTTGCACTATATGCAATTTTCCTATCGTCTTGAAAGCAGCAAATGGCAACAATCTTGGTGTATTAGGAAAAGTTAATGTTGAAGTTATATTTCGAGGAATGAAACATAACTTAGATATGATTGTTGTTAAGACAAAATTGAATCGTTCGATTATGGGTTTATCTTGGATTGATGTTTTCATGCCTGAATGGCGAAACATTTTTGTTTCACATGTTCCTCAGATGGTTGCAACTACTGTTGAATCATCAGCAATAAAGGAACTGGTTGCGAATCTAAGGAAAGAATTTCCTATACCTTTTGATGGTGACATGTCCAAGTCGATCAAGCGTTTTGAGATAGATTTGCCATTAAAGGACGATGCTACACCAGTATTCAAGAGATATTATGACGTCCCGTACTCGCTAAAGGAACCAGTCAAGGATGAATTACAGAAGTTGGTTAGTGACGGAGTCATTGAACCGATCAAATCATCATCGTGGGCTTCTCCTCTTGTTGTTGTTCGTAAGAAAAACGGTGAATTAAGGCTGTGTGTGTCCTACAAGAACACTGTAAATCCGCAACTTAGGAAGATGGGACATCCGTTACCTAAAATAGAGGACCTTTTCTACAAGATGGTTGGTTGTAGTTGGTTCGTTTCATTTGACCTTCGAAGGGCTTACCTTCAGTTACGTCTATCTCTACAGGCTCAGAAGGTCCTTGTCTTCAACACGGAATTCGGGTTATTCAGACAGTTGAAACTTCCTTTCGGAGTAAACTCTGCCAGTGCCATTTTTCAAGCCACCATGGAGCAGATATTGATGGGTGTACACAAGGTTTCCATTTTCCAAGACGACATTTTGGTAGGAGGAGTTACTCTTGAGGAGTGTTATGATAAAGCACGAAAGGTGCTGAATCTTTTCTCCGATTATGGCGTCCGCATAAATGAACAAAAGTTGATAAAATAATTCAATGTAAGCCACCCACTAATGTTGGCGAATTGAAGTCATTTCTCGGTATGGTCACGTATTACGCTTCGTACTTGCCAAACCTAGCTGACTGTGTTGCCAATTTGTATGATTTGTTAAAGAATGGGGTACGCTGGTCATGGACAGATGTTCATCAGAACGAATTGCAGGATGTCAAGAATCTGCTGTCTAAGGACTTAGTACGCACTGTATATGATCCTAACAAAGACTTATACCTCATGTCGGATGCATCTCCTACCGCTACGGGAGCAGCCATAATGCACAAAATAAACGGAGTCCTAAAGCCTATCATGTGTATGGCCGGTACTTTATCCGCTGCGGAAAAGAACTACACTCAATTGGAAAGGGAATCACTTGCATTAGTCCGTGGAGTCAAGTATCTCATTGGACGATATTTTGTCGCGTTCACCGACTCGAAACCTTTATCTCACCTGTTGGATCCTAGAAGTAACTTGCCTGCTTTAGCCATCAGCAGAATCAACAGATGGAAGTTAGTATTGGAAGAATATGACTTCAGAACTGTTTACACGCCGCATGTTGAGTTGGCTGATGCTCTATCTAGAATTTGTGTTGCAGATGATCCAGTTCGTGATTATTATGATGATTTCGCATGTCAGTTGACAGCTGAGCCGATTGTCCTTAATCTTATTGAATCTTCGGTGTTGACGCGCATTTCGCTGGAATCACAACGTGATCCTGAGCTTTCTAAAGTCTTCGAATATGTTCAAGGGAGATGGCCACAATTCATCGGGAGAACAAAAGGTCATCCTCTCAGAAAAATATTCGACAGGCGATATGATGTCCACATACAGAAGGGATGTGTTTTCGTGGGCGAAAGACTGGTCGTACCTGAATCTTGTATCCAAAGTGTCCTATCTCTGTTGCACAAATTCCACCAGGGAACATGCAAAATGAAGGAAATAGCTCGTTCATCGTTCTTCTGGAACACGATGAACGAAGATGTTGAGAGGGTTACGTCTTTGTGTGACACATGTTTGCGATACAATAACAGGCCCAACGTACCGGGTACCGCATTCGAAACGTGGCCTATTGCATCGCAGCCTTTTGAGCGTGTTCATCTTGATTTCTTCCATTTCTCAGACCTGAATTTCCTGTTGCTGGTTGACGCTTATTCTCATTGGATATCGGTATGGAGAGTGAAGAATATGCAATTTGACACCATGATTGGTTATTTAGATGAATTTTCTTCATGCTTTGGATATCCGAAAATCTATGTTACAGACAATGGCCAACCATTTGCATCTTCAGAGTTCAACTCTTATTGCTCGAAGAGGAATATCAAGCTTCTTCACTCAGCTCCGTACACCCCTCAATCAAATGGTCTAGCTGAAAGGAATGTTGGGGTGGTGAAGAACTTACTACAAAAGAACTTTTCGAATCGTTCATACATCACGTTGAGAGAGATGGACAAGTTCGTTCTTGAGCTTTTAGGCAGATTAAGGAATACTCCAGTGCACGGATGTAGTCCAGCAGAACGTTTGCTCAAGTTTCGGCCAAGAACGGACATTTCCGCTTTTGACGCACCAAATGGTTTCGACAATCAGCCTATTAGTCCCGTTCCGTTTATGCCGGGGGAAAAGGTGCTTGTTGAACAACGCAAGAAACAATTCAGCCATGGATCCAAATACAAAATCGGAGAAATTGTTAAATTGATGGGCCGGAAGATGGCGAAGGTGATTGTGGACAATGACACGATTGTTGTTCATCTCTCGAAGATCAAGAAGTATCCCGACAAGGTCGGAAAAGACATCCTTGTCCGAAAAAACCCAGTGCTTGTTGGAGAGGAAGATTATCTCCCAGTGCCTGCTTATCAGGATCCGGTGGTACCTCCGAATGCGGCCTGCGACAATCAACCGGTTAGCAGATCACAAAGACCAAGACGACCGCCTGACCGATATGGGCAGACTACATGAAACGTGAGTCTCTTCAACCTGAGGGGGGGAGAGTGTCGTATGCTGATTGAACTCGAACGCCAGACTTGATTATTAAATGTTGTTGGTGTTTAGTCTGTGCGTCCTTCCTGTCAAACATGTCCATTATTATATAGCCGTCCTGTGCGACGCAACTTTGTATCTTCATATCACAATGTAAGTTATTGTGCTGATTATGTTAATGTGTTCCTAAATTATACATTTACGTTCGTGTTGCTAATACTGTTTTATTCCTGACTCCATTTCTTGTGTAATTGAAGAACTGAAAGAACCCTAAACTCAACAACTCTTATATGTATTTTTTCTTTGTATTTTTTATTTCTCTGTAATTTTTATATATTTTTCTTCTTTCTTTCCTTTTCAATATTTTAATTATTTCACATTCAATTTTTTTTGTAAACATGGTCAAGTGGAAGGAAAAGCTCCATCCACAGCCTTAACTTCGCCATGTAAAAGAAAACGAAATAAATAAATAATGTAAACTGGCTTAGAGAATTATGTTTTATTTTCCACGAAGCTTTATTTTCCTTTCTCGATAAAAATAAAAGCTAAACTGTTAAAATCTTGCCTCAGAGTACTAATAAATATGTATAAATTCAATAGGATTTGTATTAATAAAAGTTGCAAACTTTCATGTCTACGCAGAAAAATTCACGCAGAATTTACTCATAATTCCCGGAGACAATAATTCACAGATAATTCACGATGAGTAGTCACCTTATTTTGACTAATGGCGAAGATGAGGATGAATGGACAATCATCCTGACTGCAGGTCTAGACGCCAGAGTCTCGTTAGTCTGCACAATACAGTACGTCGAAGAGAGGTTGACGTTTGGGTTCTTACGGGAGCTTCACCCCTTTATGCCAAGATAAGCTAGTCTGCTTGATTTTTGTTATTTAGCGTCGCTTTTCTGCCTCTTTTGGCTAATCGCAGGAATGAGGATGAGTGATGATATGATGAAGAGACACTCACCAAAAACACCCATGCCGGGATTCAAACCCTGGACACCTAGCGTCCTGGCACGCCGTGCTAACCACTCCGCCAAGGAAGTCTGACTGGGCCTACAACTTTACGTTGGATCAAACTAATTGTGCAAAATGCCTCCATCGGGAATCGAACCCGATATCTGTCGCTCTCAAATTGACGCGAATACAAACTTGAATGGCGATTTACAGATAACGTATTGCAGTTAGTACCGGACATACATGCCAGCCCGCAATACGCTACTGTAATGTGGGTTGCATAAGACCTAGGATGAGAACATAAATGACTATGCTCTGCATGTGCGAGGATGGCGTTACAGTTTTTTCTCAATGGTCAACTCAACTTTCTGCGAATGTGTTGGTCCTGGGTTAGAATGGTTACTTTTCGCTATTTTCCGGTTATGTTTGGAAGCAAAGCAACTGTAATGCGTTACTGTGGGAACCGAAGTAACGGTAATACGTTACTTTAAGAAGCAAATTAAATGTCTGTTGCAATTAGTAAGTACGCCAAAAATCAAGGGAAAAACTGTCACGTCGCTTCTACGTAATATAAAAACAAGTCAAAAGCCCATACCAACATTTACGTAATGAAAACTGTAAAATTTTGAATTATTTATTTTTGTTAGGATGCCTAACAAGAGTTCGAATGATTACTTAAATGATATTATACTAATCAGTAAAGAAATAAAGGTTTTGAACCCCCCGCGCAAAATTCAAATTGCGTAGCGCAATCCTTGTTCCGAAAATTCATCTACGCAATGAAATTACATGCTGGTCTCCTAACTTCCAATGAATACCCCATTGTTTCAAGTCCGCTAAGAATAATGTAAACTATTTAGAATCGTTCCTGGAGCAAGGCAATTGCGTTCCGCTTCCGTTCCTCCACCTACGGCATCTGTTACGGAACGCTGCACCTTTGTCACCACATTCTGGCACGATTAAGGGGGGAGACTGGAATAGATTCCAAGCTTACACTTTCGAAACACAGATGGCAGGACAATCCTCCAGAAGGAAATATAGCACCGCTTTTCTCTTGTTGCTAACTCCCATTTACCTCTCTCCTCTCCCTTATTGCAGGGAAACTGCGCCTCTGAATCGTCACTTGTCACTTTTATAAATGCACCTGGCTTCGAGTGGCGCCACCTTTGACATTTCATTCTCTTAGTTTTTACTCAAAAGTTTCCCCCATTCCCTTGCTTGCAGGGTAGGAAGGGAAATCGGTAAGAATGGACAAGGAGTGCAGGGGAGGAACCAGCTCCAGAAGGAAAAGGCGGGAGAAACAGAAGGCAAAGGGGAGGATGATCGAAGTTCGGAAGAGCGCGAAACGCAGGGTAAAATAAATGAGCCGTGAATGAAAAATGTGGAAATTTTCCTTCCTTCAGCAGGCATTTTCTACTTGGTGGAATTTTCAAGCGTGCTGTGGACCCTTAGCAGGAAGCTCGTGCGTATTTGTGTTAGTCTGAAGAGAGAAGGGGTGCTTGCGTTCCATCGGCAAAACGTTACTATAAGTTCTGTGTGCGTCTGGTGACATACCTAGAAACCTGCACCATTACAGGCAGCAACATAGATCAAAGACATACGCTGTAATGCCGTGATCATTACAATACAGCTGTATGCTGCATAAGTAGAGGTAATTAGACAGTTCTGCGCCCTCTTTTGAGGCTCGAATCATCATTTGAGGCTCGTCGTAGCCTTTTATGATGTATATTTTGAGGGCACAGAGTTGGCAACACTGTGGGCCCTTACTGTAGCCTTTTATGAGGGGGGCCCATTGCCTCTTGTTTACATCTGGCAACACTGCCGTAGATCCTTTGACAGTGTTGTTAACCTACTGGGTTTTTCACTTTAAACTTTTATCAAAGGGCCTGAGGGGTCCATGTATTTTTTATGTCTGGCAATACTGTTGGGGGCCTAGTGTTGACGACCTGTGGGCTGTTACTGTAGCTTTTTATGAGGGGGACCTATTGTCCCCTTTTTATATTTGGCAACTCTATTGGATGTTCCTCCTTTGAGGCTTGGGTTTTGCCAACCCATCCGAAGAAAATTCCACTATATGATTTTTCACTGGCTAAGCTAACCTACAAATAGGAATTGGCAGTACTGACGAGGCTCGAATTATTATTTGAGGCTCGAATCATCATTTGATGCTCGTCGGTGTTGCCAACCCACTCTACAAAAATTCCACTATATGATATTTTGAAGCTTTTCACGGTGTATGTTAACCTTACAAGCAGTGTTGCCAACTCGGGGCGAGGCGTAGCTTTTTATGGTGTATGTTAACCCCACCAGCAGTGTTTCCAACTTGTTGTAGCTTTTCACGGTGTATAATTTTTAGCTTTTTATGCTGTACGAATACTGGGAGCTTGACAGTGACAACCAACAGAGTAGGTAAACCTACATTCAGGAACTGGCAACACTAGTTTCTGACAGTGAATTTGAAATAAAATATTAAACAAAATACATGAGTAAGCACTGTGGGTACAAATAGTACCAGTGTTATGCCCCCAACTCCAACTGGGCAACTGGGGGAAATAATTGTACAACAATTTGTACCTAATTGTACAATACTTGTACCTAATTGTACAACATACATATACACAGACATAAAAGAAAGAGCCTTCCCGTAACTTACTTCATGTACAATTTATATGATTTTACAACTGTGAAAAGAAAGCATATGTGTTCTGTATGCACACATTTATTCTTATTTTTCGAAGTTGAATGAAAGCACATGTTTTTACGTTCTCGTAATACTAACCTTGCTCCACTGATTTTAAATTGCTTCCATCCGCTTTTTTTTTCTGTGTTATTTCCGTATGCACGCAACATTCGCTTTCAATAGTATAATGAAACACAGAAGGAATGTTAGTATAGCAGGCTCCGAGTTTACAATTTATTAAATTAAACAATAATTTATGTAAGAATATACTTGTACTTACCGAACACAAAATAATAAAAGCACATGTGAATGTTTGCGTGTGTTCATGTTATATGACGACTGAGTAAAAAAATAATGTTGACTCCCCGAAAGATAAAGTTCCTAGTTCGACATCAGATGCATGCAAATTTTATGTTTTGCTCTCCAAAATCTTGATTTTATGTTTGTGCTATTTGTCATACAGCAGAGGAGGAGGAGAAAAAGGGGGAGAGGAGAAGAGGGGAGAGAGAGAGAGAGCAGGTACTATCAGCGCCATCTATTAGCAAACAATAGAAATAAAAAGTAGGTCAAACTTTTTCAACACCCAAACATTTTGAATGTTTTCGCTTAGTAATACGATCTAGCTGAAGACGTTTAAAAGAGTACTCTTAGTCGACGAAGCTAATTGCTAGGGCCCTTATATTACTAAAATATTCTTTAATTTGCATATTTTTCATACCGCCATATGTTGTTCTAGTTGACTTCTTCCAAAAAAATGCTAATTAGCGAGAGTTAATTAAGCAAGGCACGTAAAAGAAGCAAAATAGAACAACATATGTGCCGGCGTGAGAATATGTAAAAAATCGATTCAGAGGTGGATCGAATTAAAATTGGGGGATATTTTGCATTTTTTCCCTATAATGTACAAAACATTTACCGTACATAATCCTTTCCATTTACAACAGTATAAAATAAGAGGAATGTGTGACAATATCCATATTAACCTATCCGCTTACCATTTAAATGCCAATTTTTTTGCCATGAAATACCATTTAAATTTGGCTATCTCCCGTGAAGGTTGCACAGCAAGACAAGATGTCAAATATTGTTTAAACTATCCAAGCAATTTAAGTGAAAATTTTATATATTGAAGTGGAAGTATAGTAATAAGTATGCACATATGCAGTTTACTTGAAAGATAATTAGAAACTCACCTAATAAATTTGATCACACACATCTTTGCATTCCATTTCCATTCCTCAACCTTTTATATTTTTCCTGCCACAGCCACCTCTTCCTCACTTTCACTACATTCTTCAATTTCAATAACATAAAATGAACCCCCCTGTTCATCTCCCGTTCCAAAATCCACATTTTCCTCTTCATCGCTATCGAAAAGCAACTTTTCAATTGCAGAATCATCTACAACATTCTTAAGCAACATGTTTGCAAGACGTAACAATTGAAGGTTTGTTTACATGAGAAATTACTGAACAAAACACGCTTGAAATGGTATGAAAAACTTAGCAGCACAAACATACACGTCATAGATTTGAAAGATCATACAACCTCTGCCATCTATTGAATGAAAAAGGAACTACGTGATGAAAATCAGGAACCCGTCGATTCGACAACTAGGTACAGGAAGGAAACGTCCAGTCAGGCCGTCGATTCGACGACTAGGTAAGCGGATGGGTTAATTAGGAAAGTATGTTGTATGCTAGGTTAGCTAATTGTGTCTTCTACAGCTTCACTGTATAGAGGGAAGATGGAAAAAGAGAGCTCTACGGAAACTGACGCTCTTAACAATATTGTACGCCCGTGAAAATTATATATAAATAAAACTTAAGCGTATTATCTGCTTTCATATCAAATTTTGCCAACCTGTAAGCTGTAGTGTTTAGGTGACAAGCGACCTGCTCAAATATGATACTGTTGACAATATTGTATGCCCGTGAAAATTATATATAAATAAGACTTAAGCGTATTATCTGCTTTCATGTGAAATTTTACCAACCTGTGAGCTGTAGTGTTTAGGTGACAAGCGACCTGCTCAAATATGATACTGTTGACAATATTGTACGCCCGTGAAAATTATATATAAATAAGACTTAAGCGTATTATCTGCTTTCATGTCAGATTTTGCCAACCTGTAAGCTGTAGTGTTTAGGTGACAAGCGACCTGCTCAAATATGATACTGTTGACAATATTGTATGCCCGTGAAAATTATATATAAATAAGACTTAAGCGTATTATCTGCTTTCATGTGAAATTTTACCAACCTGTGAGCTGTAGTGTTTAGGTGACAAGCGACCTGCTCAAATATGATACTGTTGACAATATTGTACGCCCGTGAAAATTATATATAAATAAGACTTAAGCGTATTATCTGCTTTCATGTCAGATTTTGCCAATCTGTGAGCTGTAGTGTTTAGGTGACAAGCGACCTGCTCAAATATGATACTGTTGACAATATTGTATGCCCGTGAAAATTATATATAAATAAGACTTAAGCGTATTATCTGCTTTCATGTCAGATTTTGCCAACCTGTGAGCTGTAGTGTTTAAGTGACAAGCGACCTGCTCAAATATGATACTGTTGACAACATTGTACGCCCGTGAAAATTATATATAAATAAGACTTAAGCGTATTATCTGCTTTCATGTCAGATTTTGCCAATCTGTGAGCTGTAGTGTTTAGGTGACAAGCGACCTGCTTAAATATGATACTGTTGACAATATTGTACGTATATTGTATTGTATAGGAGACTAGAAGCATATAATTTGGCGAAAAAAAACCCAAGTAAGGTCATAGAGAATAGTTAAAAAAAAAAGTGAACAATTATATTTTGTATTGCACAGCATTGGGTATTAAATAACATACCCCCAAAAAATCTCTGCATTATGCGTTCTGTAAAAAATTGCCCTACGTGCCAAACTGCTGTGTCAAGTAAAAATTTTCAAAGGCACTGTCGTACTTGTGTGCCGGAAAAGCGAATATGTGCGACCAAACTGTGCTCTAAGTGTGAAAAAAATATTACTATTGCCAACTTCAAGCGACACCAGCTTACTTGCAAGAGCACTGGAACATCTCTACCGCAACCTTCCAAGCGAAAGGTAGAAGTAACCTCCCTCGATGCATCGCCACCTGCCAAACGCGTCAAGCTGGCGAAGAAAGCAGACCGGTTTGCGTTTGAGCATTTATTAGAAGACTTTGACATAACATCAGACAGCTTCTGCGATGTGCGTAGTTTTCTGGGGAGCGAGCGAGCTAAGATAATATCCATCCTCAACGATGCATTGGCCACACACTCCACTAAATTCTATGCTGTGCTATGCTGCAAGTATAAGAAACCGTCTAATGAAATATATAAATTCTTCCATGCCACAAAAGCAAAAACACTACATCAGGCAGATGTCACTGACCTCGACAGTATCTACGACAAGTTTGTCGAGGAGCTTATGGCAAAGCACGAGGAGCATCAGGCTGAAGGCTCGGGCGGTTCGCTGTGTGGCGACCCCCACGAACTTTGTCTGACACTTAACAAGTTCCTGCCACTGGCAGGGTCTAGCTATATTGCCCTGCCACCCGAGGTTGAAGCAAGGAAAGCTGTTCTCAATATTCAGAACAAAGACACCAAATGCTTCCTCTGGTCGGTGCTGGCAGCATTGCACCCTATACCTCGGGAAAACCATCCATACCGTGTTGCACACTACAAGCAGTATGAGTCGGAACTGGAGGATGCAATGGCCGAGATTGCCTACCCTGTAGAAGTCTCGCATATTCGCAAGTTTGAGGTTCGTGCTCGTGACTTGTTGGGCCTACAATTAGCCATCAATGTTTACGGTCTCACCGAGGCAAACATCGTCTACCCTATTCGGGTAAGTGATGTAGATGATGATAGTACACAGCAAATTGACCTTCTTCTTATCAAGAATAACACCTGCCACCATTATACGCTTATTCGCTCTCTTTCCAGACTTGTTTCAAATCAAAAAAATAAACATGATGGTCACATCGTGGTGTGTCGCAGGTGCCTGTCCACTTTCGACAACCAAAACTATTATAAATTCAAACACTCTCGAGGACCCAACATTGCTGCTGAGAAGCTAGCTCGCCACATGCTCTACGGTGGTACCAACAAGCCTGCACAAACTATCCTGCCCGAACCTGGTGCAGTAGAGTATTTTCGCATGCACAGTGCTATGGTGAAGCATCCTGCCTATATTGTGGCAGACTTCGAGGCCTTTCTTCAACCTCTGTCTAACTGCCATCCCAACCCCGAAACATCCTCTACTATTCCTTTCCAAATCCACGAGGCCTCGAGTTACTCCTATGTTGTGGTGTGGCGAGACCAACATATTGCCTCCGAGCCCTATGTGTATCGCGGTCCCGACCCGGTCAAACACTTCCTGGAGAGAATGCAACAGGAAGGCATCAAGATAGGGAAGGTGCTGTTGGCCCCCAAGCCCATGCTGCCTCTCTCTCCGGAAGACAAGCATCAGCACGAAATGGCTCTAAATTGTCCTGTTTGCAACTCAGTCTTCAATGACGATAACAAAAAGGTCCACCACCATGACCATTATGGGACCGGAAGCTACATTGGCCCGTGGTGCAACAGGTGTAACTTGAGAGCCAAGGACCCGCGCTTCATACCGGTCTTTTTTCACAATGGCTCGGGATATGATTTCCATCACTTGGTCACACATCTAGGGTACGACAATGCAAGAATCAATGTCCTGGCACAAAACGAGGACCGTTATATTAGCGTCAGCAAGTGGGTGCCGATCCCCGACTCAAAAAGCAGGAGCATCGAGCTTCGGTTCCTCGACTCTCTGAGGTTCCTCCAGGCAAGCCTGGATGCTCTTGCTGGGAAGCTCAGAGACGACCAACTAACCATTACCACATCAAGTTTCCCGAACTTAGATGTCGCACTCATCAGACGTAAAGGGGTCTACCCCTACGAATACGTCACCGACCCTTCCAAGTTCGAAGAAGAGTTGCTGCCTCCCCAGGATAAGTTCTACAGCCAGCTGAGAGGTTCAGGTATTACCGACGAGGAGTACAAGCATGCTCAGTCTATGTGGGTCAAGTTGGGTTGCCGAACTTTTGGTGATTACCACGATGCATACCTGAAGCTTGATGTGACGCTTCTTGCCGATGTGTTCCAGGCGTTTCGGGCGACTGCGATAAACATTTACAACCTGGACCCTGTATATTTTTACAGCCTTCCTGGACTGGCATGGTCGGCCATGCTCCTGCTGACTAAAATTAAACTTTCACTTATCTCCGATATTGATATCATGCTTTTCATCGAGAGAGCTATCCGGGGCGGCATGGTCCAAGTGTCGCAACGCTTCGCACACGCCAACAATCACCACATGGCCACTGGTTACGACCCCTCCCAACCATCAAGCTACATCATGTACACTGATGTGAATAATCTTTACGGGCACTCCATGATGCAGCCACTCCCAACAGGACAGTTTGAGTGGGTTGATCCTTTATACCACGACATCGAAAAAGAGTGCGACGAGTTTTGGTTTTTTGCCGAGGTGGACCTTGACTTCCCCGAGAAGCTGCAGGATACATTCTGTGACCTTTCGCCTGCTCCGGAATTCAAGTGTCCACCTGGCTCGGATCAACCGAAGCTCGTCATGGACTTGGAGCCCAAAAAGCATTATGTGCTACACTACCGGAACCTCCAGTGGTTAATACAGCAAGGAGTCTCGGTCAAAGCAGTTTACCGCGTGCTCTTGTTCAGGCAGTCTCCATGGTTGAAGCCGTACATCGAACTGAACATCAAACATCGCACTGCTGCCACTTCGGAACTTGATCGCGATTTTTTCAAATTAATGAACAATGCGGTATTTGGGAAGACCATGGAGAATGTGCGAAATCGCGTTGATGTGAGGTTGGTGACGAAGAAAACACAGTGTCGTCGACTTGTTGCAAGCCCACTGTTCAGGTCTCGAACAATTTACAATGAACAGATGTCTCTGATTCACATGAACCGGGGCGAGGTGCTACTCGACAAGCCCATCTATGTGGGAGCTGCAGTTTTGGATCTGAGCAAGTTGTGCATGTTCGAGACATATTACGACATACTACGTGCACACTACAACCACAATATCTCGCTCCTCTACACAGACACAGACAGCTTGGTGTACCATGTTCGCACGGCCGATGCGTATGGTGATATAGCCAAAGTTCCAGCTCTTGTCAAGCTCTTCGACAAAAAAATACCCGGCAAACTCAAGGACGAGAAAGACGGGGATGTGATTGTGGAGTTTGCTGGACTTCGTGCCAAAGCCTATGCGATCCGGGCTGAGGGTTCTGTAACAAAAAAGGCAAAGGGTGTAAGCAGGCAAGTGGTTCGGGAGCACCTCAAGTTTGAGGATTACCTCGAGTGCCTCAGAACAAAATCGCCCATTCTACAAAAAGAGCATCGTATCCAAAGCGTCGATCATGTGCTTACAACTAATATTGTCAGGAAAGTTGCTCTGGATGCACACGACGACAAGAGGTGTATTCTTGAATGTGGGGTCCATACACTTCCGTGGGGCCACTATCGCCTCCAAACTAGTAAGGCCTGCCCAGAGTGTAACAAAAAGTAATAGGCAATGCGAAAAGAAAAAAAAAACATGCATGCATGGCACAGCAAAATTAAACTTCTGGAAACTGCTAATTGCAATTTGTACTTATATATATAAAATTCCACATTTCTTATTGTGTGCTATTTTTTTTTATTTATTTAAAACTGTTCAGTCACTCTTTCATTCTTGACGTCATACACAAATGTTTTCTCTGCAATAAGAATGACACTGCACAGAGTATCTGCAGGCAAGGCGTCGTAGAACTCGCATACAATCTTGATGTTGGTACGATCGTTAACAACCACCTGTTTTCTTTTAGATGTGTTGATGACAAACATGGGTCTGCGAGCTATGAACTCGTTGGGGTTGTAGTACACGTCCACATTGCCGGAGGTCACTCTCTTGTAAGCTGTGTACGCCTCGTAAAGTTTCAGATAATCGTTGTTCGTAATGTTTAAGTTATAATTCTCGCGTGGAAAAACTTCATTCCTTCCATTTTTGAGGTAAACATTCTTAATTTTGCAATTATCAAACTGGCTAGAATCTTTCTCTTGGTTATTATCTTTCCCCGTCTGGAAGAGCACGACCGCAAACTCAGGCATATCGTACCGGATGCTGTTGAACTGCGTAGTAACATCAAATTCAAAATGGCTGCCGGAAGCAGGTTTCTGCACACACTGGTAACCGTAAAATTGGATGGGTACTTGGGGGTTCTTCAAAATGTCGGCTTTGTACTTGAGACCGTAGTTAGATTCGTATTCCACCACAGGCATGCGCAGCTCCATGAACTGGATGACGCACTTGGCTGCGTCGGGTAGTGTGTTGGCAAGTGCTGCACCGTCTGCACCCAAGGTGCTGTAACGCATCAGCACATCGTTGTCGTTGGCGCTTCTGCGAAAAGTGACGCGCAAGCCACCCTTCCACATAATCTCCGTGTAGTCGGAGAAGAAGCCTGGAAGCAAGCGCATGGGAAACAGTACTGTGTGGCTTTGAGTTTTGATTTTTGTATCTGCTTCGAATCCCCCTGCCTGGTAGTATGCTGCATCGGTCTTGAAGAGTTTCAGTGTTCCCACAGCTGTAGAAGTAATCCCAGGGTAGTCAACCCTATCGATGACGGTGCCATGCTTTCTAACTTCCACTTGCGAGAACAGATGCGGCACAAAATTGTCCACAAGTCTTAAATTTGCATTGGCGTGGAATGCTTCGCCGTTGTCTCTCTTCACTACATCAAACTTGATATACAAATCAGCTCTGTGAGGGTGAATGAACCCATCCCCAACGTCCACATCGTATTCGATCTCCCTGTTCGGCTCGTTCAAATTGGCGAACGTGCGGCGATTGGGTGGGAAAGATTGCAACTCGTAACTTTCGATTTGCTCCATGATTGTTATTTATTATACGTTAATCTCCACGACGGCGGTGGTAGTAGCTCCGGCAAAATACACCACCTCATTTTTTTCGTTTGTCACTGCCAATTCTATGTTGTCTATGCGATTACGAGATATAGGGAAGTATATCGGTGGTGAGGGTGTGTAGATAATCGGTTCCATGAATTCAGAGTTTGGTTTGAACGTAGCGATGATACCTGTTTGCTTGTGGCTGCCTGGGATACCATCCGAGGATTTGGTGATCATGCCTTCTGCCACATTGCAATGTATGTTCAAAGTCTCGATGGCTAGAAATTTAGGAATGTTGGCACCGATGTGCTTGATGCCAGGTTCGAGTTTTGTGTTGTTCTCGAATCCCAGAAGCTCTCCAACAGTGCCTAGGTCTACTGTTTCCGTAGCAGACACAATTTCAACTCTGTGAGTTACAGAATTTTGAGATAGCAGTACATTTCTTGGCAATTGGGCTTGCAAGGTAGACAGATTGTACTGTCCTGGCGTGATAACTATTTTTTCATTTCCAACAGTAATTTTGTTATTGTGCTCTGTGACATTGGGTATTAGGTACATGCTGTAGAATGCACGAAGAGCAATAGATTTAGGATAAATGATGTCGTCATGCAACGCGAGATTCAAGACCGAAGTCTCGCTGGTGAGATGGAACACTCCCATGGTGTTTTAGGTACCACAATGCTTTTTGAAAATGTTCCACCGACAGGTTATTTATTTTAGACATGTATGCGAGAACGGAAAGGCATAGGTGGCCGCAGTTAACATCGGTGAAACCCTGGATGCGTTTGTCATTGTAGTAGAGGTTGGCAACACTGATATACTTCACCAACCTGGCAGGCGGTGTGCCACCGAACGAATCGAAAACAAATGCATTGTTATCGTCAATTTTGAGGTAGCATATCCAATGTGTACCAGGATTTTTGTAACTGTCCAGGTTGACCACGCCATACTCCTTTTTCTTCACAGCAGAGGGTAGAGAATCGGACATGAAAACACCCCTGAAGTTCCTTATTCCCAACGGTTCGATCAGAGATTCAATATCGAAGTTGGACAGGGCTTTTTCTTTTTTTTATATTTCTTCAAAGCATCGAGGTTGCTTTTGTGCTTTTTGGTCACACCTTTCCCCTTCTTCTCCATAGCCAGGTTGTGACGTTTCTGTTCATCCAGCTCGGCCTTGTTCTTCTTTGCATCGATGACGGTTTTGGCGATAGCGGCACTGCCTCCAGCCAAGCTGCCCACTGCACCCAAAGCTGCCAAGATGGCCGGAATGCTGAATATGAAACCTCCAATCTTCTGCTGCTTCCGCGAATGCTGCAACTTTTTCAATTGTGGAGTGCTGAGCAGCAATTTCATTCCGTGTCCTTTGGACAAGCATGAACGTTTCTTCTCGAGTTGTTTCTTGGTGAGTAACCCATTGAGGGCACCCAGCGTTTTCAGATTCGAATATGGTATCTGGTACACGACGCCCTTGGGCTTCATGATGTAATTTTTTTTACGATATGTTATTTTATATATGTTTCGAGATTTTTTTGTTGTTTTTTTCTCGTATAATTTTTTTACGGCATATTATTTATATATACTACGCAACCGTTAAACAAATTCTATTATGTGCTTTGTTTTCTTACCAAGAAGTTCTTTTGTCCCCTTGTACACGATTCGAGTTTTACTCTCGATTAAAATAGATAGCTTCTCGTCGGATAACATGCTAGCGTATCGATCTGGTAAAAATAGACTGTATTGTCCGTTGAGCAACAGACGTACTTTGGGACCATACTGGGTTGCAACAATTGAACCGGAAGTTATTGCGTAAGGTTTGTCCACTTCCAATTCCTGAATTTTTATATATTCGACTGACAAATTTAGCATTTGTTTTAATGCCTGGACGTCACTAATTTTTTCACTCATATCGAAGAAATATTTTTTTTGGTCTCGTAGATTTTTTACAGTGTGTTATTTATAGAAAAAAGTTTCGGCATTGCCTAATGCGATGAGGTGATCGATGATCCTACTGGTTTTTGCATTTGAAGCGTACCAGTCGTCTGTATATCGTCTCCTCCCCTGTCTCCACTCGTGAAGTTCGTCCATCTTATCAGCCAATTTTTCATCAGCAGCCCGAAAAAAAGCATAGGGAGAAGAAGAAGATTTCACACTGCTTATTTTTCTCAGATGATCCAGAAGTAGCATTTCACAGGGCAAGCGAAATTGTGGTGTTATTTTAACTAAATCAATAAGCCTTTTAATATTCTTGTGACTATCGTCGAAGGTAAATGTAAATATTTTGCATAACACTTCAGTTGGTAAGTCTGTTATATGCGTAGACATTTTTTCTGCTAAATTTTTCTCTCTGTAATCCGTGTGTTATTTAATTACAGCCCCCACCCCAATTTTCGTTTTGTGTTCATGGCAATGGTCGTACCCAATGCTGCAACCCGTTCACCCAGCGAGGCGTCTCTGCTAACAAGTCTCCCGAACGCAGCATGCTCCAACATTCTGTCTGCATCGTGACGCGCGTCGAGATCAGTGTGAGTATTGTAAGCAATGTCGTGATCCTTGCATGCTGCGTCCAATGGGTTGACTCCCTTGTCTCCTCTCTCCAGTCGTCGTTCGAGTTTGGTACCCGGTCCGCAGTACTGGTAACCTGGCAGGTGCATCTCGAAGGGTAGCTTGTTGATGATGTCGTTCACGAGACCTCGACCCTCGGCCACATTCCAGAATTTGGGAGGCAGGGTGTTGATAATTTTGATAAGGTAACCTATACCTTTGTTGTCGTTGACAATGAAGTTGCTAAGCTTGGTGCTAATCATGTCCATGATGCCCACCTTCTCGTTGTGAAAGTTGCGATTACCTGCATTCTCTTCACCTGCGATAACCAGCAATCGATCTACAAGCTTTCTTACGTCGTCTACCCAAACAAACTCTTTAGGTAGGGTATTGTAGAGTTTGACACCGCTGCCAGTTTTAATTTGGTTCCATATTGGCTTGATGAGGTTCCTGTATTTTTCTCCACTGCTTGATTTTACGCGATTCTGTGTTGCATCGTTGTTTTGGTACAGGGCATCCGTTATGATTAAAATTTCTGTGTAACTTTGGTAATCCTCGTCTGTATAATCTTTAGGTTGCTTTTTGGTGATAAGTTCCCACAGCCCACAGTGCCAGGATACCTAGTCCAGCTGTTCTTCTCGCCCAAATTAATTTTCACGTCGTCACCTTCGAACGTGACTTTCGATTTCCCAATTTTCCAAACTATACCCTCGTTAGGTTCCACAGAGGGGTACAATCCAAACACCTCGTCCTTTTCAAATTTCCCGGTGCTCAGGTAATCTCTCGCCAACGGACCTAATTCAACTAGCTTGTCCGAAGAGGTACTGCCTAGAACCTGACGTCTCAGAGGTGCAGCTCCAAGTTCGAACGGGGTAGTGTGAATACTGGATATCGGTGTAGGCACAGCATAATTTCGAGCAGCAAGTGGCACGAGCTCGTTGATTAATCTTTATTTTGCTCGGTAACATCTTTGATGTCTTTACCTAGTCCACTTATAGCATCAATAATAGGTTGGTCCTGTCGCTTTTTCTCTTCGTAAATTCCGCGATTCTCTGATTTCCAACCCCTGAAGCGTTTGGCCAGGTAGTCGCGCAGCTTCAGGTTGTCGTCTGCGAGTTTGCGTTTCATTATTTGTTATTTATAATACGTCAAGACGTTTCTTGTAACGTCGCAACGTTTAGAAAGTTGTTTATTTTGTTTCTGTATTTTCCGTCATTGGGTTTCCTCGTCATGTCTATCGTGGCGAATCCGAAATCATCTTGATTCCAGCATGAAGAGCAAAATTTGGAAAACTGATTGTAGTTCATGTCCCCGCCTACATAATCATCGTAAGCATGTTTTAAATTGGTGTGGTCTTGACGAAACAAGCAAATAAAATTAGCGTTGTCTCGGAGAAGCTGCTTGGGAATTTTGGAGAAGGTCTGAGCAAGGTAGAAGCAGTCTATGCCTCTGTGCCGCCCCTGAGTAAAAAAATTGCGAATCTCGTTCTGCTTCTCCAAAATCACATCGTCGAAGACCACCACCGAATTTTCATGGCAGCAGTCTAGTGGCATTACTTCGGAGGCAAAGGTAGCTATGCTCAGCCCTTCGTACAGTTTTGTCAGCTGTTGATATTTTGCTTGCTCCAAACTTTTGGAAAAAACATACAAGTGCCTGTTCTTCCAATCTAACCAGTCGGGAGCAAGAAGAAAATTATCAATAAGTAAAGTTGTTTTCCCACACCCTGAAGGTCCGACAATAAGGCTGCGAATGTTGTCCGGCAACAATTCGCCGTTTTTCCTAGCCTGACACTCCGAGGGAAAATCTGGCAGTCGTCTCACCACATCCCAAGCACCTGTTACACAATCACTTCGTTTGCGTCGATCCAACTTTTTTCCTCGAGTCCCAACCATTTCACCAACAGTTTGTCACCTTTTCTACGTAATACTTTTTCGATAAGATACGTATTGGGGTATTTTGTTTTGGAGAGTTCCTCCTCGTAGAATCGCCCTTTCAAAATTTCGTCGCGATTATCTTTTATTATATACGTGTGACGGTTACCGGGTAACAATCGAGCAACGGTGAAAAGTTCTGTACTCCAGTTTTTGGTAAAGCCTTTTTCAAACATGCGCTTAAATTTACTAATTCTTACTTGGTCTCCAATTTTGAATTTCGGTTTTTTGTTAGTGGGCCGGTACTTGGGGCAATAAACAGTAGAGATCAGTCGTGCCTCATCAGACTTGCTGACATCGGCAGGCTTCATGCATATCGTGCTATGCAAACTGTGATTATAGTCATTTACAAGTTCCGGAAGTACGTCTACCCACTTGTGGTTACCTTGAAGCGTAAATCGTTTCCACATGCGTGTTTTGAGAGTACGGTTAAAACGTTCTACTACGCTGGCTTTGATGTGACTGAAAGTCGAGTAATGTTGAATATTTTGCTTCTGAACAAACTGTTGAAATATCGAGTTGTAAAATTCTTTTCCGTTATCCGTTTGAAGAAATCGAGGTCGCCTGCCACTTTCATTGAAAATAGTTTTGAATGCTTCCATTACGCACACACCTGTTTTAGCCTTGAGGGGCAAAGCCCACGCAAATTTTGAAAATGTATCTATAACAGTAAGAAGATACTTGTATCCTTTGTTGATTTTATGTAAATTTTTTAGGTTGCCGCTACTCATTTCCACAAGGTCAGCCTGCCAAAGGTCATCCACGCCTTTGGTCACCACCGCCAGTCGTTTGTAGTTTCGTCGTGCAGGTTTATGAAGCTCGTTCACGATACCCTGCCTAGACATGGCGCGAAAATAAGAATATAGCCTGGATGGGATTTCTGGCTGCAGACAATGCTGGGTTTTCTATGTACAGCTTGTCACCTATTTCTATGTCGATAATTTGAGTGGCATCTTCGGCATAGGCAGTCTCGCGACTTTCGGGGTGTGTGAAATCGACCAGCTCAACTCCTCTTATTTTAGGCTCATCGCCAATGTTCGTCACGGTCATGATTGGGTAGTGGGTTGCGTGAGGCAAAGACCAGTAGGAAACCTTGACGAACTGAAGTGTGCCAGCGAGGAAAAATTGATGATAGGCTTTTGCAGGAGTCAACATGTAGAGTTTGTAACCTGGATTGAAAGGGGAGGAGAACTCTCTGTTTGGTATGCTGTACAGTTCGATGACAATCGTAGACTTGAGGTTGTCGATGCTGGCATTTAGAGTGTTTACGTTGGTTCGAACCTCAGTCTCCACATCCTCCAATCTGCCATTCACCGATTCCAGGTGTTCCTCGATAGCATGAACAACAGTGTCGTAGTTTGGTTTGATCTTTACATCGACAATAAGGCTCTTGAATTTTTCATTTAAGTCATGTAGTTGGGTGCTGAAATTAGCTATAGTCGATTCCTGACTTGCCTCGATACTCCCAATTTGCTCTTTCACGCTGGCAATAATCTGCTGCAGGCTTTCTACAAGCGTCAACTTGGAGCTCTGTATTACAAGGTCGTGGACCTGGGTTCTAATTTCCGCAAACAATTCATGCAGCTCGGTGATGTTCTGGTTGGTAGGTAAAGTCGCGACAGACCCCCGTATCGATTCAATTTCGGATTGGATGTTTTTGATGTCGTCGGATTTGAGTATTCGGTTGAGAGTTCTCTTCACGCTTTTCAGTTCCTGAGAGGTAGGCAGGGTGGCCACCGTGTTTTGGAGCGATTCCAAAGCTTTTTTCACCGCATCCAACTCGGAGGCATCGGCAGCAGCACGTATGCCTTCTTGCAGTTGCGTTATGTCATCCTGGGTGGGGGTAGATTGTTGCAGGGTTTCCAACTTAGTCTGTATGTCGTCGATCAAGTGATGGAAATGAGACAACTCGGATTCTGCATTCAGATTTTCCAGTTTGGCAATTTGCTGTTGGACGTTGGCCAGTGTATCCCTGATGCCCGGCAGTTTGGTTTCCAGCTCATCGTGAACGTTCGCCAGATCATTTCTAATGACAGCAAGAGCATCCTCAATATGGGTTATGGTGCCTTGCAGCTTCCCGAAATCCTCGTAGGTCTCAAGTTGGAGTTTGATGTTGGCCACGCTACGGGCAATGGCGTTCAGTTCGCTGGACGACGGTAGATTGTTGATAAAATCCTCCAGCGTTTGGAGTTTAGTTTTTACTTCGTTGATGGCCGCATGCAAAGCATCCGTTTGAAGCTCAGCCTTGATGCTTTCCAACGTAGGGATTTCGAAAGATTGAAACTGTTCGCGCAATTTAGCAATACTAGGATTCACGCGATCGTAGTCGCCTTGTGTTTTAATGCTTTGGATGATAGTTTGCAGTTCGGTCTGGATGTTGCTTGTTTGATCCTGCAAGCGTTGTTTCAGCTGTTCAACGTCTGAGGTTTGCGTTTGTTGCAGCTTCAGAAGTTCGTTCTGCAGATTGCCCACACTCAGTGCCAGCTTGTCGAGATTGTCTATCGACGCGAGGTCGGTGTATTTTTGCAGCAGCGATTTTAGCTCTGCATCAATCTTGAGTACAGGGTCCAAGCACTGAGACTGCAAGCTGGCTATCTCGGACTGGAGGCTGGAGTTGAGCGTGGACTGGAGGGCCTGCAGATCGCTTCGCAGCTTCTTGACCCTGACGTCGAGCATGAGAAGCTCGTCGCCATGGTCGTCGCGTTTCGTATGGCCAAAAATATCGTTAGGCATTATTGTTATTTATTATAGGATAGCTAATTTTCATTTCTATGAAAAGAGGGATGAGTTTGTCGTAGTCGTCCAAGAGCTCTATGTACAGGCGATCGCCAGCAGATACATCGTACGTGGTGGTACTGTTCATCCTATCGTGTTTGATGCGATAGATGTTCTTGCCGGAGGAAATTTTGGCCTCTCCTTTATTCTCGGGATTCATGTCAAACTGCAGTTTGCCGGAGATGGGGAATTGGTAATAATTCAAGTTGTTGTTGAATATGTAGAAAGTCTTGCCCACATCCTCGTCGTACTGGGTCAGGATGCTATTCAAGTGTATAATCAACAAACCGTTGAGTTTAGATAATAGGGAGGGTAACAGGTCCCAGCTTGCAGGTGGCGACGGTGCGCTTTGGGCGGATGCCACCATAGCCTGCTTCCTGAAGCCAAACAGGTTCATAGGCATTGTTATTTTATTTTATATTTAGCAATTCGTTTCGAGCAAGCCAATTTCAGCGTTGGTAAAGCAAAGCCCTTTTTCTTTACCCCCTACGCAAACATAAAGCATGCCGGGGAAGGAGGGAGTAGGATATGTTTGCTTCGTACAAAAAAAAAATTAGGTTAAGTTAACCTCTCTCCGAGAACTGACCCCAAGCACCCATTTTCAGTGAGTGTCATTTCAGCAAGCGCCATTTCAGCGAGTTTAGTGTTTTGTAGAGCAAGGTGGCAACACTGCCAGTGAGGTTAACATACATTATCAAAAACACATTGTGAAAAGCTACGTTTTGTTCGGGCACACGTACACTCACACACACACAAAAAGCTAAAAAAATTATACACCATGAAAGGCTACGACGAGTTGGAAACACTGCTGGTGGGGTTAACATACACCATAGAAAGCTACGCCTCGCCCCGAGTTGGCAACACTGCTTGTAAGGTTAACATACACCGTGAAAAGCTTCAAAATATCATATAGTGGAATTTTTGTAGAGTGGGTTGGCAACACCGACGAGCATCAAATGATGATTCGAGCCTCAAATAATAATTCGAGCCTCGTCAGTACTGCCAATTCCTATTTGTAGGTTAGCTTAGCCAGTGAAAAATCATATAGTGGAATTTTCTTCGGATGGGTTGGCAAAACCCAAGCCTCAAAGGAGGAACATCCAATAGAGTTGCCAAATATAAAAAGGGGACAATAGGTCCCCCTCATAAAAAGCTACAGTAACAGCCCACAGGTCGTCAACACTAGGCCCCCAACAGTATTGCCAGACATAAAAAATACATGGACCCCTCAGGCCCTTTGATAAAAGTTTACAGTGAAAAACCCAGTAGGTTAACAACACTGTCAAAGGATCTACGGCAGTGTTGCCAGATGTTAACAAGAGGCAATGGGCCCCCCTCATAAAAGGCTACAGTAAGGGCCCACAGTGTTGCCAACTCTGTGCCCTCAAAATATACATCATAAAAGGCTACGACGAGCCTCAAATGATGATTCGAGCCTCAAAAGAGGGCGCAGAACTGTCTAATTACCTCTACTTGCATATGCTTTATCGTGTCAACTGTTTGTGTCACAAACAACCAGTATCGGAAGGAAAATTCGCTATCTAATTGCGTCATATTCTCCCATTGGTGTCACCTCATCTATACCAACCTGTAGATGTTAACCTTACCTATTTTTCTATAATTCAACTAGATAGTGCTATCTCTAGATGTTAACGAGATTTAAAAAATCAACATATCAACAATCTGGCAATATCCATGGCAACGGATTAACAGGTGTAAGAAGAAGTCGAAAAATACTGACGTAGGTTTTAATAATAGTCTATTCTTTCCCTCCGGCCTTTGTGGCTTTTCAAAATTGAAAAATCTTAAGCTTGTAAATTGGTTTAAAAGGAATAAACCTTTTATGAAGGTTAAAGCGAGAGTTTCGTTTCGTTAGCAGCAAAGGGTAATAATACCAGGAGTTAGGGGCAAGAGCATGAAGATGTAGATATATATAAATATGACCTATACACTTCGTGGAGTTGGGTTAAGAGTAAAATGTTACTCTTAATCATACTCCATAATTCATTGCAATGAATAATATTTACAGGAAACAAAATGAACAAAATTTCAAGAATATAATGAGAGGAAATAATGCACAAAAAAGTGGGAAACAAAAGTTATTACAATTTTCTATCTCCTCCTGCCATCTCTTGGCTACATTGCGAGTTGCAAGCATGTGTCATTGCTCATATGTGCTTATATCAGGTCTTTGGTAATGTGAACTGATCTGTTGAGCACTGGCGTATGAATGAGTATCTTTTCGGAGGGGGTTGGAATTTTGAAGGTCGATATTACATAGCTGCATTGTACACTATAAAATATTTCGTAATCACAATTTTGAACTTTCGTTTTAAAAGTATTTTGAAAACAAACATCGTAATCCGAGGCTATTTTAAGAGTTTAGTATGTCCCAAGTTCTCTACTGCCTTATTTTTTTAAAATTTTGACTTTCTCAAAATTTAGAGATAAGTTGGAGCCCCATAAGATTCCCCTACGCATACGGCAGTGCTATTCTGTTTCGTGAGACACACCTATTCCATTGAGAGCTACTTTCTCCTTTCTAAGCGTAAACGTATCAAAACATGCGCCACGTAACAATACACTAGACACATGATAGACCATTGTCGGATCTATTGTTGTACAGTTACGGACAGTTCTGGGTTGTAAAAATCCCATTCACTTTCAATGAGATAGTTAGAACCTAGAAGTGCCCGTGACTGTACACGTAATTTGCAATAAAGCAATGCTGACTCAAATAAGATAAAGAATAGTACGTTTGGTGTTATTTTGTTTGGTGTATTTGGTAACATTGCTACAAAAGAAAATAGTAATTCGTCCGAGAATATGTCAGTTGTGTCTGGTAGCATTGTTTGAACCTGAAGCAAGAAACATGGGTACTCAAGATGAATGGCAAGGATTGAGTTTTCAAACAGATGCCAGGTCGTCGCTCTACAAACAGGAGTTATCCTATGGCTCTTCATATACATCTGCCAATAACCAATATCAACAACAAAATTAAAGAACCTAATGGCATTAGTGACATACGTTTCCCCAATATACCAGTTTTTATCAAAGCCTCAAATCCATTCCAACAGTACCGAACAGTGAAAGTATTCTAGAAGAAATATGAATATAAGAATAACCCTGTAATATATTTATTGATATTGCTTATTGTTTTTTTTGTTTCATTCCATAACTGTTTTGTAACGTCACAATTAATTTGTGGGTAATATTTCAAGCTGTTTATCAGCCTCATCTAGTTTATTCTGTATATTTAGTAGATAAACTCAAAATCATTAATGGTGAATCGTTGCAGAAATCTATATAATGTCTTGTTTCTATTATATTAGATCATATTACATGTATAATCATTATTCGCTATTTGTTAATATTAAAAATACCAAATGGGATAGAACTCAGAAGTGTCCGTGACTGTACATTGATGTCTCAAGTAACATTAAGTCATTAAAATCAACATAAGATTATTGATTGATTGATGTGCTTTATCTTACTTCGCTTTTGGTGCCACTTTTGGCTAATTTGCGAAGATGGGGATGAGTGATGATATGATGAAATTGATGAATGGACACACACAAACATCCAATCCCAGGCCGGGATTCGAACCCGGGACCCCTAGCGTCGTAGCGCCATGTGCTAATCACTCCGCCACGGGGGCCGGCTACTTAAGATTATGCACGGCATAGTTACGAATGAGACTACTATATTAATAAAGATTCTCTCGCACTGAGATAAGAGCATGCTGTTCAATTCAGTAAGCAACACTACACTGTAGACCTTCCATGCACGTAGTTACGCCACTCTGATGAAGTAGGCAGTGAAAGTTCACGGAACTACACGCTGTCCGGGAATCTCTGGAGCAAGTGAACGAAAGAAAGCCCTTTGCACAAGTAGGACTGGCGAGTAGGACCTGGCTCTACCCTTTGCAGCTGCGCGCACTGTTTTGCTGCGCCCACTCGCTTTCTCTACCGTATGCGCGGCTGTGCTCCACAGGTTCCCGACATAGAGCATAGAGGTGTATGTTATAATTGGACCGCCCTGTATATAACAATTAACAATATGATCCGGAATGTAATAATGAAGGAGAGAGGGAGGCTGGCCTCTGGTTATAAGATCAAGTTTGATTCGGTTCATTCTACTTCGCTTTTCTGCCACTTGTAGCTAATCGCGATGATGAGGATGAGTGATGATATGCCTGTAGATGAAGAGATACTCACAAAGAACACCCATACCCAGACTGGGATTCGAACCGGGAACTCTGGCGTCGTAGTAAGCTGTGCTAACCACAAGTTTGTTTTGAGTGCACTATAGATAGGCTAAGATGGACTGGATCCACACTTTAAAGTGGTATACGAACCACTGTTCAATGTGACTCTACTGGGAACCGAACCTGCGATTACACAGCATTACGCTATCGAGGAGAGCCAATAGAATCAGGTTTACCCGGGATCAATTCCCCATTGTGATATATCTCAGTCAGTGCGAGGATACAACATTAAGCCAGGTCAAAATCCGCACAAGAAAAGACGAGCGGCTAGCGACAGCTATAGCAGCTTGGAGATATCTTAACAGCACCAAATCTGGCCTGCCTAACCTACTCGCGTATACATATAATAGAAGAAATAAACATGTGCATTGGTTAGGCAGGCTATTATTTATTTCTGCTATTTGGTGCGTATGTAAGCAGTTAAAAGGACGAATCACACGAAACTGTGATCCCAGTAGGAATGCCATAGTTGGCGCTGGACTGGCTACCTGGCTGGAAATTATGGGTGCCAGCCTGGCTGCTAGACTGGTTTTGTCGACTTGCCGTGTTTTAATTGCAACTGGCTTTATCTGCTAGATTCTGTGGAACAGTCAATTCAGAGCGCAAGTTTGGTCATGTGAAAATAATCTGAGTTTGGCAATGGAAAGTCTTTTGTCTGTTGTTTCCGAGTGTTGGGTGTCTTTGTTCGCTGCGCGATGAAAGAAAAGATGATGTTCATTCGTGTTCATAAATATTTAGGAACGTACCATAGCGATGAGATTTGTACACGACAAATATGATTAGCCGATAATGAATATTCTTATTAAAAGTGCATTAAATATTTGATATATTTAGTGGAACAAAATATTTTTTTAGAAGAATCCTGCGAATCTCATGTACGTAGGACCAGAGTTTATTAAAAAGCTTGTGGAGTTCACCTTGATTAACCATATTTTCTTTCGAGCCAATATCTAGCACAAACAACAGTAGCTATTTTCCTACAACGTTCTTCAAATTGCTCGTCCATCTTTTTAGCCTGTCTGCTCTGCGCAATGCCTTGTGGGAACAAAAGTATACCGACAAGTACGGTAACAAGTATCGTGTGAGGAGAAAACTAGCAGCTGAGACAGTACCACACAACTAGTCCAATCCAACTGGAAAATTCAGCAGGAGATATACCCTCGTGTGGTTCAGGCATTAGGCAGATCAGCGCATCTCGAAGCTGCGATATCTATCGCTAGCCAATCGTCAAGGAAAGTACGTACGGATCACGCGACAGTGGAGAAAAGATCAGAAAATGCAATGCAAACACTTTGACAATCCTCTCCCACAGCATCCCTGGAGCAGAGATTTGATTTCAAGCGCAGATACACGAGATTACGGGAGCGTAACTTTACACATTAATATCGCCAATTACGGCGCAATGCATTTGCGGAACCAATCAATGGAATATGTACACATATCGATGCTGGAATATGCAGCCGCCTCATCCAATATTGAACGTATTGCATTTGGAAAGCCTGTCTGTCCCTAAACGCATCGACCATAAAACTTGATTTGGTGTCAGATGAAGCATTTGAACACCCCTCTCCTCTCCTCACCCCCGAAGCATCATCCGGCGCCATGGGAACAAAACACAGCTCGGTCATCTTCATCAATCAAACGCATCCATTTCCTTGCTTTCAGCAAAGGTATTATTTTTGTCTTCAGAACCTAACCACGTGAACATTAATGTTTAACGTAAACAACATTGCAGTGTTGTTCTTACACTCGGAAACCAAAAAAATGTTAATTGACAGACATGTTGACTTCAGTAACGCATGCATAACCTGCTAACGATGCACTTACGGTGCATCAATATGCACGTAAATGCATCAAAGGGTATTATTATCAACTGCTCTTCCGTGTGAATAGCAATTGTGGAGAGTATCAATGGAGAAAATCAGACAAGATCATTTCAAAGAAACTAAAGTAACACGTTTAATTGTCAATTGATATTTCAATGCAGACTACTAAATTCACATTCTGGTGTAAACATGATCAAGTGGAAGAAAAGGCTCCACAGCGTTAACTTCGCCATGTAAAACATGATGAAATAAATAAAATAAAAATAAAAGTGTAGAATAAGCCAAGAAGAGACCAAGAAAATATCCCGCACCGTGAGTCATGATTTGGGCTGCGGCTAAGGGACGCACACAGAAGGGTAACAACTTTTCTCCTGAGATTTCGGTCTGTGTATGGGACCGGTAGTCACCCACCATCGTGAGGAATTGAGGAGCTCCGAATGAGTAGCGTAACCTGATCATGAAAACCTACAACAACGACTGGGGGTTCGTCGTGCTGACCACACGTCACCCCGTGACTGGTTGGATGATCGATCGTCCCGTCCACCTCTGTCAAGGCATGTAGTAGTAGGGACGGTACTCGGTAGGTTAGGTTAGCCCTCAAAGGCTGTTATACGACGGGTTATATTAGTGCCAAGAAAAATACAGGAATTTACAACTTTGTGTGATCTCGAGACGGAAAGAGTCTCGATACCATCCGCGACATGGATCATTCCCATACACAGACTGTGTGTACAGTCAGCGGCAACAGAAACTGGACACCTACATACCGAAATACCCGCTTCCTTGTAAGGCGTTATGCGTGTTGCCTAACTCTACGGCGGTCGTAGAAGTTGCTATTACTTTTCGCGGTAGAGTAAAACAACATACATAACACCTTGCAGGGATGCTAGCATTTCAGGATCTAGTTGTCCCATTTCTTTTGCCGGTGACTGTATATCTCCAGTAATGTTGGCTTCACAGTACAACGTAGCACGGTACCGCTCTTCACCAATAATGATTTGTACAACTTCCTTCGTAAATAATTTCTCACCTTTCCTGTTGTTAATGGGTTTGAGGTGAAGTATGACGTTAATATAATCAAAACTAGAAAAGCAGTGAATGCATCGTTGCAGACATGTTATTAGCGACCTGTCGGCTCGTTCTTCGGGTTGGCTAATGAAAGTAATTTGTCCAACTGCTACAACAATCGTCCATTTGTGTAATTAACATGAGCTCCCGTACGGGAAAACGTTAAAAGTTTTCTGAAAAAAATGGTACGCGTATGTTTGGATATGTCTGTGCGTTTCCTAGTACAACTGTGATGGCTAGCCAAGTTTCTTTTTTTCGTTCCAGAACAACAAACGGGTGAGGGTTTGAGCCAATCAATTACATACCGTATCCATTTCTAATCAGCATCCTCAATAGCAGAGCCGAACCAGGGACGTGGAGAGTAATGTTGGGATTGAGAGAGAGATGGAGAAAAAGATGAACATTCCTCGGCGGTTACCAGCTACTGGCGTTGCCACGACAACGATTATAGGGGGTTCAGTGGCCGTTTCGGCTTTGTGGCGTTCGCGGAATACTTTCCAATCAAATCTGCCATTGCTGTGTACTGGAGTTTAGCAGAAAGTCAAACATAAAGGAGAGAGAGAGAGGTGAATAGGAGAGAAATGGATGAAAGGAGGGAACGACCACGAACAGGCAGTTGTTGTTCCTGGGGGGGGTGGGTGAGAAGTGAGGGGATGCAATGCGAGATGCCGTAGCGAAAGTTCAGTCACGAGGAACAAGTGTTTGAAATTTTTAGTAATGATTGTAAACAGATATTGTGGAACGGTTCAGGAAGGGAATAACTGTGAACCGGATTAAAGATGATAGAGGACACCAGTCGAAAGCGGAATGCCAGAAAATGATGAAAGAGAAATGAGGAGCGAGAACAGCAGACAATGATACATCTGCGAGAAATGATACAACAGAGATAAAGTTAAAACGAAACAAGCAAAAATGATTAATTGATTTGCTTCAATTTTGCTTCATTCTTCTGCCACTCTTTGCTAATTGTGACATCTGTTTGTGCCCACGTGATCAGAAAGGTTTTTCAGTTTCTTTGTCGCTCTAATCTATCAATATACTAGATTGCAATTTTCTGAGATGTTCACTGCACGTTCAAATGGAAATTTATCATGGAGGCCTTATCATCAGATGCGCCCATTTGTTGCTCTACAAAGAAGAGAAAACGCCTTTAAGGCTGTTGTCAATTTTCAAGTTTCCTATTCAGCATACAAAATGCCTTCAATGTACTTCATATGAAGCATAATTGACATAATAATGGCAATAATCCTTCACGAATCAAACTTTTCCAGTTTGTCGAAGGCCAAACAAATTCTTCTGAAAGTAGCAAAATTCAAACTTGAACGTCATCTTCAAATTTGATACCTTTTCATGAACATTTCTCTTTGGTTTTTCAACTAAAATTAAGGAAATTTCCCCACATGTGGCAACACTGGTCGATCGCACTGTAAACTGCAGATACACTCTCGATTAGCCTGTCTAGGTATAAAACAAAACTAAAACTTCGACAAATGGAAATCCAACAATTACATGTGCAACAGTGCTCATCGAGGAAAATCCTAACATGGAAACAATAAATTGTTGTATTGTCATCATCGCTATGGTTTAGTTTTGGTAGTAGCTCACAATATTTTGTGCGAACAGAGTCCTTCGAGAGCCCACTGAATCAAGCCAGACCCTTCTCTTCACTTTCTCTATTTTGGTTCTTGTGTGATACGAATAAACTATTAATGTTAAAACTCAACAGCTTTACATTTCGCGAATCTCAGTCGACGCGAGAGATCTACTGCAAGCGAAAATTGCAAAATACGGAAGCAAATGGAAGGTGAAGTGACGTGGGAACGTTTGATGTTTTGACGGAGATGGCGTTCAATGAATGGGAACAATTAATTGCACTGCAGGTTTATTTTGGTTTGCATGTGCGCTAGTGCTAGGCAGAACCCACTACCGAGTACACACCGAAACAAAATTTTGTAAGCCACCGCTACTGTTTAATACAAGAGCGAAAATTCCACGACAAATCCATGGCGATACGAAACACTAATTTTAAAAGCAATTAAGAGGTACTAGTAAAATAATAAGGAGCAAATGCCTACTCAGAATACTACTAAATCTCATTCCAAAAGGAGCAAAACCGTCCATTTCCTCGTTCCAGCACCAACAACCACTCGCAAGAAAGCGCATACAGGCACAATCAACCTCTTGACAACCAATGAAGCGTTTTGACAAACTTTGGATTGGCATCCCCTGCCTCTTTTTAACACGTGTTTGCAGCGAATGGCAACAGCCAGCAATTACACGAACATGAATCCAAATGGTGTACCTCACACATGAGGCAGCATATATAACATTACCAATATTTACGGTACTGGTTGTACATTTACGGTAATTTCATGTTCTTTTCAGTCGTACGGTCTTTGAGAGTTAAGATGTATCGAAAGGAATTAGCAAAGGAATTGTAATATGAAAGTATTCAATCTCCTATTATGGATGAATATCTGAAAATCCACCTCACTTAAAAAAAAATTTAGTAGTGATAATTATCATTACTGAAACATTATAATCTTTGAACACAAAAAACCAAAAGGGGAAACCAGGACATAATTTTCCGAGACTGAGAAATGGTTGTAAGAATAAATAAAAAAACGCAAAACGTTAAAAAAAGATCGAGTCATGCTCCGCAATTTCAATGTTGTTTTCTAACAGAAATTGTACGCACTGTCTCTGGAATATGTGGATGAAGGCCGCGTATAACGGTAGAGAATGGGAGAAAACGAGTGGGCGGTGCAGTGCACGCTGTTGCAAACGGCTAATAGCAGCAGTCGCGTTTCCCCTCCATTGAATCCCTTTCCCACTCACGTGTTCATCGATCGAGCTCTCTCGAGTCACTACTTGCGAAGAGTTGATAAATACGGCGAATTAAGAGTCCAAGCTGAATAGGCCATCCTGTCTATTATTCACACAGACACATTATACAGGGTGTCTCATAAGTAATAGCGCAAACTCACACAGGTGAAAGTACACGATAATAGAAGCAAAAAAGTCTCAGTAAACATGGGTCTGCAAACGAGCCGTTTTCGAGATAATTGCGAATGTGTGATTACAAGCCGCCACTGACTTCATTGTTTGTAAACGTCGTCCTAGTTGGTAAAATGCTAATAATACAGTAAGAAAAGTGACTCCCACAGTACGATTGGACTGTGTACTGATTGTATCCATCCTGTTTGATTACAACGCCACCTCTCGGAAATCTTCTGTTTTGTAAACAAAGAGCAAACCTCGGAACGCGCAAGGAGTAAAGCACTCGATGTTTACAAAATGCAATCAATGACGGCTTGTACACACACATTCGCACACATGATTAGCATTTTACCAACTAGGACGACGTTTACAAACAATGAAGTCAGTGGCAGCTTTTAATCACACATTCGCGATTATCTCGAAAACGGCTCGTTTGCAGACCCATGTTTACTGAGACTTTTTTGCTTCTCTTATCGTGTACTTTCACTTGTGTCCGTTTGCGCTATTACTTTTGAGACACTTTCTAGATATCTGTTTGGAGGGGGTATAAGTCTAATTTTGCCCAAAATGAGTTTTGTCCGTCTTCTTGGTCAATGAAGTGGCCCGCATAACTGGTAAATAGGATGGATATATAGTGTGAGCCAAAAGTCACGCTCGGATATTAATATTATTATTGTGAAAGAAAATGCGGTAATCAATGTAGACACTGTATTGAACTGAACAAGAATGAAACAGGAGAAGGATACCTCACAACGCGGCTTTTAACTGCATCATTCCATCATTCAGACGAACCTCTATCGGAAAACGTGACTCCAAACCACAATATTGGGATTGCCTGACCTCTATTGGAAAACAGACGAATTATTACCACACAACGTATGTGAGGAGGATAAACATATCTACAGTGTAATACAGTATATTGTACATATGTGTTTGTGTGTCGAGAATATGTTTATCTATTTGCAGGAGTCCCTAATATAAACTGGAAGTGTAGGATAAGAGAGTAAAAAATACAATCTCTTATTTGACATTCGCGTACAGTTTTCGAATCTTAAGACATTGGCAACAGTGAGCACACAGCACTTTCATTACTTTCAGTCAATTGCGAAGCTTGGAAAGGAAGGGAGAAGCGAGGGAGCAACTCTACTTTTTGATTACGACCCAGCATTGTTATGGTGGAAATTGCAACAATTTTCTTCCCCTTTCAATTCTGAAGGCAGCAATACACAATGTCTGACGATCGATCGCTCCTACGTCCATAAAATCAACTGCAATGGCTGATTACCAACGCTGATCCCCGTCCGGGAATTGATTATTATACTTCCCTGATTTCGATTTTCAATACTGGACAGAATACCACATTTACATGTAACAGCAACCCCAAAAAGGGTCGTAGGAAGCAAAGGCAAGCTGTGTCACATCTGTCAAACCGGTCTAGATTTTAATTTGTTCTCGACAGTAAACAGCAAAAAAATTTACAAATTACTTTTCTTCCCATTACATCTTGGAGGCACAAAAACCTGATGATATTTTAAATGATATAATACAGTAAATAAAAAGAGTTCCTTCTATATTTATGTACTAGCCTTAGAGGCATATGTATGCATTAATTATTGAAAAAAATATGATATTACATATACAAATAGCATACTGCAAATGGCGCCCATTTCAACTTATCAACAACGAAAGCGCGGTGCGTTGCGTTCCACGGCTCCATGGTGACTGAAATTGAAGCAGGTGAGGAATGGAATCCCCACCACCTCCCCTCGCACGTGACGCGACGCAGTAACATAACAATCGGCAGGTTTTTCCCCAGAAAAGAGAAGTTTCAGCGACAGACTCTAGCAGTGTGTGGACCAAAATCGGCGCCATTTGCAAGATGTTATTTTCCGCACTTAATTCCTGTAAATCATATATATTTCTCAATAATAATGGCTGTAAGGCTAGCACATAAATAAAGACGAACTCTTTTTATTTACCGAGTTATACAATTTTAAAAATAATCAGGTTTTTCTGCCCCACCCTGTATTTGTATTATTTCACATTGTTTTTCTGTCAGAATCGCGACGATGAGGATTAGTGATAAGATAAAATTGCTGAAGGGATACTCACAAATAACATCCATGCCCAGGCCGGGATTCGAACCTTGTGTCGTAGCGCGCAGTGCTAACCACTCCGCTACGTAGGTCGGCAATAGAATGTTATAAACAAATAAGGTTGACTCTTTCCAATTCGAACATTGTTAATTGGAATTTTGGATAATTCGATTTATGTTCGTGTCCTCTTGGAGTTCGAATTAAAATGACAGTCAACTGTACCATGAAATGTAACTATTAATGTATGAATCAAACCTTGCCTTTCTGGGTACCTTGATTAACACGGACAAGCAATTGAGGTTTTCACCCTCCGATAAAGTAGGGGAAAGAACCAGAATTTCTTCCCCAAATGGCAGAAGAATACACTCCGAGTATCGTTAAACATGCAGAAACTTTCCATTTTTTCTCCCCTACAGAAGAGTCTGAAGCAAAATTAACGCTTTCAAGAACGAAAGGCTGGTAAGGGATGGTCCTCTTTCTCCCCCCGAAAATGAAAATCAGCGGGAAGCTAGAAGGGGGGGGGGAAGGGCTCTAAAAATAATGTACGTGAGGGCAATATTAACTTGGAACTTAATTACGCGCCGCTTTGTTGTTTCGGGAGAGTAAGAGTCATAGTTACAGATTGTTAGCAGTCTCCCCGTACTTCCGTCCGCTCCGAGCTCGAAACTAGAGGAAATTGCGTCTGGAACGAGCTCCTTTTCTTTACTAAGCAGCTACGTTTTTCCTCTTTTTTGTGACCTTTTTTCTGGAATCTCTTATCGGGCCGGCCACGTGTATGGAGAAATCGTGTGGAAGCTCGCTTCAAGTTCATTTGATGCACAGCTGAAATCAAACAAGGAATCCCTTAGATCGGGGTTGACTCTTTCCGAAGCCACCGAAATGATCACCTCCCGTCCACATAGTACACCCTCAGGGTATGGCAACTCTAGGACCCTGATAAAAATTCAAGTATATATTAAAGTATATTCCCGGAAGACATTTTTTTAAAAAGTGGGTGAAAAGGAATGTAGGCTGACAAATTAGTCAGTAAAGTGACCAGAAAGGGAAAAGTTGGTTGAAAAAGATAAGTCAAAACAATGTAATCTTGGAAGATAATCAACACTACTGTTATTTATTCAATGATCCGTGTTGGAAAAAAAAAAGGACTTCCCTTTAAAATCCAGACTTATGAAATCCATACGAACAAAAGGCGCTCGACTACTGTTCGCTCGCACTGAATAATATTTCAATCATCTGTCACATTAATCTTGTTAATAAAAAAACAAATATACTTAATTATTTATTAAAGAAACAGATAAAATCATATTCAAATCATGCTAATTTATCCACTGTATTTCTCTAAATCAAACCTGAGACTATCAAAGAACTATTCTTTAATTGTGAGATGATAAGTATCACTGGAGATAAATATAGATTGCCCTGCCATCTGTTATACATCGCCCGAAGCTTCCTTTCCCCCGGAGCACCACAGCAGGAATACTTGTATCCCAGCCTTATCGCTACATCTCATACATCCGTCGTTCGTAACGAGACAGCTTGACAGGATTGCCTGAGGAATGCTTCCTGGACAGATGCTCCTGTTACTATAGACACCTGGCGGATCAACTCGGAAGTTACGCAGGATATTTTCGTGTGAAGCCTCCTCTTGCACTCTCCCAACTGTTAAATTTTCCAGTCTGTTGCCCAAAGGGGTTGGTTGGATTTCAACGCTCAAATTAAACGCCGGGATTTCAAAGCGTTTAACGCCAAGTGCTGCTGCCATCTGAAGTGGATCGGAAGAGACTAAAGTCGGTTTGGAACAGGTAACCGAGGAAGAACCAATGTTGTTACAAAACCATCCAGGGGTTAAGGGGTTCGACGCACACCCAACCTCACCTCCACACCTCTAGCCTGTAGACTAACGAGGCTCTGGCGCCTGGACCTGCAGTCAGGATAATCCTCTATAGCAGTGGCGTGCTCAGGATTTTCAAAGGGAGTGGGGTACGTATACTACTCTTAGTAGTCAGGCCTAATTTTGCCATCTTTTCTGACTTTGATGTGGTTTTTTTTAGGAATACTGGGTCAAAGTGGGGGTGGGGCTTACAAACCACACCAAGTCCCCCTTGTCACGCCACTGCTCTGTATGAACTATATTGTGTCGTCCAATCTCAATAATCACCATTAGCCGAAAGTTGTAGAAAAGCGGTGTAAAATTGACTAATTCAATCAATAGCTCGCGTCGTAGCGGGCTGTGCTAACCCTTCCGCCACGGATGTCGGCTTACAAGGTGACGACATTGCCACTACGCCATCGGAGAGGACACACTACGCTTTCGCAAACCCGTCTTTAGGGCGCTCACACTTTCCTTCTGTGATTTGAGAAAATGCTCCACTGCTACATAAACATACCACTACATTCACTCACGTGCACTGGCGTACTTTGCAACGTCCTGCTCGAGAAAGGGTGCCTACTACACCTACACGAGCACGTCAGCTGGATGGAAGTCTATTAACTTGGCCACGACCAATCAGTAGCACCATACGCTCTGCAAAGTTTTACCCATTATGCTAACCTTTTCTCCAGCGGTAGCATGAGACTCTATTTCACTCAGGGTTCGGGAATAAGTACACAGTCCAACGTTAGAGAAAGTTTAATGAACGTAGCTGGATACACTTATGCAACTATAAACGTTGTAAGTTTAGCACACGCCCGTGTAGGATATTACACTCACTTGGCCAATATATTGCCACACAATGGGGGGAGAATGGCTTCTGCAAACTGCCGTAAACTGGGAACAGATACACTGCTGCTGCTGTCCTCTGGGGTCGTATCCTTAGCTCCAACAAACGTTCAGGAAGTGCAGTCCTTTGCTAGCGCCGACTTCTATAGCTGCAGGCTTTTACAGGGAACTGTTGGCTTTCGGGGAACAAAGGGGCATCTATTAGGGTCACACTCACGATAACCGTAGTATTTTACTGACCTGTAATTTACCTTCTGGGCGGTTGCCTAGAAACCCCACGCCACTCTACCCTGGCGGGGTACCGCAGGTTGATAGGGGGAGGAAACCTCTCGCAACAAGCGGAGCGGGATCTCTCACTCGAAAGTGGAGTTTTTCTCTCTCGCCAATAAGCGGAGTGGGTATCTCTCACTCGAAAGTGGAGTGGGTATCTCTTGCCAAAGGCAGAGTTCAACCTCTCTCGCTGGAAGGCGGAGTGCGGCTTTTCTCAGGTGCTTGGCCTCTCGCAAGAGCGGAGTGCACCTTCCTTCCTTCCTTCTTTAAGAAGCTTGGTCTCTCGCAAGAGCGGAGTGCTCCTTTCTTCCGGGTCAGTTGGTAAGAGAGATCTTATCGTGAGCTGACCTGAAAGCCAACTGAAGAAAATCTGCTCCGCGGCTGGTTATATAGCCTCGGTTCAGGTAGCGCCTCTAGCGCCGTTCACGCGAACTACGTGGAACCGTGCTAAAGCAGGCAAGGCCATCTCTACGGAAGACGATTGAACTACGTGCTCAAGGCACAAACGATTAATACATGTTATAATATTAAACGTGTGCTAAACGTTAATATACAATTATCACATAAATAATACATATTCTTTGCGACCACGCAGTGCCTTATTAAAAGAATAATAATAAATCACTATTGATAAACACAATTATCAAAGCAGGTATTAACACATGTAACATTGAACAAGTAAATAAAATAACTTTGAACCTAATAACAATGGTTACATATACACCGAGTAAATAAACATTAGTGTTACTAAGGGGTATGATCTCTTAGGATCATTACAAATGCCCCTCTCCTGGGGAAAAATTTTGAAGAAATTTTAAGTTCAAGTTCTTAATTCAAATTCAAAATTTCTGAAAAATTTTTGAACACTTAACACACATTGATCTCCCCTAATATTTCACTTCTCCGTCCGGGGGAACACTGAAATAGGCGCAGATTATCGAAGTTCACTCGATCCACACTTTGCTTCGTCTTGGGATGAACCAGCAAGGCAGTGTTGTTTCGAAGGTCAGTGGCAATGAAAGGGCCGATGAACACCTCGAAAAGCTTAGCTATAGTTCTAGTCTTTCTAGAGCTAAGCTTGTGATTCCTCACTAACACTAAGTCATTTTCGCGTAATTCCCGGGCATGTCCTTTAGTTTTAAACTTGCGTTTTTCACACTTTCTTCTCTCACGGGTCTTAGCGAGGAATAACTTTTGGTTCCAATTGGTAATTTGGGCGTCAGCTTCGTCATTGGGCCAGGTGAAATGGTCCAGCACTTCATTGGGCACCGGTCGGTTAAAGAATAATTCCGAAGGAGCATATCCAGTAACTTCTGACACAGAATTGTTCAGCAACCATGAAATGTCTGTTAAATGTTTTGACCAACGCTGATGTTCACTATGGCAAAACAGTCTAAGCAGTCTGACTATTTCTTGGTTCATTCTCTCTATGGAGTTACTACTGGGGTGGTAAGCTGTAGTGAAGAAATATTTGATTTGCTTGCCGTCAAGGTATTCCTTCCATATGTGTGACGTAAACTGAGTCCCTCTGTCGGATAAGATGGCTTTTACTTTAGGGAAATGTGTAAAGAAACCTTTTTCCATTACATTTACTACTTCTCTGGCAGTTCCACGACGTAATGGATAAACTGATACGAACTTGGTACCTACATCCACAAGGGATAGTATATACTGATAACCTTGTGAGATAGGTAATTGACCTATTAAATCAATTGACAATAGTTCATGAGGCTCCTTTTGACTAATGTGGAGTTTTTCCTTAAGAATGCCCAACTTATCCATTTTAGTTTTAGCACAAGTAAGACAGTCTCTGATATGCCTAGATATATCTTGCTTTAACTTTGGCCAAAAATATCGGAGTTTAACCCTTTTAAGAGTTTTTCCCAACCCAAAATGTCCTTGCTCATCATGGTTGTCTTTTATAACTTTGGTTTTAAATTGCTCAGGAACACATAATTTCCACGAAATTTCGTCACCAGAAGTCTTTCTGAACAATAAGTTCCCATGAACTTGGTATAATTTTCGCAACTTGGCCTCTAAAGGAGAGTCTTCTTGGGAGTTTTGGTTTAGAAGCTTAATGATAGGCTGACAAAAATTATCAGTTTCTTGTGCTTTGGTCCAATTCTCAGTATTCTCTAGCTCTTCTCGTTCTTGCCATATGTAATTTACATGAAAAAACTTGGGATTCTCTTCTATATGGTTATCCTCTGCTGGATACCTACTGAGTACATCGGGAATTACATTACCCTTTCCTTTAATGTAAATTATTTCGAAAGAGTAAGATTGTAATTTTAATGACCACCTAGTAAGGCGACAGTTACAGTTCTTGGAATTTTGTAGCCAAATTAGACCTCTATGATCTGTGTAGATTTTAAAGTGTCTTCCTTTTAAATAAATTTCAAATTTATTTACACCAAATAATATTGCCAAGCATTCTAACTCGTGAATAGAATAGTGCATCTCATTATCCTTTAGCTTTCGGCTAGCATATTGGATGATGGCTTTTTCACTTCCTTCTTCTTGAAACAGTATGCAACCAAGACCTTTAGTAGAGGCATCACTCTGAATGCAAAATTCTTGGTTCAGATTAGGTTGAGCTAAGGCTGAGGCACCAACTAATTCTTCTTTGAGCTGGTTAAAAGCTGTTTCTTGATCTTGATTCCAAGTCCATGTACAAGCCTTGGATAATAGCTTCACTAGTGGTTCTGTCTTTGCCGAAAAGTTTTTAATAAACTTCCTTCGCCAGTTAGCCAATCCCAAAAATTTTCTAACGTCTTTCCTACATTTAGGTTGAGGGAATTTAAGGATGGCTTCGTTTTTCTTGGGGATCTACCTTAATTGTGTCTCCAGAGATGAGATGTCCGAGATATACTAGTTCTCCCTTTACGAAATCACATTTTCTTAATTTTACTTTGAGACCCACTTCTTCCAATCTATGGAGAACCTTTTCAATATGCCTCAAATGAGATTGAAAGTCTGCATCAAAAATTAGAAGATCATCAATGTATACAGTTAGATATTCTTCAGTCTCGGGGCCAAAAACTTTATGCATTACCGAAACAAAAGTTGAAACAGCATTAGACAGGCCATAAGGCATCTTCAAAAATTCGTACTGCCGACCTTTATAAGAAAAGGCAGTATACTTTCTGCACTCAGGTTTTAAAGGAATTTGTAGATATCCAGAGGACAGGTCCAAACTGGTAAAATATCGAGAACCTTTGAATCTTTGAAGACTCTCGTCAATGGGTGGAACAGAACTTTTTGGTATAATCATGATAGCATTGAGCTGCCGAAAATCTAAACACGGTCTTACGCTTCCGTCAGGCTTGTCGACAACCAGTAAAGGATTCAGGTAGGGAGAGACGGAAGGTTGTATGATATTCCACGTCTTCCATAGATTTAATTCTTTTTCCAAAGGCTTTCTCTTGGAAAGTGGTACCGGATATGGAGCCCGGTGGACAGGTTCAGAAGTTTTCAACATAATTTCACATTCAGCAGTTTCCATCGTTCCTGGTCTTTCAGAAAATACCTCTAAATAGCGTAGCAACACTTCAAACAACCCCTGCTTTTGGGAATCATTCAATATATTTATAGCTTCGACCTTCTCTTTGAGGTCCTCAGGGCTATTCATCCATTCATCATCCTCTTCTTGGATTCTTTGGACGTAGCGTACTATATCTATATTTAAGGGATTTCCCTCTTCATGTTCAGGAGTCCTTCCGAAGTATAAAATAACTTTATTATCTTTGAAGCTAATCTCAGCTTCATGCTGCTTAAGAAAAGGCATTCCTAATAGAAGGTCCGTTCCGAAACCTCTCAGGATAAACACTTCTGTGCTGAAATTCATTCCACCAATTTCCAATTCAACACTACGACTTCCATAAACTCGTTTCCTGTGACTTCCAGAGAAATCAACTAACCTTACCTCTGGTACTTTTTGAATTCGTATGCCTGGAACTTTTTCCACTAACTGAGTCCACACCGAATGACTAAGGATTGAGCACTCACTACCTGTGTCAATATCACAATTCACCAAAATGTCCATTAGTTTGGCCTGAATAATAGGAGATCTGTATTTAGTTCTGGACTCACGTGCAGATTTCAACTCTTGTTGTAACCAACTTTCTTCTGTTTCTGTTAACTGGAAATTAACTTGTAACTCTTGAACATCTCTTGTAGTTGAAATTAGTCGCTCCTTCGAAGCCCCTTGCCTAAATGGGAACGTAGCAAGAAGACAAGGTCCTAGTTTGTTTGACAATATTGGGACCTTTGATTCTGATGGAACTCACGAGCTGTATCAATAGCTTCCTCCTGTTCAGATGTCAGGTCATCTCTTATCTCAGGAGGCCTTTCCAAGTTTCGAGGAGGATTTGGTCTAGTAGAATTAGGAACATCAGAGTTTTGGTTATTTTCTCTAGGTCCTGGTGACCTCCTACTTTGGTTACGGTTTCTTAGGAAAGCATTTCTCTGACCAACATTTCGAGTATTACCATATCGTGCACCCCCTCTATTATATCTCCAAGGCCTACCATTAGTGTCTTCCCTTCCAGTAGATCTAGATTCGATGTTTCTTACCTTAAAATTTTTAGCTCCATTAACTTCCTTTACTCGTGAATCCTCTTTGTTTTTCCAAGGCTCTGGTTCATCGTAGATGTCAAAGTCTTTCAAAAACTGAGTTAGTTCATACACTGTCCTAGGAGCATGGGCTAGACAAAGGCTTCTCATCCGATAAGACAATTGTCCAATAATTAAGTTAAGAACTTCACTTTCACTGAAATTCTCCGCCAGATTCCTGTATGCAGCGTAAACACTCCAAGCAAAGCTTTCCATGTTTTCATACACCAATCGAGAATACTTTCGATTTCTGACAGCCGCCAATTGCCTTTGCTTAGCTTTCTTAGAGGCAAACTCTTCTCTGAACCTATCACAGAAATCTGTATAATCAACAAAGTTATCCATGTTGCCGGCTAACCAATGTTCTGCCTTTCCAGTAAAAACTCGGGGAAGTAATTCAAGCCGATAGTGTTCTGGTACCTGCATGAGCTCGAAGCTAACATTGAGCTCTCGGAGATATTTCTCAGCAGATTGTGCTTCTATATCGCCTTTAAATTTAGGTATATGAGCGATATCTGCCATTCTGGGCATCTTAAAGTGCGACTTTCGCCTTGGAGGGAATTCATCTGAACTATCACCATCACGAGGTCTCTTTCTCCGTTCTAGTCGGTCTTTATCTGTAACACAGAAGGGGTTTCGCACTGTAGCTGGAAATTCAAAAGATTCTGCTTCGGGATTTAAGCTTCTATCTGGAGTCACAATAGGAGAACTTATCCCATGAGTAAGCTCAGGTGGAATTTTTAAATTTTGGAACTGCGCCTGCAAGTCGTCCACTCTTCTAACAAATAGCCCAGTTTGTTCTTGTAATTCCCGCCTTAAGCTTACTTCCAGTTTCTGATTTTGTACTTGAAGATTTTTAATCTTATCTACAGTTGTCCTCTCAACTTCATCCCGAAGAGTGGAAGCGGCAACCTCAATAACTTCATGCTGTTTTTGGACTTCTCTTTCCATGACTTCAGTTCTGTCATTTAACACTTGAACAGAAGCTTGAATGGACTCTACTGTGTTTTCAATATTTCTCACCTTCTCCTCATGAAGTTCACTATTCTTTTCTCTCTCAGCTAAAGCTTGGGCCAGTTCCAAGTAAGAACCCATTTGTTTAATGATTTCACTTTGCCAAGATCTTAAAGGTTCTACAGCTTCACTAACATATTCTTTTAACTTTACAGTTATCTTCCCCATTTCCTCCTGTAATTCTCCTCTACGCTTTTTATCTTCTTCCTCCTTCTCTTTATTTCTCTTTTCTTCTAGACTTTCAACTAATTTCTGAAACATCTCCAAGTCTTCTTGTCTTCTACCTTCCGACTCTTTTTTTTCAAGTTCTCTTTTCTCTTCAAATTCTCGCTTCTCAAGTTCTCTTTTCTCTTCCTGAATCTGAATTATAGTTTTAAGCTCATGCAGCTCTTGTTTTCTTTCCTCTTTATCCTTCATCAACCAGTCTAGTAAACCTTGAGCTACAGGAGTCTGAGCAGAGAAACTTGGCTCTGGATCTGAGGTTAAGGCAGGTATTGACAAACACGTCTGACACAAAAGTTCACCTTCAGTTATCTCTTTACCTTCACAGTGCCAATGGAAATTTTTATGACACTGCCTACACTGGAAAGAGTCTTTTCGCTCTCCCTGGTTCCTACAGCAAGCAAATTCAGTATCTACCTCCATTGTCTTCTTAGATCTGCTTCGTAGGGTCTTCCCTGCTTTATCACTGTCCATGGTTTCACGTAAGTTCTCCACTTTAAAAGCGGCAAAATACTTTGAAAGGGTGCTTCCAGCTGTTTAACACCACCACTAGTATTTCCGATAACAGTTCACCCTAGTGCTGCACTTGACAGTAATGTTAACAGTTCGGGAATATTCACTTCGGGCCCCACGTTGGGCGCCAATTAACTTTGCAACGTCCTGCTCGAGAAAGGGTGCCTACTACACCTACACGAGCACGTCAGCTGGATGGAAGTCTATTAACTTGGCCACGACCAATCAGTAGCACCATACGCTCTGCAAAGTTTTACCCATTATGCTAACCTTTTCTCCAGCGGTGGCATGAGACTATTTCACTTAGGGTTCGGGAATAAGTACACAGTCCAACGTCAGAGAAAGTTTAATGAACGTAGCTGGATACACTTATGCAACTATAAACGTTGTAAGTTTAGCACACGCCCGTGTAGGATATTACACTCACTTGGCCAATATATTGCCACACAATGGGGGGAGAATGGCTTCTGCAAACTGCCGTAAACTGGGAACAGATACACTGCTGCTGCTGTCCTCTGGGGTCGTATCCTTAGCTCCAACAAACGTTCAGGAAGTGCAGTCCTTTGCTAGCGCCGACTTCTATAGCTGCAGGCTTTTACAGGGAACTGTTGGCTTTCGGGGAACAAAGGGGCATCTATTAGGGTCACACTCACGATAACCGTAGTATTTTACTGACCTGTAATTTACCTTCTGGGCGGTTGCCTAGAAACCCCACGCCACTCTACCCTGGCGGGGTACCGCAGGTTGATAGGGGGAGGAAACCTCTCGCAACAAGCGGAGCGGGATCTCTCACTCGAAAGTGGAGTTTTTCTCTCTCGCCAATAAGCGGAGTGGGTATCTCTCACTCGAAAGTGGAGTGGGTATCTCTTGCCAAAGGCAGAGTTCAACCTCTCTCGCTGGAAGGCGGAGTGCACCTTCCTTCCTTCCTTCCTTCTTTAAGAAGCTTGGTCTCTCGCAAGAGCGGAGTGCTCCTTTCTTCCGGGTCAGTTGGTAAGAGAGATCTTATCGTGAGCTGACCTGAAAGCCAACTGAAGAAAATCTGCTCCGCGGCTGGTTATATAGCCTCGGTTCAGGTAGCGCCTCTAGCGCCGTTCACGCGAACTACGTGGAACCGTGCTAAAGCAGGCAAGGCCATCTCTACGGAAGACGATTGAACTACGTGCTCAAGGCACAAACGATTAATACATGTTATAATATTAAACGTGTGCTAAACGTCAATATACAATTATCACATAAATAATACATATTCTTTGCGACCACGCAGTGCCTTATTAAAAGAATAATAATAAATCACTATTGATAAACACAATTATCAAAGCAGGTATTAACACATGTAACATTGAACAAGTAAATAAAATAACTTTGAACCTAATAACAATGGTTACATATACACCGAGTAAATAAACATTAGTGTTACTAAGGGGTATGATCTCTTAGGATCATTACAACTTAATGGGGCTGATGTGGATAAAGACCCTCCAGAAGTTTTGAAAAATCAAAATTTTCAAATGAAAGTAGCAAGAAAAAAACCAACGTAAATAAAAAAGCTCATTAAAAATTAACCCCCCCCCCGATTATCATTTTTGCTTTGAACAACTTTATAAACGACGTTCGCCCCTCCCTAAGAAAATAATAATTTGCGTACGCTAGGGCTCACGTGTCCAACAGCACACAACACCATCTGACGCACAGGTCTCACTTATCACACCTAACGAAAACACCTTGTCAGTCAAGCACCGTATTTAGTCTTCTGACATCAGGCTAAATGTAGTGTATTTTTTGCAAGAGATGTAAACCTAACGAGCCTACGTCAGAAGATGAAATACGACGCTTGACTGAGGTGTTTGAGTTTGGTGCGATGAGTTATACCCTAAGAACATACAAACAGGTCACGTGATGCAATAATGCCATTATTTACCCAACCCTTGCAGAGACGCAACAGCCGCGGTAGCTCAGTCATGTAGACCTCCGCGGCGAAGTGGTTAGCAGAGCGCGCTACAACGCCAGCTGTTCCGGGTTCGAGTCCCGTGTAAGGCATGGGTATTTGTGATTGTCTGTCCTGAAAAGTCCTGAAATAGAAATGTAAAAGAAAAAAAATATTAGGGCGCCTGACTACCATGCGAGAGACCCGGGTTCGATCCCCGGCGGGGGAGAACCGGGACTTTTTCAATCTGTTCAAGCGTCTCCGGCGCCCACCCAGCGTCGTTTAAAGTGGAAACTCTGGTGGGTAAAGGAGGCCACGAGCGTGGTGCTGGTCACATCACCCGCAGCTCGGCCGAGATCAAGAAAGTGTGGGGCCCTAACTCCACACCCCCTACACGCCATCATGACGTGGTGCAAAGCACAGGGGAGCACTTTACTTTTACTTGTAGAGTCGCGGACTCCTATGTAATAACATTTACTTTCAATAGGGCGTTACAACCCAGAACTGTCTGTGACTGTACATCATCCGCTAGGGGGAAAATGCTTTCTTTATTCCTTCTCTTAAATTGGCAGTGCCTTTCATGTCATTACGAATAACGACTACATTACAGAGAAAGCACTCTTTTTCATGAAAATATAGAAAAAGGCTACCGTTAAAGGGCCCGTCCCCACCCTTTCATCTCCTTTGTTTTTGTTCCTCCTCTTAGAGAAAGCCAAGAAGAAAATAAGGTAGTTAGGTCGAGACCAGTTGGACATGCAGTATCCAATCAACGAGAACACAGTAAAAATCGTACTCCCCGATTGCTTCGGGGAAACGAAAATCAATTTCGGAATAGCTCGTTTCTTCTCGCAGGGAGCCTTTGGCATCGAACTCTTTTCTGGGGCAAATGTCTAAGTCAATTTCTACAGTTATTGCTGACACGTGCCCCGATGAGGTTGGGTAAGCGCTTAACACGGTTGGATTTAATCTACAGGTTGTCGGTTCAAATCTTAACTAACAGCATGGCTTGCCCAGTGATTTTTACTTTAGGAGTTGAGTGACACTTTCGCACCAGGCGTGCATTTGTTTCAATATCGTCGGAAAGGGCACTGCTGCTTAAAAAAACTACTATACAGGAGAATATGAATTTCTCCCCATGTTCAAGTCGATTGAACAGTTCCAACCGATAAAGCACGATGTTTGAAAAACCTGATTAATATGAATTATCAGAACCCCACGTATTACTTATGGAGGTGGGGAAAATCAACTTCAAGTTACGGCCAATCAAATGGGAGTTTTCGACTTTTCGGATGACAAATTAAATCTTCAACGTATTCTCTTTCCGTTCACGTGTCTTCCTACGCCATCGGAAGTTTGATATTCCCAAAAGAAGAAGTCAAATAATACTCCCATAAGCTTCACGACAAGTTTTCTCCCTCTCGTAGAGTAACGTACACTTCTGGGTTGTAACAACCTCATTGACTTTCAATGTGATCATTACAACCCAGAAGTGTCCGTGACTGTACAACCATCCAGTGCACACACCTCTCTTTCTCCAGCTCGCCACGGGGAAAGGTCTGTGGGAGAGGGGCGTGTTAAAATCTTTCCAGAACCTCATGTCTGGCTGGACACTGAAACTGTTCCTCGTGGCCATAACGGGTGGAGAGAATTTTTCCATGAATCACTTTTACCTTCGATCGAGACCCATTCTCGCCAACATTAGGCAAGCCCTGGCACCTGGAAATCCGTTGAGTGACAATGAGACAAGGATTATTGCTGGAACCTTCATGTTTCCTCAAGTATAGACGCATTACTGAGGTAGCAACTGCAGCTAGCGTACATAAATTTCCCATATATGAGGGGGATCCTTCCACGAAGAATATGGAGAATATGTGGCTTTAACACATGCACTATATTCCTACGCCAATCGGACAAACAATAGAATTTCTCAAAAGTCACGTGTACTTATTTACATTATCTTCGATCTTACAGGGGACAAAGAATAGTACAATACCAGAATATTTTTAAACATAAAGCCGATATAGTTGTTTCACGTAACTTTTAGTTCAACTGATCTGGAAAATGTGGGATTTGGTAAGTCGAATTAATGCTATTTGGACCATCCTAAACTTTATATTGACCTTCCAGTTCATCCTATTCCCTTCACACTCCCCATACGGCCATTACTGTGATCCAAGCCCCCGCCCCCTCTCATCCCCTTCTCTACCACCTAGGACCATCAGGTCATTACCAACCTCCCAACCGACAGACCGCGGTGAGCACCCCATCAACACACAACGACCCCTCCTACCCTCCAAACGGAAATTCTGCAAGAGTAAGGGAAAAATACCATCCCTGCTGTTCTTTTATTTACCCTCGGACTAATCACAACCCCGTAACAAACCCTCCCCCTTTTCCTATTTATTATCGCCTTCGCACATAGACGGTACTGGAGGGACCGAATCCATTATTCTCCAGATCCGATTCTGGAGGCTCCAGCATCAGATTCTTCCGATCCAAAGACTCCTTTCTCTGAGTCTCGTCCAATTTCTGTCGTTCTTGGTTCCTTCCAGCATTGAAATTCTTCTCCCTCCTGCACGACACTATGCAATTAGCATTGTGGCGGTTGTCCCTCGTGCTGGCCACATTACAAAGGGAGGCCGTGATGATAATGGCTAGCCTTGGGCTATTGACGTTCGGAGATCCGAGTTTCGATATGAGTATGCAGGGTTTTCAGAAACCAAAACATGTTGGACCTGTGATTACTGCATATGCTCCACGGGCGGAACCACATTTATGTGGTCTGGTGCGGGGCACACCCAGCTTTCAACAAATACCAAAACTAAATACTAAGAGCTCTAAACCTGGCCCGCCTAACCTATCGCATATGCATATTACTAGATGCAACGTTCTCCGGGATCATCACAAAACTTCACACATAGGTCGGGTGTACACGATCTTCAAACACGGAGATACCTAGTTGCAAGTTCTACCCATAATGTTAGCCTTTGCTCCAGTCGTGGAATGAAAATCTATCACACTCAGGGTTCGGTGATAAGTGCACTCACTAAAGGGCTACTGCACTCTTTGGCAGCGAGATATCGTTTGAACTGAGTAAACTCTAAAAGGACTATTAGATATATGGTTTATTCAAAAACAATAACAAAGCCTTTACTTGTTACACTAAAACAATACTTTTACTGTTATTACAGTTCAGTGGCGTATACTGAGTCCAAGATCTGGGCTATCTCACTATGTCAGGTGGTCCTAGGCTATGAATAGAAATAAATTTACCAACTCATAGGAAATCAGGTTGCCAACTCATAGGAAATCAGGTTGCCAACTCATAGGAAATCAGGTTGCCAACTCATAACAAATCAGGTTGCCAACTCAAGAATCAGCATCATCATCTCACTGATATGAATAATAATATTTACAATTTCCGATCGATTCTTCTCCTGTATTTTATTCTCTAGACTTCAGGCTTCGCAGATGGCCTAGCTAGTCTAGAATATACGCTCCTGCTACATTTATATGTATGAAAGACAACCGTTTAGAAAATTTTCAACCTTCTGGTCCTAGAACTACAGGCTTTCATTGAATCAGTTACCTGAATACAAAGAATATTTCGAGAACAGTATTCGTATGTGTATTAGTTGACCTACAAGGGATAATAATACTATGACGATAAATGTGATGAAAAGAGAATAAAGTGAGACTAAATATCGAGAAGACAGTTCAGTCTAATCTATCTCACTAATCAATCACTTTGATAAATGTCCTTGGTTAAATATGAAATCTTGATTACCTGTCAAAAATTCAAATCAATGTTATAGCTCAGTAGGGAGCTACGGATATATGTTGAAAGGAATACCAGCTTACATATGCTGATGAATAGTGTTTATGTTCAAACAATAATAAAAAAATATATAATTATTATTTTGATAAAAAACTAGAAATAACAAAAGTTACAAGAGCATCAAATTATGCATTTGTTTACAAGAACATTTATAACAGATAAATGTTATTTAAAAGAAGAAAATGTTTTTATAATTGAGCATGCGTTCATTCTACAACTGAGTATACTCAATATACCAATTTCTTCATCCAGGTTTTCTACAATCCTGATCTTCAGCTTTCAAAACTCAGCATCTGGCTAAATCACATCCAAATGTAGAACATGTGTGTGTCCCTTTATGTAACTTTCCTCAAAGCATTCACTTGAGGAATTGTAGCATTAATAAGCTTGCTTGTTAAGGAAGATGAAAGCAGATACCTATTAACTGCATCAAATTCAACATGGCACATTTTTTACTGTACATATGAGTGTCATTCCACAACTTTCGAATCTTTATAAGATTATATCATAATCAAAGTTCATTCAAGTCATAAAAGGCTTCTATATCACTTAAGCATCCAAGTTATTATAAAATTGCAAAGTTTAATGCTTTAAAAGCAACAATTATTGTACAAATACATATCCATCCCATATTGCCATATCTGTACTTATCTTTGTTCCATCTTGAGATCCATTTAAAGTCACAGACAACTAGTATCAGAGTAACTAGTTCAAGCCCGATTTTTTAGTATGTGTTATCTTCAATTGTTTTTGTTTTATATTTTTCTCAATAAGTGCTTAACAGCTTGAATGTTTGTGTAGTAAATGCACATATTTGCTCTGTTACAGCTATTTTACAATGTATATCACAATATACTTATCTAATGATTACAATTACCATTTTTTGAATGTGGATACAAAATACCAAGAATGACATCATATTGTACATCGAACAATTTTAAAGAATTGACCTTTGTATATAAATCTTGCTGCCAATGCAAATGTACACAATTTCAATAAATTTAATTATATATTTGAATGTATCGTATTTTTCTTGTCTGAAAGAAATAACTTATGAATATGAATTCAAAATATTGCACAATTTTATAATTTTGTCATTATATACAAATTGGCTTTTTTAAACATCATATTTAATAAAATTAGTTTAAATAGTAATTTCAGACATTTAATTACATTATATGAATAAATTTTTGAGCAATCATATGACTAAATTATTATAAATATTGCACAAATGTGGAACACTGACCATTTTCAAATGTTGTTATGAAAATGTATTAATGTTATTGTCATAATACTAATAATAACCTCTTACTATAAGATACTTAATATCTCTTTTCAAATGCACCGTTACTTTTAGGCCGCAATCTTAAGTGCTTAGGACAAAGTCACCAAAAGAGAAGGTTTGGGAATAACAACGAAAACGAGGTTTTTACAGTATTCCCTGCTTTAATTGATTGATTGATTTAGTTTATTTTACTTCGCGTTTTGTGCCTCTTGGCTAATTTGCGAAGATGGGGATGAGTGATGAAATGATGAAATTGATGGATGGACATTCACAAACAACCAAGCCCGACCGGGATTCGAACCCGGGACCCTTGGCGTCGCAGCGCGATGTGCTAACCACTCGGCCACAGGGTCGGGCTATTCCCTGCTTTAGAAGGAAAGGGTACAACAAGAGGTTGGTCTTGAAGAAGTGAATTTCCCAGCGTCAATATCACGGGGTATCACTGCAATCATATCTGAATCTCTCGCCAATTAGGCGGAGTGGGTTCTTATGCACAAAATCAAATTTCAATACCTTAGATTTTTAGAAAGCTATGACTATAGAAGGATCCCGTACAGTTTATGACGAGTTGGGTTCGTTACATAGACCTAAGCGGAACTGTAGGTCACGAATTTCTAGGTTAGAGCTCGACACGCGTCAATTGACTTGTGTGTAAATGTCCTAAGGTGTGCTAATTTGCCTTAATCGGACTTCACAGTTTTTTTCTTTGTTTTTTTTTTTTAGGCAAAGAGCCACAACAACTTAATTTACACAAACTCCTAAGCGTGTAGTAGTATTAAGGGGTGTAGAACACTGGGAATATAGAATATCAAATATCATTTCAATGTGACAATAATCGTACAAATATCGTAAAAGTCATGCTGGTAGTTTCAGCCCATAATCTTCTATTCATTTTCATATATTGCTATGTATTGGTAAGATAGACTAAACCACATTTAAACACGGAGATTATGACTATGTTCACTTCAGTTTCAATTTCTCTGCCTCTTTCACTTCACGAAGCATATTTGAAGGCTCACTACCACAGACAAGTTACAGTTACACGTTAACTAATGGGCTTCGAGCGTATACCGATCGTTTGCCTCTTCGAGCGTTATTCGATCGAGCGAAGAAACAGTAGATTCCGTAAGCCGTCTAGCGTCATCCGTGCGAACTATTAGACAATCTAGCAATAAAGCCTCGATGCAGCACTCTATACTATACACAATATTATGTTTGATCAACGTTAATAGCTTTAAACACAAACATATTTAACATTAAACTTGCAGATTGTCACATTCATCTCCGTCTATATCAACCAACTTTCTAGATGATTCTTCTTCTTCTTTTATATGACCCTGTCAACAATATCCCGTTGACTTTGGTCAGCGTTTCTGTTATTGTTTTGCTTCAGAAGTCGGTAGATTGTCACACAAGTTCACCAGTACCACAAACAAAAATCGATTATATGAATATATCACATTTATGCTTGCCCTGTTGCATTATGAAAACATTTTACATTTCAAGCCCATATTTTCGTGCATATCCGTACAGAAGCCAAATTAGTGGATAAGTTAGTTAGAGGAGAGTTAGACGATAGGCGCAGCGGAAATATCTTGCAACGCTAAGGGCGCTGTGAGTTGATGTACTTTTGGTGCATCAACCTCAAGTTGGTGTACTTTTGGTGTATCAACCTTGAGTTGATGTACTTTTGGTGAATCAATTGATACAGTTAAATTTTCCCATCTCTATCACATGCCGACCTACGCTACGACTCCAAGGATCTCGTATTCGAATCCCGGCCCAGCATGAGTGTTCTTTGTGAGACTCCCTTCACTGATTTCATTTTATCACTCATCCTCATCGTTGCAAATAGCCAAAAGTGACAGAAAAGCGAAGTGAAATAAATCAAATCAATCAATCGTCCATCCAAAACCCCATGAAGCAGTTATGTTCATTTCTAATTGAGTTTTCTACCTCTTGTGTTAATCACGACAATGAGAATGCATGATAAATTCAAACACGTCCATGCCTTGACGAAGGTTCGAACCTGGGACTTCTGGCTTCGTAGTTAGTCATGTTGATCACTCCGCCACGGAGACCACGGTCGTCAACGCAATCAAATTATGGTCCTATCTCTGAGAGAACCAACGCAAAACATATTGCAAACCCACTCTTTACTTTCCCCTTGCAAAAGACCACCATCGTACAAAAAAAAAATCCAACAATAGCGGTTGTCTTCCATTGTTATGCCTAAAGGTAAGTAAACTAGACACTGGCCCGCGAGCAATTTGTTTCTCGACAAATGACGCGCGACAAATTGTTGTGCAACAAAGCCTTTTCATTCTGGATGCTCCTACCAAACCCATCTCTTCCAGCGTCATCCTTTTTCCACTCCCCTCCTGCGGTGCAAGTGATGTACGGCCCCCTAGTCACCAGAGGTATGTAGTAGCCGTTAGCAGAAACGTAACATGTTCCGAGCAATGAGGCTGCAACAATGGATGCCAAATCGCTCGCTATGGGGAGAACTGTGCGTTTCATGTTGGCAACAATGGACGGACTAACAGTCATATTAATCTCCGTCCACTTTCCTCTCCACCCGTCATCCAAGACATTGAGGGAATGGAACTCGACGCCCGGAAATGGGAGTAAAAAACATCCACCGGGCAAGATTTCATACGCAGCTGAATTTCCAACATTTTATCTCATCATCTGAATGCGTCGCAGTGCGTGGACCGTTCTTGATGGAACTCGCAATATGGACACGAAGATTCCATTCAGTGTGGTTATAAATTAAGAGAAACTATATTTCTGTTCTTTTGAGCCACTTTTCTACCCCTTGTGTTATTCGGGGCGATGAGGATGAATGATTAAATGGATTGTGGGCATAGACGGCGTCAAGAGTGATGCATGTGCACCTCTGTATACAGGTCAGCACCTTCTTTCTACACCTTCAATTTTCTTGTCAATAGTTTCGATGCGATCTTTGTTATTTAACGTCGCTTTTCTGCCACTTTTGGCCAATCGCTACGATGAATGTGAGTCATGATATAATTAAGTTGATGAAGGGATACTCACAAAGAACACAATGACAGAAATATTTCCAGAAATATTAAATATGAATATGAAAAATGTAAAAAACAAATGTTCAAGCAGATTGTTATTATTTAAACATTTTATGATGCACATTTGTATATATTCAATCAATCTTTCAATCCTTTTGTGAAAGAAAAAGATGTAAGTCATTAAATGTTTTGTCCTAATGATCACCAATAATGAACGTTGCAATACTTAAAATTAAATTTGTTGGAGCGTCGGATTGAAAAAAGAAGGTTGAGATCTGGTATATAGGTTAATCTAAAGGAATATCGAGAAAGCAGAATAACAAGCATCCAATCTAATGTAAGCCTGAATGCAGTCTTGACAGTCCATGCTAGTCTCATATTGTGCTGCGTAGTTTTGTACATTAGCCGTTGGATGAACGCACTCCCATCTCTCCTCTGATGCAATAATATCAGTTTTCTTAACAAAGCGAAACGAGAGATGGAGAAAGGGATTCTTTTGATCCTGCTGCCTTACTTCGGCATCCTTACATCTGCAGACAAGAGGAAGATGAAGCAAAAGAAAGCCGCACAATCCCTTCCCCTCCCACATACACGCAAAAACCAAACTAGGAAATTCAACGTAGAAGCACCTGAAGGAACACCCACACACGCACGGAACACGTCTTTGTAAAGCTAGGCAATCGCGTAACGTAAGGGCTACACAATGCACAGAGGAATGTCTTCCGTCAATTGCCTCCCCCACAGCTCCTCCTTCTCCCTCCCCCCGCTGCAAGAAATCTCGTTAACTTCGCCCATTGTTCGCCCACGGATCCTATCGAATGCCTGTTACCTTGGGAAAGGCATAAGATAATGCAATTTCTTATCGGATAAAACTCTTGAGTAAACGGCTTCTGGGGAGGTTACACGGGGGACAAAGCGGTTGGAACTTTAGCAAGATTCGACGCTTGGTGTGGGTGTGGTGGGCGAACGGGAACTCGACACGACCTACTTAAACATGACCGAAATTTCCCATCTGCAAATGACGTTATGGTGAAATAGTATGGTAAAAGAAAAAGCTCCAAGTGCATTTTGCACCATTCCATAGTAGATGTATGTGCCGATGGTGCAGTGATAACATCGTCACCTTGTAATCAAGGGGTCCCGCGTTCGATATCCGGTGGAGGCACATACATGGTGGTTCGAATCCCACTTTAAACTGTAGGTCCAGTCACGATTAGCCATACTGTGCATAAAGTAGACTTAAAACACCAACTCAATCAATCATAGGGGGTATGGGGGTAGGCCTCATACATTCTCGATCTCAGAATTTTGTTTTCGAGGTGTTGTGATGAGCACTATGCTCAGCCGCCTTTGCTCCCCAAGGTTGCCCACAGGTACCCATTTATCTGAGGCTGGGTGAACCCCAGAGCCGCGTAAAGATAAAGGAAGACTAAGCGGAAACCTCATATGAAATTATCACAATTCTCTTTTTCATTCAGGACAAACTAACACACACACACACATCCATGCCCGAACCTGGATTTGAACCCGGAACCTCCGGTGTCGAAGCGCGCTGCGCTCACCACTCCTTCACAGAGGCTCCGGTGAAACATTAACTTTTTATTAAATTACACTAACACTAACCATAACCAAAACAATCTGAGATGGACGAGGGAGTCAGTGAGAGTAGCTAGCTGACAATTCCATATTCAGTCCCAGGAGCCTGTGAAACAAAGCCGCGCATTCGTCACGCCAACAGTTGCGATTTCCACGTGGGGTTTGTAAATATGTTCGGATTACCATGTGTAGTCACAAAAGTGGATTCAAAATAAATCTAATCGGAATTTATGTTAGAGTTAGTATGTTTGTTCCTAGTGAAGATTGAATACATGTCGTGTAACAAATATCTGCAAAGGATTCGTGTTATTTTATTTGGCTTTCTAAATACTCGCTTCAATGGTGTTCAAACATATTTTTCATTTTAGTCAAAAGAGATATGGGCACCGTAAAAGGAGACCATAAACCCCTCCAATAGGCTTGTTAAATTCTGTGGTGGTGACTTATTGGAACCTGTCATTTTGCGGTCGTAACGGCCTTTGGAGAAACTCTTCAAGTTTCTATGGTTACGGCGTCCAGTAGTCACTCATTTGGCCAGGTTATGCAAGAAGGCATATATAGAGCATCTGTACAGTTATCTTTAAAAAAACTTAAGCGAGTTTTCCTCTGAAATTAAAAAAATACTTCTATGAAGTGTTCTGTAAGTGACATTTTTTTAAAACTTCTACAATCTGCCAATGTTTTAAAACCTCTATAATAATTTTGAATAACCCTGTATATTGTTTTTAAATAGCCCTAAGGAACTTACTTTTTGCATAATCTCATAATTAGATTAGGCCTAGGAAGAAAACAGGAATCTTTTAAGATCTCCAGTATTCACTGGCGTACCTTTAGTATCTATCGAAGAGCGGTTACGATCCCTCCCGAAATTTTGAGAAGAGCAAATTTTCAAATGAAAGCAGTAAAGAACTTGGGAAAAACCAAAGTGATGAATGCGAATTCACCTTAAAATGCTCTCCGATTAAAGTTTTTGAATTTGAAGAACTTTCAAAACGGAAGTTAAAAATGGTAATGTTAATTAACAATATATTTTATAACCCCTCAGAACGCAGCTACATAATATCAACAATTCCAACCCTTTCAGGAAAAAAAATACTGCGCACTCTAGTGCCAACCTTGGCTACCCTTAGTCTAAAATTATCGCAAAATCCACTAGCTACAAAAGATGGAGAGCGCGTGTGCAAATCTTTAGACACACTAGAAGCGCCTTGTCTCCCACAACCTGAAGCAACGTAAACAATGCGACGTGTGCATCTGATGAAGCCGACTTCCTTCAACCGTCTTGGCAGCAGAAATCTTGTTATCTCCAGTCATTGTAGGGATGAGGGATTCTATCAAGCGGCCGTAGTCCCAAGACAAGCAGAGGATAATGCGATTTCTACGGTGGTAAGCCGAGGAGATGCAGAGCGGGGAAGGCCGTCTGTAAACAATGTCCAATTGAACGATGCCGTCTCGCCCGAGTGGCCTTATTCGGAGCGCCATTGTTGCGAGTGCATGGCGTGTCGCGCCTTCTTTTGTTCCGTGTGTGTACCGGAGTCGAGGGCGAAGTTGGAAGATCGGGGCACCAGGAACGCCCAGCGGATGAAACCGATTCAAGGAATTATTATTACAGGGGGAATGTGGTTTACAAGACATTATTTTCCAAAGGCACCTTTGAAATCCTGGAAATCTCATATTCGGTGGAGAATGTAGGGATGGTATCACTAACGTATCCAAACTTCTTTCCGGATGGGTGGCACGCTTTCCATGTACACTTCGCACCATGCCACGAGGTGTATGTATACGAGGATATGGGGGTAGGGGCTCCAGATATTAGATCTCTGACATTTTTTGGGAGATGATCGGAACCACGCTCCGGTCGCCTTTACGCCACCTGGTACCCATTTACTTGAAGCTGGGTGAACTCCAGAGTCGCTTTATGCAGTGATAAGGCCGGGGAAAAAAATCAGACCTTAGATAGCTTACACCGGGAATCGAACCCACGTCTCCCGCGTGTTAGTCCGACGCTCAACCGATTAGACCACCGCGGCTCCCTTTCTCGTAGACGAGGATTTCGACCTTTTCAAGTTTAATGTGTGCATCGTGACACGCGTGCCACACACTTCGCTAGATAAAAAAAATATGAATTTTAAAAACAATAAGCTTCAACAGAGAAAAATGCCTAAATACGTCTTGCTACCACAAAATCATCGCAACTTATCCGCGGAAAATATACAGTATTTTGCTCCTTGTTGGAACACTGTTGTCTCCGAATTCCCGAAATTCTCATTGTTGATTATAACCGTTGTCCGTAAGTTTTAAATCGGCGTTGGTGGACAGTTTTTAAATGCCCGTGTACGTTCTTAAGAAGTAATCTCTCCATATAGCCCGCCGTCTATGTTTCACGTGGTATTCCCATCAAGGGGGCACGCAGGATTTTTTCTCAAGGGCGCAGCAGTGCCTAAAGTGGGGGGAAACGTAGGTGATGCTATCCGGCCAGGTAAGAAAATTCTCAAGCATCCTCCCGCTAAGATAATCTACATAGAAATCTCACCCATCCAATGCATTTTCTCCATATTGATCGAAACAAGTATCCCGCCCACATTTCTCCAAATTGGGCAAAGCATCCCCCTTCTAGGAGTTTGTTTTAAATCCCACTTGATGCACAGATACGCTAATCGGGTCTGGACATACAGTTTAAATTGTGATCGGAATCACTATGCGCCTACACCAGGTATCGAACCCGGGACCCCTTGATTACAAGGCCACGGTATTACCACTACGACATTGGGGAGGCCCCATCCCAGCTAGGAATCCACTACGATTAATTGGGAGACACGGTGAGATTTCATATCTGGCCAACAAGTCATAAGAACTCATATTTTACCTTATGTATATATTTTTTTTACAAATCATAAGATTGAAACTGGAATGAAACTTCCTTGGTGTCAAGTTCATACTTGAGTCCACTAGTTAAAAAGAAAAATAATTCGTCTTGCTTGCTTTCTACAAACAGTTCCTTATTTTATTTATTTATTTATCTTTTCTACTTTTTCACGATTCACCATTCCAATTATAATGTTTTCCCAGGCATCTCGGCGGGAGCAAGTGTCTCCAACTCCCCCTTCTCACTGCGGGCGCCCTTGAGTTCCATCCCAGATGTAGGGATAGAAATATGCGATGTAGGTATTCGAATAATGAACAAACGAGAGGTAATTTCGGTTCTGAAAAACCTCAAGTTCAAACAAATGAAACTGAAGCCAGAGATGTCTAAAATCCATTCCCCAGAGCAGGCAAGGTGTCCAAGTTAGATACCAGAGCATAGGGGAATAACAAGGCCTCCCCCATCTCGCCTGAACCGTCAACTTAAATCTTGCTTAGAGCTCGGGAAAAAAAGGAAAAATGTAGTCGAACATCGCCGCGATACTAATCTGTCCGAAATTAATGGCCGAGACAAACGAGCCGACAGAATTAGGCCTATTACAACAGTTTCGCGCTTAGAGCACGCGGATCCAAAAGAGAGTAACGGACTGCGCATGCGAGTTTAATCCTGACGAGCCGTTAAAAGTGGCGGGAGGAGTTAAGCAGTCAATTAATCAGCCGAAAGCGCACTGCGGAAGATAAAGCCGTAAGTTAAACATTTAAGAGGGCATCTGCTACGGACCAAATGCCCGGAGGAGGGAAACTATATTTCTTCTCATGCACACGCACGCAGGCTCGAATGCGAAGTGTGGTAGTGGGAAGGGAAAGAGATCGGCACACACAGAGAGAGAGAGGAGAGAGAGAGGAAGGAGAATGTGAGGAGAGAGAGGAATTCTAAGCAGATTCATTTTTTCAGATTTTTGAATTTTCATTGCACTTTTTTGGAAAGGAGAGGAAGTTTCGAAAACTGCTTGGTTGGTGTCAGCCAATGGATCATCCGAGTCTCAACAGTGAAGAGGGAGTTTTAGGGAAATTTTAGTCCCAAGCGACATATCTCCAGAATCAATCAATGAACCAAATAAGTATTAGACCGATCTCTGTATATCAGCAGTTCTCGGTAAATCGTAAGCTGCCATACACAAATCACCCTAAGGATCTCATTCTGTAATTAACTACTGGTAGTGATAATTCAGTAGTAAGTCTCTTCTAATTGAAATATTACACCTCTCTCTAGCACATCTTCATTATATGGCGATAGTATTAGCTACTACTTTTATATGCGATATACAGGTTCTTTCGTCTGTATTTTCAATATACTCATGCAAGTTTCACAAAGTCCTTGATTCTACATACCAGTGTTGGGTAGTTATGCCACAAACAAACATTATGCTGAGTTCAAGTAGAAATTGAAACCTACACATTTTAACAACACAAAACTATATTTCAATAATAATATTTATGTATTCATAACTTAAGACATGGTACATAACTTTTTACAAACTGTTTACTATATTCGATAGTCATTTGTTTCATTTTTGAACACGTACGTTCATAAATTTACATTATAAACTCATCATAACTCAACATAACACAACATTGTAACTATTGTGCTTGTCACACAATATAGTATAATAATATGCTGAATTTTTGTGGGTTGAAACACAAAGCGGTGGAATATTTTAAAAGAGTTTTATTCATTAAATTAACTGTTTCGTGACGCGCCGAGAGAGAACGCTATTGTTAAACAATGTTTGAAACTTTAATAACAAAATTTTCTGATGTGTAATTAGTTCTGTAAAGTCTGCAAACTATTTCAGTTTTACATAAAATAGCAGACGCAGAACAGGAGGAAGGGTTCGAGGAAGGCAAAAAAGTACATTTTTTGGTTGTTTCCTTTTTAAGATTTTCATTCGGGAATAGTGAAAGGTGGCGTAAAATGGCCACTGCCTATTCTGGCCGGAACATGGGAAGGTTGAAGTAATCTTCCTTGTCTCATTCTCACCCAGAGTGTAGATAGCAGGGATGGCCAAATCCGAATAAAATTTTATCCGGATATCGGATAATTTTCTATCCGGATTTCAAATATCCTGATTACGGATTACCCAGATATCAGAATTGTCCGGGTATTCGGATTATCCTAAATGTCCGGATATTCGAATGTGTGCATTATCCGAACAATTTTAAAGCTTCTCCGTTGTACGGCCTATCCACATATTCTATTATTCGTCATGTTCGCATTTCACTGTACGGATTTTCTACAAATCCTTCATCAAATCTGTGCTATTCGAATATCGGATAATTTGAAATCCGGATATCCGTTACCTTAATTGTGTGACCATCCGTAATTTAGTGACTGAGGGCTTGTTCAGAATGAGAGGGATTCTCCGAGAATGAGTCTTGCTCGACCACCCAGTCTGTCGTTCGTGTCTCACAGCTTGAGCAGATGAGATTGCTTTTCGGGGAATGCATTCTGTGTGAACAAGGTTAAAGTTGAAAATCTCAAAAATTACAATATTCCTTTTACAAAGCAACCAATATTGTATAAATACAGGCGACTGTCATATGCCACATTAAACAACAAGGTTGCTAGTGTCTTTAAAATTGTCGTAAATCATGCGAGTTTAAAACAGGGTTGTTAAAGGTCCAGGAACCCATTTCCGCTGAAGGACAGGAACCTTTTTTTCTAGCACAATTTAAATTCGGTACAAGTTGAGTTTTGTTTAATTGAAAAAAGGTTCCTGGACCGTATTTTACTTGATCTGGAAAAATGGTTCCTGGACCAATTCATCCATAAAAAACGTTCGTATACCGTATTTAAATTGATGCGGGAAAAAAGATTCCTGGACCGTATTTAAATTGATCCGGAAAAAAGGGTCCTGGACCGAATTTAAATACTTTACAGATGAAAAGGTTCTTTACGGTCCAGAACCTATTTACGCTTGCTGATCTTCTCTCCTGGAGAGAAATTGAATTTATTTAAAATTCCTGGACCTTTGAAAAACCCTGGTTTAAACACAATTCAGAATACATAACGCCTTCGTACATAGACTAGCTCCAAGCCTGTTCATTTGAATTAGAGGCTTCAAATCCCGGCTGGGACCACCGACTGGGGAGCAGCTGCACCCAACGCAGAAGGGATCTCCCCTGATAAATCCTCATTACTATTAATTCCATCCTCCAACATCCATTGTACCCTTCCTCCCACCCACATAACATTAACTCCGTGGTTAACATAATGGCATTGCGTCTGCATTCAACTATGATTATGATGCGTGGAACACGGCGGTGGAGAAGATGGATTGTGATCACTTATTTATCGTCCCTGACTTCCTAGTGATATGGCTAATGGAATGGACCCATTCCACACAGAGTCGAACCGTGATTTACGTCATAAGTGCAAGGGTAGGAGATATTTAATCGGGAGAAGTTTCAGAAAACCTTATTGTTTGGCTGCTCATTGGGGTTAATATTCATTCTTAGGGTTATTGAGGTTAATATTCACTTTTGGGATTAGGGGGGGTTAATATTGATTTTGCAAACCCCGATTCCATGATTTTTCCAGATTTAGAACTTTGCAGGCTACTCTATAATGATTTAAAATACCAGTGATTCTGCCACTTTTAGCTAATCACGGAGATGAGGATGACTGATAATTAGAACTCGGATTATTAGGATCTAAAAAGTGTGCTTTTAGGTTTCTAAAATAGGCTCTAAAATCCTAAAATAGGTTCGAAAAATCATAAAATAGGTCCTAAAAATCATGTTAGGCTCCGAAAATCCTAAAGTAGGTTAAAAGAAAACTTAAAATAGTTCAAAATTCTTGAAAAATGCTGATTAGATATAGTCACCGACAATGAAAATGGGACACCTATATCCTGAAATACGCAGTATCTTGCATAACGTATGTTTGTTGCCTAACCCTACAACGATGGCAGAACTTACCATTGGAAATTTGCTATTAAAATCCACTCTTCGCCGTATAGTTAGGCAACAATCTTTTTTCATGTTATCCACAGTCAAACTAAGCAATTTTGTCTGCGAGGATCATCTTACATGCTGAAAATAATCTTTCAACAAAAACATAGTCAGTGGCAGTGCTCGAAAAATTTTCTTCAGAGCCAGAAAACCACCTACTAGCAATTGTGTATACTACAGAGTGTTTCAAAAGTCTCGCAACCCAAACTTTGCAAATATATATCATGAAAACTGTAAGATATATTTACACCTGGTTTTCTGCACTAAACTGATGATGTAGGCTATCACTGGGTTAATACATTTATGTTAGCATTTATCCAAATGAAAGCAATTACACTATTTGGAAAAAAAACACATTGTTAATTTGCTGAGAACATCTGCGAATTGATTTTCAACAATAAATACCATCTCTTAACAACTTGTGGGATCATTTGTTTGTGTTTGACTAGTCGTAACACAGTTGCTTTGTAAGGTACAACAGAAGCAGGGTATTTTTCTTTGAAAACTCCTTGCACATGAGTGTAAGAATTAGTAGTAAAATACTCTTCAGCAAAGCACACGCAATGCTCCAATGTATACGCCATGCTGAATCAATAAAAAAAAAACAGGCATAGTAGCGGCGAAGGTGAGCGAAGAGAATTCAGGATAATCAAGAGTTCAATTTCGGCACAAAATCTTGATTTATGATTTTTCATGTAAATGTATGGCCAATATTTATGCACATGTTGCGTGCGTCTGTTCGACCTGCTTGTGTTGCCATCTACAGAGATATATCCCAAAAATGTCACTTTTTAACCCAAACCATAAAATTGTTGGTCAAAAATCCATCAAATGTAACACATGACAAATATTGGTCGTAAATGGCAGATTGACATGGCATCAGTCATCAAGACATCTAATTATGACCCTTTGATAATTTCTATAGATGTTTTTCTCACTCAAAAGTGCATTTCTGGAAAAATTTTAACGCTGCCTTGCGCCAGTTATTAATTTATCTAATTTTCTGTATGGCGTAAACTGATAATTTTATGGACTGAAAAATATCTCAATGGATGAGGCTTTAAAATGCAGAAAACACGGTGTAAATATATCTTACGGTTTTCATGATATAAATTTTCAAAGTTTGGGTTGTGCGACTTTTGAAACATTCTGTATAAGAAGCTGAACATCACGGTATTCCAAACATTGCTAAATCATTTGAGAAAGCAGGAAATGGGGGTCAAAGAGTAAGAAATTGTTATTGATTCTATGGAATGTTCACAACGTTGATAAAAAGAAATAATTTGCTAACTTACGCTGTACTGCAATTTGAACTTAGAATTTCATACATATTACAGCAAAAGATCACAGTCGCCAGGCTGAAATTTTTAATCGGCATGGCGACCTGGCGACCGGAATTTTTCGAGCCCTGGTCAGTGGTGCAAACTTCAATGCTGAAATGTTAGTTTGCAAGGCGTGAATGTCACAAAGCACCAAAGTGACGCGGAAATAAGCAAGACAACACTTTGGATTGTACAGGTAACAGTGGCACCAGACATTTTGCTTACTTTAGAGCTTTGAAAAATCACCATGGACTTGGAGGAAGGAATTTCGACAGAGAATACGTTTCAATCACGTTTGTCATTGAAATGTTTGTGACCAAACAAAGCAAATGCCTCTTGTGTGACATAAAAAAATCTGTAAAAACCTTTAAAAATATATAAAAAACTAAAAAAGGCTTGATTTAAGCGCATAAACCTAAAATAGGTTCTAACAAGCAAAATAGGTCTTTTTAGGCACTATGAAACTTCATCAGTTGTTGCGTTTTTATTAACGAAACGCTGACATAACTTATTATTTCTTACATAGCTACCTGTAAAGGAAAAAAATAGGTTAAAAATCTATAATCCGAGGTCTAGTGATGATATCCTGAAATTCATGAAATAATACAAAGAACTCCCATACCCAGCCCAGGATTTGAACGCGGGACAATTTGCGTCGCAGCTCGCTCTGCTAGCCACTCCTCGTACTAATTGTACGTCGAGTAGTCAACCCCTGAACAATTTGATCAGTCACAGCGCCTTCTGTGGCGCAAAGTGTTACTTCTTATTATGATCCTCTTGAAAGTGACAGTATTTGAAGTCCGGCCCCCCTTAGAGCCTAGCATCTCTTCATCAGATCTAGGAAATAACTATGTATTGGATGAGCAGGTTGATCTCGCACTGGATATGAAGGTTAAAAGTGTGGTGAACGTTAGTAATGACGTAACTAATGAAGATTTCATCCATTACTCACTGACCGATAAGCCAGCAAATCCAAGGAGTGAGGACAGGACCTTAACCTGTAGTGACGTGAGTTCAGAGTTCTGGATGATATCAATGATCATGTCTCCAGCCAGGTCTCACGTGACACGTGTTGGTGAACCCCCTCCGCATCTCAATGGTGAGCCTAATAAGAGTGGTGCTAATAAGAGTGATGAAGTGCTTGACGAGGACGTCTTGGATGAAGTGATCCCTCCATCCACGGATAAGTCTAAATTTATCACGATTAACAAAGAACAATACATAATAATTGCCGAAAGTAGTTGCTCTGACTCATTCCAATAGTGTACAAATGTCATCACTCCGCCACGGAAGTTGGCTAATCCGCTTCATCACCCTGAGGCCCCCCTCCCCCTCCTGGCAACGTGCCTGCTTCCAAACTATGTAAATCGTCAATTATGGTACGAGTAAATGGCTATCTCCGTTCTTTACGTCTAAAACCAAGTATAGGGTTTTCCAATAAGAACGATATGATTTTACAATTAAATAAAATAAAAAATATTTCAGATACAACCAAACTTTTTTATTATTCTGAAGCATAGTTTATTACATTATGTCTTGAATAACACATTATTTAAGTGTCCACCTCGACTTTGTGCACACGGGTGAATTCGATTAACCCAATTTTCGATGACTTTGTGCAATAACTCGGGCCTAATGTCACGAATGCAGCGTTCGATGTTCAATCTTAATGCATCAAGGGTTCGTGGTCTGCTTACATAGACTATAGATTTCAAATAACCCCACAAAAAACAATCTAAAGGAGTTAAATCACAACTTCTTGGAGGCCAACTAACAGTTGCATTTCTTGAAATTATCCTTTCACCAAACTGTTCTTGCAATACGTCGATAGTGGCATTAGCAGTGTCACATGTGGCACAGTCTTGCTGGAACCACATGTCCTCCAAATCAATTTCATCTAAATTTGGCAACAAAAAATATGTTAACATCAATCGGTACCGCTCACCAGTCACTGTAACTGCATCTCCTAACTAGTTTTGAAAAAAAAATGGTCCGATGATACCACCATGCCATAAACCACACCATACAGTGACCTTTTGCGGATTCAAGGGCTTCTCGTGAATCTCTTGTGGATTCAAACGACAACTTTGTTTGTTAGCATATCCACTTAACCAGAAATGAACTTCATCTGAGAAGATAATTTTTTGCCCAAAATTATGATCCGTTTCAAGTTCAATAGAACGTCTATTTTCATAAAATATTTGGATAATAACCAAACGTTCTTGAAGCGTGTATTTAGACATGATGAATTGTCACAGTATACTAAACACAAATGACAACTAGTGACAGTTATAACATTTGAAGCATAGTTGCCAGTTCATTTCAAAATCATATCATTCTTATTGGAAAAACCTTTAGTAATCACCTATAGACTTATATTAAATCGTTCATAAATGCAATCAACTGATTGCTCTCCAGACAAACTAGAAAATGGTGTCAATTAACGTAATAGTAACGTAATTTCGTCCAAGATTAAGTCATCTTTCTACAGATACGACACCTAAATCTAACATATAACCCAATGATAATGTCCCTGAGAAACACATGCACATGCAGCAAGGGGTCGTATACATTCCTTACCTGTTTGTCTGGCAGCCTCCGCTGTGAGGAAAGTGAGGGAAACTCCCAGAACGAGGTGAAGAATCAGAAAGCCGAAGCTGAAGTGTTGCCAACTCTCGACTCCTGCGTGCCTCCTCGCCTTCCGAAGCCCCATATCAATTAACCAAATTGCCTTCGGAACATCAAAGGGCAGTTGGGGAGATCTGGAAAAGAAAAAGAAAGTCATCTCTGATTAGACTAAAAAAAACGCCACAGAAACACTAGTAGAAGATTTCAATCAAGTAAATCTAATGCATGCAAATATTAGTTGACGGCATTGCTGCAGGAAATGTAGACCAGATAAATATCCTCCGTACAATAGCAACAATACTAGACGAAAACTCAATCTGGTTTAATTGCGTGTATCTCATGAAATTGTCGAGGCTTCAGGCCTTTTAAGCTAATTGCTTTGCAACACTGCTTTCATGGCAAATTATTCACTTTAAGAATTAAAATAGGTAAACAAAACATAATAAGAAATATCTGTACATATCCCAGCCAGTCATAGGTTTCAGGAAGGCCGAAGCGACCAACACCAATATTTCACAGCGCAACGGCATAACAAGCCGATTGGTGAAATTCTCAACCGACACGTGTCGCTTCGGTATGAAATCTTCCTTAGATGTAAATATATTAATTGGTTCCAACAGACAAATAAATACACCAAATTGTACGTTCTGTTTGTTTTACGTTTATTTTACGTCACTCTTTCTTCTACTTTAGTCTAGTCGCGACGATAATTCATACAGGGTGGTCCGTTTGAAATATCAGAAAAGTAAACGGTTCTATACAAGAGGTTAACATGCGTATCTCTGCAGTTTGTTGTAATGTAAGCAGAAGGGTTGGTTGGTAGATTTGGTGCTTGATTTGGTGCTTTAAGTCCACTTTATGCACAGTAAGACTAATCGGGACTGGACCTACAGTTTAAAGTGGGATCCATAAGCAGAAGGGATGCAAGTTTCAAGTGAGTGGCGGCGCTACATGTAATACTCGAAAATTTCACATACGATACGACACACTGTAAACGTTGTTGTGGCGCGATGACTATATTTGCCACCCATGCACGCTAGTGCCACGCCACTGAAGTCTATAAACCTCCACTCACTCGAAACTCATATCCTTTCTACGTATATTACAACAAACTGCTCAGAGACGCACATTAATATCTTGCATATAACGATTTACTTTTCTGACATGTCAAACGGATCACCCTGTATTATTATCACACAACACAGCCCCGACAGAAAATTATACTGTCTGAGGATTCAGGCCCATAGCTTCGTTGCTCTTCAAGAGGGTAGTTGTGTTGATCAATGTGGAGGAGAGAATGACTATAGTGTCGACCGAAAAGGACACTCCTTCAGTCTCAATTGCACGTCAGATTGTATCAGCACAGTAAAAATAGCTACCAAATTTCAATTTTGTATGACTTACAATTCAGAGAGCGACTGAATATGCCCGTTACAAAGATTTGACGTTCCTCTAGTAGTCACGGACACTACTGGCTTGTAATGCTAGGACTGAAAATTATTGATCTAGTTAAGGCAGAATTGTCCGTCATTGTACAATTATCACTTTCCCGCCAATAATATCCAATATTAATTTTTAATGCTGAAAAGTATTCATAAGGAATTTAAAAAATCACTATTATAGTACACATATTCTCAGAGAGAAGTAGTTTTTTAGAACTCTGGAAGCGTAAAGACATGTACACAAATTCAAAAGGGAGAATAGTAACACTACAAAGTCGTCCAGATATAAAATTAGCTTATATTTTTCTTTAGATTAAAAGAAAACAGCAAAGAGATTAGTTCAATTTTTTTAACAGCAGGCAACATGTCCTCTGTTCACGATAAATGAGTAAGCAACTCTGGCGGTAAATTGGTTTCAGATCTGTGAAAAAGTATAAATCTTGTTTAGAGAAAATATCAGCTGGCAACACTGAGAACACCTGACTGTTAATCTAAAGTAGACGCAAGAGCTCTTCAAAAGGTTAGCTCGGAAATAATACGAAGAGAAGACGAAAACGCTTTGAAAAGAAGTGGCAGGCGCACATGAAGGGAAAAACGTCATTTCAAATTCTTTCACTCGGGGACCGAAGGAAGGAAAGGATGTCCTTTGAAACTTAGACTTCACGAAGTTCGCCTCTGTTTACAATTTATACCCGAAAGAAAGAGGACCTCTTCATCAATATTCGCGTACAGCTAAGCGTGGGAGAGAAGAAAAAGCAGAGAGAGAGATGAAAAATTTCCTGAAACGGAAAGGTGGAAGCTCGGGAAAGAGAAATGGCAAAGTTCACCGGAATGTGACAAAGAAAGTAATATCAATAAAACATCCATGTTTCCTTGGAAGATATTCCCCCGGAACTCCCCGCAAGGAAGCGCAAGATCGAAGTTCTATTAAGAAAAGTGGTTTTTTAGCGAACGAGCAAGGAAGAATTGGCCTGTGCGGAAGAAGGGATAGTCACAACATTTCGAAGAGGATGGCCTTCCTGAGTACTCTTCCCTTTTGGTCTTCTGATGCTTAGGATGGAAAGACGGATATGGGAATTGGGATGTAGAAACGGTGCAATAACTGCTAAACTAAACGAAAAATAGATAAAACTATGGCGAAACCTAAGAATCGCGAAAAGTACAACCATTGTAATCACCTTATCAGTGATCTCTCGAATTTGAACAGCATGGTGCATTTTGAGAGCTTGTGGTTGACGACCAACCTTTATATTGCACTCTTGAAAATAATGATCGAGATTGTTGGTGGAAAAAGGCAAGGACATGCACAGTGCGAATTAAGCTTTTTGCTTTGGGGGGGGGGGGTGGAGGAGGTGACCACTCAGTGGCGTATTTCTGATTTCATTTCGGGAGCTAGGTTTTTCTGGGTATGCAAATTCGTATGTAAATTAGTGTGTAACCTAAGAACCTTAGAACATTGTCTCAAACCTAGGTCATTACATGTTACCATAATATAGGGTGTCCACAAAGTCCTGCTACCGTTACGATGAAACTTAACTCCTAACTATATGAGATATATACATGCAGTTTTTTGAAACTTGTTCTACAGCTCTCAAAGTTTTATTTACAATTACAACACTTAGGTCATTACAACACTTCCACATGCGCCCCGTGAGTTGTTAGTAGTTTTTTACACGTAATTTAGAAACTCCAAACTCATACACGAAAAGAGCTGTCGAACTCGTACCACCAAAAACTTGACCAAATTTCTATTGCCAAGTTCAAACTTAATGTCCATCTAACCCATAGGCGTAACTTGGCGGGGCCACGAGAGGCACTTGCCCCAAAAATTTTCAGGTTTGTTTATTAAAATTTCCAAGTTAATGGACCTGAGGAGCAATGTAATAAAAAGTAGCTAATATTTGTGATTTCGCAAACGTCACAATTATTTAGCAAATAATCCTGCTGTTTTTATTGGATGGAAAACGTTTAGTCTCTCTTCCCACAAAATTTGGCCCACGTTTAATTCTACCCCCTCAAAATTTGGCCCAATTTTAATTCTTCCCCCTAAAAATTATACCCAAGTTAATTCTACCCCTTCAAAATTAGCCCTAAGTTGAATTCTGCCCCCTCAAAATTTGGCCCAATTTTAATTCTTCCCCCTAAAAATTATACCCAAGTTAATTCTACCCCTTCAAAATTAGCCCTAAGTTGAATTCTGCCCTATCAAAATTTGGCCCAATTTTAATTCTTCCCCCTAAAAATTATACCCACGTTAATTCTACCCCTTCAAAATTAGCCCTAAGTTTAATTCTGCCCCCTCAAAATTTGGCCCAATTTTAATTCTTCCCCCTAAAAATTATACCCAAGTTAATTCTACCCCTTCAAAATTAGCCCTAAGTTGAATTCTGTCCCCTCAAAATTTGGCCCAATTTTAATTCTTCCCCCTAAAAATTATACCCAAGTTAATTCTACCCCTTCAAAATTAGCCCTAAGTTGAATTCTGCCCCCTCAAAATTTGGCCCAATTTTAATTCTTCCCCCTAAAAATTATACCCAAGTTAATTCTACCCCTTCAAAATTAGCCCTAAGTTGAATTCTGCCCTATCAAAATTTGGCCCAATTTTAATTCTTCCCCCTAAAAATTATACCCACGTTAATTCTACCCCTTCAAAATTAGCCCTAAGTTGAATTCTGCCCCCTCAAAATTTGGCCCAATTTTAATTCTTCCCCCTAAAAATTATACCCAAGTTAATTCTACCCCTTCAAAGTTAGCCCTAAGTTGAATTCTGCCCCCTCAAAATTAGGTCCCAAGTTACGACCATGATCTAACCTACCTAAACATTTCTTGTGAACACTTTTGTACATGTAAAATAGGAGCACTATGCCATGAAAACGTAAGTGAAAAACAGCCTGCTGTTGCCTCGGCTGGTCAGTTTCAGAATAACGTCTCTCTTTAATCCACAAGGCTGCATACTTTTGGGCTCGGAAACTTTGATGACTGGACCATTAATGGACACGGAATGATTTTTCAATTGTGTTTGTTACATAAAACCATCCCTGGCAGGGATAAAAATAATTTTCTTTTGCACAGGATATTTCTTTTTGGTGGGGGGAAATCCCCGGCATGCCCCGTTAATTTGTACTGATTGATTGATTTGCATGATTTTTGCGCCACTTTTGGCTAATTTGCGAAGATGGGGATGAGTGAGGACATGATGAAATTGATGAATGGACACTCACAAACATTAATGCCCACGCCGGGATTCGAACCCGGGACTCCTAGCGTCGTAGCGCGATGTGCTAACCACTCCGCCACGGGGCCAGCATTTGTACACTGAGGATATGTATGTAGCGAATTGTAAGTTCCATGTTAATTTTCTATACAGCGTTCAAAGTTACTAACTGTACTTAGCACTGTGTATAATGTGTTGATATTTCCAAAATAGTACAAGATTAGAATATGAACCGTTATTTTATTTCACTTCGTCCTTTACTTCACTATCCATATTTGAGAGCCCTGTGCTATAGACAAATGACGGAAATACGTGTACTAATAAGGTTTCAGCGTTCGAGTGTATTGAGATCGTTCGAGCGTTTTTCGCTCGAGCGGAAGTCTTGTCGATTCTGTATGCCATCTAGCGTTGCCCGTGCAAACTATTTGCCACTAGAGCTTAAAACGTTCATTGCAGCACTCTAATCTATAGGTAGGAGGAACTTTGATTTTTCGCAAACGCGATGCGATAATATTGTTAATTTCCTCAAAAACGTGTATAAACATGTTCTCTACACATTTTCATTCATTAGAAATCGAGAGATAACGCGAATTTGATACAAAATAGCATTTTTGTAGCAGACATTGCTTTACACGAAAGGATTTCACATAACATTGGTTAACTTGCGATGCAAAGCGTTTAAAGAACGTTAGATATGTATACAGAACAAAAGACATGCGAGTTACGCGGTTTTCATTTAATAACTAATAAATTTAAAGAGGAAGAGATGTCACTTGAAAGAGGAAATGGTTATTTAATTGACGAGATGTGTAAACAAACTAGAATTCAATCAACGTTTCAAAAATATGTGTAAAGTAACTATCAATCAATCACTTATACGTATTGAGATATATCTGTCCATGAGCCAGTGCCCACAACTGAAACAACTAAAGTTCAAATCACAAACCCTGAGACCTCCAGCGTTGCTACAGGATTCATTACGTAAGGTAAAAACAATGGCCAATTTGTAGTATGGGATACGCTGCCGCAAATGACGTCTCACTTTAAACCCAATGCTCTTTCTTTTTTAACTTATTGCTTCACCTTCATGGTTAACTCTTTGCACCAGTAATCATTTCCCATAAATTTGGCTTCTTTCTTGCATGCGAATTGAATATATTTTACTCGCATTTTTTTAGACAAAATGATATAACATGGTAATGTATATTTCTAAGGATGATATAGATAGGAGTGTATTTGAAATTTGTTTGTAGATTTTATGTAAATTGTATCTTATGTAAATAAAATATATAATGGGCATAAACAGCCATATGCATTGCAGTAAGTCCAATAAATATATTGATGATGATGATCAAAACAAGACAAAAAGTTCGTAAATTTATTGCGGTTGGAAACTTTGACAAGCATCCTAATAACGATTTTTGTTCCGCCAAATATAGTGCACTTCGTAAAATAACTTGGTGACATGGCAAGGCAAGATAAGTGTGAACATTTTGTAGTAATATGAATTGTAACTTTCAACGAGCTTAGAGATTTGTGTACATAATGATATTTTATAACATTGGGTATTTTCTAAAAATAATCATGTGAACAGCAAGGAAGTAGTGCAACTTAGTCCTTAGAAAAATAACATGCCGAGTTCTATGCGCGCGGGAAAGTCTCTGTGTTCTCCGAGCTTGTTTTCAAAACACTAGCAAGGACAGCCTTTGCAAAGGGTGAGAAACAGATTCTACTCAATATTTATGTAACGTTCTGTCAGTGGTATCCTGAGAAACCAGTAAATGAAGTGGTTAAGTTCGTATCCCAGTGCAGTGGTGTGTCAGTGTCTGCAGTTTTAAGGGTTATGAAAGAGAGAATGACCGGGAGACTAACAATGTATGCGACTGCATATTCGTCTGATGTTTTGAGAGCGGGTTCTCACATTCAGAGGCTCTTATATAAAATGAATAGGTGCGACGAACTATGAGTGTAACAGCAGATGATTGCGGTCATGAATCAGCTGACGCGGAGTGATACATCGAATTGGTGAGACAGTTTGTTTACAGAAGGTCTCAGGGTTAGTGATTTACACTTTAATTTATTTTCCATACGTGTACTGTATGTGCTTTTACTGTCTGGCTGTCTTAGCTGAGACCTAACTTGTACTAACTTGACGTGTTCATTGGCAAAATAGGGGTGACGTCACTTTCGTGAGGAAGCGGGTTCCGTGAAAATAGTCTGCTGTGGAAACAACAATGAAGTTTGAAACGTAGTAGTTTCCCTCGCGTTGCATCTCGGGACGGAGTTCCCAAAGGACTCTTGTTACGGAGAAATACGAGACGAGGGTCTCTGGCCAAAAGCTACGGCAAGAAACGTAACGATAGCGAGCGAAGATCGTATGATGTCCTGGTCGCCAAAACGTGACACCGAACACATGCGACGTTCGTGGACACGTCAATGGGGAGGAAATGTTGGAGCTGGGTTTATGACATCAGAGAATAGATGAAACGCATAAGTTCCTTGTGCTACCATCTATATATATTACAGATATAGCCTACAAGGATCTCAACATCTGAAATCCTGTTTGGTTAGACAATATGCTGTTTCAGAGACCTTTTCACATAATGTTCAATGTTGTAACCAGGGTATGATCTCAGGAGGAAGTTAAAAGAATTTCGGTGTTGACGCAGCAGCGTGAGGACAATTGGAGAACTACTTGAAAAGAAGAATTAGCGGCTTCGGTCCCGATGATATTAAGCTGATTTTTTTTTATAGTTTCTGTATTAGAAATTCTAAAACATTAGATACATTCAACAGTCCTTCCCTACCGAGTATATTCGCCGATATCTAGACACTTGTAGAGTTGCAATACAGAACAGATTTCCCACAAGGTATTTCAAAGAACAGAATGATTCTCCAACCAGAGGTAATTCTACAGATTTCACAGAATAGAAAATCTCAGTGATCCTTCCAAACTAAGAGACATTTCCAAAAAAAGCAGTTATCGAGACAGTTTCATGGTAGAGCTGAGTCCTGCTGATTCTTCCTTGATAACTTTTCTTCGTTATAAAATAATATCTTATATATAATAAGATATCGAAAGCTGATACGAGAAGATGGAGAGGCACTACAATCCAAAGGATTCTCTAATTGATCAATTTCGCAGAATTGTTACATTCTCTACCAGGACTTATAATGTGTCAGCATATGTCGCGGTCATGATTAATCCTAAGGAAGTCTGGATTCGTTTTTCTAACAGCCTTTAATTTAGAAATTGGAAATACTCTGTTAATTCTTGTATGTAGATATACAAACTATTTGTGTATGCGATTGGTTGTAAGATGTAGGATATATGCAGACGGAAGTGACAAGTGAGAGAGAGAGAGATGGAAGTACTCCATACATGGACACGATATGGACACTTCTTTATATGTTTTAATCCATTTCGCTATTTTTAGTTGATATGTTGACGCTAAATGTAAAATGTCGAACAGCCAATAATCATAACCTATTATTTTTTTAATGATAGCTTCATTGCAATTTTAGACCTCTTTCTCCCTACACAATTTACACTCGTTTCATTTACTCTTTTAAATTTTAAATAATTGATTCATACTCTTTCATTCATTTCATCATATAGGGTTTTCCAATAAGAACGATATGATTTTACAATGAAATAAAACAAGAACCATTTCAGATACAACCAAACTTTTTATATTATCTTGAAACATAGTTTATTACATTATGTTTTGAATAACACATCATTTAAGTGTCCAGCTCGACTTCGTGCACTCAAGTGAATTCGATGACTTTGTGCAATAACTCGGGCCTAATGTCACGAATGCAGCGTTCGATGTTCAATCTTATTGCATCAAGGGTTCGTGGTCCGTTTGCATAGACTATAGATTTCAAATAACCCCAAAAAAGCAAACTTATTGGAGGCCAACTAACAGTTTCATTTCTTGAAATTATCCTTTCACCAAACTGTTCTTGCAATACGTCGAATGTGACATTAGCAGTGTCACATGTGGCATCGTCTTGTTGGAACCACATGTTCTTCAAATCTAAGTTTGGCCACAAAAAATCTGTTAACATCAATCGGTACCGCTCACCAGTCGCTGTAACTGCATCTCCTACCTCGTTTTGGGGAGGGGAAAAATATGGTCTGATGATGCCACCATGCCATAAAGCACACCATACAGTGACCTTTTGCGGATGGGGCTTCTCGTGAATCTCTTGTAGATTGTTCTCACACCAAAAACGACAATTTTGTTTGTTAACATATCCACTTAACCAGAAATGAGCTTTATCCGAGAAGATAATTTTTTGCCCAAATTATGATCCGTTTCAAGTTCAATAGAACGTCTATTTTCATAAAATATTTGGATAATAACCAAACTTTCTTGAAGTGTGTATTTAGCCATGATGAATTGTCACAGTATACTAAACACAAATGACAACTAGTGAAAGTTATGACATTTGAAGCATAGTTGCCAGTTCATTTCAAAATATATCATCTATTTTCAAGTGTACAAATTTCTTTCGCGCTCATCGACTTCACAATACTCCTTAGGTGATTTATGTAGCAAAGGTGTCCAAATTTCACTGAAATACTTTTTCAGATTTATTCCTCTACATTTATTTTACAGTTTTTGTGGCGACTTCTTCCTCTGTTGTTCCTCTGATAGGATCTTATTTCAAAGATTATTTCTTTCACTATTGTTTCTAATTGTTCGTTACATACCACCATTCTATTTCCTGTAATCTCTTGAAAACTTGTTTTCCGAATAATTTAGCTTACGCTGCAAATTCAATAGCCCATTCTTCTCTTAGTTCTTAGACTCTACGGCCTTCAGGTTCGCGTTGTTTCACTGGAGAATTTGGCCTTTCCATATTTCTCCTGTGGACCTAGCTTAATGCTTTCCTGAGAATCTGATTGGTTTGAATGACCTTCCTTTCCTGGATCATGTCCATTGAACAAACACGCCTACTTTTCAGAAAATCCTACGACAATGGAACGAATCGTACATCGCGTAGGTAATTCTTGGAACGACCAGGTCGGAAGGAGACCTTTTTTTGAAGAAGTCGTTGAGCAGTACATCCTCTGCGAATGGCTCTCGAAACGGTCCACCATTGCCAGTCCTTTCTTTTTGTGACTTCTATTTACAGCGTTCAAAGAGCGACTTTGATTCTTCGAAAATTCCCTTTAATTCCCTCCAACGATCTGGACGTTAGGGAGTTTATATGTCCGAAAATCCAGAGGAAATTCTCAGATTACTATCAGCATAGTCCCACCGCTTTCCTCTGTTCTTTACAACGGAAGAAAAATGTTCCTGTTAAGTTTCAGGGTTTGGAAAACAGCAGAGTGATAAAATGAGAAGAAATGATCCAAGATTGGCGCCTAAATTAGAGCAACTATTCTGGAGAATGGGAGGTAAAAAAAACGGAACCAGTGTTGCCAACTTCGTGCTTTTCTTCCTAGACTCTATCCCCGGAATCTGTGGAGCAAGTCCGCGCATAGCCGCAGAGAAGGGGAGGGAATCGAGTGGGTAGAGCGAAGCAGTACACACTGCTGTGAAGGCTGGTAACTGCAGTCGCTGCCCCCTTCACACAATCCCGTTCCCTCTCACGTGTTCATTGCTCGCGTCACAACTTGCGCAGACTTGTTTTCGTTCGCTTGCTACAGAGATAACCGACGCAGGGTGTAGGTAAACGTTTACAACATATTGAATCGAGAACACTTACGGGCAGTGGCAAAGAAGAAGCAGTAGTATAAAGTTATTCCATTTAACTACAGTCAGGCTTTTGTAAAGGTAGAAATTAAATGGAACCATATAAAAGATGTTGTCTTGTAATTAATGTATTCAGATATCATTTGGAACTTCTTAACCACTCCGCAAAAATAGTTTTTCTGCCTCACTAGGATAATCGCGACGATAGGTTTCGACGAATTGGTGAAAGAGGGTCTTGCATCCATGGGACTTCAACGTGTCCTCTTTTTCGTCTTCACTCACCTCATTATTTTTCTATTTTCATAAATTATGTTAATATGATAACGGAAGTTTGATTGAGGTTCTCGAACTGCGTAAAAGTTCAGCAAACAATTTATTACAACAAGGCCTTTGAAGAGATTATGTTTGTATACATCATCACAGGTAATTTTTACATTGTAACACGAAATCAAAAGTCACACAATATCACCATATTGTAATCATTACATTTTATCCGCACAATTGATGAAGGGACACTCAAATGGACGACCTGAAGTGGGGGGCAAGGAGGGACCACGCCCGCCCACCCTGGAAAATGAATGTCCACCCAAAAATTATATATTTCACATATAATTTAATTTCAGTCACAGTAATTTATGTTAATAATTATAAATTTGTTGAAGAAACATGATACGTAATTTCAGAATGAACTAGTGTTTTTTGAGGGGCATCATAATTATGGGGGAAAATATGCCTCCTTTGCCCCCTAGAGAAAAATTACCTTCCTTGCCCCTCCCTGGAAAAAATCCTTCGGACGTCCATGAACTCTCATAAAGAACACCCATGTTCAGGCCGGGATTCGAATCCGGTACCCCTGCCGCACGCCTTGGAATACTATGTTCAATCTATGTTAATATTACGCCCATGCAACATACATATTCGGTTTTTTTTTACATATATATTAAACTATTTTTTTGGTGGAAATCCCTGCAAATTGCCCACGTCTTTTAGAGGTTCCACAGGCTTCCGGACAAAGTTCTCTTCCACACCAGAGTTGGCAACACCTACCGAACAAGTAAATGTTTATTGAAACAGTGCCATGGCAAGAACAACTTCCGAAAGGACCGAGGGAAAGTGGGGGAAGAGCCATTGGGCTCAAGAATCTTGAGAGAGACTTGAAGACCCTGAAGTTTACGGTCTCCCTAGCCCTTTTAGCAGACTATTCCAACTTTTTTGAAAGATCCCCTTCCCAGGGCGCCCTCAGAACCCACCCCCCCCCCCCGCTTGTTTGGACTTCTGAAAACAAAACACAATCTACTTAAATCCGCCCCCTTCTGCACAATAATCACACAGTCCCCTTGGCAGGTGAAGCACAAGATGAGGGGGAGGAAAAACAAAAACAATTGAGCATCTTTTGAAGGGAGTTCTCCCCGAGTCTGGCGTAAAGTATCCTCCTGGAAGCCCAAAGAAACAGTCAAGGAAAGGCACGGCTTTAGAAAACTCGTAGGAAGCTGCTGCCCGACGTCGTTTTGTCTGAGTTATCTTCACAATGTGTTCCTATTCTCGCGCAGGTCTGCATTTGAGTTCCCGAACGCGTCCTCTACCAAGTTCTTAACAATACGTTGAGTTAATCTGTATAAAGGGAAGTGCAGTGATGCCAACTGTTGTCAAATTCAAATAAGAATGTCGAACATTCTAAGAATAACCAACGTTGAGGAACGCACTTAGTATCTACCAAATACGTTGCTACTGTCAGCATTGATTTTACGTACACACTACTAAATATTTTTTATTTATTGTTGTATAAAAGAACTACTGCAAAGTGGCAGTTAAAAGGTACAAGCCAGTGGATGTATTTTGAAATACAGAGACATCTATTGGCAGAAATTATTTATCTTTTGCTGTAGTTTTTACGGTTACTGTTGCGGCTCCGGACTGTTGTGCATCTTTACCGCTGATGTTATGATTCGAAAAAACACTCGTGTAATGATTATATGTGTATTTATTGTATAGAAACATAAATGAACTGTAAATTACATATGAGAATAGACAGCCTCATGAACAACGAACTTACGTAGCAGCGGTTTGTCTCTGTTGAACGCCCCACGTTGCTCTATTATTTTCTGATAACACTCAATGCCAAGAGATGGCACTGGTTGGCTTTTTACAAATTTGTTTAGCGATTGACCGAACCGTTAGAGTCCAGCACAGTTATTTCTGCCGTGCGATGCGCGAAACAACTAAAGAAGCAGTGTTGCTAATGGAGCAGATAGAAAAATCGCTGCAGTGCTCCGATGCACAGCTGTTACGTACAACAATAAAATTAGAGAATTCAGGTCTATCTAACGTTGAGTTTTAAACGTCATGCATTATACCAGGACTAGGATTAATATGTACTAACAAGTGGCTTTGTGTGTAGCTACATACATATGGACTAAAAATTCGCAAAATATGAACTAACACATAAGTAAAATTACCAAAAATGCTGCAAAGAATTCTTCATACGATTCCTTATTTGAGTGATTTCAAACAAAATAAAAAAAATATATACGTATATATTATTTTTCATTGCATTAATGCACTGGTGGCGTTCTAACTGTTCACTCCCAAAACCCGTATACACTGGTATGGAACTGCAACGGCAGATAATAACATGCCAACGTGTTAAACCGCTACAATTGCACCATAACACTCCTCCTCAAACAGTATTATTATTTCCTCTCTGAGATCTGCGACAGTCGGTTGCCTTTGTTGTACATTTACAAAGGATGCCGGCTTCGACAACAATAACAAGTACATATACTGCCACTAGACGATAAGCTGCGCGGCTTTTTCTTTTGTTATGAACCAGGGCCGGCGCTAGTCATTTTGCCTCCCTGGGAGGTGGCGGCAGATGCCGCTCTATTTCGACCCCCCCCCCCGGTTATTACGCAGCAACGGAAAATTGAAAATCAATATATTCCTAACTAAAACATCCAAATATAAAATAAATAATGAGACTTCTTATGCTATTTCAATACTATTCAGCGCAAAAGAATATCTCGCTCGATCACAGTTTTCAATAGGCTTATTTTTTTCTTCTCTTCAAATTTTACCGCTCGGTTCGCCCTCCCCTTCCACCGGCCCTGCTATGAACTTGGTCACCCATCAAAGCATGGCAATTTTAACACAGAAAACAATATGTATCGCATTAAGCAGCAAAAATGACAGCCTCCTCTATGCAATTTCTACAAGAACACATGCCGGAGCCAGAGTTGAATTGCTTAGAATTTCCCGAGCTTGGCTATGCAAGGTTTTTGATTTCAACTTCGACAGAACTGGAGGCATTATGGAATTTAACGTTCATTAGCAAACACACACTTTTACATACACACACGCACACAACGTCAAACCGGTCAAATACTTAGTATAAAATAAAAATATGGTGCTTCCAATCCAACAAAACTCACCGCCACTTTATCTGCCTTTCCCCTTCCGTGACAGAAATAGTGCTTCATTATTACAGTTGGCAACACTAGTTACTAGCTAGCCAATGAACATGCACTGCATAAAAGAAGCAACGACTACGCCGTGCTATATTGCCACATTACCGTCCCTGCCGAACGGTATGAACCGCGAGCTGGAGCGCTATTCAGTTGTTTTCAATGATGTTTGCGCGAGTGTGTCCAGGAATGGAATGACAATATGGCAACAATAGCGAAGGTTTTCGAGCAGGGTAGAACACGTGATGCTAAGAGAGAGGGAGACGAAACGAAAATTCGTTTCTACGCAACGGCAAATTTACGTGTGTGGCACTCTACTACAATTGAATTTGAAACAGCGTCTAAGTTCTCGTTACAGTAGGCATGTTACAAAGCACATGGTGTGAAATTCACCACATATATTTGTGCCAGCGACTTCGTGATTCACATTTTTCGTGCTTAGTAATGGTTGTTTATGTATTTCCCTTCATAATTGTATGTCTAAACAATTGGAAGTCTCAGGCAGGAAATCCATTAGTTAGTTCTCCACCGAAACAGCCCACAGTTTCAGTGAAAATAGTTCATCAGACAAGGAGTTTATGGTATGGTTGAGGAGCGTAGTGTAGATTATACTGGCCGTTGAAGGCTAATAGCTGGCCGTTGGGAACAAAAGCCCACAACCTGTTTTGATTTTCGTTGAGGCACTCCTGCCGTCAAGTTCATGTTCGAGCTGAGGCGAAGTTTATAGAAAGGACTTACTTCCCGCTTGATTTAATTTAGGCAGGAAACCCGTCATGGTCGGCATGGTGCCGGATTAGCCCACAGTACGTTTTACTGGCAGTTTAAGGGACAACTATAGCCGGTTTTAATTTGCGGAGAGGTACTCTGTCTATTCCGCTCGTGTGCGAGCTGAAGCGAAGTGTACAGAACCGGGAAATAGTGGGTGATTGCCTTTAGATCAGCTTGACAATGCCTGTATGTGTTGTGCCGAGCCGTGTCCTGTCGACCGTTCGAAATGGAAAACCTTGTTTATGGTAATCACCCTGTATATATTTTCCCAAATTTGAATTTTTGGGGCGTGCCCTATGTCAGGTTGGTGATTTTTATAACCTTCGCCTCAGCCTCTGAAAGAAATAACTTTAAATGCTGGGAAATATGGCCCAATATAGGGCCGCCTATTAATAAATAAGGCACAACCACACCCCCTTTAGACAATCCTGGACACTAATAAAGAAACACCATTGCAAAAGCCAGAATTCAAGGGCGGAATCTTCGGTTACACGACCATTAACCCAAATAGTGGTTTGGATCACCATCCCACTTTAAACTGAGGTCCAGTCCCGATTGGGATATCTGTGCATAAAATGAACCTTAAAAAACTCACAACATAACACGTCACCGAGATGGCATGGTCAGTGTCATGCATCAAATCATATAACACGTTACCATGTAAGCTAAAGAGAGAAAAATCACCTTAAAGGGCTGTTTGAATAGCCCTTACCGTTTCCATGTTAGTAGCCACCAAAGTTAAGGTTGTGCGACTTTTGGATCACCCTGTGGGAGCAAAACTAAAGAGGGAAAAGCAGAACCGAAGGAGGTTCCGCGGGCGGGGACGAAAATCAGGCAGAAAGAAGGTCGTTTGGGACAATCCATCTTCCCCAGCTGGAAGATTCCAGCGCCCATTGTGACAGGGAAGGAATACTAACGACCAGCATCAAGGGGCTGGATGAATAACAAAGGGGTTCATTCCGGAAGAACGACAGTCAAAGTGGATGCGATGGAGGATCCTCTTAATGGAACCGAATGCTGCAGATAGCGTGGAGTAACACTAGTCACAACATGTTTGTTCGTTTTTCTGTTCTTGTTCTTCGGTGGCTCAAAGGTCCTGCAATGGCGTAATCGATAATGTTCGGAGAATACATTAAATGCTTTTCGGATACGATTCGACTTATGAGAAGCGCTGAAAATCTAAATATTGCGCTTCTTTGCTTGTGTGTGTGTGTTTATGAGTACCTGAGCAATGTCCTCGGATTGTCGGTTTCTGGCTGGTTTCCTCGTTTGGTAGGGTAGGAAACAGGTGTGTGTATGTACCGAAATTAGACAATTATCGCAGTACACTTTTAAGAAATTTAAATCATGGCCATTTTGGCTATTCATCATTGAATTCCTACTTCTGAAGTATCGCGACGATGAGCATGATTAAGGGAGGTTTTAGACTGAAGCGACACGCGGAAGGCGCCAAGTGACATGTGTGACTTTGAAACCGACCTTCCGAAATAGTTAAATGCAACCTTCCGAACCAAAGTGTCACAACAAGGCCGTTTTCTCAACCGCGGCGCATGCGCAGTGGATGTTTTGCTATAAAATGGATGAAGCAATCGTCGGTGTGAAACTTGCGTCACTTCAGTCTGAAAGCTTACTAAGATTACACACCCTCCAAGAAAAATTCACTGTATGCTTCTCGTGAAATAAAATAGTTCAACGACCACTACAGCATGCGTCGCCGAAACGCGCGGAAGTGGCTTCTGGAATTTCCATGCCAGAAGTCCGGTGACTTCTAGAGAATAACTTTCATGACATTGCACGTTGGTTCGGATTGGAATTTAAAGAGTAAGTCTAATCCTAATTAGCCTCTCCAAGCTTAAATTTGGAGACTTAGATTGTCAGGGTAACCAGACTTCGTGATGGAGGGGCCAGCGTAACCTGCTACGAAGCCAGATATCCCAGGTTCGAACCCTTGGACGAGGCGTGGATATATCATGTTGTTTGTCCTCATTCACTTATCAGTACATAATATACAATCAAAATTTGTTGTTAGGTTGTAAGTACTTTATGCTCAGATAGGCTAATCAGTATTGGACCTACAGTTTAAAACTGAATCCATACCACTGTGCAGTGTGCCTCCTCAGGGGATTGATTGATGTGCCTCCTTTGATTAAGATTAATTGATTGATTGAATTGGTGTTTTAAGTCCACTTTATGCACAGTAAGGTGGTAAGGCTAATCGGGACTGGACCCACAGTTTAAAGTGGGATTCGAACCACTATGTGCCGCCATCGGGTATTGAACCCGAGATCCTTTGATTACAAGGCGACGGTGCTACCAATGCGCCATCGGGGAGGCTGATTGATTGATTTTGTTTATTTAACTTCGCATTTCTGCCACTTTTTGCTAATGCGAAGACGAGGATGAATGACGATGTGATGAAATTGATGAAAGGACACTTACTAAGAACAATGCCCAAACCCTGGATTCGAACCCGGAACCTCTGGCGTCCTAGCGGGCTGTGATAAACACTCGGCCCTTTGATTACTAGGCGATGAAGTTACCACTACGTCATCTGAGAGACCCAACATTCATCCTCGCGACTAACGTGGTAAAATAACCGCAATAGAGAAGTAATATAATGGATCGGGAACCGAACTTAGGCCCTCTGGCCTCGAAAACCATCTCTAAACCACACAGGCGAACCCCATTAGGTCGTACCTTCACACAATTAACGCACAGGTAATAAAGTTTCGAACATATATATATATCGAAGCTATTGGAAGAAATACTACCAGCAGACGCCAAAATCCACAGAACGCGCTAAGCCGAAACTAGCAGCTCGTATAATAAACTAAATTATTCGGCAATAAAGAGGGCCGGGAATTGCCTTGGAATTGTTCCCCTGTTAGAGCCATAAGTATTCTCAGGATGAGGTACCCGGCGGGGCAAACAACCCGGTATTTTACGGGTTTCTCTTCTTACGATTTATAAGGTTGGCACGCTTAATACCGCGGTTTATGCCCCATACATACAGGTTTATCTTTTAATCGCGTCGTCAGTTCGAGAGGGTTGGGGGAGGGGGCTATTAGGACCAGGAGGGACATGAATCAGAACGAGCTACTGAGGGATTAGAACCCGCGGGGAGGGGAGTGGTCAATTCTGCAGAACCGTCTCTCGAAATACTCCTACAGTAATCTGGAAAATAAATTTTATAGGTTGTGTGAATTGAAGGGTTTTATGACGATTTTTTGTCTACTTTCCATGTCCGGACTTGAATGGGACGTAAGCCAAATAATAATGTATTCTGGCAGATATTGTCGGCGTGGAACATGTTGGCTGATGTTCCGCAAGCAGACGTTGACCAATGGGATTTATTTGCTGATGTAAAGGAACGAGAGTGTAGAAAGGAATGTGGTTGCACACAGTCGCTATGGAAGTAGTCGTGTCTTTCTTGGCTGCTGTGCCGTACGAAAGAACTTCCGTGCATCCACAGCATTTCGTTGAGAACAGATGTGGTCACCTCCCGGTTGGAGACGCTAATGAGGATAAATCTCACCCTCAAGTTTACCGAGAGTATCGTCGAGCCTTGAAGGCGACGGCCTCTGTCGAGCGGCGAAGACGACAGCCTCTGTCGTGCCGCGAATAAGAGGGCCTCTGTCGTGCCTCGAATAAGAGAGCTTCTGTCGTGCCTCGAATAAGAGGGCCTCTGTCGTGCCTCGAATAAGAGGGCCTCTGTCGTGCCTCGAATAAGAGGGCCTCTGTCGTGCCGCGAATAAGAGGGCCTCTGTCGTGCCGCGAATAAGAGGGCCTCTGTCGTGCCGCGAATAAGAGGGCCTCTGTCGTGCCTCGAATCAGAGGGCCGCGTCGTGCCTCGAATCAGAGGGCCGCGTCGTGCCTCGAATCAGAGGGCCGCGTCGTGCTTCGAATAAGAGGGCCGCGTCGTGCTTCGAATAAGAGGGCCGCGTCGTGCCTCGAATAAGAGGGCCGTGTTCTGCCTCGAAGAGGCGGCTCGGGTGTGGTGCAGGGTCGAACAGTGAAGACAAGGGTCGGGTCGAGCCATGAGGGTAGAAGACGTCGAGCAAAAATGACCACATGAGTTCGGGACAAGATACTGCTGTTCTACTGAAACATGCCGTGAAGGTGCATTGGGGGGACGTTGTTGTTGTGGATTTTGTTTTTAAGTCCACTTTATTTTTTTAAGTCCACCCTATAGGCAGAAAGGCTAATCGGAACTGGACCTACAGTTTAAAGTAGGATCTGAACTATTACGTGCTGCCACCAAATATCGAATTCCAGGGGGTGCGGTGTGGAGGTAGGAGCCAAAGAAATTCACGATCTCGTCTATTTGTGAAAGTGATCTGATAAGCACCACGGCTTTTAAAAGAAAGGGTTGCGCCCAGGCACCCCACTTATTAAGGGACTGGGTGAATCCTAGAGTTGATTCGATCCGTGCAAGTACTGCTGGAAAAATCCCCGCCCCCCTGATATCACAAACTCCGGGAATCGAACTCTGGTCTCATGCATGGCGACAAGACGTCCTTTCGACTAGATCACCGCAGCTCTACTTATATATACATATATGTGTGTGAAAGAAGGGGGGGGGGAGGAACGTCATTCAGCCATGGAGGTTGACCACACAGAGCCACGTTGTATAAAAGCAACGTCCAACTGTCGCACAGCTTTACGGCCACACGAAGTGCCTTCAACATCAAAACAGCCATAATCGAACCTGCTTTGTGAAGACAACGTGACCCAGCAATACGGGACCAATCTTGATCGTCCGCAGTTTTTCGAACCGTGGGACGACAGCTGTTCGAAACGAGTGATCTATCACGGGGGGAGGGAATTATCCACTACTTCCGACGACGCCGTTTGTCAGGCATTTGTCAGAATTTACGGTCCATCCGCGTCGGGACACGACCTGGGTCAATCACTTGATAACCATTATGCAGATTATGTTGCATAAAGCCGCTACACATTTCATAGCAACAATCATTTGTTATCGCAGCTTGCAGGATCATAAATTGTTACCTAAACGCAGCCCGCTTTAATTGATGTTTGTGAACGATACCTAATTGAAAGTGCAGAGAAGGGGTAAGTTGAATGCTTTTTTTCCTGTAATCGTTATAGATAAGATATATTCGATACATAATGGTATGTTAGTCATATTTCATACGCACACAACACATACAAGCTCATAAACTATTAAAGTAAAGTAAAAGTAAAGTGCTCCCCTGTGCTTTGCACCATGCCATCAAGGCGTATAGGGGGTGTGGAGTTAGGGCCCCAAACTTTCTTGATCACGGCCGAAGTTGGGGGTGGAGTGATCAGCACCGCGCCCCTGGTCGCCTTTACCCCCGTAGAGTTTCCTCCAGGTACCTACTTTATACGACGCTGTATTGGCGCCGGAGCCGCTTGAACAGGTGGAAAAAATTCCAGTTCTCCCCCCCCCCCTTGGCTCGAACCCGGTCTCTCGCATGGTAGTCAGACGCCCAAACTACTTTTTATTATTTTTTTTAAAGAAAGGAATACCCCTAATCTGTAGTATCCCCCTTTTTTAAACATTTTCTCTCAAATTTTCACATGTGTCAATTTTATCTATATTCTCAGGATTCTCATTTGGACAAACACAAACATCCATGTCAGAACAGGGATTCAAACCCGGAGACATTGGCATTGCAGCGCACTGTGCTAACCACTCTACCACGGAAGTCGACAGGGGATCGACGCCCTAACGACTGAGATACCACGGCTTCTCATTTATTTAATTTCTATCGCAGAACCTATAGTCTGTCCTCTGTATGAACAAAGTTAATGTTAATAAATAAATGTGGCTTCTAAGAAATCCTATTGGTGGTTCCAATGTTCAGGAATCATGAGCATAGGAATACAGAGCATGTGATAAAACCATACCACTCAATAAGTTGATTATTAAGCTATATACGATCTGAAAGAATTTAGTGAATATGTATTTTCAGAATCCCATGTATTCCTGATTTAAATGAATCCACTTTGAGCCAGACTAACTTTAATGGTGCCATATTGTAAATGTTACAATAACTTCTAACAATATAGCAGACTCTATTGTTAGGATATCAATATCCGACAGGAATGTTATTTAGTTCCGTAACGAGAGCGAAAGAAATCCTTATTTCAATGCGTTCCACTTTACCGGTTGTGAATGAGGAAATCTCCTCTCAAGAAAAAGGATAGGATAATTTCAAGCTCCAAATCCGTGCACTTGTTACGTGAGATTTTAAGGCTCATTACCAAACGAAGCTTTGAATTGCAAAATACCTGATTACATGGGAACTTCACCGTTTGCAGTTATGAGAAGAGGCATCCGGGAACAAAAACAAGAAGAAAACCTAGGAAAAACTGGAAGCAAAAAAAGAGGGGGGAGGGAACGTTCAAAAGCGTGGATTCTCCTCTCTCTCCCTCTCTCTCTCTCTGCAAACGATTCGTTTTACAAAGATTCAGACGGCGGCGGCTTTACACCCCATTCAACCTAATATTGTTAGTAGTACTTGCGAGGATAAATTCGATTTACGTTTTTGCTCTCTTCTTCTCTCTTTAGTTTCTGTCTGTTTTTGTTCCTCCCCCCTTCTCTCTTCTCCTTTCCAGGTTAGTTACCTGGCGACTTAAATAAATCAAAAGCGGGTCAGCGCAATGAGCGAGTTTTAAAAGTTCTCCGAAACGAGTCAATGTTACTCATGCCACTGTTAAACTTGAGCAACTTATTCAAACTTTTCGATGTTGTTTTTTCCTTGGAATTGTTTAGTTTTCAACAGTAAACTACAAAAATAAGACGATTAGACTAGGAAATGAAGACTAAACAGATTTACAGAGCTTTAAATACCTGAGAAGCGTAACAGCAGAGGAGATATAGAACCAGAAATGAAATATAGATGGTGCAATTATGTGCAAATTCTTAAAAGAAGTGAAGGATCTGATGTGAGCAAAGAGGTGCCACTGAAGTACAGGAATAACTGGTATAATATGTATTGTGTTTCACTAAAATCAAGAGTCCAGAAATATGAAGCATGAATCAAGAAGATGACAAAGAATACATGGAATAGCAATGAGGTTTGGTAAGAAATCTCTGTCGTGTATTCACACGCAGAGGTTAATTGATTCGCACACGTAAGTACTTCACAGTATAAAGATAGAAACGAGGATACAAAATAACGATTTAATACTGAACTTACAATAACCATTTCTAAGATGGCTGAACTCTCAATTTTATCAATAACAACTTTTCAAACAATTGAATATCGATTCAGATATTATGCACACTTAACATTCCCCCTCTTCCTTATTTGACTCAGTTATATTTCAGTCTATCAGGCGGTTTTCTCTGTCGAGAGGACCTCCTACACTGATGCTGCTATTGTCGCTGATGTTGGCTGCAGGAATCATCCGAGTACGATGTAGACGGTTTGTCATTTGGCGTAGAAGCTTCCGGCGCCACAGAACCACTGTCATTACTTCCACTTTTCCCTGTAATGAGTAAGTCTTCATCGTAGAAAACTGATCCGCCGTCTTGACCTGTATCTGGTCCATGAATTCGTTCATCATTATCCTCCTCCTTCTTCTGACTTCCAAAATGATATCTATTTTTCTTGTCTTGCATCCATTTTAACTGATCTTCATGCACGACCCGGTTTCTACCTTCAACATTCACCAGCCATGTAACTTTACTTTTCCGTGCTTTAATTTTTCCCTTGACATACCTCATAGCATTCCTCTTGTCTTTAAATGGTAACATAACCCATACAAAATCGCCTCTTTGGTTCACCTTTTCATCTGCTTCTGCTTTATCCCTTTCGCAGTTTTGATCTATTATTTCTTCCATTTGGGCATCAAATTTATTCCTGAGAACGTAGGAAAATATCATATGCTGTGGCGTTTTGTCACCTGATGCGTTATATTCGCTTCTCAAAGCTACCAATACTCTCTGCAACAATTCTTCAACGTTGACATGCGTATTCTTATTCAATTGCTCCCGTACAGCACAGTCTAGCTTTGTTTTTACTGTCTGCACGTAGCGCTCGACCTGACCATTGCTTTCAGGATGGTACGCAGGAGAATGGTACAAATTGACGTGACGTTCATCACAGAATGTTTTAAATTCTGAAGATGAGAATGGGGGACCATTATCTACCACAATACACTTTGGTAGCCCAAAAGTAGCAAAATGTTTAATTAGATAACGCTTTACTTCTTTAAATGAAGTAGACGAAACTCTATCACAATCTACCCATTTGCTGTAGGCATCTACTATTATAATATAAGTAATACTTCTATACACAAAAAAATCCATATGCATCCTTTCCCACGGATGTCTGCATTCAGTCCATGCACTATAGTTCTTAGCACTTGTATTTGGTTTGACTGCTGCACAAACTTCACATTTATTTACATACTCTTCAATAGCCTTATCTATTCCTGGCCACCAATATCTCTCTCTGAGCATTACTTTCATTTTTACAATACCACAATGATCTTCATGGGCTCGCTGAATAATGTAATTTCGCACTCCTTTGGGAACAACCAGTCTCCGACCCCAATACAGTAACTCATCCGTAATGCTTAATTCTGCCTGCCTTCTCTTGTACGCCAACAGTTCCTTCAATTCATCTCCTTTGAACCCTTTCACATCTTGTGGCCATCCATTCTTGCAATAAGATTTCGTTAACTTAAGAATTTCATCTCGTTTCAAATACGTCAAAATCGCCTGCTTTGCATTCGGTGTAAGCGTTACCTGGTACACAAATTCTTCTTGCCTAGGATCATCATCATGTACGTCAGGAAGTGGCAACCTTGATAACATGTCTGCAAGTTCAACCTTTTTAGTACATATTAGTTTGTACGTGAAAGAAGCCAAAAATAAGCACCACCTTTGAATGCGTGGCGACGCCATAATAGGAATTGGTTTTTCCATAGCTAACAATTGCTTAGCTGGCATTGAATCTGTCCATATTTCAAACGATCTACCTTGTACGTATTTCTGGAATTTCCTCACTGCATATATGATACATAAAGCTTCCTTTTCATGCATAGGATACTTAACCTCATGCTTATTTAACGTACACGAAATACATTCAATCGTACGCAATTCCCCTTGTACTTTATGGCATAATTGCGAACCTAATCCATTTTGAGATGCATCACACTGTATAATAACTTCTTTATTCTGGTCGTATGGAACAAGGACCTTGGTATTTTGCAAAGCCAGTTTAGCTGCCTCAAATTGCCGCTGACAATCATTTGTCCATTGCCACCGCACATTTTTCTTCAATAAATTGTAAAGATCCGACAAGATAACTGACAGATTAGGCACACATCTTCTGTAAAAATTAATACCTCCAAGGAAAGCCTTTAATTGTTTGGTGTTGCAAGGCTTTGGACATTGTATCAATGCATGCAGCTTCTTTTCAGAAGGATGTATTCCTTCTTTACTTAAAGTATATCCTAAATAATCAATTTTGTTTTTGAAGAATGAACACTTGCTCCAATTAACCTTAACATTGTACTCATTCAAACGGTTTAAAACTTCAAGTGTTCTGGATACTGCTTGTTCTAATCCCTTGCTAACAATAAGTAAGTCATCTTGGTATGGAATGACAAAATCTAATCCCTGAAGTATGCCTTCAATCGTTCTTTGAAAGATTTGTGATGCGATCCGTACACCAAATGGCAATCTAGTATGTTGTACCAATCCCCATGGGGTATTCATTACTAGTAACTGTTTGGCTTGATCATCAAGTTTTATTTGAAGGTAAGCACTTCTGCGATCCAAGGTAACAAATACATCACATCCATTAACTTTTGGAAACACATCGTCTATCCTGGGCAATGGATAAGTTACGTTTTCAACATATTTATTCACAGTGTTCTTGAAATCGCAGCAAAGCCTCAAATTACCATCATTCTTACACACAACGACCATTGGACTCGCCCAATCACTTGAGTCAATCTTTTCTAGAATGTATTGCTCAATCAATTTGTCTAATTCAGACTTAACTTTCTCACGTAAACCATACGGAACATTATAAAATTTCTTAAAAATTGGTGTAATGCCTTGTTTCATTGGAATCATGGCGGTACAATGTTTAATTGGCTGCGACAAATCATTATCGAATAACTCTTTATATTCGTGCCTAATAAATTTTATTAATCCTTGCACATCACAAGATGCAATCAGATTTTCACACTTAACCATCTGTGATTTAATCAATGCTTGCCCATGCACAATTTTCAACTTGTCAGCTGTTAACACAGACGAAGCATTAGTCGTATCCTTCGACTTAACCAAAGTTTGCCCTTGAACAAATTTCAACTTGTCAGATGTTAACATAGACGAAACACGAGCCTTGTCTTCATACACTTCCAACGATGGCATCAGTTGAGATAAATTAATGTGACAATCAGGCAATAAATGCTTAATCCATTGTCTTCCCATGAGTGGATATTTTAAATCACATGCGACTACATATAAGTCTAGTATTTTATCTACATGTTCATAACGAACTCTTACAGCAACCTTTCCTACTAACGGCAAAGTCATATTGCTAGCACATCGTAAAACACAGTCAGCTTCCAGATATTGCAAGCCATGCAGTTGACTGTCACAAAATGTTTTACTTGCAATCGAAACTTGTGAACCTGTATCTATTTCAAAGTTCAACATAGAATCATTAATATTGAGAGCAATTACATATTCGGACGAAGAAACAAACTTACTAGTAGCTTTATCACAATGAGCTATTTTCACAGGCAATGAAGAATGGTCAGATTTAAGATACGGTTGCGACGAAACTGAACTTTCATTACAGTGGGACAAACTATACTCAATCGATCTTTCTTGCATAAATTTACTTTCTCCATTTACTTCCATAGTAATCATTCCAACCCTTAATTCATTTATATCTAACACCTCACTGTCCATATCATCCAAAGAAACAGGTTCAGCAGCCTGTACAGCGTTACCCTTGTACTTGCTATAAGGTTTAGTACTATTAGTTTCTTTATTGCGCTGTAACTTGAAACACTGGGAAACATCGTGACCGTATTTCTTACAGTATCTGCAACGTTTGAAATATTGTTGCTTTCTTTCCCGTTCATCTTTACTTCCCTCATTATCCGATTGATTTTGTCTGAATCTAAGATTGGATCCACTTGACACAGTATTTTGGAATTTCCAACTATCCTGTTTTGGATTAGAATTGGCACCGGAGTTCAAACGCGTATCGCCCTTGCACTTATTTACCTTTGCGCGGTTAGTGTTCACAAAATTTACATTGGACTGGACGTAATACTCCTTCATATCTGCCTCTAATTTTTCCATCTGCTTAGCTACCTCAAAAGCTTTGTGAAATTACATTACATTGTCACTAATGAGTTTCTTACGAATAGTGTTAGATCTGATTCCGCTAATTAGTGAATCAAATAAAGCAATGGAAAGAAACTCACCATAACCACACTGCTCTCCGATCTTCCTTAATCTTCTTACAAAATCTTCTATTTGTTCGTCTTCTTCTTGTACACATTTTCTAAGCTTTAACCTTTGCACAATATAGTTGCTTGATGGACTATAATAAGATTTTAATCTTTGTGCAATTTCCTGATAGGATTTATTATGAGGCAGTGTAGGTGCAAATAATTCACGCAGAACTTCATATGGCTTGTTTCCAATGACAGATATTAACCTAGGAACTTTCTTGTCCTCTGGAATAGCTTGTGTTTGACAATAATTATCAAAGCGCTCCAAATACGCTACTATCGATCCATCTTGGGGATCATATTTATCAAAACCAGCTACCAAAGCCATTATACATTTATACTATAACGCAAAGCTTAGAAGTGAATATACTTATCCTCGATTTCTAAATAAATCCTCGTCGCCATGTATAAATCTCTGTCGTGTATTCACACGCAGAGGTTAATTGATTCGCACACGTAAGTACTTCACAGTATAAAGATAGAAACGAGGATACAAAATAACGATTTAATACTGAACTTACAATAACCATTTCTAAGATGGCTGAACTCTCAATTTTATCAATAACAACTTTTCAAACAATTGAATATCGATTCAGATATTATGCACACTTAACAAGTGTATTATGAAAGACGAGCCAGAGAATGCACGTATGGAACAAGAAAATTATGGATTAAGAAAAATAAAGGAATTAATTCAGAACAAGCTGACATTTGGTATATAAGTTCTTTGTAGCATTAATAACTACATACCACAAGTCCCTGACGATCACCCGTACTCTAAGTCCACCATATTGAAAAATGGCGGACAAATTCAGGTTTTCACAAAATAAAGGAACTAATTAACAATACCTTGGTATTTAATATATATATATAGATGTATTTCCTGTAACACTAGTAACATCAATTACAATATATTAAGTGTTCTGCAGATCACTGACACGGTAGGTAACGCAGCCAAATTGGAAGAGCGGCGAATAATTTCAATATTTCGCACGAGAATGAAATTGACTTACAAGACAATGGAATTTGTCAAATGTGTTTGGTACGTAAGGTATCACAACATTATATAACATTTGCTGTCTCATCAGGTGGGCTATTAGAATACGCGACAAAACGTACCAGCGACAAAACGTACAGTGGGATCCATGAGTATTACCGTGCAAATTGTCCATCACCATGTTCGTGCACTTTATTTACCCCAATAAGAGCTTCAAGAATTAAAGGAAAACTCAAAACAAGCTGTTGACAACGTCTGCACCAACATACATAAAAATCCATCGCTTAAAAACACACAGGATGTAAGAGAAAAATTAATGAAAATAGTCATGGACAATTTGCACGGTAATACTCATGGATCCCACTGTACCTACCACCAGGGCGGCTACCTGCGAAGTCTTCTAATGAGTCTTAAAATATTTGCGATGCGACAAAACGTACCACACGATTTGCTCTAGTTTTACTGATTTCCATCACACTTTATCCAAGCTTTGGACAGTTCCACACTGTTATTAGAGTTTCCGCGTTTTACAAACAACTATTCATAAAGTGATCAAAGAAAAGAGTTAGCTTCGCTGATTCTGGGACTTGAGAGTGTACTTCCAGCCATCCATAATAAACTTCCTCTATTTTTAAGGAGGCCAGAGCGGCGCATATGCAAACGGATTTCCTCATTCTGTCGATACTCGACCTAACCTAACCTAAGAGATCAAAGTTGTTATGACTAATGAGGTAAAACGAATAACCTAGCTGGGTGCTGGATAGCGCACAGTGTTGTAATTACTGATATGTCGAAGGCAAGTTCAAGCGTTTTCCTTGAAGTGGTACGTTTTGTCGCGTAGTAAATTTTTTGAAGTTATTATCGGATCCTTAACAGGTAGCTGTTTATCTGAGTGGTACGTTTCGTCGCAAAAACCCAAGTGGTACGTTTTGTCAGGACACCGGGCTATTGCTTTCACGTGTCTCGTTCTGTTCACAAACTAAATCAAATTGGTCACTATCGTAATGTACACCTGTAAGAAACATACCAAAAAAGACATAGGTCTATCTGAATCAGAGATTTCGTCACAATCTTGTTAATGGTCCAGGAACCCATAAATTCTAATTGGTTCTATTGGGTTTCGCTGCAGGACCGGAACCTTTTTCCTCGCAGAATTGAAATTCGGTACAAGTTGCGTTGTTTCATTTCAATACGGAACTTGGACCCTATTTAAGGTGATCTGGACCGCATTTAAATTCAGCCTGAAAAAGGTTCCTGGACAGAATTTAAATGCAGCCTGAAAAAATGTTCCTGGACAGAATTTAAATTCAGCCTGAAAAATGTTCCTGGACAGAATTTATATTCAGCCTGAAAAAATGTTCCTGGACAGAATTTAAATTCAGCCTGAAAAAATGTTCCTGGACAGAATTTAAATTCAGCCTGAAAAAATGTTCCTGGACCGAATTTAAATACTTTACAGATAAAATGGTTCTTTACGGCCCAAAACCCATTTTCGCTTGCTGATTTTCTCTCCTGGACCGGAACTGAATTTATTTAAAATTCCTGAACCTTTAACAACCCTGCTTCGTCACTTTCATCGGGCCATGTTGCTAGGACCGGCCCTGCTTCTAAACCAGACATATGTATTTTCTACAGTCATTGCAAATACGTCCAAAGCTTTTAAAAAAAACAGCATCATCACGGAATATCCATCCGAATACAACTCGCCCAAACCCGGCCTAACCTGGTAGCGACGACAATATTCAATTTAAAAGAAAGCATCTTCTTCCCCTTCATCGTAATCAAAGTCATATAGGGAGGCCGCGCTGTCAACCCTCTTCCAAGGGCGGAGAAGGGTTGCAGGACAAAGAGGAGCGAAAGATGGGGTGAGAAGCGGATTAGTGAAGGGCGATACCGCCAGCTTCCCACAGCTGCCGTCCATCAACAACTAGTGCGGGATTCCACATGCAAATTAATACATCGCAGAGTTGCAATAAGTTCAAGCCACCGACCGCAATATAATTAGCAGGGTTTCCACCACAAAGTAAATCCTCTATTCATTGGAGGGTCAAGCAATATACACCCTTTACTGGCCCCCGCTTCTAAACCTGTTTGGGTAAATCATCCCCTTAAAAACGCTGACGTCATCGCTTCAATACTAGATTCGTTTTTACGAGGGTTGGTTAAGAAGTTCTGTTTCGTTGCCAAAGTTTACGTTGTAATGACTTGGACATTATAAGAAAAACTAAATATGCTGACCATGGCAGCATATTTATTTTTTTATATCATGGAAACAAGGCTTAAAGTACTATAATTGGACATTATAAGTGCATAGTACTGCATATCTTTGAAATTTACGTTCATTCATTTTTAAATATTTCTACTGTTTAGTGTATCACAGACATACAGTATCAGAAGGACAAGTGAACAGACTAACTTCTACACGTGAACCTTACTTATTATTTGTTATTCAACTAGATAGAGCAACCTTTAGATGTTAACCTGACAACGAGATTTAAAAATAATCTGATATATTTATACGTGCTTCTTTGAGACAAGCTGATATGAAATTGTAATATATTTTATTTAATGAATGAGTGAATGTAGTTACATAAGAATAAGGTATTTAAGAGTGTATTTGAACTTTAGGTACAAAATTTATTTTAAAAATGTATCTTTATGTATTTAAAATGTACGCTGGGCGTAAACAGCTAGATGTAAAGATGTAAGTACAATAAAATTTGTTGATGCTTTTGGTTATCAACAGACTGGAAATATCCATGGCAACGGATTAACAGCTGTGAGGAGAAGTAAACGTACCATAAATAACTTCTCGAGTTAACTACAGTGTTTATAAGCTCAAATAAGTCATGTTGGTAAATTGTGAAGTTCTACAGAATCTTAATCCTTGGAATACGAAGCGAAATAGCAGTCCGGCAATACTAATGGAGTAGATTTTGTACCCTACTGGTTCTTCCTTTGTTTTACATTCACAACGTATTCTCTAATTTTAAGTTTGAATCATATGTAATAAGTTATAAAATATGTGGTAACGCAGAAAGTTTAGAACACTGCAAATATTTTCAGCCTGGGGTACATCCTAGACAGATAACCATTTTTTACTTTTTATTGGACCCTAAAGGTCTAATAAAAATTATAGGTCAGACTGTATATATAGTTCAAATTTACAGGAGGTATAGACTTATTTACAAAACTATTTCAAGGCTGCAACACTAATCAAGTGAGTTTCAAAACGCTATTTTTGTTATTTTAAAGATGGCGCCTCCTATACACACTTATACCAGTGAAGAGGAGTGGTTTCTTGCCCTCTGTCAGCCTAAAACTTTCAAAAAAAATTCTGTAAATGCAAATTCAATATATCTGTGCATGCTTACCACACCAGCAAGTTTACGAATGGAGGAGAAAGTTCGACAATTGCCTCAGTTCACAGGCAGATGGGTGGAAAGGCCTTTGCAGTGGCTCATAAGTGACTGACTGCGCATGAACCCCAAGGACTTATTCTTCTTAAGGTATACAGGCACTAACTCTAAGTTGAAAATAAATATAAATCAGCAATAGGTCTGTGCTAAGATATGGCAAACTTGTGCAACCCTACACACAGAAATCTACTAGATACGAAACAAAAACAAATTTGTGGATTTAATTTGACTCTCCCCAGTAGCGGCTCGTGCCTAAAATAACAGGTGAAGAAGTATATTTATAGGCAATGAAAACAAATAGTAAGTGCCAGTGCCCCCCCCCCAATTTAAAACGTCTTTTTTGTCTTCATCCGTCCATCTGGAAAATGGTGTCTGCAACAAATTACACACTAAGTCATTTACTGGGTTCATTGTAGAAACCACAGCTCAACACATGAACACAACACACGATAGGAAACGCGAAACACACACGCGGAACAAGTTCTCGCGAGAACGCGAAGATTTTGCCACAAGCACTGGATGCGATGTTTTCTCCGACGAGAGAACTGCTTCATCTAGAAGGCGACACCCGTTCAAGGCCAACGCTAGGTGACGTCACCGTTGCCATGACAACCGGCTAAGTTTTCCGCAACCTAGCGGTGTTTGCTCTTGGGTTGGGACGAACTCAATACGTGCGTAGCGCCGAGCGGCGTGTTATTTGAGTATTATCGTGTGCGTTCTGCTGGGAAATAGTTTAATTTAATAAGCAAATGAAAAATGTCAATATTAATTTGAAAATTAGGTGAAAACATCTGCACTTGTTGCACTTGGCCAGCCGCCACTGACTCTCCCTTGCATTTATCATACGCGTCGCTGAAAAAGCCCAACTGGAAGAAGAAAAAAAAACATTAGAATTGAAACTTAAAGTTAAATGCAGCATGAAATCATATGCTGTAGTACAAAATGTACCCCTTTGGTAATCCGAGAATAGAAACTATATGGTTGAAATGAACTGACATATACTCGCTTCATTTCAGCTTTCTCACACATATAAAAGTTATAATTGGATGAAGATGAAGGAAGAGGGGGACCAAACCCGCTCATGCAGTTCTATCGAAACAGTTTTTGTCGCCGCCGAACTGATCTTGGTCCTCATCTAAAGTGATCGACAAGCCGATTTCCTGTCAGCTGCCATTACAAGATCAACCGACAGTTCAGTGACGCCAAGTTACTTTCAAATGACTGCATTTTCGTCGAAATTCTCACCCCTCCTCTGACATTGCATATTCCGTTTAATCCTTGTGCTTCTCAAATAAACCAGCAAAACTTTCGGCGTACCTCCTGTAATGTCAATAATGGACAACAGTGAGTAATAGCTTATATGCTTCTGACTCATACAAGTACACCAGAGAAGCAGAACTAAGAACTTTGGAAGTTACCGAGGGAAGAAAACACATGGGGAACTTCTCGGGTATGATTGATCGATAATGATTGATAATGACATTGATTATGGACCTAAGAATGATTGATGATGGCCTTTAAGATGGGGACCATCTATTACTTGTCCACTCGTAGTCGCTGTAGCAACCAACAATGACCCATCATCGTTATTGGTTATCTGTTCAGGGAAGTAAACGTTGTTAGGTTGAAAGATCCTGTAACCACACATTACATGATATTTACCCTCTATGATTTCGTTCTTGGGCTTTGTGATTCCCTGGTTTTCCTGCCACAATTATTAAAAGCCAGATTCTCCAAGAAAAATATAAAAGGACACTGACGGCTTATAAGAAATGTATTCCTATTCTGCCACACTTATTGGCTCGGAAGAAATTTTAATTACAGGCAACTATTTTTAAAATATTCACAGCCAAGCTAAGATGGGATTTTAACAATGTGTGACTAATGCCGGTACTCTTTAATAGAGGGTTCTGTAGGTCTCGTGGTGGAAACTGTTGATTCTTGTAGCCTGTATCGCTTGTATTTTTAAGGAGCCTTTCCACTATACTGTGAAACATTGAATGCAATGTACTACGTGTTAGACCGGGCAAATGTGAATCTGGTCACTGGTTCCTTTTGCACGACAACGCCCCGCCCCACAACGCGACAATTGTCAAGGCCAATCAAGTTTGGTCAAACTGTGACTCTGCTTCACCACCCGCCCTACTCGCCGGACTTAGTACCCGGTAATTATTTTTCTTTTCCACAAATGAAATCCCACTTGAAGGGGCGTCGCTTTGACTCGATTTCGGACATTCGAAAGGCGTGACGAGTATATTAAACACCATTGACAAGGGCCACATCTACAGAGGCATCCAGAACTTGTATGACCTTGTAAATCAGTGTGTAGAGTTATAAGTGTCATTTCATTCACGCAAATACTTATTATAACGCCAGTTCTAAAACTAAGTAGCCGCGCTGTGTACGTCCCACACATTAAGGACGTCAACTCATAAACGGTAGCGAGATTTAGTGACAATTGATCACATGCATATGGAAACACTGCGACATATATGCCGGTACCCTCTTTAATTTCCCCTAAACGCACATCAAAAGCCGGACCAGTTTGTTAGGGTAGCGATGACGCAATGGAGGACGCATAATTGTTCGGTTACTTGCTCCGTCTTGCGTCGAAGTCCGCGCACAATTACAAATAGCTCTGTTTTAATGACACTGCAACGATCGGACCCGAGTTTTCCCATTATTAATCACGCTGGCTCAAACAAGAGTCTTTGTTGCGTCCACAACAATATATTCTCTTTGAGACTTAACCCTTCCTTCCCCCGGCCGGCGCAGCATCATCAATGGAGACCATCAAAGAGAATGGCCCGAGGATGCGATGACCTCATAATCGTAGCCTTGTCTGTGGCCATCTTCAGACTGCGGCGTCAAAGCCATGAGTTATTGGAAGTAGGGCGTCCAACCAGGTTTAATGATTCACCCCGATAGATGCTTTGATTCCTCGCGATTCCCGTGCGGTAATAGCTCAGACGCGCAGCACATCTGCGATATCTGCAAAGCACGATGACAACCTGCCTGCAAATGAGAAATAAATACGTCTTCCTTATTTCAACCACGACAAGCGTATTCTAACATTGACACATCATGCATGTACCTTCCTATAAAGTGGTTCGAATTGCAGTGAAGGCCCATTGCGAAATATTTCCGATAGTACTTTAAACTGTAGGTCCAGTTCTGACTACCCTATCTGAACATAAAGTGCGCTTCAAACAAACTTTGGCATTTTCAGTAACTTACAACCCGTCAAGTTCGTTGCGTTATTTGACACTAGGTGCGCTGCAGGTCCATGCAAGTGTCAGGCTGATGTAAGGAGATTGTGACGAACCACGCAAGAATAGCTAGCAGTGTTCAAGATCAGAAAATTCGAGAATTGCCTGTGTGCAACGTTCCTTGATTGGTTAGCACGTACCACGTGACCATGGAAAGAGGAACTACGTGGATTTGTGTGGGGCAAAAGAAACGTCAGGATTGGCATGGTTCAGACTGGGGGATGGACACAAGTTAAACAAACGGGATGACGGGAGAAAAGAATGTCCGCTTTGCTGGGAAGACGAGACGAAATTTCACATTTTCCTCCATTGCAAAGAAACGGGGGAGGCAAGACAAAAATAAATGAAGCTAACATTGTGAATATAATGACAACCGTTATTAGGAGGGAGAGACCGAGACGGGGGAGGCGCAAGTAAGAAAACTGAGAACTTTCCTACACCATGTCTGGGCAAAGAGTAAAGATTCTCAGTGGGGATAGCGAAAATGTGTGAAAGGGAGCTACAAAATAAATAAATCTGAGAAAACTTAGGAATCACCTACTATCAAGCAGTGTGAATGTGGGAGTAGACAGAGGAGGAAGAATGTATGAAAATTGCACTAAAATATTTCATCCTTGTATGGTATGCACAGCTGTAAAGGCTCACACTTGAAAATAGATTCTATTCTATTCCTGAACATAGTCCAAACGGTCACACACCGATGCACATAGTGGTTCGGATCCCACTATAAACTGTGGGTCCAATCCCGATTAGCCTTACTGTGCATAAAGTGGGTTTAAAACACAAAATCAATCAATCAGTCAACCAACCAAATACACTACACTCTGTTGCAGGAATCACTGGAGCAAGCGAACGAAAACAAGGCCTCTGAGCAGGTAGTGAATCGAGAGGGCTCTACAAATGAACCCGTGAGAGGTGAAGTGAGTGCATAGAGGGGGAAAAGCGACTGCGGCTACCAGCCGTTTGCAGCAATGCTCACTGCTTTGCTCCACTCACTCGCTTTCTTCTCTTCTCTAGCGTTATGCGCGGCGTTACTCAACAGTTTCCAGAGACAGGGTATAGACTAGAGATTACTACAAACTCCGGATAACGGATACCTGAATTTCAAATTATCCGATATACGTTTCGGATGCAACGGATAATCTGGATATCCGAATATCTGGAGAATTCGGATATCCGGATAGTACGGATATCCGAAGTAAATTATAGTATAGTAAATTATACGATATCCGAATTTGGCCATCCCTAATATAGACGGAACTTATGGGTTATCGCCGATAATTTCACCACAGTTGGAAATCCTGGCCTGAAAATGGGGGAAACATTTTTATGTCACGACGTCGAGACGACGGCACGCGCGATCATGAGTGTAAAATAATGATACATGGAGGAAAAGGCGACGAAGACTGGAGCAAGAAAGGGTCGCGAGAGATCACAAATAGACGGGATCTCTCGGTATTCATATCGCCGTCATTAAACTGTCCGCAGCTATGAAGAATGGGGCATAAAGAACCATAACAGAACGCATAAAGCTTGCGCGCCTAGAGCGGTCACTCCCTTTTGTTCTGAACACACACTGGACGGAAGCAATTCCATTAGCAAGCTTCATGTGGAGGAGAGAGAGAGAGGTTTGGCTATAACTCCTTTGTGATATTTCGACGTAAGAGGAAAGGTGGGGGGGAGGGGCGATTAAACGGAAGCGAGTTTTGTTTATTTCTGCCGTCCAAGAGAACAGCTGGTAAACACCAGGGTTTGGCCATTAACGGCGAGGTAGGGATCGGACATTGAAAGGAAAATGGCCCTTAAGCTCGGTTGGGGGGCGGGGGTTATAAGGAGGGCGGGGGTGAGTGATGATGTTGATTCTTGGTGCGCCTTTAGTTGCACGAGATGAGATGCAAATCGTGGGGGGATCTTCACTGCGAGGTGTTTTATAGGGTGGTTCTGACGTAAAGTGTGCACTGTACTTCAAATTGGCTCCACTTCAGTGACGAGGCGCTTCGAGCACAGTTAAATTGACTTCTTCAAAGGTAGAACGTGGCAAATTCTTACGTATCTGCCTCATATACTAGAATTCCTTATATTTTGCCTATTTTACGCCGCTTTTGCACCTGTTTGGTTAATTCCGACGATGAGATGATGGAGCAGACTCAATGATTACACCTAAGCATTGACTAGGATTCGAAACTGCAGCCTTTAGTTTCGTTGCCTGTTACGATAGCCGGCCTCCGTGGCGGCCACGGCATGGCTGTCTGGTTTAAATACCGGACTGGGTATGGATATTCTTTGTGAATCCCCTCAATAATTTCATCGTGTTATCACCCATCCTCTTCTTCGCGATGAACTATCTCGCGAGCGATACGTGGGAAAGATTTTTTAGAAATTGAAATTGAATTTAAAATTATGGGTGCGTCAGCACAAAGGCAAATTTGCGCCCGTTACGTCATGCGGGGTCCAGCCGCTTACCATAACAAATAAGATAGTTGTAACGTTGCACATCTAAAATCTTAAAACATTATGATGTTAAAAGCTGAAGCTGTAAAGTAGCACTCAGCACACACAAGGGCAAAAGACAGGACAACGCATAGAATTATACTGGCCATAGGGTCAGTCGCCAGAGCCTCGTTAGTCTGCAGAAAGCAGTCCAGGGTGTACTACGTGGAAAACGCTGGAAAGAAGTTGTTGATCCACACATTACCAAAAATTCCCCAACACTTATCCAAAATTTCCTCACTCAACATTCTCTAAAATGTTTCACGAAGGACTAATTTATGACCATTTTGGCTCTAAATTTATATTTACACCCCCCTAACTACAAACTTACAGGCCCAGATGGAAAATTCTGGATAAATCCCTGCTTATGAGGAACTCGCTGCACTTCCGTGATTGACAGATTGCTCGAAGAGCAAAGCACCGGGCTCTTCCGGAGCGCTCTTCCTAGCTGCCTTCGTGGGAGCGGGGAGCCTTACCTTCGGAGGATTTTCGTGCAGTTTGCTTAGTCCTTGCCATTTGTGTGTGCTTCTCATCCACGTCGTCGCCTTGTAATCAAGGGGTCCCGGGTTCGATAGCCGGTGGAGGCACATATTGGTTCGGATCCCACTTTAAACTATAGGTACAGTCCCGATTAGCCTTACTGTGCATAAAGTGGACTTACGACACCAATTCAATCAATCAATGCTTCTCATCCATATTTCTGGGGGAAAGATAATATAATCGTAAAAGTACAACGTTTATATTTCAGCTATCATTCCTGGTCAACCCGCCGTACTGGAGGAAAAACGGTATGGCATGCACTTGTGGACTGCAGAGGGAACAATGGTACTGTAGCCTTGTGAGAGGGGCGGAAAGAAGGGAGTGAGCAGGGCAGGAGGCTTCGTATCAGTGCAGTGTGGCGTTGTAATCGTGGCAGAAGGAGCAAAGGCTGTTCTGTGAAAAGGACGGAGCCTTCCCAACACCCTCTCAACGCAGGCGACTGCCCCACTCCTGCTCTGCACCTTACTGGCCTTGAGTTCAGAGTGCAGGCGTGAAGCTCGCACCGCACGGGTAGCTTGTGGGGGTACTATCCCACACGTTCTATCGATATCGACCGTGTTGGAGGTGAGTGAGCAGCACCACGCACCGCCCGCCTATGTCCCCAAGGGTTGCACCCAGGTATCCATCTAATTGAGGCTGGGTGAGCCACAGAGCCGCTTCGTGCGAGGACAAGGCCGGAAAAATTCCGACCTTAGATCAGCCAGCCCGGGAATCGACCCGGGTCTCCCGCGTGGCATTAAGACTAGACTACCGCCTCTCTCAACAATACCTGCATGTAGTATAATTTCCAGTACACTTGGTTTCGTAAACTTACAAATCCCTAGTCTGAGTATGCGGATAGCAACTCTTCACGACATCCAACGACTGAACTGATTATATTGCCATCAGTGTTGCCACCTTTTCCGAAACATAATGGCGGTAACGACCTATACTAAATCTGCACCGACAACAGCACCAAAAATACAGCTTCCTTCCGTGACTGTTGTTTGGCGTGAAAACCTTCACAATAGCGTACAGCAAGGTCGATATGACCCGTACGAACAGGACGTCTATGTCTTGGTCAGCGTCCAACGGGAAGCAAACCAGTGGCTTCCGCAAAACACAGACTGCAGCACCATAAATCTTAGCGGTCGCAATGGAAGTCGGAGAAGCAGTAAACAAGGCGTCGCAGTGTCAATATTTTGATACAATGCCTGTCACGTCGAGGAAGGTCTTCATTTCCTACCCAGACTGCGATGGAAGGATTAATCTGGCCAGTCTCCTGTCTCGCTTGTGGATCGTAAACATGGCGGCTGAAGGCGACAATGTGTACGTGTCTACGGGAGTGTGAAGCGGTATTAAGCCTTGGCGGAGATGTGTTCCAAGTACGCCCGTGTAATGTTATCTAGGATTCCAGATCTGAGAGGTGTGTGGACATTTTTAGGAGGTCGTAAAGAAAAATTTAGCACTAAAATGATCATAATTGAGGAGTTTCTGCAAAATTTAGGAAGGCTGTTTGCAGAAATTTTTTGCAGGTGTTGAGAGGTTGTTGAAAACATCATTGTAGCAGTGGCAAGAGTTTGGCAACTTTAAGTATTCATCATGAGTACACACAGACTAATCTGGACTGGACCTACAGTTTATTGATTGATTTGTTTTAGTTCGCTTTGCTGCCATGAAAGGGATGAAGGGACAATCATAAACATATATTGACAACATAACACGACACGTACTGGCTGTGGGTCCAGACGCCAGGGCCTCGCTAGTCTGCAAAATTCAACCCAGGGTGTACTACGTGCAAGGAAGGTTAATATTTGCGTGTCTTGAAGCACCTACATTTTAAAGTGGGACCCGAACCACTTTATCCTCCACCGGGTATCGAATCCGGGAACCCTTGCTCACAAGGCGACGAAGTAATGGACGTAGGATAATTTGGTTCTCTGTGACCTAGTCTGTAGGATGTCCGACTGCCACAGGAGAAACCCAATTAAGATTCCTGGGTGGGTGATGAGAGAAGGATTTTTTTTTCCAAAAATGCTTTTGCTAGAAGAGACTCTGTGCTTCACCCATATTCTAGGATAGCTGGCGAGCGTAGTGCTCATTACGTAGCCTTCTGTAGGACCAATAACGAGAATATGTGAAGCCATAATCCTTCATGACACCATGAAGAGCAGAGAACTCGTGTTGACTTACTGTGTCGTCAACGAAGGTACCAGATTAGATTGAATGATTTGATTTATTTTAAGTCGCTTTTCTTCCACTTTTGATTAACCGCGAAGATGAGTGATTACGTGATGAAATTGAGAAAGGAACACACAAAGAACACCCATGCTCAGGCCGGGATTCGAACCAGATGCCCCTGGCATCGTGAGATCGGCCAAAATTAGCTTGAAAAAGAAACAGAGGCGTAACATAACACGTACAGTCACCTGCAATAGAAGAGGACACATATCCTCAAATACACGCTTCACTGCAATGTGTTGTGTGTGTTGCCTAACTCAACGGCAATGACAGAAACTGTCATTGAAGATTTGCTTTTAAAATACACTCATCGCCGTAGATTTAGGCAACACACACAAATCATTGCAGGGAGAATTTCAGGATTTAACTGTCCCATTTCTACATTTCCATTGTCGCTGACTACATCCTACACCCATGTCTATTCCAGACAGAGCACCAACTTTATGCTTTATCTTATGAAGAGCATTTAAATATTATGCAGTCCTCGAGTTAGTATTTGCAAGACAAGAAAAACTGGATTCATAAATTAAGTAATTTTTAAAACTTTACACCTCATTGGATAGTGAAAAGAATGACTACTTTTTGTAATAAATTACTTTCCATTAGTAAAAAGTTTCATTTTTTCTTGTCAGCTTCCCACATCAAGTAAATGAGTAATCAAGGGGTACCGGGTTCGATACCGGGTGGAGGCACATAGTGATTCGGATCCCACTTTAAACTGTAGGTAAAAAGGTAAAGTGTTCCCCTGTGCATAGCACCACGCCATGAAGGCGTATAGGGGGTGTGGGGGTAACGCCCCACACTTTCTTGATCCGGTCGTGAGTGGGGGTGATGTGATCAGCATCACGCCCCTGACCGCCTTTACCCCCCAGGGTTTCCCCCAGGTACCCATGTTATTCGACGCTGGGTAGGCGCCGGGGCCGCTTCCACCGTTAGAAAAGTTCCCGGATTTGAACCGGCCGGGGATCGAACCCGGGACCTTTAGCATGGTAGTCAGACGCGTTACCGACTTTTTTTTTTTTTTTTTTTTTTTTTTTTAAGGAATACCCCTACGCGGTGGTATCCCCCGTCATTCACACTTTTCAACTTTTACACTTTTTCAATTTTTACAGTATTCTCAGTTTTTCACGTTTTGGACAAACACAAATACCCATGCCTTACCCGGGACTCGAACCCGGAACCCCTGGCGTAGCGACTGAGCCACCGCGGCCACCGTTTAGGTCTAGTCCCAATTAGCCTTACTGTGCATAAAGTGGACTTAAAAAAAAAAACCAAGTAAATTAATAGACTCGCTGCTGCTGCCACCTACTGAGAGATTACCGTATTGAAATGACCAGAGAAACTTGCTGAAACACCACACCAAGTACGCCTAGACAACTCGGAAATTATTTTGCAAACTAGACCGGGAACTTAAAAGAGGAGTTCATTCAGAACGTGGAGAATCGCCCAAGATCGCGAAGGTTCGATACTGCTTCCCAAAACTTCTCTTGTTCAATCCAGGCTCCTGGAGGACTGAAAAGGGATTCCCGGGGAACTCACCCACCCGCCCACCCTGCCAGCCGCCCACGTGGGATTGATTCCCGCGGATTGCGCATGCGCAGTGGAGGTCCACGGCTTTGTGGACGTTTGCTAAGAGTCCAGGGCACAGAGCAGCGTTAGTGAAAGCGAAGGAGCAATCCAAAAAGCTACCAGGGAAAACGAGCCAACGGGAGTTTTGTTTCTACAATGGGGCTGGTTAGGCAAGCAGCACGGTAGTTGTGTCTTTGCGTTTGAGACAGGCCAGGGGGTGCTATTCCGGCTTCCCGCGCTACGGCGGCACGTGAAGGTCTTCTGCTAGAGTGACGTCAAAATGGGGATCCCTCAGCTGCGGGCCGCTTAATAACATGTAAAATCATACAAGTTTATCGCCTCATAGAGGCGATTATAACTCTTGGGAAGCAATGTTTATAACATGTAGCTCTTCTTCACTGCTTTCCCGTACCTTCTCAAGTTAACTGAGGATGGCAAACGAACAAATTCATGCTGAATTCAGCAAAAAGGGAATCAATGTCTTTGGTTCTTTAACACTATTTTTCTACACGCAGCAATAAAGTTGGTTGGTTGGTTGATTGGTTGATTTGGTGTTTTAAGTCCACTTTATGCACAGTAAGGCTAATCGGGACTGGACCTACAGGTTAAAGTGGAATCCGAACCACCATGTGCCTTCACCGGGTATCGACCCCGGGACCCCTTGATTACGAGACACAGCAATGAAGTTAAATGATTATTAGATGAGAGTCTCATCTTGAGACGAGCACAATAGATAGAACACCCGAAAAATCGTAAAGTGAAACAATTTTTAATGCCTGTGTGTGCTGGAGAGGAGTGGGAGTAGAGTCTCGTGTGCATATTTTCATGCAAATAGTTTACTAATTTAATTAATTATACCATGGACATAACTGCAACAGGATCGAGAGAGTAAGATTGAACGGAAAGGCTTAAGTAAGTCCCTCTACATGTATATAACGGGTCTCCATGACAGCATAACGCTTTAGGAAGCCAGAGGCCCCTTGTTTGAACCATAGTAAGGCATATAGCAATGTTTGTCTCATTCTCCACTCATTAGTTCATCATTCATCCTCATAGTAGCGATCAACCCAGTAGAAATTCGTCTTTAAATGAACGACACATACATACGTATTGATTTATTATTATTTCGTTTTTCTGCTACTTCTGGCTAATCGCGAAGATGAGGATGAATCGTGATAAGATGAGGCGGATGAAGGGACAATCATAAACATGTAAAGACAACACAATACGAGCCCCACCAAGGATTATAATGGCCACGAGTCCAGACGCCAGAGCCTCGCTAGTCACTAGTATGTAAAATGCAGTGGTATGAGTTCTGTCGAGTTGCATCCACGAGAAGCTCCAAAATTTCGGTGTTGTGTGCGTGTGAATAAAACTATTATTATTATGAAGTTACAGTTACGCAATAATAAACGTCTAAGCCGTAGGAATGCAAATATTGCCATCAGTTTCAATAATACGAATGTCTATAACAGTATCCTTCTTATTTAAATTTTATTTAACACGTAGTGTTTTTTTTTTGATACGGAAGAAACATGCATCAAATTATGTCAATATATTGTACATATATTCAGGTAGTGTTGTATTGTAAAAATTTCCAGCAGTAGAATCTCAGCAACTTCTTTGCAGGGGCGACTTATTGTTGACAAGAATTAATTGAAGTTACTGCTGCATAACATAATAAGTACGAGTATATTGCAAAATCATAGACAAAATGCAGTGGGTGGAGGATGTCTATGCAATATATCCTAGTGGGGGAATTTTCTTTAAGTGGATTTTCTTAACTAGAGATATAGCATTCCAAAACCTTTTCCTCTTTGAGCACTGCTGCCTCTCCTGTGAAAAAATCTTGCGTTCGTCCTTGTCAAATTGCGTCATTACGAGGCAAATTTTTTTTTTCTTATTTTTGGGTTGCTTTCCTGTAACTTTTACCTAATTCGAAGGCGAGGATGAGTAACAAATTGATGAAATTGATGGACACCCGCAAAGGGACACAATGTCCAGGCGGGACTCGAGCCTTAAACCTTCGCTGGGTAGCGAGATCGTTACTGAACCAATTAACGTTCTCATCTATTTCTATTTTGAGGGCCTCCCGATGGCGTAGTGGTGGCGCCATCGCCTTATAATCGAGGGATCCCGGGTTCGGTACCCGGTGGAGGCACGTAGTGGTTCGGATCCCACTTTAAACTGTAGGTACAATTAGCCTCAATGTACATAAACTGGACTTAAAACGCCAATTCAATCAATCTGTTTTATTATTTCACGTCGCTTTTTGACATATAGAGCAAACTAGGACAATGAAATGAAAATGAAACATGAAATAGATAAGACACACAATGATACACACCCATGCCTCAACCAAGGTTCGCTTCTGAGTTCATAGAGCGTTACGCTAGGGATTCCTCCAGGTAAAGGATATTCGATAGACGATTTGATGTACACCGAGGGGGTTCCTACCTGCAGTTGGGAACATTCAAATGGAAAGTAATTGCTTCCAGTTTCCGAAAGCGACATGGCTTTCATTGTTCGGTATAAGCCAACTTCGAGGCACAGATTTTTCCCAGATGTCAGAAAAATCTGCAGGTCCAGTAGTAGCGATCAGGTATTCGTTTACAGAAGTGCTTGTGCTGTTTGTCTTGAATATTAAAGCGAGTAATTTTAGGTCGTATTACGTGTATTCGGTGTCTGTACCATGAATAAGCGTGCCAAAGGTAAACATTCTTGTGCTGTTGCAGAGTGTACCAATTGGGGCTTTAAGGAATCTGGCACCACATCTATTTCTATTTTGAGGGCCTCCCCGATGGCGTAGTGGTGGCGTCATCGCCTTATAATCGAGGGATTCCAGTTCGGTACCCGGTGGAGGCACGTAGTGGTTCGGATATGGAAAAAGTTATTCAATTTGAGATTGTGTTTGCATCCTTCCATGGGTCAATTGTTTCCAAGCAACATAAAGTTATGGACACTCTAAAGACAGTACTTCAGTCAAAATTTCCTGAAGTTAATGAAAAGATTACTTCCCTGTATGTCAGAACAAGAACTTTTATTAGAATTCGACATTTGAATAAACTAATGAAACTCAAGTCCATGGAAGCAAGTGCAGCGAGAAAAAGACGACAGTGGGTAGCACTGTCTCCACTTCGTCTCCAGGAAGGGTAAGTTGTAATGAATTTTTATTCTTACCGATATTTATTTCCGCCTCGGCCTCCACCGTATAGTGATTAACAAATCACATTGCTAAACCAAGACAGAGGCCAGGCCTATTGTTCATGTATTTGTTATTTGACGTCGCTTTTTTACCACTTTTGGTTAATCGCGGCGATGAGTGATGATCACCTGAAACTGATGAAAGGGCAGGCACAAAGAACATCAATGCCCACGACGTGACTCGAAGTCGGGAACTTCAGTGACGGGATTCAAAGTCGAACACGCGGTTGACCAGATTCGCCATCGATCTGGCACGAGTTTCCTTGAATTTATTAAGGGATTACGCTTTCCCACGACATTGCATTTTATCCATTTATTATTTATTTATTAATTTCTAAAAATCATATTTTGATGTTACGGTTTTTTAAACACAAATCAGTTTAGGTAGAATATTTCTGCAATTTTACCATAGTGTAAACTTTAATGTAAGCGAAAGCATGTTTGCATCACTAGTTAAAGATTTTAACATCTACAAAAAAAAAATATCCAAAACCCATTTCCACCTCACTCAAGGATTATGTTAATTCAATTCAAATTATACGCGGGTTCAGTGCCATGAATCTAACCTTTACTGAACAGAATGAGATTGGTTCATAGAATGTATCGCCGAAAATCAATTTCGCTGATATCCCGTTGTCGCTGTTCTATTTTCATTAGATACGAGCTCCAATTACCATTTTAATCCTTCATTTTAAAAGTTATTCAAACACAAAAATAGTTATTGGGGGTCTTTTTAAAGTTTTTTGTTTTTTTACTTCATTACTGTCTTCATTTGATTTTTTTTTATTTTCTAAGAATTTCGGCGGGCTGCAGCCCCTTAAGCCCCCCCCTGCGTACACCAGTGCTTGCCACACTCATCTAGCCCATCAAATTTATCATTTCATCATTCATTTTTATTGTTGCGGTTACCCTAAATACGTAGAAAAGCGACGTCATATAACAACAGCGACATCCTATGTATACTAGATATATAAATTATAATGAACAAATTATTAATAACAAACATCTGTGAAAATTTGAAGGTATGAAGGATAATAAGTATTGGTGTGGTAGCAAAATATTTAATACGTAAAATTGTATTTATTTACCCATACGCAACTTCAGATTTCAATGTAGGGGCGATATAAGAGGATAGTCGTGATTACTTTTTGTTTGATTTGTATAACGCCATTTATTGTAATTGCGTGCTGTAAACTTCTTCATATTATTGCCTAGGTCTTATTCCTTGCGTTTTGCTTATTATTCTGCTGCAAATGGTTAATAGAACCAAGATATGGACAATTAAAAATGAAAATATTTCCCGTAAGCTTCCATTGCTAAGCGAGCCACGCCCCTTTACAGATCCCCTTGGTCACGTCAGAGCTCGTTGCGGCTTCTGGCCAATGGGAGAGCTCCGTGCCTCGGAATGCTCTTCCTAAAATACTTCTATATTCCTTGGAGACAGGCAACTGTTCTCCCATTTAAATACATAGGGAAATCAACTGCAAGTGCTGTTATTATATTAAATTGAAAATTCAATTTGATTTTAGCATGAAACATTATGTCTGAAGACGATAGAGGAATAATCAGTGATGTAAAACCAGGATTTTTAACGAAAACATGATCGTCGACATAGTAAAGATATCAGAACTCATAAATCGTTAAAATTTGCATAACATTTGTTACGTCACTTGAAATGTTCAGTTTAAGTGCTTTGATGTTGTGACTTGGTTCATCTCTTTATATAGAAAAATTGATGTATGCGAGTATTGGTGTGCGTTTGTTCAGCAATAACTCTCGAACGCCTGGAGAGATTTCAACCAAACTTGGTACACGTATCACTTGCAATCTCGAAAGAAATACTGTGGGGTTGAGACACCCCCGGCAACCCAAGGTCAGGGGTGGGAAGGGGACATAAAATAGCATTATATTGCGTGGAATTTTCGTGTCATATCCTGCAAGTTATGCTTCCTGCAACACAGCACGGCGAAGTTGGTTGAATACACAAAAGGTGCGATATTGCTATCCCCGAGCAATTTCAACACATATCACTTACAATCTGGGAAGAAATACTGTGGGTGTAAGACACCCCTGGCACCCATAGGGGGGTGGAAAGGGGAGGACATGTAAAAATAATCGAAAACGACCGATATTAGTGTGGAATCCATAGTTTTTGGGGTCACTAAGATTAATAGTGACACTCCCAATGCCGTTCAACTCCAAGTTCATTTTATACTGTAGTTACAATTCATTATTTTCCTGTCTAATAGAAGATTGGGATAAATAAATACCTGAGCAACGCCGGGTAATCAGCTACTTAAATAATAATAATAATTCAGTGCGACTGTACTTTTATTTCATAGTGTTTGTTGTTAATAACTGTTCGGCATGGCTAGAAAAATTATGCTATTCTATATATACATTTATTAAGAAGAATGGTTATTAAAAAACAATCTGTTCCACGCCTCGCAACCTCTAGGGCGTTCTTCTTACACAGAAATTATAATTTTGAAAGCCATGTAGACAAATAAAAAAAGAGAAGGAAAGTACAGTCACCTGCAATAAAAATGTCACACCTAGATCCTGAAATGCTCGCTTCCCTGCAAGGCGTTATGCGTGTTGCCTAAGTCTTTGGCGATGTTATAAGCTTCCATTCAAAATTTGCTATGGATATTAGGATAATAAACCTTTGGATAATAAACCTTTTCCTGCTCCCACAAAAATAGGCAATAATTAGGCTGGAGAGTTCAATGAACTAAACGATCTCTAACTACGTTCTGGTAATGATCAGGCTGGAAAGTTCATACGAACTAACCGATGACAAAGTTTGCTATGATAATCCATTTATCTTCTTACAGTTAGGCAACACACAACGTCTTGCAGGGAAGCGAGTATTTCAGGATCTAGGTATCCTTTCTTTGCCGGTGGCTGTACAAGAGAAAATGTATGCACAATATAAAGAAAACACATGTTAACACTCAATTACTGGAGAGGACACTGTTATTTGAAACACCGTGCATCGAGACCGGTACGCCTTGCTTACAAGGTGGCATCTATCGGAGACGTTTACAATTTCAATAAATGAATCGCTACATCCCAATTCATCAGAGTTGCAGTTTTGATTTTTATTAAACGCTGGTTTATGACAACTGTAGATGGAAACACTGGATTCTTGAAGAACAAAGCGAGACTACAAGGTACACATCCTTCTTTGATATATTATAATATTGAGGAAAAGTGCTGGATAGGTCTTCGCTTTTGTTCAACTTCGGGAAAGATAAGTAGATGCTGATGAATAATCTCCAAGACCTTCATCGAACCAAGACTTAAATCCTTTTTTGTGAACAGGGAATGTACTCCAAAGAAGCCGAAATCCACAGAAGGGCTCTTGATGCTTGATTGGGCTGGTTCTCGGAAGAAGCTTTTTGTTCTTGAAGTGGAAATCGGAAATCAAATCTGGAGTTCAAAGGTAGCTCCAAATTCCAAAGTTCGCTTGAGAGTTTTGGATCTTGCACAAATCTTGTGGTACTGCAGACACGGACGCAACAAGCAATCTCTCTAACGAAATGCATAAGTAGCTTGGAGATTCATCCATTCTTCTGGATGTACAATCTCTCAAGAAATACATTAAGTACCTAGGAGATTCATCCATTCTTCTGAATGTATAATATCTCTAAAGAAATACATAAGTAGTTAGGAGATTCATCCATTCTTCGGGATGTACAATCTCTAAAGAAATACATAATTAGCTAGGAGATTCATCCATTCTTCTGAATGTACAATATCTCTAAAGAAATACATAAGTAGCTAGGAGATTCATCCATTCTTCTGGATGTACAATCTCTCTAAAGAAGTACATAAGTAGCTAGGAGATTCATCCATTCTTCCAAATGTACAATGTTCGTAGATACATTAAAAATCTATTTTAAAAAAATTACATTCCCAGATCATTTTCACCATTTCGGCTACAGGTAAAGCTACATCCTCTCTCGGGAATCTCTCGAGAAAGGTCGCGCATAACGGTAAAGAAGGGGAGAAGGCGAGTGGGCGGAGGAAAGCAGTGAGTGCTGCTGCAAACGGCTTCCCCTCTCACACGTTCATTGGTTGAGACATCTCGAGTCAGTAATTGCGCAGATAACTGTTTTTTTTTTCGTTTGCTTGCTCCACAGACTGGGACAGAATATATTGACTGGGAACTGTCCACACTAGTCAGTTCGTGTATCAAATTCAGTACCAACTAAAAAAATTGAGTACTTATCCGTGTAAAATTAAGAAAAATTAGATCATTGTCGACCTCTGTGGAGGAGTGGTTAGCACAGCGCGCTACGACGCCAGGGTTTCCAGGTTCGAATCCCGGGTAAGACATGGCTATTATTGTTTGTCCTAATGAGAAAAACTAAAAATTGAGAAAAAAGTGAAAAACGGGGGAGACTACCGCTTAGAGGTATTCCTTTAAAAGTAGTTTGGTCATCTGACTACCATGCGAGAGAGCCGGCTGGGAAGAATCGGTATTTTCTCCACCTGTTCAAGCGGCTCCTGCGCCCACCTAGCGCCGCATAAAGTGTGTACCTGGAGCAAACTCTGGGTGGTAAAGGCGCCCAGGAGCGTGGTGTTGATCACATCACCCGCACCTTCGGCCTTGATAAAGACATATACGACATATACGCTTCCATGGCGTGGTGTAAATCACAGGGAAGCACTTTACTTTGTTTCTTTATAAATATCTGTGGGAGATCATCGTACACCCAACGGCAAAAGAAGCAATAGGCGTATTGTCCACCACCATTTTCATTCGGTCTGTATTACACAATGTGATGACAATGAATTGAAATAAAGACGTCAATAAGCATAGAAAAATGTCTGCTTCGAACCAACATTGTTAAAACAACACAGGATGTAGAATAAAAAAAAGTAATGAAAAAAGCGATGGACAATTTGCCTACCATTATCTTTACCGTTGACTGTACAAACTGTATTAAACGTTTACGACTCGTAACAATGGGCGTTTACTTATTCTGGAAAACAGAAAAGCAGCAGCAACTGCCTCTTCCAGCTCCGTTGCAAAGATTGGCAAGGAAGGAATCGTTCAAACCAACATGGTGGCGTCACCATTGAACACAAAACTCCGGCCCCCACCCAAATGAAAAAAGTAAACACGCCACTGTTGAGAAGAATATATTTCGCGTAATAAATCAAGCTCGATTTCGCATGTGGCAGGGCCACCTTGGATACTCCAGCAGTACTATGAGTGAAAAATAATTCCCAGCGTATTGGTCACGTGACAACCTTAGCGACCCTGGACGAAATATGATAATTGCACATTCTCCACCCCCTCTCATGTGGCTACCGTCGACTTCTGCGGACGCGGGATCTGTCAACCGTATGGGGAGCGTGGGGAGGTAATCTAGTTATATAAGAGCCTCAGGAACCACCTTTTCCCCTTTCTGACAAGTCCTGCGTGTGGAACGCTGCACGCATCTACGCAAGGACCCCCATCCTTCTGTCCACGCCTGTCCGTTGTTTGTATTGTGCGTGAGTCAGGAGTCTATGCGCGAGATAGAGAGAGAGAAAGAAAGAGAGAGAGAGGGAGAGAGGGGGAGAGGGGAGAGAGAGAGAGAGAGATTCTCTCTCCCTGCATCTTCTCTCCGCTCCCTTGCATCCCTCCTTGTCAATGTTGCAACAATCTGAGGGCATAATATCCCTTTGCAAGGGTAAAAATCCCTTTTTCGACCATTTTTCCCTTCATATAATAATAATAAGTAATAGTAGTTGTATTTTCGTTGGCCCATTAAAAAAAATATATCCCATGGGCCAGATGACTCATTTTCCAACCCTGGTTAGACATGAATGTATAATCGCCTTGTAATCAAGGAGCCCCGGATTCGATACCCGGTGGAGACCCATACTGTTTCGGATCCCACTGTAGGTCCAGTCCCGATTAGCCTATCTGTGCATAATGTGAGCTTAAAAGAAAAAAACAGCAACTCAACATGAGTGCATAATTGTCTTTGTTCCATTGCCTTTCTCATAAGTACATCATTCGTCCTTATTGTTGCTATTAACCGAATATGTAGAAAACTGACGTAGATAACAGAATAGAAATACACTCCTAACAACAAGTTTGGAATATTATTATGTTAGGCAATAGGTGATAGGCAGGTGGCATATGTCGGCGAAAAGACGAGAACATCCAGAAGATCGATACCATGTGTTGTTGCACTCCAAGGCTGTGTCTATCACCTATTATCTAACGTAACAATATTCCAAACGTTTTGTGAGGAGTGTATATATACACATACGCTTATACTCAAAGGAGTATAAACAAGAAAGAACAGAAAACAATGACGGATTCGAAATTGAAACATAATCTGTACTAGTACTGAGTGTCACAAATTTTGGTATTTTCCCTCAAATTTCCCTTCTTGGCTTAAAATTCGGTCAGAATTTCCCCATGCAAAAAGGAAAATTTCCCTTCATATGGCAACACTGCCCTTGCATCCCTATTCGTGGCAATCACTGTCCAGTTCAACCACGAGGGAGACGATCTTGTGACACAGTTCAGTATCCGTGACTGAGGAGGTTCGCACTGCGTGAGATTGAGTCAGGGGGTTGTGTTGGGGGAGAGTGCGAGTCCGGAGGGTTGAATTGAAAGACGACAACCTCAACAATCAGCTTTCGCTCTCTGGAAGCCCTACGGGAGCCATATCCGCTGTCTCCAAATTTCAGGAACGATGATAACAATGTACCCCCTATCTTTTATTTTTTTCTATAAACTTTTCATATCGCTACCCCTGAACACTATGAGGGGGCGAGAGTTCGCTGTGATTTACGGATTATAGTTTTACTGCTATGCCACTTCAGAAAACACATTTCTGTTGCTCCAGACAAAGGTTTTATCCAGAATGTCAAGTCTGCAAGATGCATAGGGACGCTTTTGGGAAGTGTTGTAGTGAGAATAGACATAAATTGGGCACATGAGAAGTGAGAGTGGAACGTCCAGGATTTTCGTACGGAATGCCATGGTCATAAGGGGAGTTAGTAGTCAGTAATATATATTACCATCTTTTCTGCATTTATTGTTTTTTTTTTTTTTTTTTTTGTTTTTTAGATCAATACCAAGATTTATTTCCGAATCAGAACTTCCTAACTCAGGAACTATGGAAATTCCAATGAGTACAGTGTCATTTTAGGAACTGTTCATTACAGGTTGGATATTTCAGTGACGTCTTCCCTACTCAGGAGTTCTACTAATTGCCTTGGGGGAGGATGAATTGTTGTTTGAAATAGATGGCAGTGCGCACAACTAAACTAACCTATAAGCAAAACATCTGCAATAATTTACTCACAATGTATTAGAGAAAAGAAGAAACTCTCCGTAAAGCACAGTACTTTTACTGCAAATGGCTATACACATATGTACGTAGTATTTCAGGGTAATGTGCAGTAACGATAAGAATCTCTCAAAAACCGGTTCTTACCTTTCTTCCCTTCCCTCCCGAGACAGCGGTTCCTGACTTGGGAACATCTCACTTCTAATATTCCACGTTAAAACATCAGTTCCTGAATTGGAAACTTTCGTCGCAGTTCCTGAATTGGGAACTACCGTCGCAGTTCCTGAATTGGAAACTACCGTCGCAGTTCCTGAATTGGAAACTACCGTCGCAGTTCCTGAATTGGAAACTACCGTCGCAGTTCCTGAATTGGAAACTACCGTCGCAGTTCCTGAATTGGAAACTACCGTCGCAGTTCCTGAATTGGAAACTACCGTCGCAGTTCCTGAATTGGAAACTACCGTCGCAGTTCCTGAATTGGAAACTACCGTCGCAGTTCCTGAATTGGAAACTACCGTCGCAGTTCCTGAATTGGAAACTACCGTCGCAGTTCCTGAATTGGAAACTACCGTCGCAGTTCCTGAATTGGAAACTACCGTCGCAGTTCCTGAATTGGAAACTACCGTCGCAGTTCCTGAATTGGAAACTACCGTCGCAGTTCCTGAATTGGAAACTACCGTCGCAGTTCCTGAATTGGAAACTACCGTCGCAGTTCCTGAATTGGAAACTACCGTCGCAGTTCCTGAATTGGAAACTACCGTCTTAGTTCCTGAATTGGGAACTACCGTCATAGTTCCTGAATTGGGAACTACCGTCATAGTTCCTGAATTGGGAACTACCGTCATAGTTCCTGAATTGGGAACTACCGTCATAGTTCCTGAATTGGGAACTACCGTCATAGTTCCTGAATTGGGAACTACCGTCATAGTTCCTGAATTGGGAACTACCGTCATAGTTCCTGAATTGGGAACTACCGTCATAGTTCCTGAATTCCGACGTGCTGAGCTGAGACATTACCACTATCATCGGGTATGGCACTGAATTTAGGTAGACGTCTATTAGGGGATGCTATGAGGAAAATGTGGGTGAATAACTAGTTTCAGTAGGTTTATCTAAGACTTGAATGAACCTTACACATGTGTGTGACGATTCAAAGGAAACACCAGTTGAAAAAAAAGATTTGTTTGAAACCAGAAGCGTATGCTTTTAATTTTCTTCTGTGGGGGGGGGGGGGGTAGCTTTTACTGAATTGGATAATTTCGAGACGTGTTATCCAAATGTACCATATTTCGTCACAATTACCAACAGTCAGTGCTCAGAATGGAAATTGCTAGGAGTTTGCTTGAGACTTCTGGCCATATGGGGAATGCTCCTATGCTTTAACATGTGATACCATCCCCGCGTATCGCCCTCCACTTAAGAGTAGTGCTAATAGTGAACAATAATTTGATTGACGTTTATTTAGACAAAGGTTTCGTCACCAGCATCAGTTCTTGTTTGTTTCAAACACTTCTGCCTGTGTAAATCTACTTAGAATTTCTTGGAGAAAATGCACATTAATCTTGGGTTGAAACAGTTAGAAAAATCCAGGTATTGGGATACTCAACGGATTTACAGGCACTAAAGTTACAAAATATGCATGGATGCAGTAAAAAAAAAGCCGAAATATGCACTTAAAAATGCATTAAAATTTTATAAATGTATTTTAAAAACATGTGTTATGTACAGGAAATAAATTGAAAATAATTCGTTGAAGAAATTTATAATTAAAGCAAAAAATGTGCATATATGCTCAATTTCAAGATTGATCCTATAATTGAAATTAATACGTTGTGATTTATTGCACGATATACAAAATCAGGGTCCACATTACACATGTAAAAAAAACATGCCTCAATTTGTTTAAAATTGCTTGCATGGTTTCTCGCACCATGCACATGTTTTTTTTTTATATAGAAAAGCTTTTTGTAGTAAACGCCCTGTAAAATATTTTAACAGTTTGATTAAAGCAAATAAAAAAATATATGTAAATATGCATTTTCCTGTTTCTAATACTGTAACTACTATGGAAATGTTTGTTGAGTTTGTTAATGAAACTAATAATAATTTCAGTAACTTTTCTCCCAGTGAAAATAAAACATTCTGGATGTACTGTATAATTGTAACTTAAAATATTAACTTAAATATTTTTATAGTTTTTGTAGCTCAATTTTGGAGATTTTTTCAATGATAGTTTGAAAAAAATATCAGCTGACATGTTTACTTACAGTTCAATGATATGGACACTATTTATGGTTTAACATGATTAGTATTGTGTATATTATTCTACACAAAATGTTTGCTATTCTTGCCCATAAAATTATTGAATTTTTAATCAAGAAAAATCCTGTGTTTACATTTCCTTTCGTATGAGCTTCACACCCAGTACATATATTTTATTTAGTTTATTTTCCTATCTTAGAACCTAATAATCACTATTCAATCATTACGAGAGTAATGTACTTTCACCAAAAGTGTTTCTGATTTCTACAAAATCCATATGTACATTATTCTAAAAATTATTAATTTAGAGTGATTTAAATCAGTGATTTTTATAAAAAATCGCCCGATTTAAATCAACCTGATTTAAATCCATCTACCCTGCTCACTTGCATCATATGATACATTGACGATAAACAAAAATTCATCGAAGTGTAAACCTGATTCTTCGCAGAAGCCATAAAACACAATTTAGTGCATTGATAGGTATAATGCATTTAGTTTTCTGTATGCATCCTGTTGATAATGGGGAGTTATAGCCCCTTTATGAGACTCTTGCTTTTATATTAAAAAAATTAAAAAAGGTAAATTCAGACTTGCTAGAGAAAAACTCATTTCAGAGACACTACTTAAAACTAATATTTTTGTCAAAATATATCACTGCTACTTCCGCCCACGTTTTTACGGTGGTGTTAAATGCACCAGACAACACAGATAGCTTCTCTCAATGTGTTTCAGCACTCCGGAAAAGGAGAGTGCTCTTCCAGATGGGTTTGCCATCCAGCCACCCCCTTCAACCCCCTCTTTGCACCCTCATTGAAGGGCTGAGTGCTTAGGAAATCCCGCAGCCGTTGCGGGGAAATCGTATTAAAGGATTTATGATGGAATCCTCTTAAGGTAATTCAGAACAAAAGAACTACAAATGAGTTGTAAAAGAACAAGAAAATAATCCTCAAGCCCCTCCCGCCCCTGAAGATTTGTCTCTGGTTTGGAAAGAGCTGAGGATGAGAACGACACCAGTGCGTCTCCTGTTAAAGGTTGGTTTCTAGAAAACAACAAGGTGGAAGCAGATTTGCAATGGCGGAGGCTTAATATAGTTGCTCCCAGTGGCGGATATTGTGTGACAAACTGGGGTAGGGGGAGAGTTTACTTTCTCTTGGTAGTCAATGTTAACTTTTACTTTCTCTTGGTAGTCAATGTTAACATTATATGGCATACTGCGGGGCAAAAAGTGACAAAATGTGCGTGTGTGTAGGGGAACTGTCCCCCCATGCCCCCTCACTGGTTGTTATTATCCAAAGTGTGGATGCACGAACAGAGAAGCAAAAGCTTGGTAAAGCTTGCTTCAAAACTACTTTTTGAACAGAGAAGACTATTCAGGACTGGACCTACAGCCTACAGTGGGGTCCGAACCATTGTGCAAATGCCTTCGTAGGAAATCAAACCCGCAACTCGGACTGTACATACAGAAACTAATTTGCAATTTGTACGTGTATTACATGGCTTAACTGCTCTTCTAAGTTAATCGCAACAACAGGGTTGATAATTTAGTACGAAAAGGGCTGAGGCGATACAACTTTGAACCGACACCCATAACGATACTCTTAAAGATTTCCACGGATACCAATGCTAGATTGATTGGTTGATTTGGTGTTTTAAGTCCACTTTATGCAAAGTAAGGCTAATCGGGATGGAGCTACAGTTGAAAGTGGGATCCGAACCGCTATGTGCCTCCCCCGGGAATCGAACTATAAGACGCTACGCTACCACTGCGTTATTGAGGAGGCCCTCCAATGCTTCAAAATTGTAATAAAATAGTTAAGAGATGTTCAAAATAATTATTATATTATTGGCTGAGTAACCCACTCCAGTTACAAGGCATCAATTTACTAGAATCTTGCTTTAAAGTATTTAACAATTACATCCGAATATTAAAATACCTCTTATGTAATAACAAAATTATGTTTTATCCACATAATAATGGTGCAAAGTCAATGGAAACTTCGAATTTTGAATAGATTCTAGGATAACTAGATTCGCGCGGCATTTTTGCGGACCCCTATCAAAACGCCAGAAGAGTATGGGCCGGTATCGGTGAATAAAATCCTGCCGATACTTTTCGATACCGATATATTGACATCGGTATCGGCTCAGCCCTAGTAACAATTTAATAGCAAATTAATGATACAATACTGTTCAAAGTATAAAGATGGCTAAATGGTCAATGGCCTGATTTGACCTAACAGTTTATATTCTGTGACTTTGTTATTACGGATTGTGAAGCAGTGGTGCACATGTACAGTTGTAAGAAATGTTTATTTTATAAAATAATGTGTCTATTTAAGGACATGTAGTTTAATTTACCAAATACAATACCAAGAATAGAATCAAGACTAGAATGAGACAATCTTTCGAGACCAAGTGCGAGAACGAGACAGACCTTTCTAAAGTCGAGACGGGACCGAGAATTTCTGTTCGAGATTCTAAGTATCTTTTGAGAACTGGATACAATTTTCACATAACCAAAAACTGCTTTTATACACCATATTTGGACATACCAATAAAGGGCATATATTTTGTTCATCGTAATTACAAAGTTAATCCATTAGTGGCAACTGTGTATGCAAACCTACCTAGCATGGTTGTATACGTTCAGGATAAAAAGGCTCGATTGTAGAGGGTTCGTAGAGTTGAAACGAGATGTGAAACAGTTTTAACGACCTATACACACTGCAAACGTTTGTTTGGTTTAACCCTGTACATGTGATTCAAGACGAGAAGAAACCTGTTAATACATAGACACTACCAAGTCTCCCCTCCACACCATTCCTAGGCCACACGTTAGATTTGATCAACTGGTCCATGGCATTTAACGATTCTTTCAGACAAATATGTACAACTAACAAGAAGAGAGTACGGATTGGGAAATAGAGTTTAGGACAATTCTTCGTGTAGCGGTAAGGTACCCTTGAGGTATTGATATGCCAAGGTACCTAGCGCGCACTAGCCAGTTATTTCCGAGAAAATGCGCTTTAAAGTTTCGAAGCTTTCCAAATGACCCTCAGGAGGCGAAGATATTTATCTATTGCCAAGTGGCCTGGTGGCGCAGTGGTAACGTATCAGTTTCACACGCCGAAGGTATAAAGTGGGATCCGAACCACTACTTGCCTCCACCGGGTTTCGAACCAGTCACCCCTTGATTAGAATGCGGCGAAGTTACCAGCACGCCATTGAGGAGTACTGTTCAAATTGCGGAACCCCAGACCCGTCCCTCGCAAGACCATTGGTGGAAAAATTTCCACCGGAAATCGCCCACCTTGGAAATCGAAACAGGTGGCATTCAGACGCCTAACCGATTGGAACACTATTCACAGCATCTGTTATTGACCGATAATGTCATGCTGGGCTTAGGGAAAGAACTTAAAAAGAGCTATTGGCTAAGGAAAGAGCTGTAATGCTATTCAATATATAGATCTCCTTTACGCCACCCACCATGCTATATTGAGTCTTCTTTCTCCCAATCATTACTTTACCATAAAGTTAATAGATCTCCCTGGATATGTTACGAAACACTCTCGATAAATTTAGCTCCAAAATCCCCATTATCGGTTAAATAGGGTGCAGCGTATCTGCATCCAATGCATGTTAAAAAAAATACATGATAAAGAATTGAAGTGGAAATCATTAATGTATTCCAGTCCAATAGCTTTGCATTCAATTTTCTCTTGACCTCATCCTTGGCAACTTGAACCCGTCCATCATAACAATGGGATAATAACAATAATAATAACAATAATGGTTCAATAAAGAAGGAAGGGGGCGATCTTCAGCGGGGAGCGTAGTAAAATATCTATCCACATGCGGTGATGAATTAACATAAGAAGAGGAGGGGTCCATGCACGTGCGATTATTCATTCCAGCCTGCCCGCTGGGTCCCACCCCATGTGAATGGCTTCTGCGAGGGGAGGCACAGAATGATGGCTGTGAGTGATGGAACCAGAACGACTTCTTCCAAACTGCAACGGTCCTGTCTGTCTGCAAGCGATGGCAACTGAAGGTGTGTGCAGAAGGGGTGCAGACAGCAAACTGTTCACCAAACGCTATTTCTCACAAGTTCTTGAACATGCAAGATTATATATTTTACTCGTAAGACAATTCTTTAACATGTATTTAAGAGTAACATACTACAAAGACTAAGATGTCCAATTTGGAGAAGGCAACCTCCACGGCGGAGTGTTCCAGGTTCGAATCCCGGCCTGGGCATCAGGAACGTATATTCCAGGCTAGTTAGGCTGTCTGCGAAGCCTGAAGCCTATAAAGTAAAATAGTGAAGAAAAATCGATTAGAAACTGTGAATTAACCTGATTTCAAAAAGAAGATAATTGCGATTCTTAGGAGTTGGCAACCTCAATTCTTAGGAGTTGGCAACCTCAATTCTTAGGAGTTGGCAACCTCAACGTCGAGAAATAGCCTAGTCTTCTCCCTTCCTCCATAGCCTAGGACCAGGTGTAGTGAGTTAGTCCAGGTTTTTGACTCAGTATACGCGCTACTGCTGGGCATGTATGTTCTTTGTGAATGTCTTTAATCAATTTCACCATACTATCTATGACTTATCCTAATCGTCGCGATTAACCAGGAGTGGTAGAAAAAAAGCAAGTAAATTAAAGCAAATCAAACACTTTGAAGAAAATCTCAGTCTTCAAAACCAGATAGGCTGCACATGCTCTAAGTGGAATGTAGAAGAGGATTTTGGGTTTAATACTGCACTGCGAGTAGAATGTGCCGTTTGACACAAATGTGCCACACACAATAGAGACCACTAAAGTATCACTTAGGATTAAAACGCCGGACATTTTAAAAAAAAATTAAACCAATCATTTTTATAGCTTTAACAGTCGTCATGAGCAAGCAAGACACGCTGCTGTCTTCGAAAAGCTTAACCTTTAAATTAATATTTTCCAGAAAAAAAGTATCCGACAAAAAATATACATAAAAAGGACTAAAATATGCATATGTATCAAATCCTATGTATTCCAAGGTGCTCTATTGAAAGTTTGTGCCCGACCCTGTGGCCGAGTGGTTAGCACATCGCGCTGCGACGCCAAGGGTTCGAATCCCGGTCGGGCTTGGTTGTTTGTGAATGTCCATTCATCAATTTCATCATTTCATCACTCATCCCCATCTTCGCAAATTAGCCAAGAGCACAAAACGCGAAGTAAAATAAACTAAATCAATCAATCAATCAATAAACCGAAAGTTTGTAAGGTCCCACCGGGAACCGAACCCAGAACCCCACCAGCAACAAAAGCGAGAGCGTCAACCACTTGGCTACGCAGTAGCCTTCTGGGGTTCACCCTACCTCTAATAAATGGGAACGTCAGGAGTAAAGTAGGCTGGAGCATCGAGAATATAGGCGACCATACCTCCACAGCATCTTGCAGTGTTCAGGGTTAGTTGTTGCAGCAAGTTAAGTAAGGACCACAAGTAACAGAACAAAGAATGAGAAGACAAAAATGGCTGGAAGATGTGAAGCTACAGGAGATGGGGGGGGGGGGGGTAAGAGAAAGGTAGGTTTGGTGATCAAGGTAGAAACAGAGGGAAGAAGGAACCACATTGAAAGATGAGGATGCTCGACATATATGCCGACCCAGCCCGGAGTTGAACACCCTAACAGAAGTTGTATTAAAAACAAATCGGCCAACGGCAAAAACGAAAACTACGCATTTCAGTCAATATCCCAAGTCTGGTGTGTCCATACATACATAAACACAACCTCATATGCTTATTTTTCAATAAATCTTCCACTATGCCAATAAAAGCTTTGAAATGACAGTAAAGTCAATAAAAAATGCATTTTCTCTTGTCTTCACGATAGCTGCTACGCCCTTGACCCTGGTTTATATCTTCTATAAATAATGCGCCAGAACTGTCACACAAACATGCACCAGCGGACTTCACAGCTTAGCTTTACATAAAACTTCTTCAGTGCTTAAATTATGAAGACAGGCTGTAATACAACTCAAGGTGACCTTCCAATCAAGTTCAACGCACCATGCTGTTAGACATTGGAGCCCAGAAAGAATAAAACTATGACGAAATAAAAATAAGAGAGAAAATGACTGCCACAAACACTCCTTTCCCCGAAAGCCACTCCGCGCTGAGGTCAAAGTCAACGTTGACAAACAAAAGGGGAGCGAGGCTAAGCTGCCCGCTTGTTCTACACACTCTGACCTCCCCTTTTTCTTTCCAGTTTTTTAGAGGATCAGACGGAATGGCTTATGACATATATAGTCCTTTCAAAGTGACGTAAAGGGGAAGCTTGGAGCATGCTGAAAGAAGTGAAGAGGAAAAAAACTAGCATGCCTTTTTTCCAGCTCGCATATGCGAGTAAATATATGTTGCCGCACCAAGAAGTAGCCATACATAGTTGCCATACCAGAAACTTTGTGAACAAAGCAGAAAACATCCAACAAATGTAGTGATATTTTTCGACTTTCTCTGCAGTTGAAATTAATTGTAATGCCCTAAAGATTGTATACCACTTATCTTTGGAATTTTGAGTTCTTTAAACTGTCCGCTTTTATTCTCTCAAATGTTTAGTGTATCACAGAAAACCAGCATCAAGACAAGTGGATAGACTAACCTGTAGATGTTAATCTGGCAACGAGATTTACAAATACGTATCATATTGTTATTTCCCCATCATTGCTGTCATTTAACACAAGACACAAATTTATCTGTGACACACATTTTCTTTAAATTGTACTGGAAACTGGCGCGAAAATATAACATGTTTTAACTGATTTTATGTAACGTTACTAATACATTTTAAATACCTCATTTATTAGAAAATGATTATTTTTTTTCAATTTTCACCCCCCTTCTAGCAGGTGTATTTATGATAGTAATAATAATAATAATACAATTATATGCAAATAAATAACCTCAATACACAATTGTTATTTATTGTTCCAGGAAATCCATTAATCTTATCTACTAGGAATTAATTTTTAATGCACACTGGTTTGAATTCAAGTTATGTAAATATAATATAATAATAATAACAAATAATTCGTTTTATTAACATTCTGTACGGAAATTAATTCCTTTCAAGTGAAGCTATCCTCCCTGCGCATTAGACCGTGCTATGAAGACACACAGGAGATGTGGAGGCAAGACCCCCACACATTTTCTACATGGACCATGTGAGTGAGTGAACTTTTATGCACACAAAGACTAATCTGGACTGGACCTACAGTTTAAATTTTGGGTGCCTCCACCGAGTATTGAACGTGTTACCCTTGATTTGGGTTATAGTGAAACTGATGTGATAAGCACAATTCTCCAGTCGCCTTGAACGCATTTGCCTCCCAAGTACAGGCTGCCTCTATACTGTATTGGGTCTAATTAATTCATCTTTGAACGTTCAATATTGGTAAATACAACATTGATTCTTCCAGTTTAAAGTTAGATTTTTGATACACTGCTTGATGATGATGATAAGCTTCTAGCTTCCGTCACTGTCTGCTCAAACGGTGACATTGAGGGTATTCCAAAATGGGGACGGCCCCGTTTTGAACGCCACTGACCAATATTGAAGTATGTTTTATCTACTAGGCCTATGCTCTAATTCCAAGGCAAATCTGTGATATCATGTTGTTTATTAAGTGTTTAAATTGAGTACAAGATACCGTATATTTCTGAATCCAAGACGAGGATTTTTTGCCAAAATTTCGTGCCCAGAAGTATGGGGTAGTCTTGCTTTCGCGGCATATGATGTGGAGTGTTTCTTTTCTTTACTGAACAGAACCACGAGCTTCCATTACTCTGCCACGCCTACCGCTTTAGCCTTGAACTTTCGTATGCGCTTTGAGCATTGTTGTGTGATAGCACGTAGTGAGTGTTGTGGCGAACATTTTTTTTATCAATTGTTGTGAGACGTTGTAGATAATAAGGTAACTATTTGTAAGTTTTGAAAATAGTTTTTTCTGTAACCTCTTGTTGAAAAATGGGAGGGTCGTCTTGGATTCGGAGTCTTCTTCCATTCAGAGATATACGGTATTATTTATACGTGTATATGATTTAAAAAAATGACAAAATACTTCCTGTCTTATAATTTATTGAGTTTTTCATGGTTAATTTGATTTTTGTTCTTTCAAAAGAAATTTTGTAACAAAATTTTGTATTACACCTGGAATTTCCAGTTTCATATCAGTACCCCATTTTACCAAACCGGTTGTCCAAAACTGGGACATTACATATTTTCCAGAACAATGTATTTCCTGCCTCTCTTAATGTGTTTATTACACAAACAACCTTGTTTCCTGATGGTGTAGGCCTACTCAGAAACGAAAAGGTTTGAAACACTTATTTCATTGATAAATTTGCTTTTGGTAGGTCAAAATATGTTAGTGTCCCCCATTTTGGACGACTCTCCCCTACGATTCGAGGTGAGAGTAAAGTTTGGAAACGCAGATCAAAACTCTTATCCTGATGATTCCGGAAATAAAACTACCTCTCTGTAATACAGAACGACAATCACTACACAATACCACCAACCATTGGTATATGGCCAACTGCAATGGTAAATATACGCGTAGTTGCACAGCATAGGGCAATTTTCAAAGTCTGATTTGGCAACACTGTGCTTGTCTTTCTTCTGTCCACGACCGCCATCTCTATCTCCCCGCTGGCTTCAGTTTGCTCAAAGAATAACCGAGTTTCTCAGAATTTTCCACGCAACCTCCCTCATTTAAAGGGTGGGTGATATTTGCCTACCTTTCCTTGAAAAAAATGGGGGGAGGAGAAAGTGAGCAGAATCAAGAAGCCAAACTTTGTATAATTATTTTCAAACGGTTCCCTCCTCCCTCCTGCCGCTTTCTTATCTGCAAGATGCGAAGAAGATTGCAAGAGAATTACTTTCATGAGACAAGAAAGGAGAGAGGCAATGAGATACTGAAGGGAAGGGTGGGGACGATGAAAATTAGTCTTAGGGGAGGGGAAAAAATGCTTCAGAAATGATGAGAAGAATTCGTAGCATGCAGCATGACAGTCTATGTTTAGGGTTTAATGAAGAGGAAAAAAAAGATCGCCTGTGCTCTTAGGGAGGAAACAGGATTAAAGAAGAATTTAAGAAGTCTAAATGAACTGTGCGAGCAGTGTGTAAGGTTGTATACGTAAAGGATAAGGAACACCTGATGAACAAAGATAGGAAATGTAATCAGTAGGGAAAGGATTTTAAGGTGCAAAATTATGGTCCGGAAAGGGGAAAAAAAGTTTCTAAAAATGTTTTCAACAAGATGCTGATAAAATATTTTTTATTCAGGTCTAAACCAGTTGCATTAACATTCTTTATTCAATACTGTAGCAAATAACATACTTAGTAATAATTACATGAAATAACCTGTATTTAGGAAGTAAACGTGGCATTTACTGGGTTTCAAACAACTTGGTGTACTGGATTACGCTCAACATTTCTATGTTTCCGAATGCAAGTCCCTGACGCTTTGAGCCCAGGAGATCCTTCCTTATATGTGGGGAAACTACATTAGCTTGGGAACTATTTGGGCTGTAATGACTATAATATACCATTTTATAAAAAAATATAAATATGCTGACCAAGGCAGTAATTTATTTTATTAAAAACATAAACTAAACGTAACGTTACAACCTTCTAGCAAGGTCTTCATCAGACTCTGTATCAAGTACAAAAGTAACAAGATACCAAAAACAGGGCATTATATACACAAAACATTACTCCCTCCAGACTAATAGAAAGTTGTTTTGGAACTTTCTCGCAGGTGGCTTTCACTATACTTTCACCTAAAAGGCGAAAAATATATACTTTCATATAGAATGTGGATTGGGCTTTATATATCACGCTCTTTTTCCTTCATTTTCTTCCTTCTCCTCTCCTCTTTCTCTCTTGTCCTTTCCACTCTTTCTAACACTTTCTTCCATTCTTTGTTTAACTTCAGTCCCCCATTCCAGTTCATTGTGTCTTCTTCACCTTTCCTCTCTATTTCCTTGGCTTCCTTCCATTTTCTCACTAGCATTCTCTTCTCCCTTCCTATCTGCTTAGCCTTATCCCACTCTATGTCATGTCCTGTTTCTCTCGTGTGTTTAAATATCGCATTTCTCTCTCTCTTAAGTCGTACATCATCCCTATGTTGTTTCAACCTATCTTTCAGTCTCTTTTTCGTTTCTCCTATGTACACACTCTGACATTCTTTACATTTTACTTCGTAGATAATCCCTTCCTCTTCCTCTTCTGTTTTCCTTTTTCTTGTTTGCATTCTTCGCTATTCCTAAGATGCTTCTCCCTCCCTTCCTGTAAGTTTTAATGCCCGCTTTCCTAAGCACTTTGCATATCTTTTCTGTGGTCTCCCCCATACTCCTTATTCCAAACCACCTCTCTTTTTCTTTCTCTTCATCTTTTTCTTTCTCTTCCAATTCTCCCCTTCCTCTTTTCTTCCTTCTTCTGTTTATGTCCAGTCTATCCTGCTTTTCATAGCCATTCTTTTCCAGCTGTTTCCATAGGCTATTTATTTTGCCTTCTTTTTCACATTCCTTCGTGCATATTTTCGTTATTCTGTCCTCCATATTCTTTATGAAATTTCTTTTTGTCACCTCACTTACATCACTTCTTTTGTGGCAGAATACCCCTGCTGCACACTTCTTCTGATGCCAAGCGGTTTCAATTTCTTCTCCTCTCTTCCTTTTCATCAATATATCAAGGTAGCTTAACTTGCCTTCTTCTTCTATTTCAAGTTCCAATAAAATAATTTTTAATAAAATAAATTACTGCCTTGGTCAGCATATTTATATTTTTTCATAATAATGGAAACAAGGCTTAATGGTGTTACCATTTTATAGCTCTCGTTCTGCTCTACGAAATGAGACTATAGGTTTTTATGTAGCTGCTCAAGAAGAGTGAAAATAATTTATTTGGAAAATGGATGATGAAGCATCAAAAGAAGGGGTAAAAAGGGGATAAATGTGCAAATCTCACGAAAAGGTGCAACAAAGTGTGTTCATTTTACTTGATATCGTGTCCTAAAATACATATCTCAAACGATCGGTAAGAAAACAGCTACATTTTTGGAAAGGTGCTGCACCTTAAAATCCGTTCCCTAGTAATCGCACTTGTAAGAGAGAGAGAAAGAGAGGAGAAGGTCCGCATCGCATATGGAAGCCTTGTAAACGTGATAGTCCTGTTAACTACGTAGTTGTCATGGATCGTTCCAGGTTGTTGGTTATTTGCTTAAATCTCGTTGCCAGGATGACAATTACAGGTTAGTCCATCCACTTGTCCTTCTGATACTGGTTGTCTTTGACACACTACTCAAAATTTCAAAGTTAAGTGAAGGAATGAATTTAAAATTTTGGGTGCGTTCCCAAGATAATGTAGCAAAACCGCGAGAGAAAACACAAACTTCAACAAAACCTATTCGGCAGAACCACAGTTCTCTCTGCGGTCCGCGCGCATTATATAAAGAAGGCGCAGAAAAAGAGCATTGAATAAAGGCATTTTATCAGCACCTTCTTGAAAACATTTTCAGGACCTTTTCTTCCCTTTCCCGACCATAATTTTGCACCTTAAAATCCATTTCCTACTAATAACAGAATTGTAATGTCGGAGACTAAATATACTATTCTATCCGGAGACTATAAAATTATATCTTAAGTTAAAAGCTGAGGCTGTAAAGGAACACTCAGCACAAACAAGGATATAACACAGGACAACACACACACAGTCCTACAAAGATTACACTGGCCGTAAGTCCAGATGCCAGAGCCTCGTTAGTCTGCAAACTGCAGTCCAAAGTGTACTACGTGGAAGGGTACCCTTTACACCCCAAAAGTATAAGTAAAATAAGTAAAGTGCTCCCCTGTGCTTTGCACCACGCCATGATGGCGAATAGGAGGTGTGAAGTTAGGGCCCCACACTTTCTTGATCACGGCCAGAGTTTCCTCCAGGTACCGACTTTATTCGATGCTGGGTGGGCGCCGGAACCGCTTGAACACGGAAAAAATCCCGTTTCTCCCTCGCCGAGGATCGAACCAGGGTCTCTCGCATGGTGGTCAGACGTCCTAAGATGTGGTAAGGGTGGCTAATTGGAAAGGTTAATGTTTGCATTGCAGACTGGTGTTATGAAATTGTAGTTTAATGCAGATTACTTATACTTAACGTACACTCACTCTCACTCTCTCTCTCTCTCTCTCTCTCTCTCTCTCTCTCTCTCAGAGTTCACTTAAGTGAACCGTCCTTTCCGCTTCCGGCACTGGAATCCCCTACTAACGCAAAACCTCCGGAGGATTATCGGAAAGTAAAACGCTAATCTTCAGTAAGTCAGTTGTTGCCTTAACCGGAGTTCAAGAACTTCCCGGAAGAGAGAGAAGCCCGAAACTGAAGACCTGACCTAAGTAACACCTCAATGTCTCTCGTTAAACGATCCGCTGCAAGTTGGAAGCTTTTGCAGTCAAGTTTGCCTTCCTGAGACAATATTTGCTCTCTCTCTCTCTCTCTCCTTCCGAGGTTCGTTCCATCTTGCCCGTCTGTTGTGCTCTCGCTTTATTTATCTTCCGCTCAAGAAAACTACAGACAGGGGGGCTGAGGTGCCTAATCCTTAATGCTTTGATTTTCCGTACGGGCGAGCATTTCATTGGAATTACCTTTGGGACCTCATCAAAACTTACCGTTACAATGTTGCCTTGTTTACTTCCACTTGCCATTTGTTCAAAGATTTTCCTCCCAGAAGTTTTAACGAAGGAATTAGCATAAGGAAAAAAAAAAACGACAAGAGGCATCGAGGGGGCGCTTCTTGGAATTCGTCGAAGAGAATGTGCCAGAAATGTTTGCTATGGGAGGAAAGAGAGCTGGTTGTTCCATTATTAACGGATTATATGGTGAAATTAACTTACCAACCGAGAGTGCCTTGGCGAGTTAGTACGATGGCTTCATTTGGTTATTGTGCCACTCGTACGTGGGCTTTGTAGCGGTTGGAATCACGTCACTTGCCGACGTAATTGGATCTACACAACCCCTCAATTAATCACATAGTTTTTTTTATACATGAACAGGACAACACGAACTTGAAAGTGCATATTTCATGCACCCTTTGAGCATACCTAAAAAAACTTCTCTGGTGACGCTACTCCAAGTTTTCAGTTACTGAAACAGATCTACTGATGCTGTTTCTTCCGTCTAGGCATCTGTTTACTCTCTCTTTCCATCCCTGCTCTAGCCAACCTCCGTGGCGGAGTGGTTATCACAGCGCGCTACAACGCCAGGTGTTTCGCGTTCGAATTCCGGCCTGGGCACGGGTGTTCTTTGCGAGTTTTCCTCAGCCTACATTTTATCTTATAGTCACTCATCCTCATCGTCGCGATTAGCCAAAAGTGTCAGAAAAGCGAAGCTAAATTACAAAAATCGAAACCAAAACAAATCCTCTTTCTCTTTTTATCGTCCTTTCCTTTCCCTCTCTCTTTGTCGTTTCTTTCTATCACTTCTGTCTCTTTATCGCCTCTTGCTATCCCGTTCTCTCTTTACAGTACATTTATATTCCTCTTTTCTCTTTGCCGCCTCTTTCCATTTCCTTCCTCTCTCTCTCTCTCTCTCTCTCTCTCTCTCTACATCATATCTTTCTATCCTCTTTCTTCTGCACAGTTTCTATCTATTCCTCTTCCTTCTACACTGTATCTCCCTATCCCCTTCTATCTTTACAATTTCTTTCTACACGACTTTTCTCTGCCTCCTATCCCTCCTCTCTATTTATGGTCTCCTTCTACCTCTCTCTCTTTCTCTCTCTGCTTACTGTACATTCTCTTATACTCACTTATCTCTTCTCCCTTTCTCTTTATGCCCTTATCTCTTTCCCAACATATCTTTCTCTTTCTGCGTCTCTCGTTCCCTTTGCCTCTCTCATTTCACTCATTTTTTTTGGAAGAGTAGTAGCACTTCAATTCGCCCCCTCCCATCCCCACCCACACGCTTATGAGCATAAGCTAAAGCCGATAGATTATCCACGCGGAGGGGGGAAAAAGCAAAGCTTACACACGACAACATTAAAGCCATTTTTTATGCAGCTCCTACCGATAGATGGAAGCACACGTAACCGCCCCATTGTACTCGGCGGGAGATTGTGGAAACTCGAGTTTAACCCCGGACAGAAGCCACCACCACAGGTCTTAATTTGCAATTCCACGGCCCTCGCACGTGGCATGCTAAGCGCTGTTTGTTACCTTAAACAAGCTAGGGGACTGAATTAGGAACAGGGGGAGGGGGGAACTAATGATATTGAATTGAGCCCCTTTTCTTCCCGTGACTCCTCCCCTCCCGCGGAAGCCATTTTGACGTTCTTTCCCAGTTTCATCTTGCGGCCCGAAACATTATTTTGTTTCCGTGACTAGCATGCAGGACGACATAAACATGTTGACGTTTCTTTGTTGGAACGGGAACCCATTTGACCGTTCGTTAAAAAAGCTGGGGGAGAGGTGGAGTGGTGTTGTGCGCGTGCTGTAATCGCATTAGAACAAGTGCTGCCACCGTTCTCCATGATTGGAAAGCTCGCTCTTCAAAGTTAATCTTCATTATTGTCCTTGAGTAATGAAAACACAGTCCGCATCAATATATATAAGCAATATACGTACGTATATAACAAGAGCTGCTTCCCTTTGATTCTGCCGTGCGCGGTAAAATTATATAAAGCGAGTTGGAGCTCTAGTTTGGGTGTCATCTACAAATTAACTGTTCCGAACTTCTTCATGAGTACGTTCTATGCAGGTGTCGACGATGGATGAAAAGTCAAAGAGACCTGCACAAAGAATTTAGTAAGCCATTAAACACCTTCAACATGTATACATGTTATCATAGATATCATTGGATATGATTTACTGGGTGGGGGATATATTGTGTAGCACACCAATATCTTCAATGTCTTATTTACCTCGAGATCAAAGCACGGACTCGGGTCCCTTAGCTGTTCGGCGTCGGATGAAACGCTCCTCCCTCTCAACTGTAGACGAAACACACTGTCTTCTCGACAGTGGATGAAACACTTGCCCCTCTCAACTGTTCGACTGTGGTCGAAACGCTTGCCCCGCTCGACTGTGGTCGAAACGTTTGGCCCTCTCGTCTGTGGACGACTAAACGCTTTCCCCTCTCGTCTGTGGACGACTAAACGCTTTCCCCTCTCGTCTGTGGACGACTAAACGCTTTCCCCTCTCGTCTGTGGACTAAACTCTTTCCCCTCTCGACTGTGAACTAAACTCTTTCCCCTCTCGACTGTGGACTAAACGCTTGCCCCTCTCGACTGCTCGACTGTGGACTAAACACTTGTCCCTCTCGACTGCTCGACTGTGGACTAAACACTTGTCAATCTCGACTGCTCGACTGTGGACTAAACACTTGTCCCTCTCGACTGCTCGACTGTGGACTAAACACTTGTCCCTCTCGACTGCTCGACTGTGGACTAAACACTTGTCCCTCTCGACTGCTCGACTGTGGACTAAACGCTTGTCCCTCTCGACTGCTCGACTGTGGACTAAACGCTTGTCCCTCTCGACTGTGGACTAAACGCTTGCCCCTCTCGACTGCTCGACTGTGGACTAAACACTTGCCCCTCTCGACTACGGACTAAACGCTTGCCCCTCTCGACTGTGGACGAAACGTTTGCCTCTCTCGAATGCTCGACTGTGGACTAAACGCTTGCCCCCTCTCGACTGTGGACTAAACGCTTGACCCCTCTTGACTGTGGACTAAACGCTTGCCCCTCTCCACTGTGGACGAAACGTTTGCCTCTCTCGACTGCTCGACTGTGGACTAAACGCTTGCCCCTCTCGACTGTGGACGAAACGTTTGCCTCTCTCGAATGTTCGACTGTGGAGAAAACGCTTGCCCCCTCTCGATTGTGGACGAAACGTTTGCCTCTCTCGAATGCTGGACTGTGGACGAAACGCTCGCATCTCTCGACTGCTCGGATGCAGAGGGAACGCTCTCTTTCAAGCACCCGCAGACAAATGCATTGTATCTTTTGGCGCTAGAGGACTAAAGAGTCGAAAAGGCAGCTCACCACTTGTTTATCGTCCCATCCTGGACAGTTGCCGTTTAATATTTCTTTCTCCGTCGAGTTCCTCATTACGGCTTCGCTCACGAAAGTATTGCTTTTCTCTCCTGCCCATTCCGGTTGGGAAAATCCACACGCAACCCCCATCCCTCCATCCCCTCCCCGTGCGGCGGAAACTGAAAATCGAGTGTTCTCTAATTTAGTTGGCGAAATGATGCAACCCTGAAGACACGTATGTTGCACTAATGAAGCGAAAGCGCCTTCCTCCATATCGATCTCTCCGCTTCTCACCCCACATCTCCCATCATCCCCCTTCCTCCTGCAACTTCTTCCTCTTCTGCCCTCGTTTCTTAAGCTCGATTGCGGCGAGAGATAAGATAGAGGGGAGGGGTAGGAGCCCGCGGGAGACAGGGAAAGGAAAATACTGGATACAGGGAAGGAGGGGAGGAGAATCTACAAGGAGCTGACTCTTCAAATCTTTCATTTTGATCATTTTTTTTATGCAAAAGAAGAGAGAGGGAACCAAGTGGGACTTAAAATGCATTGAGGGAAGGAAGAAATGCCGAGGACCTGACGATAGATTGCGTGGGTGGTTTCAGTGCAAGAACTGTTGGTACACTCAACTCACCACTGCTGCACCTTCTTTATACAGCGTATTTGCAATTCAACTTACATGAACAACAAAAAATTCAAGACAAAATTAACATCCTTATTCATACAAAATTTCGTCTCATCTCTTATTTTAGGCTAATTTGAAATATGACGCTAAAACATTACCGTGTCTAGAAGAAATTACGATCATCCTGTCCCCTTTTTAAAAATAAAATTCATGTGTTTTTGTACTATTTTTCAACTTCATGTTGTTCTCTTCTTCCTGGTAAATTCTCAATTTTATAACAAAACGTATGGACTTTTTTAACAATAATATACGCTGCTGACATCTTCCCATGACCTACGAGACTTTTCATCGCTTAATTCCTGCTGAACACGGAGGATAGCTACATAAAGGTGAATCGATTACTCATAGCGCACGGGCATTGGCTGCCGGGAAATGACGGTGTATAAGCAGACAATTATTCCGCTAACATATTTTCATGAATTATGGCACAGAATGTTAGAAAGCAAAAGAAGTAACACCGAGGTATCAGTGGCAACAATGGGGAAGAAAATTCGTTACAAAACTTAAAACTAGTCTTTAATTGATACCAGAGGGGGGAATTAGTGGGCAAGAATTCCCCCTTTCGGATTTCTCACTTACTATGCAGCACATCACGTGCATCCTTTCCTGACATTAATTTGAGCGGGAATTTCGTCGCTTCAGTTATCATGAATTAGTTCATTAGTACTCAATCTATCATGTGGACCTGTTTCGACTCCTGATACCCAATAACTGATCGATACACACATTGCTAACATGCATGAGGGATTTTCAAACGTAACATCTCTAATCAGGAGAGCTCACGCCCCTTGTGTCTAGAGGCGTATCCATGGTGGGTTGGTGTGGGTCATAGCCCCCTTTGACCCAGCTTTACTGACACGAACATCAACTGTAACCATAAATGGCAAGATAGAGGACTAACTGCTAACATAAAGCCTAGTCCCCCTTAAGATAACTCTTGGACACTCCAATTCGTGTAAATTTGAGATAGAAGTTATTTCCGGGAAAAGTTCGACACACTATGGACATGTGTTCTGAGAATTAGGTTGTACTCTGTCTCGGTAACCTATGTAGCAGGACCGCGCATAACGGAAGCGAAGGGGATGGTATCCACCCCTCCAGCAATTTTTTTGCAAAGCAACCCTCCAGGTATTTCATTGTCGCCATGTTAAACCACAGGAGTACCCCCCAGATAAACCCAGAGCTCGACCAAGCATCCCACAAGCTAACATGTTTCAATTCAAGAGCTGACTCATCCTCATCGTCGCGATTAGCCCAGAGTGGAAGAAAAGCGACGCTGAATAACACAATCAAATCAAATCAACCATTGCGTGAGACCAGATTTCTGTAAATCTGTTGGAAATCCAACTAAGAAACAGGGTGACCATAAAGTATTTTCAACTTTATAAGGGTTTATTACAAAGAAAGTATTACAGATACAGCTGTATGAATTGTGGCAAAAGAAAGAACTCGTAAAGTGTTATCCCTTTGCTCTATGCAAAGGTTCAGTTCGTATAGGAGGCGCTGCAATCGCTGGAGCTCAAAATGGCGTTTTCCTGACAGGTGGATTGAGTGCGACGGTCCTGTCCACCAAAATCGCCAGACGTAACCTCCCTCGACTTTTCCCTGTGGGGCTATGCCAAGGGCAGGGTGCATGCAAGACGTGTACATAATCTGTGGACATTTTGAACAAGGATAACTGACGCTGTTGCTGGTGTCACCCAAGAAGGATTTCACACGTGGCGCGAAACTGAACATCGCATAGACGTTCTGCGGGTGACAAAGGGGTCACGTGTGAAGTGTATGGACATTGTAATCTTTCTTTTGCCACAAGCCATGCAGCGGTAACTGTAATAGTTTCTTCGTAATACACCTTTAAAATGTTGGAAAGACTTTGTAGCAACCCTATAACACACAACGGACAAACTTAAAATATAAAAAAAATTCAGTTCAGGATTAACTTAAAACCTTCAGGCTCCTACAGCTTTGCCAATAATTAAAGGCTTATACAAGAAACCAAGAGAAAGGAAACCGCCAATTTCTTTGCATACTGTCTTAGCCTGCTCCCGACGAAGTCTACTTTGACGACAAGATTTCCTTTAAAGGAACGAATCGAAGACCAAATTGCAGAGCAACTGTCGGACCGATACTTCTCCTAGACTTTAAAACGGGCAAAAAAAAGAGAAGAAAGGAAAGACAGAACGCAGAGATCCTGTGATTTCCATTTTAACAATCTTCCGCCGAAATTACATTCGTCTCCAATACTCTCGGAGGGTCCCTTTCCTTTGTTCGTCGTCTCTTCTTTTTTCTTAATGCAATTCCTTTCAACCGCAACCAGATTGCTTGAAGGCAACTTGCAAACCCAAGAGACTGTCGAAAGAGAATTCGGTTAATTGCTGCAGGTTGCTACACTACAAGATGATGGTGATGATGTTGTAGTGGTGATGATGATGATGGTTGTAATGGCAACTATGATGGTAGTAGTAATGGTTGGTTGTGGTAATGATGACAAGTTTTGGTTGGTTTGAGTTGATGTTTAAGTCCACTTTATGCACAGTAAGGCTAATCGGGAGCGGACCTAAAGTTTAAAGTGTAAACCGAACCACTATGTGGCTATCCAACCCGGGACCCCTTGATTACACAGCGACGACGCTACCATTGCACCATCGGGGAGGCCCAATGATAAGTGGTGGTGGTTGTGGCGACAATGATAATGATGGAAGTCAGTGGTTTATCCAGAACTTTATTTTTCATCTTGGGGGGGTGTAAGCTTGTGTTTAGGGGAGTGTAAGTGTAAATTTAGGGAGCCAAAATGACAATAAATCGGGCATTTGTGAAAACTTTAGGGGGTGTTGGGGAAATGTGGATAATTCAGTGATGGTAGTGATGGTGACGATAATAATGATAAGTGATGGGTAGTGGGAATTTGGTGATGATAAGTGACAGTGGCGACGATGGTAAGCAATGGTGATGATTGGTGTTTGTTTTATTGGGGGTACCCTGTATTATGGGCAATTCCTGTGTTAATTCACTCATATTTCCTCGTTGTGATTTGCCCGCCAGTCCTTCCAGTGACGAATGGGAATCAAATTATAGGTAAATTAAAGCTGCCCTTACGCATTGCAACATGTCTTAAACTCATATGGGGAGGGGGAGATGTAAGATAGGGGTTCAGATATTTTTTTTCAATTTCGCCGTTTGCGGAGCTGATGTGATCAGCACCACGTTTCAGCCGCCATTACCCTCAGTATCTATTTGTGCTTTGTTAAGCCTCAGAACCGCTCCATTCAGGGACATTGAAGAAAAATTCCCACTTGAAATCGTCGACCCGGGGAATCGAACACGAATCTCCCGCATGACAGTCAGTTGCCATACCGAATGGACCGTCGAGGCTCCGAATCAAATTAGATATTTACAAAAATCCACAAGATTACGAAAGATACATAAATTATGGTGATTTGAACCTAGATACGAACATTGTTCTGACAGTTTAAACACATCATAAGTTTTCTCAGTATTAAGATTATGAGATTACTTGTTTGCACTTCAGTCTCGTGATTCAACTGTTTTATGTATCATACGATAACAATTTATTTTGAACATTAGTTTTAGTCATGTATCTGTGTCGAAATTTTCTAGCCAAAACTTCTTCCATCGCTACAATGAAGTGAAGTTGATTAGATCTTGCCTTTAGCGCCATCTATTAACCGAAGCTGTAATCAGCCTTCATTAGCTACGCATTTTTTGTTAATTATTCACGTGATGGCTGAGGAAAGGAGCTTAAAGAGGCAATGCATGACAATAGAATAGAAGTCCCTAGTGAATAAAGCTTGCTTGCTATCACTTTCTGAGAATTCCCTTGCTTTTCTCTAGTCAGGATCTGTGTTCTGAAGTAACGTAAACGTATAGGATCTACAAGGCGGTACTTGAAGGGGTATTGCGGGAAATTCTCCCTGCTGGTTACATTATCAGCCACAGAGCCAACATAATCCGCTGAGCAACTTGTGTTATGTGCTTTCCATATGTGCTTGTGATTGTCCATGTATTTCATTTTGTCACCATTCATCATCATCTTCCCTATTAGCTAAAGGTAGCAAAAATGCGAAGCTAAATATCATGTCAATCAATTCTCTGGTTGCAAATATTTGGCTACTATGGGGGGGTGCTATATATTTTATATAATACCCTAGTGCTTTGAAAGAAGTACTGGAATTTCCCCTATGGTTCAAATACCACACCACACACATACACACACATTATATATGAGTTTCATTAAACATTGATCATATTCTCATTGATAAGAGAAGGCATACTAGTATAATTGACGTTCGTACACATAGAGGTGCTGACTGTGCCAGTGACCATTATTTAGTAATTGCTAAATTAAGAGAAAGACTCTCAGTGATAAATCATAAGCAACAAAATCTAAAAGTTATAAAATTTGATACAGGAAAGTTTACTGATGAAAGAATTAAGAAAGATTACCAAATTAAACTGTCAAATAGATTTGATGTTTTGCAGGATTTAAATGATGATGAAAATATAAAAGAAACAGACGTAAATAAGAATTGGGAGCACATACGTAATGCAATAGAATCAGCAGCTAAAGAAAGTATAGGATACCATAAACCAAGAAAAAGTAAGCCATGGTTTGATAATGAATGTCATAATCTAATAGAAATAAGAAATCAGGTTAGACTTAGGTGGTTAAATAACTCTGATGATTCAAATCTAAACAATTATAATAGAATAAAGCGAGAAGTTAACAGCACGTTTAAAAGTAAAAAAAGAGATTTCTTGAAAAGCAAAATTAACGAAATTGAAACAAACAGCAAAAATAAAAATATCAGAGATTTATATAAAGGTGTAAATGAGTTTAGAAAGGGGTGGCAACCTAAAGTAAACTTGATAAAAGATAAAGACGGTGATTTTCTTGCTGACCCAAGCGATATTCTAAATAGATGGAAGAACCACTTTAATGACCTTTTAAATGTTCATGTAGGAGATAAATCAGAAGTAAATGAAGTCCACACAGCAGAACCTTTAGTTCCAGAACCTAAGTTGACTGAAGTTAAAGATGCTATTAAAAGGCTAAAGAATAACAAAGCACCTGGCATTGATTTAATACCAGCTGAGTTAATTAAATATGGTGGAAATTCATTAATATGTCAAATTCATAAATTAATTTGTTTAATATGGAATAAAGAAGAAATACCTCAACAGTGGAAAGAATCCATAATTGTTCCTGTGTTTAAAAAAGGTGATAAAATGAACTGCAATAATTACCGTGGAATTTCTCTACTCTCAACAACATATAAAATATTATCTAACATTCTTTTAACAAGACTAACCCCATATGCTAATGAAATTATAGGTGATTATCAATGTGGATTTAAACGTAACAGATCAACTACAGATCAAATTTTTCACATCAGACAGACACTTGAAAAAAAGTGGAAATATAATCAAAATGTCCATCAGCTATTCATTGATTTCAAAAAAGCATATGATTCGGTAAAAAGAGATAAATTATATAATATATTAGTACAGTTTGGAATACCTAAGAAGCTTGTTAGTATGATAAAAATATGCACCAGTGAAACATAAAGTAAAATTCGTGTGGGTATTAATATGTCTGACAAATTTACAATTCATGATGGGTTAAAACAAGGAGATGCATTATCTCCATTGCTCTTTAATTTTGCCATAGAATATGCTGTAAGGAAGGTAAAAGAAACTAAAGAAGGACTAAAATTAAATGGTGTGACTCAGTTGTTAGCATATGCAGATGATGTAGACTTACTGGGGGATGATGTGAATACAATTAAGAATAATGCTAAAATATTTTTCAAAACTGCTAAAGAGATAGGTTTGGAAGTTAACAAAGAGAAAACTAAATATATGCTTACAGGCCGAAGCCAAGTGTTAGGTAATAATCAAAATCTAATTATTGATAACAACTCGTTTGAACCAGTTTCCAAATTCAAATACTTAGGAGTAATATTAACAAATGAAAATTATATTAAAGAGGAAATAAAAAGTAGGCTTAATTCAGGAAATGCATGTTACTTCTCTCTTCATAAACTTTTGTCTTCTCGTTTAATATCTAAGAAACTAAAAGTTAAAATATACAAAACAGTAATTTTGCCTGTAGTATTATATGGATGTGAAACTTGGTCCCTTACATTGAAAGAGGAACATAAATTGAGAGTATTTGAAAATAAAATCCTTAGGAAAATATTTGGACCTTACATTGAAAGAGGAACATAAATTGAGAGTATTTGAAAATAAAATCCTTAGGAAAATATTTGGACCTAAAAGGGATGAGGAGACAGGTGAGTGGAGAAGGTTACATAATTTAGAACTGCATAATTTGTATTCATGTCCAGATATTATTAGAATAATTAAATCAAGAAGACTTAGGTGGGCAGGCCATGTGGCACGAATGGGAGAGGAAAGAGGAGTTTACAGGATTCTTGTTGGGAAACCTGATGGTAAGAGACCTGTAGGAAGGCCAAGACGAAGATGGAGGGACAACGTTGAGATGGACCTAAGGGAAATCGGTAGGGATGGAAAAGAGTATATAGAACTTGCTCAAGATAGGGAAAGATGGAATGCCTGTGTTGCTGCAGCCATGAACCTTCGGGTTTAAGAAGGCTAGGGAGTTAGTTAGTTAGTTAGTTCATTAAACATGATATACATGTGTCTGAAATGGAGAAGATCATTTGTAACAACCCTGTATATATACACAATGTTATTTTTTTTTTAAAAAAATGGATTTTTGTTATGCAACGTAGCTTTTCTTCAACTTTTGTCTAATCACGGTAGTGAGGATGAGTGATGATATTTATGATGAAACCCTACAGAGGATTGTACTGGCCATAGTTTCAGACTGTAGAGCCTCGTTGGCCTGCAAGATGGCAGTCACTGTGGTGTATTACATGGAGGTGTACCTTGTCTAAAAGTTCACCCTTTACACCCATGTAGTGTAAGAATAATTATTGTTAAAAGCAGCAGACAATTTGTCCAACTACCATTGTATGTTAATGAGTAATATGTTTCAAATCTATCACACCTTTGATTCCAGCCCTGTAGTACGTCAGCCAACCTCCGTGGTGCGATGCCAGGGGTTCCGGCCTGGGCATGGGTGTTCTTTGTGAATGTCTCTTCATCAATGTCACATCACTAATCTTCGCGATTAGACAAAAGTGTCAGAAATGCGAAGTAAAATAAACCAAATTAATCAATGTACCTAACGAGGAAGGTGTAAAGACGTTCAGACTCCTTCCTCGACTCGGCGGCATCCTCTAATAGTTCTCCCATTAAAGAATCCAGAAGATGCTCGCAGGCAGCATCCCCCTCAACGAGTCGACACACAATGGACCAACCTCCTTTAACGGCTTCTGCTGTCATCCCTCGCTTTTTTCCCCTTCCTCCTTCCTCAAAGAGTTGACTGTTTGTACAACCTTACCCTCCCACGTGGCCCCCCCCGAGAAAAGTTACCGTCCCCTGATTACGATATGAATGCAAGGAACTACACGGAAAACAATGGTGAGGAGGGCTTAAGCGGGATTTGATATGCGGCGAAATTTGCAATTCGAAAAGCTTGCTGCTCTGACGCGGATAACACTTGCGCTGAGAGGCTTTTCCCGAAAGGGGTGAGACATCCTCAACTTTCGCTGTTCTCACCCCTCCCTCCCTTCCCCCCAAACAGCTTCCAGTCTTCTTTCCTTCAAACTAATGTGAAATCCCCCATCCCGAAAACCTCCGTGGCATTTTGAGATAAAATATCGAAAAGCGAATTGCCCCCTTCTCAAGAATGCAAAGCGGCGAGTAAAGAGGAAAATGCGGGGGAAATGAGAGAGTCTTTTTAGGATGCGTCTTACGTGGCCTATGCCCTGTGCCACAAAGTAGGGACACGACTTGCCAGAGCTTCGTCTCGTCTAGAAATATATGCACAGAATAAGAAATATCTACAGCATGTCACTGCACCTACTGTCACAACGTATAGAGGTAATTAAGGGAGCTTTCGGACCGAAGCGCCACGGACCTCTTCAGTCTAAGGGAGATTTCACACCGAAGCCGCAAGCGTCACGTTTGGTTCGGAACGAACCAATCAACAGCAACATTTCACACCGTATCGGCATGACAAGCCCCACAAGTCTACGTTCAATTGGCGAAATCCTCAAGTGACACGTGTCGCTTAGGTGTGAAATATCCATAAATGAGCTTCCAGACTGAAGCAACACGCGTCTCTTTGGAAAGAAAACTCCAGAAATAAATGCAACTTTCCGAAGCGAAGGGACACGACAAGCTGAACGTGTCGCTTGACGCTCCCGTTTTGCTCGGAATGCACCGTTTCTCAATACCATGCAACGTGTCGCTTTGGTCTGTTGTTCGCGCATGCGCGGTGAATGTTTTGCTTTAGGAAAATTTCAGACAGAAGCGACAACACTTGAAACATAATCCATGGAAAGTTTGGAATTATGTCTTACTCCTCCTTAGCATTTCTCAAAATAAATTTCTGGATTTTTACGACAAGGCAAATTTTTACAGGGTTTTATGTGGAAATTTAGTGACTTCCGTGTTCCAACTGGGCGACACTGCTCACAAAGTGCACGTGAAACTGTGAAAAACGAATCTAGGACAATTGCGATGATTTTGACGGTGACGGTAGTTTTACAAATTAATGGTACGACAATTGTGACGATAAGGACTTAACCTGACCTAACAAAGGCGTCACAGATCTAATAATGCTGTAGAAGGTTGGAACAACAAAATAGGTGGCTTGGAAGACCGCATCCAAAAATTCATATGTTCAGGGCTGCCTCAAGAGCCAAGCAGATGACACATACATCAAGTACCGTGCGTTCATTTCGATCTGCAGCCGAGAGATCGGGAGAAGCGTGGCGGGCGGCGCTGACGGAGATGCCGACATTTGCGGCCTGTAATGCCCGCTTATTTTTATTGACATATGCAGACATTTATATAAATATTGCAAAACCAGCACTAACCTGTGTTATAACACGCAAAAGTTCTTCTGTAATTCATCCAAGTTCTGCCGTTATATACACAAATAAATACGCTTTAGAAATGATGTTAAGAGCCACAGATAATAAACATTTTAATCATAGTTTTGACCAGTAACATCCTGCTTAAGTTTATATCCTTGGAAGAGTTTTGTGTCGATGGGGATCGTTTGGAGGTTTCGAATGTGCAACACTGTATCAAGATTACGCTGCAGACGAAACCGTTAAAAGTCAGTGGTGTTCGTGAGCTTCCTTGCAATCCGAAATCTCAGAGCTCGAGTTTTTTGTTCCTTCGCGACTATCGTGGCGAGCAGATGTAAACAAAGAGCATGTTAATTTCGTACTGTGCCCAAGAGTGTTATTCTTGGTTACTTGCCGTTACTTGTTTGTGTTATTGCAGTGTGTATGTGTGTTGTGTCAGTGAGACGATTGGAATGACAGCCGCAAGGTTCACGTTAGAACAAATAATTTTTATGTATGACACTTACGTGAAAACAGACTCGTGTCGAGACGTGTGTAGGCAATTTCTACAGAAATTCCCAGGTGTTTCACCTCCACATAGAGATACGGTTAGACATCTTGTCCTTAAATTACGAGAAACTTGATCGTTAAATTTTAAAATACCTAAGCAAAAACGACGTATTCTAACCGAAGGAAAACTCGATGAAATTGGTGCAGCGTTAGAACGTTCTCCAAACAAACCTCTACGCAGTGTTTCACAGGAGATGGGAGTGTCAAAATCATGAGCACATACAGCCACAAAGCTACTAAAATTAAAACTGTACCCTTATAACACAGGTTAGTGCCCGTTTTGCAATATTTATATAAATGTCTGCATATGTCCATAAAAATAAGCAGGCATTACAGGCCGCAAATGTCGGCATCTCTGCCAGCGCCGCCCGCCACGCTTCGCCCGATCTCTCGGCTGCAGATCGAAATGAACGCACGGTACATGCGGATTGAACTTAATCTAGAAGGTCAGGAAAGGAAGAAGTGTGACATTAAAATCGACGAGAGAGTTGGGAAGTGTATTCGCACATATAAGGAAACGGGTCACTTCAAAAGGTCTCTGTTGGCTCTAACCCATGTTCAAAAACTTGATTGAAACAAATTCCCAGCCGAAAATATCAATATTTCAGATAATTCTCTTGTAAGAGGTATTGTACGGGATGTTAAGTCACCCTTCAATTTGATAGAAGATTTAAAATGTCATGGCAATTGTCCACCCGCCCTTCCACTTCTGTGTTCATCGCAATTGTCCGCCATCGCAATTGTTCGGCTACCGTGAAAAACATGGCCTACACCCGTCGATTTAAAAGAAACAATAACTTCTAAATTGTGAAACAATGTTAAATGAAACTGCCGACGTTTAATTACAAATTCTGCTCAGATAGGTTTAATCCGGAATGGAGCTTCAGATTAAAGTAGGTTCCGGCGTAGTTGTAACGTCGTCGGCATGTAATGGAGAGGTTCCAGGTTCGGTTACCGGTGGATGCTCATGGTACTTCGGATCCACGTTAAAAACTGTAGATCCAATCTTGATTAGCTTCTCTGTGCATGAAGCACCCTTCAAAGACAAAACTCAAACTCGAATTACTATGTAACGTGATTATCAGAATCGGGGACACTGCTGATGCAGTCTTAACATAACGAAAATATAGTTGAGTGTTGTCAAGCTTGATAACAATAACATACTATAACCTTCAAGTCCTCTATATCTCAATTCATTCCACGAGTTCAGTGTCTGTGGCTTGCACTGCGCTGGGGATGCGGATATGTGGTGCGGTAACTCAACAAGGAGAAACAGGAACATTTCAGAAATGGTGCAACGGTGCTCGAAAGCAGTTGACACGTGACCGAAATGCCTGCGCCAATATGAAACGTAAAAGCAACATTTATTGTAAACAGGCGAGGAGAAAATCCCGGCGTTTTAGAAGTCATTCAGACCGGCACGGACCAACTCCCACTACGAACTCTTGATATCGCCGTGATGGGCTATCATTGAGTCCGGAAATCCATACGGAGTTGGCAGCAGGCCAGAGCATCGACGACAGCCCTGCCTCTCCCTCCCCTCTACGACCGTGCCTCATGCTCTTGAGACTTGCAGAATCGCACTCTGTCCTTATTAAATTCTTTCTTGGCAGCAATGAAATGTTTCGCCACGTAATGATAGACTGCCGAGATGAGGAAATTGAGAAAATAAACAGGTTGCATAATTTTTCAGACCGATAAATATAGAGTGCTTGCAAACAATACGTTCAGTTCAGTGCCGCCAACAAATCTTAAAGTAATTGAGAGATTAGAACGTCGGCTAGGTGGCCCATGCACACACGGCAGAACAAACACCACCTTGTGATTAAGTGTGGACTAGAGAGCTGCAGGGAGAGGATTTCGCTCGAGAGCCAAATAGTTCGCACGGACGACGCTAGATAGCGTACGGAATTGAGAGCTCCTTCGCTCGAGCGAAAAACGCTCGAACAGGCAAAATGAGCGGTTTACACTCGAAGCTCAGTAGTACACGTATAACCTTAATATGCCCGTGATAGTGGGCCCTCAAATATGGATCGTGAAGTGAAAGATGCAGTGAAACTGAAACTTAAGTGAACATAGTCATCTCCTGTATGCTAAAATGTAGTCTATCTTACTAATACATAGTGATATATGAAAGCGAAATAGATAACTGTGGGCTGAAACTACCAAGGCGGATATTTTACATACCGGGTGGCCAGAATTAAAGGTACTCAACTCAGAGACCTCTGTAGCCTGTTTGAGGCATCGCAGAACTCTGAAATTGGACGAATCAACTATGCAGACCATGGGGAAGAGGATGGCGATAAAAAAATAGTTCAATTTTCCGCCACCAGGTTGAAATGTGGCGCTGTACTTCCATGATGGGTTGTAATAATGACGTAAACTGTTCCAATTGGTTATGGGTTTGCCTTTAACTTGCAATCTTGCAATAAACGAGATTATTTTCTCGCAACTTGCAGCCACTAACAAATGTCTTTGTAATTAATAACTCAGCTAAATCACTTAACGCGAGTGCTGAACAAAAGTTCGGTAGTGATCACCATGCCATTAAATAAGAAAGAACGTGTATTGCTGGTGAAGTTGTTTTATCAGAACGGTAGTAATAGTGCAGCTTCACTGCGACGTTATCGTCATGCGAAAAAAAACTTCGAAAGGGGCCCATGACGAAGCATAGGTTAAGAAATATAATGAAAAAAATTGAAAAGACTGGAGATCTGGGTGTTGTAGCAGGAAGGGACCGCCGGCCGATTGCAGAAGAAGTTGTCACCGAAGTGGCTGTTGCAATTGCGGATAGAGCCTCTTGTTCCCGATATTCTGCGACTAGTGAGCGAGCTTACGTCATTATTACAACCCATCATTGAAGTACAGCGCCACATTTCAACCTGGTGGCTGAAAATTGAACTATTTCTTTTTTATTTGCCATCCTGTTCCCCATGGTCTGCATAGTGGATTCACCAAATTTCAGAGTTCTACGATGGCTCAAACAGGCTACAGAGGGCTCTGAGTTGGGTAACTTTAATTCTGGCCATCCGGTATATCAAGATTATTGTCGCATTAAAATGATACTCCACTGTATACACTCGAGGGTGTGAGACTCGAACGAGCGAAAGTTGTTCTATTGTATTGCCCTTCGTTATTCCTTGAATATTTAATCGGTTTCAAAACTGGTTTGAATAAACCATAAGAGCACCGGAATAAATGTGTACCTTAATATATAAATACAATAATATGCAAGTTAGAACAGTGAAGTACACTCATACCCTGTCCCAGCTAACTGTGAAGCAGGCCTTAGTCCGTACGCTAAATGTACGGCTTGTCAAAATTTGCACTTGCTACTTTATCCCTAATATTTCCCTAAGAAATTCTTAAACCAAGCGTACGGACCTGGAGACAAAAATACGGTTTGTTTGCCATGTGTGTACGGTATTATAGTTTTCAAAAGTTTGCAACGCTGCAGAGAGAAGCAGGGAAAGGGGGTAACTCCAGTTGTCCATTACGCAATCCCATTCCTCTCACTGTTTATTGGTGGAGCCGTCTTGCTTCACTACTTGTGCAGAGACTTGTTCTAGTTCGCCTGGTCTACAGTTAGCTGGTACAGGGTATAGTCTTCTTCACGCGACCAACTCAAGAGTGCAGAGATCGTGTACGAGACATTAGATAGACTATAAGCCTCAAATATTCGATCAGATACATTTCACTGAACTGGACACCTACCTGTAACTGTAAATCGAGAAAGAAACAATTTTTATGTCTTCCCAGGTTTTAACACCTCGAGTCACCTTCCTCAACTTCCTCTTTCCTACACTTCTGCACGCTCTCTCTCTCTCTCACTCTCTCTCTCTCTCTCTCTCTGCGTCTGCATTCTTCCAAAGCAGCGGCAGGGAATGGGCGAAATGAAGACGCACCTTGGGACAACCGAGAGCTGAAATTTATACCCTCAGCAGAGGGCTGTCGGAGTTAATAAGCATATGACATGAAATCATGACGCTCATGAATATGGGAGCTACCTTAGAGTCAGCTCCTAATGTCTCTCCACAGCACCTGTCTCTCACAGGAAGAAAAAGAAAAGGAACAGTGCAGGGAAGGAGGAGAGGAAGATTGAAGAATGAAAGAGAAGAAGGAAAGAAATGAAATTGCCGAGGTGACTTGCTGTAAATCTTCCTGTCTTGACAACAAATTTTGGCCATAAAATGTGTTCCCTTCAAGGAAAGAGGTTCTTCAGCTTCCTTTGAGCAAGAGGCAGGCAGTGAATATGCTGTGAGATTCTTAAGCATTCCACAGACGCATCCTTGACAATGTTACAGTCACTATCTTCTTTCTTTTCCGACTCAACGATGCGAGAATATTTATCAAGTTTCTCGCGCACGTCTTCTTCCGGCGTCTTCTTCAGAAAGAAACATTTGGCATGACACTTCAGGGAATATGAGAAAACTGAGCTACTGAAAGAACTTGCTCATCCTAGTATCAAATTCCTTCGTCATATGCTTCTGCATCCATTATTAAGATTCAGCCTGGCCTTAGTCTTGTCTCTGTTAACTACTCCCGGTTAGTGTGTACCACATATCTGAAAATTTCGATATTTAAGCTCCTCATTGTTATAATCATTATACGTAATTTGAAAGGTGTAGAAAGAGAAAAGGATGATTCCTTCTGTCTTTCTTCCTCCAGAAAAGAGAGAGAGGACGAAGATGGCGGGGAGAGACAGAGATAAGTGATTCTATCTTTACTATAGCTCGACCACAAGGAAAAAACCTTCCGTCAAAAGCGTTCGCGCATCTTCCTTGCCGTTATCGGTGCTCGGGGCAGTGTTGCCAGGTCAGACTTGAGGAAATCGGGAGATTGTTTCTTGGGAAACAAAATCCGATGAGGGGAAAAAATATATTTTTATCAGGCGGGTAACGAGGCATATTACCCCGTAATAATGTTGCCCTCTCAGAAAACACCACTTGAGTTTTAAATTATCACGTTCCTACATCCCTATTATAATAATCGATGTAAATTACTGTGACTGAAATCAACTCATACGTCTGAGATTATAGGTACTTTTATTTCAACATTCATTTTCCAGAAGGGGAAATAGTAATGTAGTAATAGTAATAAAATAATAATAATAATAATAATAATAATGCCCTAGCACAATTGAGGATCGTTTGGCATAATTTCACTGTTCAAACAGCACTTTTCATGGCTGAGTGGAGTTCCACTACCTCTCCCCTCCATGTTCAAGTAAGATGAGCAGGAAACGTGGTTTTGAGCAGGCCCTTGGAGGTTCCATAGCAATAGTTTATTAAGGAATTCTTTCGAGAAATCAATAGGTCTGGCAACACTGACGTGCGCCGCGCTGAAGGCTCCTTCCCCCTGTCCTTTCCCCCACCCGCCAGCGCGATGAGGTTCTGCGCAGGTTTCTTTCCTTGTGGTTCCACTATACTCTCGTTCTTCATCCAGAAAGATAGAGGACGAAGAGGTCAGAGAGAGAGAAATAAATGGAGAACAGGAGTAAAAAGTGAGATAGAGACGGATAAAGAAAAGCAAAATAGGGAGAGCAGATGATGGGAGTGAAGACAGAGAGAGAAAAGAAGGCCAGAGAGGGGAAAGAGAAAGTAGAAGGAAAATATTGAAAGGGAAAAGAGCTCTCTCGCGCGTCCCCCCCCCCTCTCTCTGTCTCTCTTCTCCTTTTTCTCTCCCGTTCTTTCTCTCCTCTCCTTTCCTCCAGGAGAGAGAGAGGAAAGAAGCTCGTTTCTCTCTCACCCACACACTCTTTCAAATAACAATAATAAATAACGCTGATATCACGTGAGATCGTTTAATAGCAAAACTGCACATAATTTTTGATAACATAAAAACTTATTACAGTTTTAGATGTACACGTGTCAGGATTCTTTGGAGTAACACTGCGCATAACAGAAAAGGGTAGAAAGATAGTGGACGGAGCAAATCATTGCACGCTGCTGCAAAAGGCTGGTCGCTACTTGCGCGAAGGACTTGTTTTCGTTCCCTTGCTTCACATATTCCTGCGACAGAGTATAAGTTGTAGGGGGAAAAACCGAAATATTTTATGATATAAATCGCAATTTTTGCGCAAAACATCAAAGTATTATGTCAATTGTTGACACAACTGAAGCTATTGTCGCTCCATTAAGTAAGGCATTGATGTCTACTTAATTTGTCATAGAATTGTCATTATTGCTGATATTCGCTTTCAAGTGGCACTGCCCATTACCTTCTCATTTCACGTCGGTGTGTTCCGGGTTCGAATCATGGCCCGGACACATGTGTTCTTTATGAACGGCCCTTTACTAATTTCATCAAGGGTTGTTAATGGTCCAGGAACCCATAAATTCTAATAGGTTCTATTGGGTTCCGCTGCAGGACCGGAACCTTTTTCACGCACAATTTAAATTCGGTCCAAGTTGCGTATTGTTTCATTGAAAAAAGGTTCCTGGACCGAATTTAAATTGGTCTGGTAAAAAGGTTCCTAGACCAAATTTACAGATAAAAAGGTTCTTTACGGTCCAGAACCCATTTACGCTTGCGGGATTTTCTCTCCTGGACCGGAATTGAATGCATTTTAAATTACTGGACCTCTTAACAACTCTGATTTCATCACATTATCTCTCATCCTCATCTTCGCAATTATCCAAAAGTGGCAGAAAATCGACGTAAAATAAAGCAAATCAATCAAAATTTCATTGCGGCACTTTTGCTAGTGACCCTACAAAGCGATATCTATATTGGAAAATGACCCTCTTCCTCAAAGAAGCTTTCTAACACAAGTAAGGTACCCCCTTACAGAAATTATATAACCGAAGGAAGATAAGTTCCTCTTACTTTTTCTTCCAAAGGTATAAGGAAACCTTTTGACATAAAAGGTAGAAGAATTGTGGGGAAAATCGATAAAGTGGATTTTCTTAAACCCATCTCCTTCACAGATGCCCCCACGCTCCCATGGAAATTAAAAACTATGAATCAAAAGCTCCGTCCTGCCCTTCGCCATACATATACCCATGTATCAAAGAGGCAGAGTAAAAAAAATCCAATACAATCAAGTCACTGCTCTACTATGTTCGGATATGAATAGATTGTATTTAATATCGAAGTCTTTATACTGGGAATCTATTCGTGATATTAGCTGCATTCCAACAGTTAAGTTCTTGCATGGTTTCTGATACAAGAATTTTTTTAAAATCACACCAAACAATTGACGACCATGTGACGAAACATATCAGAAAAGTAAAATACAACTTAATTGCATGAAGGTTCAAATATAAGGCAAATGCATCAGAATTTAATACTTTCCTCCTGATGTAGCAAAATTAGTTTTACCTCAGAAGTAAGCAGGGTGTAGTCGTTGCAGGGTGTTTACCAAAATAACAAATTCGAAATTCTTGACCTTTCTATCCATTTTGTTGACATTTCCCCCATTTTTTCTTAACACTTATTTAATCGCCCCCTACTTAAGTATAATTGAAAATTAAGAAAATTAAAAATCCCTACCACAAGGCTAGTTAAGATGAAAACTGAAGCTGCACTTTAACAAGAGATTTAAACTTGCTAAAAATTAATGCTTCAGAGTTTATCCTGGATGAATGGCCACATTAATTTATTTAATACGTACTTTTATGAAACTTCAGGCATACAAGAATATAATTCTTAAGAAATAAGGTGGACAAATCTTAACCACAACTGAATACAATTTTAGATTTCCAAATATTCAATTTTAACAAATCCTAGTACAGGTATATAACAATGTATATTCAGTATACTGTAAAACATAGCAAAACTTCTTGACTGGTAGCCACCCTGTGTTCTAATAATTCAAACGCAACTTGACTGAGAATATCACAAATAAATATGTGGATTAATTTCTCAGCAACACAGCCTATTCATAAATGCCTTTCTATAGTGCTTGACTTGAAGGGGGGGGGGGCGGGGTTTGGTATCTCCCCAGCTGTCTCATTGTCACCATGTTAAAGCATAGGAGCATCCCCCAAACTGACATTTTCCACTTCAGGTCCTGTCTCTCTATACAAATGTAATCCATAATATCCCATGGATGTAGATACCCGTTTATACACTGTAGATAGACATAACCCGAGTAGTCTATATACGCGTATATTCTGTAAACAGGAATAGCCGATATCTCAAATATCCTTGAGTACTAGATTTGTTGATTAATTTGGTTTAATTTACTTTTGACTAATCGCGATGATGAGGATGAGTAATGATATGATAAAATTGATGAAGGGACACTCACAAAGAACACCATTGCCCAGACCGATATTCGAACCCGGAAGCCCTGACATTTCCTTGAATAACTCCTTCGACATTCCCAAAGCAGTATACCTACATATTCCTGACAATGGAAGTGCTAGGAAAGAGCTGAAAATGTCCTGGAAACTAAACGACTCTGACAGTGGTAAGACTGCCGCCTTGTAATCAAGGGGTCCCTGGTTCGATCCCGGTGGAGGCACAGTGGTTCGGATCCCACTTTGAACTGTAGGTACAGTCTCGATTAGTCTGTCTGACAATAAAGTGGACTTATGAGAAGTTATTAATAAAGAATTGATTCTGAAATGAGAAAATATCGCATATTTTTCAACTTAACAGAAGGTACCTGTAATTGCTGGGATTAAAAGAGAAAATCGAGTAATAATATTTTTATGAGTGCATACACGAGTCTACATAAGCCAGACAGATGAAGAACCACTAAAGAGTCCATTAAAAAAATTGAACATCGCTTCCTGAATGAACACTGGAAGCAAGAAACGAAAACCCACCGAACTGGCTGCTAAAAAGAAAAGCCAGTTGTACGTACGCAATGCATGCTGGATCGAATCTTGCGCCCCCCCCCCAGCCGCTCTACCCGCCGTTGGTCCATAAAAGGCCCAAGAGACCAAGCTAATATTCGCCGTACACTTTTACCAGCAGAAACGGCTGCTTTTAAACCGTGCAGGCTACGCGTCGGATAGTAATTGCTTTGGAGAATTTATGGGAACTGGACATGTTCCAATCCCTTCGAAACTTCCTAAAAATGGTCCTCTATTCTGGGGCACACACAGGTTGCGGCCTAGATTTCAGTCAGGAGAAGAAAGGTGTAGCAGAGTGTGTGTGTGTGTGTGTTTGGGAGGAGGGGGAGTAGGGAGAAAGTTCCAACCAGCTTGTTTTTCCCTGGTGTAAACAAGAGGTTTTAAACTACGCCAATGCTGTCTTTCTTTCTAACAGGAGTACGATTCGACTATTTTCCTTCCATTTTACTTGATTAAAAAACAAAAAAAAATCTGGATGTTGTTGCAGTTCGAAATAATAACAGTTGGAGCTCCGCTCACGACCTCATTTCCTACAATACCTATCGCATGGTGTATAATGGCCAATGAGAGTGCACTGTAGTTGAGGGAAAATGCATCTGAACCAAGTAACCAGTTTGCATCACATCCATCTACATAGGAAAGCTCTAACCCCCCTCATTCATTAGAGAGGTTGTGTGCAAAGGATGCAGCATGTGCTCCTGGCTGTAGGTGTGTATATATCCTGTTTTATTGGTTCCAGAAAATGTAGGCTACTGAGCTAAAAACCCTTCCCAGGGCATTTTGGGACGCAAGTGTCTGTTATTTCATATTTCACCCAGATAACTGCTTTGTGAGGGCCTAATATGGGAAAATGATGAAAAATCTGTCGATGTCCATCAATTTTTGAACCTATTTTGTAGTTTCGGTGCCTTTTTGCCTGTTTTGAGAGTTTATAGTGTAATACGATCCTCAGCCCATGACACACATAAAATTGGAAACTTTTCAAAACCGAAAAAATAGATTTGAAACCTACACAAAAAAAAAAAGTTTAAGAAACCAAAAAGGTCGTGGAAAAATGAAACTACTTAGAAGATTGGATTGAAGACAGAAAAAATGTTTTAAAATCTGAAAAAAAAAAAAGTTGAAATATGAAAAGTCTTGAAATTTGAAAAGTCTTAAAATACGAAAAGGAAGTCTTTTTATAAGATTTGAAAAGGACGTCTTTTTATAAGATTTGAAAAGGACGTCTTTTTATAAGATTTGAAAAGGAAGTCTTAAGATTTGAAAAGGAAGTCTTAAAATGTGAAAAAAGTCTTGAAATACGAAAAAATCTTAAAAATCCGAAATCAAAGAAGCTTTCAAAAACAAAAAAAATATTTAAAAAAAATAGTAACAGATTTTGTGAGATGTTTCCTCGCCTCCATAAGCTCGGTTTTGGTTTCCAGGAACTGTTAAATTAACATGCTAACCGCTAAACCATCGGATGTCGGTTCAAAAGAAACTTTTCAAGTCCCCAGATGACGTATTAATTAAACTACGTATCACGTGAGCTTCAGGAGTCGTAAACGTCAGATCTCTGCGAGCTGAATTGAAGCGTCGCACATTAACACTCTCACACGTCTGTTGTAGGTCAGATTGATCCCGCTCCCCTCCGTGGCTGCGGGAGAGATCCCAATTTGTCTCCCATCCGGAATGCGTGTCTGAAGGCGTTGGTCGGAGGCCAAGACGACAGCGGAAGTCGCCCTGCTGGGAGATCTCGCAGCGAGAGTAGAATCAGCGAGATGCACTGAGCAGGGTGATCCTTTTGCGAGTAGCTCTTCTCAGTCAACATCGTTACGAAAGTGAGCTCCTTGGAGCAAATCTTGGGCAAGGTGTGAATTGTGAGAAAGGTGGATAGAAATAATCACAGTTTTCGTGCAATGGTCAATGGGAGGGAGAGAGGAGGCTCTGGCGCACAGTATGTGATCTAAGACCAGCCTCCTGCTCACCCAAAGCAACTATCCTACATGCAGAGAGGAAGGAAGATGGACAAACAGAGATGGAAAGGAAGAGAAAGGGATATGCAAACAGAGGAAGTAGGGTGAAGAAATACTGAATGAAATATTAAGTTAGGAAGGAAGGAGAGAGGGAAAAGGGATACGTGGTGGAGAAATAAGGGAAAGAAAGGTAAACAGAAAAAGAAGCAAAGGGATAGGTAGGAAAACAGAAGAAAAAAGAAATTGTGAAATGAAAGGAAGAATGAGAAATAGAGAATTAATGAAACAGAAAGGGAAAGGGGAGCGTAGTTGTGGAAAGAAAGAAAGAGATACAGAAAAGGAAAAACAGCAACTTAGAGAATAAGAAAGATATAGGTAGAGACAAAGAAAAATGGAAAATAGAGAGAGATATGTAGACAGAAACAGAGGAACAAAAGTTGAAAGAGAAAGAATGAAACAGAGAAAGGGGGTACGTAAATGCAGAAAAAGAGGAAGAAAAATAGAAAATGGAGAAAGAAAGGTAGGGAAACAAGAATGAATATAGGATAGGTACAGAGAGACAAATAGAAAAAGAAAGATAGACGTAGATGGATAAAGAGATATGTAGACAGGAAGAAAGGGAGATAGAGGGAGAGTTATTCGGATAGAGAACGAGAAATAATGAGAGCGGAAGAGATAGGGAAACCAGGAAAGAAAAGAGACAGAGGGGGAGGGGAAGGGAAAGAAATAATCTCTTTCTATTCTTAGAATGGAAACTAAAAATCAGTTGATTTTTGGGCCAGCAATTGGCTTTAAGGGTACTTAACACAATCTTCTACCTATAATGGAAAATACATAATTTGGACCCAACAATCCCCCTCCATTTTTTAACTTGCAGGCGATGCAGAGAAACTTAACAACACTTCCTTCCTACTAGAAATTCCATACATTACGTTAAACTTCCCCTCAAGGTCTTGCAGCTTTGCTTGTCTTCTCTCCCCAACTCCAATAACAAAAAGAAATCTCCAAAAGAGAACAATTCGACGAAACTCGTGATATTCTAAGTTCGCCTGAGAGAGCGAAGGTCGAGCTATCGCGTGATGCGCTTCTTGTGAACCCCGTGCAGTCTGTTTCCGGCAGGTTTAGGAGGATGGAATATATTCTGTAGACACAGCAAGGCTATCACAGGAAGCGCAGTTGGCTGGTGTGGTCTCATGAGGGAGACTTTCTTTTTTCTTGAAGGAGCGATAAGGTTGTCCGACTGGGGTGACATGGTGTGGAAGAGTCTGGAAATATTCCAGGCTCCAACGCATTTCTACGAAATTTAAGAAAATGTACATATCGCTTCTCTTTCTACCTCTTCAGGAATTGGAACGATGAGAATGATAGATGAAAGAAAAAGCGAAACGCCCATGCCTTGATCGGAGCTCGAACTTCCCATAAGTTGTAATGGGATCATTTATTGGGTTTCGAAACAGGACCGGCACATTTTTTATCGCACAATTTAAATTCGGTCCAAGTTGCGTATCTTTTCATTTCAATACCAAACGTGGACCGTATTTAAATACATCCGGAAGAAAGGTTCCGGGACCGAATTGAAATGTTCTTTACGGTCCAGAAATCATTTACGCTTGCTGATTTTCTCTCCAGGACCGGTATTTATTTTATTTACAATTCCTGGACTTTTAACAACCCTCCTTTCTAAGCGGTCTCGTGAGTTGTAATAAGTCCACTTTATGTGCCCAATCGGTGGAGCGTCTGACTGTCATGCGGAAGACCCTGGTTCGATTCCCGAGATTGGTGATCTCCATGCACAAAGCGGTTCTGGGATTCGCCCAGCCTCTAACTAAGGCGACCGGAGCGTGGTCCCAATCACGTAACTTCCACATAATGGCAGAGGTCGTGAATTTGTGGGGCCGCTACCTCCACACACCCTATGTGCTTTAATGGCCCGGTGCACCTTATATGCTCAGATGGACTAATCGGGACTGGCTACGGTTTAAATCTGAATGCGAACCACTATGCTATGTGCATCCACCGGGGATCGAACCCAGGACCCTTTGTATAAGCACTACGCCATAGACTAGGTCAAGACGACAGTGTTGAGTCCTCGTGATTTCGCTTTTATAGTATCTAGTCATCGATCATCCTCATCGGCCGGCCCTCCGTTACGCATAGCATTTTCAGTTTTTCTAAGTCTCCAACCATTGTTGTTGTCATCGAAAAATTACTTGGTTTGGTTTTTATTACTTCGCCTTACTGCCACTTTTGGTTAATCGCGACGACGAGGATGAGTGATGATGAAGGGACAGCCACAAAGAACACCTGTGCCAAAGCTGGGATTCGAACCCGGAACACCTGGCGTCGTAGAGCGCTGTGAGAACCACTCTCCGCCTGAAGGTCGGCAATTTCGCAAAAAAAAATGTTCTGGCTATCGATTATCCTCATCAACACGATTAGGTACGCGACTCTTCTTTACGTAGGAGCCGCGGTGGTCTAGTCGTTAGGGCGTCTGACTAAAACGCGGGAGACCGGGTTGCGATTCCTGGGTGAGTAATCTAAAGTCTGAATACCTCCGACCTTGTCCCAGCATAAAGCGACTCTGGGGCTCACCCAGCCTCAAATCAATGGGTACCTGAAAGCAACCCTGGAGGGAGAGTAAAGGCGCCCGGAGCGTGATGCTAATCACATCGGACCGAGAACGAGAATGTGTGCCTTCATGGCACGGGGAACTTGACCTTTTTTACGTACAGTGTCTTCAGCTTCGCTTAAGTCTCCAAGCATTGTTCTGTTCGGAAATGTACTCGTAAGCAAACAACCCATACAACAACAATCTCCCAGAGATATCCATTAGATATCCACAATGTCCAGATCAGATCCATGGATGTCCATTAGATATCCAATTCTGGATAACCTTGGGACGTCTATTGGATATCCAGTACTGGATATCTGAAACTCGACCAATTCTTGATATCTAATACACAGCCTAAACGTGTGTAGAACTGGCTGTCAGAAACATTGTCCAATTCCGAATATCCAATACGGCGCCAAATCTCTTCCAAAACTGGATATCCAAAACACATCCAATTCTGGATATCCAAAACATATCCCGATCTTGTCCAAAACGGGATATCCAAAACACATCCAATTCTGGATATCTAATACATGTCTAGAACTGATCCAGAACTTATCCAACAATGAGCATAAATAAGATGTGTTTCGAATATTAGAAAATGGTCATAGTATTCCCGTTGTGTATATTTCCTCATACCTTATCTTGGAAGTGATCCGGAAATGTCCAAAACATATCCATTTCTGGATATCATGTATGCGGACAAATGGATATCCAAGGGACGTCCAATAGATGTATATTGGATATCCAGTACTTCCGACCAAAATATCCAATTGATGTCTTTTGGACATTTGTGTGCTATGTCAGCTGCAGTCGCTAGATGGTACTGGCAAAATGTATAAAAGAAACTAAAGTTTTCGTAACACAAATAATGGTATATTTGATTATAAATATAATGAAATGATGTGTGAACATTAAGCTACAAGGATAAGAAGAAAATTTAAAGCAGTGAATAAAAGTGTATCTCCCATGACCAACCCTTCTGATTCATGACTATATAATAAGAAGCTATAGCCTGTTCATTACCAGTGCGTAGTTACAGATCGGATAGTTCATTGAACTATCCAACTTGACTAGTGCCTATTTTAAGAGGAAACAAGAAAATTAACAACAAACATTGGTGGTTGACTGTTGCATGCATCTTTTCATATCGAAATAATATCCAGATGATATCCAAATGTACTATGTAGTCCAAAAATTGTACTTTTCGTGTCCATACAATATCCAAAGTATGTACAAAAAATGTCTAAATCAAAGCATAATGTACAGGTTACGTCCCACTTGATGTCCAAGAAATGTCCAAAAGTGATCCAAACTGTACAAAACATATCCATTTCTGGATATCTACGGGATATCACGTATGCGGACAAATGGATGTCCAGCAGATGTCCAGTGGATGTCTTTTGGACATTCCTGGATATGTATTGGATATTCAGAACTTCCGACACAAATATCCAAAAGATATATTTTGGACATCACGTGTGCGGACAAATGGATATCCAGCAGATACATACTGGATATCTTTTGAACATTTGTGAGCTGTGTGGGAAGAATAGAATATTTTCTTGTCTTAGAATGTCTCAGCCACCTTTCCTCGGTAAGCAGTCATGACAAATGAGAGCACCTGACGCTTACGAGAACGTAGCTTAGCGGAGAGGGGGGGGGGCAAGTTCCCCCAAGCGATTAAAACATCACTCACTCTCTTCTGCAGACCAAACAGCTTGGTTTTATCATTAACAATGTGGCCCGAAGATGACGGAAGCAGTTAACGGCCTCGAGGTGGACGCTGCCGCAGTCGACGCACAGAGCACGTGCAGCGGAAGTTTGTCCGAAGGATGTTATATCAAATTCTAGACACACCGCAGTCTATACTCTATATCCTTCTTTTATCATAAGGTTACTTCCCTGAGAACCTCGACAAAGTGTCACTCCAATGACGCTAAGGTTGAATATACCTAGGTAAGGTAAAGGAACCCCAATGCATGTGCATGAAGGCCATAGTTGGGGAGATGTGATCAGCATCACGTCCGCAGGCCTTTACCCCCCAAGAACCAATGTACACGAGGCTGGGTGGGCCTCAGAGCCGCGCAGAAACAGGGAAATTACTGGACAAATTCATGGTCCAGATCAGGTGCCCCCGGGGTTCGAACCCAGGTCTTCCGCTGGTAGCCAGATGCTCTACCAACTTTTTTTATATATAAAGGAAGCGGTTCTTCGCTTTTTTTCTCAATTTCTACATTTCTCGGTTTTACTCAATTTTCAGTTTTTCTCATTTGGACAAAAACAAATATCCATGTCTTACCCGGAACTCGAACCCGGAACCCCTGGTGTGGTAGCGCGCTGTGCTAACCACTCCGCCACGGAGGTCGACGACCAACTGAGCTACAGCGGCCTGCATTTTATAATTAAACAGACGCACCTCATCCAAAAATTTCGCTCTCGAGGAGGTATACTTCTTTTATGTTTCTTCCATTGGGTTCTTCTAGGTCTTGACAAGACCTTGGGCCTGACCCAGTGAGACTTTAGTCCAGTCTTGTTCGCTACACTTTTTAACACCAGGTGGAGTGCAGGTGCATTCCAATGTCAGTATGGTGCAGAGAAATTGCGTTCAACCAAGTACACGCTTAGAAGATTCAACAAATGCTGCTTTAAACGTCTATTTAATAGGTTACCAAGGGCCACATGATCATACACCAGACCGTGCACCGCTCCAGAACATAGTGCAAACGGTGCAGACACAAATACACCAAACCAACGAAGTAGACGGCTCAGTGTTGCACCGTGTAACCAACCAGACGCGTGAGTGCAGAGAGTTACAAAGTGCAGCAAAGTAGACGGGGCTATATAATCTTTCGTTTCGAGGAACCACGATGATATTCTAAATTCTAAGAATTCCTGTTAAGGCGAGGAGATACAGTTACGCACCATGTGTGCATTTATTTGAATATCGTCGGAATGGCAATGCTACCGAAGAAAAACGTGGGGGTACAAGAGAGTATGAATTTCTCCACATGTGGCAGGTCGAAGCGTTTTTCAAAGTTGATTATTAAGCTAGATACAACCTGTAAAAAATATGACTAATAAGAATTTTCGGAATCCCATGTATTTCTTATGGGGAATCAACTTCAACATCAAATTACGGCTAATCAAATGGGAGTTTCGATTTTTCTGCTGGGCAATCACTTCTTCAAACTGCCCTCTTCCCGTTGATATCATATTCTATTCAATATGATATTATCATCATCCCAAGATAACACATAGAAAAATACTCCCATATGCCCAATGCATTTCTCCTTGCCTCCTGACAGTGTTGCCAAACCTGGTGCGCATAAAAGAGCTAAATTTGACTTTAAATGGAGTTAAAACTGACTTTCAAGGAGCTGGATTTACAAAGTTCTTCCTAGAGTAATGTTAGTTGTCAAAGGGGTGGAGCTCTGCTATTACCGTTAACTCTAAATTGATGACAAGTTATTCTTAGTTTTCACCATGTAGATCCGGCGGCATCAACCATCTCATGGTCGTACGAAATCTAAAATAAAGGATTCCCTGATAACAATATTATGCCAATTTCACGTCACACGGTGCTATAAAAAAGTAGCTGGGGATATAAGAGGGGATGGTGCGACGTAGCCAATTATAACAATATCACGTCACGAGCAAAATGCATAATCATGGCAAAATTTGGTCTATATGGGCCGGAACCAGTGATGGTATCATAATGAGACACGGACGCGGGCGCCCCAGTTCACAGGCAAACGAGTGCACGAAAGAGCCAGATCTGGCTCCAAGAGAGCTAAGTTGGTAACACTGACTCTTGGGGAAAAGCCGGGAGGAGACTGTCTCGCATGCCCTTAAAGCATTCAGCATAATCATCGCATGGGATGAGTTCCCTATTGCCATTTACAACTCCATGAAAGTCATTAATGTCTAAACATTGCATTTATACTCTGTCCCGGGTATCTCTGGAGCAAACGAACGAAAACAAATCTCTGCGCAAGTAGTGACGCCAATGAACACGTGTGAGGGAGTGGGATTCAGTGAAGGGGAGAAAGATACTTCTGTTACCAGCCTTCGCAGCAGCGTGTACTGCTTCTCTCTGCCCACTCGCCTCCCCCATTCCCTCTCTCTCTGCCACTATGCACAGCCTTGCTCCAGGGATAGCCTGGACAGAGTATAGTTTAATAAGGATTTTTTGTTGATTGATTTTAAAAGGACTTCTAAACAATAAATTTCTCAGAATTTCATTATTGATTCCCGGAATCACAGCTAACCACCTCTAATATAATTTGTTTCCATGAAAAGACACCTTGATATTTAGGCAAGTAAGGATGTAACGCGATAACTATAAGAAGAAAACTTTTCATGCAGTGTAAGGAAGTCACACATTTCCACCAATAAGCAAGCCGCAGATATCGTATTGGTACATAGACTGTGAATAGATACACGAAGAAAATAGAAAACAGGTACGTGCTTTTCATTGCCCATTCGAGTGTAAGTCCATCCGATCAGTACTAGACCTACAGTTTAAAGTGGGACCCGAACCAATATGTGCCTCCACCGGGGATCAATGCGATTAAGAAAGCCTGCTAGAGGATGGCCATTAGGTACAAAAACGTCACCTTAATTTTGCAAGATTAAAATATTATATATTTTCTAGAGTTTATGTAGCCTGGATGGCAACACTGCTTTCCCATCATAGATTCTTGCATCTGAGACCACGACGAGTGCTTTCTTTTTCATGGCATTGGAAGAGCGAGGAGAGATCAGAATGGAACTAATTAAGTAATCGTAAATCATCCTTCAAAGAGACGTAGGCAGCTTGAAGCGGCCGAGAAAACTCTTAAACTTCAACCGCAGGAATCGTGAAAGAAAAAGCATAGGACAAAGGGCATTGGAGAATCAAATGTACAATTAACACGTCACCGCTAGCTTGTTCACCATATTTTCAAGTTAAATAAGGATCACTTAATTACTGAAAACTACGTCCTCTATGTTACAACCGCGAGGCTGTACTGAAAAACTTGCAAGACACGAGAAGAAACACACAAATCAAAAAGTGTCCGACATCAACAAGTTAAAGCAGCCTGTTAAACGCACAAAAAATAATATCAAGGTTGAGTTTTATGAAGATTTGATTTGATTTAGTTTATTTTACTTAGCGTTTTGTGCCTCTTGGCTAATTTGCGAAGATGGGGATGAGTGATGAAATGATGAAATTGATGAATGGACATTCACAAACAACCAAGCCCGACCGGGATTCGAACCCGGGACCCTTGGCGTCGCAGCGCGATGTGCTAACCACTCGGCCACAGGGTCGGGCGAGTTTTATGAAGAATATGACAGTTTCTACAAATGGGAATTATATTCTCACGTATACGCGGGTTTAACCAAGTATGCAATCAGTAGTTTAAAAGCGAGTTTCACTGTCTTAATCGTCCAATCGGCTTGGGTGTTTCTCTGTACGTTGCTGAATTGTCCAATCGGCATGGGTGTTTCTCTGTAGATTGCTGAATCGTCCAATCGGCATGGGTGTTTCTCTGTAGGTTGCTGAATCGTCCAATCGGCATGGGTGTTTCTCTGTAGGTTGCTGAATCGTCCAATCGGCATGGGTGTTTCTCTGTAGGTTGCTGAATCGTCCAATCGGCATGGGTGTTTCTCTGTAGGTTGCTGAATCGTCCAATCGGCATGGGTGTTTCTCTGTAGGTTGCTGAATCGTCCAATCGGCATGGGTGTTTCTCTGTAGGTTGCTGAATCGTCCAATCGCCTTGGGTGTTTATCTGTAGGTTACTGACTTCAGCTCACCCTAGTACATATCCCCTGCTCTTTTCCTGACGATCTGCAGCGCTGAAGGCCTCAATTATTGCACAAGCCTTAACTAACCTCCCTGTCTTTCGCCTTGTCTGCAGTTTTTTGCAGCTTGACCAACAATGTATTATTTATGCTAAGAGAACTAAGCATATACATACATAACCCATGGCGCGACCGACTGCCAGTCTCCCTTCCACAATCCTACCTAGAGGTGTGGAGTTCTTCAACCGGTAATGGGGTGACGTGCGGTCAGCACGTCGAACCCCCAGCCGTTATATGCGACCGAGTTACACTACTCACTGGTAGCTCCCCAATTTCCTCACGATGGCGGGTTGCCACCGGCCCTATACACAGGTCAAGAACCCAGATGGACTCGAACCCATGTCGTCCCGCAGTCTGAGCCTAAAGGACAGCGCCTTAGACCGCACGGCCATGGAGGAGGACGAACTAAACATAACAAGAAGGCATTTAGCCTAACAATGGTTGCATTTCGGCAGACGTCAGAAGGCGAAGGCGGGGAGGGTGGCTGAGGCTTGTGCGATGAGTGAGACCCCCACCCGGGCCAAGCGCAGAACGGTTATTTTGACAAAACCTTGTTTCCCTGCTGGCCACTTCGGGGAGGAGGGATTCCACGGTTGCCGTTTGTTGCTCAAACAGGCAGCCAGCGGTAGGCCTAATTATATTGGTCGCATTTCCAGTTGCCGGCTGGAAAACCGCGAATCAGCGATCAGTTGAATTATTTTCGACTGACATCGGCAATTTTAGTCACAAGGCACCGAAAGTTGCTGGAGGGACAAAACAAATTAGCGTCGGATGTACAGTGTTGCCAAACGTACTCTAAAACGAAGGACAGAGAGAGCGAGTTGACCAGCGCCGTTACGAGATAAAAGTTGTACAATACGTAGTACACAAAGAATGGGAAATTAGTACACAAAACAACCAAACAATGTATAAACAAGCTAATAAAAATATCTGACAAAAACAGACGTACGCTTGGCAATGTTGTAACGGGAGAGCGATGTTACCTCTACAGCTGCAGATGGAACTATGCAGGTCAGCCGCCAGTTGAGTCTGCGATCAGTATAGCTCTTTGACTGCAAGTTACTTCGTACGTACATGAACGCGGCAACAGCGGGTCACTCCCAGAAAGACAGGTCCGCGCCGGAAGAAAGCTTGGGCCGACTTTAGTTTCGTGCGACAAGAAAGCTTTGTGGAAACAATCAGGCTGTAGCACATACACGTTAAATAGATTGCTACAGATTTGTGAAGCAAATCTTCACAATGTGTGATCATTGGTGTTAATTAAAATTCATTTCAAAGGCGGCATGTGTGGATTGCCAGAACGTTCAATCAACATCAAACCGAAACCAGGCCTAAGAATCAGCCATATAAGTAACACATGGGAGTTGCGAGGGTATATGGTGAGAGGGTGGATAAACACTCACCACATGTGAGGCCACAGAGACAGGGAACAGCCACCTTTGCGGATGGGGCCAGTGCCAAGAGGGGGATGAGGGAAAATCAAGGTTTATCCAGCAAAATGGGAAACAACATGTTTAATTCATGACATTCCCTCTGCTGGTGCTAACACTCCAATCAATCGTATTAATGTCACGGCGGCGTTGTTTAAGCTTACACACGCATCGGCGACACAGTCGGCACGCATATATTTTCTCATGCACGAATCTGCGTAATTATCACGTGGCCAGTGCAGGGGGAAAAATGCAGAGACCTGGATTGGGTGAAGCCAAGAATATTTTTTTTCTCTGATCTGCACATGTGGCAAATACGCATATTGTGAATAGGGCATTGTTGAAAAAATTCCGCTTCATACTCACGAATAAATGCAACTAAAATCAGTACAGTTGACGGCAAATGTAATACTAAGCGAAATGTTCAGTCATTCTTGATTGCTGTAATTGAGTGAAATAGTAAACACAGAATAAGCCCAATTCTATTCCTTAAAACAACATAGTAGTAGAAGAAAACAACAAAAATAGCAATAAGCAATTTCCAGTCACAGACTGTTCTAAGACTCGTCACATGTAAGATAAAGCTAACAACGTGATTTGATTTGCCTTAACTTCACTTTTCTGCCACTTTGACTAATCGTCAAGGATGAAACGAACACCCATGCCCAGTCCGGGATTCGAACCCGGGACCCTTGGCGTCGTAGCGCACTGCGCTAACTAAAAAAGCAACAACAGAACACGTACCGCCGCCTCGACGCTTGCCACCGAAGTCTCCTGGCTAGAGTCCTGGGCTGGGTGGGCTATGAGTGTCCCCTCATCAATTTCATCATATCATCACTCATCGTCCAAAGTGGCAGAATAGCCATTCTAACATAACAAATATACAAATACGAACATAACGTTTGAAAGAAACACCATAAGCCATTGCATCTACAAAGTTTGTACTACATCAATTCTAAGAATAATCGTGATTGGACGTACATTCACGGACAGTTCTGAGTTGTAACAAGCCAATTTACTTTGAAAGGAATCATTACAATCCAAAAGTGTCCGTGACTGTACACTGAAATGGTTCCTTAATTATTATTTTTATTTGCTTTATTTTACTTCGCTTTTTGTGCCATTTTTGGCTAATTTGCGAAGATGGAGATGAGTGATGATGACATGATGAAATTGATGCATGGACACTCGCAAACATCCACGCCCAGGCCGGGATGAACCCGGAACCCGTAGCGCGATGTGCTAACCACTCCGCCACGGGGGCCGGCACTGAAATGGTTCCTATCAGGAATTCAACACAAACTCCTTCCCCTTCGACTCAAGAGCAATATCTGAACGCCCACCATTACACATTTCTTAACGGGGACAGAGATGGGGTTCTACTGCTGAAAAAAAAAACATTTTGAATGTAAATATTAGTAGGAAAACTGAGCGATGTAAAGTGCATGATTTTCTTCAAGAAAAAGTAAAAAATGAAGGTACTACCCCATAATCCCCACCTCGATGCGCCTCTCCGATCTTATTACCAGCAGGAATCTGGGGTCAAAAGTGGAGGATTTTTTTGTAAATGGCGCAGGTGGTCGAACAGAGTTGGAAGTGATGCATTCATTGAGTTATATATAATGTATCTCTGATCTTTAGATTCCAATTTCGATCGAACCGGGAAGTGGCCATTTGAGGCAGAAGTGTAGCCAACTTTTCGACAGTGTCTCCACACTTAATTTTCTGTATTTGGTTACTTAACACCGTGTTTCTACTTATTTGTTTGTCCAGAATTGTCAACATCTGGGGTGTAAGTTCGTATTTAACGAATGTAAATTTACAGTCAAAATAACCATTAATCGTGTCTTTGTGAAAATGTGTAGGGGTGTTGTGGGTATGTTAATAAATCATTTCTTTAACCCGTGACGCAACAGCCCCCGAGGGTCAGCTCCCATCTGCCGAGGCGTGGCGTGTGGTGAGCACAACGAACCCCTAGTCGTCGTCGTATGTTTTCGTGACCTGGTTACGCTACTCATTTGTATCTCCCCACTTTCCTCATGATGGTTGGTGGGCACCTGTTCCATACACAGGCCCAAATCTAAGGAGATAAGTTGTTACGTTTCCCCCAGGAGACTCGAACCTGCGCGCGTCTCGCAGTCGGAGCCTAAAGCACGACGCCTTAGACCGCACGGCCACAATACGAGACATAAATCACTTCTGGGGCCTGGAAATATTACAATGACGTACAAAAACTGTCCATTCAATGCAAACAAATGTTATTCTGTATAATCTATAAGCATAAGTCTAAACAAACCTCACTTTTCGGAATTTGGGATATTAGAAATGAACGGTGCTTCGGAACTATTTGTTGCTAATAGACCAAAGCTTCGGCAAGTTGACCAATCGCTATAAATCGCTGTACGTGTCACGGGCGTAGCCAGAAAACTATGTAGGGGAGGGGGGCAGGCCGATTCCATAAAACTGAATAGCAGAAATTAATACAGTGTGGCTACTCTAGAACCATGATAACATTCAAGTATAACTCTCGGTTTTTCAAGTCGAACTCCCAAAAATTCAAGGATACAGTCACGGACACTACTGGGTCGTAACAATTCCATTGAAAGTTAATGTGGTTGTTACAACCCAGAAGTGTCCGTGACTGTACAAGAAGCAGATGTTTTCTCTATTTCAACCTTACGTATTACGGCCTCGCACCACTCTCACACAAATATATTAGCAATATAAAGGTTCTGTGCGATTCAAATTTATCCAAAACTTCTAATGCAATTCCATTAAACGCTATACATATTTAAAATGTTTAATTTAAAGTTCGGAGTTTACGTTTGGCACTTCACATACTCAGACTCGAAATTCATCTCCATACGAGACATACCAATCTATGAAAAATTGATAAATTGTATAAGAATTTCAAACTCGAAATGAAGTAATCAAATTCATGATATCTTATCTTGCAATAATCTTCCGTCTGTAAGATATGCCCTGTCCCATCTATCTCGGGAGCAGGCGAATGAGAACTAGTCTCCGCGCAAGTAGTGACGCGAGACGGCTCTACTAATGAACAGTGAGAGGAATGGGATTGCGTAACGGAGGGGGGGGGGGAGGCGTTTGGAGTTACCCGCTTTCCCTGCTTCGCTCTTGCCCACTGGATTTCCCTCCCTCTTCTCTGTCGCTATGTGCGGCCCTGCTCCACAGTTGGCTGTGACAGGGTATAATTGTTCTGCAAAGGACACTAACGAAGTCAACGGATTGATTCTGTTTATTTTCCACGCAGCTTTCATTTGCTTCCTCCATAAAAATAAAAGCTAGACTGTGAAATAATTGCCTCAGGGTATTTATAAATGTGCATACATTTAATGGGATTCCGATGAATAAAAGTTGCAATTTTGCACATCTACGGAGAAGAATTCACGTACAATTCCCGATGAGCAGCCGCCCTGTAATAGTAGTAACTAAATAAAAATGATTATGAACTACAGAGACCGATAACGAGACAAGTACCTGTAAAATCTGAACGAGACAACGTCCGAGACTCTCAGTCTTGTTTTGAGACTTGTCAGACGAAACCAGGGGCCCAGGGTTCGAATTCCGGCCTGGGCATAGGTGTTCTTTGTGAGTGTACCTTCATCCTTTCAATCATATCACTCATCCTCATCGTTACGATTAGCCACAATTGGCAAAAAAAGTGAAGTAAAATCAATCAAAACGGAACATTGCCTTACACAGGGTTCGACCATAGGACCTCTGGCTCAGCTAACCCCTCCACCAGAGAGTCAAGCAGAAGTATAGTGTCATACAACAGACGAGGATTGATTGATTGATTTGCTTTACTTTACTTAGCCTTTTGTGCCACTTTTGGCTAATTTCCGAAGATGGGGAAGAGTGATGATATGATGAAATTGATGAATGGACACTCACAAACATCCACGCACAGTTCGGGATTCGAATCCGGGATCCCTGGCGTCAGTGGCAGCGATTAGGTGGGGCAGTTTCCCCCACTTTTACCCATGCTAAACCTTATATACAAAGGGAAATATACTGTATTTGCCCCCTCTCCCCGTTTTGACACCTTGCCACCTTGGAACCCAATCGCCGCCACTGTCTAGCGTCGTAGCGCGATATGATAACCACTCCGCCACGGGGGCTGCCGAACTGAAGAGGAAAGATGCAAAAAGCAACATATATATACAAGCGCTACTTTACCCCATTTTTCAATGGCTGGTAAACCTGTTAGTAGAATACGTACTATAGGTTATAATTTCATGTCGTGCATGCATACAAACACCCTTTATCCATTTATGAAAAATTTCCGCAAATTAAAAGCAAATAAAACAACTGTCACTGACAAATACGTAACGTAAACAAAGAGATTTTAATTCTTCTGTTCGGAATAACTAATTGGTGTGAATCCGACAGCGTGGTCTAAAATGTACGTCGTATATATATATATATATATATATATATATATATATATATATATATATATACCTACCTTCCAGCGATCGAACTTTCAATCCTAGGTGGTCCACGCAGTGTGAACGTGAAGGCAGGTCTGATACCAGGGGATTTTTTCTACGGTGATACAGTACAATTTGCTCTGGAGATCACTCAGCATCCACTGGGATTCATGCCAGGGAAAGGGAGAGCAATGCTACAGGTTAAAGACAGCTGGAGTATGGTGTTGATCGCCATCACAACTGCTGATATTGCGAAAGTTCTATGTTACAATTGTACAATCTTGTTGACTTAATATTTTGTATGGATGTCACCTCATCGGCTATTATCACCTCAACTGAGACAACGAAACGCAGGTCAAATTTCATGGTCATACTGGTATGGTCTGATAGGGATCGAAATGTGGTCTTGGCGAGACTAAAACTGGAGGGTTGATTGTCAGAAAATCTCACCCCAATAGCCAGAATATAATTGACAGAGCACGGGTTTAACATCCCTGTCCCTATATGTGAATTTTACCAACATATTCTACCAAGATTAACACTTTAGACGTTAATAAATTTCTAGGTCCACTAGCCAATGGCCAATGACGTAAATAAAAGAAGCAATGACGCACAAAAAAATATAATCTTCCCCTACGAGTTCGATGAACAAACACAAGTGGCTTTCTACCATGCTTGATATATAGAAACAAAAGTTTAGCGTCCATTTATTAAAAATCCTAGGCCAATTTACATTAGATGATTAGTTGTACTGTTAATATTTTACAAAACTTCATATGAGTCATATTATTCTGTTATTTGTCGCACTAGATGTATCTTAGTAGATGGAAGTCCGGGGCTGTAGCCCCTCAAACCCCTATCGTAAATCCGGACCTGACAACACTACTGCATGCATGTAAGCAAACAATGTACAAGAAAAGTTTTTGTTTAGAGAGTATAAAGTTCACTTCACTATCTCTTTACAAATATACAAACGGACAGAAACACACAAAATAAGCAGAACGAGAGCAGGGAGAAGCAGTATAAACCCCCCCTTCCCCAATACTTGGATTTTTAAACAATACTTCCACTTCAAGGTGTGCCGAGAGAGAGGAGTGTTTCGGGGTTCAACCACCACGAAATATCTTCGGAATAGCAATATGGAAAATAAAGCATAAAAGACTGTTAGAATTAGCATTAATTTTCCAATTCTGTTATTATATAGCAACATTTAAATCCTAATGTTTCAATTTCTTGCCTACAGATGGAGTTCAACTGTTATGTAAACATCTGAAACACCATGTTGTAGCGAAGACTCTAAATCAATCAATTGAAGTTTTCCGCACAGAAATTCGAAAGCAAGTACTTCCTAGGAAAACAGTGTGCATGATACAAAATGTTCATGTACACAAAGGTATATATGAGGAATTATCTGTGCCTGTGTTTAATTTATTAAGATTATGACGCTATCAAAACCCCTCCCGCAATTTTTACCTGGGCACACCCCTTCTTCCACTGGCAAATAAAAACCTGTCTCGTTATGAAAATAAATTTGGGAAATCTCTCATACAAGTGACTTGAAAATAGGCAATATCATTTCAAAAAATACAGAAATTCTGCAAGTTTAATTTTAAAAATGTGGAGGCACATAGTGGTTCGGATCCCACTGTAGGTCCAGTCCCAATTAGCCTTATTGTGCATAAAGTAGACTTAAAACACCAACTCAATCAATTTTAAAAATCATAGGAATATATGCAGATTGGCCTATTTCTTCCAACTTTCGATTGAAGGCTAATTATAAAATATCTTACTTCAATCAATTTTTCAGATAACATATAAGCTTAACATTGCAATATTGTACTATAATATTCCCGTGGTTTTTGTTTGCCCTCTTGACATGTGAACACAAACGTCTTCATTACTACTGAATAACAAAATTCTTGCAACTGTACCTTGATCGGCCAGACAAAATTATCGGGGAATACAGGTTATAATTTGAGACTTTAGGTGGCAGCAGTGTATCGATAATTTTGCATCTGCGTTGTAGGGGTAAATTTAAAGCTAAAATGACCAAGGACTAAACATTTGTGAAAAAGAATAGAGAGATGTTCAGAAAATTTGAGAGGTAAACAAACTGTGGGCGTACAATAAATACCTTTACTACATGTTCATAATACTCTCGTAGCCCTTTACTCAAATTACGACGATTAGTATGAATGATGATTTGTCGAAATCGAGGAGAGAACAGATATCTGGCAATGGGACAGTACGTGAGTACCGTTCGGAGTTGAGACCACGAATCGCCCGGTAAGGTGGTCGACGGCATTCGACCTCGCTACCAAAGTTAAAGAGTTCGGTTCTGGCTGGATCTGGGACGGGTTTTCTTTGAGAGTGTCCCTTTATCAATTTCATGTAATTCATCATTCGTTCTCATAGTCGCGATTAGCCTAAAGTGGAAGCAAAGTGACGTAAAATAGCAAAAATACAAAATCATGAATCGAACACTCGACGCTCTAGGTCGCTGTTGGCCCAATTTCCAGAGAAAACAAAGTCGATCGACGGAAATTATGCCAAAGGTATAGAGCCGACTACATATAACCAACCCCTCATGTGATACATAGCTACGCCACTGTTAATAGGTTAGTACTCACCCAATGTAGCTCCACGCACGTAGTCTACGAATTCCTTGTAGCACTAGAAGCACTTGAAGGAACCCAATTCGAACAGAAAAAACACGCCGTAGATCACACAGGGACTGTCAGACGTAGCACATGCCTCTTTTGGGGGGAGGGGTTAAAAAAAGCAAACAAATGCACGCCGAATTGTCTTTACTGACAGCCGATCACTTACGGAAACAAACCGACTAACGACAGATACTTGGATAGAGTGCAGCGGCAGCTGACAGACACTGATGTTCGTCAATGTAAATCCAATTCGTTTGAGCTTTCAACGTGTTTGAACCAGTTTAATGGGAGAAGAAAATCACAGGCCGGTTCAGTACGGACGATGTGGGGTAAAAATATGCCAAAACGTTCACTGAAAATTCCGCGGAAAACGCACTTCCAATCACGAGGTCACTGCTTAAAAAATCACTCCATCCAACACTACGGCACAAACTTGTTCACACTTGCTCTTCACTATCACGTGTCTCGATCCAAACAGAAGAGAGTTCCGGTTTGATTTTGACCCTGGTATGTTATCTAGCAGCAGCACAGGTCCAAGGGGAAAATTGGCCGCTACAAAATTTTTTGGGTTCGCGCGTACTCTGAATGTATACAACGTCGTTGACCTTGTCTTTACTTTTGGCCAGCAGCCACGATAGCGCTATATATACGCAGAGACTAGTCGGGAGAGGGGAGGCGAGTTTTGAGATGTCAGTTTCTCTCCTCCGCGGTGTGGGGGTTATCGCGTCAGACAATAACACCACGGCAGTCTGTCTCGCTCAGATCTCTGGGCACACACTGATGCAGCTCGCCTCGTGCGCCTCAGACTAACCGCCCAGCACCATCGCTCGTCTCGTGCAACTCACCTCGCTCTTGAACTCTCGCAGAGCCAGCACCGCCTGGCGGAGGTCCGTCGCAACCGTGCTGAAAACAGGCGCACTCTCACAAACACACACGCGCGCAGAGCAGAGGTTCGATAATGCTAGACTGCTGCTGGTCACGTGGTTTCCAGCGGAACGGAACATTTTCCCTTCGAGGGGGGGCACACAACAGCAGGATGCACGCGGACTGGGGCCTTTCTCAGTTCTGCGCATAGGTGCCAACTCTGTTAATTGTCGACCAGAAGCGGGCACTGCTCGGCAGTTTAGCAAACTAACATCATTTTCAACACAAATTCTCTTGACTTTTTAAAAACCCTATTTTATACGTATACAGTGTTCGAATCGATGACCTAGTGCAGGTGTATCCATCAGAAATATAAGCGAGGAGGGTTAAAACGTAAAATGTTGTTTTCTGAAAGTGAGAGTTATACAGGGTGATTGGTAATTCGACCTATTCCTGGAAAGGGGTAATACTAGAGCACATTTGCAACAAATTTGACCCTATGCACCGGGGGTCGGAAATCAATGGGTTTCGAGGTATTGCAGTTTGTAGATTTTCATGACATATTCCGACTTGCGAACAAAAAACTAATAGTTGTGAAAAAACTACTACACCCTGGGCACTTAATCCACATGTTGCTAACAGCTGACGAATGAGTGAATGGGGAAAAAAATCATGCCCAAAATTCCCATACCCACAGAAAGAAACAGTCATTGGAGCACACGTCATGAAGAAATTTGGAAATTATCGTTTAAATCGAAGAGGATTACTAAAAAAAATGGGAACACACTTAGCGTAAAAATTACGGGAAAAACTTCCTCGTTTCATAAGCTCTCCAAAACGATACAAATGTTGTCAACTGGCACACGGGTTGGGGGAAAAATATGATTAAAAAGCGGAGAAGGCGCGTTGTAGACCTCTTTGTAAAGTGAAAAGAAGTTGTCCGTTGTGAGAAATAAAGGAACGAAAATGAGTGAAATAATCATGTTATTTACAATTCTCATGATTCCAGGTTGTCACAATTAACTGTTACGAAAACTACAAACCCTGTTCAAATTGCCTCCCCGGTTACGTATGCAAGCACGCAGCCTGCGGCGTACTTCAGACACAGTCACTCGCGTTGACACTCTGTCTCTTATGTATTGGGCGGCTGTCACAATTCTCTATCTCAACTCTTCTTGGGAATCCACTGATGTACTGTAGACTAACTCTTTCAAGTGACCCCAAATGTAAAAGTCGCATGGCGTCAAATCCGGACTCCTCGCACGCCAGGGGGTAGGGCCGCCTCGACCAATCCATCGCATGGAATAATTGTCGTCCAGCCACTGTCGCACACCCAGGAAATAGTGAGCTGGGTAGCCATCATGTTGGTAAATCATACCCCTTTTTGTGGCGAGCGGCACATCCTCCAGCAGCGTCGTCAATCCAGTAGTCACCCTTAGTTTTCGTAGGTAATGCCGTTTACGTTTTGTGGCAGATAGAATGGCCCCATCAAATGATTGTGGATGATTCCCATTTAGCGAGAATTTTCTCTGGTGAGCCTTTTCTTTACATTTTCTGGGGTTATGACCCTTAGGGGACCAAAAATGCCCATTATGAAAATTCGTAATACCATCGCGGTCGAATTTGGATTCGTCCATCCACAGAATTCTTGTCAGATGATGGGGGTCTACAAAGCACCTTCTCCGCTTTTTATTCAGATTTTTCCCCAACTCGTGTGCCAGTTGACAACATTTGTATCGTTTTGGAGAGCTTATGAAACGAGGAAGTTTTTTCCGTAATTTTTACGCTAAGTGTGTTACCATTTTTTTGAGTAATCCTCTTCGATTTAAACGATAATATCCAAATTTCTTCATGCTCCAATGACTGTTTCCTTCTGTGGGTATGGGAATTTTGAGCATGCATTTTTTCCCCAGTAGTCACTCATTCGTCAGCTGTTAGCAACATGTGGATTAAGTGCCCAGGGTGTAGTAGTTTTTCACAACTTGGTCGCAAGTCGGAATATGTCACGAAAATCTACAAACTGCAATAACTCGAAACCCATTGATTTCCGACCCCCGGTGCATAGGGTCAAATTTGTTGCAAATGTGCTCTAGTATTACCCCTTTCCAGGAATAGGTCGAATTACCAATCACCCTATATATTGATGCTTGTGCCTCCTTTCCCATATTTCTTCTCAACAAAAACAGCTCCTAAAGTGGAAATGTTAACTGGGGAGCCTTTGGGTTACCTTAGAGGATACTCCTGTGGTTTAACATGGTGACAACGAAATAACTGGGGGAGGGATGCTTTGCGAAAATTAGCTGTGGGTTCTATCCCCCGTATCTCACCTCACTTCGAGCACTGAACAACAACAATAAATCATGGAACATATTTCTACATTGTACATAATATGAAAAGACGATTTGTCTCCATTCGCTATTAGCCTTTGTGGGCATCGTCGCCTTGAAATCAAGTAGTTCCGGGTTCGATACCCGGTGGAGGCACATAGTGGTTCGGATCCCACTTTAAACTGTAGGTCCAGTCCCGATTAGTCTTACTGTGCGCAAACTGGACTTAAGACACCAAAACAACCAACCAACTATTAGCCTTTGTATCATTCCATGTCAAATCAATCAATAAAATAATATTTTTGAACGTTTAGGATTCACATATTTAAGATTTTTGGGCTCCTAGTTTTTGAGTTATTAACTTTCAAAAAAGCAAAAAATCCAAAAATTTTACGACATTTTGAAATCTTAAAATAGCTGTAGATCAAAAACTGTTTGACCTAAAGAACTCAAATTGATGTCATTCTCTTCTGCTTTTAATGAGCTTTAATATGAACATGACTGTGCTGTTTGAATTTTGTAATTTTTCAGAAACCCGAAAAACTTTTTTTGAAAATCTCAAAAACACCCCTTTTAATTTATTTATTTTTTAAAAAAGACATCAATTGACTATTTGGGTGCAGTATTTCATAATGGGACGGACATGGGTTCCTATGGAAATTACTGTTTTTGTATTGTAATGTGTGTGTGAAATTTACTAAATTTGTGAGTGGTTGATGTTGAAGTCTTCATATTAGTCTATTTTATAATTCTTGGACTACAAATAATATGAAAATACCTAAAATTTATCACTTTTAATATTAGATAAGCAAATTGAAAAAGGGACGAGGGGAAATCATTAAATAACAGCAATATTATAATATTATTCTAAAGTTCATGGAGATTTATGCACAACGAAAATTGTATTTCTGGACTCAAAATGGTTTCTTAGTAACACTCCACAAAGATGTAGTGACGATCAAACAATATACGTCTGCGCACTAGCTCGTACAACATGGCTCCCTGTAGAAAAGCAACGAAGTGTTATTCGCTTTTTGTGGTCAGTGGGAGTGAAACCTTCTGCAATCTACACCAGAATGAAAGTTCAGTACGCCGACAATTTTTTTTAAGTCAGAGGAAAGTGTATGAACGAGTGGAAAGATTTAAAGACGGAAGATGAAATATCACTGATGAACACCAGAGTGGGTGGCTAGTTTGCGTGGCAACTGAAGCAGTGAAACAGCAGATCGACCAGCAAATCCGTTAATTTAGAACACTCTCTCCAGACTTGAACCTTCCTTCTGCTGTAGGTTTCAGAAGGTTTCACTCCCATAATAAAATTCTGGACTAAAATAGTCAATTTATGTCTTCAAAACATATATTTTTTAACAAAAAAAATTGAAAGGGGTATTTTTGAGATAAAAAAAAAGAATGCTTTTTCGGGTTTCTGAAAAATTACAAAATTCAAACAGCACAGTCATGTTGCATTTCAAATTAAATCTCATGAAAAGCAGAAGAGAATGACACGAATTTGAGCTCTTTAGGTCAAATAGTTTTTGATCTGCTGCTATTTTAAGATTTCAAAATGCCGTAAAATTTTTGGGATTTTTGCTTTTTTTGAAAGTGAATAACTCAAAAACTAAGAGCCCACAAAATCTGAAATTTGGCAGTTTTACTGGTACTACTACTGTACCAGAAATGATCAATTTCTGAGATGTCAAGGTTCAGACCATTGGTTGATTTGACATGGAATGACCCCCTTTTTAAATATATACAATTGTTCTTTTGGCGACCTGTGCACGCAGAATGGTCATCGTAACATGCTACGAAGCTAGAGGTGCCAGACTCGAACCCTGGTCAAGGCGTGGATGTATCGTTGCGTTTGTCTCATCAGCACTTCTTTCTGCTTTAATTGCTTTTAATCAAATAACCTTCACTCTCATACTTTACACACTTACACATAATCGAAACTACGCACACATAAAATCACCAAACAAAATATACAACATGAGAACACGTCCACACAACGTCACATTTTAAGTACTGAACTCATAACACCATCTCAGTCAAACAGACGTACTAAAACACACTGCATATCTAAGAAAATGTACACAAAACAAATATCATATTAACAAACTTTGTAAACCGGGTTTGTTCCGGACTACCGATCAACTCAGGTACCAGATCCTGTGTATTACGTAACTTGCAGGACTGTACCTATATGTATTCTTCGAAGAAAACGATATTCCGTGGAAAAGAGCTTTCTGGTCTTTTTAGGTACCAGAACATAAGCGCATACTCCCGAATGAATCCGGTCTTCCGGTGGTTCCCCCCCTTCTTTTCATCACCATTTCGTCGGTTCATCATTCATTGGCGTTGTCACGATTAATCAATGAAGCAGAAAAGCGACATAAAATAACCAAAATAGAGCAATTGCTCATTAACTAGCATTAATAATATTTTTTACATTAAAAAGCATCACGAACAATCTAATCTCTCTCTGGTTTATTTAGCATCATATAAGATTTAGTTACGAAATTGGTACAGAGTTTTCTTTCCAAGTTGTGCTCTCGTTTTACAACATATACGTACTTCGATCAATTTCTAAATTTTAGTTACATTAGCATGTAATATGTTAGATAAGTCATAATCTCGTACTCTTTTAGTGTGCTATATAGCATATAATAATAATAATAACAATAACAATAAAATAAGCTTGCTTTAACCCATTGTGTATTATAAAAATCAAAACGTTTATTTTTTTCTGTGAAATAGACATTGAGCCCCTTGCAGTAAGCTCTGCATCTCAACAACATCTCTACAATCTAGATCATAGCGCTACCTATGAGCGGAAGAGACAAAGAAACCACTCTAAAGAGACAAGGAAACAAAACAGAAAGAGTGATACAGAGAAATAAAGAGACAGAGAGAGAAAGTGTATGTGGTATGTTAATCACAGTGGCGTATACTGAGTTCAAGATCTGGGCTATATCACTGTCACGTGGTCCTAGGCTATGAATAGAAATAAGTTTACCAAGTCCTAAGAAATTAGGTTGCCAACTCATAGGAAATCTGGTTGCCAACTCATAAAAAATCAGGTTGCCAACTCATAAGAAATCAGATTGCCAACTCCAGAATCTCCATCATCTCACCGATATGAATAATTTTGATTACAATTTCTGATCGATTTTTCTCCTGTGTTTTATTCTCTAAACTCCAGGCTTCGCAGATAGCCTAACTAGCCTAGAAAATACGCTCCTGGTTAATCAGTAACCAGGACAAAATCGTGGAATGAAAATATAACAAGAGAAATAAGCAAACAAGAAAATACATCCTAACACGGCTGCATGAAGACGAAAATATAAAAAAGCAAAACAGAAATGTGAAGAAGGACTAGGAATAAAAAGAAAGAATTGACCTTGCCTGTGGGTGTCCATGAGTTATTTTTGTTCTTTATAATGTTAATACCAGGGTGGCCTCTGAGGGAAGGGAGGTGAAGAGAATTCCCTCCTCTGGTTTCTACATACCCCTCTGCTTGGCAATTTTCACTTTTGGGTGGGGAACTACATAATATGTATATAATATTCCAATGCTTCAAGGATGGTCACTAGAAATCACCGCCCTCCATCCACTGGAAAATTTTCAAATAGCACGACGTATCCAATACAACAACAAGTGCAGTATTTAAGGTACATTATTGTTGAATGATATAAGGTAAAAAAAAAAAGGTAAAGCCTTACCCTGTGCTTTGCACCACGCCATGAAGGCGTATAGGGGGTGTGGAGTTATGGCCTCTGCACGCTTTCTTGATCACGGCCGAAGGTGGGGGTGATGTGATCAGCACCACGCCCCTGGTCGCCTTTACCTTCCAGAGTTTCCTCCAGGTACCCACTTTATACGACGCTGGGTCGGCGCCGAAGCAGCTTGAACAGGTGGAAAAAATCCCGGTTCTCCCCGGCCGGAGATCGAACCCGGGTCTCTCGGACGGGAGCCAGACGCCCAAACGACTTTTTTTAAAGAATGCACTGAGCTACCGCGGCTCGCATGAATTTACAAATGTGGAACCGAGGAAAGAATATCTAGTGAAGAACTCCTTCCCCCACCCCCCCTCAATGTGAATATTGTGCAGTGAACAGATATAGTAATCAGAATTGGACATAGCCTATATTAAAATATAAGATACAAATCATAAATGTTTTGGTTTGATTTTTTGTGTATCAAGTTGCTAAGTCCGAATTTGAGTTTGTGGTTATTGCGTCATGCATTTAATTACTCCATCCTCATTGCCGCGATTAACCTACATTCGTATACAGGGTGTCTTAAAAGTAGTTGCGCAAACTGACACAGGTAAAAGTACACGATAATGGAAGCAAAAAAGTTTCAGTTAACATGGATCTGCAAACGAGCTGTTTTCGAGATAATTGCGAGTGTGTGGTTACAAGCCACCACTGACTTCATTTTTGTAAACGTCGTCCTAGTTGGTAAAATGTACTCCTCGTTGCTGTAAGGTTCCATTTTCACTAAGCAGTACAGCACAACTGACGTGACTCCCACAGTAAGATTAGACTGTGTACTGATTGTATCCATCCTGTTTGATTACAACGCCACCTCTCGAAAAAGTTCTGTTTTGTAAACAAAGAGCAAACCTCGGACCGCGCAAGGAGTAATGCACTCGGTTTTTACAAAATACAATGAATGACGGGTTGTAACCACACATTCGCACACATTATTAGCATTTTACCAACTAGAACAACGTTTACAAACAATGAAGTCAGTGGCGGCTTGTAATCACACATTCGCGATTATCTCGAAAACGGCTCGTTTGCAGACCCATGTATACTGAGACTTTTTTGCTTGTATTATCGTGTACTTTCACCTGTGTCAGTTTGCGCTATTACTTATGAGACACCCTGTATATGTGACGTAAATTTACTATAACGCAAGTAAATGTACCTGTTCCGCTCATCAGTATTAACACGTTTGATTGATTGATTTGGTTTATTTTGTCTCGCTTTCCTGCCACTTTTGGCTAATTGCGAAGATGAGGATGAGTCATGATACAATTAAGTTGGTGAAGGAACAAACATAAACACACATGCCCAGGCGTGGATTCGAACCCGGGATCTCTGACGTCGTAGAGCGCTGTGCTAAACCACTTCGTCATTGAGGTCGGTGCTGTCAGATTCAAGGACGACATGGTGACGGCGGCACGTTTCGGAAGCGGAGAATTTTCTTTCCGTCGCTCGCAGTAAGCGAAAATCGCCTCGGAGGCAAAGACTTTCGCTTCGTTTCGTCTCGCCTCCGTTTTGAGGTCCGCTGAGTCAGCCACAGTACAGATTAGGGATAGCCACACAATACGTATAACGGATATCCGGATTTCCAATTATCATAAATCATTTTCGGATGCAACGAATAATTCTGATATCCTGATAATCTGAGTATGCGGAGAGTACGCATATTCGGATAATCCCAATATCCAGATAATTCGGATATCCGGAAAGAACACATTTGTAGAAAATCTGAACAGTGAAATACGAAACTAGCGAACAAAAGAGCATGTGGGTAAAGTATAAACGATAATACTCTGCGGATTATGCACACATACGATATCCTGACATTTCGGATAATCCCAAATATCCGGATAATCCGAACATCAGGTATCCGGATAATTTTGATATCCAGATAATTCTGATATCCGCATAATTTGGATATCCTGATAATTATGATATCCGGATAATTTGGATATCCGGATAATTCTGATATCTGGATAATTCTGATATCCGCATAATTTGGATATCCTGATAATTATGATATCCGGATAATTTGGATATCCGGATAATTCTGATATCCAGATAATCAGACCAATTCGGATATCCGGTTAACCCGTAAATTCGGATATTTGTAATCCGGATAGAAAATTATCCGATATCCGGATTTGACCATCCCTAGACACATCGCACAGGAGTCATCGGGAGTCGAGCGCGGGGCCCTACCGAAAACAATTTGCTGATGAGTTGCTGACTACGTCAACCCTACCCTTCCCTCGAATCGAAAGCAAGACACTTGAAAATCAGGAGACTCTGAAGTGCCGTGAAGAACTCCCATCTGCCCTACAAAAAAAAACAAAAAAAACAGTGCTTTTTTCGTTCCGATCGTAAACAAAAGAGTTTCGCACTGCTTCCATTCATCTCCCGCGCGAGAAACAACGGGGCGGAAGGGGGAGGGGAGGCAGGCTCCCCGTTTAGCATCTGTTAAATTCTCTTCAGCCCTCCCGCTATCTCAACCCATTGTCAGAATGTGGAACGGAGGTTCAGTCAAAACTGTCTTGAAAGAGGCGGAGAACGAGGACAAGGGGACCCGCGATAATTATGTAACAACTTTTTGCACTTAGGGGACCTACCCCTTCCCTCCCCCCGCTGCCACCGCCGTGTCTCTTTCCGTTTGCGAGGCGGAAGGCGGTTTTTTTCCCCAGAAAGTGTCACTTGCTTCATTTTCTCCACGCTCTTATGTGCACTTGTGCGGTACCGTGTGCGCATGCGCCGTAACTCATAAAATGTGTCGTTGACATTCGCTCTCTTGTCATCTTCTCCGAAGCGTGTGCTTTCAATTTGTCGTAACGGGCCTCTCTCTCTCTCTCTCTCTCTCTCTCTCTCTCTCTCTCTCTCTCTCTCTCTCTCTCTCTCCCTCTCTCTCCCTCTCTTTCCCAATTTTTTACCGCTCCCCTTTTTTATTTTATTCGTCTCCCATTCTTTCTGCTGGAGGGACTGCTTGCGGTTAACAATGGATGGTAAGCAGCCACCATAGCAGTATAAGCAGTGTTGCCACCATAGGCGTGCGAACAGGGGGGAGGGGTGCTGTTGCCCCATTCCTAATACTCTCACTTAGAAATTTTGTGTAGAGAAATATTATTACTGTTATTAAACAATAAGATTGCCTTAAAAAGAAGTATTTTCAAGCCGACGAAATTTTCAAACAACTACAGTGCATTTATTTCCTATGTACAGTAAAACCTCGTTAATCCGGACTAATGGGGGGGATAAGTTGACCTGTTTAACGAAAGTCCGGATTAACTTAAATAACCTAAAAAACAGTAGAAAGTGCATTAAAACTCCGTTTATAGCAACAAAACACGTTTATTATGGTGTATTTAAAGGGCATAGGCCTAAATACACTATACAGTACAGTACAAAGTCTGCGGGAAACAGAATTTCATCAGTGGTTGGCTGCCTTTTCTTTGGGAAATTCTCTTGTTGACTTCTAGCCATATTTAAAACCTTGCATTCTGCTTTTTTCTTTTTTTCCTTCCTTTTGACTTTTGCCTGTCTGGATTAAGCGAAGTCCGGCTTATCGGGGTCCGGATTAACGAGATTTTACTGTAAATACTTGCAATTAAGACTCACGCATTTTATTCGTTAGCCTAGTTGTGTTACACCTATGGGGTCGTGGAATAAATTGCTCACACATTGGAAATGAATGTGTAGTTGTCTTGAATCTGCTGTATGACATCATGTTTGTATGAAAATTAGTCTGAACCACACAGAAGGAAAATAAAAGGGGGAGGGAAACAGATAACTTTTGTGCCACCGAAGCTGGAATTATTCCTCCGAGATGTAAGTTTTGCTCACAAACTTTCCGGCTCTATCAGACAGGTCCAAAAAACAGCCTTGAAGTATGGTCTTGTCGGAAGTGACGTAACCTAGTGCAATTCGAGAGCCAAGTACACGAGCAATTGAGTCCATAGGGCGCAGCAGGCGAGATTGTAGAACTGTGCACTCGTTGTTCTTTTGTTTCTAATCGTGGAAGACGAAAGTCAAAGATGTTGGTTGTAGTTCTTTTAATGTGTTGTATTGTAAGTACAAGAACTTCTTAAAATGCTATGTAAAGTCTATGGTGAAAGACAAGTGTATAAAACGCGGGGAAACTATGTGTTCTTAGTTTTGTCTATCGATCGTATTTGGCGCTGAAGTCGAAGTGTAATTCGAAAGATTTCCGCCACCAGTAAAAGACTTTGACACTGAACAGCGAGACCGTTCTCGTATCATGCTCGCTTCAAGTACGGTCTTTAACCCTTCCTATCTGGAAAACGAACGGACCATGGTGGAATTCAACTACCAGCTAACTGTAGACCAGGCGAACGAGAACAAGTCTTTGCGCAAGTAGTGACGCGAGATGGCTCCACCAATGAACAATGAGAGGAACGGGATTGCGTAATGGACGACTGGAGTTACCCGCTTTCCCTACTTCGCTCTGCAGCATTGCAAACTTTTGAAAAGAATAATACCGTACGCACATTGCAAACGGACCGTATTTTTGTCTCCAGGTCCGTACGCTTGGTTTAAGAATTTCTTATGGAAATATTAGGGATAAAACAGCAAGTGTAAAATTTTGACAAGCCGTACATTTAGTGTACGGACTATGTTTGTACCGTACGGTTGGCAATGCTGCGCTTTCATCACTCGATTTCGCTCCTCTTCCTCCTCTGCCGCTATGCGCGGCCCTGCTCCACAGTTAGCTGGGACAGGGTATAGGTTTGGGGTGGCGTGGAGATTAAGGGGCGGACAAACAATTCGGACACCTGAACTGCCTTTCCTCCTTCTTCTTGTTGCCTAGTGACTTCAGTTAAGACATATTATATGTCACATGACAGGTTAATCAGTTTAAAATGAAAGAGCCAAAATTTATCTCCCTTACCCTTTTCTGTATGAAGGTCACCTCACCCTCTACAAGTATAGACACTCACCTGTAAGAAACAAAAGAGAAGCTTCATTAAAAACCAGCTGTATTTAAACAGCGCAACAGTTTCGATAAAGACTATGCAGGTAATAAAGTTATGAATGTATGAACATGTGTTAATATGTAATTTATGCTTCTAATTGAGCTTCCAATGAGCGTAGCCAAATGCTTAGCGCTCTTGCCTTTCGTGAGGTCGGTCAGGGTTCGATTTCCGATGGGAACACCAGACAACTGGGGAGATACTTGAAGAAGCAGAGGGCTCAGGTCTTGTCTCAAAAGCCAGAAAACAGTGGCGATGGTACGTGATACGCTGACCACGTGTCACACAATGGGAAAGGCACTTTTAACGCCTGGCCGTCGGAGGGAGGCTGTATTTGTATCATTGCATGAACATATGTGCCTATTTGGGGGAGGGGGAGCACTTTCTGCCTCTTCAAAAGACTTCCCTCTCAATATTAGCTCTCAGTTAAGTTCTTATAAAATTAAATTAATAGAGAAAAATACAGCAAATATGAAAACAAAATTGGTAACATTTCTTCCTCTAAATTGTGTATTAACTTAGTAGATAATATCAGTGAGGGTGCTAACACAGTGATTCTCAAAGTGTGAGCCGCTGTGGCTGTCTTACAGGGACGCCGCGAAATGTTCCAATGCATTCAATCAATGATATGATATGATATATATGATATGATTGTTCCAAATATATATATAGTACTTTTACAATAAAATGTTTCTGAATTTGATATATGTATTTTACTTTTAACTTAAGACATGGAAACTCTACACTAATTGAGCCTTGCAAGTGTTAGATAGGTTTTTGAAACACTAAGGACGCTGTGAAACAAAAAAGTTTGGGAATCCCTGTTTAACACAAAGGGTTGTTAGCAACTAAAAGCGCAGGAGGAAGGTGACCAACAAAACAGATAAGTAAACAAAGAACGATTTTCTTCTTCATAATAGCACTTTCTTTCTTTTGGCGGAGGCAATGAAGAGCTATTATACTCTGAATGAGCTACTAGCTTTGTCGTTATCTATGACAAGAAAGATGTATCTTGTCTCCTTCTTTGAACTTGAAGAATGGATTGTGAAACATGTTAATACTGCTACCACATAATAAACAGCCGCTAAGGAAGAACTTGCAGTTAAGAAGCTTGAAACATAATTACAATGCTCTTAAACCTGCACAAATACAAACATCCCGCAAAAATGCAAAATAAAAATTATTCGCAAGTTCTGTCTGAAGAGTTTGAGTTTTGCATTAAATCCACTTTATGCACATAAAGGTTAATTGGGACTGGACCTACAGTTGAAAGTAAGATCCGAACCACTATGTGACTCTACCGGGTATCGAACCCGGAACTCCTTGATTTATTTAATTTATTTCGCTTTTCTTCTACTTTTGGATAATCTCGACGATAAGAAGAGATGGGCGAAGGAACCATCACAAACATACAGGCACGACACAACACGAACCCCACAGAGGACTATACTGTATGTGAGTCCAGACGCCAGAGTCTCGCAAGTCTTCAAAATGCAGTCCAGGGTGTAGTACTTGCAGGAGATGTTGGTATTTGAGTGTCTCCAGAAAGGGTCACCCTTTAAACCGCGTGAACAACTTGATTACAATGTGAAGACGTTACCACTACGCTCACGGATTGCCATTGTGTTTAACATCAAGGCTAGGGGGAGAAGAACTTGAGTTTTCAGAAACTTTCAAGCTCTGGTTATGAATTTTAGATGTTAGAAAGAAGTTACTACCTCCTTACATCCAAAGCCCTCCTGCGTTGTTGGAAGGAATGATACGTGTACATTATCCACAGTTTCTCTAATACCAGCCATCACCACAACAGAGAGTGCAATCCCCACACATCAGCAACTCCCATGCAGACGATTTGTTCTACTTGACCCCCTAGAATCCCCTAAAACCAAAGAGTGGATTTCTGGCACGAGGACATTTCCTGAAGATATGCAAAGAGAGTTTGATAGGAGTTCTTGATGGCGCTGGGACAATGTAGTGGCTGGTTTGTTGGTCGCATCAGAATAGGTTGCTTTCATTGGCGACCGCCAGAAATCCCTAGATGATTCTGATCCTAGAGAGGACGTGCGCGGCCTAACTGTGGTATTCCCTAGTGAGGCGCCGCTCTATGACCTCTCCCCAGGTGGGGTGTTGTGCATACTGATCAGTAGGCGCAGAAACACAAGGGGGCGTCCTAAAAACTGAATGAGGTTAGAATGTTATATCTTGTATGATTGAAGATCTGCCCCCACGAAGCATCCTCGTCAGCAAAAGTAAAAATTCCTTCCTCGTAAGCATAGGCGTAACTTGGTGGGGGCAAGAGGGCTTGCCTCCACAAAAAATTCAGGTTTATTAAGATTTTACAAGTTATGGAACTTTTGTTAACATCTGAGAACTGGGGAGCAAATTAATAAAGAGTAAAATCTGTGCGATTTCGCAAATGTGACACTTATTTAGCAAATAATCCTAGATGCTATTTTTATGGGATGAAAAACTTTTCTAGTCTTCCCCCCCCCTCAAGTTAAACCTTAAGTTCAACTGTGCCCCAGACGCCTGGAGTCCCGGGTTCGAATCCCGACCTGTGCATGGGTGTTCTTTATGAGTAGGGCCCGGGACTTTATGTTGTAACATATTTTTCATTTGGCTTCGGATCTAATATAGGGGTGAGATATTTACATATCTGATGAAAATCAGCCGAAATAGACAAACTTGACAAAGCATATTTTGACATATTTCACCAATTTCGCGTTTTTACAACATATTTCTTCAATTGTGTTGTAATAAGACATATTTCTGTATAATTTCGTAATTCTCTCGCACATAATCGGTTATTTCATAATTTTTTCTTCGTAGCTTTAGCACAACGGATAGTTCATATTGTCGATGACAGGATATGGAAATTACGGAGGAAGAAAGGTGCCGTCTTTTCTTAGCACGAAACAATAATACCCCACTTTTTTCATCCCGCCAACAATTGATAGCCATGCAAACATTATTGAGGAAAAATGTTCTCTCTCATTGCTGCACGGGAAGTAATGAAGTTTCGTTCTCATTTCTTTGCCTTTTTCGCTTTTCACAAAAATCAGTCAAAAGTAAAAATAACATTCGGTTCATTACAGCCCCTACTCTACTCTATCGGGTATGGGAGAAATTCGAGAGTACTGTTGTGCATATTTTTGGCTATACTGGGAATATTTCTGCATTTTTCTGACATATTTGTAATTTTTCATGACATATTTTCCAATTTATATGACATAATTACATACATATTTTACAGTTCTATAGGATATAAAGTCCTGGGCCCTATTTATGAGTGTCCCTTCATCAATTTAATCAAATCATTACCCATTCTCCTCATCGCGATTAGTCAAAAGTGGCAGAAAAGCGAAGTAAAATAAACCAAATCAATCATTGGGCCCCAAGTTACGCATATACAGGTAAGGATGATTTTAGCCCCTGCCACCCAGAACAATAGTAATATTTGACACAAAAATTTACAATGCATTGCATGGTGCAAATATGGTATAACCCTCTGCCCACAAATTGAACTGGTACTACTGAGTGACATTGTGCCTCATCCTGATTGGTGAGCATGGTCGGGGCCTTGGAGAAGGAACGACCATTCCGATTCTTGAGGTATCGTCGTCAACAACGTGAAGGTAGGATTTGGAAGTATGTTAGATTGGGTTTTCTTTAATTTGTATTAGTAATTAATTTATCATTAATTACGACTTAGGGGAGACTGGGGCAGATTTGAACATCTCGAATTTCCCGGCAATGCGATGAAATTGTGCGTAGTTGACAGCTGTGAGAATAGATAACAACACTGCAGATGTCAGCTGGTAATCGGACCATTCATCAGTTAAGGTTTTTTACTTGTGCTGGTGCTGAGTTTGTAAGCAGCTTATTCGGCGTTTTCTTTGGATTTTTGAAACTATCATTGTGTAAAACAAAGAAAATAAACATGGTGATGGACAATTTGTTTGGTAATATTTATGCATCCACAATTTTTCTCTTACATCCTATGTGTTTTTAAGCGATGGATTTTTATGTATGCTGGTGCAGAAGTTGTCAACAGCTTGTTTTGAGTTTTCTTTTTAATTCTTGAAGTTCTTATTGGGTCAAACAAAGTGCACGAACATGGTGATGGACAATTTGCAGGGCAATACTCATGGATCACAATGTACACGTCGCATTTCATGCTAGACAAAGCTAGAATCTTAGTGCTGTTCAGTCAGCAGTAAAGAGATAACAGTAGACAAATTGTCCATCGATAATTTTAATCCATATTCTTCAAACATTCTAGTTTTTAGGGACAGAGCAGAGGTTGTCCTATATTTATTCGTTCTTGTTGTTTCAATTCTTGAACCTCAAGTTAAAGAAAGCAGAATGATTGAACGTGGTGATGGACATTTTGCCTAATATTATATTTGCCGTTGGCTGTAAGGTACTATCAAGAACGTCACGGCACGCTTACAAGCAGGGACGTTTTGACAGCCATTTTCAGTACTCAACTGAGATCTCTGAAAATAAAATCTCTTTTTGGACCATTACGTCAACTACTCACAAAAAAGTGTGCTTGAATGGTAGAAGGATTTATCAAAAATGGATTCCCATTTTAATGAAGCCACACCACATAAACATGTTCATGAAAAACGAATCGGTTGATTTTTTTGTAAAAAAAAAAGGACAGAAATCAATGGGAGGAGGTTGATACAGAAAAGAGGGGGGGTTCTATTTGAGCACATTTAATGTTTGAATTGGATCGGCGCGTTTGCCATCTGCCGTTCAAAATAAACAAGAGAAAAGCGCATGTACCTTCTCCCGTCATGCATCTCGGCGTATGAGCACTCGTCATAAATGTGCAAACGTTTAATATTTGATCAGTTTAATCCTGGAGAACATTTCTGTGCCGGACCGTTTATACAAACAACCCAAGTCGGGCGAATGCTCTCCCCCCCTCTCCAACCCCCCTTCATCATACTCGACAGGCAGAGTAGGGGAGGTAATATGTGAGCGAAATGAAAACCGGGCTCGTCGGCAGCTATGATGTTGCAGAACTTCTGTATCAATAGCATGACGGCCGGTGGAAAAAAATTGTATAATTGAATGGATTCCTGAATTCCCATAGGAGCGAAAGGGACGGGCGGGGCACGAACCCCCCTCCGTCAACGTTTGCTCTACCGTGCTCTGGTGATTCCGATGCCATTTTCTGCCATTCTACCCTTGCCATTATGTTCTGCTAGTCCAGAGGCGCAACCACGAATTTTTTGGTCTGGGGGGTGGGGGTGGGGGCAAGTAACAGGATAAACGTGTCAATAATAATAACCATAATAATAATAATAATAATAGTAACATTGTTGTTATTATAGTTAGTAGTAGTAGTAGTAGTACCGGTAGTATCAAGCCATTATTATACTCGTATATCACGCAAAAAGGAGGTAGAAGTAGGTGCCGAAGCATATATTACAGAATGAGCAGATAGCTGCCATACTATTATCTGTCTACATGAGAATCGGGTTTACCTCATCGCACAACACGAGGACAACATTGCGTTCTGACGTCACCGGGGAATCCTTTCATTATTAGACTTAATGCCTGAGTTGTTAGGTTAGACTTGTTATGTTTAGTTCTCTATACTGTATAATACATTTAAAATGTATTTATTCTAGAAGAACCAAACCTAACAACGTAGGCATTCTTCGTCTGACCTCAGAACTCAAGGTTGTCCTTGCGTTGTGCGATAAGGGAGACCCACTTGGGTCAATGTAAGGAAATACACGTGGCTAGGCATAGGAGTAATTTGGCGGGATCTAGTGTTGCATGAGTAAGTTGTGGTAAAAAGTAAATGTGTAAAGTTTTACAACTTGTCACTATTTATACTGTTTCTCATCAAATGTCAACCAGAAGCTGACCTTTCAACGTATTGTGGATGCACCTGTAAATCATGACGTCAGGATCCTTTATTTCTTCAGTAAGATTAAAAGATTAACAACATTATAAATTATATTATGGTCTGCTTCTTTCCAGTATTAAAATTAATAGCGAGCTGACTCCTACAAAACTTTTTTTTAAAAAATGATACATGGTTCAGTAAACCCGGGATAACAATCAACTTCTACCAGTAGCGGCGATTGAGTGCAAAAACTGGGGGGGGGGACTTTTCCTAGTGATACAACCGTTAAGTGTTATGGCGATAGAGGAAAAAAATAAACATCGAGTACAGAGTTGGTAGACTAGGCTTATCATTAAGAGGCCATAGTGCGTGGGCAAAAAGTGGCAGAAAAATTAAGGGGGGGGGGGCGACAACTGTCACCGCACGCCCCCCTAGTCTCTGCCACTGCATTATACTGTTTTTAATGATACAAGTATACTTGTACATACTTAATGAGCAACGATAACATTCACTGGACTATAGCAATGATTCCCAACCTTAGGGTGGTGCGAGATGGGCATAGGGATGCGGCGAGAAATTTTAGAGATAAACGAAAACAATTAGGAAATAGGCTTGATATGTAACATTTATGCTCTAAGCATCAATCGTAAGTCTTATATTAATAAAACAAACGCTTTTGAGTGATTTCCATTGTAGTAAACTGTATTCTATTCAGATGTTGGTTCCTTACATTATCTTTCAATGAATAACATTAGTACTGGAGTAGATATTTATTTGACAATAAACTTATCTTGCTCCTGATAACATATTCCACTTCGATTTAAGATTAAAAATTGAAAAAAAATCCTAACAAGGGTGCCGTAAAAGGTTTGGGAATCCCTGGATTATATGGTGGCGTCGGATGAAACACACATATTTAGGGTCAACGAAGTTAGTCGTAATTGATTGATTGATTGATTGATTTGGTGTCTTAAGTCCACTTCATGTACAGTAAGGCTAATCGGGACTGGACCTACAGTTTAAAGTGGGATCCGAACCACTATGTGCCTCCACCGGGACTCCTTGATTACAAGGCAACGACGCTGCCACTGCGCCATCGGGGAGGCCCCTAGTCGTAAGGTGTATTCTATGCAGCGTATAATGATAAAAATATAGGTTGAATTGTATATTTTGCAAATATGCTGTATAAAGAAACAAACTAATTGTACTCGTACTAATTGAGATGAGTGTACCTGCTCGTCTTGTAGTTCATGGACTGCCTACTGTTGCTCCTTCACTAACGCACATAGAGACCAGTTGCCAACTGTGTGTTGCGTCTCCTCGTCTCGCCTTTTAATAGCGTGTCTAGCGGAAGTAGGGGACCACGCAGCTAGATGCTATTGGCGATTCCCAATGTGGAAAGCTTTCCACTATCGGCGATGTCCAGTTACAGTATGGGGCTGCAGAACGCGATTCTACCGTGCTGTTTAACTCACTCACCGTCACTGTTTAACACGAGAGTAAAAATTCCACGACAAATCAATGGCTCTAAGAAACACTATCTTTAAAAGAAAACAAGATAAAATGGTAATAATATCGTAAAGATTTACACCAGTCAAGAAAGTCAAGAAAAAGTCAAGAAAATATGCCTGTGGTCAAGAATTAAAGCTATATATAAAGTAGGCTATAGTGAATTTACATTGTTATGTACCTCTACTGACATTTGATTAAATTGGATATTTGGAAACCTGAAATTATATTGACTTGAGGTTAATTTGTTCACTTCGTTTTTTTTAAGAATTACATTCTTGTATGTGTGAAGTTGTAAAAAAATATTAAATAAAGTAATGTCGCGATTTCCCATCCAGGATGAAGTCTGAAGCATTAATTTTTACATGTATTGATAATTAAAGCAAGTGTAAATCTCTTGTTAGTACAGCTTCAGTTTTCTTCTTAACCTGTCTTGTAGTAGTTTTCTTCATTAAATAAAAATATATATTTTCTTAATTTCCAACTATATAAGTAGGGGGCGATAAATGTTGAAAAAACAAGGTCACGAAAAAGCCAAGAATTTTGGATTTATTATTTTGGTAGACACCCTGGAATAGCTACTACTAAATTGACATTCAATTTAAGAAAACAGTCCACTGCCTCGTTTCAGCTTCAAGAATGACTCAAAACTAGAAAGTTCCCTCCCACACGCAGACACAATAAACCATTTGACACCCACGGAACTTACTGACGAACTTTTGCCTCGTCCCCTTCATCCCAACACGTGTTTGTAGCGACTGGCAACAACCAGCAGGCAGTTAATTCTATCCACCCCCCGAATGTTGGAAAACGCAAGAAATGATTTCGTCTTTGTAACATGATCTGAATTATAAGAAAGAGGGTTGACAATCAAAATCTTACATGTGTGTACGAAGTTATAAAACTGTTAAAACATACAAAATGTTTTAATTAACAAAAAATGGCACTTCAAGAGTTAGATATAAAAGTGGATAAAGACTGACATTTTAAATTATTGTGTCTAATTCTCTTCGTAAATACCAAGTCAATAATTAGTGTGCTTTTTAATCATATGCCTTATAGTGCAACTAACTCTCAGGTTTAGTAGATAACTATGATTGTTCATTCCTTTCCTTACGCAAGAAAGGACTTTTAACCTATACAAGTTTCTGCTAGGTGTACAATTTATCAAATAACAGCATGTCGTTCCTGTAATGTGGCTATTAAGTATGGATCAGGAACATGCCCGTAACGTAACCCAAAAGTAAGGTACAGAAGTATAAACTGTCCCTCCCAATAATTGAAGACCAAAATTGGTAAACGCTGTAAGTGCCACAATAATTCAAACACTGTCTTCCACGTTAAACTGTGAAATGTGCCATGCTTTATAATGTGGTAATCGTGAAATGTGGCTGGTAGCCGTCTAAGTAGTTCTAAGGGCGTGTAAAGAGGTCACTATAATGTGCACGTTCTTACGGGCTGATGTGCGGAACGATGCGATTTCCCAACACTTTCGCTTTTGGCACTTACAACGTTTACAACTTTTAGCCCTCAATTCAACTGCATATTCTAAAAGCGACATCAATTGATGTTATTCAGCTGTCAGTTATCATTACATAGCTATACATGCACTACACAATGTCTCTTACTTACTTTAATAAAACTGGCACCTTGCATTTCATGTTCAGTTTAACTCTGGATTGAACGTTGCCTTGTTTCCAACATATCCTTTTCACAATACTTTCTCAACTCACCTAACTTCCTTAACATAAAAACAGGAATTGAAATAACATGACTAAAACATTCAAGATCTCACGCCACATTTCTGTGCAACTTCTATGACAAATACGTACTTCGCAAGGAACAAGATCCTTCCCCCTTCCTTCGTGCAGGACAAGTTCCAGCTTGCAAGGAAACAAGGCGATTGCATGCAGTGTTGCCAGTTACTGGTACTGGAAAAGCATTAGCTGCGTTATTTTCCACTGTCTAGTTACAGTATGTAACATTCTTATTCGTACACACGGATTTTCAAAGAAAATGCTTTAATATCTGAAAGGAAATACACTCTTTTGAAATTGTTTCTTTACAATTCAATAACTAATATCATTAGGAAATACACTCTCTTGAAATTGTTTCTTTACAATTCAATAACTAATATCATTAGGAACATAAAATCTTACACAAATTCTATATAACCAATGACAATAATAAATTAAATAAAACTGAAAGGGAAACATGACATTTTTAACTCCATTAAGCCTTGTTTCCATGATTATGAAAAACTAAATATGCTGACCAAGGCAGTAATTTATTTTATTAAAAACATAAACTAACGTCTGAAGTCTGAAGAAGACCTTGCTAGAAGGTTGAAACGTTACGTTAGTTTATGTTTTTAATAAAATAAATTACTGCCTTGGTCAGCATATTTAGTTTTTCATGACATTTTTGTACAACTTTTCTATTCTTACACTTAATAATATAAAAGAAAAAGTATGTTCAGAGCAAATTGACTGACAGTTCTAATACTTTGATGCGTATCCTTTGGCTTTAATTAATTGGCTCAATGGGATTTAAGTCTGGACTTTGAGCTGGTGTTTGTAGTAGTTTGGGCACATTCCATATTAGCCAATTCATGTTAACTCGCGCCTTATGCTTACTGTCATTGTCGTGTTGGAATCTGTAGATAGGCGGTATGTCCATTTTTGGGGTACTCTGCTTTACATTGTTCTACAATATGTCCAAATAGACATATGCATCCATGATACCATCAATAAACTGGATGGTACCAACACCTTTGGACGACATACAGTCCCAAATCATTAATCACCCACCACCGTGTTTAACTGTTGGAACTGTGTTAATGTGATCATTGTCTTTATTTGATTTTCACCAGACCCTATTTATCTCATGTGACCCGTATATATTAATCTTGGACTCGTCTGACCATATGCCCTATCCCAAAATTCCTGGTCCTTGTGGATGTGCTCTTTCGCGAATGAAAGTCTATTCCTGCGATTCACCTTATTTACATACGGCCTCTTTCGTGGTATTCTGCCATGATATCCATGCTTCCACAAGGCACGTCGGACAGTTTGATTGGCCATCATCTTGCCAGCAACATTTTCTACTAACGGTCGTAACTGAGGAACACTTAGTCGGGGGTTTTCTCGCACTCTTTTTAAAATAAAGCGTCCATCACGTTTATTCAACCGTCTCTCTATTGGTTTTCTTGGCACATTCTGTGTTGAACCTTCCTCTCTAAATTTGTTCACTATGTATTGAACTGTGGAGTGTGTTTATTGACTGTTTGTCCAATTTTTCTTAACGAATAACCTCTAAGGGACAAATTTATAATAACATCCTTCAGATCGGAACTAAGGTCCTTCACCTTGCCCATTTTGAACACGCTGATAGATAGACGATAGGCCTACAACAATACCTACGCCAGCATTCCGCTTGACGGGGAGCGCGCCTGCATGTTCAAATTTGTTACGAAGTTGCAAACTGCACGAAATCGCCCGAATAGCGGTGGCGCTGTATGCAAGGAAGATTGAAACTCTTGCCTGTACGAATAACAATGTTGCATGAAACAGCTTGTTTTTCTCTTTTCACACAAATTATATGCTCTGTTTATACACTTTGAACATACATTTTCATTTTTTCATTGACATTTGTTGGTGAAACCTTCATTAACATTAATTTCCAGGTATATATGAAAATGATTATATTTACTAGTAGATATGACATTTTTTCCTCGGAAATTCTATATGTACGAATAACAATGTTACATACTGTATATCTTAATAGTCTGTACAGAATGAGGTAATGTGCTCGTGCATAATTTGTAAGATTTTAGCACAGATGTTCTCTCGTTGTTTTCTTGTGGTCTCAAGATGATATAACCGATCGAGTGAAAAGTAATGCTTAGTGAATGTTGTCGTTTGTGTTTTAAGTATAAACAGTTGACAACTGTGAAACAAGCCCAGTCGCACCAACAACAGAGTTAACTAAGAAATGTGAGAGACTGAGGTTTTCTGGGTTGTTATTACACAATTTCATAGGTGAAAACGAAACAGAATAGAATTCATACATTCAACAAACTAACCAATTACTACTGTATTATTTAACAAGAGGAAGCAGATAAATTGAAACAACATGAACTGCATGTATGGTCCTTAAGTTATCTATTGCCAGTCAATCAGAGAAAAAAGCATGCCTGACGTTGATACTTCAATATTTGCATTATCTTCCAAATATCCTTCTGGAACCAGTAATTTAAAAATGCACTCCGGAAATCATTATTCTGCAACATAAGCGATCACTACAGGAAGTAGTGCACAAATGAGATAACATAAACCAAGAATCATTATCACTAGAAAATTTCCATTTCCGCTACTTAGATTAAATAAAGGCTGTAGGATATCTATTTATAATTGGCGCACAGACGCTAAATATGGCAGCATTTGCACTGCAAGGATTTGCAAGGTTTCTTTCTTTTTTACATTTCGGCTATTTTTCGTCAGCTTTCTATATCTTGGGTTAAGCACGACGATAAGGACGAACTCATGAAGTGAATGATGCCGACCGTGTTCCAATTCAGGTTAATAAAATAACAATTGCTCCCGTCCTTATCCTACCTATGCTCTGTCTGGTATAAGAACGAAGTCAATGTAAACACATACACGTAGCTTGCTAGAAATCCTATTAGTTATTTCAATTACAGCTGTCCAGGATTCTTGCGTGTAATATAGTGCAGTTAATTTAAGTTGATTTGTATTCGAATAGATTAGCCAAGGAAAAACTTACTTAGATAGCAAAAATTGAGTGTAAAATACAAGAACCAGGATTTTTTCCCACCATATTCTACCATTTAAACCAGAAAAGAAATAGTTAAACAGATGTTAAACGCTGACGTGGACATTACAAAGGCCGCAGTTAACAGTGCGAAGGAACGTTCCACCACGCTCATTGGGAATGATACTGACCAGTTAATTCTTCTCCTATATTACGCTGAAGCTAATGGCAAACCACTGTATTTTCGATCGGATAATCAGTCAAGAGACACTCCAAAAGTGTATCACATCAATAACTTGAAGTCTATTCTTGGCAGTGAGTTATGTGCACAGTTGTTATTTATTCATGCATTCACAGGATGTGATTCCACCTTCCGTATTTATGGTTTTGGTAAAAAAAATCGGTATTAGAAAAACTTTTAAAAGGTGATCGTGTCCTTCATTCCTGTGCCACTGCATTTACTTCACTAGGTCAGAACTCTGCTGATATTGTAAGTCTTGGCAGTCAAGCGATGCTTGATATTTTTGGTAGCAACAGTAAAAGTTCTTTGGCAGCCTTGCGTTACCAGACACTTACGAAGAAAGTTGTCATAACCAAATCGTTTGCTCATCCAGAACGTCTTCCTCCAACTGAGTCTTCCAACAAATTCCATTGTCTAAGAGTGTACTATCAGACTATGACATGGATGAATACGGCTAGCGAAATGAATCCTGTGAATTGGGATTGGCAACTTGATAGCGATGAACTTGTACAAGTAATGTGTGATATGAATGTTGCACCAGACACTCTACTGAAAATTATACATTGCAGTTGTAGAACTGGTTGCAGTGGTAACCGTTGCAGTTGCAGAACAAACGGCCTTCCATGCAGATCCGTATGTGGATTGTCCAAGTTACGCATTGTGACAACCGGGTGTCAGATGAAGTAGAGGACAGTGGTGAGGACTAATGGACAATGAAGACTTTTTTACCCCAATATTGCTGCACATTTTCATAACCTAATTTAAAGTGCATTTTTATTTTACAGAAAAATATGTATGCAGTATAGTTACAATGTGTGATGATAATACAAACTTACTACTTCATATTGTGTACTTACTTAGACCTACAAACAATTGACCCGTCTACTATTTGCACATTATGATTTCATGCTATAAGCAAACGGAAAATGCATATTAACAAGTATTTGAACACTATTTTCACTTAGTAGACTACATTGTTTAGAATATGATTTCCGTAATTGTGAATATGTTTAATTAAATATGTCAAAATAATCCACGAATGCAGGATGCTATATCATATTATTTGCCTAATTGGAAGGACCAGCGTCCTCTGAACTTGTAATAAACAGTAAACAAACAATTACTTTTATACGGCTAGGGGGCTTAGGGAGAGTGCCCGAGTTGCCACCCCTTAGGGCGGTTCTGTGTCTTAATTAATCAATAGTAATTTCGATCCAGACGACATTATCACACAATTTGTATTCTAATTTGCTAAAGCCGATCTCCGTGGCGGAGTGGTTAGCACATCGCGCTACGACGGGTTCGAAACCCGGTCTTGGCATGGGTGTTCATTGTGAGTTCATCATATCATCACTCACCCTCTCATGGTCGCGATTAGCCAAAAGTGACAGACAAGCGACGCTAATTAGCAAAAATCAAATCGACTCTGCTATGTCTCGAATCTTATCTCGATTTTAAAGCAATGTTCTCTGTCTCGGTCAACACTCTAATGTGAAACCCAACGACTTGCGGTCTAAGTTCGATCAGCAATTGCCGCTGCTTTAATCCTCCACCAGTCATTTCCTGATAAACCTACTCAAGGTCGTCTTGTCGATTGAAACAATGAGCACGTGTTACGCTTGAGAAAACACACGCTCTGTCAAACTATCTTTTCCAGCATGTACTGTACCTGAAGAAAGAATATCTTTTAATCGAAGCAGAACGCAAACTCGTGCATAAACGCTAGGTGCGTCAAGATAGATGGGTCACCGGATATCGATATTTAGAATTATATAGTAACATTACGAAACGTATAATTACCCTGTTACAAATGTCAGTCAGGGCTGATTTACTTCGGCATTATGTCATTCAGTGTTAAATTGATGAAATGCAATCAGCATACGTGAATAGCTGTACTTAGCTTGAGTGTAAGTGCTAAACATTATGTTTCATGTTCTTTTAGCTTGACTGACATTGAGTTGAAACATTCTTAACAAATTCGACCACTTTTCTTCAGCGTTGCTATACTTAAAGGTTGCCTTGGCATTAGTCATTTAGCTTGAACGTTCCTCCTTATAAGTACAATCTAAGTTAATTTAAGTTGCAGTGTATATGCCCATCTCGCAGTGGAGGCGAATACAGATACATTAAGAGCAAGGAATATGACGTGTGTAACATGGTTAAAGGAAGCTTTGATTGATTTATTGATTACATAAGTTCCTTAAGATTTGACTGGACCTTTGGTCGTGTTCGAAATTGTCTCACTTTTCGATACCAAAATAACAAATCCACAATTCTTGACTTTTTCACGACTTTTTTTTTACCTTTCTTTCCTTTCTCTTGAGTTGACTTGACGTGTAGCTACATGTTAACATTTATCTTATGTGGTTGATTGATTGATTGATTTGGCGTTTTAAGTTCACTTTATTCACAGTAAGGCTAATCGGGAATGAGCCTACAGTTTAAAGTGGGATCCATACCACTATGTGCCTCCACCGGGTATCGAACCCGGGACCCCTTTTATCTCATGTGGGACACACTGAACTACATTCCACATATGAATCATTTTGTGCAGTACCATTTGACTTTGGTGCCTCCCAGATGGCGCAGTTGTAACGTCGTCGCCTTGTAATCAAGGGGTCCCGGGTTCGATACCCGATGGAGGCACATAGTGGTTAGGATCCCACTTCAAACTGTCGGTCTAGTCCCGATTAGCCTTACTGTGCATAAAGTGGACTTAAAACACCAACTCAATCAATCAAACCATTTGACTTTGGTAAGCGTCTGCCAATGTATAGAATCATTTCTGTTGGTATCGGGCTTCAACGGTGTAACTTTGTTGTATTGAAATCAAGGAATCTCGGGCTCTATACCCGCTGGAATAGTGGTTCGGGTTCCACTTTAAGCTGTAAGTCCAGTACCGATTTGCCTATTGAGCTTAAAGTGAACTTTTTCCCACTGTAGGGTACATTAGGACTTGGAACTCCTCTGCTTCCAACTCTGATCAAATAATTAATATAACCTAATCCAGCCTAATTAATCCTTCAAAAACTAATCTTAAGAAACCAACATTCGTGATAATTTTGTGGAACATTTAATGTTTCTTTTTTATCCCTTCTGTATTGTATTGGTCATAAAGTATTGACATATTTGACATCATCAGTGGCTTGCTCACGACTTTCGAAAAGTAGGGGGTACATATACTTGTTTTAGCATTACAAAGTCATTATGTAGTAGCAACCACGTTACAATCTATCTTCCAACATTGCTGACTCTGAAGGTTTTGTTGACTTGCAATTAATAGACTCATTACTATATTTCAGTTAATGAAATACAACCCTAGTATCATACCCATTAAATATTGTTGTGGGCAATAACTGAAGTTTAACACCGACAGTACTTCCTAGACTTCGAGTTAGACAAATGAATAGAAATTCCAAAAGCAAATCGACAACTTATATTTCAGCTGTCAATGTTTGACTTACAATTCAATAGTAAAAAAATAGTTTCAATATTAGTTGAAATGAAAGGTGGGGGATTGATGGTAGTCATCACCCCCTCCCTATTTGGTCAAGTATTTCTAATAATAATAAATAAAATTTAAAAATTAAAAAGAAGATGTCAAATGAGCGCTGAATCCTAGTCACGCCACTGGACATCATTACAGATAATATTATTTTTAAAAAGTAGAACATATACGTGTGGATTTTGTAATAAACTCTTCGATTAAAACTCACATAAGGTAGAAAACATGTTTTTTAAGAGCAAAATGTCTTCGAACTTGGCAACACTGACGGCATGCGGACTCTCCCTTCCTTTACGGTTTTCCGCCCCCATCTCGGCGTTGTAACAGCAAGCCGACCTACCTCATCTTTGCATCGAAGGTAGTTGCTAGGCGAAAAGAAGCTTAAATATATGAATATGCACTTCTTACATCCCGACATAAATTGTCTGTTATGCAAATCGCCCCATCTTTCCCGTCGTAAATTGGGAAGGCCGTAACTCGAAACTGCGCCATCATCGCGAGTCGTAAACCGTGGGGCGATGCACGTCTAAGTGGATCTATCCCCCGTTAATTTTCACTAATATTTCATCCCTTCCGCGTCGCCTGGCCACGCTAACCTACGAAGAAACCGAACTTAGGTTTCACCTGCAAGTCATTTCAATGCATCGGTTTGCCCTTGTTCAGAAACTTATAACGCACCTAAAACGAGTTGTCCTCACTTTCGAATAGCCTTGTAACATGCGTGAACACATACATGTACACATACGTGTAACACGTATATTGTGGTGTATGGAAGGTACTGTTATTAACATTTTGAAAACTTTTTCGAGGAATTTATAATCCTTGTCCACAGTACCTGAATCAAAAGTTTCGCATTGAGTTTGATAATGATACTGTTGTTCAATGTTATTTACATATCTAAAATTCTCTAGCTAGGACCATGTAGTTGGCAACTCTGTATGTCATACATTAACTTCAGATGTTTTTTATTTCAACTAATGTAATGTTTTGTTACTATTGTTGAGTTGTAAGTCAAACATTGACAGCTTAAATAAAAGTTGTCGATTTGCTGTTGGAATTTCTATTCGTTTGTCTAACTCGAAGTCTAGGAAGTAATGTCGGTGTTAAACTTGAGCTATTGCCCACAAGAATATTTATGGGTATGATACTAGGGTTGTGTTTCATTAACTGGAATATAGTAATGAGTCCATTAATTACCCGCCAACAAACCTTCAGAGTCAGCAATGTTGGCAGATAGATTGTTACGTAGTTGCTACTACGTAATGACTTTGTAATGCCAGGTTGGCTTCTATGAGATAGGAATCTCCAAAGCATAACGGATGTGAAAAACTCAACAAAAACCAACGAAAACCGGAAGCTTTTCGATAATGTATGCTACTGTCTTATCTTTGCTGGCATCATTGTTGTGTTTTGTTGCATAACATCCGTAGTACATGTGAAGGTCAAGTTTAACTTAAACAAGCATGAGAAATGCATACTTTTTCGAGTCCATGTTCTGGACAATGAAGTAGTGTCTTTAACGCAACTAAACGATGTTTTGTGTAAAGTGTGCAACGGGCAAAGAGAACAATGTTTTCCCCGTACCAGCGGTTGTTGTAAACCAGGAGAGTAATTAATGCCAAGGAGGACGATTCAGTTGAAGAACACGATAAATGCTAAGGTGTTATTTTTAAAACATGTTATTAGTCAGCACCAGATGATCAGGTGACGGTGATAGCTCATGATACGTGTACTTTGAGTTTGAGCGTGAAATGTGGGCGTCAGAAGAGCTTCCTTCTACAGGGTATTTAAATGGATTACCATTTTTCATCCCTTAACGAAAGAGGTTACGAAATACCCCATAGCACATTTGATGGGATGAAAAGTCAATCTTCTGTTCCGTCTTTTCTCTGCAACTCGCCGAAACATGAAATCACTCACGCATCCATCTTTCACTCCATGCAAAAAAGAGATGAAATGGCAGCAAGCACTGGTACCATTTGACTCCTCAACAACTATTGTTTCTTACAAACGGCAAATGGCAGATTGCACAGTGGTTCGGATCCCACTTTAAACTGTACAGATTAGCATATCTGCACATAGTTGGCTTACAACAACAATTCAATTCAATTATAACGAACTGCAAATGCTGTTTGCATAAAATGCAAAACGCGAGTACTATTGTAGTCGTGGCTTCGACCGCAGAAAACGCCTGCATAAGAGGGGTCGATATACAATAGAAGCATAGTTGTAGCAAGGGCTGAGCGAAGTGGGCGACCGCCAGGGCCCTCGTGTCCCATGGGGCTTATTAAAAAAAACTGTAAAAAATAGAAATGAGATAAAAAGATGGTAAAGCCTAATTTTTGTGGGCGAAATAACTACAACATTCTCTTTCTATCCGGTTATAAATTCTTGTTAAACGTTACAATTTGAATAAGTCTAATATAAACTTGTATTTTAATATTGCAAATATACCGGACGGTAGCAGTCTCATTTTAGAAGCCACGCCGCTATAAGCCGCAATGCCGGGTAGAAATGGCGATGTGGGAAGATTGATTGAATTGTTGTTTGAAGTCCACTTTATGCACAGAAAGGCTAATCGGGACTGGACCTACAGTTTAAAGTGGAATCCGAACCACTGTGTGCCTCCACCGGGTGTCGAACCCGGGACCCCTTGATTACAAGACGATGACTCTACCACTGCGCTATCGGGGAGGCACTGCGATGTGGGAAGAAAATTCCCGGACATCCGGACATCTATAAGAAACAGAAGCTGGAATAGAAAAGCAGAATATAAGTTTAGGTGGGCCACTGATGAAATACTTGAAAACGAATATAAGGAAAAGTGTTGCAACTGACGTTACCAAATACGGAGAGTAGGCACCGGCCTATGGGCCCCACACCTTTTGGCGGATCAAAGTTGCTTTAAGCAAAATGAATCAACTTAAGCAAGCGAAAAACTTTACATTAAAGACTCTATAGAGAAAACACTGTATTAATTCTAATGTTAATACTTAATATGCAATTATTATTATTATTATTACTATTATTTAACTTTGATAGACAGCCGGATTGCGCACACTTTTCCGGTTTTATCAGTGGTATGTCATAAGCCGTTGACAAGCTGTCACAATGTACAGGATTGCGCACAAAAAAAATGAGGCGATGTTGTCAGATGTAAACTGTTCTCAAGCCGTTCTCACTTCTGTTGTGTTTGTTTGTGTGTGTGTTTGGACTTACACGTGTTCTTGAAGTCATTAACCTAACCTAACTTTTGAGTTTGAGTAAATTGGTATGATTTTCTATTTTATTTCTAATTTCTCTCTCTCTCTTCTTGTCTAAAGAAAAAAAAACAGTTTTGCGCACAGACTTTAAAGCTATCAAAGTGGCAACGTTCGATCAAAATCTGTGCGCAAAACAGGTCAGCGAGATTTGTGCGCAATCCTGGATCTAACGTGTGCGCAATTCGGTTGCGGCGTGTGCCTGAAGATTCACACTTGTAATATTCTACAAGGTGGGTCCCAGACTGAAAAAATTGAGAACCACTGGTCTAGGAGGAAAATAAGATTTCAGGTGGTGATATTAAATTAAGTGGAAGAATCAAAAGACAACATCTAAGGATTGTAGATTAGGCACACACAGGAGATGAACTACATAGACATTTCTATGTACGTAGTTCATCTCCTGTGTATGCCTAAACTACAATAATTAACATCTCAACGTTGGGAGGAACCAGGCAATTTCGAAGTGTACTGTGTTTCAAAAGCAACAGATCCCGTTGCGGTACCACTGGCAGAGACGATTCCACGCAGGTAAAACAGCGATAGCGAAATATCAGGTGAGGCCAGGCCGGTTCGGTAGCTCAGTGGTTAAAGTCTGTGCGCAAGTCGGCCCCCGTGGCGGAGTGGTTAGCACATCGCGCTACGACGCCGGGGGTCCCGGGTTCGAATCCTGGCTCGGACATGGATGTTTGTGATTGTCCTGAAAAGTCCTGAAATTGAAATATGAATGAAATGATCTGAGTGAATGAAGTGTGATGGGGGAAGCTTCCACATAGGGCTTTCCTTTTTAAAAGAAAAAAAGTGGTTAGAGCAATGGCACGGTATGCCAGAGACCCGGGTTCGAGTCCTGGTCGAGCCTGCATTTCTCGCTGAAAATTTCTATGTTTGCAACATTTAAGGAGGTTGCAGTGAAGAACCTGGCGACTGGGATGAAATCAGTGATTGAATGAACCATAAAATAGAGTAATTCTTCCAAATTTTCTTCAGCCCCGCGTGCCTATTGAAAAATCTGGGTCCAGGGTACAAGAAGTAAGGATCGTAGGCGTCGAAATCATCAAGGGAAGCTTTCATTTCCCCACATGCAAGGACTTCTTACCCTACTATCGCCGACGACCAGGAGCCTCGTTTCGTCACCCGCCTCCATAATCCCTTACGTAAATAAGCGTGCCTAGCATTCGCCAATGAGGTTTTTTTCCCCTTAAAAAACGAAGAAGAAGCTTTTCTGGAATCTTGGCAAGGCTTAAATACATAATTGAGAATCGCTAGGTGAAAGTTTAGTTTGGAGGAGAGAAGAAACGAGAAAAAAAATCATTTCTGATTACGTTTGCAGAACCTCCAACATTGTGGATGCCCTAGTTAATTCAACTTGCATAGCTTGCATACTTATTCTCCATCTACTGTGATAACAAATATTAATGTAAACAAAACCGGTTCGTAAATATCAGGAACGTTCCCGATCTGTCTCGTCAGAAGTGGCAATAGACCGTCCCCGCACCCAGGGCAGGTCGTGTTAAGACATAACAAGGCGGTGGTGTTTTGAGGTAAAAGGTAAAGCACCACACATTCATTTCTGGAAGTGATGTGATCAACACCACGCTCCGACCGCCTCTAACTACCAGGTATCTATTTGTTAGAGGTTGGGTGAACCCCAGAGTTGCTGCATTCGGGGACTTCGCTAGAAAAAATTCCACTTGAAATCCAACACCATAAAAATCGAACCCGTGTCTCCAAACCACTATATGTCTCCTCCAGGTATCGAACCCGGGACACCTTGATTAGAACGCGTACCCGTGTAGCAGCTAGAACCGCGCCGCTTGTCGGCGAATGCGTAACCCTTATCTTAATTAAAATATTGCACAAACACAAGTAATCACGCACTTTTGTTACAAGGGTTGCTGCAAATCCCCTGCAGAAACGAGGAGATGTGTGATAAGTGTGATCCTTTTGATGCCAACTTACACCTCCGCCATAAATTCCATTGGCCTTGGTTCAGCAGTTTATAACATTACTAACAGATGTCAGCCTTTACCGAAACCAGAATCGTATTGTTCCACATTAGCCAACCTATTCCACAATACCCACACTTCCCCTGTAATATTATTTGGATTTTTGTCATGTAACGTCAATTTTTTAATATCTTTGGGTTTGGGTTTGCCCAATATCTATTATGACCAATACTAAAGAGACAAAAACAATGGAACAAAGATACCAGAACTTTCGGCATGAGTCGTGAATACTGAAACCAGGCTTGCTAAAGGTCCAGGAATTGTAAATAAATTCCGGTCCGGGAGAGAAAAATCAGCAAGCGTAAATGGGTTCTGCACCGTAAAGAACCTTTTTATCATTAAAGTATTTGAATTCGGTCCCGGAATCCTTTTTCTGAATCGATTCAAATATGACCCAAGTTTGGTATTGAAATGGAACAATACACGCAACTTGAACCGAATTTAAATTGTGGAAGGAAAAGTGTTCCGGTCCTGTTACGGGAACCCAATAGAACCCCAGGGGTGGAAGGAATGGCCGTCTATGTAGACACCGAAATATCAACCTGCCTTCCACGTAATACACCCTGGACTGCATTTTGCAGGCTAGCGAGGCTCTGGCGTCTAGACTCATGGCCAATATAATCCTTCACGGGGCCCGTGTTGTGTGCTGTATGTATGTGATTGTTCCTTCATCCTTCTCACATTATCATCATCATTCATCCTCATCTTCGCGATTAGCTAAAAGGGCAGCAGAGCGAAGTAAAAAATCAACAAAATCAATCATTGAATAAATCAATGAAACCCATTAGAATTTATGGGTTCGTTGACCTTTAACAACCCTGACTGAAACCCACAGGCTGAGGAAACTTCTCACTTGTTATCATAAGTCAATAAAATACTGTTCTTTTACGAAACAGGTCGACTCTGTTCTACCGAATGCCAGTAATTTCCTTGATCCAGTTATGAAAACAAACATGTATTTATTTCCGTTACATGAATGCTTTCTTGCACTGCAACCGTTTGTTTTCAGTCCTTGTTTTCTTTGTCAATTACTGTGGAAACAGACTTCTTAATTAGGGGAAAAACGGAGGAAAAAGAAAGATGACCCAATTAGAATTTTCAAATAAGAGGAAAGACTTGGAAATTTGCACAATTTCAGTTTCCCTCTCTCCCCCGCTCGTAATTAAAAGAATTCCAATTACGTGCCCAAAGGCGCTTACTCCCAGTTTCCGTTAATTAATGTCTCCAAATAAAATTAATATTAATGAATGGAAATATGTCATTTGACGAATTGAAAAAAATGCATGCATTGATTTATCTACGTGAGACTGGCGTTAACACGGTAACATTAACACAGTAATTTTTATTTGAAAACTAAAACGCTAGAGAGCAACGTAACTACATATGTACCACGCGTAAATTCGATGGAAAGAAAGACCAATCTACAGCGTTTTTAAAATTCAGATAGAAATAGAAATGTAAATTATTCAGTGATCAAACCAACTCCAAAGATAAACTTTATTGTCCTTCAAGAGAAATAAACGAAGCGAAAAAGCGATAGAGAGAGAAAAAAGAAAGAGAAGACATGGAGAAAGAAATACGGGTGAAGAAAAAATAAAGTGAGAAAGAGATAGAGGGAGGGAGAGAGCAAAAGCAAGAAAGAGGAGAATAAAAAAGCGAAAAGAAATAAAAAGAGAGGAATAAAGAGAGTGAGAAAGAATTGGACAAAGAAACAAGGCGGGAGAAAGATATAGACGAAGCGAGAAAGAGATTGAAGGAAAGGGAGAGAAGGAAATTAGAACATATGCCTATATAAAGGATGCGACAAAGAGAGGGATGAAGAGAGGAAAAGAAGCAAAGAAAGAAAGATATATTAGGTTGGGGAGAGAAATTAAAGAAGCGAGAAGAGATAGGCATATGGAGAAATAAAGAGAGTAAGACAGAGAGAGAAAGAACTAAACAAGACAGAAAAGGTAGTAAAAGAAACCAACAAGACAAGGAAGAAGTATTTTTGAAAAGCTAATAAAGGTGGAAATTTGGAGACAGAAAAGAAAACAAAAATAATACAAGTAGAACAAATTAATAGTAAGCAAGCATTTTTTTCGATATTTTAGTGGGATGACCCATTCAATCTCTTCCTGTGAGCACCCATGAACACACATTTTATTTTCTAATTCCCTACTTTTGCAGAATGGTCTTCCACAGGTATTCAAAAACTCCTAAAAATTAAAAGAAAAGTAACAATTGCTTTTTCGTAACAAAATTGAAAATAGTTAACATTTTCTGACTGTTCAAGAACATTTGTTGAAATTGAAGCCTGCTTTGTCCCGAAGCCGAACTTCATCAAGTTGCTTTTTCTTATTAATTGGTCCTTACAATAGCACTAATTAGTTCATTGTTGTTACCAAGGGTATCTATGATTGAACGATATTTCTGTAATTGCTCATAGTATCGAAAAGAAGACGATTATTCAGTGATAGATAAACATAGGATTCTTTTGTTTCGTGGGAAAATGAGATTTAACTTTATCGAGGCAAAATCTGCCAAACAATGGGGGGTATCCTGGATTATTTCTCTTCTGGTGCACACTCCCCATCCGCCCTCTATTATCCATACAACATTTCATTAAAATCTATCGTTGCGTGTGATTAAGTAGAAACGCGGCTTATCTGTTGTACCGCGGCATTTTGTCGCGTCCCTATTAATTTGAAGCCTGGGTGCGAGCCTAATGTAGCATGCTAAACACCTGCCCCATCTGGGTGAGTCGACATCAAACAGCTACGCGCGATCTCTGTTGGTGAATGATTGAATTTGCCGTGTGATGGGAAAGTGTTTATTTTTTCCTTCACCTCTTTTTTTCTATCTTTGCATGGCGCTTGGGGCTGTCACGATGACATTGGGTGCATATGATTGGCACTTTGTGTGCCTCTAGTATCCTGTTATGCAAAGAACGTCGGGAGTTTGATCAACAAATATGGTGGCTACGGAACTTAATTATTTTCGTGCAATTGGTTTAATGAGAAAGGAACAGGGATGTATGGTTGTGTGGGAATTTTAGCAGGGGTGCTGCATGAGTCAATTTTGCCCCGGACATTGTTTTGACGTGAATGGGAATGAAACGATATGTTGTCGTTGTGGGTGATGTTTTATACATATTCATACACAGTGCATTACTATCGACTGATGACGTTGAATTTTGTTGTGTTGAGCTCATAGGCGCAAACCCATGGATTGGGGGGGGGGAGCAAAAGTCTTGAAAGAAAAGCCTCATTTTGTGTCACTCTTTTATTCTAGTGATGAGTATGGAACAGAGGCGTATATAGAGTATCTGGATACGCCGAAAATTACTGTATGAGAAGAATTCAAACTTCCATGACACCAATATACTCTGCCCCCCACTTTTATTTCCCCTCTCTGTGGTTCAGAATCTATTTTACACATAAACATGGTTTTGTAGAGCATATTCAAAAGAACTACACATACTTCCAACAGCGACTGCGATTGGCGGGCGTGGATGGGGGGGGGGGGGCAGTTGACCTCTACACTGTTTGGCCACTTTTGCTCACGCACTATGATCTCTTAATGCTAAGCCTTGTCTACAAAGAAGCATTAAACTGTCCTTGCACCCCTCTCACTTTTGTCACCCAATCGCCATTACTAATTTTCAATGTGTGCGCAATTTATTCTGCGAACACAGAGGTAACACAACTAGCGCACTAAGTGTGTGGGAGTACTCGTATAAAATTATTAATAAGAAGAAAGTTACTAGAGAACGTAGTTGTTTAGTTCACAATTTCATTATAAATAATGCACCTTTCGTAGGGTTAAAAATACTTAATGTTTTAATGAGTATAATGTTGTTTAATTCCTCAACACTACATTTCTAGTTGAGAGTATTGGAAGGGCAACTGACCCCTCCCCTCCCCCCCCCGCCGCCTGCGCACACCTATGGTTGAGCTTTAATGTGGTAGAGACTATCAGTCCACCAAGTTTTGTTCATATCGCTCTTGAAATTTTCGAGATATCCATAATTGAAACGGACCAAAGGAAAGACAGACACACACGACAAGCTTATGCTCTGTTCCTTGAGTCTGTGCAGCAAGCGAACGTCACAAAGTCCTCTGCGCAAGAACTCGAGAGAGCTCGACCAATGAACGCGTAAGAAGGAAAGGGATTGCATGGAGGGGCAACGCGACTGCAGCTACCAGCCGCATTTTTTCCAACTTTCTGATTAAGGCCCTAAGACAAAAGGAAATAAGATATGGTAACACATGAAATGGAATAATATTATTATATTAATATTATACATTATTACAATAATTTTAACGATGTAAATATATATATATATAATAATAATAAGTTACTAACAGGTTCTTGAAACTACGATGAACAGTGATAAAACAATAGTATACAAATTAGTTGCTGTGTTTATGTGAGAGATGTGACTCAACCTATACACGTTCTCTTTCATAGTTGTGTCGACCTCTGTGGCGGAGTGGTTGGCACAGCGCGCTATGACACCAGGAGAGCCGGGTTCGAATTCCGACTGGGATATAGTTATTCTTATGACTCCCTTCGTCAATTTCATCATATCATCACTCATCCTCATCTTCTTGATTAACCAAAATTGGCAGAAAAGCCAATCTTTAGATACTTGCGTATTTACTTCCTTTCAAAAGTTGATTCTTTAACCATTTCCCTGCAACTGTAATTTACTACTTGTCCCTAATCCTTATGAAGAATTATCGGAATCCTGTGTAAAATAAGAGGGAGACGGGGGGATATTGCCCAACATTATTTAATCTCGTTTCCCACAAGTTCGGATTTCGGAGTTTCTTTTCTCCCCTCATTTCTTCTCTCTCCCTCTCCTCTCCCTTCCTTGACTCCGAGGTCCAATTTTGCTAATTTTGCTGGCGGCTTTTAAACTTTGTGCGACACACGCAAGCGGAGGATGAAGAGGAAAAGAAGATTCAGTAGATGCAATTTGCATAGTTCAGGTTCCTATCAGGGAATACTCTCGTGGTAAGATTTCAAAAAGTTGACTCTGTCCGAGATTTCTTGAAATTGTATATTTTACAAGTATATTTTGCGTAAAATCGTCTGCATATAGTTATTACCTGTTAGTTATTACATTTGCTTTTCAAGAAGATTGATAAATAGATAAAATTGGTGACTGGACACTCGCAAAGGAACCCAGAACAAGACCACGACTCCAACCCGGAACGTTTGATGCCGGTATCGTCAATCGACAGCTACGTAGTACATACCGGACTGCATTTTGCAGACCAGCTCTGACCTCTGAACCCACAGCCAGCATAATCTTTTGCGGGGCTCGTGTTGTGTCGTTCCTCTATGTGATTATCCCATCTTATTACCATTCACTCTCATCTTCACGATTAGCCTAAAGTGGCAGAAGAGTGAAGAAAAATAAATAAAACAGGAGCGTGTATTCCAGGATAGCTAGGCTATCTGCGAAGCCTAGAGCCTAGAAAGTAAAATACTGAAGAAAAATCCATTAGAAACAGTGAATTAACCTGATTTCAAAAAGAAGATAATGGCGAATTCTGAAGTTGGCAACCTGAATTCTTAGGAGTTGGCAACCTGATTTTTTATAAGTTTGCAACCTGACTACCGTTGGGATGGCAATGTGGCTTCCTTGAAGACGTCAAGAAGGAGCCTATTCTTCTCCCTTCCTCCATAGCTTGGGACCAAGTGTCATAGTGAGCTAGCCCTGATCTTAGACTCAGCATACGCCACTGAAATAAAATCAATAACCCAATCAATCGACAGTTCACTGTGTGAATACTAGTTATTTCCACGTAAGGGCATTGACCTTGCCTTGTTCAGCTGAGGGCTGTCGCAAAATCCATGTCTTAGGCCCCGAGGAGATAAAACACACTCACAAACAAAATACAAAGATTGTAAAATTGAGTAAAAATGCACATAGGCCTAAATGTTTGGCCCTAGTATATGTGAAATGCTAATGGTGCACTTGGAAACACATGGAAATATGCGTATTTTTAGCAAATTTTCCGACAAATGTATCAGTTGTTCAGATCACATACATTTAAGAAAGTTGATTATCACATATTTGATTGTGTAAATTAATGTACTAAACGTTCAGCAAGTTTGATTTCATGGATTTTGATGTGCAGGCATTAAAGGACTGACTGAATCTCCACCCAGATCATGGTTCCCAAACGGCATAGCACATCCACGTACAGCCGCCCCCCGTGGTGTAGTGGTTAGCACATCGCTCTACGACGCCAGGGGTCCCGGGTTCGAATCCTGGCCTGGGCATGAGTGTTTGTGAGTGTCCATTCATCAATTTCAACATATCATAACTCATCCTCATCTTCGCAATTAGCCAAAAGTGGCACAAAAGCGAACTAAAATAAACTAAATCAATCAATCAAAATCAATCACATCCACGTACTAGTCACAAAGGATTGTGTGTAGCTGTACTTTTTTCTTGATCCCCAAAAGGCTGTAGTACATTAGATACTGGGGTACTCTATCCTTGGTTCCCAAAAGGCTGTAATACAACCAGGTACTGGTTTCAAATGGCTTGTCTGCACAGTGTTCTGGTGTTCTTAGGGTCAAAGTTTATTAAATTTTCTTTTAAGTCCAATTTAAGGTTCGTAGGAATATTCACTTTTGTTTAGGAAAACGAAAGTCCCTGCACCTTGGAGATCCCGGGTTCGATACCCGGAGGAGGCACGAGTGGTTCGGATTCCACTTTACACTGTAGGTCCAGTCCCGATTAGCCTATCTGTGCATAAGGTTGACTTAAAACCACAAACCAATCAATCAACCTGCAGGCTCTTGGCGTTCGGAGCTCCAGAGTTTGGTCCAGCAACATCTCTTGTCCAAAGCTCCTTCTCAAGAGACGGAGAGCTTCTCCCGATGAAGCCATCAGAACGAATGCAATGCCGGTGTCACATCTGAGGTTGGCAAACGCGGCAATAACAGCCTTTACAGCGAGGGCCAATTTTCCCGCCCTGCAGCCGCGCAATGAAAGCAAACTGCCCGGAGATAACGACAAGCAAAGGCAATTCGGAGTTCGCAGCATCTTTCGAAATAGTCTCGTCCGACCCAAACCCGAAATTGGAACTGGAATTCTCCTTCCCCGGATGTGGACATTTAGGCTCCAGGTGTCCTACGAAATGTTTATTTACCAATTATACCTCTCATATCGCCCAGCTGCCCGTTATTACAATGTTCTCCTGCTTTCTCGGAGACTCCAGCCGTAAAACATGATGGCGTTCGTTTCCGTATTAATACCCCGGAATATGTGGCGCTGGCGAGACGTTCTCGTCCGGAAGGTGGCGTCATTAATGAGCTGCTTCAATGGGTTTTTTGGTTCATAATGCTCGTACCTGCATCAACTTATATGCGGGCTGTGTCCCGGGTGTTCTATTTTAAGAAACACTGAAGGTGTATTCCGTGTAATGTACCCCAGAAGTTCACATCGATTTGCAAACTTACGTACCTCTCTCTACCAGTCCACCAGCTACAAGAATTAGACTTTCGTCAAAGTTGGGATTAATTTTTGTTTTAACATATTATATATACGTAACTATTTTATTGTTTTGTTGTATATGGGTACTTAAAGTCTGTTTCTCATATCTTTGTCAATAACGACGATGATATATTCAAGAGGGATTTATCTAAAATTTTCCATCTGCGGGGTGTAAGTTCGCATTTAAGAGTCAGAGTACCTTTAGAGACAAAATTATCATATATTCGGTTTTTGTGAAAAATTTTAGGATCGTGTTGAAGAAAATTTGTAGGGGTGTTAGGGTGTGTGAATAAATCACTGCTTCCAGTGTCTTTGTGTGATTTGGACACACTTCCAAAATATTCAGAGAAGAGATTGCGTCCAACTTCTGAGTACGGATGTAATGTGTGTGTGTGTGTGTGTGTGTGTGTGTGTGTGCGTGCGTGTGCGTGTGTGTGTGTAGAGAGAGAGACGAAGCACTCTGTGAGAGAAAAGATGGATAGATAGAAGAACAGAAGAAGAAAGAAAGAGAAAAGAAGAGAGGATCTATGTTGCCATGACAACCGACGGAAAGTCCACCTGAAAGTATTCAATTCGCCTCTGTGCCAACCTAGGAAAAAGTATCCCTAGCAACGCCAATGACTAGCCAACATATCCCCTTGGCATAAGATACTATTATTACTTACCCATTTATATCGTTATTTCCAAGCCAGTACATATTTGTCAAAACATATCCACCTTGTGGACGCACGCCGGTAGAACATGACTTGATCTCAAAGTCTGCGAATATCCATTATTTCAAGCAGAGGGTTTTCGGCGTGAGAACTTGGAGCGATATTTCCTCAGCTTTCCCTCCCTCTCGGGCCTCCTCCGCGATCATCTATCCGCTCTGAGAAGCTCATAAATTATTAATCGATAGCAATCAAGTTGATTGCTCGAGTTCGTAAAGACGATAAACGTTTGTTTGAGACCGAGTCCCATTCCTTCACCACATCTTTTCTTCTCTTCCTTATTCTGTCTTCTGCGAGAGAAATGAAGTACGAATCGGATGACGGGGAAGATTATTCTCTAATGGTTTTCTTTTGAGATGTTTCGTCTCAATAAGGGGAAGAGAGAGAGAAAAACCAATCGTTCTTTTCATCTCTTCCTGGTCCTGGAACATCTACTTCTCCTCCTTCGATGAAGGATTTTTCGTCTTTGTTGTTCAAAGATGGTTCATCGTGAATAACAGCAAGGTAGGACTCGTGTTTTATACATTTCAGTAATATCCATCCGTATTTGTAACATGTTGATGTGCCGATCTCCGAGGCGGAGTGGTTTATTTATTTATTTACTTATTTATTTATTTATTTATTGAACACTACAGGCGAATGCCAAATTACAGTGTTCTACATTTTCTGCATTGAGTTTTTAAATTTACAGTTTGGTAAGAAATATTATTGGTCAGAAATGTAAATAAACATAAAACATGTCAACGCTAAATTAAATGTGTATGTAATAGTGTCGTGTATGCACACGCAGAGGTTAAATGATTCACACACGTAGGTAAAGGTAAAGGGTTCCCCTGTGCATAGCACCACGCCATGAAGGCGTATAGGGGGTGTGGGGGTAACGCCCCACACTTTCTTGATCCGGTCGTGAGTGGGGGTGATGTGATCAGCATCACGCCCCTGACCTCCTTTACCCCCAAGGGTTTCCCCCAGGTACCCATGTTATTCGACGCTGGTTGGGCGCCGGGGCCGCTTCCAACGTTAGAAAAGTTCCCGGATTTGAACCCGGGACCTTTAGCATGGTAGTCAGACGCGTTACCGACTGAGCCACCGCGGCCACCTAGGTACTTGATAATATAAAGATTAACACGAGGATACAAAATAACAACGATTTAATACTAAACTTACAATAACCATTTCTAAGATGGTGAACACACAAATCCCTAAATCAATAACTTTACAATCAATTGAATATCGATTCAGATATTATGCACACTTAACAAATAGTTAACAAAGCGAATGATAATAATAATACATGTTAATTGAAGAGAGTGGAATAAAATATCTGACTATTATGTACAAAAATAGCCTACATGAATACAATATTTCAATTATTACTATGCACAACGTATTTATCTTTTTACTCAGTATTTCAGAACTTTACCACCATGTACAAAAAGGATATAAGGAGATACTGATATAATACCTTATAGATTACATAAAATATGGAAATAAAATAAACACAGTAAAAATCAAAGATTGAAGTTATTTACTTTCTAAACTGCAGTGAATTATAATTGAAACTTTTGAGACTGAAGCCCATATTCTTCCTGAGTATTATTTAAAAGAAAAGCCTTAGGTAAATTATTAATTAACTATAGGATAATTTTACAGTACCTGTATATTCATTTGCATATCGAACATAATGCAACAAGTGCGAGACCATTTATAGTATTTAATATATGAAGAAATACGTACATTCATTATGAATGTAATGAAAAACCTGTGAATAATTGACACTCTAGAAAGTACGTACTTATATGTAATTGAGTATAAACTATGAAATAAATATATATTCACAAAAATTGCGTTCATGTTTACATTGTTGACATTTATTATTCCATACTTAGCTTTTTTGAAGGTCTCAATAGGCATTTGAAATATATCTAATTTTGGTTCGCTTTCGGAACATATGTTGTACAGTTCACACATTCTCCTGATAGGTGATTTATTTATGATGTTCGAACTTCTGTTACTACAGCAAAAGAGTTACAAAAAAAGCAAGCATTACTAAAAGGAGAAAAGTAAATTGTTACTTTGTCGCGGTGGCGCGTCTGACTACCATGCTAAAGGTCCCGGGTTCGATCCCCGGCCGGTTCAAATCCGGGAACTTTTCTAACGTTCGAAGCGGCTCCGGCGTCGCCCACCCAGTGTCGAATAACATAGGTACCTGGGGGAAACCCCCACACCCCCTATACGCCTGTGCTAAGCACAGGGGAACACTTTTCTTTTACCTTTTTTACTTTGTTACTAAAATAGAGAAAGGAAGCATTGTAAATAACAATACTGGATCCTTTTTTATGTTATACATGAAGGTTATCCAACATTTTCTAAAATAACCAACTTTCTCCTATTTCGTCAAAAGTGCCTTAGTGTGATAGCCAGAGGTGAAACATGTTTGTCAGTGACACTTGCCAGCAACAGTGTTGCCAGTGTGGTTCGTAATATTGCAAAAACATGGAATTTGGGAATAGTTCATTCATACCCTTGTGCAATGTTTGCTAGACTTCATAAGGGTACTTTTTCTGTCAAATTCAATAGAATTCCATCCAGATTGTTCGGTGATATTGAAAAACGTTGCAATAATTTACCTCCGTGAGTTCTGTGTGTCAATAAATACGATTTAAAGATTTTTTTTTTGTTTCTGGCAACATTTTAATTATTTATTATTAAATCATGCATGATATTCCATATGTTTGCATTACATAATTTTCTCAACATACAGAGGAAGAAGAAGGCGTTTCTTCTCATTCCGTTTAGCTTTGCAGTTATACGGTCGTAAACACCGGGTTCGGCGACTTGAGGAACACCCGGTATATGTATATTAATTAACTAAATTAGACTGCCCGATTTTTAGTTTCACGTGTTTCGGTGATGTTAGTAGAATTTATAAATTGTATATGTGTGTGTATTTCTGTACTGGCTTTTTTTAATTCTTGAATGTTGAGATAGGCGTGTGTGTCGCTGGACAGCCGACCAGCGAAAATTTCCAGTAACGGGTTAGGTCATTAGCGGAAACTATAAATAGGAAGGGAACGGATCAGAACTCTCCAGCCTAACTATTGCCTGTTTTGGGGGGAGCAGGAAAAGGTTTATAAAGTCCTTGCCTTGACTCATTTCACCCAACAGGTTGGTAGGTTCCGGGGATTGCCCCGAGTTGATAGCTTCCAGGAGATTAGGCCTGCTAGGAAAGGTATTATAAGTCAGTGGGCCTCAGATGTTTGGCGGAGTACTGATGTGGAAGAGGTAAAATCTTCTCTAAGGGGAGCGGCTGGGAGAGCTTTCTTGTACTATGTGATAAAAAAAAGGTAAAGTGCTCCCCTGTGCATAGCACCACGCCATAAAGGTGTATAGGGGGTGTGGGGGTAACGCCCCACACTTTCTTGATCTGGTCATGAGTGCGGGTGATGTGATCAGCATCACGCCCCTGACTGCCTTTACCCCCCAGGGTTTCCCCCAGGTACCAATGTTATTCGACGCTGGGTGGGCGCTGGGGCCGCTTCCATCGTTAGAAAAGTTCCCGGATTTGAACCGGCCGGGGATCGAACCCGGGAACTTTAGCATGGTAGTCAGACGCGTTACCGACTGAGCCACCGCGGCCACCTCTTGTACTTTGTGAACAGATTTTAACATTCTTCTTTCTTTTAGTACACACACTTGCTGTCTTCAATAGTTCATTTCATGTTGGAAACCGAGTACACACACACAAACATACCTTCGGCCACCATTTTTGGTACTGAAGGGTTATTTTTTATACTAGTTGAAGTCAATGGCTACAGGAGTCTACACACTTCCTTCGGGAAGAAGGGACAGGGCAACTACTGTGTGAATTCTTCCGAACAGCGGCCAAGTTTTAACTTCTGTAAATAATTTACAACGAATAAACGTCAATATAGCTACCTAAAGAGAAATGGGCGTCATGATGATTTGACGAAATACATGCCAATTGTTACTGCTACATTTCCACAGAACTTTACATAATGCATGATTCTTTAACTTAGGGACAAATGGGAGTGTATGTTGAAGGTGCGAGGTGTAAATCGCATAAAAACACAAAATAAACCTTTATATAAACAAAGGTAACAAAGAAGAAAACAATTGAAAGAGTAGATAGTAGAATAGTTATTATTAAAAATTGGGAAAATTGAACTAAAGTGAAGCATTATACAAGAAGATAAATAATATTGTTTTGATTTTAGTGCTTATTTTACGTCGCTTTTCTGCATTCTCTAGCTAATCGCTACAACGACGATAAAATTGATGAAAGGACAGACATAAGCACACATGGACAGGACATAACACAAGCACCACCGAGGATTAGGCTGGGTGTAAGTCCAGACACCGGAGCAGTGTGTCTGAAAGAATGCAGTAAGTGGAAGAGAGGTTGACGTTTGAGTGCTAATGGGTGCTTGAAATCCAACGGTGTAACGCCCACTACAGGAAAACGCGCGGGATTTCCTTGCCAGAAGTCTACAGGTTATCTTAAAGATTATCGCCCACTGAGACGCCGGAAACGGGTCTGCTGCGTTTGTTGCCGCGTCTCAGTGGGTGTCAAGCTTAAGTCACCCCCCCCCCCTACACCCTAAGAGAAACAGAAGAAACACGAAGAGGAAAACGGATAAAAGAGGACAGGAATGGAAAGGAAATACTAAGAAATAATGGTAAATGCCCAATATGGCAAAAGAGCACTGAAGGAAGAAAGTTAGTGTAGAAAACCCAATATACATCTGGACACTCCAACTAGATCGTGGTAAATCAGAAGACTATAGACAAGAACACTAGAAATCAAGTTGTGTAGTACGTAGTGTGTGTGTGTGTGAAGATTGATTTCTCCAAAGTAAAATATGAAAGTAAGAAAATAATAAAATGGAAGGATCGTATGTATGAGCTATACATAAACACCTATATTCATTTTAAAATATTAATGTACGTATCATTTAATTTGAAAGGCAAAAAAAATAAGAATTTGCAAAATATGGATAAATATGGCCATTATTAGATAAATATGCTACCTTCAAAGTGTATTAAATTCAAATATTAATTGAAGGATCAGGGCAAGAAACAAGTAAGTCAGTTTTCTGTCCTAAGCGAAGTAGTGGTGCTGTGGATGCTGTACTGGGATTTACAACATGCTGTCTTTCGTTTAATACATTTCACAGTTCCGTTCATCATAGCATATGCTTTTTGTATATTTTCATTTGCATGTCTAGTACAGTTTTGCAATTAAAACTTAATTTGTCTGGACTTACTTGGTTTTTCCTCTGATCCTTCAATTAAGTTTTATTTAACTTCGAAATCAATGAATCTATATATATATAAATGGATGTGTGTGTGCAGGGTGGCTACAAACAAGCAGAAATGAAATTCCCTGACTTTTCCAGGTTTTCCAGGACAAAATTTACATTTTTCCCTGACAATTACAAACTAAACTAAATCGATGTTTTTGCAAATGGAAATAATAAACTCATACAGATCCTCGTATGGTTTTGTTAAGTACCAATATCACCTTCTATGAAATTGACTTAATTTCCCTATTCTCTATGATTTGAATTCAAACTGCAAAATAGTGAATTTGGAAAATTATTACAATTCACAAGCTAGGGAAGGATTATGGAATTTTGTCATACGGAGTAAGTTTAAAATAAAATATTTGATTATTTTTAAAGTTACGACTAAATGAGATAAGAGTGAAGAGTGATTGATTAAGAAATACAATTTGTAATTTATCAGTCTCCTTATACATTCTCGGTATTATATGTTGATATTTCCACTGAGGTTTGGAACTCTCTGCTTGCAAGAACCATGAGTGCGGACTCATTTTTCAATGCATAAAGCTACTTCTCTCTTCTCTGTAAAGCAAACAACTTAACTCTTGCATATAAGTGAAACAATTGAATCGAACAAAATAAAGTGTCATATTTCCTTACATTATCAATGGGATTTCTGCTTCAGTACAGTATATCCAAGTGAAGTACTGTGAAACTGACAACATGCAGTTATACCATTAATGCTGACGAAAAGGGTATGTAGGTTGCCTATTAGAAATTTAACACAAGGAATTTATAGAATTGCATTGTATAGGTACCTGATTTAGCTAACCACACATTAAAACAAGAACACTCTATTAATAAAAGCTTCTGAAAGTTCATATACGAGGGGAGTGCTGAAAAAAGCTCCAATGGTGCCTATATGCATCACTAGTGGTCGGAGAGCGACACACACACATGCAGCCAGGAAGAAGTGGCATGTAGTTGTAATCTGGTACAGTTGCAATGCAGCCGTTTTAGGACAGTTTTAGGTTAAAGATTTCAGCTCTCATACAGTCTCCCACCGACTGCGATGTAGCCTACATTGCACGCTCAGAATTTGGCACAGAGCCACCAGCAATCGTGTGAGATGTGCAGACCGGATAGTATGGTCAGATGATGGTGCAGACAATTCACGGAAGGCCAGTCGAATGTGCACAACCCCATACAGCTGAGTACACACGAGCCCTTTGCATCATTTCAGGTGAGAGATCTTGAACCACTCCCTGTACAGCCCTGACCTTGAATGTACAGACTTTCATCTCTTTGTTTAACTGAAGAGGTTTCTGACAGGGTAAGGATTTGACAGCTACACTGCAGTAGAGATAGTTCCAGTCTTTGCCGTCAGACACATATGCCATGGGCATATAAAATTTAGTGCCATGTGTAACGTTTGTCCCTTTTGCGTGTTTACAAACCTTACATAATTAAAAAAATTGCAAGTTCAATTTTTAGCCATCAAGGGCGTTACGCCTCACGATTGCTCTCTGGTGCTGCCCCTGGCGGCATATTTTTGCGGCTTACGCCCGCTCGTAAATTCCGCTGCACCAGGCAGTTCAGTTCGTCCTTCGTTCTCAACCTCGCACGCCCGCTTCGAACGGCTCGCATCCAGTACGGTGCTCGTCATCTAGTCCTCGCCGGCAAGAGAGTACACGAACCACGACCGGTAGAACTGACGTCTGCCACGCCGACCGCTGAATGGAGAGAAGGCCATGAAATGAGTACAGTGACTCTAATTGAAGGAAGGCATTGCAGCTCTACGTGATGTGAATACTCGTGGGGAGGTATGTACAAACAATCTCTAGACCGTGAAAGTGGGAATAAGATTATTTCCTTACCGTTCGCTTCGAAAGTTTTGGTTACGACGTTCTCACGGCATAACTTTTTGAAATAAGTGAAATTACGAGAAGATCCATGTATTCTTCCCCCATTTATTTGTGCCCATGACTTGCCCACTTGTTTCTTCGACTATTAGCATGGTGAACCTTTTTGTAGCGCCATAAATCAGCGTACGTTTCGTGCTAGTGTGGACTTAGTATAACTTACGCGAACCGGCCTTTTTGGTTAAATTGGCGTTTGTGAAAGTTACAAAGAAAGAACATGGGAGAATTGTTAATGAACCCTTTTGGTAAAGTGCCATTGAGTAAAAATAGGAACTTGAACTTTTATAATGGAACTCGTTGTTCCAGGTGGGACTACCCTTGTTTCAAGCAATGTTAAATGCGGGCGCACTCACACCTGAATCAAATAAAATAAAAAGGACTTGGAATATTCGCGATCCCCTGCCTGTTATATCCCAATAGCAATCCTGTCCGCGTAGAGGTAGCACTAATGATGCACTGAGAAATGGGGACACGCGCAAAAATAAAGTACAGGGAGTAAGTTAAAAATAAAGGTCGTTTTGGCCTTTTGTTTGATCGAGTAAAGAAGAACGGGACGTTCTTACCCAAACATGCAATGCACACCTTTTGAGAGATTAAATGCTCCCGCACGTAAATTCATTGTATAGCGTCAATTGGAAAAGAGACAAGATTGTTAAGTGGACGGTTACATTTAAATTTTCGTACGATTGTTAAAATTGAATGGGGTATTTATGTAATATGGTAAAATGGAGCGCCGGTCGCTCGAACTGTTAATTAATTAATGTGTTGTTGAATTACACCCAGTATAAAATACCTTGGGTTGTTTGTCGTAGTCATATAATGTACTTGGTAACAATCTTGAATACAATTGTGTTTATTAATTGAATTGTGTGGTATCTTAATTTCTGGTATCATGTTCTGAACAGTAAGAATTGCGCGATAAAGAAAGTGGTCACGAAACGAACCTAAAATTAACATAACAAAAAAAGGGCGAACGTACACGTGTTTGATTTTTATATAAGTTATAGTAGCCAGAGGAACGAGAAAGGAGGTTACGTTGGAGTAATACCATATTGATTTTGATTACAGTGAAGAAGGCTAACATTGCTATTCGCTGTTGAACCCTGTTTGAAACTTCTCGTGCATGTTACGTGGCGCACGTGGGTTTCTTTTGTTTTCAGGTCTCCTTCCTTTTTTTGTCTCGTGCTTCTTGTACTCGCCGCCCGTAAACTCCTGCGTCATTGTGCGGGAAGTACGACACAGAAAGGGGAGGAATATAACTTGTAACGTGAAGAGTGGGTCTCGAACGTTATTGTACTTAAAGGTGAGTTGCCGCTTGCCGCTTCCAGTTAATTACCGCGTGCAATCTCGCTTAGCCCCTCTCCCACGTCACAAATTTTGGCAGCAGAGCTTTGGTTTCTTTTGATCCATCAATTAACTTTATATTTTTTCTGTAAAAATTGAATCGAAATTTTTTTTCCCTCCCATTAACCCCCCTGTTTTTTTTTCTCGTGGATTTTTTTTTCTCATCACTTACAGCTTTTGCAATTTTTTTGGTTTTGGTTGCCCTTTAAATAACCAGTCATTTTTTTTCTTCCCTTGGTGCATATTTTCTTTTTTTAAATTCTCATTGTGTACGGGGTGTTTACCTCTTTAGAGATTCCCTTGTTCTTTTGTGCTAACAATATGACATTCGATATTCCAAATCCCTATGCTCCCTCCTCTTTACCTCCTTCCTCCCCTTCAACCTTGGATTTTGTAAGTGGTTTATTGTTACCCCAGCCACAAACGCCTGTGCGTGATCTTGTACGCTTTAACACTTTCAAATTTCTTTTTCAGGATGTGCCATTGTTACATGGACAAGATATCTCTCTCTTATTTAACTTTTTGCTTCGACTTCATAAGATAGTTACTTTGGAATTGCTCGACGTTGAGTCGGTTTTGCTATGGGCCTTACAGTATACCTTGACCCCCCTTACAGAGATTTGGCTGGAAGGCCTTTTACAAAAGTTGCCCTGGAATTTATTTAAGTTAATGGTTTGGAATCGGTTGGTTCCATATTCCTTATTGTTGCCCTTTCAGAATGAGGTTTTACATCGGGTGCAGAAACCGGGTGAAAGTTTATACTCATTTGTTCGCGATATCTATGACGCTTCCCAAATTCTCCCGGTAGAATGGTCGGAGTCACAATTAATAGGTACGATCATTGAGGGTATCAATTTTCCAGCTCGGGCGTTACTTTTGGGGCATTCCCGTCCACAAACTATAGGGGATTTACTCCTTATGGCCCAAAATATCTGGCAGTCGGAATTGAAATGGAATCTCCAGCGAAAACCGGACACCGTGGACATTTCGGCACATGTGCCTTTGGCAAACGATTCATCAGTATCCGACAATTTGCCCCATCAACCAGCTTCTATTCCATCTTGTATGCCAGCGGTAGCGTCATCAACGCGGTCGGGGCAGGATTCCAATTTACTTTTGGCTTTTGGTACAACACAGACGGATACCCCTCCCTTTTTGCTGCACGCCGAATATCCCTTTTTGTTTGAAGGCCACCCAACTCCCACGCTGCGGGTGCTTCTTAATCAATATCCGGTTTTGGCATTACTTGATACCGCTTCATCGGTATCTATAATTTCTTCTTCCTTGTTACATACTCTTAAAGGTTCCTTTCCGATTTTTTCTGACCAATTCATTGAATTGCGAGATGTTACTAATCATTCATTTTGTTTATCTTCTTTTTGTTATTTACCTCTTCGACTTGATCGACTTTCTTGGAAATGGCGCTTTTGGGTGTCGGATGCTCTCCCCTTTTCCTTAATTTTGGGTACGGATTTTTTGGTTCATGCTCGAGCGACTATTTCTTTTGAGACAAAACTTTTATCTTTTCCTTTTCATCAGGATGGTGTACCTATTTCCTTCCCTGAATCCACCCAGATACATATCCCGGAGGTTCCCTCTGGTTCCTCGCCGAGTTTGCCGGAAACTTCTCATGCCTCAGTTGTTAACGATCCCCTTCCCTTTCCCTTAGATAACCAATCCTTACAATCCTTGTTGCTTCAATTTCAGGATGTGGTCACGGAAAAGGTTGGTACTTGTACCTTGGATCCGGTTTCGATACCTGTCGTGTCAGATATTCCCTTTCGATCAAAACCCTTCCAACTTAATCCAGTTCAAACTGATATTATGAGGAAACAGATTGAAGATTTGCAGGCTCAGCACATTATAGAGCCCTGCCGGTCACCTTATTCTAGCCCGGCCTTTCTGGTTCCTAAAAAGAACGGTACACACCGCTTAGTATGCTCCTATAAGAACCTTAATCGCCTGATAGCGTACGATCAATTTCCGCAACCGCGCATTGACTTATTGTTTCAGCATCTTCAATGGGCGGCGGTATTTTCTTGCTTTAATTTATGCCAATCGTTCCATCAGATACGGTTAGATGATACGAGTAAAGATTTGACAGCATTTGTCACTTCTTTTGGCCAGTATAGATATACTCGCGTTCCCTTTGGAATTAATCTCGGAACTCAGATCTTGTCAAGGGTTCTTGACGAGGTATTGGGAAAGTTTAAATACAAGTTCCTTCTGAACTATGCAGATGATTTGCTGATCTATTCACCCGATAAGTCGTCCCATATGGAACATCTTAAAGAGGTTCTTCAAGTTTTGCGATCGGCTGGTCTTACTGTCAACCCGGAAAAATCTATTTGGATGGTGCCGGAGATTAAGTACCTCGGCTATATCATTCGTAAAGGCCAGATGGTTATGGATCCGGATCGGATCTCAGCCATACAGGATATTCCCTCTCCTAAGAGCCAGAAGGGTGTTTCTCAAGTCATGGATTTACTCTCGTACTATTACCGGTTTCTACCCCATTTCGCTGATCGAACGTCTTTTCTAACAGATAAACGTAAGAAAGACGCTCCCTTTGTATGGACTTCCGAAGATCAAACTCGGTTTGATAATTTAAAAGCTGCATTTATTGAACATACGGTTCTCGCTTTGCCAGATTTTACAAAAGAGTTTGTTCTTCAAACGGATGCCTCAAGTCTAGTCCTATGCGCTACCTTAAACCAACGAGAACTGGATGGCTCATTGCGTCCTATTGCGTTTGCCTCGCGGAAGCGTACAAATTTGGAGCGTAAGCAATCTATATATGAGGCGGAGTGTTGTGCGGTGGTGTTTGGATTCAAGAAATTTGAAACGTATTTAACCTCCAAACATTTTGTTCTTCAAACAGATAATCAGGCATTGTCTTGGCTTTTAAAACACCCTGAACAATTTGGTAAGTTTGGTCGATGGCTTTTGTATTTGTCTCGTTTTTCTTACCATGTGGAACATATTTCTTCCGCTAAAAATCCTGTGGCCGACTGTCTTTCCCGCATGCATTCTTTGGATGATTTTGCGGTAACGTCGCCCCCTTGTACCAGTTTGGCTTGTGCGGCTCCAAAATTCAATATCATTCCTTTCAACAAATCCAATATTGCGGTTCTTCAGGTTCAGGATTCAGAGTTGTCACCTATTATTACGCATTTGAAGAACAATCAACAGGTTAAACATTATCATTTACATCAGGATCTTTTGATTTGGCAGCCGCCTCGTTCCACTTCTTCTTTAGTTGTTGTTCCTCAAGTGTTCAGACATTTAATATGTCGTTATTACCACGACACCCCTGTGGGAGGTGCGCATTTAGGCGTAAATAAAACCATAAAGAAAATAGCGTCGCTTTTCTGGTGGCCAACTCATCTTTCAGATATCCGCTAGTATGTCCGTTCTTGTGACATTTGTCAGAGGGCCAAACTAGCTATTCGTAAGCCTCCGGGCCTATTGTCTTCTGAGGTTATACGACACCCTTGGCGACGTTTATATATCGATTTGGTCGGTCCTCTTGTTCGTTCCACTAAGGGCAATGTGTATATCTTGGTGGTGGTGGATGCCTTTTCCAAGTGGGTATCCTTGTTTCCACTTCGGTCGGCGACGTCCCATCATATTATTGACAAACTACGCACCTTGTTTTTATTGTTTGGTGCCCCATGTGAGTTGGTTTCGGACAGTGCCTCCTATTTTCGTTCTAACCTCTTTAATAATTTTTTATTTGAGTCAAATATTCGCCATATTTACACTAGTGCCTATTATCCCAATCCTTCCTTAGCGGAGAGATTCATACGGAACCTTAAGGCTTCGTTGATTTGTTACCATTCGAAGGATAACTCCAAATGGGACGCTCATCTGGAAAGCATAGCCTTTGCCTTTAATACCGCCCATCATGACAGCACTCATACATCCCCATCTAAAATTATTTTTGGTCGTGATATAGATGGTCCGATGATTTTTTTTTTGGGGAATTACAAACCGACTCTGAATTGGCTGCTCCTCCTTCGCCGGAGCGGGCACATCGCTGGGGTGAGGCTTATCAACATCTATTAAAATCTTGGCGCTCTCGCCAACTTAGATACGACCCCTCCAGATCCCAGGTTTCTCTGAAGCCGGGAGATATGGTACTTTATCGTACTTTTCCCCATAGTAATGCCTTGCTTCATATATCTTCTAAACTTCAGGAGCGTTGGTCGGGTCCCGCACAGGTGTTTAAAATGCTGGGTCCGGTTACCGTTATGTTGGTTGACCCAGATACCCAGCAAATGGTCCGAAAGGCCCATGTCTCTCACGTCAAGCCATACATCATTCGAGATATGGATGTTGATCCCCAACCGGTTGATTTATCGGATTATGAGGTTGCAGTTACGCTTCAGTCTTCCCCTGAAAACCGCTCATGATTTTTTTGATATTTTTACAAGTAAGGCCTACTTTATCCAACGTAATTCCTGGCTCTTCTCTTTACATTGACATTGTATATATATATTATGTAATCTTTTGCAAGTGTATTATTTGTATTTATGTATCAATTTTTTTAACAATCAGTTTTTCTAGTTATGGATAGTTTTGTTCATGCCCTTGTGGAGTGATTTGTTAATATTGCTTATTATGCTTTATTGAAAATTGACGCTGTTTATGTCATGTATCCTATGGTTATCCCCGATTTTGCATCTTTTGTAATAGTGCTACCTTCCTTTTCCTTTTCGTAGTGATTGTCCTCCTCTCCTTTCCTATTTCTTACATCTTCTTTCTTACTTTTCTCGTTTTTTGATTCTTGTTTTTTTTCCTTTTTTTCTATGTTTATACTTCTGCGAGGATGGATGTGCTACGAGTGCGTTTATTCGGAAAAGACTATGGTTAACAACTTCCATTCCACTTAGCGTAGCCATATGATTCACATCTATTGCAATGACCATGTAGGTGACATAATTCAGTGGTGTGATCGTTTTCTTCAAGCAGTGTCGACATTTGTCAGGAATCCAGGTGTATCGACCGGGAGGCGTACACGATGTCCTGTGAACTACGTGCTCAACGACAACAGCTTTAGTTTTTTATAAAGACTTAATGTGTTATTCGAAAATTTATTAGAGTTAATCTCTGATCTGTGGTTTGGATTACGTGTATGTCTTTATGGTGTATTGATGGTTTTTGGGGGTTGTGTTAATAGTTTAATGTGTTTTGGACATTATAATGTGGTTGACCTTTAAGGGGCTTAGATTTAGTGCGTTTATATTCTTGGGATCAGTGCATTGCCTTATTTTGGTTAATGGGGGTTTTGGTTTTCGCTTGTTGGGGGTATTTGTAACGTTTGTTCCTTTTGCGTGTTTACAAACCTTACATAATGAAAAAATTGCAAGTTCAATTTTTAGCCATCGAGGGCGTTACGCCTTACGATTGCTCTCTGGTTCTGCCCCTGGCGGCATATTTTTGCGGCTTACGCCCGCTCGTAAATTCCGCTGCACCAGGCAGTTCAGTTCGTCCTTCGTTCTCAACCTCGCACGCCCGCTTCGAACGGCTCGCATCCAGTACGGTGCTCGTCATCTAGTCCTCGCCGGCAAGAGAGTACACGAACCACGACCGGTAGAACTGACGTCTGCCACGCCGACCGCTGAATGGAGAGAAGGCCATGAAATGAGTACAGTGACTCTAATTGAAGGAAGGCATTGCAGCTCTACGTGATGTGAATACTCGTGGGGAGGTATGTACAAACAATCTCTAGACCGTGAAAGTGGGAATAAGATTATTTCCTTACCGTTCGCTGCGAAAGTTTTGGTTACGACGTTCTCACGGCATAACTTTTTGAAATAAGTGAAATTACGAGAAGATCCATGTATTCTTCCCCCATTTATTTGTGCCCATGACTTGCCCACTTGTTTCTTCGACTATTAGCATGGTGAACCTTTTTGTAGCGCCATAAATCAGCGTACGTTTCGTGCTAGTGTGGACTTAGTATAACTTACGCGAACCGGCCTTTTTGGTTAAATTGGCGTTTGTGAAAGTTACAAAGAAAGAACATGGGAGAATTGTTAATGAACCCTTTTGGTAAAGTGCCATTGAGTAAAAATAGGAACTTGAACTTTTATAATGGAACTCGTTGTTCCAGGTGGGACTACCCTTGTTTCAAGCAATGTTAAATGCGGGCGCACTCACACCTGAATCAAATAAAATAAAAAGGACTTGGAATATTCGCGATCCCCTGCCTGTTATATCCCAATAGCAATCCTGTCCGCGTAGAGGTAGCACTAATGATGCACTGAGAAATGGGGACACGCGCAAAAATAAAGTACAGGGAGTAAGTTAAAAATAAAGGTCGTTTTGGCCTTTTGTTTGATCGAGTAAAGAAGAACGGGACGTTCTTACCCAAACATGCAATGCACACCTTTTGAGAGATTAAATGCTCCCGCACGTAAATTCATTGTATAGCGTCAATTGGAAAAGAGACAAGATTGTTAAGTGGACGGTTACATTTAAATTTTCGTACGATTGTTAAAATTGAATGGGGTATTTATGTAATATGGTAAAATGGAGCGCCGGTCGCTCGAACTGTTAATTAATTAATGTGTTGTTGAATTACACCCAGTATAAAATACCTTGGGTTGTTTGTCGTAGTCATATAATGTACTTGGTAACAATCTTGAATACAATTGTGTTTATTAATTGAATTGTGTGGTATCTTAATTTCTGGTATCATGTTCTGAACAGTAAGAATTGCGCGATAAAGAAAGTGGTCACGAAACGAACCTAAAATTAACATAACAAAAAAAGGGCGAACGTACACGTGTTTGATTTTTATATAAGTTATAGTAGCCAGAGGAACGAGAAAGGAGGTTACGTTGGAGTAATACCATATTGATTTTGATTACAGTGAAGAAGGCTAACATTGCTATTCGCTGTTGAACCCTGTTTGAAACTTCTCGTGCATGTTACGTGGCGCACGTGGGTTTCTTTTGTTTTCAGGTCTCCTTCCTTTTTTTGTCTCGTGCTTCTTGTACTCGCCGCCCGTAAACTCCTGCGTCATTGTGCGGGAAGTACGACACAGAAAGGGGAGGAATATAACTTGTAACGTGAAGAGTGGGTCTCGAACGTTATTGTACTTAAAGGTGAGTTGCCGCTTGCCGCTTCCAGTTAATTACCGCGTGCAATCTCGCTTAACCCCTCTCCCACGTCACACATGCTACGACGAATGCTAGAACAATGGTGGTGATTATGCCGAAAATTAGGTTAGGACTCACTGTTACTAATGCAATAAATTATAATTGATATTCTTGTTTTATTTATGCCTAATCGGTAGGGACCTTGATTTTTTTTCTTTTCAAATTGGTGTATTTTCTTATTTTTTATTTTTTACTATACGGTGTTATTTTCCCCAAAATGAATATTTTCATTTTAGCACATTTTCTGGCAAATATCTGAAATTATACCTTCATGGTGTTTTTAAACTACTGTTTCAAATTGTAAGTCACATGGCTTACGCCTCTTCGTGAGAGTTTGATATCTTGAAAGTTATTTTGGGAAAGTTATTTTCCATATCCCCTTTTTAATTTCAAGGTAAGGATTTTAGATAATGGAATTTTCCCCGTTTATACTGAAGGGTGAATAATGACCATAAGTGGGGACGCACCCAAAAAAATTAAAATCAATCAATCTCACTGACAGATACCGATATATTATGGCATCAAAAATTGGCATTACCTTTTTTTGACTTGTTAGTGTAAAGTTTCCCAAAATTCGCATTTTTATTTTAGAACATTTATCTGCCAAATATATATGTGCTTTTAAACTATTATTTTAAATTGTAGGTCACATGGTCTATGTATTTTCGTGACAGTTTGATATGTTGGAACAGATTTTTGAGGAAATAAAAGTAAAGTGCTCCCCTGCACTTTTCCATGACGGTGTATAGGGGTGTGGAGTTAGGGCCCCGCACTTTCTTGATCACGGCTGAAGGTGGGGGTGATGTGATCAGCACCACACTCCTGGCTACCTTTATCCCTCCATGTTTTCTCAAGGTACCAGCTTCATATGATGCTGGATGGGCGCCGGAGCATTTTGAATAGGTGGAAAACATTCCACTTCTCCCCCGCAGGGGATCAACCGTGGGTCTCTCGCACAGTAGTCAGACGCCCTAATGACTGAGCTGCATTATTACTCGCTCGACAAATGCCGATGGTGTGCACTTAGCTTGGTAATTCAAAACATATCTCGTGCGACAAGTACAAAGATGTGGCTCCCGTGTGACGGTAGATATGCACCCTGCCACTTTGCTCTGTGATGCAAATGGTTTTGATAAAAGTTGAAAAAAATCAGACGAAATACATGATTTAATGTAGCTGTCGGAAATATTCCATGTACGTATAACTCTATAGTTTACTCTTGAGTAAAATGTTGGAAAACTTGCATGTTCTATGTACACAAACATGGCCTAGAAAAGACAAAAATTTTGGATTTCATGGAATTTTTTTCGTTGCTTTAGGACATTTCTTTTAAAAAAACGCCAAAAAATTCGCATTTTATGCCAAATTCGCATTATTTCGATATTTCGAACGGGCGAAAAATGTGTCCAGACATCACTGCACATTCATAAACACAACTTTGCAGCAATTACCAATTTTCACGGTTTGGGCGTTTGCGAAAAATCAATGTCCCTACTAATTGGAAATTACTTTCTGGCCACCCCTCGTATAAATCAGTAGATGGAAAGTGAAAATTTAGCGGGGCTGGCAGAGAAAAGTCAATTCTTGAAGAAAGAGATTTGCTTTTATGATTAAATGATTCGAGTGAATATGAGTATGATATTAAAATATTTACGTATTTATTATTAGTATTTTATTTCATTGGACATTAACCTTACTCAGTGAGAGACTAGTGACCATCTCTCACGAGTTTAAAGAGACAGGACAGAGAGTGGCGTTAATTTCATTGCAATACTAGTGTTGCAGTAAATTTGAGGTTGGAAGCATGCACTTGCTAATTTTTCGTGATAGTATTCAATATATATCCCATTTTGTTGGATTCTTCTTGATATCTAAGAATAGTGCAATGTCATTGTAAACGTATGTTAACTTGTGCAAAACCAGTAATACGCCAGGATGATGAAAGAAAACCTTTGTAAGGACTGGTACATTAAATAAGGCGAAGTGAGCCAGAAGAGTAATAAAATTCCAGCAGCATATTTGCAGTCTAAAGCTCTTCTTGTTTATGCATGCGATTTTTGTTGGATGGTGCAGTCCATGCAATTTCTGTCGCATGTTGTAGTGAGATACTCTGTCGGGTGGCGATATTCGACAAAAATCGTATGTATCAATGGAACCTGTTTGTTTCCATGTTCCTTCAGTTTGCCCAACAAAATGCCTTACTACAACGCCCGACAACTTTCGGACGGCCCCACCCGCTCGTATCCCCTCCATCTGTTGACAAGTCCCCTTACTACTCCCATACGGACAAGAAAAAATGATAATTCAATGCATTTTCCAGGTAATATTTAGAGGCTTAACCTTTACTCCCCCGGTGATACCATATGGTATCATCAGAGTAAGGTCGTACTGGCCCGATGATAGATACCATATGGTATCATGGTGCTGATTACGAAATGAATGTGCTTTTAGAACCTTCATACTCTTATGTTTGGGTGGAAACTCGGACACAGATCTGGAGCAAGCCTGGGAAATTCACATTGATGACCAACCTCTCCCCCTCTCCGCAACATATCCATGCCACATTTCCGAACAGAGTTTCACATTTTGGCTCATTATTCAACTTGTATGGCACCCAGGAATATGAAACATGTTTCAATCTCTTTGGAAACGTCCATTCTTTGAAGATAATACTAAGGTTTGCGCCCTCTTCCCAAAATAGCGGGAGAAGAGGGGGCAATTTCCAGATTTTTTAAATTGAAATTCGGCGCTCCCAAACCCCCCTTCCTCAGTTCGGCGTTCTGAATTGTACACGGTTGCATGCTATGATGTTTTAGCTGACAAACAAAACTTATCCGAAGTAGATTGCTCTCATAGTGCCCGAGTTATAACAAATTTCCTCCAAAAATGCAAATTACCTATTTTTCGTAAAAAAAAATAATCACATTTTGGCTTATTATTCAACTTGTATGGCACCCAAGAACATGAAACATGTTTCATTCTCTTGAGAAATGTCCATTCTTTGAAAGGAATACTAAATTTTGCGCCTTCTTAACAAATAGCGGGAGAAGAGGGGGCAAACTCCAGATTTTTATTTTTTTTCATTGAAATTCGGGGGTCGCGCCCCAAAAACCCCCCTTCCTGAATTGTACACGGTTGCATGCTCTGATGTTTTAGCCGAAAAACAAAACTTATTCCAAGTAGATTGATCCCATAGAGCCAGAGTTATAACAATTTTCCTCCAAAAATGCAAATTACATTATTTTTCGTAAAAGAAAAAATCACATCTTGGCTTATTATTATATTGCACCCAAGAACATAAACCATGTTTCATTCTCTTGAGAAATGTCCATTCTTTGACAAGAATACTAAAGTTCGCGCCTGCTCCCCAAAATAGCGGGAGAAGAGGGGGCAAACTCCAATTTTTATGTTCTTTCTATTGAAATTCATAGGGACGTGCCCCCACCCCCCAAGCCGCCCTTCCTCGGTCCGGTGTTCTGAATTGTACACGGTTGCATGCTATGATGTTTTAGCTAAAAACAAAACTTATCTGAAGTAGATTGCTCCCATAGTGCCCGAGTTATAACAAATTTCCTCCAAAAATGTAAATTACCTATTTTTCGTAAAAAAAAATAATAATCACATTTTGGCTTATTATTCAACTTGTACGGCACTCAAGAGCATGAAACATGTTGCATTCTCTTCAGAAATGTCAATTCTTTGAAAAGAATACTAAAGTTCGCGCCTTCTCCCCAAAATAGTAGGAGAAGAGGGAGCAAACTCCAGATTTTTATGTTTTTTCCATAGAAATTCGGGTAAGTGCCCTCCCCAAGCCCCCTTCCTCGGTCCGGTGTTCTGAATTGTAAACGGTTGCATGCGCTGATATTTTAGCTGCAAAACAAAAGTTATCCGAAGTAGATTGCTCCCATAGTGCCCGAGTTATAACAATTTTCCTCCAAAGAGCGTTCGAATTTAAAATTCCCGCCGAGAATCCCGGGCGAGAGAAATTTCTCAGTCTCATCCTCCTGCCATCACTGGTTTCTGGCGCCGTGGTTGTGTTGCGCATAAAAGGGGCCTAAAAATTGTGGCCGAAACTTACGAACGAGACTTCCTGTTCACGTGCAGAGTTCCATAACGATATGTTTTAAAAAAAAAAAAATATATATATATATATAGGGGGCAAATTCCCTGACATTTCCCTGACTTTTTTTGACACCTCAAATTCCCTGACTTTTCCCGGTTTTCCAGGTTTTCCAGGTGTGTCGCCACCCTGGTGTGTGTGTGTGTGTGTGTGTGTGTGTTTGTTCCGGCATAACTCTTGAACGCCTGGAGCGATTTCAACCAAACTTGGTACACGTATCACTTGCAATCTCAAAAGAAATACTGTGGGGGTAAGGCACCCCTAGGGGAGGGGGTGGGAAGGGGGCGACATGTAAAAATAATCTAAGACGATTAATATTAGTGTGGAATCTATAGTTTTCTGGGTAGCTAAGATGAATAGTGACACTCCCAATGCCGTTCAACTACAAGTTCCTCACCTATCGGGAGGGGGGGTGAGAGGTGGTGAAAATTAAAATGTCAAAAATGACCTACATTAGTGTCGAATCCATAGTTTTCGGAGTCGCTAAGGTAATTGGTGACATTCACGATGACATTTGAGAGAGAGAGAGAGAGAGAGTGAGAGAGAGAGAGACACTTGCTTTCTCGATCACGATCAACAAGTCACAGGGGCAGTCTATTAAGTACTACGAAGTGGATTTACACGTGGGACACCCTTCTTCAACGCTCATTCACATGAACATCAATATTTCAGGATTATTACACTGTTACCAGTTACACAAATGTAATTTAAAAGGAACATTTAAACTGATTCTTTTAGACCACAATGCTTCAATATTGTTAAATGTGATATCTTTCATTTCCCAATGTGTGCCAATTCTTCGTGCATTTTGTGAAAAAAACGCCCTTTATTTTGTATCCATGCCAAAACCGAAAAGACCAATGAGTTAGCATGTCCCATAAATCCAATTGAACGACCCCCACGGGTGAAATGCTGCAATAGCTGACTTTCCAGTATCACACGAATTGCGAAAAGTTCATTTACATTTTGCAATAATTAATTGTTTGGCAGCCACAGCTTTCATTGTTATGTTAATATTCTGCTTGTTTCACCTATATCGTATCTTATTTTGTTCATTGCACGAGAATGGCGTTTTAATTTTTTGTTATTCGCCAATAGCTTTGCGAGGGAATTCAACGTGGTTTCAAATTATTATGAAGGCCTGTGTGAATGTGATTCGTTTCGTAATCCGTTATACTTACAATTAGAGTTTGTAAAAAGGTAGACTTCAATTTTGAGCATACACTGTAAAGAGGTTGACTTGAGAAATGATCCCCCCCCCCAAATGGCATCGTTCATTTAAAGTTACTAAAAGCACATAGATTGCTATTTTTATTGTTAATACCACGAAAACAGTTAAGTTCGTAAGTATTCGACCAGAATAACGAAGCAAGAAATTAGTTACATCGTCAAAATTAGTGTAAAATACAAAAACCAGGTTATGTTTTCATATTCTACCATTTATTTTAAAGAATAGTTTTCAAATTCCAAAAGTTACAGTTTTGTTTGAGTGGTCACACAATATAAACTTTATGACTAAATTTTCCCCTAACTTCTGTGTGTAGAAGTTAGTGACAAAATAAAATAACAATGCATATCAGTACACTAGCTGTAGGAAATGAAAAAATAAACTAATGAAAAACAGTTGTGGTAGACATCTGGTGGATTGAATAGAAGAGTCGTTACAAGAACATAATAATAATAATAATAATAATAATAATAATAATAATAATAATAATCATCATCATCATAACCATGATGATAATTATAATAATTATTATAATGAAGATAGATTGATTTAGTTCATTTTATTTCGCTTTTCTGCCACCTTTGGCTGAGATGATGTTGATGTGATGAATTTGATGAAGGGACATTCCCATAGAAGACCCACGCCCAGGCCGGGAATCAAACCTGGAACCGCTGAGAGGGAGAGACAAGAATCCAAGACTTCATGTTGCAAGCAGCTGCATGTAAAAAAAAAACAGAATAGTGCACTCCCCATTAGCTTCAATATCTTAAACCACCAAAAAGTCGATTGTGTCCAACTATTCAAGCATTTCACAAGTACGCTGTAGTAAAAATGGTGTTAAAGATACACAGCCAGTACTTGAAGGAGATCCACACCACATTTTGGTCAATGTTTAACCTCGCTGGTGTTAAAACACCACAGTTAAATGACTGTAACCAACACCATTTCAATACCAATTGAGGTAAATGTTGACTAATATGGGGTGAGGATTATAACTGTGTGATTTTAACACTTTTGTTTCACTGTACATGAGGGTTTTTTTTTATTTTGGAAAATTGCAGCTTATTATTTTAATATCTAAAGAAACATTATAGGTAATTTCCTTTTCTTTTTTTAAAAAAAAGGCAATTTTCTTACAATTTTGAGGTCAGTTTTTGAGAATTCATAGGTCTTTAATTTCCCAGTTGTACGTACGGTCAATCCTTGTGAGTGTTACCAACTACGACTTCTGGAGTGTTCTCTTAGTACTTTCGGTCAGCCTCCACGGTAGGGAGGTTAGGGTGTACTTTCTGTACGTTGGCGGTTCTTCACAAATTTTTCGTCGTCTTAAGATGATTTTCATAACATAATATGTTTGGGTGTACTGTAAGAAAGTTGACTTGAGGAATTACACCGTTTCCGATGTCATCCAACAACATGACCGTGAACCTTTTTCCATAGTTAACTGCAATTAGTGTAATTTTAATGATTCAATTTTAAAAATATATATTTATGGGATACGGACCTGCAATTTATCAGTATTTGCATTTAAAAGATTCTGGTCTCAGACCAGAACCAAATAACTGTAAATTTTTTTTAACCAAATAACTGCAACTCAGTCTCTCTTAAAAAGTAATTTTCCAAACACTGGTACCATTATCCTCATTGGTCAGTTCCTTCAATGAACGAATAAACTATCGTTACGTCACTTTCTGATCAGTATCCATGCAGAGTATCACGGGTTGTCTCATTCTGCTTGCAACTACTTCTAAAGGCTGACCCAAGCATTTAGAAACATGAATTTCTCTAGCGCGTTGGGTTGTTCTGAACAGTACCGTAACCATAATGTGGAAGAAGGTCAAGGTTGGCTTGTATGCGTACGCGGCAAGTGCGTTTATTAAGTGCGCAACAGTGCGTAAGTGAGAGCAGCGGAGAAATTGAAAAAGATACCTTATGTTTTCCTCCCGGCTGATATAAGTTCCCGTCGAAAGATGGAGTAGAAGTGCTGACAAGGGAGGCCGGGGCTGAAGGCATTTCAGATTCATCGTCTACAGGGGAATATGAAACCTCAAGTTTTTATCTGTATGAATTTTTCATGAAAAGAAGAAAAAAATGTTCTAGGGGGCTGTGTGTTCTTTGTCTCTTCGCCCTGCTTCTTCTTTTCCTCTCTCTTCTTCGTGCGGGTGCGAGAATGAGGAGGAACGAAATACTCTGAGAGCCCTGAAGAAGATGTGTGTATGCAGCGGGATCCTGGGATATTGAAGTCCCGGTTTAAAGGGATATTTGGAAGGGATGAATTTCGAATCCCTGGGGATGAACTCAGACGTCACATGGAGAATGAGAAGCAGTTTTTCGCGCCTGCAGGAGTTTCGGGGAAAAAAAAAAGAGGCGTGGAAAAGGAAACGGATTAGCGCTAGGTTGCAGCGGGCTAGGGTAACAAGGCTTCCTCTATACGTAGTTATGAATTAAGATGCAACGGATCACTGGGACGGAAACATCGTATATTATTTCGCAACTAATAGGTATACCATCCCCAATTATTTTTTCTTAGGGTTAAGGCGATACCAGTAGTATCGGTATCGGAAAGTATCGGTTGAATTTTGATTACAGATACCGACCTATAGTTTTCCGATGCTTTGATCGTTCGCTAGTGCCGTGAGAAACATTCGTAGAGTCTAATTTTCCTGGAAGTTTTGCAAAATTCGAAGTTTCCAATGATTGTGTACCAATATTATGTAACAAAAATGCACTTCGTGATTACTTAACAGGTATTCTTATATTCTGATGCAATTTTTAAAAAAATCGAAACAAAACTGGTAAATTGATGTACATATATAATTGGAGTTATGTACGAACGCACAAGAATATTTTGGACATCTTCAGGGTGTCTACCAAAATAACAAATCCAAAATTCTGGGCTTCTTAATGTCTGTTTCTTGACCTTGCTTTCCTTTTTTTTTACCTCTCCCCCTTTTCTTAACATTTATTTAATCGATCCCTACTCAGGTATAGTTGCAAAACTAAGAAAAAAGATATTGTTACTAAATGAAAAACCCTTACCACAAAGCCTGTTACGATGAAAACTGAAGCTGTACTTTAACAAGATTTAGACTTTCTTTGATTGTTAATGCATGTAAAATTAATGCTTCCAAACTTCATACTGGATGGGGAATGGCCCCATTACTTTATTTAATATTTTTACGAAACTTCACGCATACAAGAATGTAATTCTTAAGAAACAAAGTGAACAAATCTTAACCACAACTCAATACAATTTTAGATTTCCAAATATTCAATTTTATCAAATTCCAGTACAGGTATATAACAATGTAAATTCACTATACTGTCAAAAAAATTGCAAACATTCTTGACCACAAGCATAATTTCTAGACTTTTTCCTGACTTTCTTGATATTCTTGACTGGTAGACACCCTTATCTTTTAATTATTACAGTTTTCAAGCATCAGAATCGGTATCGGTAAGGGTATCGGTATCAATATGGGTATCGGTATCAGTATGACAAGGCAGCTGTTCTCGAAAATTCCACTACTTTCAAAAAACCGCTATGATATTCCAAAATCTGAAAAATTACATATGCTTAGAATTCTTTCTATAGCATTCACGTGAATCTTTGCCTGGTTTGATTTCGCTGTTACGTGGCTACGTATGCTTTATTTTCCATCACAGATAACTAGACAACAGCGAAAGCAAACCGTACGAAGATTGACTTCGATGATCTCGAAAATTTTCAGAATTTCAAATATATCATGGCGGTTAGGTGGAAAGGAGATTAATTTTCGAAAAAGTTCCAACACAGCCTTAATATTTCGCAACCGACTGGCAAAACTGTTACCATTTATCAACTTATGTATATAACGCCTGCATTTATTTATTTGTTATTACAACAGCTTATGGACTTACCACTCGAATTTATTTACATGCCGTTTCGCAACTTACGGACAAAACCACATCTATTTTATTGTAGTGCTAACGCTGTCGCATTGTAATCAAATGGTTGCGGATTCAATCCTCGGGGATACACATTGCGCCTCACAGGGGTTTGGTTCCCACGTTAAACTGTCGGTCCTGTACCAATTAGGCTATCTGAGCATAAAGTGAACATACAGGCAAATGAACTTATTACTTCGCAGCATATGGCCATACGATCTCAGTTTTATTTATTTACTGTCTCAATAATAATTATTTCATTATAATGAGCGTATATCTCCATCCATTTTATTAATATTAGTTGTAGATCTATGCCCAAACCACCTCTACTTTATTTGTTTACTTTACAGTAAAACCTCCTTAATCCGGACAGGCAAAAGGCAAATAATAATAATAATAATAATAATAAAAAACACGGGCGAAAGTTTTAATTGTGGCTAGAAGTCAACAAGAGAAACTCTGTTTCCCGCAGACTTTGTACTGTGCTGTATAGTGTATTTAGGCCTATGCCCTTTAAATACACCATAATAAACTAGTTTTGTTGCTATAAACGGAGTTTTAATGCACTTTCTACTATTTTTTAAAGATTATTTCAGTTATTCCGGACTTTCGTTAAGCCGGTCAACTTATCCCCCATTAGTCCGGATTAACGAGGTTTTACTGTATTTATTATTCCACAATTTACGGGCCTACAATCTGCATTTTTCTTAGTTATATATTATTTCACAGCTTATGGACGGTCGCGGGTTCCAATCCCTGCCCGTTATCAATTTCATCATGCAATCACTCATTCTCATCGTCGCGATTAGTCAAAAGTGACAGTAAAGCGACTCTAAGTAACAGGAATCTAACAACTTATGGCCATAGAACGCTCTTACTTTTTAGTTGCCTGATGCTGCAAAATTTCCAAATTTTCACAAATCCTATGTTCAGAGGTGACTGATTTGGTTCATTTTACTTTGCTTTTCTTTCGCTTTTGGCTAATCGCGAAGATGTGAATGAGGATAATTGATAAAGGGCCACTCACAAAGAACACCCATGCGCAGGTCGAGATTCGAACCTGGGACCCCTGACGTGGAAGGGCGCTCTACAAAGCACTCTGCCGTGACTTTAGGTCGGCTTCAGTCTGTGGAGGTAGTGATAGGCATGGATTCTATCAAGAACCCCATCGCACTTACGCACCCTTCTATTTTAAGGATAATATATGTAGTGAGTTGGGATTCAGTACATTCCTCTGCATTTCTGAAGTGAGCCATATTTTCCTGATATGGATAAAACTGCCACGCTCTCCTTTTCCATCCGCAGGCCATACGCATAGATACGATTGCAATAATTTACGGGAACCTAACTCTTCATTCCAGATGTTAACTATTTCCCGGTGTACCGAATCGAATATTTCTTTCTGTCTTGGAAACTGCGAGATTGGCTCCGAAGGGGGGAGCCTGGAAGGTTCTCCCTCTCGGCTAAAGAAATGAATATATGCATGAGGGGCTCGTTACACCACGAAATGTCAACCCCAATGCTCAGCTCACTTCTTATCCACTCCAGAGTACTTCTCTTTGTGTGTTTGGTGAATCTCTTCCATCAATAGGGAAAAAAGTCATATTTGCTGCTGTTCGCCCAATTATATAGAAAATTCGGCCTTTTCAAATATATGCGGCCTCGATGCTAAGAAATCTAGTGATATAGGATGGAAGACTTGAGGGCATTCTATTCACAATAATCACACGACTTTTCTCCGACAAGTAGGTTGAAAGGCTGGTACTGTCAACATTGTGAATCTTGTTATTGCATGTGCACCTGCTATGGCAAACATACTTCGAGAGTGGTCTCGCAGTTTAGTCTTGAAGTCTTGGACTGGAAGCGAAAATCTTTCGGGTTGCACTTCGACTGCAGCGCCTCATACGATCAGTAGATAAAACAAACTAAGAGCACATCGTTTTCCCCGCTTTAAAAACACTTATTTTCCTCCATAGCATTTTAAAAGGTTTTCATACTTACATTTACACGCAAAAGAAGAACTACAACCAACACCTGGCTGAATTTCGACTTCCGTGATTTCAAACAAGTGAACAACGAGCGAACGTGTGTAGTAAACAAGTGTGCATTGACGCTTACTGCACAATGCGGGCTCGATTGCTCGTTGATTGGCGTTTTCGAACTGCAGTACGTGACGTCACTTCCACCATATTTCAAGCCTGCTTTTTGGACCTTTCGGATACCACCTATTTTTAACATGTTCTAACTTTGTAAGTGTGAAATGAACGCGAGTGTGTAGGCATACGTGAAATATACAATGGAGGTCTGTGTTTGGAAACGCTGGGGGGTGAGTCAAAAGGAGATGGTACTGCATGTCCACTGAACCATGGGCATGAACTTGAGGTAAACGGTAATGAATTTAATTCAGACACTGAATCATTTGCACTGGGAAGAGGTGAATTTTCCTGTTGCGCTGTGTTTCAAAAGTAATTACATTTGTTTTTAATTATTTTTTTCTTCCTTTGAAAAAATATGATTCGGTGATGCAAAATACTGACCCCGTGCCTCATTTACCTCATCGTGTCCTATACTATATGTTTTTCAACTATATATACTCTTATAAGTTTCTATATTCTGTATATATCTATAAACATCTAGCATAACTGTATAGCTTAAATTATTTCATGTAGGGTAAAAAGCTGTTTTTATAGTAAGATTATCAATATAAAGTAAACTGTAAGCTTTAGTGTAACTCTACTTCAAATAATAAATAATAATAATATATGCAACACACACACAAATTGTTGCAGGCACAGTGTACTTGTAAGCATGAGCAGGAGCGATTGTGGGAATAGTTGTGATGGAACTCTGGGAGAGTCGAATATGTTTGAACCCGTATTCTTGCGGAATCCTTCCTGTACGAATTAATACGAGTATGTTTACCGCACTAGGACTATTTAACAAATTATGTATATAACACCTGTATTTATTTATTTCTTATTACAACTGGCATTTATTAATTCTCATTTAATAGCTTTTGGACTTACCACTCTATAACCTTTTCGCAACTTATGGACAACATTTTTAATTTTTAATTTGATTTCAAAATTTTGGGTGCGTCAGCACTTAGGCTATTTTGCACTCGTCACATTATACGGGGTCCAGCCCCTTATCGTTACAAATAACAACTCTAACGTTATATAACTAAAATCTTAATATATTCTGACTTCCGTTAAAAGCTGAGACTGTAAAGGGGCACTAAGCACACATAAGGACAAAAAAACAGGACCACACACAGAATTATACTGTGTAATGGTCGGATTGACTATTACTGGTTTTGGTATATTGTACGTATTAATTAATTGCTGGCCAGCTACAAGGTGTAGGGTTAAGTAATATGGTTCCATGAGTGTACTTTTATGTTATTATTGCATGTAAGTGTATGTCCTTAATGGATTGTGCTTTTACTGCATATTAGATTCCCCTGTTTTTTAGCTTCCCAGCTGGGGGAGCTGTCTTTCAAAAGTTGCAGTGGAAAATTCTAGTTCTACGGGGTCCACGTTCACGGACGTTTACCCCGATTATAAAAAAGGCCAGTTGGGCTTAACAAAAACAGTGTTTCCCCATCCTTTCGACGACGAGGAACGTTTCCTAGACTGAATATAATAATGTAGCATTTGGTGTAAGCCAACCCCTGTTTGCAGTCCCAAGTCCCCTTTAGAAAAGCTTTGAATATTTGGATATTTCCGTATAGAATAATTGATGCTCAAAGAAAGAGTGAAGGCGTAAGGAAACGCATTTGTAATGAACGCAATATCATTTAAGCTGAGGGTAGGCCCACAGAGATAGTATTGCTAACTCTGCGGTAATGGAAGTGCCGATGGTGCAAGCCATAGGTGCGCAATTTTGTTGATTTAGAGTTTTGTTAATTTGGTCTATGCAAGACACACATGGACGTAAAATAAACCCATATAACACCCGAAATATTCTGATTTAAGAATTAACTCTAAGAACTACAGCACTGTCCATTTAAAACCAGTTGTTTATTCACTTTATGTACATGTGTAAGGAACCAAGGGACTAAAAATATAAATGTTATGTGAAATCCCAATCCCCCCCTTTCGTAATTCCGGCGTTAATATAATCTGCTCGCTTGGCACCCAGGGTGAGGTGGAAGGATATATTTGGAAAGATTTTACAAGGGAAGCAATCAAGAGGGCCGGAATTAAACCAGGGAGGGGGGGGGGGGCTGACTTTCACAACTGGCCATAGGACCAGTCGCCAGAGCCTCGTTTGTCTGCAAAATGCAGTCCAGGGTGTACTACGTGGAAGCACCAAACTTATGGACACCACAACCTATAATTTATTGCATTGCTAACGCTGTCGCATTGTAATGAAACGGTTACGGATTCGACGCTCGAGGATGCACATTGCATCTCACAGTAGTTCGGTTCGCACATTAACTGTGTCAATTAGCCCATCCGAGCATAAAGTGGATTTAAATACAAACTTATTACTTCACAACTTATGGCCATAGGATTCCTTTGCTGAAATCTATTCATCTTCCCTCGGAGGCAAATTTCTAATATGTTCAGATAGCAGAGCGAGGTTTCAATGTCAAGATACGCATCGTTTCGAAGACATTTGACACCGAATAAACCAGCCTAGAGTTTCCCTATAGGATTAATTAACAAGACCCAGCTCAGGGAGGAAGGGAAGCAGACGTCCAGCCGGCTGGAGGATCTCATCCCTTTGTACCTTAAGGGCTAAAGAGCGCGGAAATCCTTCCCCTTTTCCGGGGCGTCCACCTGTAGGTTGACTTGCCTTCTAATGAACAAGGAAGATGGGCGAATAAAAGGGAGAGCCTCTTTTTGTGGGCCTCGTGATAAGCAGTCAAGGACGCATTATACAAAAGGGGGGCTCCCGCTCAACTTACCCCCCTCTCTCTCCTAGGAGTCATCTTCGAAACCGCCATTGTTAGGCGAGAAATGAAAATTCGTTCCGCGTCAATGGACTAATGAAAGAGACCAGCCTGGAGGGAAGATCTGGGGTTAGGATCGGCAGGAAAGAGGGGCTCATATTCCTTTTGATGATGCTCTTCAGATTCAGAATGACTTTCAAGACCGCTGACTTTTTTTAATGTTTCCCCTTCAAGGGTTTTTTCGCCTCTTCCTTTCATGACACATTCTTATCTCTCTTGTTCAGTCCTCCTTGTCATGTCTTCGCCAGGTGGAGATAAAGAGTTATCCCCTCCGAGTGTAGGATGAGGAGACGTGTTGGGAAAACTAATTGTACATGTGGGCTGTTTTGTTTTGTACGGTGCGATTGAACTTTATGTCTTTGAGTAAGCGTATCGCGTAAATTCATTTGTGGTTATGTTTCCGTTCAAGGATCATCTGGTCAATGATAAAGTTACGGAAAGTGAGTTGAGAAGTGGTATTTTAGTGGACTGGCGCTTCTCGTGTTTAGGCAAGTTAGCTTACGCCACGTGAGAACAGGCGATCTACTGTCTAGACCTCCAAATGTCCTTCCAATCCCTCCAGCTGGGACGCAAAAATAACATTGACGATTTTTCACATTTTGCAATAATTTCGGCCCTCACATAAATAAATGGATAAGTAAATGGATTGTTTGCGGCCACAGAAGTCTGCAGTTTGCAATATTTGTTAATGTTAGTTCTAGACACTTCAAAATAAATTTCTCAGATATCTACTATTTAAAATTGATGGTACATATCCAAGACTCACACCTAGCAACATATTACGCGAAATCTTTAATATTTCGTCACTCGACGAAAGGAGGCAAATAAGTCAATTAACTTTTCTCTCCAAACATACTAATGTTAAACTTCTAATCTCCTGTCGAATTTAAAAATCTACGTACCAAACTGTATGTTAAGGCTCAGAACTGACCTCTTTCAAATCCTTTTTGGAAGAACCAAAATGGCCGAAGCTGAACCCATGAGGAGAATGTGCAAGTTATTTAATTAATGTTCTAAGAATAAGCATATTTAAATGTAATTGTAACTTTAGATCTATTCACTGAACTTTTGTATGTTTTGTTTGTTCATAGAATTTTGGTTGTCATTATCTTGTAAGATAATATCCAACAGTTCAGCGTCATTTTTATTGTATTACCTCTGTGCTTCCTTTGTCTCTACAATCTAATAATTAAATTCCTTTCACAATTGTTATTAAATGTAAAATGTATATTACGTCATACATATTTCTTGTTAATTTTCTTAGCTATGATCTTGTTTATGTAATGGTGTTATCGCATATTGAACACTGTAATTGGGCATGCGCCTGTTACGTTTCAATTAAATAAATAATTAACCAGGCGTCCCGATTTAGTCGGAACAGTCCATTCTTTGTAATTCCTGTCTCGACTTCTTCTTCTAATTGCAGTCGTGTTGAGCAAATATCTTTTTCATCTCGAATTCAAACATGTTCTTCATTGTAAGAATCCTTGCTAAAACGTGTCATTTAATTAATGAATATATTATTTTCTAAACTAAATATATGCTCACAGGCCGAAACCAAGTGTTAGGTAATAATCAAAATCTAATTATTGATAACAACTCGTTTGAACCAGTTTCTAAATTCAAGTACTTAGGAGTAATATTAACAAATGAAAATTATATTAAAGAGGAAATAAAAAGTAGGCTTAATTCAGGAAATGCATGTTACTTCTCTCTTCATAAACTTTTGTCTTCTCGCTTAATATCCAAGAAACTAAAAGTTAAAATATACAAAACAGTAATTTTGCCTGTTGTATTATATGGATATGAAACTTGGTCCCTTACATTGAAAGAGGAACATAAATTGAGAGTATTTGAAAATAAGATCCTTAGGAAAATCTTTGGACCTAAAAGGGATGAGGAGACGGGTGAGTGGAGAAGGTTACATAATTTAGAACTACATAATTTGTATTCATGTCCAGATATTATTATAATAATTAAATCAAGAAGACTTAGGTGGGCAGACCATGTGGCACGAATGGGAGAGGAAAGAGGAGTTTACAGGATTCTTGTTGGGAAACCTGATGGTAAGAGACCTGTAGTGTTGCTCACGGGACGGGACATGTCCCGTCTCGTCTCCTGTCTCGTCTCGTTTTCGAGACGAGACACGAGACGGGACAAGCCTTTTGAAATTCGAGACGGGACGAGACGGAATACCTTTCTCGTCTCGTTTTCGAGACGAGACACGAGACGGGACGGGACGGCTTTTAAAAAGTCTCGTCTCGTCTCGAATGTCTCGAAAAAATAAAAGCAAAATATTTTTCCAGTTGCAAATACTTGTTTGCTTGGAATAAAGTATTTAAATTAAAAACGTTGATAAGCGCGTATTAAGTCAAAAGAAGACTATTCTAGAGAGAGTAATGAATGAATACTTAAACTTATTTTCAATACTCTATCGAAACACAACATTACTCCCCATTTTTGTTTTTCAATTTATTCCAGATTAATAACTTTATGTTACGATAGTACTCCAGATACCAATACAATTCTGAATAACATCAAGTAAAAGGGCAAGTAGAGAAGGTGGAAGGAGGGGCCAAAAGATCGTGGAGTGTCTGCGTCCGAGGTTTATCTTGTAAAAATAGTCTCAGCTCTATACGAGGGTCACTATTTATATTTTGAGCCTTGGCAACACTGATTGAAGTTATGCGCGATTTGACGTTTGCACGGAATCGTCTGGAATTATTGACCATAACCTACTTCAAATGTTTTGTCAATAGCTTTATTTGTGTTGTTTATGTTGCCTTGGAGATTGCACGACAACAATAAAATGGAATTAACTTGTGAACATTTTCGTGCGATGATTTTTTACGATTTTCGACGTGGAATATCAAGACAAGAGTGCATCGATCAACTTACTTCCACATTTGCGATGAAGCCCCATCCTTTGCCACTGTGAAACGCTGGTATAACGAATTTAATCGTGGCCGCCATTCGCTCACCGACGAGATTCGCGAAGGTCGTCCAAAATCAGTTGTTGATCAAGAAAACATTGATGCTGTGCAAAACCTAATACTGCAAGATCGTCATGTGACATACTGTGAGATTGAGGCAACCATAGGCATTAGTTCCACCAGCATATATAAAATATTACATGATCATTTAGCTGTGAGAAAGGTATGTTCTCGTCGGATCCCACACAATTTGACAAAAACTCAAAAAGACACTCGCGTCAATTGGTGCAAACAAATGCTCAATAAATACAATCGTGGTGCTTCAAAAGACGTATATAAGATTGTAACAGGTGACGAATCATGGATATATGCATATGAGCCGGAACGTAAACAGCAGTCGACTGTATGGGTGTTTCAAGATGAACCCAATCCAACAAAAGTTGTTCGCGCTCGAAGCACATCGAAACAAATGGTCGCCTGTTTTTTCGGGAAAACTGGTCATGTGGCAACTGTGCCTTTAGAGGAACGTAGAACGGTCAACGCTCTGAATGGTACACAACAATTTGTTTGACAGAGGTCTTCGGTCAAATACGGAAACGCCGTCGGAACGATTTTCGTCGGCGGAAGACGCCGTTGATGCGTTCAAAAACCATATTATGGAGGTGTCTCAAGAAGATTGGAAAAACTGCTTTGACATATGGTTCGAACGAATGCAAAAGTGTATTGACCATAAAGGAGAATACTTCGAAAAACAATAAAGCAGTTTTAAATGCCAAATTCCTGTTTTTTCATTGTTAGGCTCAAAATATAAATAGTGACCCTCGTAGGCTGGAAAGATAAACGGACCGACGGATATGGTTTATTATTATTATTTAATTTTTACATCAAAGGGTGTACAGAAGTTAATGTTATTAGGAAGTAGGAAAAACATTGTGGGAAACATGGCAATACAAATTGATAAGGAGTTGTTGGGAAAGTTATTAAGGAGTCCAAGATATTAGCAAGACTAAGAAGGAGATAATTAGGGACAAATAATCTTGCATTATCCCACTCCGAACAGCTGAGAGCTAAAGAGGAGGAGAAAATACGGGAAATATGGAAAGAAGTAATTTGGTGATTTTAGTGTTTACCATGACAAGATTTTACCACATGATTATTTGCACGGGTTGCGAAATTTTTAGAATGTTATGGAAATTTCGTAAATGTCTTTGTTGAGAAAATTCTTGTTGTTTCCCTCAGGCATTCTACAGGTGGTTGGATTCGATTTTTTTACGTCCGTTTGAAGATTATTTCCAATCCTTTTTTTTATTTATTTATTTCTTATTTAAGGAGAATATTATTCCTTGGATTGTAATAACGAAGTACTGAGCCTGATATAGAACAGATTTCAAATGACGGAAGTGCACTAAGTTCTGTATAATCGTCGTAGAAGGAAACTTTGTTCTATGGGGACTCCCCGATGGTACAGTGGTAGCGTCGTCACCTTGTAATCAAGCGGTGTCGGGTTCGATATCCGGTGAAGGAACATAGTGATTTGAATCCCACTTTAAAGTGTGGGTCCAGTCCCGATTAGCCTTTCTGTGAATTAGATGAAGGAATGTTGTAGCTGTTCTTTTTATTCTGTGAATTTAGCCTTCAAGTTTATGAGCAAAATACATGTAGTATCTACTGTCTACATTTTCAATCGTTACTAAACAAATTTCACAAAGTAGTTTTATCAAACTTCAGAGAGAAGCTGACACCAATATCAGGGTGGCGGGAGCCTGTTTACGGCCAGGGTGTATTCCGAGACTATTTCTCGCCGTTCCCCACTGACAGACACTTTGCCCCCCCCCCCTCCCCGGCCCTCCAACTGAAGTTAATTAAATATCGAATAATAAAAGAGTTCATTTATAAGAGTATGACGATTTTCACCTTTTCAAAGTGGTGTATTCTGCATGATATCACTTTCCTGCTTATAAGATTCGAGCGCCGAACTGGGCATAGGTGATTTCTCATTCATTTATGTCCTGTAATAGCCGAGATTAACCTAAGTTTTACCCAGTCTTAAGAACTGGGAAAAAGTGTTGAATATGGATGGTTTTAAAACATCACGAATATTTTCAGGACCACAAGACATCATCTGTAGTACGCGCAAATTATTCTAATCGTGGTCGTTAGTGACAACGCTAATTATTAAAAGACATTCAAAGTTGATTCAAGATTTGGTTGGTTGGTTGATTTGGTGTTTTAAGTCCACTTTATGCACAGTAAGGCTAATCAGGACTGGACTAAAATTTAAAGTGCCTCCACTGGGTATCGAACCCAGGACCAAAGGTGATCGAAGAAAACCCGACACTCAATGTCAGTTGTTGTGGATTCATCGCGGTTTCTTACTATTCAGGGACTTGAATTTCGAGATGATGAGTCTGAGGAAACTTTAACAAAGGGAATTTCTTCGATACTCTTGAAGTTAATGAGGGGATATTATTTGGAAATGTATTGAACGTGAACCTTAAAATGCAAATTACACTTAAAATTCGATACAAAACATATCGCGGGCAGGTAAAAGAATGCTTATTACCTAGGATTTGCCACTCTTCAATCATTAGATGCAGCTTCGCTCTTTCTCGTACATATCAAAATCGAAGAACTTCTTCCCAAGAACTCCATAGGTACTGTATTTGTGTAGCACGGACATACGTTGGAGTGGTAGAGTAAGAGTAAGTAATGCCAGGGTCAGAATATTTCTTGAATTATGAGATAACTGTAACCTTTTTCAGATTTTTTATCCTGTGATAGCATTTCCCTGAAAGGTGAAACACAAATTTTGCCCAAAACTCTTCAGCGTTACGAAGATGGTTGTCCTTAAAATCTTTGAAAAGGCTTGCTCGAAACAGGATGCTGGATGCAAACTGCCTCATTTGGCTGTCCTTGCCATTGAGAAGAAATGTCAAGTCTTGGATGTACCAAAGGTGGGCAATGTGTTCTCCAAAGCACATAGAGCAGAATTCTCCTACAGGAGAAGTGCCTTACATTGTTTCTAATACTTAAGAAGATTCATTTCTTCCGTCACGTTTATTTTGCAAGAAAATTAAACTCTTCGAAGCATTTTTTCGTCATTTATATTATTATCTTATAACTTAAATATTTATATCAGTAGTTTCATCTCAAGAAAGACGATGAATTATAAAATTATGAATGTCTTCCAATACTTAAATAGGCCACTAGAGACAACGCAAATTACCAATAAAAAAGAATTAATGTCTTTATTAAAACGAATCACGTGGAGATAAACTCGTAATCAAGAAGTAAATTTAGGCAGTAAACGTCCACTCTAAATAAAAGACAAACACAAAACACCATACATGAATATAATAATAATAATATTTATTATTATTATAAGTATTATTATATATATATATATATATATATATATATATATATATATGTGTGTAGTGTTTTCGGGCTTTTTAATGTGACTGCCCCCTTACAATATTTTGTTGCCAGCCTTCCGCCCCCCCCCCCTCCCAGTCACATTTCCCTGGCGCCGTCACTGGTTGGAAGTAAATTTATTAGGACGAGGAAAGTAACATTAGCTGTTGACAGTGTTGCACCAAAGGACGTGATATGTGCTACTGTTTGTATAAATTATAGGAAATTTAAGCAAAAAATTATAATTGTTGAGACTTGAGAGTTGTTTCCGCCATTTGACCGTAGGAAGAGGTTTTCTGAGACAGAGTGGGATTATTTTACACATACATGAGAAAGGGTGGTTGTTTAAAGATAGAGAAGTATTTTGCAAGTTTTTTAAAAGTTCAGATAAAACGAGAATTTAGCCTTACTGTTATGAAAAGAAATAACGCAGTACAGGGAAAGAATAACTCTTCACATTTTTCGCACCTGGTGGAATGCAACACACATACAGAAGAGTATTGCAGGAAGTCTATGAACGGGGATGAAAAGGGATATGTGAAATTCGACTTAGATGTGGGTGAATTAGTGGATTCTAATATTCTTAAGGTTGATGTTGGGTTTTAAGTCCACTTGATTCAAAAATTGGCTAAATCGCGAACCGGCCTACAGTTTAAAGTGCGATCCGATCCACTTTGTGCCTCCATTGGGTATCGAACGCGGGGACCCTTCATTACAAGACCTCGACGTTTTTACTACGCCATCGGGGAGGCACCCAATTTACACAAATATGTTCATTCCAATAACACGTTATATGTATAATATGATATTGATGCACGTTTGGTGCATCTAAACATATTTTTTTTAACTATAGCATGTATAAAAGAATCATTGAAGTTGGGATTTTTATAACTTCAGGAGGCACGGCTTTGTATAGGTGCGATATAAAATATATGCAGGTTTGCCTTCCATACGTGGTGGTTTTGTCACGTTTATTCGCTTCGTACAACATACACTTTTGCAGGAACGGCTTCTTGCATCCTCCTGGCGCCTTGCTCTAGCTAAACAAAAAATATATCTATTTGTTTAGCATAATCGAGGGTTACTTTTTCCTGCCGAACAAGGATTTTATTGCGATCATACGGCTTTGAATGACAGTATCAATGAAGATTTATGTACACTACTACTTATAATAATGAGCATAAAATATTAATCAGGAACTTTATTTTTCGTCAACTGGATGTAACATCCTTTTTTGTTATTCAACAAATATTCAATTCATCACCTTTTTTTACATTAAACTTCTTGCCAGGACAGCTGTTTTTATGCAAATTTTGGCGATCTTAACTATACGTAAGCTAGATATTAGCTAATATTCGTGCTGTTATATTACTATTCTTCTACAATCTTTGTAACATTTCATGCAATAACAATAATAGAACTGATTAATTTACATATTCAAGTGAATAGACCTATGAATTATATTAATGTATTAATTTAAACATTTGCTTAATTGTTGTCGTTAATGTTATTATTATCATTTTTTCTGAAACACTTGGCCTGGACACCCTCCCCCGACATATATTTCTAGATGCGTGCCTGCCGAGGGATACATTTTTATCAAGCGGTGGTGGTACCGGACTTAGGGGCTAAAGAGAAAACAAAGAAGTATGTGCGTCATAAGCTGAGCATAAGAAACAGCACAATATCACAAAGAAACACTTTTTGAAACTTATGTCATAGAAGATGTTTAACAATATTAAGAACAATAAATGCTTTCTATTTGTAATTTACTAAGTATTGAAATTTTAAATAGTCTTTTGTGTTCGAACTACACATTTAAAAACTTTTTTGTTGCTCCCGAGCGCCAAGCTTAGAATTTAAAGAAGAAATGTACATTTTCATAATGCACAGAAGTTCGACATTCAGAAAGAAAGAAGGTCTAGTGGAAAACATTTCAAAACTTCCAAAAGGTATAGCAGTAATGAAAAGAACACTCTTGTATGGAAGCCAGAAAAACCACAAGGTAGAATTTCATAAGATACCTAGCAATCAGTAACCAACAAACTGCATTTTTAATATTAATGTCCTCATTATTAACGAACCTTATTTATTCTCACCAAGCAATGCGTAAAATATTTGGAGCTTTATCCCACTTTCCGGAAAAATATTTCGTGTTTCTGCTACTTTTGACTTTTGTTGGCATGATATCCCGGATCACTTTTACGAGACGAGACGGGACAAAACGAGACGGGACGAGACGAGACGAGACAGAACCCTTCGAGACGGGACACGAGACGGGACAAACGAATATTTTCGAGACGAGACACGAGACGAGACAGCATTTTCACGAGACGGGACGGGACAGACCAAAGTCTCGTCTCGTCTCGTCTCGTGGGCAACACTAGAGACCTGTAGGAAGGCCAAGACGAAGATGGAGGGACAACGTTGAGATGGACCTAAGGGAAATCGGTAGGGATGGAAAAGAGTATGTAGAACTTGCTCAAGATAGGGAAAGATGGAAGGCCTGTGTTGCTGCAACCATGAACCTTCTGGTTTAAGAAGGCTAGGGAGTTAGTTAGTTATTATTTTCTAAACACGTGATTATCATTATTGTTTATTGGTCCTTGTATGAGGAAATTGAGAGAAATCTGAAAACATTAATAATTTTGAGGAATACAGTGCTATTCGAATACTTCTGAGCACCAAACTATAGACCGTGAGGCAGCCTTTGTAGAATAGAATAGAATTTATTTTTCAAATATGAGCCTTTACTGCTGTGCATACCATGAAAACTTTTAGTGCAATTTTCCTTGCAACGTCCACCCACGCAGTGCTCAGCACCACGGCGCAGGAGTACTGGTACTGGCTGCGTTCAACACGCTAAACACTGCAGTTGGATGGTCGGCAAAAGTTACCCATATGTGCTAACTGATTCAGTCGTAGTACAAGGACTCAGAAATATCTCCGGGCTTGCTAGGTGTAAAGAAAGACTAAACCAGGTTTATACATATATATGTAACAGTTTATTATAATCGTATCACAAAGATGTCCTTTAGCACACTTACTCAAGTGTCTTTACCTTTACCCTTACCACTCACTTGTATCAACAAATTGAACAGTATAAATGACAATAAAAATGACTAACCATCTCATGTCAAAAACATTCACACTGTACTCAGAATTTGAACTCCAGGACTTTCTGCCAAGTACTTACTGATTTCAAAGAGTGCTTCTCGCTGAGCTAATTTACACTTTTTTCATTTCACATTCCACTTTTCTGGTTTTTGACCTTTAATTATCATGTCCCAATAATTGATAACATTTACCTAATACAACGTCCACGCAGGGTCTAATCCTGAGCTAAGTTCATCAACGTAGAGGTGGACCCGTTAACATTTACAGAATACCGCGACCACGTAGGGTCAAATAAAAATAAGCGAAACTAATAACCGTAGAGGTGGATCCGTTAACACATTTAAACATTTAGCATGCATTATTCATCCATACCTTCCCAACAAAACACAATACTGCGACTTCGCAAGGCTGTTAAATGTGGCGACCTCGCAGGGTCGTTACATACGCCCCTTCCTCGGGCAAAAATTTTTGGTAGAAATTTAAAACTTACAATTTCTGGAAAAAAATTTACTGGAAATATTAAAGATCAAACTGGTAAGAGTCTATGTCTCTTCTACACTAAAGTCACTTGGTCCTCTTCTTCCCCTACTACTTCTCTTCTTCGCTCCGGAGAACATCTGTAAAGGCGAAGGTTGTCGAAGTTGACTCTGTCAACTGGGTTCTTGGTCGTCGGGTTCAACAGCAGGGCAGTGTTGCTTCGAACATCCGTAGCGACATAGGGGCCAATAAACACCTCAAATAGCTTGGCGATTGTCTTATTCCTTCTGGAACTCAGCTTATGGTTCCTGACAAGAACCAAGTCACCTTCTTGCAACAGGAATGCATTTCCTTTTACTTTAAACTTCCTTTTCTCACTTTTGGAGCGTTCTCTAGCTCTTGCCATGAATAACTTTTGATCCCAGTTGTCTATTTGGGAATCGGCTTCGTCGATGGGCCAGTTGAAGTGGTCCAGAACTTCATTAGGCACAGGCCTGTTAAAGAATAACTCTGAAGGTGCGTATCCTGTAACGTCTGAAACAGAGTTGTTTAGGAGCCATGAAATTTCGGTTAGAAACTTTGACCAAGACTGGTGCTCACGATGACAGAACAATCTGAGTAACCGCACTATTTCTTGGTTCATTCGTTCGATGGTATTACTACTGGGGTGATAAGCAGTGGTGAAGTAATACTTAATCCCTTTCTTACCTAAATACTCCTTCCACAATCCCGAAGTAAACTGTGTTCCTCTATCAGATAGAATTGCTCTCACCTTTGGAAAATGGGAGAAATATCCTCTCTCCATTACATTAAGGATTTCCCTGGCCGTTCCTCGTCTCAGAGGGTAAGTGGAGACAAATTTGGTCCCTACATCTACCATGGTCAAAATATACAGGTACCCATGAGATATAGGTAACTTTCCAATTAGGTCGACTGATAAAAGTTCATGAGGATTTTTCTGGTTAATGTGTAGCTTATCCTTCAATATACCTAATTTGTCCATTTTCGTTTTAGCGCAGGTGAGACAATCCCTAACATGTTTGGCTATATCCATCTTCCATTTAGGCCAAAAATATCTACTCTTAATTCTCTTAAGAGTTTTAGCCATGCCGAAGTGACCCAGTTCGTCGTGGTTCTCTTTTAGGACCCTCTTTTTCAGATTCTCGGGGACACACAATTTCCAGGAGACTTCATCTCCAGATGTTTTCCTAAATAAGAGGTTTCCATACACTTGATACAACCTTTTTATCCTGGATTCAACTGGGGAGTCGTTAACTTCCTCTTGCCTCAGAACCTTTAATACCGGCTTGCAGAAATTATCCTCTTCTTGGGCCTGGATCCAATTCTCTACATCCTCCACTTCTCCCCTTTCTTGCCAAACGTAGTTCACATGGAAAAATTTGGTGTCCTCATCCTTGACGCTCTCTTCAACTGGATAACGGCTGAGTATATCAGGAACCGTGTTTTCCTTTCCTTGTATATAAATAATTTCAAAAGAGTAAGATTGTAATTTCAGGGACCATCTGGTGAGTCGACAGTTCCAGTTCCTGGAATTTTGGAGCCAAACTAACCCTCTGTGATCAGTGTAGATTTTGAAATGTCTCCCGCGAAGATAAATCTCAAACTTGCTTACTCCAAAAAGTATGGCCAGGCATTCCAGTTCATGAATGGAGTAGTGTACTTCATTGTTCTTTAGCTTCCTGCTAGCATACTGGATTACAGCTTTCTCTCCGTTCTGCTCCTGAAATAAGACACATCCTAAGCCTTTGGTCGAAGCGTCACACTGTATGCAGAACTCCTGGTCTAAATCAGGTTGAGCCAGGGCAGGAGCGGTTACCAGTTCTTGTTTAAGCTGGTCGAAGGCGGATTGTTGCATTGAACCCCAGTTCCATCTAGCGGTCTTAGAGAGTAACTTAAGCAATGGTTCTGTCTTAATTGAAAAATCTTTTATGAACTTCCGTCTCCAATTTGCGAGCCCCAAAAATTTCCTGACATCTTTCTTAGTTTTAAGTAGTGGAAACTTCAGGATGGCTTCGTTCTTTTTCGGGTCTATTTTAATCTTATCTCCCGAAATTAAATGGCCTAAATAAACCAATTCACCTTTAGCAAAGTTACATTTGCGAAGTTTCACCTTAAGTCCAACTTCTTCTAATCTATGGAGCACCTCTTCTATATGTTGGATATGGCTGTCGAAATCCACATCAAAAATCAGAATATCGTCTATGTACACTGTCAGATAACTTTCAGTTTCAGGTCCAAAAACTGTATGCATAACTGACACAAAGGTAGACACAGCATTAGATAAGCCGTAAGGCATCTTCAAGAATTCGTACTGGCGACCTTTGTACGAAAAAGCAGTGTATTTTCGGCATTCTGGTTTCAAAGGAATCTGTAAATAGCCTGAAGCTAGATCTAAACTCGAAAAATACTGGGCTTGTTTAAATCTCTGCAATGACTCATCAATAGGTGGCACTGAGCTTTTAGGAACAATCATAATAGCATTTAATAGTCGAAAATCCAGGCACGGTCTTACACTACCATCGGGCTTATCCACCACTAGTAATGGATTTAGATATGGTGATACCGATGGTTGAATAATGTTCCAGCTTTTCCACAAGCTGAGTTCTTTTTCTAGAGCGGCCCTTTTCGAGAGCGGCACTGGATATGGCGGGCGATGAACTGGTTCGGTACTTTTTAAAAGGATCTCACATTCTGCACTTTCCATGGTACCGGGCTTCTCTGAGAACACAGCTATATATTGATTCAGCACTTGCAGCAACTCCTGTTTCTGGGAATCATTCAGAATGTCTATAGTTTCGACCTTCTCCTTGAGGTCTGTCGGTTTATACATCCACTCTTCGTCTCTTTCTTGGACCTTTTGGATGTACCGCACAATTTCAACATCCAGTGGATTCCCTACATCTTGATCCGGAGTTTTTCCAAAATACAATTTTACCGAGTCTCTTCTGAAATTTATCTCGGCCTCGTGCTGCTTCAAGAATGGCATGCCCAAAAGAAGATCTGTACCAAACCCTCTCAATATAAAAACTTCAGTACTGAACACCATACCTTCAATCTCCAGTTCCACACGTCTGCTGCCAAAGACACGCTTCCTATGGCTCCCAGAAAAATCCACCAATCTTATCTCTGGAACCTTCTGCACTTGAATACCTGGAATTTGTTCCTTTAACTTAGTCCAAATTTCATAACTTAAAATAGAGCATTCGCTCCCAGTATCTATTACACAAGTCACTGGTATATCTATTAACTTTGCCGCCACTGCTGGTGATTTGTATCTAGTCCTTGATTCCCTTGCGGATTTCAGTTCACTCTGTAATTTTACTTCTTCTGTTTCAGTTAGTTGAAAGTTAACCTTTAGTTCTTGGATAGTTGTATCAGGTCGCTCCTCTGAGGCCCCTTGCCTAAATGGGAACGAAGCACCTAGACAAGGATCTAGTTTGTTTGGCAGTATTGAGACCTTTGATTATGCAAGAAGTCCCGGGTTGTTTCTAGGGCTTCCTCCTGCTCAGAGGTCAAAACTTCTCTGGAGGGTGACTGTCTTCCACTTGGTCCCGATTCTCTAGGTGAGGGTCGCCTAGGAGAATTAGGACTACTGCGTCCCTGATTGTTCCTCCTCCAATCGGGAAATCTGCGATCTGGCCCTCGATTTGGTCGATAAGATTCCCATCGACCATTCTGGTTACGGTTCAGTCCTCTGTTACCTCCAAATCTATTAAAATTCCGAGTGCTCCAAGAGTTTTCAGGTTTAGTGTCACCCTTGGTCTCAATGCTTCGCACTTTGAAATTCTTATGGGGAAGTTCTTTACCTTTGAAGTCCTCTTTATTTCTCCAGAAGTCGGGGTCATCATATATTTCAAAGTCCTTGAGGAAACTGGTCAATTCGTCGACTGTTCTGGGAGAGTGTGCAAGGCAGAGATTTCGAGTTCTATAAGGTAACTGACCAATGATTAAATTCAGCACCTCGCTCTCGCTGAAGTTGTCACTTAGATTCCTATAGGCGGCGTAAATGCTCCAAGCGAAGCTCTCCATATTTTCATGTACTGGACGGGAATATCTTCTATTTCTTACTGCGGTTAATTGTCTCTGCTTAGCCTTCTCGGAGGCAAACTCTTCTTTAAACTTTATGCAGAAATCAGCATAGCTAACAAAACTGTCTATGTTACCGGCCAGCCAATGTTCAGCTTTACCTGTGAATACTCTAGGTAGCAATTCGAGTCTGTAATTGTCAGGCACTTGCATGAGCTCGAAGCTTACATTGAGCTCACGAAGATATTTCTCAGCTGACTGAGCTTCGATATCACCCTTGAACTTGGGGATGTGTGCGATGTCAGACATTCTAGGCATCTTAAATTCGGTTCTTCGCCGAGGAGATGTCCCATCGGAACTATCTGCTTCTCTAGGCCGCTTACGCTTATCCGATTGAATGGTTCCCATATAGAAAGGATTCTGCACCACTCTAGGAGGTTCATAAGAGGCTGCTTCAGGATTCAGACTTCTATTTTGTTCAATGGAATCTGGGAGAACATCAGAAGGCACTCCCGGTTGTAGCTGCAACCGTTCAATTTTATCTTGCAATTCGCCTACTCTTCTGACTATAGACCCAGTCTGCTCATGTATTTCTTGCCGAAGTGATACCTCCAATTTCTGTGTCTCTCCGTGAAGAGAGTTCACCTTTTCGCAGGTTGCTTTAGCCATCGTTTCTGCAGCTACTTTCTGTTCTTGGACCGCCTTCTCCATAACTATGGTCTGCTCACTCAGAGTCTTTACTGCTGAACTTATGGTTTCTATAGATGCTTCTATCTGCTTAACTCTCTCTGGTTCTTCACTTCCATTTTCCGTCGTAGACTGAGCTACCAATTGCAGACAGACCTCTAAATTTTTCTTCATTTGTTCCTGCTCTTGCTCCATTTCACCACGCCAGACAGCTAAAGGTTCTAATTGTTCTTCCACTACTTTCACTACTTCCAGCTGACAAGAGATTCTAATTTTATCTAATTCCTCCCTAAGAATTTCTAACTGGTCTGTCTTATGTTGGGAGAAAAGTGTTCGCATCTCTGTTCTGCCTCTTTCAGCTTCTTGCTGTCTCCTCTCTTCTTGACCTTGAACTAAGGCATGGAGAGTTTCTAATTCTCTTTCTCTCTTCTCTTCTGCTTCTCGTTTTTCCATTTCTCTCTTCTCTTCTAGAGACTCTATTAGCGACCTAAATTCTTGTGTCTCTAGTTTTCTTTTAGCTTCTTCTTCTGCTTTCTCTTTCTTTCTAGCTTTCTCTAATTGAGCCATATCTTTCTTTCTCTGCTTCTCCTCCTCCGCTTTTTCTTTCTTTCTCTCTTCTTTATCTCTCACCAGCCATTCTAATAACCAATGGTCTGATGGGGTCGTACTAGGAGCACTTGGTTCTTGTCCTAAAACCATCAAGGGTACCGATGAGCAAGTCTTGCATCTGGACTCTGCAGTGGAGACTGAGGTCTCTTCTTGCCCCTCACATTTCCAATGAAACTTCTGTAGACATTGGCAACACTGGAAAGACTCCATCTCTCCTCCGGTATCCTCACAGCATCCGAACCCAGTTTCTTCATCTACGGTTTTCCTCCCTCTGCTTCTTAAGCTCATACTTGACGCGTCCCTTTCCATTTTGGCACACCGTCTATGGTTTCTTCCACTCCCGACACTATATCTTCACCTTCGTGAATTCTTTGGAAGAACACTAACACTGACACTTATGAGCCCTTTCTAGTCCTTGTAGCTAAAAGGCTCCCACTGGCTTGCTGGTTTCAGTCTTTACAATCTCTCGGGCCCCACGTTGAGACGCCAAAACTTTATGCAACGTCCACCCACGCAGTGCTCAGCACCACGGCGCAGGAGTACTGGTACTGGCTGCGTTCAACACGCTAAACACTGCAGTTGGATGGTCGGCAAAAGTTACCCATATGTGCTAACTGATTCAGTCGTAGTACAAGGACTCAGAAATATCTCCGGGCTTGCTAGGTGTAAAGAAAGACTAAACCAGGTTTATACATATATATGTAACAGTTTATTATAATCGTATCACAAAGATGTCCTTTAGCACACTTACTCAAGTGTCTTTACCTTTACCCTTACCACTCTCTTGTATCAACAAATTGAACAGTATAAATGACAATAAAAATGACTAACCATCTCATGTCAAAAACATTCACACTGTACTCAGAATTTGAACTCCAGGACTTTCTGCCAAGTACTTACTGATTTCAAAGAGTGCTTCTCGCTGAGCTAATTTACATTTTTTTTTCATTTCACATTCCACTTTTCTGGTTTTTGACCTTTAATTATCATGTCCCAATAATTGATAACATTTACCTAATACAACGTCCACGCAGGGTCTAATCCTGAGCTAAGTTCATCAACGTAGAGGTGGACCCGTTAACATTTACAGAATACCGCGACCACGTAGGGTCAAATAAAAATAAGCGAAACTAATAACCGTAGAGGTGGATCCGTTAACACATTTAAACATTTAGCATGCATTATTCATCCATACCTTCCCAACAAAACACAATACTGCGACTTCGCAAGGCTGTTAAATGTGGCGACCTCGCAGGGTCGTTACATCCTACACCCTTCCTCCTCTCAGTCTACTTCCACATTCACACTGCTTGGGAGTTCACAAACACCATCTTTCATTTCCATTAGTTTCACTACACTTCCACTGTTTCACTACAGTATTTCACTAAACTCTTACCTGAGTGATTCCTAAATTGTTCTCAGATTTTTTTTTTTATTTAGTAGCCCCCCTTTCACACATTTTCGCTTATCTCCATATCCCAGTGATCTTTCTCGCTCTCTTTGCCCAGACATCGTGTGGGAAAGTTCCCCGATTCCTTATTTGCGTCTCTCCCCCTCTCGGCCTCTCCCTCCTGATAACGGTTGTCATTAGATTCTCAATGTTAGCTTCATTTATTTCCCTGATATATTTTTGTCTTGCCTCTCACTGGAGGAGAATGTGAAATTTCGTTTCGTCTTCACCACATAGCGGGCATTCTACACTCCCGTCCTCCCCATAGTCTGAATGAGGCCAATCTGGCCTCCCCGATGGCGCAGTGGTAGCGTCGTCGCCTTGTAATCAAGGGGTCCCGGGTTCGATGACCGGTGGTGGCACAAGTGGTTCGGATCCCACTTTAAAAACTGTAGGTCCAATCCCGATTAGCCTTACGTGTATAAAGTGGACTTACAACATCAAATCAATCAATCAAACAATGAACGAGGCCAATCCTTGCCTTAAGCGACTGTGTTGCTGATTGTTTGTCGGGTCGGTAAGTTGACATTCTTCCCGTTGCTTTGCACCATAATATTGCAACTCTACAATACAACGTCGAGCTGCAATACTACAATAGCTTTTTTCACCACATCTTATTCTCCAACATAATTTCGGATTAATCCCCCCCCCTCCGCCTAAAAAGTCCTGGGTACAGGCCTAGCGCTGCTAGTGAATATAGGTCGATAGTGCCACGAAACTATGAGAAAAATCAACAGCGACAAAGCCAGGTAAAAATTATCTTCAAAGCTTAGGATATGACAATCAATTTTTGTCACCTACTTTTTATATCCTAGGTTTTCGTTATTTTATATTTGTCTGTAACCTTCGTATCCTCGTGAAGCTTCGGTAGGAAAACAACACGTTTCTGAACCTTTTGTGTTTTTCTGCTTTTGTTGACTTTTCCCCCTTTCGGTCGTAGGAGCTCGTGACCAACAATGTGCTGTGATAAATCTTTCACTGTTTTTGAGCGACTTTTGTGCATTTGGCGACAGGAAAGTCAACGTGGGAGGCCAATTACTGGAGGAACATGTTACGTACCGGATGAGGGTAGAACTAATCTTTTCACCCCCATTCTAACGCAACACGTGTGCTTGAAGAAGATGGACCAGGCAAAAAACGGACGCTTGACCACCAACGTCGTAACTTCAGATTCCCGCGCCTAAAAGTCAGTCTGTTGTATTCGAAGTTTCAAGCTGTCTTTATATAGTGGCAGAACGAACAAACACGTACAGTCTACCGCCAGTTTTTGAACCGACAACACCTCTGCGACGGTCGGAGTAAAGATTCGGGACTTTGTCTTTTTTTTTCTACCGCGTGAGTGCGTGAGTGAGTGACAGTGACTAGTTGTACGAATACGCCGTGTTAATTTGTGACCTGTGCACTGGATTCGAGTTATTCGTTTTGTGACGAGGAACATTAATACCACAATGGCGGGCTAATCACGAGAGAAGGAGGGCCATGGTTCTTCCTAGCCTGCATGAAGCCGACAACGCAGCAGATCATCGCTCAGCGTCGCGACGTCACACCACTAAAACGCCGCCACGAGCGCCACAAAAGCCACAAATGACGCCCACAGCCCGATTAGAAGCCATGAAATGATACCGCCGAAAGCCGCCAGTCGAGACGCCGACGCCCGACGAGAATTCTACGGAGAGAGAAAGAAAGAGAGAGAGAGAGAAATTGGAAGATGAAGCGACACCAGCCCACACTTAGATCTACCGTCTAGAAGAGAAGATTGAGATAATGAAGCGACACCTACTGCGTCTTGAGACGACGCCGACGTCCCGCGTGAGATTAGCAGCGAGAATCCACGAGTACCCCCGGTAAAGAAACTTCGCGCGTTTTCGCCGTCCCCCCAGAAAGAGAGAGAGAGACGATGCGAAGCAATTAATCGCTCCATTACGAGGCCGACAAGATTATCGCCGTGATGTTGAAGCGTAGAAGGAAGGTGTGTCCAAGAAGATTGCGAAGTGCCGCTACAAAGAAGTAATGTGGGGAAGTGTTAGTGTTGCAAAGAGGACCGCGGATCGACGTCCCGCCGCCGTTTAGAGGACTACGGTAAACGTCGCTGGAACGTCTAGAACGTCGAGATGGTATAGTATACTACTGTTAATTTTCTATATGTGTGAGTGATCATCTACCCAAGCCTCCAAAGATCGACCGTCGGACGAAAAGATACCATTAAAAGTCGCAAAGGTATTGATTAAATTATTTCTTGCCAACATCATCTAAATTTCACAATTGCTAATTCGGAAGATATATTCACAGCATACTGTTGTTTTTCCACGCTCTGGGCCGAACTGTTGAGTAATAATGTTTATTGATGTCACCTTATATGCTTTACTCGGTAAATATTTGATTAAAACGGCATAAATCGTGTATCTCTTGCAGAGATCACCTCTCAAGTTTGCTAAGTGAGGAAGTAAGTTAACTTCGTGCTATTTTTAATATATTCATACATAAGTGTCTTCACTTTTCAGTCTGTAAACATGTGTGCCTTGCAGTTGATATCTAAGCCTAATGTTATTGATGTTCCAAGGCGCATTAGTGATAATTCTACAACAATTATTTAAATGTCTAAATAAATTGCAAGGATAAAAAGTTTACGTGTCATGCCCGTTGGCAGAATGTAATGAGCAAATTAACGTCTTCGGGCGCAGTTTAATATTCCTATGAAAAACTAAATATTGCATGGTGTCTAAAAAAGGGCCAATGTACTTATCTTAATGTAATTGTTCCCCTGAAGTTGAATGAGTGTGTGAATGCTTAATGATAGCGAGGGGTTGTGTAGAGTGTCTATTTTTGTGTGTTATATAATATACATTTTTGTTATCTATGTTTGACTATGATTGGTGTTTATACAAATAGTATACTAATCCTCATAACTCTTGGTATTTATATTTTTGTTCAACGTTAAGTCAGCAAAGCATTTCTGCTGGCTTTACATCAATTATTATTATTATCTACGTTATTTTTATTATTATTATTGATTATTATTATTATTCAACGTCACTTTATGCACGAGTCGGCTATTCGTCGGGGGTAAAAACCGATCCGGTCACACGTACCCTGGAATCAAACCGTTTAGCTGGGCCCGGCACCTAGGAAGGGGACTTCGGTCTCCGGACTAAGTGTCAAACATAGGTCATGTACCTAAGGTCCGGTGAGAAGGAGTAATTCCAAACAAATTTATTTCTCAGGATTTAGAATAAAACTGATCTTGTTCAAACCAGAGGCAGTGTGCTAAGTGAAATAATCATTATATTTATCACCTCAGTGTTACTAACGATATAAATTAGGCGTAACCTAATATTTTGAATACTTCTGAAGGCAAAGGGAAACAGCAAAAGGAGGAAAAGTGTCCCATTTATTTCTTTCAGAGCACACCACCTACTGTGGGAGTATGATATGACGGAACACATTTTTACATTCCATTTGAACCACTCACCCTGCAGCACAAAGAACCTACAGTCAACATTCAACATTCCTACAGTCAATTAAATAACGCGCTAAAGCCCTTTTACCAAAAAAAAAAATTAGCTTGTGTGTACAAAACATCTCCCACATCCTATTCATGCTCACATTCTTTGTATGCTTGCAAACCACATCATCATGTACAGATAAAAATCTCCAGTGACTCTCACAAAAGCTCAGGTCTTCTGTAAACATACAAACAGGAAAGTGTTGCCAACTCAGGGTCACCAAATAATAAATGCAGAACCTGTAGTGACAAGTTCGAAGAATACAGATCGATCGCGAATCAGCATTATAGAACACTTCGCTCATAGCCATTATTAAAAATGAAAAGGCGCATGAACGCGAAAATGTGAATGAAGTTACCAGCAAGTGAAAACGTGAGTGCCAGGAACACCTGCGACATTGCGTCGAATCGTTGATTTGGTTTGGTTGGATTTGTCTTACTTCGCTTTTCTTCCAATTATGGCTAATCGCTAAGATAAGGATGAGTTATGAAATTGATGGGTGCGAAACTTACACGCAGCTCAAGACTGGGCTGCTAACCACTCCACAATGGAGGTTGGTTCGTATCGTTGCATTTGTGAATTATGAAGTGAAAAAAACTGTATGCACGTTACAAGTCATAATTCAGGTTTTATTTGCATCTAACAATGGGGAACGCGTAATGTACACACTCGACAATAATATATCTCAGAAATAGGTAACATCTATTGTGATTGTTATTGTTTTTGAACGCAACTTATTTCCCTTGAATGTAAGTACGGATGACAAGAGAGATCGCCTTCTTTAGTTACCAAAGAGAAGGGTAATCGCTTGATTTTAGATGTAAAGAGAAATATCTTTTCAAGCGCCAGACAGAAGAGGGTCGCTTGATTTTAGATATGAAATTAGATCGTCCTTAAATACGACATAGAGAGGACGGTGATCAAATGAATTTAGAAACCGAAGCTAAGGGACGTCGTCTTTATACATTCACCCCATGAAGGGTTTGATTGAATGATTGATTTGTTGTTTTAAATCCATTTTATGCACAATAAGGCTAAACGGGAGTAGACCTACAGTTTAAAGCGGAATCCGAACCACTTGTGCCTCCACCGGGTATCGAACCGGGACCCCTTGATTACAAGGCGACGACGCTACCACTGCGCCATCGGTGAGGCCCTACCCCATGAAGCTCCACTTAGCTAATTAGCGTAGCGGTAACGACGTTCTATTGTAACCAAGGGGTACTGGGTTCGACACACGGTGGAGGCACATGGCGGCTCGTATACCGCTTTAAACCACAGGCCCAGTCCCGATTAGCCCTATCCGTGCATAAAGTTAACCTAAAACAAAGAACCCAAAATTCATTTAGTTAATTTCAAAGATCTTGGAGGCAACTGCCCCCTCAGCTCCACCTTAATCCACGCCGACTTCAGGTGACGAGCGGCAGCATCAAAGCAAACAAGCAGCTCCGAATGGACAACGCAGAACAAGCTCTGAAAGAGAAGGAATTCGTTCGGCGCGAAGTGCTTATAACAGCCCTATATATTATTCACGCCCTTTGCTTGGATTTCCACTTGCCTCGAAGGTTCAGGTGTTCTGCGTCGGCCCTTAGTTGCTCTCTCGCTCGCATCCACCTACGAAAGGAAGGGCTCACGTCGCTCCGGGCTGCATAATGCATTGGAATTCCTCCTCGACGGACGGGCCAGCATAAATGCTCGTTATTGTGAATATCCCGTATTCAAAGACGCAGAGAAGCGATCTTTCGTAAGGAATTTCTTTTGCTGAAGACGAAAGGGATTAACAAGATTCCCGGCAGCCTTTGCTAAACTTTTAACATTTCCAGACTTTCCAGGCATTTTGGAATATATTACTAGTCCGATATGTAACCGCTTATACACAGAAAAGTAAATGCATCAGTTGAAACAAGAACTGCATAAAGCCTGTAGATCAGATCAAGTGTACCATCCAGAAAATGCAGGAAGTGCCTCACAAATTCATCAGTTGATTGATTTATCGGCTATATTTTACTTCGCTTTTGTGTCAATTTTGGCTAATTGCAAAGATGAGTGATGATATGATGAAATTTATGTGATTCACAAACATCCAAAGTTCCCTAATCTTGCCAAGCGAAAACGGGCTCCGCTGGTGTCTTATTAGCATGCCACCCCACCACCGACACCCGCCACCGTGTTCTCCGCTGAGACTTCTTCAACCCTCTGCACATGTGTCAACTTGGTTGTGCCAGCTCTTGGACGGCTCGGACCGTTGTCTCGCGAGGGTACGAAACAGCTGGCGATGCCGTGAGGAGGTTTGGGTGTTAGTCAGCTTGACCTATTGCGAGATTCGAATCTCCTTGTCTGTAACCTATAAACGTATTAATTTAACAATACTTTGGCGAAGTATGCGTTTCTTCTGAGGGTAGTGCCATGGCACGGCGGCTCTCTTCTTTGAGCCTCCGCCGATTAAGACTATTGGCTGTTGGCCTCCCCGATGGCGCAGTGGTAGCGTCGTCGCCGCTTTGTAATAATGGTCCCGGGAGGCACATAGTGGTTCGGATCCCACTTTAATATGTAGGTCCAGTCCCAATTAGCCTTACTGTGCACAAAGTGGACTTAAAGCATCAAATCAACTATTCGCTGTTATGTTGCTCTTATATCTCCTTTTGTAAAATGTTACTTTGTGTATAGTTTCGTTCATCTTATAGAAAATACGACAACCGCACCCGGCCGCTGGATTGTGACAATGCTCCTATTTACGAGCAACACCTGACTATTCGTGATAACCATCGGCACATGGTCCGAAATCTTTGGCGTTTAGGTAAATCACCGTCAAAATTTCCCTCACTTGCAATATTTCCCTTCCAAACCATTTAGGCGAAACGGGATATCCCCTTTCGCCTAAACCGGTTGAAAGGCTTTACTCCCGTTCAATCGCTTCCAAATCCATCGCTTCTCGAAAAGTGGGTGTGGTTTGTCCCGATCCATTGTTCCTGATAACGAAAGTGTTTCTTTCCTAACTCTGGATAATAATAATCAGTGATCGGTTAGTTCGTATGAACTTTCCAGCCTGATAATTTCCAGTGCATATTTAGAGATCGGTTAGTTCATTGAACTCTCCAGCCTAATTATTGCCTATCTTTGTGGGAGCAGGAAAAGGTTTATTATCCATTTTGCCTTGACTCATCTCACTCAACAGGTCGCTAGGTGCCGTGGCTTGCCGTGAGTTGATAGCTTCCTGGAGATGAGACTTTACTGAAGAAAAGGTTTATTATCGAAAGTGCTTTTGTCCGGGTCAGGCGTTCCCGATCCATCGCGTCCGAAAATAAGGAAATGAACACTCACAGAATATATATATAAAATCTGTGCTACACGTACAAAAAATTTAACAAACGTTACACACATAGTTATATATGTAAAAAGAAATAAATAAACAACTGAACATTTCGCATACTAATAATCTGATTATTGAAATTGATAGTGACGCTGCCCCTGCAGGGGTTTGATTTTCGATATTTATGTACACATTGCCAATAGCCAGAAACATGTTTGCTGGTTTTGTTAAGATTCAGCTTGTATCCTTGGTGAAGCAATAAACTTAAACTTTTCCCGCTCTTACTTTCAGTAAACTGAAATTCCTCCATTTTCCAGTCAGAGAACCTGGAAAGAAAACATACTCATAATGGTCATATTGTTATTGTTATTATTGTTGTTAATCATCATCATCATTATCATTATTAATATTAAACCAGTTAACCGGAAAGAATCTCACACACATATACACACGCGCGCGCGCAAAATATATATGTACATAGGCCATGGCCTATTAAGATTAGTTTCTTAATTGCTTTCAACGAAAACAGAATCTTGCAACATACGAGACCACGCAGAGATACTAAAATTTTCTTCTCAAGGAAGTCTGCATACACAACTGATGCTTCTGGGGCGATATATCGTAAATACCTGACCGGGAAAATCCACATTCGTTATCAGGAGCGATGGATCGGGACAAACCACGCCCACGTTTCGAGAAGCGATGGATCGGGAAGTCACCGTTGAAAGGGAAATATTATTCCAAATGAGGGAAATTTTACGGTCTCGCAATAGGGAGATATGTACGCTGTTTTGTTAATTCATCCTTAGTTCTCCTTGACGTCACACACCTGATCCGATCGGTCCAGCCCAATCGTGAATAAAATTACCATCTGAGCGCTAGTGTCGCTTCCAATATGGCCGCTCTAGGTAGGATAAATCTTTGTTTGGATTCAGTAGTAGTACGTAATAGCAGTGCGTTGTCATGACTGGTATGGAGGAAACGTTTAAATTACGCGAAATTCTTAAATATTGCGAATGCAATGTGAATTCCAGGAACTATAACGAAGTTGAAGCTGTGCTGAGAATGAAGCTTTTTATTATGATAAGCAAAAATAACACGGAAAACGCAGACGAAACTAATGTATACCACTGGTTCTTCGATGCAGTGCTGTTTCATCTGCACCTCAGGTTGTAACTGGGGCTCTCGGAAATGATTTGAAAATAAAGCAATTCAATTAACCTGTATTTGCAAAGCTTGGGCAGGAGAAAAATGTAAATATACCGTTGCAGTTTTTCCCCCAAAGAGGCAGGCTGGTTTAATAATAACGCAGGATAATAATAATAATTGAATTTACAATTTAATCGAGGCTATCTTCACTGAAAAAAGGACTTACTGAATGGAACAGCAACATTAGCATGTCGATTTTCTTTTTCTGGTTACCTTTATGATTACATACATTAATTACTTCTCCAACTATTTTCATCTCCGCACTTAATCGACATGTTCCAAACAGCATGCATAATACGACAGACAAGGTCTGTGATAATACATTGTTTTCGAAAACAAAAATGGTTTATTCATAAAGAACCATTTAAAACTTTAATTTCATGGTAATAGAATTATCTTTCGGAAAATAAACTGAACAGACTCGTGCATTCTTTGTAATTTCCATGCCGCATTTCAATATGCCAATCTTCTGTCAATAAATTCTGTTTTCCCTGATTTATTTACAAATTTCATTTTGTCATTTCACGGGGTGGAAACATATGTAAACTTTTCACTTGTCCCGACCCACAAAACGATTTGGAGCAAAGAACTGAACAGTAGGCGTTATTCTTTCGAACACATTTCCCATGCTTTGAACGACTTCAACACCGTATCCTACATAGAGTAGTTCCGGAAAATACCACCAGATGTCATATCGGATAATTTTAATCGCGAATTGATAAAGGACAGGTTAGGTTAGGTGTTAAATTACACTCTGTGTATATTTTCTTTTAGCTCATAGTAAATACGACAAACACCCCCGCCGACTGCTGGATTGTGCGACAATGCTCCTTTTAAGGACCAACACCTGACTATTTAGTTCGTGTGACTGTTCGTAATTAGCATCGGCACATGGTCCGAAATCTTTGGCGTTTACGGAGATCACAGTAAAAATTTCTCTCACTTACAATATATTGCTTCCAACCGGTTTAGCGGAAACGGGATATCCCATTTCGCCTAAAATGTTGGGCAGTTGTCAGATTTGATTGAAAGATGCTGATAATCCATTAGGCGAAATGAGATGCGATCGTTTTCCGCTTGTTTATAAAGTCCTGGTACCATTACAAAAAAAAAAGAAAAAATAGCTCGGAAACTACATGTAATAGAACAATGCTGTTGATTGCAAAATGAGCTACAACTCTCCACGTTTATATGCCATACACCTCAATGTGCGTCCCTCTAGTTGCTCTCAGAACATGAAGGCGGTAATCCACTTCTGCCCATACACGCCCCAGCATATCACCAGTAACAGTTAGGATACTCTCCGTTATTCTTCTTCGAAGAGTAGCAACATATGGAACAGGAGTGCGGTAAACACAATCTTTGACATACCACCAGAAGAAGAAATTCAAGGGTGTGATATCAGGAGAGCGCAGTGGCCAGTGAATAGGTTTTTTTGTAATGGTACCGGGACTTTATGAACACCCTGCAGTGCCTCAAGGACCACATTAAGATTAGGGTTAATGCCATGCATCAAGGGTTCCAGGGTTCGAACCCTTTCCTCTAGGCTGGAAACCTTTTACTCTTCTTTTTTAAAATTTTCTGTACCCTTTTCATTCACTCTTTCATCCTTCATCTTCTCCCTACATCCTTTTTCCTACCGTTTCTCTGCCTCCACATTCTATTACATCTTGCCCACCCACGGAAGTGCACATCTCCTAAAAAGGGCCAAGAAAGGGTTGATTGCATTGCTTTCTTTTCGGAGCAATATTAGAGTACGTTTCCTTATCCTCCCTTTTCGTATTCTTGACATCTCATTCGCTCTTCTCAATTTCTCTCTTTCTCTCTCCTTACGATGCTCTGGAAACAAGTCCATTGCTAGAGCAGCGGCCTCCAAATAAAAAGGATTGCTCGCTTGTACTTGGTGGGTTCTCAACGGCGGTCGCCATCACAGCAAACGGCAATTCACGTCACTGACAAACGAACCCTCCGCCTTCCTCCGTCGCTGGCACTAAGTGGGTATTCTAATTCACCAGCGTGGTCTTCCCTTTTAAAGCCACCGCGTTAGATAATTGCTCATCCTTGCTCCCCAACCCTTTTTTCTTTCTTTGGAGGACCAGGGAACGAACATTTATGGTCGCGTGGGCAAAGTGCCCCTTTTCTTCCAGCGACAGCAATTAATTTGCCCCAATGTTGGTTCCCGTTACGTTAAAGGGAAGTCGAACGCAGATCTGGTAACGTTTATTCGGACTACTTTTCGGCACAATCCGCCCAGGTCTTCGGTCTCTTTTGGCTTACCGCGAAGATGAGGATGAGTGATGATAGCATGAAGTTGATGAAAGGATACTCACAATGAACACAAGTTACCTACCCGGGTCTCGAAGGCCTTGCATTTTCAAGGACTGTTGCACCGCGGAATACATGAGTACTGTAGTGTGTAAAGAGGAGCGGGGGGGATGATATACCCCAGTTTAAAAATTTCATAAATATTATTAGCCCACCTATTACAACGTGTCCATGTTGATCCATACAAACACATGAGTATATACGCACACAAAACCCGACCATACAGTAGTTCATATAGTGTAAAGAACAAAGGAATCAATACTTTCTAGTAACGTTTCGCTCATTGTAACCTCCAAAAACAACATTTCTTTATCCTGCATGTGGTTCGTGTGCATGAGAGAGACAGGGAAAACGAGTGTGTTTGTATTTTCATTATTTAACGTTTTCTGTATTCTTTTATAATCGTGATGATGATGATGATGATGAGAGATGATTATATTAAATTTGACGAAAGACACACTCACTAACAAAAACAACACTGATGCTCAAGCCGGACTTCGAACTCGGGACAACTCGTATCGTAGTGTGCTGTGCTTACCACTGCGCCACGGACGTTGGAAGATGCAAAAGTAGTTGGAAAGAAGAAAGAAGGAGCAAACAAACATGAAGAGCTAGAAGAGAAACATACAGCGATGGTTAAAGATTAAAATGGAAAGGTAACGATATTGAAGGAATATGATGAAAGTGATCAAAAGAAAAAGAAAAAAGAAACCCAGAGAAATGGAGAAACAAAAATGCGAGAAAAGGAATATGATGAAAATGATCAAATGAATAAGAAAAAAAGAGAAATTGAGAGAAATGAAGAAACAAAAGTGCAAAAAAAGGAATATGATGAAAGTGATCGAAAGAATAAGAAAAAAGACGGAACTTGAGAAACAAAAATGCGAAAAAAGGAATATGATGAAAGTGATCAAAGGAATAAGAAAAAAGACAAGAATTGAGAGGAAACGGAAAAAGAGGGATGAAAGAAAGACAGAGAATGTGAAAATGATACGATGGGAGGGAGAGAGGTTAAGAGGGGGAAGGTGATAGACAAGAATGAAAAAGATAAACAGAGAGAGAGAAGGAAAGAGAGATATAGAGAAAATGAAAAAGAGAGGAAGAAGTGCAGAGCAAATGAAGAAAAGAAGTAGAGAGACAGAGCGACACTGAATTCTGCCTCCCTACATTCACAGCAGGGGAAGTGGGGAGATGATGCTACGAGTTCCTCTGCATTGTGCGCCGCCACCGAAGTGGACTCTCTTCCGAGACCCCCGCGACTAATTATCATGCAAATCACGAACCGTTTCTGAGATAACCGTGTAGTGACGTAACGAAGCATGCGAGAGAGAAAGCTGGGGGATGAGGTGAAGGTAAAAGTCCCTTTTGAAGATTGATTTTTTCTCCTTCTGGTATTGCAGTGCTCAGACGGAAAACCTATTTATAGCCCATGACGGTCAGCGCCGCTCGAAATCACGCTTCTGCAATTTGAACTGCGTTATTATGCCTCAAGCAGGAACCCAGGGCGAGCGATGACAATCGATAATGACTTAGCCCTTCCACACCCAGAAGCGGCTGTTCTCTTTACGTTTCCGGCTGAGGGGGAATCGGCACAAATGTACTTGCCACACTGGGACGTCGGGGGAAGCGTTAATAACCATATTGCAAATCCAATGTTGTTGCGGCATCAGGAAATTTCTTCGAGGTATAACTTCATCTCCTGATTGCTTAAGTTACCCACATGGATCTTAAGATATTTTAATATCTCAACGAAGTAGAGAAAAGGATGGAGAAGCGATCATAACCTAACCTAATCGGGACTGGGCCTACAGTTTAAAATGGGATCCGAACTGCTGTGCCTCCACCAGGTATCGAACCCGGGACCCCTTGATTACAAGGCGACGACGTTACCACTACGCCATCGGGGATGCCCTCGATCATAACTTGAACCAGAAAAAGTTAAGGAAGTGATTTTATTTTTGTTATTTAGCGTAGCTTTTCTGTCACCTTTGGTTAATCGCGACGATGAGGATGAGTGATGGATGATATGATGCGATTGATGTAGGGACACTCGCAAAGAACACTCATGCCGAAGCCGGGATTCAAACCGAGATTCCTGGCCTCCTAGCGCACTGTGCTAACCACTCCACCACGGAGGTATTATTACCATTATTATTACGATATTACGATACTACTTTTGGATAGTTTTGAACTGGTGCGTCTTGCTCTGGTGAGACATGTCGCTGAAAATTACCACAGAAAAATGAAATTATGTTTCCATACTCATAACATAAAATTCAATCAGGGCAAAAATCAACTTAATGAGTAAATACTAATCAAAGTTATCAGTATTTATTATTAATAGGTCCCGGAACTTGATAGAAAAATCATCTCTTTTCTGGGCCTTGAAGGCAATGCTAAAACTGATAGTCGTCTATTTCCCTCTAGTTAGATCCAGAACACATTTTTAAAATATATACAGGGAGTCCATAAAGTCCTGCAAAAAAGTAAAACTCTATAACTTTTTAGCTGTTGCGTTTAACAATACACATTTTTTGGGTGAGAAGGGTGGAAGTTTAAAGTTTTGTTCTGGCCACACTGCTCAGTGACGCTTGCACTGGTAATCACGTGATCATGTGACTTAAGATGGCGTCCATCCAGGAAAAGGCACAGTGTATTCTGTGGTTTGCAGAGTTAAAATTTTTCGTTCCAGTGCGGAGAAAGTTCCAAACAACTTATGGGAAACCACCTCCAGCAGACACAAGTATCAAGAGATGGTATGAAGGCAACGGGAAGTGTGTAAGATTTGCCAAACAGTGGAAGGCCAGGAACGAGTGACGATGTGATTCAGACAGTGCAGGACAGCGTGGGCCGGAGTCCACTGAAATCACTTAAACGAAGATCCTTGGAACTGGGAATACCGAAGTCAACGTTACACAAGATCGTACGCAAGAAGGGGAAGGCTGGCCCTACAAGTTAAAATTTTGCCCTTGAAGTTCGGCTGTTTCTTAACGAACAATTTCAGGAGAGATGGATTGGCCGATGAGGGCCCACACCTTGGCCTGCAAGATCACCAGACTTGACACATTGCGATTACTGGGTGTGGGGACATGTAAAGACCGAGGTGTATTCACAGAAACCAGCTAATCTGGATGACCTAAAAGAAAAAAAAATAAGAGATGTGATTCTGAATATCCCCGGAGAGCACCGTCAGCACGTAATTCTCGGTTTCACAAAAAGACTGCAACAGTATCTGGACGTGAATGGTGCACAATTGGAGGTTTGGCGATGAACCTAACAAGCAGGAAATAAACTTTGAACCTTGCTGTAAGTACACACAAAATATTTTGTTAATAAACTTAATAGTTTTCAAGTTATAGAGTTTCAGTTTTTTGCAGGACTTTATGGACTCCCTGTATATAAAAATGGATGTATGTGTGTATGAGGAGCGTATATTCCAGGCTAGCTAGGGTATCTCCGAAGCCTAAAGCCTAGAAAGTAAAATACTGAAGATAATGGCAATTCTCAAGTTGGCAACCCGAATTTTTAGGAGGTGGCAACCTAAATTCTTAGAAGTTGGCAACCTGAATTATTTTAAGTTTGCAACCTGACTTCCGTTGGGATGGCAACATGGCTTCCTTGAAAACATCAAGAATGAGCCTATTAGTTTTCTTCCTTTCTCCATAGCCTAGGACCAGGTGTCATAGTGAGCTAGTCCAGGTCTTACACTCAGCATACGCCACTGGTGTGTATATACAGCGTGTAACAAAAGTCCGGATACACTTTAAAGAAATTATTGTAGCCAAACGAGTAGCATTACGAACTAACAAAGTACATCATTTCAAAGAGTAAAGTAGTAAGTTTTTTCAACAACACTCACTTTAGAAACACTCTATGTGGGAACCATGTGTGACCCGACAAATGTCGACGCGATAATCAAACTCTTGCCACACACGGCCCAACATGTCTTCCGAGACTGTGGCTGTTACTTGTTCAATTCTCCTTTTGAGTTCCACAACATCACGTGGAAGAGGAGGGACATATACATGGTCGTTTACATAACCTCATGAAAAAAAATCATCCGTTGAACTCTTTGTTTTGTCAAATTCTAGCACGCAGAAACCCTTCTCAGCTCCAGAAAGAGCCATCTTGATTATGACACCACCTAGTGACGATATATGGAATTACATGTAACATCTGCAATGAGGAAAAAAACTTACAACTTTACTCTTTGAAGTGATGTACTTTGTCACTTTGTAATGCTACTCGTTTGGCTACAATAATTTTTGTAAAGTGTTCCCGGCATAAGTCTAGAACGCCTGGAGCAATTTCAACCAAACTTGGTACACATATGATTTACAATCTGGAAAGAAATACTGTGATGGTAAGACACCCCTGGCACCCCTAGGGTTGGGGGTGGGAAGGGGTGACATGTAAAAATAATCGAAAACGAACGATATTAGTGTGGAATCCAGTTTCGAGGTCGCTAAGATGAACAGTGACACTCCCAATGCCGTTCAACTTCAAGGCACCCCTGGCACATCTAGGGGTGGTGGTGGGAAGGGGGTGACATGTAAAACGACCGATATTAGTGTGGAATCCATAGTTTTTGGGGTCGCTAAGATGAATAGTGACACTCTCAATGCCGTTCAACTCCAAGTTCATTTTACACTATAGTAAGAATTCATTATTTTCCTGTCTAATAGAAGATTGGGATAAATAAATATCTGGGCAACGCCGGGTAATCAGCTAGTGTTTTATATTTTCCAGCTTTTCTTTGGATTTCAAGTCATTTTTCAGTTTTTTGCCGTTTTTGTTACATTTTTCTTACTTTTTAGGTTTTTTGCTCCTGCTTGTTGTTTCGTGAATTTTAAATGAATTTGCTAGCATAACTTACATATTTAAATTTCCTAACATGGTTTCTTTAGCAAGTACGCCAATAATCGAAAATATGGTCAATGCAAAAATAACTTAAATATTTTACAATGGCTGAACTCCTTGCTGGTCACAAATACCGAGCGTGTTGAGTGGTCGACTTTAGGGATGTCCACAAAATCCGGATAAAGGATATCTGGATTTCATATTATCTAATATCCGCTTCGTATGCCACGGATAATCCGAATATTCGGATAATGCGGATTAATACAGTACAGTACAGTAGAAATACGAACCCGACGGATAAAAGAATATGCGCAGATCCCTAAAACGGATGAACGATGAAACTGTTCTGATAATGTAGAGATTCGGATATTTCACAAATCTGGTTATTTCACATACGGATATTTCGGAAAATCAGAATATCCGGATAGCCCGTATATCCTGATAATCCGAACATCCGGATAATCGATTGATTGGCTTTATTTTACTTCGCTTTTTGTTCCACTTTTGGCTAATTCGCGAAGATGGGTATGAGTGATGATATGATGAAATTGAGGAATGGACACTCACAAACATCCATGCCCAGGCCAGGATTCGAACCCGGGACCCCTGGCATCGTAGCGCGATGTGATAACCACTCCGCCACGGCAACCGGCCCGGATATTCGAATATCACAATATCCGGATAGAAAATTATCCGATATATGGATAAAATTTTATCCGGATTTGACCATCCCTAGTCAGTCGAATTTTGATCACGTCACATTAAAATTGCATTCATTACGGTGAACTATGTAATAAACGTTAATACTTTCGAAACGATCACGGCAGTATTAACGGTAGCTGGACGGCAGCAGAGACAAACAGTCTTATATCGTTATTTCTCCAAATGAAACGCAGTTCTTCCACCTGAAAATTCCAACGTAATACCACCGCGAGGTGATACTATAATTACAAGTATCATGAGAACTTGATTCATCTTTCAAAAGGCTCTCTATTATTTAGCGCCCTGTTCCCTCGGAGAGCAGTGATTGAATTCGAGTAACCCCGAGAGTTTAAGGGATGTTTTCCCTCCGACCGCAGCTTCCGAAGAAGATGAAGGAGGGAGGAGAAAGTGGGCGGAGGGGAAGACGAGGAAAATCTTGAGACGTTCCACCTTAACCTTGTTAGGTGGTCCATCCATCAAAATTTCCTAGACACCGTGTAATGGCTGCTCCAACATGGTGGGAGAGGCTTCCCTCCCTTTTTATGTTTCCTGACGGTCGTATCGGAGCAAGGATCTCTGTGTGCGGAGGTGAACTTTCTCGGTTCGATACTCAGCCAGCGTGAACTATCTGATAACAAAGGGGCAGCTTCATTGTTGAGGTCGTTTAGGGTCATTCAACGGCGAATTAAGAAGGAAAGTTGACTCCGAGGCCCCGAAAAGTAACAGCATATCATTAAAACGGAATTTCTCTAGTCAGTTTCATCTACGAATACCCACACGGCCAACCCACAACGTAAAGCTCTTTCACAATCCCTTCTACAGCGGTCTCTTTTCTAAAGACTTCCACGTTTATTTAACAATCTAACTCCATTGACATATTCTTCTGACACAGGTGTCACATGCACCCTGACCTTAAGGTATTCCCAAAAGAAAAAAAAGGACTTCAAGTAATGTCAGGTGATAGTGGATCATACTATGTTTTCTCCTGTAACGACAGGAGATTGGGAAATGGAACAAACAGGCACCAACACTTGAACCCTAGGATTTTTTTAAAAATCAGGGACAACTGTGAGAACAATGTCTGACATCAGGGCAATCATTTTAGGACATTCTGTATATTTTTAACAATACAGGGTGTTTACCAAAATAACAAATCCATAATTCTTGACTTTTCCATGACTTTTTCTTGACTTTTACTTCCTTTTTCTTGACCTTTGTTTCCTTTTTCATAACATTTATTTAATCATCCCCTACTTAGGTATAGTTGGAAATTCAGAAAATATATATTTTTATTCAATGAAAAACCCCTACCACAATGGAAAACTGAAGCTGTACTTTCATAAGTGCTTTAATTATTAATGCCTCAGACTTCATCCTGGATGAGGCTAGCCACATTACTTTAATGTTTTTACAAAGAAAAAACAAAAAAACTTCAAGCATACAAGAATGTAATTCTTAAGAAACAAAGTGGACAAATCTTAACCACAACTCAATACAATTTTAGATTTCCAAATATTCAATTTTATCAAATCCCAGTACAGGTATAAAACAATGTAATATCACTATACTGTAAAAACAAAAGTAGCAAAAAATCTTGACCACAACATAATTTATTGACTTTTTCTTGACATTCTTGACTGGTAGATACCCTCTAATAATAATAAATAATAACTAATAATTAATTAGTTAATTCATTAGTCCTGAGACGAAGCCGAGACTTCTTCTTCCAGACCGAGAAAAGAACGAGAGTAATGTTTATAAATCGGTACGAGAGAGACCTCCTAATACTCGACATGAGATGACACTATAGCATCGTCTCGACACCATCCTTATACTTTCCTTGGACTTCTAAAGTCAAGTGATCACCTAAGCGACGTCTAAAACTAATTATAATTGTAAAATAAGGGGAGTAAATAGCTAACGCCTCCTCTTTGACATCTAAAATCAAACTAATTAAGGAAGACGTTTAAAACTTAATTGTAGTAAATTATGAGTACACAACTTCGCCCAACCATGCTAAATTTAAGCGATCACCTTTAGAAACCGCTTCTAAAACTAACAATAAATCTTCTGTGGATCAATTGAACAGTTGCTAGAAAAAGCACTGCTTACACTTTTTATGCGCTATGCTCTCTTTCTCTCTCTCAATCTCTTCCCTGCATTCACATAAAAGTACAGTGATTAACGCTGTCGCCTTATAAACAATAGGTTTTGATCTCCGGTGGAGACACATTACTCTGTGATTCAGATCTCATGTTCAGCTGTAGGTTCAGTCTCGATTAAACCTATGCTTGCCCCTTCATCAATCACTCATCTCATCACCACGATTGCCGTCCCCCGTGGCGGAGTGATTAGCATATCGCTCTACGACGTCAGGGGTCTCGGATTCGAATCCCGGCCTGGACATTGATGTTTGTGAGTGTCCAATCATCAATTTCATCATGTCATCATTCATCTCCATCTTCCATTAGCCCAAGGTGGCACAAAAAGCGAAGTAAAATAAAGCAAATGAATCAAGCAAAATCAATCAATCATCGTCACGATTAGCCAAAAGTGACAGAAATGCGACCTAAAACAACAAAATTACAAATGCAAGCAATATATTCGCTAGTCTCCTCACACACTCTTATCCAGAAACAGTGAGTGAATGAATAAGTTTGTGTTTTAAGTCCACTTTATGCACATTAAGGCTAATCGGGACTGGTCCTACAGTTTAAAGTGGGATCCGAACCACTATGTGCCTCCACCGGATATCGAACCCGGGAGCCCTTGATTACAAGGCGATGCCGTTATCACTAAACCATCGGTGAGGTCCCCAGAAACAGTGAGATGAAAGAAGAGCAGAAACAGAATACAATTGGCAACATTGAATGATTTTTTTAAAAATGTGGCAAGCAAAGTCGGTTGTAATCTACGCGTCGCAGTCAGTTAGTTTTTATCAGCGCCCATCCAAGCAACTCTTGGCCCAGGGTGGCGTGAACCGAAGGGGATGACGCATGGAGAAGATTAACAGAGGGATTATGAGAGCCGACAGGGCCTGCAGTGATTATGTCTTCGCGCTAATTTGAATATCCATCGTCCGCAGAAACTCAGAGATTAATTTGAAGGTTCGCGGGAACAACGGATCGGAATATTAGGAAGAAATTTGTTGCAACTGCAACGGATGAACTGAGCTATCTCAGTCTCTCTCTCGTATTCATTATTAACTTCCCGCACATATATTGTTCTTTCAGGGTTGTCATATCGTAACTTAAAATATCTCTAAATAGTTGTTCAGGGTTGCCACATTGTAAACACAGAAAAGGAACTGGATTAAAGTTCTTGCGCGATGAACTGATGTGTCTCTCTCTCTCTCTCTCTCTCTCTCTCTCTCTCTCTCTCTCTCTCTCTCTCTCTCTCTCTCTCTCTCTCTCCCCTCTTATGTTCTCACATGGCACTATGGTAACCCATCTTATTTCAGAGTTGCCATATTGCCTATTAAAAAATCTCTAAATAGTTGTTCAGGGTTGCCTCATCATATGTACAGAAAAGCAAGTGCATCGACTTAAAGTAATGTTCTTGCGGAATAAACTGATCTCTCTCCTTTCTTAAATTTATTTTTAAGTTTCCGCCTGTAGATTCGTAGTCCAGTGTTGCAATATGGTAGCTTAAATTATCTCTAGATTTTCACTGCTGTGCATCGTCCACACGCAAAAGGGAGTGCATCAAATTAACTTTATTAAACTTTGGTTAAATTTATGTTTAACTTTCTGCGTATATCATCCTGTGAGAACCACAGGGACGTAAGGTAGAGGAGACAGGAAAAAATGTATGCTAAGGAATATTTGATTTTGATTTGATTTTAAAAGTTTTGGGTGCGTCAGCACTAAGGCTATTTTGCACCCGTCACATTATACGGGGTCCAGCCCCTTACCGTTACACGTAACAACTCTAACGTGGCTTAATTAAAATCCTAAAAGATTAAAATGTTCTGACTGTTGTTAAAAGCCGAGGCTGCAAAGAACACTCGGCACAAATAAGGACAAAACACAGGACAACACAAACAAAATTATACTGGCCATGGGGCCAGTCGCCAGAGCCTCGTTAGTCTTCAGTCCAGGGTGTACTAACGTGGAAGTGAGGTTGACATTTGGGTGTACTACGTGGAAGATCACCCCTTACACCCCGCTAAGGAATATGTCTAACTCTTCAAAAAGAGTCAGTAAATTGGAGATACGTGACTCCACCTTCCTGCTAAGTGGAGAAATGTCGATCTGACTCCAAATAGAGGAATTTGTTTAAACAAAACTGAAAATAGCATTTTTAGAATTACGTTCCTCTGGATCAGGGTTACATATGTTACTTAGATGTTTAGAGTTTTACATAGTAGAAGCACTTACCTTACTGTTGTAGATTTTCCACTTCTTGTGGTAAGTTCCTGTAAAGAAAACCAAAATTAGGCCACCGTAACAAGTAAACCGCAAAATAAGTGTGAGATAAAAATTCATGACTTTCTTAAAGCATTTTCGTTTAGATTAATGAAAATATGACATATACTGTATATGCATATATGACGACAGGATATGTTTCAGGATTAACCCAACTTCGTTGTTTTATAAAACCAGTCCCCTCGATGAGTGACTGCGAAGATTTCGGGTGCGAGTCTCGTCCTGGACACAGATGCATGCCCCTTTCTGAACCGTTCATGAATTTCATCTAATTATTATGCATTCTCATCGCCTCGATAACCACCAGGAGACAGAAAAGCGACCGGAAAATAAGTGCAAAAGTTAGCATGAAGTCTCGAACCCAGAAGAATGACAATAGCGGAGGAATTCCTGTGGCGCAACCCCTCGTGACGCAATTTCTTGCACCAGAGATTCCTTGAGCCCTCACGGAGGCTGACTTTTATCGCATGATCATAAATTCCTCCACTCTTCTCATTTCCAACTTCCACCCTTCATTTTCCGCCCATATATGTTTCATTTCGAAAGTGTCCTTATAAGTCTTTTTACGGCTCGTTTTATGACCATCCCAATTATCTCTCGCGCTTCTAATTATATTTCCCGAGCTTCTCTCCCGTCACCTTTAATTCGTATTATATTCCCATCTCTCTAAGTTATTGCAGAGTTCATAAATACTTTCTTACGTTGAAGTTCCATGAAGAGTGGTAAGATGTGGTGCCTTGGAACTTAATTAGGTTTCTTTCTAAACTCTCACACGCACAGCTTGTAAGTTTCTTAAACTTTGTTCTAAGTCTTCTTTGTACTCAGAGAGGTTAATCGGGACTGGATCCATTACTTCCAGCCGAAGGTCCAGCGAGCCAGCAATAAGTGGAGGCATTCATCATCGTCAAAACCAAAGAAATTCCGTACTGCTGTATCTGCCTGCAAAGTAATGTTCATACTCTTCTAGGACTGTAGAGGTCCAATCCTGGAACATTACATGAACAGAGGACGCAATGTTAACAGCGAGTCGTATTGTGATCTTCTGGAGAACCATATGAAATCTGGTCAGGTCAAAACGTCACAGTTTGCTCAGTTCTGGTGTGCTCTTGCAGCAAGACAACGCGAGGCCACACACAGCTTTATTTGGAGTATCTGTACTAGCGCAAAGCTTTCTGAAAACTCGGAAAATATGCGAACTACAGGCTTCCCTGTACTTAACCTTGCGATACTAGCGCCACTGCTTCCAAGCCAGGGTTTCATCTACGATAGTAGATCTATAACACATCCTGCATATTCACAGGACCTAAGCACCGGCTGATTATCATGCATCTGGCCCTTTTAAGGAGGTACTAGGTGGCATGAAGTTCCACACTAACGATGAGCTGAAAGAACTGGTGCATCAGTGTTTACGCAGGCAGTCATAAGATTTTTTTCTTTCTTGTGAAATCCGGGCATTCGTGAAACGCTGGCACACCTGCTTAAACGTGGTGGAGTGACTCTGCTATGTATAGGGTGATCCAAGAAGGACATTACAACTTTGTGAGTGTATTTTTTATTTTTCGGAAACGTTACAGAACTGGTTATGGTGCAATTTTGTAAGGAAACACATCACGTTTGACCAGCGTTGTGGAATAGTACCGAATCCCGCCACCGCAAGTGCCAGCGGCAGGTCAAAAATGGCTGTTTTCACAGGTCGAACGAGCTCGCTGTGTGTTTTGGTTTGATGGCCGCATCCACTTCCAACAAGATGGCCCACCACCTCACCGAAGTCCAGGATATCCGCAATAACAGATTTACAGGTCGAGGGATAGGTCGAGGTGAGATAATTGCATGGCCACCACATTCACCTGATCATATACCTCTGGATTTTTATTTTTGGAGTTTCATTCATTGACCTAGAAATTGGTTATTGAGGATATCCCGGACTTCGGTAAGGCCATCTTGTTAGATGTGAATGCGGCCATCAAACCAAAACACACATCGAGGTCGCTCTTGGCCTGTGAAAGCAGCCATTGTTAATATCCCGGAATTCGTTGAGGTCGTGCGCCCTCCTGTTGGAAGTCGATGCGGCCTTCAAAGGAAAACACACAGCGAGGTCGGTTTTGGCCTGTGAAAGCAGCCATTGTTAATGGGCCTGCCGCTGGCGCTTGCGGTAACGGAATTCGGTACTATTCCACAACGCTAGTCAAACTTGATGCATTTCTTTACAAAATGACACGACGACCAGTTATGTAACGGTTCCGAATAAATTTGTATGCACTTACAACGTTGTAAAGTCCTTTTTGGACCACCCTGTACTTTCATTTTACACGTATTTTATCACGAAATTTGTCTATTACACGTTGACAGGGTGAGATAGTCTTTACTTACAGGATGCTGTGACCCACGCTTGGTGATATCTCTACATGCTGATCTTTCAAATCTCGTGCCAGTGTCGTGACAGCCATACAGTTGGGTCTCATCCTGCATAATATTCTGGATTTTGCGGGGAATGGATAAATGCCTTCAGACACGGATGAGTCACTTCGCGGGATTAACTCCGCTTCGCGTTTGCTCAAGGCTCCGGATTGAAATCCCCACAGATCCTAATCCTCGCCATAATTACAACGTGATCTGATGGAACAATTAAACGGAAGCTGGGATATGATTCTAACACGCCGAGCAAAATCATCTTAGTGGGGGAAGGGGGGGGGGGAGGGGGGAAGAGAAAACTTTCTCCAAACGCGCCGTAAAGACAACAGAACTGTGCAATGTGAGATGGAAATGAATGTTTCACAGTCACCCTTGCGAAAGCTATTTCGCGCGGGAGGACAGGAAAAGAAGGACGAACTGGTTATTACCAAAGTGACTCTGAGGAGTGCAATTTGTCTTCGCTTTACTTCGGCTAGGAGTTGAGTTTTGCAGTGATGAGATGATCTTTATATAATATACAGGAACGGCAGAAGGTGCCTATCGTTCAGCCGACAGTGATGCAAGCAAAGCCTGACACTGGGACGAAAAGTAGAACGAAAATTAATAACCAGATACTAAATCGTAAAAAAAACTAAAGTGATACCCCGCACTTTCTTGATCACGGCTTGAAGGTGGGGCTGATGTGATCAGCACCACACCCCTGGCTGCCTTTACCCTCTAGAATTTCCTCCGGGTACCCACTACATACGACGGTAGGTGGTCCCCGGAGCAGCTTGAACAGGTGGAAAAAATCCCGGTTCTCCCACGCTGGGATCGAACCCGGTCCTCTCGCATGGCAGTCATACTCAGAAACCAAGTCGTAGAAATGTAAAACTTATTCTTTTCCAGGATCATTTCCAAAATAAGATTTAACACTTTCGTGGTTTTGGCGTTGCAACGACGATATAATGATTACAAATTAAAGTTAACTGCATCATAAATATACGAGGGGGAGTCAAATAGTTTTTTTATGTAATAGATTTCCGAGTATAGGGTTGCGTAAACATGCCGATATTTAGCATAGACTTTGATTTATTTATATGGTGTTTTAAGTCCACTTCATGCACAGTAAGGCTAATCGGTACTGGACCTACAGTTTAAAATGGGATCCGAACCACTCTGTGTCTCCACTGGGTATCGAACCTGGGACCCCTTGTTTACAAGGCGACGACGTTACCACTGCGCCATTGGGGAGGCCCTTAGCACAGACTCGTTGCTGATCTACACATATATTCATGTCTAAATTATTATCTGTTTTCCTATAAAAAAAAATATAAAAAGAGTCTGCCCGATAGCGTAATGATAATGTCATACCCGGAGGAGGCGCATAGTGATTCGGATCCCACTTTAAGCTGTCCATCCCAAATAGTCTACCTGCGCATAAAGCGTGCTTAAACTTCAATCAATTAATCAATGTGTGGGTGGGTACAAGCCGTACCACCTCTCGGAAATGTTCTGTTTTGTAAACAAAGAGCAAACCTCGGACCGCGAAAGGAGTAAAGCACGGGGTGTTTACAATCAATCAATGACGGCTTGAAACCACACATTCGCACACATTATTAGAATTTTACCAACTAGGACGACGTTTACAAACAATGAAGTCAGTGGCGGCTTCTAATCACACATTCGCGATTATCTTGAAAACGGCTCGTTTGCAGACCCATGCTTACTGCGATTTTCTTGCTTCTATTATCGTGTACTTTCACCTGTGGCAGTTTGCGCTATTACTTTTGAGACACCCTGTATATCCTGAAATATTCGTTATGCGTGTTGCCTAACTCTACGGCGTTGGTAAAAGTCGCCATCGAAAATTTGCTATTAAAATCCACTTATCGCCGTGGAGTTAGACAACACACATAACACCTTGCAGGAAAGCAAATATTTCAGTATCTTCGCGTCCGTGATTGTAGTACGTCGGGTCACTTGTGAGCTAATGTGAAGGTCTTTCCATCCATCTGGCTGAGAACTGAGGCCATTGTGGAACTTCGTCTTCCATTCGTAAACTTTCTGGTGTGGTAAGCATGCACAGAGCTATTGGATTTTCATTTGCCTGAGAATTTCTTGTAGTTTCAGGTTTCCAAAACCACTCTTCTGCACTGGTGCAAATGTGTAGAGGAGGCTTCAGCTTTAAAATGACAAAATGGCGTTTTGAAACTCACCTGATCAGTGCTGCAACCTTAAGGCCGTTTAAGAAATGACAATCGATACCTCATGTAATTTTGAGCTGCTGAGATGCTGTCCCATTTGTCGGACCTTGAAGGTTTTCTTTGACTTCCTTTAAAATCCGAATCATTAAAAATATTTTGATTAAGTTAACTATGTAATGATCGTAAATTCTTTTAAACACTGTCATGCCCACTTTTTTTTTTTTTTTTTTTTTTTTTACAGTAAATGGATGCAGTGGAAACTGACAATCTCAGACTATTTTTCCCCAGTCAACTTTTACAGTGTACAAAATAATTGTTACCACCTGCTTTTGCCGTTCTACGTATCGACTTGGTGATTGGGCGAGGGGCTCAAGGAAGGTTTCCATCTTCTCATACCAATCTCCTCACCCTCCCCCCTCAATTTTCACCCACTTTATTCAGACGGGCAACTTATGATTAAAAACTCAAGCCATTCTTTCTCGCAGCTAATCATCGCCTCGAATTTTCATTCAACGCCTTCCCCACCCACCGGTCCCTCACTGTGGGACCCTCCTAGAAATTCGGATGTGATCAACATCTCACCGCCCTATACCTGCTTCCCCTCATTGACGTTTTTTCATATATATATATATGAAACCCATCCCAGTGCAGTGTTTCCAACCTCGGTACCTGTTTTTATTGTATTAGTTCGACTACTACGATCAGGATGAGAATTAATTAAACCAGCAAAAAATGGAAACTTTTCATCTCTGGCAAACAATGATGTATCTCTCCATCACAATATAATATAATAATTGAGAACGCAAATAGTCTCCTACAAGTATCATTGCATCCTTTAAAAATGTCATAAATGTATTGATTGATTCATATGTATTATTTTCCTTTGTTTTTTCTACCACTTTTGGGTGATGGAGTGATTTTAGGATGAAACTGATGAAGAAGAGCTCCCATGCCCAGTCCGGGATTCGAACCAGGGACCCCTGGAGTCGTGGCCACATGCCATAAATACAATCATATCTGTCTATTGTGAAACTGGTAGTATACACCAAATTCCTCCAAGTGAAGGGGAATGCGGGTGGATGGTATGCAGCCAGCTAAAAAAATCACAAAGCATCCCCCGAGCTGTCTCATTGTCATCATGTTCAACCATAGGAGCATCCCGAACTTAGCCCCAAGGCTCAACAGAACATTCCCCAGCTAACATTTTCCACTTCAAGCTCTGAGTAGAAGTGCAAGTGAGTGAACTTGCAAGATGGAATATTTTAGGTATTTCGTTAAAAAGCATAAAAAAAATGTATTTACCGAAAGGTAGCTAACGGAAAGAGAATTCCACAGTGTATTCAACTAATATTAGGCTTGTAGTTATAAAAACATAAATGCTACTTCCAAATTCCAGGTGGGGATACAGTGATACTTGTTCGGGTATCACTTTAAACTGTAGGTCCAGTCCCTTTTAGCCAATCTGAGCTGACATTGATTTTGACAATTCTCTTTGAAACAAAACGCTTGTACACGTCCAATCCGTACGAGTTGCAAACACTTCTTTTACTTGGGGAAAAATAACCCCCCGTATTTCCTCATTCCACTCCCCTTAAATATAGGGAATAAGGGGAGGGGGTGGAGAGGGGGGTGAGAAGAGACACTCGCTACTGGAGCGAAATTTTCCAACCTCTTTATTGACACTTTCAGCGTCATCGGCAATGATGTGTCAGCCCCATATTATATCTTCTTCACCATTGATTTTTCATTCTCTTCCCTTTTTTTTATTTTTCGTCTCTTTTTTTGTGTCCGTTGGGTAGGAGAATCGCGAGGGAGGACCAAGTACTTTGATTGACGTGATTTTAATATGGAAGCCGGATCCACCTTTACAAAAAAAAAAAAAAAAAAAAAGAGGGTTAAAGGCTAGCAAGGAGGGGAAAAAACTGACCTGGAGGGGCTGCGTTTTGCGTTCGATCAGATAGCCACGTTGACGGAGTTAAAAGGGGGTGGAGTGAGGGATGGGGAACGGGCGGGTGGAATTATCTATCAGTCTAGCAGATACTTCACTAGATAAAGTCGGCATCCATTAGTGTAGTTGGAGGAACGCAATGCTCATACGATCCCCTGTATCTTGAGTGACGGATTGATTTCCATACAGCACGTTCCAATACTCCCCGCACTCAAACTTTGAGAATTTTATTCTTATAATTTATTGAACTTGTCAACGTAATGAATACATACATTTCTTAACTATAAATACACAATATAATAATTTGTAAACTAAACGTGAGTAATACTGCAATCTCTGAGGTCAATAACACCCTGACAAAATGAATTTGAAACAATCATACACTGCGCTGTTACCGTATGCCGGATCATCGGGAAATAGACTTCTCCATTTCTCCACACTTATTTCATGTCTTAAACTCAAAATATGCTTCAAACAAAGAGATTCTCTGTGCGCGTGTAATGGCATTGCTGACAAACTGTCTCACTATCAAAGTTTCTTTCATTCTGCCCCCCCCCCCCCATTAAAATTCCTATGACGCAGCGCACATCCTGAAGCCTTATCTGGATAAACAGTTAGTGCATGGATGAGTTATAATTCTTGAGTGCATCGTCCCATATGGACATTTTGAACTCTTCAAGGTGCACGAGGAAAAATCCTCTTATCTAAATGTCTTACCTTAAAGGGTTCGAATCCCGACCTGAGCATGGGTGTACTTTGTGAGTGTCCTTTCATCAATTTCAGCATATCATCCCTCATCCTCGTCTTTGCGATTAGCCAAAAGTGGCAGAAAAGGGAAGTAAAATAAACCAAATCAATTAATGAATCAAACCATACCTTAAAGTTAAGAAAAGGATGTAAAGTGCCGTTTTGAGAAAGGTTAGAAGTATAAGATTATGGAGGGACAAATACAACACAGTAAAAGAAAAAGAAGAGACAAAAAAAAATAGTGTAAGATGCCCGATCTTCTAAAAAAGCTAAAAACATTTGCTAAAACACTCCCAATATTGATGGTAAACAATTGCAAATATTAGAAGCGAAAGTAAAGCCGGCACATTCGATAATAATATGAAGAACACTTAAACTAACACTCATAACACGCCATATTGGAGGGTCCAGACCTTTCGGAGAATGATCATGGGTGAGACAACTGTGTCCAATTCGAAGTCGACTTAAAATTACCTCTGCTCGGCGGAAGGGATGGTACGAAGAACGCCATTCATCAATGGTGGCCTTGATGCCTCTCTGGAGACCCCTGTAAACTTTCAGTGCATGTAAAGAGGCAGCGGCGTGCGGTGGACGTTTATCCCTGGAAAAGTAGCCCCAGAAAAATTAAGGAAGTCGAGAATATTTACGGTCTTTCTACCTTGAAAAAAGATCTTTAATAAGTGGCTACATGAATATTTGAAAGTGAAGAGTAGTCTTTCTCTGTCTTTGAAAACTCATGTCATTTCTTGATTTATAAAATGCCATTTGCTTTCAAACTTTGCAAAAGTTTTATTTTTTTTTTCAGTCGATCACCCTCATGCATAATAAGTTACTCATCTGTTAAAATATCATTGTCTTGCGTCTGTACTGTGCTTCAAAGCTTTTAAATTATTTTTAATGCTTTGCTGATCTGCCTCAACGCTGGCAATGGCTGGTACAAAAAATCCCTTTACGTAGATATTTAACCGTACAGTTTGCGACACGGCGGTAGCTACAGCAACAGGCCTTACTGGTGGTATTGCAATTGCATTTTAGCCGCTGCCGATTGGGGGTAAAGGTATCGTCCATAGAAGCTGGCCTATTATTGGATGCTTCAAGGTCACCGAGTTCCGTTTTCATACCTTGCTTCCCCTGGGTCCGGAACGGTTTTTTTTTTGGCGGGGGGGAGATACACAGAATCGCCACGAGATGGCGCTAAGGGTTGCCATCTCATTAACTTTTACTGTTACATTTACGGAATGACCTGGAAAGCAAAGAGAGCTAATTGAACACGTGGAAACGTTGTTGCGGGTTCTTTAATAAGATAACGCCAGCCATTACGCATTCTGATTGGTTGATAAAGTCTCTCACGTGATTCAACTTGAGTGAACCGGCTTTAATACTTTTCCCAACTGGCCCCACAGGCGGAGATAAGCTTTCTTTGGACTTCACTTGTCCGGCATGTTTTGCGATCTGCCACAGATGTGTTTGCTGTGCTTGGGTTATGGCGTGACCGTTGCAGTTAGTGAGATAAGACTTTCTTTTTTTAAAGGCGTTTTCCTGCCTTAAGCACATTGTACCCTCGTTGCCCCGGAAACTAGCAATGTTACTTAAGAATGCGTTTTTTCATTGTTGCTGCTCGAACGCCACTTTGTTATTTCGCTATTTATCAGTTTCAGTTATACAGGGTGTTCCATAAGTATAGGAACCTCCATTTATAACAAATACGGAAGGCGAAACACGAGGTACAGTCACCAGCAATAAAAATGGGACACCTAAATCCTGAAATACAGGCTTCCCTGAAAGGCGTTATGTGTGTTGCCTAACTCCACGGCGATGAGCAAACTTTAATAGAAAGTTTTCAATGGCAACTTCTGCTATGAGTTTGGCAACACACTAAACGTACTGCAAGGAAGCCAGTATTTCAGGATCTAGGTGTCCAATTTCTATTTCCGGTGACTGTACATCTTACATACAAAGGACGCATCAGCTCATAGACTATTTATGCCCGTCGTGCAATACGAGGACAAAATAAAATTGATGACAGGCACCTTACAAGAAAATAAAAGATGCCCATTAAAATTTCTTAAATTCCATTTTTAAAACTAATTCATTCATTAATTACTATCGTTCGCCGATATATCGTCTTAACGATATATCGCGATATTGAAAAGATATCGTCCAGGCGACATCAACTAGACGATATATCGTCACGATATTTTAGCGATATATAATGTGTCGGCGATATATCGTCAGATATTTTAGCGATATATATCGTGGCGGCGATATATCGTCAGATATTTTGGCGATATGTATCGTGTCGGAAATATATCATCAGTTCGTCACGATATTTGGCGATATATCGTCACAATATCTGGCGATATACTTATATCGTATCGGCGATAAATCATCACAATATTTGGCAATATATATCATGTTGGCGATATGTATCATGTTGGAGATATATATTAACGATGTTTTGGCGATATATATCGTGTCGGCGATATATCGTCACGATATTTGGTGATATATCGTCACTATATCTGGCGATATATATCGTGTCGGCGATACATCGTCAGATATTTTAGCGATAAATATCGTGTCGGCGATATATCGTCACGATATTTGACGAAATATATCGTGGAGAAATTTTCTTTACGATATATCGCGATATCAAATTTCTGAAATCGTCCATCCCTCATTACTCAACAAGGACTAAAACTATACTGTCTCTGAGGACAATAATCGCCTTACCCGTGTTAAAAGCTGAGGCTGTAAAGTGGCACTCAGCACACAGAATGACAAACAAAGAACAATACAAAAATATAAAGGATTAAATTGGCGCCAGAGCCTCGTTGGCCTGCGAAACTGCAGTTACCGCGGTGTTGTGGGGGAAAGTGAGGTTGACATTTGGGTGCCTTACCAGAAGGTAACCCCTTGCACCCCGGGAGGAAACCGGATAGGTCATATGACCAACATGGCGGTCATGTTGAAAGCTGCCATCTTGGGTTCAATTTTTATTTTTTTTTAATTTGAAAGGTTGTCATGTGTCATAAAAATTTACTGAAATTTCAAGAAAAAAACGTTGGTATATGTAAAAAAGTGTTTATTTGTAGCCATGGTCATCTCATAAGCAAGAACAGAAATTAGGAAAGCACTAACCTTCACAACAGGATTATCCTGAATGTGGATCCAGGCGCCTGAGCCTTATTAGCCAGTGTGTACCCCGTTGTTGTCTTTGGCTATCTCCCTGCTACCCTCCCCATCTACTCGATACGACATTCTTAATATCACACCGCAGCTACAACATATTTCCCGAAGCCTGGAAGATTTGGGTGTGTCATCTCTCCCCGACAACAAAGCATTGAACTTAATTAAAAATCGCAAAAGTGGGACAGGCCTTGGAGAGGGGAAATTTAAAATTAAAAGAATAGTGGCACGTGATTCTAGAGTTAATAACATTCAGCCATTGGGGGGAGGGATAAATTCTGAAATATCGTCTCTCGAACATTTATCTGTCACCACTCGCTTAATTTCTCAAGGGGTGGTTCTGGCTTCGATGCATGAGTCATTGTTGAATAATGTATTCTCATGAATTCAGTTTTGGGTTGCATGTTAGTCTGGACCAGAGGCGTCGCCACTACAGGGAAAAGGGTGGCGTTTAGCCCGCCTCTCTGTTCATCCAAATTTTCAGACATATAAAGTAGAGTATGGATCATTCACACAGAGAGAAGAATAAAGGTGAATAGAACCCAATCGCCGCCCTGTGTATAGCTTAGGTGGAATCGGAAGTACTGCGCAATGTGCATCTACCGGGGATCGAACCTGGGATGCCTTAGTGACAAGATAAGCACTACCCCATCGGATAGGCCAAACAAAGAGAAAGAAAAATGGATCGTAAGAAAGTTGATGTTGTTTTAAGTTCACTTTATGTGCAGAGAGGCTAATGGGGACTGGACCTATAGTTTAAAGTGGAATCCGAACAACTATATATACACCCCAAGTCTTCTAAGCGTCAGCATTTCGGCATCTTTGACATAACCCCAGAGGAAGCCAACCAGAACCGAGCCACCACCTGTTTTTCTGAAAAGCGCTGTTGTCGCTTTTACCTGCAGTGTTTAGACAAACAACACGAATATTCTCTGAAGTGAAAAATCAACTTGTAGGAGAAATGTAAAAGTTAAAGGTAAAGTTCCCCGTGCATATAACACTGTGCCATGGAGGCACATTTATGGGACTGGGGGTGGGTGGGTTAGAACCCCACATATTCTCGATCTAAGCAATTTTAGAGGTTATGTAATCACCACCACGCTCCGGGCGCCTTTATCTCCCCCAGGCTGGAAAACTTCTGACATTATATCACTCACCCCGGATCGAACACGGGTCTCAAGCGTGGCAGTTAGACGCCTTAGCTGAAAGGAGAAAAGTGCAAAGCCTAATAAAGCATTATTATTTATATTTTATAAAAAACTGTCACCTACCTCTAGTTCTCCTCACTGTCGTCACAGTCACCGTCGTCCACATATATAATAAACTGGCCATCATCATTGTCATTGTCATGTCGAAAATATTCTGTTTCCTTTTTCACGACATGTTTTACACATGATGTCCAATATACTTCATTAACTGACTCTACACTTTCTCTTAGTGCTTGGCACACACTAGCACTCAATGTAGGGGTCACATTACGTTTCCGCACCAATGTCTTGATCCGCGCCCATACTAGTTCAATAGGATTGAAAACGCAATGATAAGGCGGAAGTCGAAGAACAACGTGTCCTTGGGATGCAGCGAGCTCATCGATCACAATTTTTTCTCCACGTTGGCTTCTTTTATCAATCCCAGTAGTACAGATTTTGTGAGTGTCGGGTTTGGGACGTTTATATTGTTCTTATTCATGAACGATATAAAATCTGCTCGAGTTGTGGACATTGTTGTGATTTTTACTTTTAACCGGGAATGGTAGCTTGCGTTATCAAAAACAATAACACATTTTCTGTCTTTTCGGAGGTTTTCCAATAAACAGTCTTGGAACCACTTTTCGAAAATCGCCGAATTCATATCGTCATGGCTGTCAGCCTTTGCGTCACCGATGGTTTTGGCTGATAAAAATAAACAATTTGGTACCCAACCTTCTTTGCCTCCGGCATGCAGCACCATAATACGCTTGCCGCGTGATACAGGGGCACCGAGTGCAGAAGTACAAGAACCGTCATCCCATCCCATTTTACTGACGTCATGGGTGTCATACCACGTTTCGTCAAGATAAATCGCCCAGTAGCCCTCCGACCAAAACTTTCCATGATTACCCGCCTTTTGTTTAAAACACGGAACCGGAAACCCATGTTGACAAGCAGTCGACACAAATGTCTCTCTTGGTAAGGAAACTCGCCCGCTTCTTTTACACGATTTAATATTTCCTTGATTTTGATTTTGATTTTAGTTTATTTTACTTCGCGTTTTGTGCCTCTTGGCTAATTTGCGAAGATGAGGATGAGTGATGAAAGGATGAAATTGATGAATGGACATTCACAAACAACCAAGCCCGACCGGGATTCGAACCCGGGACCCTTGGCGTCGCAGCGCGATGTGCTAACCGCTCGGCCACAGGGTCGGGCAATAGTTCCTTTACCGAGGGTGATTTCCCTTGGAAGTAAAATCGATAAAGTTCACGACGAACTACTTCACAGCAAAAATTATCTACATTTCCAAATCTTTGTTTTTTGTTTCCTGGTTTCTTTGGCGTACGAGGCCCCCTTGTCACCACTTTCCTAACTGTAGATCTGTTTAGTTTAAGAATTTTTGCTGTTTCAGCAACTGCTCCTCTCCCTAAATTATTTCCAACCACATATTCACATGCATTGCAAATCATTTTCTGGCTCTGCTTACTGAGGGTTCGGGTGCCATTACGAGCAGGGGTATTGTTGATGAGATGTCGGTCAAGGGGAGGATTAACGGGAGGTGGGGTATTTGGCTGGGGTGGATTAAGAGGAATTTCTTCATTCACAGCGACGTTACACTCCCAAGGTATCCACATTGTGTAAAAAAACAATAACACAATAACACAAGCTAGCAAAGATAACGCACCCGCAACTTCACGTTAAGAAATCTCTAAAGAAACTGAATTGGCAACATCTCATTTAGTCCACGTGGATTTGACGAGAGCTGTCATTTCTTGGAGGAACGCTACTGGTGGGAAAGTTTTCTGGGGAGAATTTACTGGACTCCACGTGGACCTGATCTTTCGGAACTTTCTTTGATGTAAAGTGAGGTTTCTTCGGGGACGAGAGCTATACCTACACCTGCTATCGAACCCGGGACCCCTTAATTTGAACTGTTTCAATTAGAATTATTGTTTTAAGTCCACTTTCTGCACAGATAGGCTAATCAGGACTGGACCTACAGTTTAAAGTGGGATCCGAGCCACTGTGCAATATAGCTCCATTGGGTATCGAACCCGAGACTCCTTGATTACAAGCTGACTACGTAACCACTACGCAATCTGGGAGGCAGGAGCCCCTTAAGTTGAATTGTTTGAATTTGATTTGTTATTTGAAGTCACTTTTTACACAGCAAGGCTAATAGGGACTGGATCTACAGTTTAAAGTAGAATCCGAACAACCGGGATCCCTTGATCACAATGTGGCGACATTGCTACTACGCCACCTGGGAGGCCCAGAGAAAGAGAGATAGAGGAATGACGAAAGAGATAGAGAAACAAGAAGAAATAGAGAGAAATGGAGAAGTAGAAAGAAGAAAGTGCCACATTAAGTTTCATATTCAAATGAGTCCTTTTAAGTAAATGTATTTAATTATTATTACCATGTACGTTCATTTCGACTCTGGGCCGAGATACGTAGCGCGTGACTGTAGAAGACGCGGCATGGCGCGGATGCCGGCATTTTCGTCCCGTAACATACGCACATATCTTTAGCATGTTGACAATTATATTTCTAATACATAATGAGTACTAACCTGTGTTTTAAGAGTTGATCAAAGCGGTGGCGAACTGCATTCACACATGGCTGTTCTACCTAGGTATACCCATGAAAGCACAGGATATGAGCCTTCAAAATAAAATATAACGAATTCAAAACTTGAGTTCACGTCCGAAACTCTGCTTCTCAGTAGAACTAGTCTCTTATTGATCTCCAAATCAAGTGGATGGACCATGTTTCATTTCTACCCCTATTTCAAGTACACGGAAAAAGTCGTATTTGCTGTGGATGTTTGCTAAAAATTCTCCGATAGAAGGTTCACATCACGTATTTCTAAACTACACGGAGTAAAATTACGACAACTTCGAACCCTGGGAAAACTTCCACATTCGCGAGCCCCCGCCATAAAGAAAGAAGGATAGGCAAAGTGTGGGGAGAGAAAAAAATGATGGAGCGAAGAGGGAAGCCGAAGAGAGAGAGCTGCAAATCGAGTGAAAAACCACGAAACTTCCGAATACATTTTCCCGACTATTTTTACATCTGGCGCCATCTGTTAACGCGTTAGTGATGCGTGAACAGAGTGCGTAAAAGCATTCTCGCACATTTTCCCCATGGTTTGGATTTGGGGGGAGGAGGTGGTTGGGGCAGAAGCTGGAAAAGATCAAAGGTCTTTTGTCTCTTGAAATATTAAGAAAAGTTAGAAAAGGATAACACAAAAGGAAAAATAATATGAGAAAATGCTGCAAAGGAAAGTAAAGATAAGAGTTTAAGTTGCCCGGGATGGGTTCACTTCTTCAGCATTCTAATGCATATATACAGAGTGTCCAACAAATAATGTGATCAGAAATTAAGTCTATGCCACGCATTTGTTATTTTCGAGCTATGAGGGTTGCAAAGTGTTTCTGTGAGTCGAAAATATGTGCGGAAATAGAGAGTAGAAAGAGCCGTACAGAAATATTACAAGAAGATGATTACATTACATTTTATTACGTGTATTACATTATAAAGGAAACTAGTAGTTATGATCAGCGCTTGAAGTGGAAAATATTAGCTGGGGGTGGATGCTCCTATGGTTTAACATAGTTTAGTCTTATCTTCAATAGTGACAATGAGGCTTGGCGAAAATTTGCTAGCTGGGGACACCATTCTCCAGCATCCTCCATTACTTCGAGCACTGCTTATGATATTCCGTAAACTTTCGAATACAGTTAATAGTCTTCCGACAGCCTGTATACTGACCAGATCTTGTGATACCAGGATGTTTACAAGTTAAAACTGTAGATGCAGTGGATCCAAAGTGCGATGTTTTAACACGTGCATATAACGTCTCTTTACCAAGTGTACCAAGTTAAGTAACTATTCTCAGGAATAAATTCAAACTTGTTTTCAGATACAAAGGAACGTTAGCGTAATCTATATTTTCTTATCGCATTTTATATAACTCTTTTCCTGACTGGGGACAAAGCAGAAAAGCAAAGAAATTCACTTTGTAGACATTTATTTCCTTTGTTTCCTTCCTCTACAACAAAGGGAAGACATCGATCTCTCCCCGTGTCCAAATCATGCAAAGCCCATCTATTCCCCCTCGCCGTGCAAGTCATCAACCATTCAATTCAACATCGTGTCCCGACCACCCTCTCCTGCTTCACGAGTCTAATCGATGAGGCCATCGAACACGTCAATCGGAAGGGGGAAAGAACGGGAGACCAATGAAAGAATTCAGTAACTGAAATGCGATTGCATCTAAAAGAGGAAGGTAGACCTTCAGACACATTCGAATCTAGAATTATTTTCTACGAAGGGCATACACACTTTGTTGTAAGCGTGCGCATGCATCCCAATACAGCAAGGCCAGCAATGTTGGCCCATAGTATTTCAGTTTCAAAATACTTTATTTCTGGTTATTTTTTCTATAATTATTCTCTAATATCTGAAAGAAATGAACTTCTAATTCTCTCCTTAGTTCATTTTTGAGGTGGCAACGTTTAGCACCATCTTGCAGTGATTTGAAGAAACATATGTGTATTTCGACAACACTCCGGATTCTGTGACCTTGAATCATCCAATAACAGGCCAGCTTCTATGCACGATACCTTTACCCCCAATCATCAGGGGCTGAGCGTTCCGGAGCGGTGTAATTTGTGATGTATGGTCACGTGGTGCGTGCTAACTAATCAAATGAACGTTCAAAGCAGCAGACAGGTATTTTTTGAATCTTCTAAACTTCAACACCGCTTAACGTCTACTTGGTTGGACGTCATTTCCTTGCGCAAGCCTGACACCGGAATACACCTGCACTGCTCCTAGTGTCAAAAAGTGAAGCGAACTAGACGAGGCTTCTGCAGCTACCGTAGCTATCTAGAGATAGAACATAAAGTCCCAGTCCATTTTGCAGAAATAATTTATTCATGAATGTTATATTACAACATTAGTATACAGCATATCAGTGCTGTTCAACGTGATGTCCATCAATTTCAAAACACGTTTCCCAACGGGTCAGTGTTGCTCGAAACACTGTGTCCAACATCGCCCCGGTGATGAGTTCGCATGCGTGCCTTGTGCGTTGTTTGAGGACTGCCACATTTGCAACCTTACTCTTGTAGACCTGTTCCTTGATAAAACCCCATGCAAGAAAATCCAATGGTGTAAGGTCGGGGGACCGCGATGGCCAAACACGTGTGGATCCTCTTCCTATCCATCTGTCTGGAAACATGTTGTTGAGGTATTCCCGCACGGTCAAGGCGAAGTGCGGTGGTGCGCCGTCTTGTTGGAAGATCACGGAATCAAGAATCCCATCATCCTGTAGCTGTGGCTGGAGGAACAGTTGCAACATTTCGAGATAGGTGTCTGCTGTGATGGTGTTTTCTGCAAACATGAATGGCCCATAGAGTTTTTGTTTCGTGAAACCAAGCCATACGTTCACCTTGGGTGTATTCCGTTCCCATTCGATAGTAGCATTCGAGTGTTCAGAAGCCCAGATACAACAGTTATGACGGTTCACAGTTCCACAGGTGTGGAATGTCGCCTCATCGCTGAAAAGGACGTTCTCCATTAATCCATCCTGTGCTGCAGCCGCGCAGAGTTCGTAGCACACGTCTTTCCGTACAGCGTAATCCTCCGGTTCCAGTTTGTGGACAACCTGGACGTGGTACGCTTTCTTTTTTAAGGTGTAGTGCAACACTTTCCACACCGATGATTGAGGTATCACCAGTTCTCGACTAAGGCGACGAGTTGATGCAGTGGGACTACGCTCAATGGCTTCCCGGATACGTGCTACTGTATCACCCGACATCGATGGTCGACCTGTTCGTTGCTCATCTTGTACAGATCCGGTGCGCATAAATTTGTTCACCAGTTTTCTGATATTACCTCGTGTTGGAGCCTCTCGTCCACATTTTCTAAGAAACGTCTCCCTGACCTCCTCGAATGTCTGACCACGCAAACGTGTCGTTACAATCACAATTCGTTCTTCTGTTGTTAGCATCTCCTCGGAGTATCATTCACCTGAAATATAAAAACCATGCATTAATTATTTCTGCAAAATGGGCTGGGACTTTATGTTCACCCTGTATTTGGGCTAAACTTTGTTTTATTCTTTTACCGTCTGAAGATGATTGCTCGAATTTGTTCATTGTAATAGAATGTTATTAACATATGTTAATGAATGAATTTTTGTGAATTCCTCGTTGTGAAGTAGTTTCCATGACTTCCATCTGATTTGCTGGTTTGATACTGGCGTGTTGTGATGGTTGTGTCTCTGCGACTGTCGCTCGAAATTCTATAATAATTTAGTGTAAATATTACAGAAACTCTATGCACACAATGATTTGAGAGATTTTACAATTGGGGAACTGGACAGAGCATCTTATTTGGGGGACCCTCTTTTTTTGCGATTTACATAGTTTTCTGGCGACCTATAAGTCCTAGTACGTACATACGTTGGAATTTCATAATGAGCTGGGTTTACATACTTCTGGCAGATCTAACACGCTTTTGCATTTGAGCTGCCATCTAGAATGCTTGATGGAAACTAATTCACACATTTTTAAGACACTGTTCATGGAAATTTTCTACTTCTTGAGGAACTTTTCATAATGTATCGCACTGTGCTAACCACTCCGCTACAGCGCATGAGTATGTAATCGAAAGAGGCGGAAATATGACTTGAAATGACGACAGGGAACAGTGGCGGCGAATGGGTGCCAAAACTGAGGAGGGGGGCAAGGATAGTTTACTTTCTCTTGGTATGCAATGCTTAGCATTAGCAGACCATAGTGGCGGGAAACTGCCCCCCGCTCCCCTAATCGCCACCTCTGATAGGAAAACGTTCCAGGAAGTTAGAACCCTAACTGCGAGAGGAAAGCACTAGTGCACCTCAAACCGTGTTGTAATTTCACGCGCCATAATGAAATTCTGAAATCAGGGAACCATGGAAAAAAACATGGAGGAAAAAAGCAGAAAAAGGGTTGTCGTGTCAGGCTGGATATTGGCTGCGAAGAGAGGTCGTGAGGGCAGTTGACAGAAAACACGCCACTGGGTTTTCCACGCTTTTATGCGGGTTCTTTGCATACGTCACGTATTATTAGTCGTTTATGTGTCGCTCACTTTACTTTGCGTTTCCAACGAGAGGCCGTTTTTTTTATGAGGTTTTTTGTAGGGGTCTCTGCGTGCGTACGTTAGTGCATATTTGCTCAGCGAAATGCCACGTTGGTTCAGTCGTGTTTTCTGCTCGCCAGAAATGGGTTTTAAGCTAGAGTAAACGGAGAGATAGTAGGTACAGAGGCTGCGAAAAGAGAGACGGAGATACTTCAGAAACAGAGACATAATAGGGAGGCAGATAGCGACAAAGTGAGAAGAAAGAGAGAGAGATATGAGGCAGCTTGAGAGAGAGACAGAGAATTAAAGAGAAAGAGAGATGTATCTGACACATAGACACAGAAAAAGAAGGGAAAAGGAGATCGTATAAAATGTGCGAGAAACAGAAACACAGCTTGGATAAGGGAGAGAGAAGAGAAATAAGAAAAAGAGAAAAGACAAGAAAAAGGCAGAGAGAAAGAGAAGTAAAGAAGAAGAGGGAAAAAGGAGAGAGAGATATAGTAAATATATAACCAGAAAAAAGAGAGGGTGAGAGAAAGAATGCAAGGAGACCTGGAGAAATAGAAAGAGAAACAGAGAGATGGGAAGAGAAAATAGATAGAGACAGAAAAGGAGAGGGAGAAGAGGTAATATAAAGAGTGTGAGAAAAATATAACTTTGGGGAGAGAGAGAGGGGGGGGAGGGAGTATAAAAAGTAAAGATAAAGGAAGTAATGAACAAGATAGAAAAAGGAGAGAGATGTAACAAATATACAGACAGAAAAAGAGAGGGGTTGATTGAAATAATGTGAGAGATCTTGACAAACAGAAAGATGAGTAAGAAAGAGGGAAATAGTAGTTATAGACAGAAAAAGGAGAGGGAGTAAAGATAGTATAAAGTGTGTGGGAAACAGAGAACTTGGGTGGAGAGGAGAGATAGAAATGTAAAGATAGAAAGAAATAAAGAACAAATGAGAAAAGGAGAGATATAGTAAATATGCAGAGAGGAAAAGAGAGAAGGTAAAAGTAAGAATATAAGGAGACGTTGGGAAACAGAGGGAGTAAGGAAGAAAGAGAGAGGGAGAGATAGTAGATACAGACAGAAAAGGAAGAAGGAGATGAGTAATACAAAGTGTGTGAGAAACAGTTTGGGATACAGAGGAGAGAGAAAGAGAGATGTGTAGATATATAGGCAGAAGAAAGAGAAGGTATGAAGACACCTTGAGAAACAGAAGAGTAAGAGAGAGAGAAGAGTAGAGGGAAGTAAAGAAAGAAAGTAAACAGATAAACAGAGACACAGAGAAATTAGCTCAAAGAAAAGATATGGATAAAGGGAAAAGATGAATGAAAAAGAGAATGATATTATAGGGATAAACAGAGACAATGATAGAGGGAGAGGGTGAAATGGATACAACAGGGCTTACCCCAACCTGTATGAACACAACTCCTCGCACGTTTCAACATATTTCCTTGAATTATCTTCTTTAAAGTGAGAGGGCTTATCTTTCTAGGTGTCTCTTGCATCAGTGTCATAGCTCACATCTAATCAAGCAACAATCGAAAAGATATACAAAATACCAATGTCGCTGGGCAGGGCTAGAATTCTCGCCCTCTGATTCCACCCCTTCTAACACCTGTAACTCACAGAGGTAGGTAAAGTGTAGAAATACTAAAGTACTCTCTCTCGAGGCTTAGAAGCTAAAGGCACGGCCTATTTTACCCTGTAATTTACCTTCAGAAAGGGTGGAAGAGGTAACTTGGGGAAACTTTCAATTAGTTGGCAACACTTCATGCGCATAGCTCAAAGTGCTACCAAGAGATCCTGTGAAAGTTAAATTACTGGTCTGGGCAATGTGGGCTGTCATTATCCTATTAAACAGCCGGAAGGGTATCGGTCGATTCTCGTTCAATTCACACTAGGCCGGAACCGTGCATGAAAGGGGGTGGGACAATGTCCCCACCGTGTGCGTGGCTGTGCGATTTTGCAGGGCCGCTAAAAAAAATCGAGCTGGAAATAGTTCCTTTGTATTCATTTTTCTAGAGAGACGAGAGAACGTAGAGCTGACCTGCTAGCGTAATGTACGGATATCTCAATATAATCAGGGTTAGGATGTCGTTGAATGATTTTATTTTCCAGTAACTTCAACGTAAAATATACAGGGTGAGCATAAATAATTTCCCTGATTTCAAATATTTATCACACAAAAAGTACGCTAGGTACTCAAAAAGTTTTGTTAATTTTTGTTATTTAGCGACGCTTTTCTTCCACTATTGGCTAATCGCAACGATGATCGGTTGTGATATGATGAACGGACACTCACAAAGCCCTGGTCGTAGTGTGCTGTGATAACCACTACACCACGGAGATCGGCTTAAAAGGTTTCTTTATGTTAGGCACAGGCATATTGTGTTTCCGAAATGACACCCAAAAAACACAGGTTTGTTTTGGTCTAATCGCGAAGATGAAAATGAAGGTTGATTAGATGAGATGGATGAAGTGACAAACATATATGGGCGACAAACACGAGCCCCACAGAGGACTGTACTGGCTGTGAGTTCAGACGCCATAGCCTCGCTAATCTGCGAAATGCAGTCCAGGTTGTACGAGGAAGTGATGTTGACATTTGGATTCTTATAGGAAGATCACTCCTTACACCGCTGTCATTTTTGAGTGTTAACATTGGATCGATGTAATTTGTAGTGTCATGACAATTTTGGACAATTTTGAAGTATTGACCACCTGTTTTGAAGCAGGATCATACGATGGAATAGGAAGTAAATACAGATTGTCCGAGATGTCTCAGTACTTGATTCCTTGGGAATGATTTCGCTTTTGTGGCTGGCATCCCTGTTCTGAAAGCCACATAGAACGCTCGTTAGAATTCGTTTTGTCAGTTGTTGAGCCGTGTCTGATGTGAGCGGATATTAGGCCCGTCCATTTCGCTACACTTTCTGACTGTTTGCACTCTCGCGTCTAGTTGGCTACATAGTGCAACACCGTCGATTTGGTGTCATGTAGTGTATTTGGTGTATGATCACGTGGTGCGTGCTAACCAATGAAATTTACGTTTAAAGCAGCAGGCAGGCATTTATTGAATCTACACCCATATTCTTGGGTACAGAATCTGCTTGGTTGAACGCAATTTACTTGCACCAGCCTGACACCGGGATGCAGTTGAACTGCACCTGGTGTCAAAAGTGTAGCGAACTGGGCGGGGCTTTAGTTACAGTGCTGAGGAACGGCTAGTGACGTGTGTGGCGGTGGGGGAAATGATGTACTGCAACGTAATGTAAAGTTCGTATGTTACAATGCAAATAAATAGATACACAAGGGTAAGATATACGTAAAGTGATTTACTATTTCCAGTTCCACTATGGATTATCGACCTCATTGGATGTCTCTTTCGTCAGTGCCATACCGCACCTCAATCAGACAACAATTCCAGCATTGGTTCCAGAATTTATGGTCACCCTGTATAACTTACGGTATGCACTTATAGGCTACAGGGTAAAGGTAAAGTTCCCAAATCATAAAGCACCGTGCAATGAGGCCGATTTAAGGGATATGGAGGTAGGGTCCCACACATTATCGATCTCGGTCATTTTGGAGGCGATGTGATCAGCACCACGGCTGCCTTTATCTCCGCAGGGTTGCCCACAGGCACCCATCAATTTGATGCTGGGTGAGGCCTAGAGCAGCTCTATGCCGAGACAAGGACGGAAAAATTACGAACTTAGATCACCCACCCCGGGAATCGCCAGTCAGACGCCCTACCGACTAAACCACCACGGCTCCCATATGATAACTACATATGCCATAAGAAATAAGATACATCTAAGGGTAATGTGTACTATGCAATATAATCTAGGGGTACAGTTACTTCTCGGGCACCCTATAATTAGCACTGTGTGATAGGAGCTTACTTGAGTTTTCTAGATGTGGATTCTTCCGAGCAAACTTCACCCTTGAAGCTAGTGGCGTATGCTGCGTATGACACGTGGTTCTAGGCTATGGAGGAAGACTAGACTCATGTAAACATCCAGTATAAGTGGTTAGACACATCTTGACGTATTCAAGGATGCCTCGTTGTCATCCCAACGGCGGCCAGGCTACAAACTTCTGAGAATTGATATTGTCAAATACTAAGAATTCAGGTTGCCAACTCCTAAGAATTAAGGTTTCCATATCCTAAGAATTCAGGTTACCAAGTCCTAAGAATTCAGGTTGTCAACTCCTAAGAATTCAGGTTGTCAACTCCTAAGAATTCAGGTTGCCAACTTCTAAGAATTCAGGTTTCCAACTTCTAAGAATTCAGGTTTCCAACTTCTAAGAATTCAGGTTTCCAACTTCTAAGAATTCAGGTGTCCAACTCCTAACAATTCAGGTTTCCAACTCCTAACAATTCAGGTTTCCAACTCCTACGAATTCAGGGTCCAACTCATAACAATCAGATTTCCAACTTCTAAGAATTCAGATGTCCAAATCCTAAAAATTCAGGCTGCAAACTTCTAAAAATTCAGACTGCCAACTACTAAGAATTCAGGTTGTCAACTCCTAAGAATTCAGGTTGCACACTCCTGAGAATTCAGGTTGCAAATTAATAAGAATTCAGGTTGTCAACTACTAAGAATTCGGCTTGCCAACTCATAACAATTCAGGTTGCCAACTCGTAAGAATTCAGGTTAACAACTCCTACGAATTCAGGTTGCCAACTTCAGAATCGCCATTATTTTCTTATTAAAATGAGTAAATATATTTACAATTTATAATATTTTTAATATCTATTTCTTCCGTATTTTACTCTCTAGGCTTCAGGCTTCGCAGATAACCTTTCCCTACCATTTAGAAGTTTTAAAAAGGGGCTTCGTGATACTCCATCTCAGATTCAAAAGGGAAAAGAAGAATCCCTTGCGGCAACCCTTCAATTAGAACCACCCTTCTTGCACTTGTGGCAGAAGGTGCCCTCCACGTGTCAGATCCGAATATATCTGCTTATCGTTGCTTATTTGCAAGATGTAAAATTTATTTAGTGCATCAGAGTACTGAAAAGGAAGTTACGTACAGGGTAAAAGGGTATGTTCTCACTCATTCACTCCTGACTGTTCCTGTTCTTCAGTCTCATCACCATTTACATTCTCATCGCCGCTACCGTATTCCGAAGCATAGTATTTCTTCAATCTCTGGACCGAAATTGAGTCTACGACTGTCTGTCCTCGTCTTGTCTTATATTCCACTTTGTAAACATTGGGATTTTCTTTTGCTATAATTTTACAAGGTCCTTTATATACTCCCGAAAAGCATTTAGCGGTGTGTACACGATGACTGCCATCGTATACTAGAACCAATTCTCCTGGTGTAAATTCAATGGACTGATGACGTTTATCGTAGTACTTCTTTGCTTGTCGGTGGCGTTTCTGTAGAGACTCATAAGCTGCTTCTCGTGCTTTTTCGAGAATCTTGGATCTCATCTCGTTGTTTACATTCACACTGGGCGTTAAATGTAGTCCGCTCTCCCAGACTAATCTAGGCGTAAATCCATGAAGAAGAAGAAATGGACTGTTCTTCAAATTCTCCTGGTAATTAACATTGTACGACCACAATGCCGATTGCAAGTATAAAAGCCAGTCTGTGTGTTTTGAGTTCACGAAGTTTTTCATAAATCCCTGTAAAATAGCATGTGATCGTTCCAATAATCCAATTAAATTGTGATTAGCTGCTGGAGCGAATTTCAGATGGATTCCACATTTCTCCGATAGTTCTTTAAATAAACTAGCTGTGAATGAAGTACCTCTGTCCGTATCAATACGAGAAGGACATCCAAAGCGTAGAATTACATTTTCAAAAAGGAAGTTAGCTGCTGTCTCACTTGAAGTATCTGCTACTGATTGAGCAATTAAAAATCGAGTACCATGATCGATTGCACTTAATATATATTTATGGCGGAGCAAACCACTTGGTGGATACGGTCCGCTAAAATCTAAAGCGATTCTATCGAATGGTTTCTGTGAGTTGAACGTTAAAAGTTCTCCATATGGCGCTCCTTTTATGCGCTTATTCTGCTGACAAATTACACACTCCTTGACCATTTTCTGAATATGGTTCTTCATGAATGGAAAGTAATTCCTATCCAGTGCATTTTTGTATGTTTTTGTGAAGCCGTAATGCGCTCCTCCAGCTGGTAAACTATGCAATGTCTCAATGACAGTGTTGCGAAGTGACTTCGGTATACATAATAATTTTTTAGTCGTAGCTCCCAGTTTATGTTGTCTATAAAGAAGTCCATTTTCCAAAACATAATAGCAAGCTTGCCTCTGCAGGGAGGGGTTGGGTGGGTTGTTGCCCCCCTCGTCTTCTTTTCCTTCCAAAATATTAATGATATTTCCAAAAAAAGAATCCTCTCGTTGGTGTATAGCAACATCAATTGTCTCATCTAACAATAACAATGTACGTGGCTCTGGAAGCTCCTCGTCTTCATCCTTTGGATCATGTTCTGTTTCCCTGCTGATAGCATCCGCCATATTTTGTGTAGTTTTACAGTGAATTGGCGTAAAATCGAACTCGGCCATCAACGTGTACCATCTAAATAATTTGTTTGAAAGTTGCGTTGAGGAGCGAATGAATGTGATTGCTTGGTTGTCGGTAAATAATTCGAAATGTCTCCCAAGTAAAAAGAATCTGAATGACTTAAATGCGTATATGATTGCCAACAATTCTTGCTCGATGGTTGAAAGTCGAGTTTCATGGTCTTTTAAAACTCTACTGCAGTAAGAAATAGGCTGAAAATCACCGTTCGCATTCGGTTGTAAAATCACCGCGCCAATAGCCTTACTGCTTGCATCCGTATATACCCTTACTTCTTTGGATGGATCATATGCCATTAATACAGGAGCTGTAAGTAAAGCCTCTTTCAACCTCTCAAACGCAGTTTGCTGTTCTTCCCCCCAGAGAAATTTCTTCTTTTTTCCTATCAATTTTTGCAAGGGAAGTGCCATCTCGGAATATGATTTTAAAAACTTCCTGACATAAGATGTTAATCCGAGAAATGTGCGAACTTGTTTCACAGTTGTCGGTGTCTTATATTTCTTGATAGAATCAATGATTTTGTCATTGATCCGATAGCCAAATTTTGAAATTTTATGTCCTAAAGCAATGATCTCAGTGTAGCCGAAGTGACATTTTTCTATTGCAAGCTTCAATCCCGCGGCCTGTAAACATTGTAACATTTTCTCCAGAGTTACGAGCATTTCTTCAAAGGTATTTCCGAAGCAAAATAAATCGTCCACATAATGGGCAAAGTGATTGGGATCCAAATTTGAGCACGCTAGGTGAATGCAACGAGTCATTGCACTTGATGAACTGACGTGGCCCTGTGGCACGACGTTCATTTGATACTGTGACATTCCTGGTATTGTAAATGCTGTATATTTCTTACTGTCCTCGGTGAGAGGAATATTAAAGAATCCGCTCTTCAAGTCTGCCGTACAGTAGTATTTCTTGCCACCCATATTGTATAATATTTCATTGATGTTATTCACACCCAGAGCGTCAAATACAGACGAAACATTCAATCTGCGATAATCCTGGCATAATCTATAACCCCCCTTTGCCTTCTTTACAAGGATAACTGGAGAGTTAAAGGGTGATTTTGTAGGAGAAATAACACCTTGCTTTAATAAAGTCTCAATCTGATCTTTAATTTCATCACGAAGGTGAACTGGAATCGGGTAGGATTTTAAGTGAAATTCTGTGTCATCTTTTAGTTGAATTCTATGTTTATAATTCGTGGCTCTACCTATATCATCCTTTGACCACGCAAAAACATGTGGATATTTCATTAAAACAGCCAAAAGTTGCTCTTTTTGCTGAGGTTCTAAATTCGGATTCACATCAAATCGACTAGGGTCCGCCCGTGATTCACTGACTTTCCCTAACTCTTCCGTCGCAAAAACCTGTGCCTGTTCACCAATCTCATCCTTATTCTCATCATTAGTGTTACTCATGATTGGCCTATCCCATGTTTCAGCTTTCCCGATAATAGTGCCTTTCTTAATTGTAACATTATAATTTAAAGGATTTGTGATCCAAATGAGATTCGAATCCGGATTAATAATTGCTCTGGCAACCATCAATCCCGTTTTCTCTTGAAACTGTAGGTCCGGTTCCAAGAGTGTCCTATCCTTGTCATATGAATTAGCCAATTTCAATGGAATGCACAAATGCGTCCTGGGTTTCACTTTTATCTTTTTAGCAGCTACAAATTCTGGTTGCAAAACATGCTGTAATAAATGGGAAACTTTGATTGACACGTCAAAAGCTTTCTTATTCTCATTTTTAATTTGGTTTCTTGGAGGTGTGCCGAATCTATGCAATGTAAGCTTATTTTCCTCAAAATCTAACTTAGCCTTTTGTCCCTTCAAGAAATAATTTCCTAATATGGTAACTTGATTAAAATCCTTAACGATTCTAAATGGATGAACAAATGTTTGGTTATGTATAGAAAATGGTAGTAACACAATTTCCTTAACCGTCAGTTGACTATTGGTGACCCCTCTAATCGCAGTATTTATATTAAATCGCTTGGCATTGACTGGTATGTTCTTATCTCCCGTTACCGAAATTTGACTTCCATTATCCAGGATAAACTGTCGAATTTCCCCATCTACTTTCACATTGATGTAAATCAGATCTTCAGAAGGAAAAGTAGAGACCTTTAGAGTTTTTTCCGAAGGTCCTACACCTAGGTCCCCGTCATATGCAGGTCTTACTCGTTTAAAATTGCTTCTGTTCTGACGAAAAGTAGAATGATTTGTATTTACAACCTGATTAGTAGGGTTATTTGGATCTTCGCGTCCCTGTTGTTGCTCCAAAAATGTTCGCGGCGATGAAGATGAAAAATGCGAACGCTGAAATCGAGGGTTACCGCCATTGCGGCATCGCCCCCTATCCGAGCTTTGCGACTGTGTGTCGAGATTATCATTGTGGTTATTATGCCATGTATTTCTATTCTGAGCTCTATGATTACTATTATGATAATAGGTTCTTCTATTGTTTCTATCTCTATGTTCATATTCTCTAACTGGATATGAGAATGATGACTCAGTGAATGAATGTTTTTTTCCGATGTTCTGCAAGTGCATTTACTTTAGCCTCAAGATTCTGAAATTGCAAAACTATATCTGACTCATGAGACTGGAGTCCCGCGTTCGACTGTAATTGATCAAGGTCCTGTTGTAGTGCATTTAATCTTTCCTCGATCTCCCGATTAGCCTGAGAATAACTTATGTCAACATGATCATTGACCGTGCGCTGCAACGTGATAGCTTGCTGAGTCGGCATGTAGGCTCGACTCGATTCAGAACATGACAGAGCTTTCATTGTCTCACATTCAGTTTCTAGAATTTTACGTTTTTGCACAAGATATTTGAATTGTTCAACATGTTTCAGGTCTCGTAACATTTCATGCACTGAACCATATTCCCTGTTATAAACTTCTTTCATAAAGTTAGGTTGTAAACCCCCGCTTATTTGCTTAATTTGCTCACTAATGTCCATGGCAGGATCTAATTTTAATAACAATAACTGTTTTTCTCTCACATATTTTGAAACAGGTTCATTTTCCTGATGGAAGCGTAATCTGATTTGTTCTTCTAATTGAAAAGTATCCCCCGGTTCCGTAAATTCTTCCACAATTTTAGTTTTTAAAGTTACAAAATCTATATCCTGTGCTTGCTGAGTTCGACTCCAAGTATTGAACCATTCCAATGCTGAATCAGCCAAAAATGCCGGTAGCATTTGCCTTTTCTTTAAGTCATTCCACTCATTAAGAATAGCTAAACTTTCAAATTTGTCAATGAATTTTAATACATCCTCGTGAATGTTACCTTGAAACTGGATAGTTTTGAAAATGTCGGGGTGGATAAATCTAGATTGCGCCATAATTCTATGATTAGCCTATGCGCAGGAAAAATGCTTGATTAGCTTAAAATTAGCACTAAGTTGCTTGTTTTCTTTTCTCATCCCCCCGTGGCTTTGACAGGACATTATCAGCAATTCAATTGTTTACTCTCCCAAAAATTTGATAAGTTAGGTTCAACAATCGCGTAACAGAGTGACGACAGTACCGAACACATCTTTAAAATATTTAACCAACCTTTATGCAACATCCTAATGTTAATTCTCATCTTTTCACAAGCCAATCGCCGAATAACCTAGTTAAAACTCTACTCTTATTTATTTACGCCTTACCGCGTAGCATATTGCTAGGCCTACCTTTTGCTTTCTTTTCTTGATCTTTGGTAACAATTGATAACTAACACAACGTGAAGCGCTAACAAGTGAAAATTCCGGCGCCATATCTCACGTAAGTAATTTGAAAAGCTAGAAGGCTCTATTATTTTCATCATATTTCGGGATGAAATAGATGAAAATCGCAGTATTTCACGTACTGCAGTGTTTTCTCATCGCATTTGCAAAAAAATGGATGAGAAGCCCAAAGCAGACTCCACCACGTAACGCAACTCCCATGCTGCGTTTGGGATCGAACCTAGAACCTCTAGATTTAATTGGGTGATGTAGTTATTTGTTTTTCATCTCTCAGATGGTTATCACTCGCTTGGCCTAAATGTGACAAATGCAAGAGGTTACCTTTTAAAGGAATGGCGATAGAAATTAACTTAGATTAGATATGGGTTTTATACTCTCCGTGACTGAACCGATATGGATTGGTTAAGGAAAGGATATTACTTGCCTTACAAATATATGGAGATTGTTCCTAGCTTGTCCTCTCAACTATCACTTGTCTCTTGTCACACACCATCGTCCAATAGTCGTTCCCCACTTTGCTCCTCTCTCACAATCCGTAGTCCTTACTCTCTCTCCTATTCTCGCCAACTGCCCACACTACCTGACAATCCCAACACTCACCTCACGTTTGCCTAATTGCTTATTCTGCATTCCTTTCTCTGCTTCCTGATATCCTAAGACTTTATACTTCTTACCCAATACCTTGGGTACGATACGATCCAGTATAAGTGGTTAGACACATCTTGACGTATTCAAGGATGCCTCGTTGTCATCCCAACGGCGGCCAGGCTACAAACTTCTGAGAATTGATATTGTCAAATACTAAGAATTCAGGTTGCCAACTCCTAAGAATTAAGGTTTCCATATCCTAAGAATTCAGGTTACCAAGTCCTAAGAATTCAGGTTGTCAACTCCTAAGAATTCAGGTTGTCAACTCCTAAGAATTCAGGTTGCCAACTTCTAAGAATTCAGGTTTCCAACTTCTAAGAATTCAGGTTTCCAACTTCTAAGAATTCAGGTGTCCAACTCCTAACAATTCAGGTTTCCAACTCCTACGAATTCAGGGTCCAACTCATAACAATCAGATTTCCAACTTCTAAGAATTCAGATGTCCAACTTCTAAGAATTCAGGTTTCCAACTCCTAAAAATTCAGGCTGCAAACTTCTAAAAATTCAGACTGCCAACTACTAAGAATTCAGGTTGTCAACTCCTAAGAATTCAGGTTGCAAATTAATAAGAATTCAGGTTGTCAACTACTAAGAATTCAGGTTGCCAAGTCATAACAATTCAGGTTGCCAACTCGTAAGAATTCAGGTTAACAACTCCTACGAATTCAGGTTGCCAACTTCAGAATCGCCATTATTTTCTTATTAAAATGAGTAAATATATTCACAATTTATAATATTTTTAATATCTATTTCTTCCGTATTTTACTCTCTAGGCTTCAGGCTTCGCAGATAACCTTTCCCTACCATTTAGAAGTTTTAAAAAGGGGCTTCGTGATACTCCATCTCAGATTCAAAAGGGAAAAGAAGAATCCCTTGCGGCAACCCTTCAATTAGAACCACCCTTCTTGCACTTGTGGCAGAAGGTGCCCTCCACGTGTCAGATCCGAATATCGCTGCTTACGTGTAACTCGAGCTGCATTGGAACCCCCAACTTTTGAATCCGAAACGATGCTAACAGCCCCTCTTGCCTTTGGGCCTCCTGAAGGGGAAACACTATCCCCCTCTCGCTTCCAGAACAACACCATCCCTCCCCTTTCGTTCCTCTTCCTTGCCTTCTTTCCTCATCCATGTCCGTTTCCATAGTTTATCCATGATAGCTACATGACAATGCTCTTAGAGGTTCGTGGCGTTGCCTCAAAAGGGAGGCGTAACAGTGGATGACGTGGTAGAGGTAAGATTTCGGCGGCGCAGTGATGTTATTTCCTATTCACTGGAGGGTATTGGATGGGAGCTGCAAAACCGTTGAGCGTTGCTGTGTATACAACGTCGACATAATCGCTATTAAGCGGTTGACAAAGCGCTTTGTCTGTTCGCCGTAGCAGTTCGGAATAAATCATTACCGGAGGCTCGCGCTGGATGGGGGAAGGGATTTTGACAAACAGAAAATGCTTCTCTTGACTGCGAAGGTGTCAGAAATTGCTTGCGAAGTTGTGTTCGTGAAAGCAGACCTGATGGTGGTGCGGGTTTGAACGATGAAAGGGGGATGGGTGAGATGTCAGATTGGACAGGGACTTCGTACTTGGATTCACACTGAATCTTGGTCTCGATTCGTACTTTAAGTTGGTCGTGTTCGTGGCGTCGCCTTAGGGTTCCAGCCAACCCACTCCTGTTCACTCTTGTAGTGACTATGACTTCTCATCCTACCTTAACCTGGGAATCGATGACAAGAAATCTACGCCCCTACGGCTGGAAACCCATTACTGATTCGTTAGTTAGCGTCGCTATTCTGCCACTTTGTATAATCGTGACGATGAGGATGAGTGATAATGGCCTCCCCGATGGTGCAGTGGTAGCGTCGTTCCCGGATTCGATACCCGGTGAAGGCACATGGCACAGTGGTTCGGATCCCACTTTAAACTGTACGTACAGTCCCAATGAGCCTTTCTGTGCATAAAGTGGACTCAAAACAACAATTGAAATTCAAATTCAATATTCAAACAGAATGAGTGATAGTATGATGGATTTGATGAAGGTACTTACAAGGTAAAACCAGGCCCAAGCTCGGATTCGAACCCGATACCTGTGCTATCGTAGCGCACTGTGCTAACCACTCGGCCACGAGGTCGGTTGAACCCATTATTGAACTGTCGGCACAGCATGGAGAAACCATTGGCAAATTGATTTAACCGGAGTCAAACAGGAAGTGTTCCATTTTCGAGGAATTGCTAGCGACAAGAAATTTTGCGGCCTCAAGGCAGGAAACCCATTGCTGAATGGTCGGCAGGGCATGGTTCAACACTGCACAGACCGTTGGCAAATTAGTTTAAGGGAGTAATCAATTCCGAGCGAGCCGTTCGGTTCTGTGCATTTCTTTCGGCTCGCAGATTGGCATCGGAATGCCTCCCCGAGAATTAAAAATCGGTCTCGAACGGCCAGCTATTTGGCTTCATCAGCTAAACCATCTCTGCAACTATTACGATAAGCTCTTCTTCTCAAGAGCTATTTCCATTACAAATGTGGACTGGTCCGGTACCGCGCTGACCGTTCATAACAAGTATCCTGACCCCGGAAACTAGTTCTCCGATTCAACACTGTTTAATCCAGCTCTGGTGTTTTCCAATTGCCTCACCGTGCACAAGTTCTAGTCTCCAACCAGTACCTGAACCCAGCGTCGACTCCGTCATCGGGGCGTGAATTATTGACAGGCACAATAAATTGCTTGGCAGGAGTCAAGAATGTTTTCTTCCCCCTGGCGGACATGGGCGGAAATAATGAAGGGGAGACAGATTGGGTAAATGCTCCTGTTGCGACAGGGAAAAGTGGGTTTCTTCAGGATTTTAATTCCCAAGAATGTCACAACGGGCTAATTGATTGCAAGCCCGAGGGGGAAAAACATGTGATGAGAGGGGAAATTCTGTGCAGGCTGTTTTCCTTTGAGCTCAAAACCACCTCGCAGAGAAGCCATAATCATTTTTTTGTACTGGGTGCATAAGAAGCAACGTGATATAAGTTTCCTGTATGTATGTATTTGGTGTAAAGGATAGTGAAGTTGGAGGCATGCAAGCTTATGTGTGCCTTCTTGACTAATATACCCAGCATCTTGGGCTACTGTTGCAATCAGTATTTTCAGAAATGGTATTTCAGTTTGAGGGACCATTGCTGTAGTTCAAAGTCAACACATCATTTAGGCAATAAGAAATATAACCCACACAAGGATATTCGCGAATATTGTTATTTCTGAGCAATATCAGCGTTGTTCTCAGAATATAATCACACACGCATACAAACGGTGCTTCTCTTCCGGTGATAAACAACTGTGGTCTGCATCGGTACCGTTTTCCATGGCTTACGCTGTTTTCCCTCCTCTGTTGCCGTATCTCTGTCTGTTTTCTGTCTTCTTCCTTTGTATCTCTTTTCCTTCATCTCTTTCTTCCTTGCTTCATGTGTTTTTCCATATATTTCGTTTTTATCTCTCTCCTTTTCGTTATTTTCTTCATCGTACTTCTCTTCCTTTATTCCTCCATTCTTTCGTTTCAATGTCTATCTCTACCTCTTTTTGGCCTCCTTCGTTTATTTTTCTTTCTTTCGCTTTCCTTCCTTCTCTCTTCTTCTTTATTCCGCTCTCTTTTTCCATGTCTCTTTCTCTCATCTATCTCCTTCTTTTGTTACTTTATCTATCCTTCACTGTTTCTGTATTTTTCTTTATCTCTTTCTCTTTCTAAATGTCTTCCTCCCTCTGTTTCAAGGTGCTTTTCCATTTCTTCCATCTTTTTATGTTTTCTTTCTACTTTGTTTCTTCCTTTTCGCTTTCTTTCTCCCTCTTCCTCCCTTTCTGTTTACCCAACTCTCTCTTATCCATCTTTGTATTCCCTTCTCTCTTTCATTCTCCCTCTCTTATCCTTCGATTGTTTCTATCTCAGTGTTCCTCCTTCTTTGTTTTCATCTTTCTTTCTCTTTCTTTATCATTCTGTATGCATGTCTTCGATTCTTGCTCTACTTTAAATTATAGATATCTCTCACGTAGATTTTTTGTTACAAACAGTATTTGTTTTTTTGTTTCTTTTTTGTGTTTGTGTATAATTCTGTATGCTTGGGTTTCTTCCATGGTTCAGTGTAGTTTAAAAGAGCCAATAAGATTTAAACGTTAAGCCCTCCCCCATGCGACGAGGGAGTAAGTATAAATATGGCCTCTCTGACAAAAGACAAGACAGTGTGTGTGAAACGGATAGCAGAAGGGAGAGTGATCTTCGGTGTCCAGTGGCCTCCCATGAGAAAGAGCATCCCGAGGTGGTTCCGCCGATGCTAGTTAGCTTCCATGCTGCAGTTCTGCCCTGTGGCTCAAATTAGAGAAATGTAAATAATATAAATTAGAGAACTAATTGAAGAATCCGAGCCTTGTTTGTTGTAAATAAATGTATAAAGCCCATTTCTGCGAGTTTTCAGCAATCACCCTGCAACATTAATTCAGTAAGTTCTTGCCTGTGAATTGATTCTTTGGTTCCAAGCGCTCTGGTAAGGAACGGGATGGGATTTTATTGGGGTTTATCCTGCCAGAAGCTGCCCGGTAAGGGTGGAGTGTTGCGGAACAACTTGTATGAGTAGAGAGATGAGATAGCACTCTGTCACGATGGGCTAGCGTCCACCAACACCCAGCCGCTGGCGACGCCCCTGAATGGAAGGTGTGTGAAACTATTATAAACTTACACGGTTGATTGATTGAATTCTGTTATTTTGTGTCACTTTTATGCCACTTTGGCTAATCGTGACGAATTGATGATATGATGGTATTGATGCGAACGCGAGACCCTTGGCGTTGTAGCGCGCTGCTCTAAACACTCCGTCACGGAGATCGACTTAAACTTACAGGACTCGCTAGTCCCCTATTGCTGAGTCAACACAGTTTACGCAACGTACGGTTCCCTAAGGACCTGCACTTTGGCTTAAGTACCCCTGGAAACAAATAACTCTCCAATAAGCCTCAACACCAAGTTATTGTAAACCAATAATTGCCGCTCGTCGAAACCGTTCGCTAAGGACGTTTCCGATTCGCCCTCATTAGGAGGAATGCCATTGGATAATCAGCAGAAGACAGGGAAGAAGGCACATAGAAATGAATAATTAACAGACTCAATTAAGAGAATTTGGAATCCTGCTCCGGGGTTGATTGGTGATCTCCTTTTGGACTTTTTTCCTCTCTTTCTCTTCTTTCGTCTCCTTGCCTTACAAATTGGAGAAGTGACTAATGGCGTAGTTCCGCTAGGAATCGAATTTTTCGTCATTTGGGATCGCTTAGCTAAAGCTTGAAGCAATTACGAGGTGCTGTTTCCCTCCCTCTGTGGACCTACCTTGCGATTGTGAAAAAATGTTTCTTACTCGTCGGACTGTATGGATAGGAAAGAAACGTGGAATTTATAGAAGATTTATTGAAGATTCTCAACTTTTATGTAGCCGACCTCCGTAGCGGAATGGTTAGCACAGCGCGCTACGACGCTAGGGGTCCCGGCCTAGGTATGGGTGTTCTTTGTGAGTGTTCTTTCATTAATTTCATCACCAGAACACTGGTCCTCATCTTCGAGATTAACCAAAAGTGGCAGAAAAGCCAAGTAAAATAAACCAAATCAATCAATCAATTAACTTGAATGAATTATACAATTCACAGCTATGCTTCAGAATGATTACCATTAGAAACGAGTGAAAATAATATTTTCCCTCCTTGTCAAAGACAGTCAAGTCCGCTTACAGTAAACGTCTGCGGATTAAGATGATTGGTTCACTATATCCGATGTTCGCTAAAACTTAGATGCTTTCCCTTAACCTGCATTCAGGTTTGTAGTGCCAGTGGACATGAAAAACCTGAAGCACAAATATTATTTGTTCCACGGATCAGCAGAGCGAGCGAACGAAAACAAGTCCTCTGCGCAGGTAGTGAATCGTGAGGGATCGACCAATGAACGAGTGAGAAGGAAAGGTACAGGTACTATAGTTCTTTTCAGTTCATACGGCGGACGCTCTAGGAGCTGGCAGGGGAAGTGGGGAGCGGTGAACATGCCGCTGACCAACCAGAGAACAGACAACCTGGCGGTGGAGCCGAGAGTTACGCAGTCGCGGGAGGAAGCTGCAGCGCTAACCTTGTTCTGCACGTTGCTGTGTTGCCAATTCATCGCGCTGCTGATGTTGTCTTGCCCCAGTGTTGATTCCTGTTTGTTATGAGCGGAATGTAGGAATAACATGCGTTGGAGTAATTGTTGTCGCGTCTGCCTAACTGCATTGTTTCGTCGATAAACGTGTATGTGGCATGTGATGTCACGTTGATTTGTACTCTCGTTGTTCCATTGTGAGCTCAGTGTTTATCAACACAGTAAGTATCGTACGATGGCGAACAGGAAGGAGGTAGTTCGTAGCCAAGGCAGGAAAATAATCAGTAGAGTTCATTAATATTTTCATAAGGAAGCAGAAAACAGGTCCCTTGGTAAGTGTGCACAAAGTGCAACAGAAAGTGTCGGAAGGTTGTGGAGTGAGTAAGCGAACTGTGCAGCGTATTGTTAGGGAAGGCAAAGACAGTCTTGAGGCTTCGGGTTCCACGTAATTTGAATCACCGCGCAAACGAATTGAACAGTATCACAAAGGCAATCGACGGTTGCGATAAAGATATAATAAAAAGAATTATCCTCGGGTATTATAAAGGCTTAATATCCAACACTGAACAAGTTTTCGCTGATTTGCATACATTAATAAGCTATCAGTGGGGAGTTTCGTCGTTGTGGAGGATACTGACTGAAGTCTATGGGGTTCAAGTACAAAAAGAGCAATGGCGGTAGACGATTTCTGATGGAGAGCCGATATAGTTACAGCCAGAGTAACGTTTTTGCGGAAAATGCATCTTCTAAAAAATAAGGAACCTTTATCCTATATAGGTATTTTATTTAGATGAAACGTACATACATCAGAATTACACTCCAACGAAAATCTGGCAAAATAAAGAGGGTACGGGTTTTTTTAAAGTGCCCGTGGGTAAAGGTGGGCGCATTATTGTTTGTCACGTAGGTTCCAGTCACACTGGTTTTCTACAGGAATGTAAATTAGTTTTCAGTGGTGTTTCCAATTTTTAGATACGCTTGACGAAAGGAACATCAAAGACGTAGTGATTGTAATGGACAAATGCTAGCTACCATTCGGTAGAGTTGGAAAGAATTCCTACAACGTATACACTTGATATCATACACTTATCGGTATTCTACTGACCACAAGATGGGGATAATACGCATACTCGAGCCATACGCGAACAATGGGACGTCTGTATTTCATGGTTCTTTCGATTTCAACTCCCCTTTCCCGCTACTCTGGCAACGCTGCTGTCTCTCTCTCTCTCTCTCTAACCGGCCTGTCTCGTTGCGCTGGATAGGTCGTTTCCCCGATCCCCACTTCCCCTGCCAGTTTCTAGAGCGACCGGTAAGAACTGAAAAGAGCTATAGATACTGTAAATAGAGTCCCGATTAACCTATATGTGCATAAAAGTAGATTTAAAACAAAAACGCTGACAAAAACAACTTAGAGCTATTATTTCAAGGAAAAAAACACGCAAAGGTTAAAATAGCCGGACATGCATTAAATGCATCACATAGGTTTCAATGCAACACCGGAACAGTAGCTACTAAGCAAAGAAAGAAATCGGAAAATCAAAGCGAGCTTTCATAGCAATGATCCAAAACTCTATATCATCCCAGTGAATAATTGAAGCAACTATGGTACACTCTCCTCAAAAATTAGAACGAGTAGCATACGTGGAGCAAAAATTAGTTGAGAATTCCGGGGGGGGGGCTTCGTGGAGTAGATAGTTAGCACAGATCTGTCGAAGGTTCGATCCCCAACAACGGTAAAATGAAATTAAAGTGAAGATGAGAGATGCGTTCTATCGAAACGTAGTATATAATACGGTATAGTGTAGTTTAAAGCACTAGATAATGGATAATGCACAATTAACATTGCTCTCGTATATGCTCTAGAAAATATGCAACATCTCCTCCCCCCCTCTCTCTCTCTCGGGAAGGAATTCTCAACAGTTGTAATTACGAAGAAGTTTTTAATATCACAGCGTTTTCTTGATGTGAAATTTTCGAAAAACCTTTCGCTGGTATGGGGACAAAGTTTCCAATTTAATTTAATGAATTAAATAAGTTATTCTAGGATTTAATACAAGCTTGGAAAATTCAGCAAAAATATAACGATATCCACTCTATATCTGAACGTAACAAATATGCTTCCACGCTCTTTGACTGCACATTCTCAATAATTTCACTGGGGAGATCAAACAGATAACCAACCAGTCAAACTATTATTACTTTCGGAAGAAAGGTCGTAATTTCAGAACCTTTAACAGTCTCAGCAAATAGACCTCTCCGATCTCTGTAATCGCTGTTACTATGCACTCTTGAGGAATCGAAGAGTCATATCTTGCTTCGGGAGTGAATCCAAGAAAGAGAGAGAGAGAGGGAGAGAGAAATGAGAAAGCCAGCTTCTGATGTAGTTGTCTCATTGTTCTTGTAATGCCTCGCGTCTTATTGTACCTTGTGCGGTGGCGCCCCATTCTGCGGTAGAATGGAGTTTTCTTTTTGGTGTACTACGAAAGCACTTAATCTTCAACCGCCCTTATCAAACGGTCTTAATTACCTCTCGCTTTTAAGAAACGTTCCGATGACGAAGATTCACAACTTTGGGTCCTTATCAGGATAAATTTGGTGCCTGGATTGTGTTTTCGCAGTAACACCCATATCACTGAGGTAGCAATCTTTGCTTGTCGACTGGGTTTATTCAATGCTCCCCTTGGGGGAGAACATTAAATTATCTTGTGGTTGGAGAGCATATATTTAGATGGATGACAAGAATATATTTTTAGTGTTGAAAGAAGAATTCTGTAACAATACCTCAATATACAGAGTGTCCAACAGTTAAAGAGCCTCATTTTATATGTGTCTTTGAATGAGTATTATGCTGCCTCAATGAAACAGTGTCTTAATTTGCCGCTCGAGTCAAATAACCCACCGTCACTAAGAATTCGGTGTCTTCCCGTTCCATCGCTTTTCGAAAAGTGGGCGTGATTTGTCCCGATCCATCGCTCCTGATAACGGAAGTGTTTTTTCCGGGTCAGGTGTTCCAGATCCATCGCCCCAGAAGCGTCAGTTGTATGCAGGTGTGTTGCAAGATTCTGTTCTCGTTGAAAGCAATTAAGTAAGTAATCTCAATTTGAATTATCAGATTATTAGTATGTAAGCACATTCTTGCGTTCCCGATGTTGCAGCCACAGAAGTTGACATATACCTAGTATAAAAACAACTGCAGGAATAGAGCGAGGGAAGAACTTTCATGAGTTATTTTTTTAAATTTTTCTTATTTCAGTTATTTTACTTCGCCTTTTGTGCCACTTTTGTACGAAAGTAATCTTATAGTGGGTGATGGAACATTTAAAACATGTCCGAAATACTTTGATCAGTTGTGCACACTACATACTGAGGTTAGGTTAGGTTAGGTTAAGTGTCTTTCCGTTCCCGTTGACGACTATAACAATCTCGTCCATTGCAAACTTCTAGGTGTATTCCACGTCATCGTACAGTAGTGTCGAGATTACTTGCCTGAGAGCAAAAACATTTTTTACATTTATTGTGTACCTGCTGTTCATTTATTTATTTATTTATTTGCTTATTATTTATTTATGAAATGCTCAGTTGTTTATTTACTTCTTTTTACATATTTATGTGTGTAACAACATTTGTTAGTTTTGTTTGTGCGTGTGTCACAGATTTTTATATACAGCGTGTCCACAAAGTCCTGCTACCACTACAATGAAACATGGCTCCTAAACTATATGAGATAAAGTTTTAATAAGTAGGCTAGTAGTATTTTATTATTATAATTTTTATTTTTTATTGGTTTTTTTTTTGTTTGTTTTTTTGCAGATGATATTGTGAGCGACAATGTTGACAGCACAGGAGAAGGCACAATGTGTGTGGTATGCTAAGTCTGCTAATTGTAAATAAAACTTCGAGAGCTGTAGAACACGCTGCAAAAAACCGCATGTCTTTATCTCATATAGTTTAGGAGTTAAGTTTCATTATACCGGTAGCAGGACTTTGTGGACACGCTGTACATTCTGTGAGTGTTCATTTCCTTATTTACGGAAGCGATGGATCGGGAACACCTGACCCGGAAAAAACACTTTCGTTATCAGGAGAGATGGATCTGGACAAACCACGCCCACTTTTCGAGAAGCGATGGATCGGGAAGCGATGGAACGGGAGTAAATCAAGAACTCAGGTTGCCAACTCCTAAGAATGCAGGTTGCCAACTTCAGAATTGCCATTATTTTCTTAATAAAATGAGAAAATTTATTCACAGTTTATAATGTTTCTAAAATATTTTTCAATGGAGCCTTTGTAATTTCCAAAGACTACCTAACTGCGATCGTGAACAATGGGTTCGAGTAATCTCTTATAAAATCGCTCAGATATTTTACGGAACAAATAAAAAATGAAAATGCAGGCAGGCAAGCAAGCAAGAAACGAATTTTTTCCCCTGATAAAACGATTTCTTTAAAAAGAAAGTCCCAAACTACATCAAATGGCAACAACTTTTCTCTTCAGTGTATTTCTTCCTTTACTTCTACAACTTCCACAAAATGCAATCTGAACCTTCGTTGTTTCCATTGCTCGTGTTTTTCTCGGACGAAAAAAAAACATGTCGTATTAAGAAATGACAAATGTCATCCGCAGACGATGTTCAGCTTCAAATAGAGAACCTTTCCCCTTCTTTCTTTCTTCATCCCTTTGCAAGGAAAATCCCTTTTCCAATCGATAGAACAAGAATGCCTTTTTCTGGGGACAAATGATCTTTTATAATGATCGAAATGAAAACCAAGACAACCTTCAATTCCTTGGAATTTTGTTCGATCTCTCTCTCTCTCTCGCGTCCTTCACATCCCTTTTTTGTCTTTTTAACTGAGGATAACAATCAGTAAAGAAATGCGATAGCGGAGGGATGTTAGGTTCCCATCGAATACCACAAGACATAATCGAGTGATAGAACAAGTTGAAATTGTTATTACAATGAGAGAAACGTACTAGAAAATACTGCCTACAGCAATCAGTATTCATAGGCAATCCAATACCACTCGCGTTACAACTGCTAATTGGCCGAAGCCCTGTCGTAATCATGCAATGTTAATTGGACATTATCCAATGTCTAGTGCTTTTAAGTCATTCCACGTCAAATCAGGCAGTAGTTGACCTGCATAGTCACCGATTTTAATGATATTTGGTACACAACTTTCCTTTGCTCCAAAACCGATACCTGAGAAAGCTGAAATACGCGGCTAAAAATAAGGAAACAATAACTTATAAATTAGTAATAACAGCACATAAGGAAGCCAATTATCAAGTGGAATATCATCTGTCCCTGAACAGTAAGTATATCCTTTAGCGCTACACAAATGAAAAGTCTCATCATAGGGACGCTGCAGCTCAGATCATTGCTGATGGAGGACAAATTTCAACTTCATTTTTCTCCCTTATATAAAAAAAAACACCACTATAAGACTTTCTCAGTATAAAGAAGAAGAATAGTAGTTAAAAATATCCAAAAATGAGAAAAATCGATTGGGGGTGTTTTGAGCTGTTCAAACGTGAGATTTGAACATTTAAACAGAGTGTTCAAATTTTGTTAATTTTCAACATTTGATCACCTCATAATACGCTACGGCCTTTCCTCTTTACAACGAGCTCAGAACTCTTTTGTATCTTTATTCGTTCCCGAGAAATACTTAATTGAAGAAGGCATGTTGCTCAAAATTGACATTTTGAACAACCGTCATATAATACGTAATAATCATATATCAGCAATATTCTTCCATATGTATCGGTTTTGGATCAAAGGAAAGTTGTGTACCAAATATCATCAAAATCGGTGACTATGAGGGTCAACTCCTGCCTGATTTGACCCATACATATTCTAACAGTGCGTTTCTAGAGAGCGCCTCTTCCCTCTTCTTCAAGTTAATAAATTTCATTTTAATGATGGTGGTAATCGAGCCTGCGACAAACCTGTGATTTTACTGCAAATCCGGTGTGATAGCCACTTATTCCACGGCGATAGACAATTAATAATGTTCAATTAATGCTAATTTACAACTATTGTCACTAACATTTATAGAAATCTGGTAACAGCTTCTTCCTCCAATATTTTCAAAAAGACCGTTATTTGTAAGAAGGTAAATTGATATTTTTATATTAAATTATACGCTCAACAATTTTTGGCTCTTGGCATTTTTACGTGCAAAGTATGGCAAACGAATAATTATGATTTCTTTATGGTATTCGTAGGATCAAATGCTAACATCTGAAGCCTTTTAGTTAAATGAATCGATAAATATAGTTTGTAAAGTGTCAATCATGAAGAAAAGCTTTTTATCTTCAAAAGCTTGCCATTTTGAAAACATCGGAAATGCTCTATCTAATACTAGGCTAAATGACAATTTTCTATGCGGCAGTGAAATGAGCCCCAAAACAACCCTTATCAAAATTTTAAAATGCACATGTTACCTGTCCGGAAATACTATCTCCAAGTTCATCGAAAGTTCCTGAAGGTAATAGCGGTCTATTTCCATTCACCTTGAAACAGAACAATGTTTCAGTTTTGATTGTTTAACTTTTTCGGTATTTTTGCAGCGCTCTTTTCAGTTTTGATTATTCTTCACTACATTGTGTCTAAGACAGTGGCTCTCACACTTTTTTCTCATCGTGCCCATTAGTCGTAACTAAATGTCTAATGTACCCCCACCACAGGTTTTCTCCGAATAGTAGGTTTTAGGGAATCTTTTCGCTGCCTGATTGGCGGAACGTATTTGATATGTTGGAGGTGTGTGTGTCCAATAGAGCAAAATGGTATTCGGCCTGTATGTGGATACATGGGCGTCGGAAGGGGGGCAAGAGAGGGGCCGTGGCCCCACATTGAAAATGGAAGTCAACCAACAATTATATATTTCACGCATATAATATAATTTCAGCCAAAATAATATGTGTTTATTATTGCACGAACATGATAAATTCAAATTCAAGCAATGTTTGTGGAGGGAACAACACTATTATTGGGGAAAATGTGCCATGTTTGTCCCCCCTGGAAAATAAATACCTTCCTTGCCTCTCCCTGGAAAAAATCCTGCGGACGTCCATGTATGGATAGATGGTTAACAAATAAACATTTGAATCCTACGTTTATTATTTCATTAGGTGTTCCTACGTTTTCAATCATTATGAATAGTTACAAGAATAAAAATGTGAAGCACATGCATGCAAGATGTACAATAAACAACTTTAATTTTCATGTATTTTTTCCAGAGTTCTTGAAAAAAAATAGTAAAGAACAAAAATAAGTTTGTAAACAAACTGTCAAGCACAATTTTGGAGTTTTAAATTGTAAATCCTCAGAGTTTCTAGTAAGAAGGATGTTCCTGCATAGCCTGACACAGTTTCTTGATGTCTGGTTGTGCACTTGAAACTTTTAAAAGGAGATTCGGCCCCAAATATACGTAGTCTATTATATATTTCGAACGAGTATTTTGTTTCAAAACATCTGAATAAAGATAAATGTGTTAGTGACAAAATTAGTCTTACTGTTGAGTGTTAAAGCTATGAAGTCTGAAACAATTAAGTCTGCCCTACACACCTCTTGCCGTGTGAGTATTCTCGACATTTCTCTTCCGAACTAATCGCGTATCCCCCCCCCCCCCCCTTCAAGTCGTTCATGTTCCTCTGTGGGTACGCGTACCACAGTTTGAAGAAACTACTGGTCTAAGAGGATGTGTCAACTTGGATATGTCAATCCAAATCAAAATAATTAAGTTTTGAACCTTCTGGCGATCTCCAGGTTAACGAGGGAACAGGTGTCATCGAAAGAGAAATGACAGACTCAGATGCTGAGGATCTCTTTTGTCTTCTCCGATCTTAAGGACACGAAAACTGTATTGTAACCTATAAAACCTTTTAGTAAGGTAAATATTCGATTTACGTTTTTACCACAACGTGTAAAAGCTCATTGCAGCGTACTTAAATTTCTTGCTCCCTGCTATATGTGTCATTGTGTCATTCAGTTACGTCATTTCAGTGACGTAGAGGTGCGTCAGACAGTTCTACCTTACGTTCACATTCGGGTAGCTTTTGCCGGCAAAGTAGATTTTAATACAAACTTCTCTAGGTTCTGCGCGAGATTTGCAGAAAGTTTGCAAAGTGGAACGGATATTGCAAACCGACAACTGTTGCAGCTCTTAAGTAAAACCTGAAAAGACAGTCTTCCTACAAAGTTCCTTCGTCAAGCATAGGTGGCGCGGTTACGCCGCCGCTGGAGAGTCGGAAAACTTTCTTCATTCGGAAGAAAAACACAACGTGGAGGGAAGTGTGTGTCCCGGGATGCATTTGATCAACTCCTCAAACACAGCTTGAGTTTTGGAACATTTTTTCTTGGTAAGACCATGGAGTTATTCTGGGAAGTTCCTAAGCAGAATAACTGGAACTCTCGGGAAAATTGTGGTGCTTGGATGAAGATGAAGAAAGCGGATGTATTACTCGCTTGGATGCTTACCTAGGTATAAGAAACACACACGAACACATTTATCTATGTCTCTTCTCTCCGTTTCTATCCCTACTCTCTCATTCCCTTGGTATCTGTGTTTACGTGTCATCTTGAGTCTGTTGCTAGCTCTCTTTGACTTTTTCTTTCTGTTTTCTCTTCTTTTCTGTCTGTCACTTCTTCCCTTCACCTTTTCTTAACCTCCCGCTCTATCTAGTTCGCTGTCTGCCGTTCACCCCATGTTCCTTCTTTGCTCTCGCTGTCTTTCTATCACTCTATTTCTGTTTCCTTCATCTCTCGTTCGCTCTCTGTTTTTGTCCCATCCTTCATCTGCCGATTTGAGCTTTCATTCATCACCCTTCTCTCTCTTCTCTCTTGTTCATGTTTCTTAATTTTCTTGTTTATTATCTCTGGTTCCTCTCTTTCTCTCGCTCATCTAGGTTTTTCTATTTTTTCTTCCTTTAATCATCTCTGATCTATATCTCTCTCATCTGTTTTTTCTTTCCTTTATTATCTCTATTACTCTCTCTCATCTATGTTTCTCTATTTCCCTTTTCTTATCATCTCTATTCGTCTCCCTCTCTCATCTATGTTTATCTATTTTCTTCTTGTTTATAATCTCTCTTCCTATCTCCCTCTCATCTATGTTTTCTACTTTTTATCTGTTTAACATCTCTATTCCTCTCTCTCATCTACGTTTTTCTATTTTCCTTTTGTATATCATCTCTATTTTCCTCTCTGTCTCTCTCTCAGCTATATTTTATTTTTGTTTATCATCTGTCTTATCTCCGTCTCATCTATTTTTCCTTATGTATATCATATCTATTCCTCTTTCTCTCTCTCTCATCTATGTTTCCTAATTTTATTTTGTTTATTATCGCTGTTCCTCTCTTTCTCTCGCTCATCTATGTTTACTATTTACCTTTCGTTTATCACCCCATGTACCTCTCTCTCTTTCTCTCCCTCTCATCTATGTTTTTATACTTTCTTTTTGTCTATCATCTCTATTCCTCTCTCTCTCTCATCTATGTTTTTCTATTTTCCTCATGTATATCATCTATATTCCTCTCTCTCATCTATGTTCTTCCATTTTCTATTTGTTTATTATCTCTCTCTCTCTCTCTCTCATATATGTTTTTCTATTTTCCTTTTGTTTTCCTTATGTTCCTTACTTTCTCTTCATTTACGTCTGTCTGTGCTTGCGTGTATTTCAGTCCATCTCTCTGGATCGGATTCCCCTTCTGTCCTTGTCTGTCTCCATAGATGCATTTATGTGTGTGTGAGCTCTGCCGTAAAGCTGGCCTCCTAATCTAACACCGTTGGCATCATTAGAATTGTAATTGTGAATATTATGCCCGTAAATTGGTTAGTAAGTTTTGTGCTATCAACATGTTTGAGAAACCGATTTTCGCTAAGTGGCAGCAGCTGGATGTGCCCCGCACTAGACCCAGGAATGCCAACTCACAATTGGATTGGGTCGTAATAGTCTGTGCATAAAGTGGACATAGACAAACATGTTCCGAAAACCCGAGCAGAAAACCTGTTTCACATACACGAAACCTTATTTCTAACACATCCCTCGGCTTTAGGGAAGCGAGAGGAGGAGACAGGGAAAAAGTCAGCCAGCGTAGTGCATTGTGGGAACCAACTTTTCGCAAAACCTTCACGTCTCTGCTACTTCGCGGCGCGTGAAAAAATGCGGAAAGCGTTCTTTTTTCTTTGGCATATGTGTGCGTGTGGACGCACGGACTCACATGTCAATACTTGTCACTCACATGTCTCCCACATTCAGCGCTCGGCAGCAAAATAATAAAAAAAATCCCAATCGGGCGGCATTTTGGAGCGACGCGAAGCGACGGCAGCCAATCGAGCGATCGTCGCATAGCGGTCCTGACAGCCCCGCACCCAGACTCAGAGTTCGATACGGAGATATCATTAACAGTGATGCTACGCGGTAGCTTCAATTTCCGTACCCCCCCCCACTTCTCCCCCCCCCCCGCTCATGCCTGTGGGTGAATATAATGGGTGCGTGCTGAGTTCGTTAGGCTCACTTCGCAATTCGCATTACCCCGAGTGCGGTGCGAGTTCCGAATGTTCTGAGGGGGGAAAAGACCGAAATTGACGAGTTTTTGCAACATTTTTGCATCTTTTATCGTGTCTTGCTGTAGTGACTGGATACTCAGTGCTGCGTATTTCTGCTTCTAGATTAAACGTTACGACGGGAATCATGATACGCATCCTTGAACCACCCTGGTTAGTTTTGTTACATTTGATTTGATTTGGTTTATTTTACTTCGCATTTCTGCCACTTTTGGCTAATCGCGAAGATGAGAATGAGTGACATGATGAAATTGAGGAAGGGACACTCACAAATAACACCCATGCTCAGGCCGGAATTGGAACCTGGAACCCTTGGTGTCGTAGCAAGCTGTGCTAACCATTCTGCCACGGAGGCCAGCTGCTTAGTTTTGTTGTCAGAGACATCATTAATGGGAGAACGGGGGCATTGTCCACTCCAAAACTGACACGTGCTCCCAAAATGTTATATATATATATATATATATATATATATATATATATATTTATATACACATTATTATATCTCCTCCCTGGCCGTGCGGTCTAGCTATGCTTTGGACTCCGACTGCGGGACGACGTGGGTTCGAGTCCGCTTGGGTTCAGTCTCTGGGTTCTAGGCCTGTGCATAGGACCGGTGGCAACCCACCATCGTGAGGAAATTGAGGAGCTACGAGTGAGAAGCGTAACGCGGTCACGGATATCTCCTGTAATGGCTGGGGGTTCGACGTGCTGACCCCACGTCACTCCATTACTTGTTGAAGATCTCCACAGCTCTAGGTAGGATTGTGAGAGGAAGACTGGCAGTCGGGAGATAGACCAAGGTCCTTACGGGCTGTAGAGCTACGGGTTATATATATATATATAAAGTTACTACCATAAGTGCTTATATTAATAAAACTTAATATGGCACATTAACTATATGTGCATTCTGCAATAGTAATAATTATTATTTTAAGTGCAGAGAATAGCACAAAACCCAATTCAGCACTAAGGCAAGTAAAATAAATACAGTGTAGTACAAAATTGCACAACATGTAAGATGTTGAATAATAGGAGCATTATGTTTACATTTTAAGTTATAATTTTCAGCAAAATCATCTACTATACGTATAATAATGATAATTGACTATCGTTACTCCATACTGAACATCTTAATGGACAGATAGACCACGACGTCCAATGTCCAGGGGATTGATTCTATTCCCATGTTCGAGTGAAAACAAAGCTGAACAATTTCATTGTGACAGGAGGACACATGATCCACTAAAAACCCACAGCTTTTGTCAATTGTTTCAAGACTAAGTCAGAGTGGGATAAGAAGATCCGTTACAGTTGGGATTGGTACAAGACTCGGGACAGTAAGGTACAATGTAGTGTAGTATGTTCGAGAACTGTACAGTTGAGCATGTCAAATGGTGTCTGTGTAATTAGTGAGGGTGCGAAGGGCCTGTAGAGAGGTGAACGTTTTATGTTTATGTGTGTACTTCATGGTTTCCTTTACTTGACGTAAGTATGCTAAAGTTACTGGTTAATAATTAAATCTTTGGTATCTATCACTTATTTCCCCATGTAGACGAGGTGGGACTTAAGGTTCTGAGATTTAGTAACTGCAACGAGGTCAACAAGACAAGATCAGGTCAACCTTATAAAGTCTCTAGCTTTCCTGGCCGAACTGTGGAACTGGGCGTTGATCAGTTGTAGCTGGATTGCCTAGGATAGAGGCTTGTTTTGCCGCGGTAATAAAGTTCTTGCTGTAAACAAAATCCCACAGAGTTGTTGATTAGTTCACTTTGCAACGTCTGCCTCCTGTATTTCTTTTATTTCCAAGTTTAAATGTTCTTGCATTGCCCACCATGCTTCGTATAAACTGCTTGTATCCTGTGTCCATCTCTCTTTTTACGCGGCCCGTATTTCTGGTCATTATTTGTTTGGCAAATGACCCTTTTACATTTTATAGCTACATTCGTATTCCAAATGAGACCATTTGTCTTCCTGGGCAGATGCTCGTCGGGCTGAATTCTTCTGTTTATTATCGCCTCTGTTTTACAACATTTTTCTCATTATACCACCCAGGTATTTAAAATTAACATTTTTAACTTCTTTCCTGCTAGTTTTATCTATACACTTCGTTGACTATTATTCTTCGTGACTAGTTCTCCACCTTTTAATTGACTGCAAAACAGTGGCGGAAATCGGGGAGAGGTTGCCCCCTACCCACTTTTTTGGCCTCTTAATGCTAAGCCCCAGTTTTTGCACCCAATCGCCGCCACTGCCAGATAAAATACAACTTCTTGTACATATTTTGTGTGTGTATTATATTGTAAATACTGAAAGAATCTTCCTATGCATAACAGTGTACTGATGGAAGTAAAATAATATATGCAGATGATCTAACACTTCATTGAACTAATTTTTATAGTTATCCTTTGATACCACCCAAGTTGTTCTAGAAGATCTCTTGCTAGGTTAATAAATGTGTTTTAATTAAATTAATCCATATCTAGACTATTTAATTCTACATGGGCTAGGTTATTTTGAACACTTCACTCAGACGGAAAACAAATTAAGCTAGTTTAAAGTAAATCCAAGCGTACTTATGCCAGTACGGCTCTAGTAGTTTTCAGGGTGAGACCTCCATTCCAGTTCTTACGAAACCTACGAAACCTGGCTAGTTTGTTGAACCATTAATTTATGGTGGCCACAGGCAACATGATTGGTCCTTTCCGGGGTGTGTCTCCAACACGTCACAGCAGATGCATAGAACAGCAAATCAGACTAGCATATCCTTGAGATGTGCCCGATCTGTAATGCTATTGGAAGCCTAAAGTGACGTTGGCTGTCATAAATACAAAATAAGACTAATATGGATTGTCTCAATTGATCTGTTCGTGCGAGTCCAAAGTAAAAGAAAAACTTTAACATAAAATGACATGAGTTATGGCTGTACGAGTCAAAAACAACATGTCGTGATGTAGCAATAAATCAAGATAAAGATATTTTAAATGTGCCCCTTCTTTCACAGAACCACGCTGTATTCTTAGCTACAAAACAGTAGCTCCATCTGTAGTTCTTTCTAGAACATTGTCCAGTATCCTCGTGTGGATAGTTGCCTAGAAACTTTCAGTAAAAAAAATCATCATGAAACTTTAAACATAACCTGTTTAAGCGGTCTGTTGACTCTACTACATAAACATAGGCTTGTAATGCATAAGCAAACCTGAAGAGTGATCACCCATTACACCTGCAGCGAATAACCAAGAAGACTGATGCCCGGGTTGGTTCAGCAGAAAGATTTAGGGCGGGGAAAGATGGAAAGGTGGGCAAATGGAAGGGGGAAGAGGGGGGATGGCAAGAAATGTGAGCGTTAGCACAGAAAATGATGATCGATGTGGCAGTCGGCGTTGATGGATTGCGGCCGGCCATTTTCTGCGACAAATAAAAGTCGTCTCGTCACGCAAATTGAGTTTCTTCGACTCCCTCTGTATATGCACAGGACACGCACAGACACATGCTGCGGAGTGCAGTTTGAAGTTGAGTCTTGGAACTCCAAGTTTGTTGTGTGTTGATCAAACATACAAGTTAATTGGAGCGAACAAACGGAAATGATTTGATGTGTCTAAGGAAGTCATACGTAAGGACAGAAGTTGGACTATCTCCATTAAAAGAAAAGAAGAGGTGATAGGAGTTGAAAGAAAGGAAGCGAATGAAAAAGAACGAAGGGTTGAGAAGGGACGGGAGTCGTAAAGCGAGGAGAGAAAAAGAAGATAGGAAAATAAATAAACAAATCTGACGAAGGAGAGAAGAGAAAAGAGGAAAAAATGAAACTAAACAAAAGGAGAAGAGAAGAAAAGGAAAGAACGTAACGAAATAAAGTGAGTTGTAACGGAAGTAGAGAAAAGAGAAGAGAGGAAAATAAAATAATGGAAAGGGGACAAAAGGAAAAGAATGGAAAGGAAATTAATAGAGAGATGATAAAAGGGGAAAAAGGAAAGGAAAGGTAATCAAAATAAAGCAAAAGAAAGGGAACGAAATGAAATGAGAGAAAGGAGAAGAGAAAAGGAAGAGGAGAACTGCAAAGGAAATATTGGAGAGAAGACAAAGAAGTGAAGAGCTGTAAAGCGAAAGAATAAATAGGAGAAAAAGATGGAGGAAAAGTAAAAGAAGCATTTGAACCAAACATTACAGTAAATACACGTAATGTCTATTAGCATCAAAATTTGGCTAGAGCTTTAAAAACCACACTGAACTATCAAATTTGGCACACTGATTTACAGGGGTCGATTCACCTGTGCGAAATGGACTTAAAACTCAAACAAACAATAATATTAAAGTTAATATACGCTCGCATTTTCAGCTGGCGGCTGGGAAACAACGAATCAGCGATTAGTTGAATGACATCTGGCATGGGGAGAGCGATGTTACCTCTACAGCTTTTACTTCGCAACTGAGGTTGTTGACAATCATCAAGTCACCCCCTGTCCTCCACCTCCCCCCACCCCGGTGGACAGATAGATCAGCTGCCATTTTGGCCCACGATCAGTATGATATTAAGATTCAGTTGCTGGAACTACTTCACTTTATTCGTCCAGTGAATGTAATTGCCTGGGCTAATTCTCCTTTAAGCTGAGGAGTGAAGTAGGCTTGAAGTACAGGTAATCTCTTCCTCCAAAAATCCCTCAATTTTTATCAGAAACAATCGCGGAAGATAGAGAAGACCTAGAGAGACCAGGATGAAAGGGGGAGAAGGGGTAGAAAAAACGTAAGTGAAGAAGGGTCGATCCATCTTAATTTTTGTGACGCAATCCAGGCTTCCCAAAAGAGTAGGAAGAAAGACAAACGAGGGAAAAGAGAAGGAATTCCTTTTATTAACTGAAATTGCAAGACTAACTCCAGATCGGAAAGATTAATTTATTTCAGAAGCGACCGGGCCTTAGGATCCCCAATACCATTGTTTAGCTGCAGCCTCCTCGTCTCTTCCTTTGGGTTTCCTTCTACGGTTCGGAAAAAATAACTTAGAGCCGTAAGTTTTTTTCGGAAGGAGGGGGGTGACTCGAGAGGGTTGCCGACATTCTAGCTTCAATTAGGAAGGAGATCTCGGCCGGTTTCTCTTCCGAGCGGTCCCTTCTCACTTTTCTTTTTTTAATCGGGTCTCCGAGGGACCACAACCATCAATTCATTCTCCGGATCTCGAAAATAAGATCTTGCCCCTTTCCAGATGTTTCTTCCTCTCCCATACTTTTTTAAATCTTTTTTTTCTTTTAGAGAGAGGACCTTCATGATCTCAAGACACGCATCCAACCTTTCGGCGATTGGGGTCATCGGGCTGTAAATAACTCGACTAACCTCACACCCCTAAAAGGATAGGAACCTGCTCCGAGATTAGAGACGAGGTTAACGAAAGCTAGCCCCCCGGTACAGGGTCCTTCTAAAGTCACGGTTCTCATGTTACCGAGAACGTAAAACAACCCTAGTGTTCTTTACTATAAAACAACGATAGGAATAAGTGTGACAAATTCTAAAGGCCTGCGGTATAATGCATAAGGGTAGGGTTAAGGATTATTACTGCCTATGCATTACAAGCTGTACCCTGAGGCTTCATAGTTATACTGTGTACACCGTTAAAGGAGTGCACTGCACTGATCGCAGGCTCAACTGGCGGCTGACTTACTTAGCTCTGTCTTCGGGGGGGGGGGGGGTGGTTCGAGGGGTGTCAACAATCTTAGTTGCAAAGTAAAAGCTGTAGGGGTAACATCGTTCTCCCGATGGAATGTTGCCAGGCGCACGTCCGTTTTTGTCAGTTGTTTTCATTAGCTTGTTTGTACAGTGTTTGGGTGTACTATTGTACAACTTTTATGCAGTAACGTCGCTGATCAACTCTCTCTCCGCGTTTTACAGTACGTTTGGCAACATGCTGTCTATCCGATGCTCATTTGTTTCGTGTCTTGTGACACGAAAATGGACGATGTCAGTCGAAGAGAATTCAACTGATCGCTGATACGTCTTTTTCCCAGCCACCAGATATAAATGTGAGCAGTATATATTAGTAGGGGAAGTGCACCGTTTGACCGCCAGAAAATGGAACTCGGTGGGGCTCGCCTTAATGGATTTCTCTTGTAAGGCATGAGCCCCATTTTCTCGCAGTGTTGCCAACTCCTCACTCGAAAAAATCACCAAGGTTTTTTTTTGGTCTAACCTAACCTAAAGCAAGGAGCTGGCAATCTTGCTTGAGGCTTCTTAATGGTTTGCTCTTGTAAGGCATAAGCCTCATTTTCTCGCAGTGTTGCCAACACCTTACTCGAAAAAAATCACCAAGGTTTTTTTTCTTGGTCTAACCTAACCTAAAGCAAGGAGCTGGCAACCTTGCTTGAGGCTTGTCTTACAGTGCATAAAGCAAGGTTGCCAACCTACTGGTGCTTTTGCCATAGCTTTTTACAAAAAAAAGAGAGAGGAGAGAAAGAGAGGGAAGAGATAAACAACCGACAGCCTACCTACAGCTTTTTTTTGGTCTAACCTAACCTAAAGCAAGGAGCTGGCAACTTTGCTTGAGGCTTGCCTTACAGTGCATAAAGCAATTTTTGCCAACCTACACACACTGGGCAAGGAGAGCTGGCACTGCCGTAAAAGAGAGAGAGATGGGTGGATGGCAACACAGTATGTGTGTGCGTGTGTGTGTATAATATGTAGCATTATTAACTAGAGTGTGTTGGCAAACCACCTGCAACTAAAAAATAGAGATGCCAACGTTGCTGTAAGATGAAGAGAGAGAGAGAGACCTACGGCTGGCAACAGTGGTGAGCGAATGCGCCATATCGTAATTTTCCAACTCCGTATATCGTGACCTTTGTAAACCTCTCTCGGGGGAACGATGTGCCACACACACACACACACACACACACACGCGCGCGCGCGTATTGTGACGCAAGCAAATAAACAAAATAATAATAATTGTTGTTTTTAGGATACCTGGCCCCTATAACCCCGCCAGGGTGCGTGGTGCCCAACCAAAAAAGTAAAGGTTTTCCCGTACGGCCTTCGAACGTAAAATTGATTGACGTGGGGGCGAATCTCTTCGGGGGGTGTTTTTCAATTTGTACATTTACCCGTGCATACTATTCATCATTAATTTAGCCGTGTTCTGTTTGGCTTCCACGCCGCCGGTGTGGGATTCGTGACGCCGCGATAAACATCAACTTCCGTACCGCGTGGAACGCCCGCTCCGGCGGCGTGGAATTCGCGCCACTCCCAAGTTCACGCTGAAAGGGGGGGAGGCCAGCTGCTGTATGTAACCCCCGACCAGCTTGTGATGATAATACTCGAGATGCTGCCGTGGGAAACATAAACATTGCTTGTTCTGCAACGCTTTGCTGAAATAGTAATGCGAGAGATGCCAGTTGAGTTTGTGCCCTCGAACCTGGTCCGCGCGCAACACACTCTGACAGCACAATTCGGGTCGCCCTAAACTCAGAGGCCTAGTGAGTTGGCAATACTGACGCGACCTAGTTTTTGCTTATATTGTCACCGCAACCGGATGCGACGACGGGTGGAGAGAAGAGAGAGGGGGGAGATGACTTTCGTTTTCTGTGGAAGCTTCTAGACAGAACAGTGAAGTTTTTGCGACTGTGCGCGATTATACTACTATTTGTGAGTGTTAAATTGCTAGCAGCCTTTTGTAGGTAAGTTTTGTTTCTTGTTATTTCTTTTGCATGTGTGTGTGTGTTAATAATAATAATTACGAGTGGCGTTAGTGAACAGAAAGTGTTGTTTTGATTAAACATCGAAATTTACGATAAACAAAAAAAGAATATGAGCATACATAACGTGCGCTTGAAAAAAACTATTCTTCATCGCGAATAACATAAAAGCGAGGTAATAATCATGTTAGTTTACTCATGGTGGATGGTATTGACGCGTGTACTCTAAGTTGGATTTGCTGTTTTATGCACAGTAAGGTTAACCGAAACTAGACCTACAGTGGGATCTGCCGGGTATCGAACTTGGAGTTTAAAATTATACATGTACACAGGGGGAAACTTTATCTTTTTGAATGTGTTGATACTCTAACTTGGATTTGTTGTTTTATGCACAGTAAGGTTAACCGAAACTGGACCTACAGTGGGATCTGCCGGGTATCGAACTTGGAGATTAAAATTATACATGTACACAGGGGGAAACTTTATCTTTTTGAATGTGTTGATACTCTAACTTGGATTTGTTGTTTTATGCACAGTAAGGTTAACCGAAACTGGACCTACAGTGGGATCTGCCGGGTATCGAACTTGGAGATTAAAATTATACATGTACACAGGGGGAAACTTTATCTTTTTGAATGTGTTGATACTCTAACTTGGATTTGTTGTTTTATGTACAGTAAGGTTAACCGAAACTGGACCTACAGTGGGATCTGCCGGGTATCGAACTTGGAGTTTAAAATTATACATGTACACAGGGGGAAACTTTATCTTTTTGAATGTGTTGATACTCTAAGTTGGATTTGTTGTTTTATGCACAGTAAGGTTAACCGAAACTGGACCTACAGTGGGATCTGCCGGGTATCGAACTTGGAGTTTAAAATTATACATGTACACAGGGGGAAACTTTATTTTTTTGAATGTGTTGATACTCTAAGTTGGATTTGTTGTTTTATGCACAGTAAGGTTAACCGAAACTAGACCTACAGTGGGATCTGCCGGGTATCGAACTTGGAGTTTAAAATTATACATGTACACAGGGGAAACTTTATTTTTTTGAATGTGTTGATACTCTAAGTTGGATTTGCTGTTTTATGCACAGTAAGGTTAAGCGAAAACTGGACCTACAGTGGGATCTGCCGGGTATCGAACTTGGAGATTAAAATTATACATATACACAGGGGGAAACTTTATTTTTTTGAATGTGTTGATACTCTAAGTTGGATTTGCTGTTTTATGCACAGTAAGGTTAAGCGAAACTGGACCTACAGTGGGATCTGCCGGGTATCGAACTTGGAGTTTAAAATTATACATGTACACAGGGGGAAACTTTATTTTTTGAATGTGTTGATACTCTAAATTGGATTTGCTGTTTTATGCACAGAAAGGTTAACCGAAACTGGACCTACAGTAAAATTCGAATTATACATGTACACAGGGGGGGGGGAACTTTATTTTTTTGTCTGTGAAGGTTCTAAGGTTTTGTGAATATGTTGGAAAAGCACTAGTATATACATAGAGCAAAGTTACAAGGTTTTACGTCCCATAGGAGTCCTATTGGAAACATAATGATTAGTGCTTAAACAAGAACATTTTCATAGTTTCGCACCTCTACTAGATTGGTAGAAAAATATACTAGTAGGCAATAAAATCTGAAGAAGATTCGTGTCTAGCAAAAATAAGCTAAATAGAATTACACATGCATACAATATTTATTGTGCTTTTTCTATCTACAATCATATTTTTCTTATATATATTTTTTTATTTTTTTATAGGGTTGATTAAAGCACATATTTGAGGAAGACAACACCACCCATATATAAATAAACCCCCCAAACTAACGCTAATTAGAATTAGCTTACAAAATTTTTCTCATAAGGCATTTTTTCGTAAACACTCTACCACCAACAGATCACATATAAATAAACATACCCCAAAAAAAATGCGCTCCATGAAAAGTTGCCCTGTGTGCAAAACAAACATATCAAGCAAACATTTTGCAAGACATTGTCGCACCTGCGTGCCAGGCAAGCATTTGGCTGCCGCCGAACTGTGTTCCGGATGCAATAAACGCATCACAATTGCGTATGCCAAGAAGCATAAGCTTACTTGTCTAAGCGAAAGTACATCTGGGGCTCAGCCTTCGACCTCCACCAAGAGGAAGGCAGAAGCAGCCTCCATCAATGCACCACCCACGAAACGCGTCAAGCGTATGACGAAAGCGAACCAATCTGCTTTCGAGCGTTTGTTGGAGGATTTTGTCCTCACTTCGGAGGGCTTATGCGACGTTCGTAGCTTTTTAGAGGAGAAGCGAGCAGAGATAATTTCCATTCTTTGTAATGCACTGGCTACGTACTCCTCCACCAAATTCTACGCATCGCTACGTTGCCAGTACAAGAAGCCGTCCGATGAAATTTACAGCTTCTGCCACAACACCAAGGCGAAGACGCTGCATCTGGCGGATGTCGACAACCTCGAGGTCATCTACAACCAGTTTGCCGAGGAGCTGGTGGTTAAACAAGAAGAACATCAAGCTAAGGGCTCGGGGGGTTCGCTGTGTGGCGATCCTCACGAACTGTGCATCAAACTTTGCAAGTTTACGCCTCTCTCCGCCTCCAGCTACGTCCCCTTACCACCTTCCATCGCGGCAAAGAAGGCCGTCCTGAACATTCAGAACAGTGACGCCAAGTGCTTCGTATGGTGTGTGCTTGCAGCGTTGCACCCTGTCCACTGGAAAAACCATCCACATCGAGTTAACCACTACCTACCCTACGAGTCGGAACTGGAAGATGCGATGGCTGGGATCGACTACCCGGTGGAGGTCCGGGACATTCGCAAGTTCGAGGCCCGTACACACAACCCTCGGTTGGCCATCAACGTTTACGGCCTCACTGACAAAAATGTGGTGTACCCTATCCGGGTGAGCGACGTAGACGACGATGGTGTGCAGGAAATTCATCTTCTGCTCATCAGGGACGAGATCCATCACCACTACGCCCTTATCCGCTCCCTCTCTCGGCTTGTTTCGAGCCAACGGAGCAGTGATAGTCACCACGTCGAGGTGTGTCGCAGGTGCTTGTCAACTTTTGATAATCAAGAACAGCAAGATTACCAGCGCATCAGAGGTCCCAACATCGCTGCAGAGAAGCTCGCTCGCCACAAACTTTATTGCGATGCCAACGAGCCTGGGGTGGCAGTCTTGCCCAAACCTGGCACCGTGGAGCGTTTCCACATGCACGGTGCCATGGTGGAGCACCCCGCTATCATCATCGCGGACTTCGAGGCCTTCCTCAAACCCCTGTCCACTTGCGATCCCGATCCCGAAGTTTCCTCCACCACCCCTTACCAACTCCACGAGGCATCCAGTTTTGCCTACGTTGTGGTGCGACGAGACCAGCACATCGCCCCCGAGCCCTACGTGTATCGCGGTCCCGACGCAGTTAAACACTTCTTCGAGAGGATGGTTGTGGAAGCCATCGAGATAACAAAAGTACTGTTGGCCCCCAAGTCTATGCTCCCACTGTCCCCCGACGATCAACGTAGACACGACGAGGCCATCGCTTGCCCCGTCTGCGTCGAGGAGTACACCGCCAACAACCGTAAAGTCCAACACCACGATCACTTTAACGGTAGGTATGTTGGTCCTTGGTGCAACGATTGCAACCTAATGGCCCGGGACCCGCGCTTCATCCCTGTGTTTTTTCACAATGGCTCGGGATACGACTTCCACCATCTGGTGCCTCACTTGGGGTACGACGACATGCGAATCAACGTCCTGGCGCAGAACGAGGAGCGTTACATTAGCTTGAGCAAACGAGTGTCGATCCCGGGATCACGCTCTACCGTCGAGCTTCGCTTCCTCGACTCCCTGAGGTTCCTCCCGGCAAGCCTCGATGCTCTCGCGGGGAAGCTTAGCGATGAGCAAACACTCATCACCTCTGCGAATTTTCCGAACTTGGACGCCGGTCTCTTCAGGCGTAAGGGGGTCTACCCCTACGAATACGTCACGGACCCTACCAAGTTCGCGGAGACGTCGCTACCTCCTCGAGCAAACTTCTATAGCAAGCTGCGAGGCTCGGACATATCTGAGGATGACTATAACCATGCTCAGTCCATGTGGCGCGAGCTGGATTGCCAAAATCTCGGGGACTACCACGATGCGTACCTCAAACTTGATGTGACGCTCCTCGCCGACGTGTTCCAGGCGTTTCGTGCAACTGCGAAGACCATCTACAAGCTGGACCCTGCATACTTCTACAGTCTTCCCGGACTGGCTTGGTCGGCCATGCTTCTTCTTACGAAAATCAGGCTTGAGCTTCTTTCGGACGTGGACATGATGCTGTTCGTGGAACGTGCCGTGCGGGGTGGAATGGTCCAGGTGTCGCTGCGATACGCACGCGCCAACAATCACCACATGGCCACCGGTTACGACCCTTCGCAACCGTCCAGCTACATCATGCACACGGACGTCAACAACCTCTACGGACACTCCATGATGCAGCCGCTCCCCTTTGGAGGCTTCGAGTGGGCCGATCCCTCCAACTTCGACGTTGAAGGTTTCGACGATTCGGAACGCGGATTTTTTGCCGAGGTGGACCTCGAGTTCTCCGAGAAGGTGCAGGATTTGTTCTGCGATCTTCCGCCAGTCCCGGAATTCATATGCCCGCCCGGCTCGAACCAAGCAAAGCTCATCATGGACTTCGTGCCCAAAGAGCGTTATGTCCTACACTACCAAAACCTCCGGTGGTTGATGAAGCGAGGGGTTACCGTCCGCACGGTACATCGAGTTTTGATGTTCGAGCATTCTCCATGGTTGAGGCCATACATCGAGCTCAACACCGAACATCGCACAGTCGCCACTTCTGATTTCGATCGCGATTTCTTCAAGTTAATGAACAATGCGGTGTTCGGGAAAACTATGGAGAATGTGCGAAATCGTGTAGATGTGAGGTTAATATCAAACAAAGCACAATGTCGCAGGCTCGTAGCAAACCCGTTATTCAAATCAAGGACCATTTACAATGAGCAGCTGGCTCTGATTCACATGAAGCGAGGTGAGGTGAGGCTCACCAAGCCCATCTACGTTGGAGTCACGGTTCTGGATCTGAGCAAGCTACACATGTTCGAAACGTACTACGACATATTACGTGCACACTACGACCACAACATCTCGCTTCTCTACATAGACACGGACAGTTTAATATACCAGGTTCACACAGCCGACGCGTACAAGGATATGGCCACGGTTCCATCTTTGGTTGACCTTTTCGACACCTCGGGCTATCCCCAGCCGAACCGATACGGCATCCTGGCTCGCAACAAAATGGTGCCCGGCAAAGTCAAAGACGTGAAGAACGGTGATGTGGCTCTCGAGGATTTCGGTCTTCGCTCCAAAACCTATGCTATTCGGGCAGAAGGATCCATCACGAAAAAGGCTAAGGGTGTGGACAGGCGGGTCGTCCGAGAGTTACTCAAGATCGTGGATTACGTCAAAGCCCTTCAAACTAGGACGTCAATTGCAGGAGTGGAGCAGCGCATCCAGAGCGTCGACCATGTGTTGACAACCAACCAGGTGAGAAAGGTTGCCCTGGACGCACGCGACGACAAGAGGTGCGTTCTGAAATGTGGGATTCACACGCTCCCATGGGGCCACTATCATCTAGAAATTAGCTTAGAATGTGGTAAATGGCATGTATGTATGTATGTATGAAAAAAAACAATTTATGTAACAGAAGTTCTAATTTAATATAGCCAAAATATTAGAACAATAGTGTTTATCTTCAAATGCAAAAAAAAAAAAAACAGGTGGAGGTTTGGAATTTTTAGCGGGACTAACTTCCTGCCGCGCCCTACGGGGTGAATATGGGGCACACGCAGGGCCAAAGGGGAAGTTCCTTTGTGCGTTCAAGTGTGATTTATTATAAATGCATTAAAATTATTTTTTTTTTATTATTATTTTTTATTCCAGATTATTCTCACAAATGTAAGAAGGTGTTCCTCGCAGTACATCCTAAACATTGCGTTGCAGGTTAATCTAATATTTGAACCTACGGTCAGTATAATTTTTTGAGAATTATGTGATTTTTTTCTTGTACTTAAAACTGTTCGGTCACTCTTTCATTTTTGACATCATACACAAAAGACTTCTCTGCAATCAGGATGACGCTGCACAGAGTATCGGCAGGCAGCGCGTCGTGGAACTCGCATATGACCTTGATGTTGGTTCGATCGTTGACCACCACCTGCTCTCTCTTAGATGTGTTAATGACGAACATCGGCCTGCGTGTTTTGAATTCGCTGGGCGCGTAGTACACTTCCACGCTTCCCTCGGTCACGCGTTTGTAAGCCGTGTAAGCTTCGTAAAGTTTGAGGTAATCGTTTTTGGTCATGTCGAGGTTGTAATTCTCGCGCGGGAACACTTCGTTCCTACCGTTCTTCAGATAAACGTTCTTGATCTTGCAGTCGTCGAATTTGCTGGAATCTTTTTCCTGGTTGTTATCGCGTCCGGTCTGAAAGAGCACCACGACGAAATCTGGCATGTCGAACTGTATGTTGTTGAACTGCGTCGTCACGTCGAATTCCATGTGACTTCCCGACGCCAATTTCTGCACGCACTGGTAACCGTGAAAGTGAATCGGCACCTGCGGACTTTTCAAGATCTCCGCTTTGTACTTGAGGGCGTAGTTCGTTTCGTATTCCACCACCGGCATTCTCAATTCCATGCTCCGGATGACGCACTTGGCCGCTTCGGGTAAAGTGTTGGGCAGCGGCGTGGTGCCGTCCGGACCCAAAGTAGCGTATCGCATCAGTGCGTCGTTGTCGTTGGCCGCTCTTCGAAACGTGACGCGCAGTCCTCCCTTCCACATGATCTCCTTGTAGTCCGAGAAGAAACCAGGCAGCAGACGCATGGGAAAGAGCACCGTGTGACTTGTCGTCGATATTTTGGTCCCGGCTTCGAATCCCCCTGCCTGATAGTACGCTTCGTCCGTTTTGGATAATTTCAACGTTCCCACTGCCGTCGACGTGATGCCTGGATAATCTATTCTGTCGATGACGGTGTTGTGTTTCCTCACCTTCACCTGCGAGAACAGGTGAGGCACGAAGTTGTCCACGAGTATCAAATTTGCTGCTGCGGGAAACGCGTCTCCGCTTTCCTTCTTCACCACGTCGAATTGAAGGTAGAGGTCCGCTCTGTGAGGATGAACGAACCCGTCGCCTACGTCCACGTCGTATTCGATCTCCCTGTTCGCTTCGTTGAGATTGGCGAACGTGCGACGGTTGGGAGGGAAAGATTGCAATTCGTAACTTTCGATTTGCTCCATTTCACTATGTGTGTTATTTATTATACGTTGATCTCCACGATGGCCGTCGTAGTGGCACCTGCGAAATCCACCACGTCTCCTTTCTCGTTCGTCACCACCAACTCTATGTCGTCTATGCGGTTGCGACATACTGGAAAATAGATCGGCGAAGAGGGCGTGTAGATGATCGGTTCCATGAACTCGGAACTTGGTTTGAAAGTGGCTATGATTCCCGTCTGCTTGTGACTTCCTAATAATCCGTCCGAAGATTTCGTGATCATGCCTTCCGCCACGTTGCAGTGTACGTTCAGAGTCTCTATGGCCAAGAATTTAGGAATGTTGGTTGCTACGTGCTTGATGCCAGCTTCGAGTTTTGGGTGGTTGTTCTCGAAACCTAAAAGTTCTCCCATGGTGCCCAGGTCCACGGTCTCCGTCGCGGATAGGATTTCCACTCTGTGCGTGACCGAATTTTGAGAAAAGTACGTGCCTTTGGGTAACTGAGCTTGCAAAGTGGAAAGATTGTATTGTCCCGGCGTGACGACGATGTGTTCGCTTCCGACGCTAATTTTGTTGTTGTGCTGCGTGACGTTAGGTATGAGGTACATGCTGTAGAATGCACGCAGAGCCACGGATTTAGGATAGACGATGTCGTCGTGCAGCGTGAGTTTCAAGATTGAAGATTCGCTCGTGAGATGGAACACGCCCATCCTAGTGATGCTGTTTGAGGTTCCACAATGCTTTCTGGAAATCCTCGATCGTAGGGTTATTTATTTTAGAGAGAAACGCGAGCATGGAGAGGCAGAGATGACCGCAGTTCACGTCTTCGAAATTTTGAATGCGTTCGTCGTTGTAGTATATAGAGGTTTTGTTCGTTTTCAGATAATGAATTAAATTTGTAGGTGGAACACCTCCGAAAGAATCGAAAACGAATGCTTTATCATTATTTTTGTGGTAACATATCCAATGCGTGCCTGGATTTTCTTGACCGTCCAAATTGACTACTCCGCATTCTCTTCTTTTAACGCTTGAAGGTAACGAGTCGGACATGAAAACTCCTCTGAAGTGTTTGATTTGTAACGGTTCGATCAGAGATTCAATATCTCGGTTGGTGAGTGCTGTTGTTTCTTTTTTTAAAACTTTTTCATCACGCCCTTGCCTCCTTTCTTCTCCATGGCCAGGTTGTGACGTTTCTGTTCTTCCAATTCCGCCTTGTTCTTCTTCGAGTCGATGACGGTTTTCGCGATGGCGGCACTTCCGCCGGCTAAACTTCCAACGGCCCCCAATGCTGCCAGGATGGCCGGGATGCTGAATATGAAACCTCCGACCTTTTGCTGTTTCCGCGAACGCTGCAAGCGTCTCAATTGAGGTGTGCTGAGAAGTAATTTCATTCCGTGTCCTTTGCTCAAGCAAGAACGTTTCTTCTCGCGTTGTTTCTTGGTGAGTAACCCATCGAGGGGACCTAGATTTTTAAGATTGGAGTATGGTATCTGGTACACGACACCCTTGGGCTTCATGTTGATGCTCTATGTGTTATTTTTACGGTATGTTATTTATATATATATTCTGAGATTTTTCTCGTGTAGTTTTTTACGGTATGTTATTTATATATAAATGTTCTGAGATTTTTTTTTACGGCCTCGCAGTCGTTACACAAATTCTATTACGTGCTTCGTTTTCTTGCCAAGAAGTTCCTTTGTCCCCTTGTACACGATTCGAGTTTTGTTCTCGATTAAAATAGATAGCTTCTCGTCGGATAACATGTTAGCGTATCGATCTGGTAAAAATAGATTGTATTGTGCGTTGAGCAACAGGCGTACCTTGGGACCATACTGGGTAGAAACGATTGAACCGGAAGTTATCGTGTAAGGTTTGTCGACTTCCAATTCCTGAATTTTTACATACTCGACTGACAAATTTAGCATTTGTTTTAATGCTTGGAGATCACTCATTTTTTCAGTCGTCATATCAAAAAAATTTCAGAGTGTTAAGAGAAATTTAATTGTTTTTCACTATGTGTGTTATTTATATATACCGAAGATTATTTTTTTATGATGTGTGTTATTTATATATCAAGTTTTTTTTGACACGTATATATATATTATTATTTTTAACAGAGGAAGAAAATCCGTGCTTCGGAAACGCGATGATGTACGTAATGATATCTTCCGTCTCCTGCTTAGACTTGCGCCTACATCCTCACAATCGCCGTTTACTGCATGTTTAAATATTTTACATAGTAGCTCTGGCGGCAAATCAGTTATGCAAGCCATGTTGTTTTTTACTCTATGTTATTTATATACCCCACCCCAATTTTTGTTTCGTGTTCATGGCGATGGTGGTACCCAGTGCGGCGACCCGTTCACCCAACGATGCGTCTCTGCTCACGAACCTTTCGAAAGCTGCATGCTCCAATTTTCTGTCTGCTTCGTGACGTGCGTCCAGATCCGTCTGCGTGGTGTTGTAGGCGATGTCGTGATCTTTGCATGCGGCGTCCAACGGATTCACACCCTTGTCTCCTCTCTCCAATCTTTTCTCGAGTTTGGTACCCGGTCCGCAGTACTGGTAGCCAGGTAGATGCATCTCGAAAGGTAACTTGTTGATGATGTCGTTCACGAGCCCCTTTCCTTCGGCCACGTTCCAAAATTTCGGAGGCAGCGTGTTGATGATTTTGATCAGGTAACCTATGCCCTTGTCGTCGTTCACGATGAAGTTGGAAAGTTTCGTGCTGATCATGTCCACGATGCCAACCTTCTCGTTGTAGAAATTACGGTTGCCTGCATTCTCTTCGCCGGCTATCACCAACAATCGGTCCACGAGTTTCCTAACGCCGTCCACCCAAACGAATTCTTTGGGTAGCGTGTTGTAGCGTTTGACGTCGCTGCCTGTTTTGACCTGGTTCCAAATCGGTTTGATGAGATTCCTGTACTTCTCGCCGCTGCTCGATTTCACCCTATTCTGCGAGGCGTCGTTGTTCTGGTACAAGGCATCCGTCATGATCAGAATTTCCTTGTAACTTTGGTAATCTTCGTCGGTGTAATCTTTCGGCTGCTTTTTGGCAACGAGTTCCCACAGTCCCACCGTACCCGGATACCTGGTCCAACTATCCTTCTCGCCTAAATTAACTTTAATGTCGTTGCCTTCGAAGGTCACCTTCGATTTCCCAATCTTCCACACCACACCACCGCTTTCGTTGGTTTCCATGCTGGGATACAATCCGAACACTTCATCCTTGTCGAATTTCCCCGTACTCAGGTAGTCTCGTGCCAAAGGTCCCAACTCGATTTTATCCGAAGACGACGACGTGCTACCTATGGCTCGACGTCGTGCCGGTGCATCCTTCAGTTCGAACGGCGTCGAAGGAATGCTCGAAATGGGTGTGGGTACGGCGTAACTTTTAGCTGCGAGCGGTACGAGTTCGTTGATCAAATTTTTATTTTGTTCCGTGACACTTTTAATTTCTTTACCTAGACCGCTGATGGCATCGATCACAGGTTGATCCTGACGTTTCTTCTCTTCGTAGAATCCGCGATTCTCGGATTTCCAACCTTTGAAGCGTTTCGCGAGGTAATCGCGAAGTTTGAGATTTTCTTCCTCGATTTTTCGTTTCGTCATGACGTTATTTATATACGTCGTTTCTCACAACGTTGCAACGTTTAGAAAGTCGTTGATTTTGTTTCTGTATTTTCCGTCGTTGGGTTTCCTCGTCATGTCGATCGTAGCGAATCCGAAATCGTCACCGTTCCAGCAAGTAGAGCAGCAGCGTTCCGAAAATTGATTGTAGTTCATGTCTCCGCCTACGTAGTCATCGTACGCGTGCTTGAGGTTGGTGTGATCTTGACGAAACAAACATATGAAATTAGCGTTGTCGCGTACTAGCTGTTTTGGAATTTTGGAAAACGTTTGAGCTAGGTAGAAGCAATCCATTCCTTTGTGACGACCTTGCGTGAAAAAGTTGCGAATTTCATTTTGATTTTCCAGGATGGCGTCGTCGAACACAACGACTGAATTTTCACGACAATCGTCGAGTGGTTTTATTTCCGAGGCGAACGTTGCAATGTCCAGACCATCGTACAGTTTCATCAGTTGCTGGTATTTGGATTGCTCCAAACTTTTCGAGAACACGTACAGGTGCCTGTTCTTCCAATCTAACCAATTCGGTGCAAGGAGAAAATTGTCCACGAGCAGTGTCGTTTTCCCACACCCCGAAGGACCTACGATCAGACAGCGAATGCTGTCGGGAAGCAACTCACCGTTCTTTTTCTTCGTTTGACTTTCCGGATCCGGTAGACGCTTCACCACGTTCCACGTACTCACAAGATCACTTCGTTCGCGTCGATCCAACTCTTTTCCGGAAGTCCCAGCCATTTGACAAACAGTTTGTCACCTTTCCTACGCAATACTTTCTCGATGAGGCACGTGTCGGGGTGTTTCGTTTTAGAGAGTTCCTCTTCGTAAAATCTTCCTTTCAAAATCTCGCCGCTACTATCTTTTATTATATACGTGTGTCGGTTTCCGGGTAAAACTCGAACCACCGTAAAAAGTTCCGTGCTCCAATTTTTTTGTGAATCCCTTCTCGAAGGTGCGTTTGAATTTGCTGATCCTCACCCGGTCTCCAATTTTGTATTTAGCTTTTTTGTCGTGGGTGTGTACTTTGGACAGTAAACGGTAGAAATTAAACGCTGCTCGTCAGACTTGGTAACGTCAACTGGCTTCATGCCTATTGTTCTGTGTACCGTATCATTATAGGTGTCGACGAGTTCCGGCAGGATGTCGACCCATTTGTAATTTCCCCGAAGCGTGAATCGTTTCCACATGTGTGTTTTCAAGGTTCGATTGAATCTTTCCACGATGCTGGCTTTGATGTGACTGAAGGTCGAATAATGTCGAATGCCATGTTTTTGAATAAACTTTTGGAATACGGCGTTGTAAAATTCTTTACCGTTGTCCGTGTGCAGAAACCGAGGTCGTCTGCCGCCGCTTTCGCGAAAAATTAATTTGAATGCTTCCGCGACGCACGATCCCGTTTTCGCCTTCAAAGGTAGAGCCCATGCGAATTTCGAAAATGTGTCTATGACGGTGAGGAGGTACTTGTTGCCCTTGTTCCATTTATGTACGTTTTTCAAATTGCCGCTACTCATCTCCACGAGGTCGCTTTGCCAGAGGTCGTCGATGCCCTTGGTTACTACAGCCAAACGTTCGTAGTTGCGGCGTGCAGGTTTATGCAATTCTTCGACGATGGCTTGCCTAGACATTTTTTTGTTTAGAGATTACGTTTCAAGAGAAGCACCAGCGTGATGGGATTCAAAGAGGGTGGCACCTCGCTCGTGTTTTGAATGATCAGCTTATCGCCGGCACTCACGTCGAAAACGGTGAGATCTTCGTCTTCGTGTATTTCATATATGTTGCGCGTTTCGTTCCAACGTGCCAGAGGAATGTTTCCCGCTTTCTGGACACCACGATTCGATATTAAGGTCATGGTGGGAACGCTAGCTTTTCTGCCGTGAGACCAGTACGAAAATTCGTTTATCTGAATTGTCCCATCGAGGAGAAACTTGTAGTACGGATGATAAGGATGCAACATGTACAGTTTGTTACCTTCGACGAACGTGGAGATTCTCTGTTGATTGGGAACGCTGTTGATTTCGATGGCTTGCAAGGTGAACAATTTGGCGAATTTAGTGTCGAAGGTGACGAGATTACTGTGAACTTGTCCGAGTTTATTTTCGATGGGTAGCAAATGCTCGATTATGGTATCCGTTACGGTAGAAAACGACGGTTTGATTTTCACTTCCACGTTCAACTGCTTGTAGTTTTCGTTGAGTTCTTGCAACTTGGCACCGAAAGAGGCCAGCGTCTATTCCTGCGTGGATTCCAGCACTCCAACTTGATCTCTGATGTTGACGACAATGTTCTGAAGGTTCTCGACTTGATTCAATTTCGAGCTCTTCTCGGTAAGATCGTTCACGATGCTTCGCATCTCTGTAAACTGCGTGTGAAGGTCGGCGACGCTCTGCGAAGTGGGCAGCGTCGACACCAGCGAACTAATTTCGTCTCGAATCTGTTCCACGTTCGCCCTTTCCGTTTCTAGTCGTTTCAGCATTCGAGATATGTTTCTTTTCAAAGCGTGCAATTCTTTGGAGGTGGGGAGATTGGCCACCCTACTCTCGAGATCGCTCAACGAACTTTTGATGTCGCTCGAATCGGATAGTGCCGTCACCGCCGTTTTCAATTTTTCCAAATCTTCGCTCGAAGGCACGCTCGTCCGTAACGATTCCAAGTCACCCTGTATGTTGTCGAGTACGTGATGAAAATGAGCGAGATTCGTTTCGACGTTCAAATTTTCTAAATATTCGATCTTCTGCTGAACCGTGCTCAACGTGTCTTGAATGCTCGTCAACGCTCTCGCTTCAGCGTGAATATTTTTAATTTCTTCGTTGATCAATTCCAAGGACGCCTGAAGTGTAGCGATGGTGGTTTGAATGTGTTCGAAATCTCGATACGCCTCCAATTGAATTTTTATGTTCGCGACGCTTTTACCGATGACCTGCAGTTCGTCTGACGATGGTAGGTTCGTCATGGTATCTTCCAAAGTCTGCAACTTGGATTTAATTTCTTCCAACGTGCCGGTGAATTCTTCTTGTAATTTGGAAACGACGACATGCAAGCGTTCTGCGTCTATATCGTTCACCACGGTTTGAAGTTCGGAGAAATTCTTTTCTATTGCGGAAGTTCGTTCTTCGATTTCGAGTTTCAATTTTTCCAAATCTTCATTTTTCGATTGAAATTGCTGTAATTTGGCCAAATCATTTTGAAGCGAATCCACGCTCAACTGTATATTTTGAACGCTGTCGTAAGAAGGTACGTCGACATAATTTTTTATCAGCGTCTTCAGTTCGGAATCGATTTTCAGAATGGGGTCGAGACATTGCGTTTGGAGCGTGGCGATTTCCGACTCTAAACTTTTGTTTAAGGTCTCCTGCAAAGCGATCAAATCGGTCCTCAACTTCTTAACTCGAATGTCCAACATGAGAATCTCTTCTGCATGGTCTACACGCTTGGTGTTGCCGAAAATGTCGTTAGGCATTTTTGGTTAACGGTTATTTATAATAGGATAGACGATTCGTAATTCTACGAAGAGAGGAATGAGTTTGTCGTAATCTCCGAGGAGTTCCATGTAAAAATAATCTCCTGCGGAAACATCGTACGTAATGTTAGAAAGCATCTTGTCGTGCTTGATTCGAAAAATGTTCTTGCCGGTAGAAATTTTGATTTCGCCTGCGTTCACCGGATTCACGGTGATTTGAAGTTTCCCGTCGATCGGAATTTCGTAGAAATGTAAATTGTTATTAAAAACATAAAACATCTTACCCACATCATCATCCAATTTCGTCCATATGCTGTTAAGGTGAACGATCAGTAAACCATTGAGTTTAGATAACACGGAAGGTAAGAGGTTATTGAAATTTGGCGGTGCAGTTTCCATGTTGATCTGTTTGCGGAAGCCAAAAAGATTCATTGTCCTTGTTAGTTATTTAAGAATACGGTCAAAGTTTTTTTTTATAATAACAGGCAAAGATTTTTTTCCACATGTATGTAATGCGTCACAATACAAGCGCGCGCGCGCGCGTGTGTGTGTGTGTGTGTGTGTGGCACATCGTTCCCGAGAGAGGTTTACAAAGGTCACGATATACGGAGTTGGAAAATTACGATATGGCGCATTCGCTCACCACTGTTGCCAGCCGTAGGTCTCTCTCTCTCTTCATCTTACAGCAACGTTGGCATCTCTATTTTTTTTAGTTGCAGGTGGTTTGCCAACACACTCTAGTTAATAATGCTACATATTATACACACACACGCACACACATACTGTGTTGCCATCCACCCATCTCTCTCTCTTTTACGGCAGTGCCGGCTCTCCTTGCCCAGTGTGTGTAGGTTGGCAAAAATTGCTTTATGCACTGTAAGGCAAGCCTCAAGCAAAGTTGCCAGCTCCTTGCTTTAGGTTAGGTTAGACCAAAAAAAAGCTGTAGGTAGGCTGTCGGTTGTTTATCTCTTCCCTCTCTCTCTCTCCTCTCTTTTTTTTTGTAAAAAGCTATGGCAAAAGCACCAGTAGGTTGGCAACCTTGCTTTATGCACTGTAAGACAAGCCTCAAGCAAGGTTGCCAGCTCCTTGCTTTAGGTTAGGTTAGACCAAGAAAAAAAAACCTTGGTGATTTTTTTCGAGTAAGGTGTTGGCAACACTGCGAGAAAATAAGGCTTATGCCTTACAAGAGCAAACCATTAAGAAGCCTCAAGCAAGATTGCCAGCTCCTTGCTTTAGGTTAGGTTAGACCAAAAAAAACCTTGGTGATTTTTTCGAGTAAGGAGTTGGCAACACTGCGAGAAAATGGGGCTCATGCCTTACAAGAGAAATCCATTAAGGCGAGCCCCACCGAGCCCCATTTTCGGGAGGTGAAACGGTGCACTTCCCCTACTTATATTTGTGTCCCTTTCAGCTGCTCTGTGATTTGATGTATAATAATACGATTGCATAAGTTTTACTACGCAGAAATATCAGCGAGAAATGCTGGTTCGCGACCAAGACCAGAACGCGGGTGTCTGGTATACCGTGCCATTCCTCTATCAGGCAAAACCAGGCTGACTCGGAAGCCAGTTGTAATGTGGATGTGGTAGCCCAGTGGTTCTCAAACTGTGGTATGCGTATCCCCAGGGGCACATGAACTAATTGAAGGGGGTACGCAATGAGCTCGGAGAGTGATTTTTCATCCATGGTGTACCTAAAAATCAAGTACCGAAGTAGACTAAATTTGGAGCCGAATCTCCGCTTGAAAGTTTCAAGTGCACGATCAGACATCAAGAAAAAGAAACGTGTGTCAGGTTATGCAGGCACATCCTTCTCACTACAAACTGCGAATCTACAATATAAACTCCAAAATTGTGCTTGACAGTTTGTTTACAAACCCATTTTTGTTCTTTACTTTTCTTAAAATAACTCTGGAAACATATATAAGAAAATAAAGTTTTTTTTTATATACTTCTTACCATACATCTGTTTCACATTTTAATTTTTGTAACTAACCAGAAATATTGTAAACGTAGGAAAACCCAATAAAATAATAAACATAGGATTCTAATGTTTCTTTGTTTACAATCTTTCCATATACAGCCCGAATGCCATTTTCTCTATTGCAGATAAACGCCTCCAACATATCAAAAACGCCCCTCCAATCAGGCAGCTGAAAAAAATCCCCAAAACCCACTACTCGGAGATAACAGAAAACCTATGGTGGGGGCACATTAAGAGTTTAGTTACGACTAAAGGATACAATGAAAAAAAGGGGGGACCGCTGTTGTAGCCGATATACTCATGTCGTCTGCTTCACCTGCGATTTGTACATTGCAAGAATTCCTCGCACGGTGATTTTCGTGTTTGATTTTCCACATTCTCCATCATCTTCCTCACAAACGAATGTAAAGATCTTCTATAGGGTGGTCACTGTAGGACCATGATGCAATTCAAGTTTAATTCCCGGTCTTCCAGGCGAACTTTCCAAAGTTTCAAGGCCACAAGCAGATGTTTTCTCTATTTCAACCTTACGTATTACCGCCTCGTACCACCCATACACATACACACAAAAATATATAGCCTATTAACAATATAAAGCGCCTGTGTGATTCGAATGTATCCAAAACTTCTAATTCAATTCAATTAAACGCTATACATATTTAAAATGTTTAATTTAAAGTGGGGAGTTTACGTTTGCGATTTCACATACTCAGACTCGAAATACGGTGATCATCCAATAGAATCAAACACAAGGCCGGAGGGTGTACATATTTTATTTGTAACGAAAGTGACCGTTGTCTGACACTAATAAGGGATATGATCCCTAACGCATTCGTTGCTTTTTTTCAGCGTGCCCACCACTCTTCTTCTCTTTTCTCCAACTGTTTTCTCTTTTACCTCACATTTTCGTGTTGTTGCTTAATTTCTGGAGGGCAGTGTATATCTACAACACACAAGTCGCAAATGATATGGAATATACTAGTCTACGAAAAATTGTTAATTCTACACGAATTTCAAACTTAAATTTAACTAATGAACTTCAAGATATCTTATCTTGGAACAATCTTCCGTCTGTCAGATAGATTGCTCTGCAAAGGACAATAAGAGAGTAAACGGAATGAGAGGATTCTGTTTTATTTTCCACGCAGCTTTCTTTCCCTTCCTCGATAAAAAAGCTAAACTGTTAAAAAATTACCTCAATGGGATTTGGATTAATAAAAGTTATAAATTTTCACGTCTACGGAGAAAAATCCACGCAGAATTCCCAGAGCCAAAAATTCACGCAGAATTTTCAAAATTCAAGGCGTTCCCGGTGAGTGGCCAGTGGCGTGACCAAGGGAAGGTTGGTGGGGTTCATAACCGCCCCTCGGTCCAATATTCCTAAAGAAAGAACGTCAAATGCGGGAAAAGATTGCAAAATGAGGACTGATTAATTCCAAGAAATAGTGTACGTAAACCTCCGCCTTTTTTAAAAAACTGGGCACGCTACTGTAAATAGCCACCCTATATCAAGAAGCTGTACAAACACTAACAGCACAACAAGCAAACCTTCCACGTCGCGTACGTCTTTTGTCTTGAGCCAAGCAGATCCAGTAATGGAATGAAGTAATAACATGAATAGATCATTGACCCTTATCAACAGGGGTGAGACAAGGTTTGGCAAAAAGCGGTAGCCGGTCGCTGACGCAGTACCCTATACTGTCGTCTACTCTTTTGACGGGAAGCCAGTAGAGTTATGCCTTTGGCTCTATAATCGTTGAAATACGTCAATAATTTCTGATCACTCTGTTTATTTCCACCGCCGACATCCGTGGCCATCTTTATGTGCAGGGTGAGTCTGAAATATGGCTACATGATTTAGGTAAATCTAGTGTGTTATTGTACAATCTAGAGAAAAATGGTGAATCGTACATTAAACTTGAAACTTATTTTTTTTTCATTTCAGATAAGAGTCACGCGCTCAAGCTTACGTCATTAGCCAAGATGGCGCTGAACATGCAGCAGCACGTTTCAGTTACATCATGGGCAGTTGCATACCAGAATGATCGTGAGACTGACGAGATGTGATTTTAACGTAATCCTGTTGCCATCGACTGTGGGAAAGTGGAGAAAACGACTGGCTTACATCAAATTGTTGTTTAGTGTAAGTCCATTGCGTGCTGTGTAGCCATATTTCTGACTCACCCTGTGCAGTGGGACCCATGAGTATTACCGTGCAAATTGTCCATGACTATTTTCATTAATTTCTCTGTTACATCCTATGTGTTTTTAAGCGATGAATTTTTATGTATGCTGGTGCAGAAGTTGTCAACAGCTTGTTTTGAGTTTTCTTTTAATTCTTGAAGCTCTTAGTGGGTCAAATAAAGTGCACGAACATGGTGATGGACAATTTGCACGGGTCCCACTGTACTACGAAGCTAGAAGTCTCAGGTTTGAACCTTGGCCAAGCTATAAATCGTCATGAATCTATTTCATCATTGTCGCCATAAACCCATGAGCTAGAAAAGCGACATAAAATAACCAAAATGGAAGGAAAGGAAGTTAGCTTCATTGTCGCTATTAATGAATGCTGGCGAAATATGCAAACGAAATAATCACATAACGGAACTTAAGAGACACAATGAACGCAATTCTCATAATGAGAGTAATATGGCGGCTAGTGTGTGCTCAAAGTGGAAAGAATAAAACAGAATAAACGAGAGTGAAAAGTGCTGCTTCCAAATGAAGGGGAAAGGGGAGAAAGCGTGTACGTATGGGTGTGGTGACGCACTTTACGTGTTAAGGCAAATTAAGTGTCTGGAGACCGCCCTCTCGCCTGACAAAAGTGGGCGTGCCCAGCCTCTTTAACCTTCACGCAATACACAGGAAAGGTGTCAGCTTGCCACCGGATCATAAGTAACTTACCTTTTTATTCCTTGGCGTCACCAACCTTCATTAGGCGGGTCCAAGGCCTCCCAGTTGCTTGAGGAATTCCAAAGGCATGGTATTATTCCAATTGCTCTGGAAGAAGAGAAAGAATTGCTTGGTTATCGTTTCATTTATCAAAAAATATAAGGTTATTAAACAAGCTATTTGCACTCGCCTCAAAACAAAAACGTTAATTACAATTTCAGTACTCGATTGATTGATTGAGTTTGTGTATTTAAGCCCACTTATGCACAGTAAGGCTAATCGGGACTGGACTTACAGTTTAAAGTGAGATCCGAACCACTATGTGCCTCCACCGGGTATCAAACCCGGGATCCCCTGATTACAATATGACGACGTTACCACTACACCATCAAAAGAAATACAGCGTGGAAAATGAAGTAATAGTATTAGTTCAAGTTGAAAATAAATATATTACTTTTGTAAAGATAACATATTGGATTGAATTTTGACCCCCTGGTTCGTAGCACATTACGCCAAGTATGGTACTCCAAGTAGGATACCATTTTCTTTGTCTCTTTCACAAATTCATCATTCATCCATATTGTTGTGGTTAACGCTAGAGGGAATAAAATGACTTAATTTTGACAAAAATCGAAAGTTACTTCTCGGAAAGGAAAAGTGTTACAGTAAATAAAGAAGCCGGAAATACAGATAATAAATATAATTTTTACTCGTGTAGATGGCAGCTACGTTTTTTTTACTACAACTGTACACAAAATTCATCTTATATCAGAATAACATTTAATATAGGCATATGTATGAATAACCATTTTTTGTTGCCTTCTGCAATTAAACAAATTAGTTGATATTTTTAGATGTCTTCATAGTGCATGTACATTTTTGTTGAACATTTCGGAAGTACTTAGTTAACAATTCTTAATTTGTTGAAGAACGTTGGTATAGCTATATTCAATTTATATCTGTACTTCATGTTGTATCTATTCTAGAAGAACTGGGTGAAAGGTGGTGTGTTATCAAGGGTGCCAGCAGAGGGGCCTTGTGGCACTTGCTCCACCGAAATATTAAGAATAACTTTATATAGTTCGAATGGTAAAATCGTAGCGTGTAAACATCTAAGGTGGTCTCTGACACCTGGCTTGATTGATATCGAACCCTGGACTCTTGATTACAAGGCAACGATGCTATCACAGCGCCACCGGGGATGATACCTGTTCTTCGTGAAAAAGTACAAAAAGACAAATAACTGTTTATCAACGAAGTGATGGATGCTTACAGATAGGAAGCAAGTCGAATCCAGTTTTTTTAAATAGTGGACTCATGTCTGAACTTGACAAAAACGCCAAGGTATTTTCAATTCAATTTCAAATCTATGATTTGTAAGAAAATAATAATAAAAGTAAAATATGAGTTATTGTGACTAAAGGGGAGGATAAGAAAAATCTTACTCTGCCCGTCAGTACTCGAAGTGGAAATTCCTAACTGGCGGATGCTTGTATGGATCAACATGGAGAACATAAAGTGGGTGGGGGATGCCTATGCATATTATTCGAATTGGGAGAGTTTCCTTAATTAGGGGGATAGCATCCCCACGTTCTCCCCATTTTAAACACTGCTGCCCCCCGCAAAAAAAAAAAATGTGCGGGTGCCCCCATTGGGTATTGTTCATAGTTTTCAAATATAATTAGTTAACATAGTCTAGTGAAGATTTAAATTGGCATTTTAGTGTATTTTGATAAAATCCTTTCAACTCCAAACTTCAACGAGGAATGCTACTGTTGGCTACAGAAGTGTAAAAACTGGGACAGGCCAAAGCTGGCCGAAAACCCTAGAGAGCTGCGTCGTCCACAGCCGCTAAGCCACCTTTCATCTCTGGAGAAATGGGTCTCCATAATTTATTGGCTATCGACTCTATACGAATGATCAATGTGCATAGTTTCCTTACCGCGAGGGTCGGTCACTGCACGCAGGCCTCGTCCGACGTGCGCGCGCGTGTGTGTATGTGTGGCGCATTATGCGTCTTTTGTTAGGTACATTCGCTACATAAATCATCGACTGCAACTTTATAGACGTCCGCAAGTAAAGCTTTGGGGAATGTCTGGGTAAAAAAGTGGACACGTGCAACGTGTACTTGCGTGTGCTACCGTGCGTGTGTGTTTGTGTGTATCGTTCAGTGTGGATTTGAGTCTTTTCTTTATGCAAATAACTTCCGGCCTGAGGTTTCGTTGCTTCTCCCCTCAAAGATATATTTTTCAGCTCTCGTTATTGTTACGTGTACAGTGACTGTCGACCCAACATGCACGTCAAATATTACAATGTTAAACGTGATTCGCTTTGTATATTCAGATTGTGTGTATAATCCATTTGCAATCTACAGTGCGCATACGTTTATCGAGACTATTTTAAGAAGTGCGCATGTGCTGACTGCCGCGCGTGCGCCGGCTGGACGAGTCCAGTGGCAAAATAGGAGTGAAACCAAGGGCGGCCGAATGAGGGACAGGGAAAGCACTTGCCCCTCCCGAGATATCTGCAAGAAGTTAATGTAAATCGAATGGAAAATTTGTAGCGAATTTTATTACAAATAATATTGTTTTCTGCAATTTACAGACTGTCAGTTACAGTAATTAACTACTCTGTCCAACAAAATAAAGAGAGGCCGTTTTTACCAGAGCATTACAATTTACAATCATGTTGTCTGCCGTAACTAGGGGTGCGCGGGACGGGATAGGGAAGGAAATGTTAATAATCCTGATGTTCGGGACTGAAAAAATTCTCCATTAGCAGGTGGTAACCTTGTAATCAAGGGATTCTGTGTTCGATACCAGTGGAAGCGCATAGTTGCTCGGATTCCACTCTAAACTGTAGGCCCATTCCCGATTAGCCTACCTGTGCATAAAGTTTACTTAAATTTAAAAACTCAAACTATATAAGTTATTGTGATACAATTGACAAAAAGTAAGTTTTGAGGGTCGAACTTGGATAAACCGTGGCCATGCATGTTAGAAGTCCATGTTTTAACATGGATACAATATTTGAAGTTCAAAGAGAAATCTGAACCGCCGAATGCCCTTCAAACGGGAATCGATTCTGGAACTCCAATTTCGTCTGGCGACAATGAGTGTGTATGGGCGAAAGGACAAGCTGAACTGATATGTCGCTCTCAGGACAAAAAAGGAGGGAAATAAAATAAAACAGAAACTGAAAATGAGATATAGAAAGTGACTCGGGGAGACAGAAAGATACAGATGGTAAAGAAGAGAAACAGAAACGATAAACTATGGGGGGGGGGAAGGAATATAGAAATAAAGAAAGAAATAAGAATCGGGGTGAGATAGAAAGTGCGGAGGATGAGAAATAAAAAAGACAGAAATGTGTGTGTATGTAAGAAAGATATGGAGACAGGCAGAACCAGGTAGAGAAATAAAGTGATAGAGAGCAACAGATGGCGTGAGAGAGAAAGAGAAGGTGGGAGAGAGAGATAGAGGCGGGCAGAACGAGGAGGAGAAATAATTGATTGATTGAATCAGGTTATTTTACTTCGCTTCTCTTCTTCTTTTGGCTAATCGCGTAGATGAGGATGAGCCATGATATGAAATTGATGAAGGGACACTAAAAATAGAGAGAGAGAGAGAGAGAGAGAGAGAGAGAGACAGAGATAGAGAGGGAGTAACAACTTAACACACATTTTTTAACTCAAAAAAAGTTTGAGAATCTTTCTGTTGTTCTCGACAGTCTGCGATTTGATTTTGATATTTGTTATTAGCGTGCCTTTTCTGCCCCTTTTGTTTCATCTGAGTGATGATACGAATGAAATTGATAATGGGGATACTCACAAAGAACACCTATAGGCCTACCCAGGCCGGGATTCGAAATTGGGACTCCTGGCGTCGTAGCGCACTGTTCTAACTAACCACTTCGCCACGGCTCGACAGTCTTTGTTTCAGAAGTTGGAAGAGAGAACATTTTCTCTGAACATTTCAATTTTGTCACCTTCTAATTTAACATTGGTAAAATTAAATTCAGTGTGCTATTTCATAATATTTCTCCATTGTCTTTGCAAACTACATCGATTCACCCGTCTCCAATAATAATTCCAAACTCCTCCCAAAAATAGAGCTTGTATACCAACCTTATTCCCCACACGATTTCACCATCATCACGTTGAAATCTCTCAAAAGAATAATTCATACTGTACTTCACATCCACCACAGACCTAAATAAACCCAATTACTCCCTCACTCCTTCAGAAACTCTCATATGCGAAAGTAGCTACGTTTCAGAGCTTTCAGCGAGCTACGAATGAGTCCTTCAGGCCCCGGTGCCTTCCTTATATAGACACATCCCACGCGACGAAACTTTAGTTATCTGTAACCTGCAACGTCCTGGCTCTTGGTTTATGCAGCCTGATAACATCATCCTCCCCTCACTCGAAGCTAAGTCGTCGCGTGACAGAACGTTGAAGGAGAGGAGATAAGGTAGGCCGAGCCTTTTTAACTTTTTTCCCCCCACTCCTTATTTTTGGGAGTACACAAGCTTATTAGCAAAAAAGCATGAGTACATTATCTGGAAAGTGTAGTGTTGCTCTTGTTCCGTGCAGGAAGCTTTTGCTTGTTTGGAGAAGGTACTCTCATTTTTCTACCTCTTGAAGACCGATAATCGCGACGATGATTGATAGATTACTTGAAGTCGCCCTTCAGCCACTTTTGGCTAATCGCGACGATGGGAATGAATGGAAAATCACAAACATATATCGGCGGATCAAAGCCAAAACTATGAATGCGCTAATGCCAGATAAAAGCATTTTACGAGGGTCACTATTTATATTTTGAGCCTTGGCAACACTGATTGAAGTTAGGCGCGATTTGACGTTTGCACGAATCGTCTGGCATTATTGACCATAACGTACTTCAAATGTTTTGTCAATAGCTTCATTTGTGTTGTTTATGTTGCCTTGGAGATTGCGCGACAACAATAAAATGGAATTAACTCGTGAACATTTTCGTGCGATGATTTTTTACGATTTTCGACGTGGATTATCAAGACAAGAGTGCATCGATCAACTTACTTCCACATTTGGAGATGAAGCCCCATCCTTTGCCACTGTGAAACGCTGGTATAACGAATTTAATCGTGGCCGCCATTAGCTCACCGACGAAATTCGCGAAGGTCGTCCAAAATCAGTTGTTGTTCAAGAAAACATTGATGCTGTGCAAAACCTAATACTGCAAGATCGTCATGTGACATACTGTGAGATTGAGGCAACCATAGGCATTAGTTCCACCAGCATATATAAAATATTACATGATAATTTAGCTGGAGAAAGGTATGTTCTCGTTGGATCCCACACAATTTGACAAAAACTCAAAAAGACGCTCGCTTCAATTGGTGCAAAAAAATGCTCAATAAATACAATCGTTGTGCTTCAAAAGACGTATATAAGATTGTAACAGATGACGAATCATGGATATATGCATATGAGCCGGAACGTAAACAGCAGTCGACTGTATGGGTGTTTCAAGATGAACCCAATCCAACAAAAGTTGTTCGCGCTCGAAGCACATCGAAACAAATGGTCGCCTGTTTTTTCGGGAAAACTGGCCATGTGGCAACTGTGCCTTTAGAGGAACGTAGAACAGTCAACTCTGAATGGTACACAACAATTTGTTTGCCAGAGGTCTTCGGTCAAATATGGAAAACAAACAAACGCCGTCGGATCATTCTTCATCAAGACAATGCCAGCTGTCACACATCTCGTCTAACAACCGACTTTATGAACAGTCAAAAAATCGAATTGATGGGTCATCCGCCGTACAGTCCTGATTTGGCACCCAATGACTTCTTCTTGTTCCCGAATGTCAAGAACAAATTGCGTGGACAACGATTTTCGTCGGCGGAAGATGCCGTTGATGCGTTCAAAAATCATATTATGGAGGCGTCTCAAGAAGATTGGAAAAACTGCTTTGACAAATGGTTCGAACGAATGCAAAAGTGTATTGACCATAAAGGAGAATACTTCGAAAAACAATAAAGCAGTTTTCAATGCCAAATTCCTGTTTTTTCATTTGTGACGTAACGTGTGTGTGATCAACAGCGATCGCGTAAATTGATCAATGGAAACGACTGGGCCGCGATCGCGTACAAGGTAAATAATAATCTTAACACACACACTTCACGCCACAAACATTTATCCTCTTGTGTCGTACTTCCTGCACCGTGCCGCGAGAGTTTACGGGAAGCACGCACAAGAAGCACGAGACAAAAAGGAGACCCTGGAATAAAGAAACTTATGAGTTATGCACGGTTATGCAATAGTTTCGAAGGGATTCACCAGCGGATAGCAGTGCTTGCCTTCTCCGCTGTAATCTATGTTCTATGGTTACGTTCTCCCGATGTAATATCCTTTCTCCTTTTCCAACGTTGCCAAAAGCGTACTCCAACAATTGTTCTCTAACATTAACTTCAATTGGAGTTTTCAACCAGTCCCACCTTTTGTAAATCTTACTATTTTAGTGTACGTAACCAAGGCAAAATTAAATGATCTTCACAATTCAATTTTAACATATATATATATATATTCAAAGTTCTGAAACAATACACTTTGTGAGTATGCACAATCTCCAACAACTAAAGTTGGGAAACGATTTTAACAATCAACGTAACTTTAACAATAACCTGCGCGTCCTGCGCGCTATTTCAATCTTCTCGCGCAACTTCCATTCTTTTAATTAACCAACTATGAGCATGCTCCTAAAATACAGTGTAAATCACAACCTTATTCTTTGATGGAGCGAGACACCACGAATAGTTGGCGTGAACCTAAACGTGTCTCTAAATTACCTTAAAAGTACAATTTGCAAAATACAGCGTATCCCGCTATTTCTTTTGTTTAAACCCAAAAATGCCTTTTTTTTTTGTTTTATACTAGTAGTACAAGTGGCCCGGTACCAAGTCATCATTTGGAGCTCGAACCATCATTTGGAGCTCGATCGCCTTAATGGATTTCTCTCGTAAGGCATGTGTTGCCAACTCCTTACCCGAAAAAATCACCAAGATTATGACGCTCGTCGTAGCTTTTTATGATGTACATTTTGAGGGCAGAGTTGACATCACTTTGGGTTTACTGTAGCCTTTTATGAAGGGGGGGGGGTTTATTGCCCTCTGTTTGCATCTGGCAACACTACCGTAGATTGACAGTGTTGTTAACCTACTGGGTTTTTTCACTGTAAATTTTCATCAAAGGACCTGAGGGGTCCATGTATTTTTTTATGTCTGGCAATACTGTTGGGGGGCCTAGTGTTGGCGACACTGTGGGTTTTTACTGTAGCCTTTTATGAGGGGGGTCTATTGCCCTCTGTTTACATCTGGCAATTTTATTGGATGTTTTGTTTGAGGCTCGAAATTATTATTTGAGGCTTGAAATTATCATTTGATGCTCGTCGGTGTTGCCTACCCACTCTACAAAAATTCTACTATATCGTAACAATATGATTTTTCACTGGCTAAGCTAACCTACAAATAGGAATTGGCGGCACTGACTTATAAACCAACTGGGTCCTCTTGGCATGTTTTTTCATGATGTGTTGCTAGGCTATTGAGCATCTTGGCGTATACAATGTATATATTTTTGAGGGGGAGGGGTTATAGCTTTTTACGCTGTACGAATACTGGAAGCTTGACAGTGACAACCAACAGAGTAGGTAACACTAGTTTCTGACAGTGAATTTAAAATAAAATATTAAACAAAATACATGAGTAAGCACTGTGATTACAAATAGTACCAGTGTTATGCCCCCCCAACTCCAACTGGACAACTGGGGAAAATAATTGTACAACAATTTGTACCTAATTGTACAATACTTGTACCTAATTGAGAGAGCCTTCCCGCAACTTACTTCATGCACAATTTATATGATTTTACAACTGTGAAAAGAAAGCATATGTGTTCTGTATGCACACATTCATTCTTATTTTTCGAAGTTGAATGGAAGCACATGTTTTTTTACGCTCTCGTAATACTGACCTTGCCCCAGTGATTTTAAATTGCTTCCATCCGGTTTTTTTTTCTGTGTTATTTCCGCATGCACGCAACATTCGCTTTCAATAGTTTAATGAAATACAGAAGGAGTGTTAGTTTAGCAGGTTCCGAGTTTACAATTTATTAAATTAAACAATAATTTATGTAAGATTATACTTGTACTTACCGAACACAAAATAATAAAAGCACATGTGAATCTTTGCGTGTGTTCAATGTTATATGACGACTGAGTAAAAAAATAATGTTGACTCCCCGAAAGATAAAAGTTCCCGGTTCGATATCAGATGCATGCAAATTTTATGTTTTGCTCTCCAAAATCTTGATTTTTATGTTTGTGCTATTTGTCATACAGCAGAGGAGAAGAGGGGAGAGGGCAGGGGAGGGGGTACTATTAGCGCCATCTATTAGCAAACAATAGAAATAAAAAGTAGCGTCAAACTTTTTCAACACCCAAAAATTTTAAACGTCCTCGCGTAGTAATACGATCTAGCTGAAGATGTTTAAAAGAGTACTCTTAGTCGACGAAGCTAATTGCTAGGGCCCATATATTGCTAAAATGTTATTTGATTTGCATATTTCTCATACCGCCATATGTTGTTCTAGTTGACTTCTTCCAAAAAAAATGCTAATTAGCGAGAGTTAATTAAGCAAGGCAAGTAAAAGAAGCAAATAGGACAATATGTGGCGGCGTGGAAATATGTAAAAATTCGATTCAGAGGTGGATCGAATTAAAATTGGGGGATATTTTGCATTTTTTCCCTATAATGTACAAAACATTTACCGTACATAATCTTTTCCATTTACAACAGTATAAAATAAGAGGAATGTGTGACAATATCCATATTAATTAGGAAGGTATGTTGTATGCTAGGTTAGCTAATTGTGTCTTCACTGTATAGAGGAAAGATGGAAAAAGAGAGCTCTACAAAAACTAACGCTCTTAACAATATTGTACGCCCCGTGAAAATTATATATAAATAAGGCATAAACGTATTATCTGCTTTCATGTCAGATTTTCCCGACCTGTGAGCTGTAGTGTTTAGGTGACAAGCGACGCGCTCAAATATAATACCGTTGACAATATTGAACGCCCCGTGAAAATTATATATAAATAAGGCATAAACGTATTATCTGCTTTCATGTCAGATTTTCCCGACCTGTGAGCTGTAGTGTTTAGGTGACAAGCGACGCGCTCAAATATAATACCGTTGACAATATTGAACGCCCCCGTCGTCGCCTTGTAGTCAAGGGGTCCCGGGTTCGATACCCGGTGGAGGCACATGGCACAGTGGTTCGGATCCCACTTTAAACCGTAGGTCCAGTCCCGATTAGCCTTACTGTGCATAAAGTGGACTTAAAACATCAACTCAAACAAATATTGAACGCCCCGTGAAAATTACATATAAATAAGGCATAAACGTATTATCTGCTTTCATGTCAGATTTTCCCGACCTGTGAGCTGTAGTGTTTAGGTGACAAGCGACCTGCTGAAATATAATACTGTTGACAATATTGTACGTATATTGTATTGTATAGGAGACTAGAAGCATATAATTTGGCGAAAAAAAACCCAAATAAGATCATAGAAAATAGTTAAAAAAAAGTGAGCAATTATATTTTGCATTGCACAGCATTTGGTATTAAATAACATACCCCCAAAAAATCTCTGCATTATGCGTTCTGTAAAAAATTGCCCTACGTGCCAAATTGGTGTGTCAAGTCAACATTTTCAAAGGCACTGTCGTACTTGTGTGCCGGGAAAGCGAATATGTGCAACCAAACTGTGCTCTAAGTGTGGAAAAAATATTTCTATTGACAACTTCAAGCGACACCAGCTTACTTGCAAGAGCACTGGAACATCTCTACCGCAACCTTCCAAGCGAAAGGTAGAAGTAACCTCCCTCAATGCATCGCCACCTGCCAAACGCGTCAAGCTGGCGAAGAAAGCAGACCGATTTGCGTTTGAGCATTTATTAGAAGACTTTAACATAACATCAGACAGCTCATGCGATGTGCGTAGTTTTCTGGAGAGCGAGCGAGCTAAGATAATATCCATCCTCAACGATGCATTGGCTACATACTCCACTAAATTCTATGCTGTGCTATGCTGCAAGTATAAGAAACCATCTGATGAAATATATAAATTCTTCCATGCGACAAAAGCAAAAACACTGCATCAGGCAGATATCACTGACCTCGACAGCATCTACGACAAGTTTGTCGAGGAGTTTGTGGCAAAGCACGAGGAGCATCAGGCTAAAGGCTCGGGCGGTTCGCTGTGTGGCGACCCCCACGAACTTTGTCTGACGCTTAGCAAGTTCCTGCCACTGGCAGGGTCTAGCTATATTGCCCTGCCACCCGAGGTTGAAGCAAGGAAAGCTGTTCTCAATATTCAGAACAAAGACACCAAATGCTTCCTCTGGTCGGTGCTGGCAGCATTGCACCCTGTTCACTGGAAAAACAGTCCATGCCGTGTTAACCACTACACGCAGTATGAGTCGGAACTGGAGGATGCAATGGCCGGGATTGCCTACCCTGTAGAAGTCTTGCATATTCGCAAGTTTGAGGTTCGTGCTCGTGACTTGTTGGGCCTGCAATTAGCCATCAATGTTTACGGTCTCACCGAGAACAAAAATGAGGTCCATCCCATCCGGGTGAGCAACGTGAGCAACAACAACAAGGTACGAGAAATCAACCTCCTGCTCATCAAGGACGAGACCCATCACCATTACACCCTTATCCGTTCCCTCTCTCGGCTTGTTTCGACCCAACGGAGCAGTGATAGTCGCCACGTCGAGGTGTGTCGCAGGTGCTTGGCTACATTTAATAATCGAGAACAGCAGGGTTACCGGCGCATCAGAGGTCCCAACATTGCTGCTGAGAAGCTAGCTCGCCACATGTTCTACTGTGGTACCAACGAGCCTGCACGAATTATCCTGCCCGAACCTGGTGCAGTAGAGTGCTTTCGCATGCACAGTGCTATGGTGAAGCATCCTGCCTATATTGTAGCAGACTTCGAGGCCTTTCTTCAACCTCTGTCTAACTGCGAGCCCAACCCCGAAACATCCTCTACCATTCCTTTCCAAATCCACGAGGCCTCGAGTTACTCCTATGTTGTGGTGTGGCGAGACCAACATATTGCCTCCGAGCCCTATGTGTATCGCGGTCCCGACCCGGTCAAACACTTCCTGGAGAGAATGCAACAGGAAGCCATCAAGATAGGGAAGGTGCTGCTGGCCCCCAAGCCCATGCTGCCTCTGTCTCCGGAAGAAAAGCATCAGCACGAAATGGCTCTAAATTGTCCTGTTTGCAACTCGGTCTTCACTGACGATAACAAAAAGGTCCACCACCATGACCATTATGGGACCGGAAGCTACATTGGCCCGTGGTGCAACAAATGTAAATTGAGAGCCAGGGACCCGCGCTTCATACCGGTCTTTTTTCACAATGGCTCGGGATATGATTTCCATCACTTGGTTACACATCTAGGGTACGACAATGCGAGAATCAATGTCCTGGCGCAGAACGAGGAGCGTTATATTAGCATCAGCAAGTGGGTGCCGATCCCCAACTCAAGCAAGAGCATCGAGCTTCGGTTCCTCGACTCTCTGAGGTTCCTCCAGGCAAGCCTCGATGCTCTTGCTGGGAAGCTCAGAGACGACCAACTAGCCATTACCACATCAAGTTTCCCGAACTTAGATGTCGCACTCATCAGACGTAAAGGGGTCTACCCCTACGAATACGTCACAGACCCTTCCAAGTTCGAAGAAGAGTTGCTGCCTCCCCAGGATAAGTTCTACAGCCAGCTGAGAGGTTCTGGTATTACCGACGAGGAGTACAAGCATGCTCAGTCTATGTGGGTCGAGTTGGGTTGCCGAACTTTCGGTGATTACCACGATGCATACCTGAAGCTTGATGTGACGCTTCTTGCCGATGTGTTCCAGGCGTTTCGGGCGACTGCGATAAACATTTACAACCTGGACCCTGTATATTTTTACAGCCTTCCTGGACTGGCATGGTCGGCCATGCTCCTGCTGACTAAAGTTAAACTTTCACTTATCTCCGATAATGATATCATGCTTTTCATCGAGAGAGCTATCCGGGGCGGCATGGTCCAAGTGTCGCAACGCTTCGCACACGCCAACAATCACCACATGGCCACTGGTTACGACCCCTCCCAACCATCAAGCTACATCATGTACACTGACGTGAATAATCTTTACGGGCACTCCATGATGCAGCCACTCCCAACAGGACAGTTTGAGTGGGCTGACCCCTCCAACTTCGACATCGAAAAAGAGTGCGACGAGTTTGGGTTTTTTGCCGAGGTGGACCTTGACTTCCCCGAGAAGCTGCAGGATACATTCTGTGACCTTTCGCCTGCTCCGGAATTGAAGTGCCCACCTGGCTCGGATCAACCGAAGCTCGTCATGGACTTGGAGCCCAAAAAGCGTTATGTGCTACACTACCGGAACCTCCAGTGGTTAATGCAGCAAGGGGTCTCGGTCAAAGCAGTTTACGGCGTGCTCTTGTTCAGGCAGTCTCCATGGTTGAAGCCGTACATCGAACTGAACACCAAACATCGCACTGATGCCACTTCGGAACTTGATCGCGATTTTTTCAAATTAATGAACAATGCGGTATTTGGGAAGACCATGGAGAATGTGCGAAATCGCGTTGATGTGAGGTTGGTGACGAAGAAAACACAGTGTCGTCGACTTGTTGCAAGCCCACTGTTCAGGTCTCGAACAATTTACAACGAACAGATGTCTCTGATTCACATGAACCGGGGCAAGGTGCTACTCAACAAGCCCATCTATGTGGGAGCTGCAGTTTTGGATCTGAGCAAGTTGTGCATGTTCGAGACATATTACGGCATACTACGTGCACACTACAACCACAATATCTCGCTCCTCTACACAGACACGGACAGCTTGGTATACCATGTTCGCACGGCCGATGCATATGGTGATATAGCCAAAGTTCCAGCTCTTGTCAAGCTCTTCGACACATCGGGCTATCCCCAGCTAAACCGGTATGGAATTCTGCCCCGGAACAAAAAAATACCCGGCAAACTCAAGGACGAGAAAGACGGGGATGTGATTGTGGAGTTTGCTGGACTTCGTGCCAAAGCCTATGCGATCCGGGCTGAGGGTTCAGTAACAAAAAAGGCAAAGGGTGTAAGCAGGCAAGTGGTTCGGGAGCACCTCAAGTTTGAGGATTACCTCGAGTGCCTCAGAACAAAATCGCCCATTCTACAAAAAGAGCATCGTATCCAAAGCGTCGATCATGTGCTTACAACTAATATTGTCAGGAAAGTTGCTCTGGATGCACACGACGACAAGAGGTGTATTCTTGAATGTGGGGTCCATACACTTCCGTGGGGCCACTATCGCCTCCAAACTAGTAAGGCCTGCCCAGAGTGCAACAAAAAGTAATAGGCAATGCGAAAAAAAAAAAACAATTTTAATTTACTTCCACTTCCTCGATTACATGCATGCATGGCACAGCAAAATTAAACTTCTGGAAACTGCTAATTGCAATTTGTACTTATATATATAAAATTCCACATTTCTTATTGTGTGCTATTTTTTTTTATTTATTTAAAACTGTTCAGTCACTCTTTCATTCTTGACGTCATACACAAATGTTTTCTCTGCAATAAGAATGACACTGCACAGAGTATCTGCAGGCAAGGCATCGTGGAACTCGCAGACGATCTTGATGTTGGTACGATCGTTGACCACCACTTGCTTCCTCTTAGATGTGTTGATGACGGTCATGGGTCTCCGTGCTTTGAATTCGCTGGGCGCGTAGTACACGTCCACGCTTCCCTCGGTCACGCGTTTGTAAGCCGTGTAAGCTTCGTAAAGTTTGAGGTAATCGTCTTTGGTCATGTCGAGGTTGTAATTCTCGCGCGGGAACACTTCGTTTCTACCGTTCTTCAGATAAACGTTCTTGATCTTGCAGTCGTCGAACTTGCTGGAATCTTTTTCCTGATCGTTATCGCGTCCGGTCTGAAAGAGCACTACGACGAAATCTGGCATGTCGAACTGTATGTTGTTGAACTGTGTCGTCACGTCGAATTCCATGTGACTTCCCGACGCCATCTTCTGCACGCACTGGTAACCGTGAAAGTGAATCGGCACCTGCGGACTTTTCAAGATCTCCGCTTTGTACTTGAGGGCGTAGTTCGTTTCGTATTCCACCACCGGCATTCTCAATTCCATGCTCCGGATGACGCATTTCGCTGCTTCGGGTAAAGTGTTGGCTATCGGCGTGGTGCCGTCCGGACCCAAAGTAGCGTATCGCATCAGTGCGTCGTTGTCGTTGGCCGCTCTTCGAAACGTGATCCTCAGTCCTCCCTTCCACATGATCTCCTTGTAGTCCGAGAAGAAACCAGGCAGCAGACGCATGGGAAAGAGCACCGTGTGACTTTTCGTCGATATTTTGGTCCCGGCTTCGAATCCCCCGGCCTGGTAGTACGCTGCGTCCGTTTTGGATAATTTCAACGTTCCCACTGCCGTCGACGTGATGCCTGGATAATCTATTCTGTCGATGACGGTGTTGTGTTTCCTCACCTCCACCTGCGAGAACAGGTGAGGCACGAAGTTGTCCACGAGTATCAAGTTTGCTGCTGCGGGAAACGCGTCTCCGCTTTCTTTCTTCACCACGTCGAATTGAAGGTAGAGGTCCGCTCTGTGAGGATGAATAAACCCGTCGCCTACGTCCACGTCGTATTCGATCTCCCTGTTCGCTTCGTTGAGATTGGCGAACGTGCGACGGTTGGGAGGGAAAGATTGCAATTCGTAACTTTCGATTTGCTCCATTTTACATGTATGGTTATTTATTATACGTTGATCTCCACGATGGCAGTAGTTGTTGCACCTGCGAAATCCACCACGTCTCCTTTCTCGTTCGTTACTACCAACTCTATGTCGTCTATGCGGTTGCGGCATACTGGAAAATAGATCGGCGAAGAGGGCGTGTAGATGATCGGTTCCATGAATTCGGAACTTGGTTTGAAAGTGGCTATGATTCCCGTCTGCTTGTGACTTCCTAATAATCCGTCCGAAGATTTCGTGATCATACCTTCCGCCACGTTGCAGTGTACGTTCAGAGTCTCTATGGCCAAAAATTTAGGAATGTTGGTTGCTACGTGCTTGATGCCAGCTTCGAGTTTGGTGTCGTTCTCGAAACCTAAAAGTTCTCCTATGGTGCCCAGGTCCACGGTCTCCGTCGCCGACAGGATTTCCACTCTGTGCGTGACCGAATTTTGAGAAAGGTATGTGCCTTTGGGTAATTGAGCTTGCAAAGTGGAAAGATTGTATTGTCCTGGCGTGACGACGATGTGTTCGCTTCCGACGCTAATTTTGTTGTTGTGCTGCGTAACATTGGGTATGAGGTACATGCTGTTGAATGCACGCAGAGCCACGGATTTAGGATAGACGATGTCGTCGTGCAGCGTGAGTTTTAAGATTGAAGATTCGCTCGTGAGATGGAACACGCCCATCCTAGTGATGCTGTTTGAGGTTCCACAATGCTTTCTGGAAATCCTCGATCGTAGGGTTATTTATTTTAGAGAGAAACGCGAGCACGGAGAGGCAGAGATGACCGCAGTTCACGTCTCCGAAATTTTGAATGCGTTCGTCGTTGTAGTATATAGAGGTTTTGTTCGTTTTCAGATAATAGACTAAATTTGTAGGTGGAACACCTCCGAAAGAATCGAAAACGAATGCTTTATCATCATTTTTGTGGTAACATATCCAATGCGTGCCTGGATTTTCTTGACCGTCCAAGTTGACTACTCCGCATTCTCTTCTTTTAACGCTTGAAGGTAACGAGTCGGACATGAAAACTCCTCTGAAGTGTTTGATTCGTAACGGTCCGATCAGAGATTCAATGTCTCGGTTGGTGAGTGCTTCTGTTTCTTTTTTTTAAACTTCTTCATCACGCCCTTCCCCTTCTTCTCCATGGCCAGGTTGTGACGTTTCTGTTCTTCCAATTCGGCCTTGTTCTTCTTCGAGTCGATGACGGTTTTCGCGATGGCGGCACTTCCGCCGGCCAAACTTCCAACGGCCCCCAATGCTGCCAGGATGGCCGGGATGCTGAATATGAAGCCTCCGATCTTTTGCTGTTTCCGCGAACGCTGCAATCTTTTCAATTGAGGTGTGCTGAGCAGCAATTTCATTCCATGTCCTTTCGACAAGCAAGAACGTTTCTTCTCGCGTTGTTTCTTGGTGAGTAACCCATCGAGGGCACCTAGATTTTTAAGATTGGAGTATGGTATCTGGTACACGACACCCTTGGGCTTCATGTTGATGCTCTATGTGTTATTTTCACGGTATGTTATTTATATATATATTCTGAGATTTTTCTTGTGTAGTTTTTTTACGGTATGTTATTTATATATAAATATTCTGAGATTTTTTTTTCACGGCCCCGCAGTCGCTACACAAATTCTATTACGTGCTTCGTTTTCTTGCCAAGAAGTTCCTTTGTCCCCTTGTACACGATTCGAGTTTTGTTCTCGATTAAAATAGATAGCTTCTCGTCGCATAACATGTTAGCGTATCGATCTGGTAAAAATAGACTGTATTGTGCGTTGAGCAACAGGCGTACCTTGGGACCATACTGGGTAGAAACGATTGAACCGGAAGTTATCGTGTAAGGTTTGTCGACTTCCAATTCCTGAATTTTTACATACTCAACTGACAAATTTAGCATTTGTTTTAATGCTTGGAGATCACTTATTTTTTCGGTCGTCATATCAAAAAAAATTTCAGAGTGTTAGAGAGAAATTTAATTGTTTTTCACGATGTGTGTTATTTATATATACCGAAGATTATTTTTTTTTCACGATGTGTGTTATTTATATATCAAGTTTTTTTTGGCACGTATATATATTATTATTTTTTTAACAGAGGAAGAAAGTCCGTGCTTCGGAAAACGCGATGATGTGCGTAATGATATCTTCCTTCTCCTGCATAGACTTGTACCAATCATCAGTATACCGTCTTCTTCCCTGCATCGCCTCGTGCAGTTCCTCCGATCTCTCGTTCAATTTTTCCCCTGCAGCCGAAAGCAGAATGTTGAGATCACTGCACCTCAGGCCGCTGATCCCCCGAAGATGGTCCTTGAGAACCATTTCACAAGGGATGCGAAATTCCGGCGTCGTTCTTGCTATGATTACAAGTTTCCCTACATCTCCGTTAACTGCCTTTTTGAATATTTTAGATAGTAGCTCGGGTGGCAAATCAGTTATGCAAGCCATGTTGTTTTTTTTTACTGTATGTTATTTATATACCCCACCCCAATTTTTGTTTCGTGTTCATGGCGATGGTGGTGCCTAGTGCGGCGACCCGTTCACCCAACGATGCGTCTCTGCTCACGAACCTTTCGAAAGCTGCGTGCTCTAACTTTCTGTCTGCTTCGTGACGTGCGTCCAGATCCGTCTGCGTGGTGTTGTAGGCGATGTCGTGATCTTTGCATGCCGCGTCCAACGGATTCACACCCTTGTCTCCTCTCTCCAATCTTTTCTCGAGTTTGGTACCCGGTCCGCAGTACTGGTAGCCCGGTAGATGCATCTCGAAAGGTAACTTGTTGATGATGTCGTTCACGAGTCCCTTTCCTTCGGCCACGTTCCAAAATTTCGGAGGCAGCGTGTTGATGATTTTGATCAGGTAACCTATGCCCTTGTCATCGTTCACGATGAAGTTGGAAAGTTTCGTGCTGATCATGTCCACGATGCCAACCTTCTCGTTGTAGAAATTACGATTGCCTGCATTCTCTTCGCCGGCTATCACCAACAATCGGTCCACGAGTTTCCTAACGTCGTCCACCCAAACGAATTCTTTGGGTAACGTGTTGTAGCGTTTGACGCCGCTGCCCGTTTTGACCTGGTTCCAAATCGGTTTGATGAGATTCCTGTACTTCTCGCCGCTGCTCGATTTCACCCTATTCTGCGTGGCGTCGTTGTTCTGGTACAAGGCATCCGTCATGATCAGAATTTCCTTGTAACTTTGGTAATCTTCGTCGGTGTAATCTTTCGGCTGCTTTTTGGCAACGAGTTCCCACAGTCCCACCGTACCCGGATACCTGGTCCAACTATCCTTGTCGCCTAAATTGACTTTAATGTCGTTGCCTTCGAAGGTCACCTTCGATTTCCCAATCTTCCACACCACACCGCCGCCTTCGCTGGTTTCCATGCTGGGATACAATCCGAACACTTCATCCTTGTCGAATTTCCCCGTACTCAGGTAGTCTCGTGCCAAAGGTCCCAACTCGATTTTATCCGAAGACGACGACGTGCTACCAATGGCTCGACGTCGTGCCGGTGCATCCTTCAGTTCGAACGGCGTCGAAGGAATGCTCGAAATGGGTGTGGGTACGGCATAACTTTTAGCTGCGAGCGGTACGAGTTCGTTGATCAAATTTTTATTTTGTTCCGTGACACTTTTAATTTCTTTACCTAGATTGCTGATGGCATCGATCACGGGTTGATCCTGACGTTTCTTCTCTTCGTAGAATCCACGATTCTCGGATTTCCAACCTTTGAAGCGTTTCGCGAGGTAATCGCGAAGCTTGAGATTTTCGTCCTCGATTTTTCGTTTCGTCATGACGTTATTTATACACGTCGTTTCTCACAACGTTGCAACGTTTAGAAAGTCGTTGATTTTGTTTCTGTATTTTCCGTCGTTGGGTTTCCTCGTCATGTCGATCGTCGCGAATCCGAAATCGTCACTGTTCCAGCAAGTAGAGCAGCAGCGTTCCGAAAATTGATTGTAGTTCATGTCTCCGCCTACGTAGTCATCGTACGCATGCTTGAGGTTGGTGTGATCTTGACGAAACAAACATATGAAATTAGCGTTGTCGCGCACTAACTGTTTTGGAATTTTGGAAAACGTTTGAGCTAGGTAAAAACAATCCATTCCTTTGTGACGACCTTGCGTGAAAAAGTTGCGAATTTCATTTTGATTTTCCAGGATGGCATCGTCGAACACAACAACTGAATTTTCACGACAATCGTCGAGTGGTTTTATTTCCGAGGCGAACGTTGCAATGTCCAGACCATCGTACAGTTTCATCAGTTGCTGGTATTTGGATTGCTCCAAACTTTTCGAGAACACGTACAGGTGCCTGTTCTTCCAATCTAACCAATTCGGTGCGAGGAGAAAATTGTCCACGAGCAGTGTCGTTTTCCCACACCCCGAAGGACCTACGATCAGACAGCGGATGCTGTCGGGAAGCAACTTGCCGTTCTTTTTCTTCGTTTGACTTTCCGGATCCGGTAGACGCTTCACCACGTTCCACGTACTCACAAGATCACTTCGTCCGCGTCGATCCAACTCTTTTCCGGAAGTCCCAGCCATTTGACAAACAGTTTGTCACCTTTCCTACGCAATACTTTCTCGATCAGGTACGTGTCGGGGTGTTTTGTTTTAGAGAGTTCCTCTTCGTAAAATCTTCCTTTCAAAATCTCGCCGCTACTATCTTTTATTATATACGTGTGTCGGTTTCCGGGTAGAACTCGAACCACCGTAAAGAGTTCCGTGCTCCAATTTTTTGTGAATCCCTTCTCGAAGGTGCGTTTGAATTTGCTGATCCTCACCTGGTCTCCAATTTTGTATTTAGCTTTTTTTGTCGTGGGTGTGTACTTTGGACAGTAAACGGTAGAAATTAAACGCTGCTCGTCGGACTTGGTAACGTCAACTGGCTTCATGCCTATCGTTCTGTGTACCGTATCATTATAGGTGTCGACGAGTTCCGGCAGGATGTCGACCCATTTGTAATTTCCCCGAAGCGTGAATCGTTTCCACATGTGTGTTTTCAAGGTTCGATTGAATCTTTCCACGATGCTGGCTTTGATGTGACTGAAGCTAGAATAATGTCGAATCTTGTGTTTTTGAATAAATTTTTGGAATACGGCGTTGTAAAATTCTTTGCCGTTGTCCGTTTGCAGAAACCGTGGTCGTCTGCCACCGCTTTCGCGAAAAATTGTCTTGAATGCTTCCGTGACGCATGTTCCCGTTTTCGCCTTCAAAGGTAGAGCCCATGCGAATTTCGAAAACGTGTCTATGACGGTGAGGAGGTACTTGTTGCCCTTGTTCCATTTATGTATGTTTTTCAAATTGCCGCTACTCATCTCCACGAGGTCACTTTGCCAGAGGTCGTCGATGCCCTTGGTTACCACAGCCAAACGTTCGTAGTTGCGGCGTGCAGGTTTATGCAATTCTTCGACGTTGGCTTGCCTAGACATTTTTTTTTAGAGATTACGTTTCAAGAGAAGCACAAGCGTGATGGGGTTCAAAGAGGGTGGCACTTCGCTCGTGTTTTGAATGATCAGCTTATCGCCGGCACTCACGTCGAAAACGGTAAGATCTTCGTCTTCGTGTATTTCATATATGTTGCGCGTTTCGTTCCAACGCGCCAGAGGAATGTTTCCCGCTTTCTGGACACCACGATTCGATATCAAAGTCATGGTGGGAACGCTAGCTTTTCTGCCGTGAGACCAGTACGAAAATTCGTTTATCTGAATCGTGCCATCGAGGAGAAACTTGTAGTACGGATGATAAGGATGTAGCATGTACAGTTTGTTACCTTCGACGAAGGTGGAGATTCTCTGTTGATTGGGAACGCTGTTGATTTCGATGGCTTGCAGAGAATGCAGTTTAGCGAATTTAGTGTCGACGCCGAGCAGATTACTGTGAACTTGTCCGAGTTTATTTTCGATGGGCAGCAAATGCTCGACTATGGCATCCGTTACGGTAGAAAATGACGGTTTGATTTTCACTTCCACGTTCAACTGCTTCTAGCTTTCGTTGAGTTCTTGCAACTTGGCACCGAAAGAGGCCAGCGTCGATTCCTGCGTTGATTCCAGCACTCCAACTTGATCTCTGATGTTGACGACAATGTTCTGAAGGTTCTCGATTTGATTCAATTTCGAGCTCTTCTCGGTAAGATCATTCACGATGATTCGCATCTCTGTAAACTGCGTGTGAAGGTCGGCGACGCTCTGCGAAGTGGGCAGCGTCGACACCAGCGAACTAATTTCGTCTCGAATCTGTTCCACGTTCGCCGTTTCCGTTTCTAGTCGTTTCAGCATTCGAGATATGTTCCTTTTCAAAACGTGCAATTCTTTGGAGGTGGGGAGATTGGCCACTTTACTCTCGAGATCGCTCAAAGAACTTTTGATGTCGCTCGATTCGGATAGTGCCGTCACCGCCGTTTTCAATTTTTCTAAATCTTCGCTCGAAGGCACGCTTGTCCGTAACGATTCCAAGTCACCCTGTATGTTGTCGAGTACGTGATGAAAATGAGCGAGATTCGTTTCGACGTTCAAATTTTCTAAATATTCGATCTTCTGCTGAACCGTGCTCAACGTGTCTTGAATGCTCGTCAACGCTCTCGCTTCGGCGTGAATATTTTTAATTTCTTCGTTGATCAATTCCAAGGACGCCTGAAGCGTAGCGATGGTGGTTTGAATGTGTTCGAAATCTCGATAGGCCTCCAATTGAATTTTTATGTTCGCGACGCTTTTACCGATGACCTGCAGTTCGTCCGACGATGGTAGGTTCGTCATTGTATCTTCCAAAGTCTGCAACTTGGATTTAATTTCTTCCAACGTGCTGGTGAATTCTTCTTGTAATTTGGAAACGACGACATGCAAGCGTTCTACATCAATATCGTTCACGACGGTTTGAAGTTCAGAGAAATTCTTTTCTATTGCGGAAGTTCGTTCTTCGATTTCGAGTTTCAATTTTTCCAAATCTTCATTTTTCGATTGAAATTGCTGTAATTTGGCCAAATCATTTTGAAGCGAATCCACGCTCAACTGTATATTTTGAACGTTGTCGTAAGAAGGTACGTCGACATAATTTTTTATCAGCGTCTTCAGTTCGGAATCGATTTTCAGAATGGGGTCGAGACATTGCGTTTGGAGCGTAGCGATTTCCGACTCTAAACTTTTGTTTAAGGTTTCCTGCAAAGCGATCAAATCGGTCCTCAACTTCTTAACTCGAATGTCCAACATGAGAATCTCTTCTGCGTGGTCTACACGCTTGGTGTTGCCGAAAATGTCGTTAGGCATTTTTGGTTAACGGTTATTTATAATAGGATAGACGATTCGTAATTCTACGAAGAGAGGAATAAGTTTGTCGTAATCTCCGAGGAGTTCTATGTAAAAATAATCTCCTGCAGACACATTGTACGTAATGTTAGAAAGCATCTTGTCGTGCTTGATTCGAAAAATGTTCTTGCCGGTAGAAATTTTGATTTCGCCTGCGTTCACCGGATTCACGGTGATTTGAAGTTTCCCGTCGATCGGAATTTCGTAGAAATGTAAATTGTTATTAAAAACATAAAACATCTTGCCCACATCGTCATTCAGTTTCGTCCAAATGCTGTTGAGATGAACAATCAGTAAACCATTGAGTTTAGATAATACGGAAGGTAAGAGGTTATTGGAATTTGGTGGTGCAGTCTCCATGTTGATCTGTTTGCGGAAGCCAAAAAGATTCATTGTCCTTGTTAGTTATTTAAGAATACGGTCAAAGTTTTTTTTGTAATGACACGCAAAGTTTTTTTTGTTTGCTTGCGTCACAATACAGGCACGCGCGCGCACGTGTGTGTGTGCGACACATTGTTCCCGAAAGAGGTTTACAAAAGTCACGATTTATAAACATTTGGTCCCACAGTTGGAAAATTACGATAAGTTGCATTCAAAAGTTTCAAAATATCATATAGTAGAATTTTTGTAGAGTGGGTAGGCAACACCGACGAGCCTCAAATAATAATTCAAGACTCGTCAGTGTTGCCTATTCCTATTTGTAGGTTAGCTTAACCTGTGAAAAATCATATAGTGGAATTTTCTTCGGATGGGTAGGTAACACCAACGAGCCTAAAAAAAGGAACATCCAATAAAATTGCCAGATGTAAACAGAGGGCAATAGACCCCCCTCATAAAAGGCTACAGTAAAAACCCACAGTGTCGCCAACACTAGGCCCCCCAACAGTATTGCCAGACATAAAAAAATACATGGAACCCTCAGGTCCTTTGATGAAAATTTACAGTGAAAAAACCCAGTAGGTTAACAACACTGTCAATCTACGGTAGTGTTGCCAGATGCAAACAGAGGGCAATAAACCCCCCCCCCCTTCATAAAAGGCTACAGTAAACCCACAGTGTTGTCAACTCTGCCCTCAAAATGTACATCATAAAAAGCTACGACGAGCGTCATAATCTTGGTGATTTTTTCGGGTAAGGAGTTGGCAACACATGCCTTACGAGAGAAATCCATTAAGGCGATCGAGCTCCAAATGATGGTTCGAGCTCCAAATGATGACTTGGTACCGGGCCACTTGTACTACTTATACTTAATCAAATGCCTCTCCCTTTAAGCTTAATCAAATGCCTATCTTTTATGCTTAATCAAATGCCTCTCCTTTTATGCTTGATCAAATGCCTCTCTCTTTTATACTTTAAATTGCACCTGCTGCCTATTTTATTATTGTTTCTTTTATATTATTGCATCGGTAGTGCTACCCAAAGGCGGACAGGGAGGTTATTAACTACGAGATAGAAAAATTGGGGTAAGACGATAAGAATCGCAATTTTCTGCTAGCATGAATGTCAAGTGCCCACATACGCGCATTTAACTTCACCGATACAACTTTGGGCAATCACAATGATATGCTTCACTGTCAATCCTTTACACGCTGCCTGTGCGTGAGAAAACTTTATTAAATAGTTCAATTATGCAGCTAGTTGCGTTTTACGTGAGATTCTTTGCGAACATCTGATTATTAAACGCGTCAACAACATATAGTACAAGTTCACGCGTGCATGCACACGCCCTTTTCGCTTGGCTCCTTTTTCTCTTTGTTTAATGCGCACTCACCAATACACGCATTGGTTTCAAACACTTTTCAGAAAGTTCGCCGAGAGAAACAAAAAAAAAACAAAAGGGGAGGGGGGGGGGAACAACTGAAGGAGAACTAGTGTTCGCTTTATAGAATTTGTTACTCAAGGTTCCATAAAGTCAAAGCAAATTATTAATCGTTATCAGCGAACGGCAAGATCGCAGGATGTAATCACCATTCCCATATCACGGTCAAGAGATTGTTTTTGTACATACCTCCACTAATGTTCAATATACACCAAGACCCACGCCATCCTTCCACTATACACGTTCGACAGGCTTCTACGTGTTAACGGAGGGAATGCAGGCTTCACTTCAGAAAATAGTGGTGGAGTTGTATCTCTTGCCGACGATGGATTAGACGTCGTGCCCAAGGTCAGGCACCTGCCGTTCGGAGCGAGAGTAGGAAGTAGCTGCAAGAGGCGGAACGCACACGCCGACTATTTGGAGCAGCATATTTTACAAGCAGGCCAGTGCGGCCGAAATCGCCGCTAGAGGCAGCACCAGAAGTCATCGTGAGGTAAAGCGACCTCCGATGGCTAAAAAAAAAGGGAACGTCGCTTTCTCTTCACTTTTTTTTTGAATATGTAATGTTTGTAAAGCAAAAATAATGCAAACGTTACACATTGTTAGGCTCAAAATATAAATAGTGACCCTCGTAATGTTCAATTTCCTGGAGAAAACTAGGTTTTACATTTGGGTAAATGTTGTCATCCGTAAAATGTGTACCTCATATAATTGTTTCTCAGGTCATACAAGTTACCACAGGAATCTATCAACAAAAAGTAGCCAGAAACTGCACTTAGATGAAAAAGTCAAAATTTGCACACTCGTGGTTTTTGCATTGATAACACGAGCCCCACAAGAGATTATACTGGCTGTGAGCCCAGACGCCTGAGCCTCGTTAGTCAGCTAAATACAGTCCAGGGTAGTATACTACGTGGAAGGGAAGTCACATAAATTATCCTAAAGCCTGAATCACACGGATCTGGATTTCCAGTAGGAATGCCCTTGTTGGCGCTGGACTGGCTACCCATTTGCTAGTTTTCGCCTCACACGATACTTGTTACCGCGTACTTGTCGAAAGGCTATTGTTCCCATAAGACATTGCGCAGAGCAGACAATCTGTAAAGATTGACGAGCAATTTGAAGAATGTTGTAGAAGAACTACTGCTTTGTGCTTTTATTATAAATTAAAAAAGAAAATTATGGACTAGAGATTGGTAATCAATGCATATCGCACAAGCTTTTTAATTAACTCGGGTATGCATATTCAATTCATACATGAGGTCCGCAGGATTCATTCACAATTTTTAAAAAAATCAAACATTTAATGTAATACACTTGTAATAATGATTTTCATTTTCGGCTAATCATATTTGTCACGTACACATCTCATCGCTTTGCATAAATACCTAAATATTAATGAACTGAACAGGAATGCTCTGCACGTCATCTCTTTCCCCCTTTTTTTATCGAGAAACTAACAAAAACAGCCAACACTCGGAAACCACAGACAAAAAACTCATCTTTACAAACTCACAGATTATCCTCACATGGCGAAACTTTGCTCTGATTGGCTGTTCCACAGAATCCAGTGGAGGAAAGCCAGTAGCAATTAGAACATGGCATATTCCTCCAAACCAGTCAAGCAGCGAGCCAAGCAGCCATCACATCAGGACAGTTAGCCAGTTCAGAGTTAACTAACTGGATATCCAGTTCCGTGTGATTCGGCCTTAAGCCCGGGCTTGACCACTGAACAAATTCAGGTAGCTAGCGACCCTTTGGGGAGAGAAAGAGAAGGAAGTGTCTAAATCTTTTCCTACTCCCCAAAAGAAGCACATAGCTGGGCTGGCTAGTGCAGTAAACTATAGCCAAGGTATTGCACATGATCGTTTGTATTTATATCATTACTCTGAATAGAAACGTTAAAGAAATTAATTACGGTCAAGATAAAAACACTGACATCATCGACATAACACACTGATATCTGCCAAATTCATACGTGAAATGAATATCCAGATAATGCGGCTAGAGCATATGTTTCAATTCACGGACCAAGAGCAAAGAACATCTAAACTTCCATTTGCATGCATGTAGCACCATCTGCAACCAATTCCGTAATAATAATTTAATTCGTATCGATTGGCGAGAGGGCCTGTGTACATAAGTAACAAACTGATGCACGCGAAGAGTAGAGCAAATCGCATATGTGGCGATTGATTGAATTGGGGTTCAATGGGCTGTTAAAATTGCATTTATCAGGCAGTATTGGTTTCGAAAACTTATCATTGTCAATCGGATTCTGTCAGTTTATCCATAACGAAGACTAAATGCGCCATCTAAACGTTGGCAACGGATTTTTAATGTTCTTAATGTAACAGATATTAATCCGCAGCACAAGACATGGAAATAGTGTCAGGATATTTAGTATAGTGTTGAGATGAGATATGTCTCAATCTCGTCTAATATTGAGACAAAAAAGAGTGCAGATCTTTCCAAACTTGTAGAGACGAGACAGATATCTATAAAATCAACATAAGAACGAGACATATTGCCCGAGAGTCTTGTCTCAATCGAGAATTTAGTAAATTAGAATGTAAGGTATGTGGAAATCTCGACTGTACAACTAATTCTGGCATAACTCAAGACTGCCTGATTTTGTAAGTGTTTCATATGTGTTGTTGAAGATGCAGAAAATTATGTTTTATGATTGTTTCTCTACATTTTGCATTTATTCTCCATCCGCTGTAAAGAAACTTGTGATAAATAGTACCTAGTAATGTTATTTCGCCCATGAATATATTGGTCGTAGCTGCGCAGTTCACAAATTCAATCGAATTGTATTTTGGTAACTAGTCAAATTTGGGAAATTTTTAAGTTAATTTATCTAGATGTTACCGATGTCGATGTGACGCTTTGAGGTTGGTGGGAAATTTATGTCTTGGTCTATAATTAATCGCGTACTGTTATCGCTCACAAACTGTCATTGTCACTAATGTAAAATTATAAATGTAATTGTAAACTTTATAAAGTACATTTTGGAGTAATTTTTGCAAATGTCACTAATGTCACTATAACAATTAAACATTAGATCAAACCGTCACTTACGAAGCTGCGTCTCTGTTCTGGCCATCAGAACAAAAAATGCATCTCATGTAATATATTGCACATATCATTGTGTCTCAACATGCAATATTTACTTTTGATTATATGTATTTATTATGTGTATTATATTTGTAATCGCACATGTAACAAATAGTTAAATAAAGTCGGGGGAACCATTGAAATTCATAGGAACTGATGTCCTGGCATATTCTTAGGCACCAGGACAAAAAGCGCATACCCTTGAATGTATGCGGCTGGACGCGGACTTACATCGGGGGTTCCCCCTTTAATGTCCATTAATTTCCAGTTCGCAATATAATCCCCCACAACTTTAATACACCAGCTAAGGTTTTTACACCTGCACTGAATTCCTACGCGCATGATTCCTACACAGCTGGCATTCGAATAACTAATAGGATTTCTCAGAGGAAATAGTTCCTTTCCTATGTGCTGGTTCGGGTGTTATTTTGCCCATGGTAGCTCCAAAACTCATAGAATTGAAATTTTTATTTTAATTTGTTTATAATAGTTATTATACTATAATAATAACCATTATTATATCTACTAGTCAACTTCAATCAATGGCTTGACACCCTCCACCCACATTTTTTTTGATGATGCCCATGTTACCTCATGTATTTGAAAACACTCTTAAGCATTCCGTCATTTAAATATATCAGGTACTATGGGCAACTAAAAGAAAACAAAAGGAACTAAAAGTTAAAACATACAGAACAGTAATTTTGCCTGTAGTATTATATGGATGTGAACTTGGTATCTTACATTAAAAGAGGAACATAAATTAAGGGTATTTGAAAAAGAAAAACTTAGGAAAATATTTGAACTTAAAAGGGGTGAGAAGACAGGTGAGTGGAAAAGGATACATAATTTAGAACTGTACAATTTGTATTCCTGTCCAGATATTATTAGAATGATTACATCAAGAAGAAGATACACAAGATACACAAGATACACAAGAGGAAGATAGATGGATAACGTTGAGATGGACCTAAAGAAAATCGGTAAGGATGGAAAAGATTGGATTGGTCTTGCCCAGGATAGGGACAGGTGGAAGGCTTATGTTGCTGCAGCCATAAACCTTCTGGTTTAAGAAGGCTAAAGAGTTAGTTAATTATGGGCAATTAGTGTACACTGGAGAAGACTCTTGAGCGCTCTTGGTCCTGGGACCGAATCCCGGCCTCGGCATGTGTGTTCTTTGTGAATATCCCGTGATCAATTTCATTATATCACTCAGCCTAATCGCGGCGATTAACCTAAAAGTGGCAAAATTAAAAATCTTGAACCCTCTGTGCACTTTGAGCTTTTCGCCTACACCATGCGCCTCAAGGCCACTTGCTCTCTTACAACGCTGCTGTAACCTTGCTCGCTCCGAGCTGCACGCTGGCATAGAAGAGCGCTCTGTCACAGATAAGACGAGTTGCCCAGCCTTGAATTAAAGGAAGATATGTGGGTGTGTGCACTGACTTAAAACTTTAACGGTAGAAAAAGTCATAAAGGAATCTCCTGTCGAGAAGTAAGACCAGAGGTGAGGGTGGGTGAGGGGAGGAGAGGGAAGAAAAGGGCTTTAATGAACGAGGACTATCGTTAATTTCTTTTACTTTTATCCAGAAACTTCCTTTGCGCAATGAAAAGAGTGAGGAGGAGAGACAAAGGATCGACCGTTCGCAGTAATTATACTTTTCTGCCTCAGCTAACAATAAAGGAACCTTACAGTTCTCTCCCCCCCTTGTCTCTTCCCCTTACTTTCCGATGCTGTTACGTCAGGAATCTGTTCAAAAGGCTTATTAAGACTTGTTCTCTGGCTTCTGTGAATTTCTTTTCTTTCACTCTCCCCCCTCCTCCTTTTGCATGTCGCCATTTTTCATTTCCTTCATTCATCTTTCATTCTTTCCATTACCAACTTTACTTTCCCGTGAGTTTTCTTCAATTACCAAAGGGAGAACGAGAGGGAGAAGCGAGTTCCGACATATGTAGCAAATTAATGAGACTGTTTTGATACGATTGACGATGAAGGAGCTAAGACTAGTGCTTGGAGCAAGGGTGGTTATCGAATTAGATTCATATGCTTGCATGCATTAATTCTTTTCAGTCAATTCCTGTCGTCCGTCTGCAATATGGAAACTAAAGCCCGAATCACACGGAACTGGATTTCCAGTAGGAATGCCCTAGTTGGTGCTGGACTGGCTACCCATTTGCTAGTTTTCGCCTTACACGATACTTGTCGCTAGAATTTTGTTCCCATAAGACATTGCGCAGAACCTCAAATCTGTAAGCATGAACGAGCAATTTGAAGAATGTTGTAGGAGAATTACTGCTTTGTGCTTTTATTAAAAATTAAAAAAGAAAAGTGTGGACTAGAAATTGACTCGAAAAAAATATGGTAATCAATGCGTATCGAAAAAGTTTTTTTTAATTTGCAGGATTCATTCACACACACACACATAAATCAAACATTTAATATACTTGTAATAATAAGGATTTTCATTTTCGGCCAATCATATTTGTCACGTACACATCTCATCGCTTTACATAAACACCTAAATATTAATGAACTGAACACGAATGCTCTGCACGTCATCTCTTTCCCCTTTTTTATCGAGAAACTAACCAAAACAGACAACACTCGGAAACCACAGACAAAAATCTCTCCTTTGCAAACTCACAGATTATCTTCAAATGGCGAAACTTTGCTCTGATTGGCTGTTCCTCAGAATCCAGTGGAGGAAAGCCAGTTGCAATTAGAACATGGCATATTCCTCAAAACCAGTCAAGCAGCCAGCCAGGCAGCCATCACTTCCGATCAGGTAGCCAGTCCATCGCCAACTAATTGGATATCTAGTTCCGTGTGATTGGGCCTTTATATGGAAGTACTCAGTTATGTTAAATCGAAACAATTGATGAGTTGGGGAAAATGAATATCAAAACAGGAAGGAAAGTTGTTAAGTATACGGCGTTTAACCTAAGCAGTTGCTGTTTCCTGTCAATTGTCTCCGTTTGTGGAAGCCGGTTGCAAGTTGGTTTAAATAAATTACAAAAGCCTTTTTAAAACAATTTTATTGTAAACACCACATTTTTTCCTGTGAAGAATGCATATTGTATTGTAAGTAGGTAATAGATATGATGAGTCAACGTGAGAAGTAGAATCTCTTAATCAAGCTCCACAAGGATCATGCATGACAATAGATTCAATTACATATACGATTGGGATTGTACAGTCTCGGACACTACTGGGCTGTAAATATATTACTTGCTTTAAATGGTATCCAGAAGTGTCCGTGGCTGTACGTGATACCTATCGCTTGGTTGCCTTAACAAAACTCCAGTCGAGGACCACTGACCTCCACTACAAAAACAAGTGACCTTCTTCAAAGAAGCACACACATATCCAGGAGAAATCTAATGGATATCTTCTGGATATTCGTACCCAAATTCTGGATATCCAGGAGTGTATAGTAGACACGCAGTGGATATCCACTCGAAATCCATAAGTTAGTCCAGGGAACATCTATAGGATATCCAGGAATAATATGTTCTGGACATTCTGTGAACAAGTATTGGACACGTTTTTGGATATCAGTGCGACGTGGTTGTCGTGAATGCGACGTTATGAAGACATTTTTATTTCATTGTGGATAAAGATATATTCTGGACTAGGATCTCACGACCATATCGATGACGGGAGATTCTCTGCATATTCAGGACGAGATATCCTATGGATATCCAGAGTTGAATATCCATGAGATGTCCATGGGATATCCATAATATCCATGGATCTGATCAGGACATCCTATGGATATACCTTGGAGATTTGTGCTGTGTGATAAGCAAAATAGCAAGCATCTCTTGCCTGACTTAGCATTTACATAATCCCGTTTCTCAATTAACCACTCCAAGATAAACAACAACAACAAAAAAAGACACATCTCTTCCCTCCCAATTGCCTTATGCTCTTTCTCTCACCCGACAAAGAGAAAAACGCGACGATATAAAGACAATAGCTTTGGAGCATTGCCATTCGTATCTTCTTCGAGCCCATCTCAAATTTACATCATCCATCCACCTCCACGGGATAGCTCCTTTCAGAAGATAACACCCCGCCCTGGGGGAAGAACAAATTTCACTTTTCAACCACTCTTCTGTTTCTCTTCCTACCCCCTATCATCCCCTTCTCTCTCCTACCTTGTCGCTCGAAGCAGTAGAGGTGGAATAAGTGGGGGAGAAAGAAGGAAAAAGTATATGGAGAAAAGAATCCGAAGGGGTTGGGGGAATATATATATGTTCATACACATAACGGCAGAAACCCTTATCAGTCCTGCCTTTTTTAAGACCTACTAAGTTTAACGAGGTTTAACTCAAGTACCCTGCATTAAAAATCCTCCCCCAAGGCTTCTTCCTGTAGTTTAATATGAAAGTCCACCGTTGTGACGTTAATGAAGAAGGAAGGGTGGGGGAGAAGTCTGGTGGCTGGGCATACGATGAGTTGGGACAATTCCTCCCTCCTCTCGACAGTGTTGGGGAAATGAGAAGGAAAGGTTGGGGTCTTGAGGTAGAGGAAATGACTTTTATTAATAAGCGAGGGCTGGGCAACTTTTAGTAACAATGGTACCGTTAATGACAATAGTGGTGGTTGTTGTGTTGGGCGGCAGATTGCTTTCTTTGCCGTTTTCCTTCGCTTGGCTAACGTGCTCGGCCTGGTAATCGAAATGTACTGGATTCGATTCTACGTTGGATCTTCGTAACGGAGAGGTTGTCAGTTGAAACGCCAGAGCTTTTACGCCGGTATGCACGGCCACAAAACGAGCATGACAAACAAAAAGACAACACCATGTAAATAGGTGCGATCAGTCACTCTGACGCCGAGTCATTCTGACCGCATTTCGCTAACCACCGAATGGAACCAAATTTAGAACATTGCGCAACATAATTAATAGCAAAAGCACAAACTACCTAGTGGTTAGCATATCGTGCTACGACGCCAGTGGTCCCGGGTTCGAATCCTGGCCTGGGCATGGATGTTTGTGAGTGTCCATTCATCAATTTCATCATGTCATCACCCATGTCCATCTTCGCAAATTAGCCCAAAAGTGGCACAAATAAATCAAATCAAATCACAAATCCCAAACTACCTCCTTTCGAAATTAAACTTCAGAAGCTGAATTCATTCACATTCGACCAGAAACGCTGCCAGTTTCAGCTTACCTCGTTGCAGAACTTCAGCTTTTCTCTCTTTCAGTTGTGCAGCACCCAAGGCCTGGAATGCACTAGAATCTCATCAAACATCAAAACCAAACGCTTACGCGATATGCTCCCTGAATCACTGATCAACGATGAGAAGCAAGGTAGATCAAAGTACGAATAATGAAAAATACTGTGAGTTGCCAGAAATTATTTTTATCTCACTTTCAATATTCCTAGACTTCAATTACTTTATAATCTAATTCACTGCTAAAATTGGTCTATTGTATATGAGTTTATTCCTATTGTATTTCATTGTACTTTCTTGTTTATTTTCTATGTAATCTTCAATTTCATTTTTATTTTAATCTGTTCTATTGTATATGATTTTATTCCTATTGTATTTCATTGAACTTTCTTGTTTAATTACTATGTAATCTTGAATTTCATTTTTATTTTAATCTGTTCTATTGTATGGGATTTTATTCATTTCACGAGTTTATAATTCTTCCTCACCTACACGATTAATACGAGTGGTAGAAGAAAAGCGTAGCAAAATAACTGAAAAGAAATAAAAGAAAATAGCGAAACCAATTTTATCCACAGAGTCATTCCATGCCAAATCAACACAGATATGTGCAATTTTTAACCTGACAATCTCCGATTTTCATGAAATCTGGGGAGTTGAAACTATGCATAGAACTTAGTAAGTATGAAAATTTTTAGTCTCGTGCGTCTTGTAATTGCTAAATTATTCAAGGTCAAAGTTTGCAGAAATTGCCTTTTTTGAGCCCGCTTAGCTATACTAAATGTGCTGTAACTCCGCCCCTATTTCGCCTAGGAAGCTAAAATAAAGCTTATTGTACAGGGAATTGAACAAGATTTCCAGTGATATATAACAAGCCTACCTTTGGATAAAAATATAATTTTATCACGTGACCTTGACCTTTGACCTTGAATATCTCAAAACATGTCATCACCAAAAATCGTGAAAAAAATTTATTTGGTCCCTCATACCATACTCTAAAACATACCAAAAAATCATTCTGGGACTGCAATGGGATCAGAAGATACAAAATAATATGTGTAACTATGTGACTGATAAAAGCCCCATTACATGAACTATGAAGAGTCAAATGTCCCTTAACACCCCCTACAAAATGTGAAGGACTTATCCTGGGTATAATTGGTCATGAAAGAAATAGGTTAGGCACAGGGAGATCCCTAGCCGTGTGTGTCAAAGCATATTGTTGACCGCCATATTGAATTCAACGCAAAAATTTCAAAGGAAAGGGGGTTATGTGATATATCAAATCAGGCTAGAATTTCATTTGATATATCACATCACCCCCTTTCCTTTGAATTTTTTGCGTTGAATTCAATATGGCGGTCAACAATATGCTTTGACACACACGGCTAGGGATCTCCCTGTGCCTAACCTATTTCTTTCATGACCAATTATACCCAGGATAACTCCTTCACATTTTGTAGGGGGTGTTAAGGGACATTTGACTCTTCATAGTTCATGTAATGGGGCTTTTATCAGTCACATAGTTACACATATTATTTTGTATCTTCTGATCCCATTGCAGTCCCAGAATAATTTTTTGATATGTTTTATAGTATGGAATGAGGGACCAAATATATTTTTTTCACTATTTTTGGTGATGACATGTTTTGAGATATTCAAGGTCAAAGGTCAAGGTCACGTGACAAAATTATATTTTTATCCAAAGGTAGGCTTGTTATATATCACTGGAAAGCTTTTTCAATTCCCTGTACAATAAGCTTTATTTGAGCTTCCTAGGCAAAATAGGGGCGGAGTTACAGCAGATTTAGTATAGCTAAGCGGGCTCAAAAAGGGCAATTTATGCTAACTTTGACCTTGAATAATTTAACAATTACAAGACGCACGAAGCTAAAAATTTTCATAGTTACTAAGTTCCATGCATAGTTTCAATTCCCCAAATTTCATGAAAATCGGAGATGGTCAGGTCAATGGCTGTGTTGATTTCGCATGGAATGACTCCATAATATTCTTCAGTCACTTCAGTCGTATTCAAGGAATGCTACCTTTAAAGAGAACCGTTGCCTCTAAATTGTCTTCTCCCCTTGCTTTGTGCTCTCGATTCCCTCTGTCATGATTGGTCTAAAATTAATTAATGCGACGTTAATTAAACAATCCAAACAAGGAAACAATGCACAATCAACTGCACAAAACAACATTCCAATTGTTTTCGAACCGGAAAACAATTGGAACCGTTCACTTTTGGCAAATAGCGACGATGAACATGAGTGATGATATGATGACATTGATTAAGGGACACCCACCACGAACACCCATGGCCAAGCCGAGATTCGAACCAGGGGATCATGCTCTCGTAGCGCGCTGTGCTAACCACTCCGCTACGGAGGTCGGTTAGGAGTGGACATTATACCATATTTTGTGTGCGCAATTGGGATCAATCAATGGAATGACTAGGCATATTATATTATTAATATATTCATATAATGTCATATTTTTCGGCACGAAGTAACATCACAGACATTCAATCTTGCATTTTTGCCTTTCAACTAATTCTTCGACTTCAGGTTAATCACATCAATAAGATAAATTATGAAACAAATGATAATGAATGTGGGATATTGACAGTTATTACGAATTACCTGGCACAAGCAACATTAAGCAGACTCGGTGAGCAAGCTCATTAAGAGGTCGACATTCGATCCCTTCACCAAAGTTCCCGAGTTTGAGTACCGTCCTTGTCACGGGAGTGTGAGTATTTCGTCATTAATTTCATGTAATGGTCATTCGTTCACGACTGGGAAGAAAAGTGATGTTACATAACAAAAAAAATAAAAATAAATATAATCGAAGAGTACTTATTTCATCTCTCACGAAATCTCCTATAAAACCGTGATATATATGAAATATATGTATCTTCACATACGTTTTCGATTTCTAAATTTAACTAGTCGAGACCGAGAACGGGAGAGCAATTTTCAATTCGAGAAACCGAGAGACGGAGACACTGTCAAGTCTTTTTTTCTTTCTTGACATCTCCCTAATTGAGCTGTCGTTCTGTTTGTTATTGGCTTTGTATTTGCAATTTCTGTCATTATTCTTCCCCTGTAGGTAAACCATTACGACGGTTTATGATGAAATAAAGCAGATAAAAGGGCAAGAACAAGAAAGTCATGCCTGCCCGGGACTTCAACCCTGAACCTAACGTAACGAGATTTGTAATTCTGGAGAAGGCTTCAGTGTTTCGCTTGACTTTCTCTTTCCTCTACTTCTGTTATTTTATCATACACATATAATTAAAATGGATCTGAGAAAATATGTTGCGATCCATAATTGTGTTGGTTAGATGCTACAGATGTGAACTCCAACATGGAATAAATTATTATTTTTTTGTCTCGTATGTGGTTGAACATGAAATTTTCTTACACTGTCACAATTTATTATTTTAGTTTTTGTTTTGTGCACAGATAAGCTAATCGGGACTGGACGTTCAGTTTAAAATGGGATACAAACCACTACGTGGCTCCACCGTGTATCGAACCCGGAATCCCTTGATTACAAGGTGACGACGTTATCATTACGCCATCGAGGAGGCCCCGTGAAAAATGTTATTCACTCGATCCATACATTAATTTATTTCAACATTTACATTTTCATTTTCTTCTTTATTTTTGTTAACTACTCTTATACGATTCATTTTGCATCTTGGAATTTCTTCTTGTTCAGGGAAAAAATAATATATGCAGGCTGTATAAAACAAACCGTGCGAATAGATAGAAAGCTCACTCTCGAGAACTAATTTGTAAATAACGTAACCATTAGGAAACTATTCGAACGTTAACTGATATAACTGCAGATGAAACAGTACTTACAGACGCTAACGAAATATCTATTCTTGTATAAGCTCACAGGCAACAGGTATCCGGTGAGTCATTCACTCTTGCTAACTACGAGCGAAGGTCACTGCACCAAAGGGTGGCAAACAGGCGTCTGCTCTACGAAACTAGGGTTAGCAGACGAGACAACGTGTTCCTGTTATCAATGACGTACGAAATAAAGAGGAACACAGCTTTCATATCAAACTAGACGTATGTTTTGGTCCCGTCATTGCATGTAGAACACTTTCTCGTCGTGGCCTTGAAGGCCTACGTAAAGACTTCTCTGCAAGAAGAATATCTTCCCCATTGAGGGGAGGAAAAGTGGGTGCGTATAGAAGTCCTTGAACTTTCCTATTCTTCTTCATTTCAGAGCACGTGCTGTATCGTCGACTTAATCCAATCTATAATGTTGAAGGTTTTATGTTCTATTCGGTAATTTTACATTGTCTTCCTGCTTATGTTATTCGCGACGAAGGTTCTGGATTCGATAATCTGGACAATAACGGGATTGGGTTGGTTGGTTGATTTGGTGTATTAAGTCCACTTTATGCACAGTAAGACTAATCGGGAATGCACTTACAGTTCAAAGTGGGATCCGAACCAGTATGTGCCTACACATTACTTTGCTACTAGATATTTCCATGCTAAGTTGTAGGAAGTACTTTTCAGTGTGTTTAATTGAGAGTCACTTTGGATACGAAGAATCGGATAATGGAGTTGTGGGAAAAGGATCGCCACACATGTTTAAATTAACCCCCCCCCCCTCCCACACACACACACACACACACAACTCAGGTCATAGGCCGTGGGTTTTATAACGAAATATAACATGCATGAATTGTGTCAAGAAAAACTGGAGCCTATTCACATCTCTACGGAAGTTGGAAGAAAGTCCACGTAGAGATTAGATTGGATTGGATTGATTTGGTGTAAAGTCCACTTTATGCACAGTAAGGCTAATCGGGACTGGACCTACAGTTTAAAGTGGGATCCGAACCACTATGTGCATCCACCGGGTATCGAACCCGGGACCCCTTGATTACAAGGCACGTAGAGATTAGAAAGTTCTGTTCCGACAAAATCGGGACGTATAGTAAATGAAAAAGCAAAGTGCTACCTTGTGCTTTGCATCAAGCCATGAACGCGTGTATGGGGTGCGGAGTTAGGGCCCCACACTTTCTTATTACGGCCGAAAGTGGGGATAATGTGATCAGAACCACGCCCCTGCCCGCCTTTACCCCCCCCCCCCGAGTCTCCTACAGGTACCCACTTTATACGACGCTGGGTGGGCGCCGGAGCAACTTGAACAGGTGGACAAAATTCCAATTCTCCCTAGTCGAGGATCGAACTCAGATCTCTCGCATGGTAATCAAACGCCCTAACGACCGAGCTACCGCGGCACACATAGTATAGCAACCTTTGTAATTAAGGCAAGAATTATTTTAGCGATTCGTTCAACGTTTTTAGGCGAATCATTTTCGGCCATATAACGTGTAGCTCTTGTCGGTTCTGCGATCTGGTTTGAGAAAAGGCGATTTTCTGACAAACAACATTCCAACTGACAAGTCACGTGACTTTGCTACATTTCCTGTGTCTGTTGGCTATTGCAGGAAAGACGAGTTGCTCTTGAGACAGACAGAATCACCCGATCAACTAAACGTGCTATGTGTGTTGCCTACCTTTCCGGCATTATTTATTTACATTAAATCTTATGGGGAAGAACTTTTTTCCACCACTGTACTATCTTGTCTAATCTCTTTGTAACCTTGAATTTTATTTCAATTATTTTAATCTGTACTTTTTGGGGTTATGTGGTAGACCAGCAACAGCTGAATCTCGCCCAGCAATAAAGTCAATTCAATTCAATTTCTCAGAAGTGTAGTCCCGAGCGCTGTTTATGCTTGAGGTCTTGCGATGTTTGGACGACAATAGTTTGTTGAGTGGTTTTACGAATGCTAACCGATACACACATAAATTAAGAACTATCAAAATCGAGTCGATATCTGTGGCGGAGTGGTTAGCAGAGCGCGCTAAGACGTCAAGGGTCCGGGTTCGAGGCCTGGCCTGGGTATGGGCGTTCTTTGTGAGCGTCCCTTCATCAATTTCATCATATCATAGAATGAGTTGGTTGAGTTGGTGTTTTAAGTCCACTTTATGCACAGTAAGGCTAATCGGGACTGGTCCTACAGTTAAAAGTGGGATCCGAACCACTCGGGCCTCCATCGGTTATCGAACCCGGGACCCCTTGATAACAATGCTGCGACGCTACCACTGAGCCTTCGGGGAGGCCCTAGATCATAGAATGAGGTCTCATCTTCGTGATTAGCCAAAAGTGGCAGGAAAGAGACATATCAGTCGAAACTATCACAATCGCAAACGAGGAGGCCGTTGCTAGCGGCTCTAATTACACCTGGCAAGCGTGTCAGAAGGTTTTGAGCAGGAACACGCTGATTACCTACACGAGGAACCAACTACCACCTTGTAACTCCGTCTTTTCCAAGAATGTACAAATTAGAATGAGGGTGTAATACTTCTTGAACTACTCCTTCTTCATCACTTTGTTCCGTATCGGAATTTTCATAGCCTTCTTCTACTTCATCCTGGTCATCTACATCAGATTCACCACCCAAATCTTCAAATTCAAAGTGATTTTCTTCTTCATTATCGTCTAACAGTAATTCACGCATTGTGTTAAAATCACTAGGGTTATTAAAGTCAAAAAGTCTACTGGAGCTTGCCATGTTATTCAGATACATTACAGGATTCTTGTTGGGAAACCTGATGGTAAGAGAACTGTAGGAAGACCAAGACGAAGATAAAGGGATAACGTTGAGATGGACCTGAAGGAAATCGGTAGGGATGGACAAGAGTATATAGATTTTGCTCAGGATAGGGACAGATGGAAGGCCTGTGTTGCTGCAGGCATGAACCTTCGGGTTCAAGAAGGCTAGAGTTAGTTATTTCATCCAAATTCTTATTAACCTACACAGTAGGCTACTTTTCCAACAGTAACATTTCGTCAGCCATTTTGACATATTCTGCGCATCAGAGCACAACGGCGATTTTCCTGATGTAATGTGTCCGCCACCTCACCAGAACTAGAGCTCGAAGTGGAAAATCTTATTTGGGGGGATGCTTGGTTGGGTTTGCAGATAGTGTGTGGGAAGTTGGGCGGTGTGCTTGTATGCATCAACATGTAGATAGTAAGTGAAGGGATGCTTATGAAAATTATCCTAGCTAAGGGATACTTTGTGGATATTTTCTTTCTTAAGACGAAGAGTGACAGTTTTTCATGAGATATGCATTTATTTCAATATCTTTGGGATGGGCACTGCTACTGGAAATAAACCATAGCACAATAGAGCATGAATTTCTCCCCATGATGCAAGTGGTTAAGTTGTAAATTAAGCTAAATACGATGTGTAAAAATATGATGAATACGTATTTACAAAATCCCATGTGTTCCTTATGGACAAACAACTTCAAGTTATGGCTATACTCTATCTCGGGAATTTGAGGAGCAAGGCCGCACATAGCGGCATAAAAGGGGGGGGGGGTTGAGTGAGTAGAACGAAGCAGTAGACGCTGCTGCGAAGGTAACCGTGGACGCTTCCCCTTTCACGTAATCCCATTCCCTCTAACGTGTTCATTGGTGGAGCCGTCTCGCGTCATCTCTTCTGCAGAAACTTGGTTTCGTTCGCTTGCTCCAGAGTATACTCAAATGGATGTTTCTACTTTTTCCAACACATACAAAATCTTCAACCTCTCCTCTTTCTGTTCATATGTTTCTCTACACCATCGGAGGTTTGATATTCCCAAGATGACAAGTAAAATAATATTCCCATAAGCGTAATGTTTCTCCCCCCTCTTACAACCATCCAGAGCAGAGGCCTCTCTATCTCCAGCTCGCCGCGGGGAATGGTAAGTGGGGGAAGAGAAGGTTTGGTTCCAAGCGTCTGGCTGGACCTGGAAACTGTTCCTCGTACTATCCCCGCACGCACACTTCGAGCACTGGCTAGAAGGTCCGTCAGTCGAATTTAACAGAGCAAAAGTTCTGACGAAATCGGATCAAATGTGACCGTAGGTTTAGAAATCAAATGAATACCAAATCCTTGGGTTACCAAGTTACTAAGCTTCCAAGAATCTTAAACGCCAACAACTTATTAAACACATAAGGAGACTGCAACAATTTGAATTGTTTAAGCAGACTACACACTTAGTAACTGACGCAAGCTTGAATTATAAGGGACAGTTTGCATTGCCTTCCGGCATTTGCACTTTAACGCATGCGACGTCGAATTTCAAGCAAAGCAAGAACCGGGCAATATCGCCCAGACCGAGCGATATCGGATGAGCGATGGTAAACCGACATTCATCACCATCATTAATGGTTTCGCCACCCGGGCGACCGTTTGACTGACAATTGCCAGCGAGGAAGCGGAGGCATTCGGTTTGGGAAGAGGGGTGGAAGGGGGAGGGAATTATAACTGGTATTGACGGACACCGTAGCCCGTACGTACTCACACATGCATCTACAACGCAAACACACGGGCACCCACACATGTGGCGCGCACCCCCGCTGGACACAAAACCACTGCGGCTGACCCAGGGTGGTTAAAAGACGAGCATCGAGGCGGTCCCTGGTGACAAAGAGAGGGATATAGTGTTGGTGGTAGTGTGTGTGTGGGGGGGGGGGGTTCAATTGGATGCTGATCTCTTGGGGGATTTGGTCGGTCCCAGATGGGCAGGATTTACTAAATTCCTGTTTCTACCTTTTTTTTAATCACACGCATCAAGATATGACGAACTCGTCAGCTTCTATGCTGAATTCACATTTGACATCCGGTTCATATCTATGCAAAAAATGTTGCAATGTACAATTAAGCACATATTATATCTTGAAAAATGATCTTGCATAATACAAGGTGGCGCAAAAGTCATCACCTGATTTTCTTAGCATATAGCTTGGGTTTTAAATTAAACAAAGTAGTTTTTTTTTGTAAAAATTTTATTGATACTTGTAAGTTTTAAGTCTTCAATTTTTAAAGATAACATCCAATAAATGACTAGAGTGCACGTCAAATCTCCTGCACATGGCCTTGAACGGCTGAACAGCACCAGCGAATCGCTGACGTGCGGCGTTACCTAGTTCGCTCAACCACGCTGTCTCTTTTCCGTGTGAAATTTCGACATGGCACCGCTGCAGTGCGCTATTATTGGCTATCGCCATATGCAGGAGATATGACGTGGACTCTACCATTCGAATTGATGCAAAGTAGTGGTGTTTACGGTAGGGACAGCACCACTTACAAGTGTAGAAAGTATGAACCCCCTCTCCAGCAGATTTGCTATACTTAAAACAAGCTCAACATGAGCATATGAGCTTTTTGCTCAAGTGTGGAGCTCTTCCTAATCCAAGATTTTTGTAAAAAAGCCCTCAGGAATTTCTCGGAAAGTATGAACCCCCTCAGATTGATGAGGCTACACTTATAAAAGGCACTTCTGTGAGATTGTTGTCCATAAACCTGTCAAAAATATGCCCCTCTTGTGGCAACACTTAAAACTAAGCCACACACACACACATACACACACACACACATATACACACACACACCCACACACATATACACACACACACACACATATTTATTTCTGGTTTAAGAAAACAGTAAACAAAATTTGCCTGTTTTAGAGATTTGATAAGCAACAACAACAGGGGCCATCTATGTGCAAATGTCTGAACTCGGTGAACACTTGGGAACAAGTCAATTTTTTTCATTATGTCAATATTTTTAACTCTTTTTGCTAGTAATAGGGAATGGTAATAAGCAATAAACAAAGTACTTTGGAGCCGAATATGCCTTTCTTAGACGTCGTATATTACTAAAATATCTTTAATTCACATATTTCTCATACCGCTGTATCTTGTTCTATTAGGCTTTTTCAATAAAATTGCCTCTTCAAGAAAATTGCACAACAGCAAAAGAGGTGCCAATAGGGCAAGCATACAATGATATGGGGATATGTGAATTGCTGGTTTCTTCGATTCAGATAAATGGATTGAATTGAAACTGGGATATTTTGCATTTGTTACATCCAGCTTGTTTGTTGTAATCTATTCATATATAAAATCAAGCACCGAGAGGGTATAAGATCAATACTTGAACAAGTTTCGCGCGCAGCAGAAGTAATAGGTGTAGGATCAATACTTTGTGCAGAAGTTCTATTCACTGTAATTTCTCCCTATCAACTGATCGCCGCAGCGCGGTTCTCCCTATTGACATCGATTAGTTCCAGACAATTCCGCCGCCCCGCTGGGAAGCATGGCGCTGCGGTATGGATTGCATGTACGCTCAGCAGAAAAACGGGATGTGCGCTCAGAAGAAAATACTTCAGCAAAAAATATTAGAGAAGAGTTCATGTTTCTGAATGTACTGAATGCACCCCCTACCTACCCCTACACCCACCTACCCACATCCATACATATTATTTTTGGCAGGGGGGCCAAAGTGGTTCCTAAATACAAAATCTCAAGAACTAATTGACATAGAGCTATGCAGTTTTTTTGTCTGCACTGAACCCAACTGATCCAGCATAGAGTTTTGATTTGAATCCCAAGAAATTGTATATAAATACCAAAGCCAAAAATATTAAGTGTATATATACATACACACATACACACACAAAGCACAGTACTGAACCCAACTGATCCAGCATAGAGTTTTGATTTGAATCCCAAGAAATTGTATATAAATACCAAAGCCAAAAATATTAAGTGTATACACACATAAACACATATACACACACACAAAGCACACAGCTCAACCCAACTGATATTTTTATCCAGCATAGAATTTTGATTTAAATCCCAGGAAATTGTATATAATAAACAACAACAAAAATGCCGAATCAAAAATATTGTAATCAATGCAATAAGAATATATCCAGCCCCAATTGGGCCAAGCACCAAAAAATTTGTAACCCGGACAAATACAGAACTCCCACAAAAATTTGCCCCAAATGCAATAGAAAATACAGCATGCAATACTTCACATATACACATAAAGATACTTGCTCTGCACAGTCATCAACACAACCATCCACATCTGGTCTGAAAAGGAAGCACGAAGCACCTCTTAATGCCAGAGCAGCAAAGCAGCCACGCTATGCACCTATCCGTAGCAGTTTTAACGGCCAATTAAGGGATCACCGTTTTGTATCAGAGCCAAGATGTGGTATTGAGAATTTTTTGAACAGTAAAAATTCTGATCTGCAGGCAATTCTCAATGCACAAAATGGCTCTTATAAGCTCTCCCTTAAATTGTTTGTACAATATAAGAAACCAAATGACACAAAATTTACGCAGCCCCACATAACAGAAACTGTACCGGTATATTCAAATGCAAATTTAGACAGAATAATAAGCAGGTTGATAGATCAATTGAATATTAAACACTCTGAATTTGCGGCAAAAGAGTCAGGATGGACCCTATGTGGTTCTCCACACAAGTTATATGTTAATATTTCTGAATTCAAGCCATTACAAGGATCTACATATTTGCCATTACCTGCTAATATCAAAAACAAAAGAGCCGTGGTCAATATAAAAAATAATGACACGAAATGCTTTTTGTGGTGTATATTAGCTGCTTTGTTTCCAGCTTCAAGAAATCCTCAGAGAATAAATTATTACAAACAACATGAACATCTTTTTGACGATGCAATGGAGGGTTTGGAATATCCAATGTCTGTTCAGAATATTGATAAATTTGAAAAAAAGGCCAGGCACATCAATGGCAAACAATTATCTATTAATGTATTTATTTGTTCCACTGGCAATTGCCCGATAGCACCTCTCAGAATCAGTACACTTGATGATGAATCTGCTGTTCCGATTGATCTGCTCTTAATTGAAGGGGATAGCACATATCATTATACTCTGATACATAATCTTGAAGCTTTAGTGAGAACACAACTAGACAAATCCAATACAATATTTAAGTTGTGCAGAAGATGCTTAACTGTATTTGATGGTCAAAAAATGGTGAAGGGGGTTCGGGAAGAGAGTGCAGAAATTGCAAAAAACAAGTTAATTGAGCATCTGAAATACTGTGGCAACCATAAACCTGTTCATATGGTGATGCCCAATCCAAGTGAAAATTGCAAATTCAAAAAGTTTGAAGCCTCGTTGGAACACCCAGTATATATTGTCTGTGATTTTGAATCGAACCTCAATCCTCTTGCATTCTGCAATCCAGATCCCGAAGAATCTTCAAGTACACCATACCAGCAACATGAACCTTCCAGTTTTTGTTGTGTGGTTATACGGGATGGTGTTGTTATTAAAGAATATTCATACAAGGGACCAAATGCCATCAAAATATTTGCATATATAATAGAAAATGTGTGCCGTGACATAGCATCTAACATCTTATTAATATCAAAGCCTATGTTGCCTTTAACAGAGGAACAGATTGAAGATTTCAACAATGCAGAAAAATGCCCGGTATGTGATTGTGAATTTTCAGATACAAATATCAAGGTTCATCACCATTCTCATACAGATGGTAAATTCTTAATGGCCCTGTGTAAAAGCTGCAATATTAAGATCAAGAGACCAAGATTTATCCCCATATTTTGCCATGGAGCATCCAATTATGATTTTCATCATCTGATCAGGTACGAGGGGTTTAACAAGGAGAATTTAAATATTTTAGCTGAAAATGATGAGAAATATATATCTATTAGCAAGATAATTAAAGTTGATGGTGTTCCTATTCACATAAGATTTCTTGATTCTTACAGATTTTTATCTGCTAGCCTGCCTACACTGGCAAATCAATTACCTGATGATCAATTCAAAATCACACGTGCAATGTTTCCAAATCTGGACCTGAAATTAATTAGGCGGAAGGGTGTATATCCATATGACTATGTCACAGATTTTTCTAAATTTGATGAGTGTTCCCTGCCACCACAAGAAGAGTTTTACAGCAAAATCAGAGGATCTGGAATCACTGATGATGATTATCACCATGCTCAGTTGATGTGGAACAATTTAAAATGCAAGACATTTGGTGATTATCACATGGCATATTTGAAACTTGATGTCACTCTCTTAGCTGATATATTGCAGGCATTCAGAAAATCTTCCATGCAAAATTATAAGCTGGATCCATTGTATTTTTACAGTGCTCCGGGCCTAGCATGGTCCGCAATGTTTTTGAACACCAAAATGCAATTGGATCTGATCCACGATCAAGATATGTATCTGTTTATGGAGAAATGTATAAGAGGAGGGATGGTGCAATGTTCTCAGAGATATGCCAGAGCAAATAACAAATATATTCCTGATTATGATCCTGCACGGCCATCAAATTTTATACTGTATGTAGATGCAAACAGCCTCTATGGTCATGCCATGATGCAAAAACTGCCATATGCAGGGCTTGAATGGGTTGAAGATTTCAATATTGAAGATCTTCAGGACTTTGATGACAGTGACTATGGCCTATTCTTAGAGGTTAATCTGATAATTCCTGATGATTTGCACAATAAATTTTCTGATCTGCCCCCAATTCCCGAGGTTCAGTGCTCACCTGGCTCTAAACAGAAGAAACTCATGATGACTCTAGAGCCGAAACAGGGTTATGTCATATATTACAAAAACCTCCAGTTCCTGATGAAACATGGTGTTCAAGTGACCAAAGTTAGAAAAGTTTTGAGGTTCAGGCACTCAAGATGGTTGAAACCATACATTGATACAAACACGGAGCTTCGAACATCTGCAAAGAGTCAATTTGATAAGGCCTTGTTTAAATTGATGGTGAATTCAGTATATGGCAAAACTATTGAAAATGTCAGGAAACATACCGATGTTAAAATAATTACTGACCCCAGCCTGAGCAAAAAATTGGTTGCAAAGCCCAACTTCAATTATAGAAGAATTTATGATGAGCACATGGCACTTTTCAACATGAAGAAAACAAAGATCAAATTTGATAAACCTATTTATGTAGGGGCTGCGATATTGGAATCGTCCAAATTACATATGTTAACATTGTATTATGACGTGCTGAAACCTTTTTATGGTGATCGTGTAAAATTATTGTACATGGACACGGATAGTTTTATTCTTGATATTCAAACAGAAGATGTTTATCAAGATATTGCACAGTCTGAATTGTTTCAATACTTTGATACCAGTGAACATACAAGGATTCAACCCCACAACAAAAAGGTGCCCGGCAAGTTAAAAGATGAGACACTTGGTGATGCTATTGTGGAATTTGCTGGGTTAAGTGCCAAGGTGTACAGTTTTAAAACATGTAGTGCTGTTGTCAAAAAGGCCAAGGGCATTGGCAAAGTAACTGTGGAAAAAGATCTTGAATTTGAAGATTATAAAAATTGCATCAAATCCCAGAGTTCAATCAGAACATCAGAAAATAGAATCCAGAGTGTGGATCACTTGCTGACTAGCAATGTTGTAAGAAAAGTGGCCCTGGACCCACATGATGATAAGAGATGCATTTTGTCATGTGGCATACATACTCTACCATGGGGGCATTGTGATTTGAAAAATGGCAAACAATGCCCAATTACAGAGCATGATTTGAAATAAATAAACATGCCTATGAACTTATTTGGGTTCAAAAAACAGGCTATTATGGAGCTGCCAACACCACAACCCTCTCCTGATATGCTGTCTAAACTGAGTGGCTTGTTAATTATTCATCTGAACAGCATACTTACAGATTTTGATGATGAAACGGGCAAAACATTGTACATATTTGACAATAATTTAAATCATTACCAATTACCTGTAGGTGGTCAATTGCAATTTATTACAACCCCTGAGGGTGATGTCAAGATTTCAGTAGGGAGAAATATTTATAGAATTAAGCACTCAAACATGATTTCTGGCACTGTATATACTGTTTCTGCTGGTGACTGCTTATATATTGAGGTCCCTGGATCATATGACAAGCTTATACCCTTTTTTATAGAATTAAGAATTAGATACTCTATAATAAATAACCATTAAAATAAAAATGCCTAATGATATATTTGGCCATACAAGGCATGAAGATCACAGTGATGAGATTCTTATGCTTGATGTCAGAGTCAAGAAATTGAGAAGTGATTTACAAGCTTTACAAACCACACTCAATGCCAGTCTTCAATTAGAAATTACAAATTTGCAATCACAATGCATGGACCCTCTTCTTAAAATTGATTCTGAACTCAAAGTGCTGCTTCAGAAATATACTGACCTGGCAACATTGGATAATTTTCAAAGTTTAGAAGAAGCTGTAGCAGCTCTTCAAGCCAAATTTAAGACACAGGCTAACAACTCTGAGCAATTGAAACAACAATTGGAAGAGCAGATAAATAATGTCCAGGCACAGCTCCAAACAATTGTCAAAAGCATAAAGTCACAAGAAGATTTTGATCTAGTCATTTCCACTCTAAAAGAACAGATTCAGTCACTCCAGATACCTAATCTGGATCCTCTGAACAATGCCATAGCCGAGGTTAAAGAAAAAATTGAGACACTTGAAAATTTTATGAACAATTTACCATCTTCTGATGCTTTGAATGCAATAACTCGGAGTGTTGCCAATATTAAGCTGCAACTTGAAACATATGAAGATTTTGGAAAAATTCAAAGTTCCATAACCCATCTTGAAGGTACAATAGCAGCAGTGCAAAATGATTTGGCAAATGTACTAGAATCCCGATTGCCTGGCATTGTAGATACCCTTGTCAGTGTCCAGCAACAAATCACAAAGCTTGAAAACCTCAACACTGAATCTGAACTATCTCATTTTCATCACTTGATCGATGATATCCAAACAAAGCTTGAAATTTTACAACAATCCACACCCACTCAGGCAGATATAGCCCTGCTCCAAAATGCTATGCAAAATGTGGCTGATGCTTCTGAATTAAACAATGTAAAATTGGCACTTGAATTTTTGCAAAATACAGTATCAAATCTACCTACATCACAGGAACTTAAAAATATTAAGAGGGCAGTGAATAGGATATTGAAATCAGAAGATATCAAGAATATCCAGACAGAGATCAAACAACTCACTCAGACAGTTGCCACTCTACCAACCAATCAACATATTAATGAACTGCATGCCCTGTTTGAGGATATCAGAAGACAGGTCCATGATCTTACTGCTCAAAATTCAAAATTGGCAGTTATTGAAAATTTGCAACAAATTGTAGCTAATATCAAGCAACAGCTAGGGACCATGGAATCCAATCAAGCAAATGCTCTGTCTGTTTTTGCTACCCAGCTACAAGAAATTGTGCAACAATACAAGAGACTTGCTGTGGACATAAAGATCAAGCCAGGCCATGATGATGTTGTTAGGACCATCAATGAGCACCTTGAATCTGTAACAAGCAGATTGCTTACAGCAGAAAAGGAAATAACAGGCATAATCGAGAATCCAAAACATACAGTAATTCTTGAATTGTACAGCATCCCCAACAAAGAATATGATTCACCATTTACACCAGGTGGCAAAATATATATGCTGTCCCCTGCACAATTTTATTACCAGTTTTTTGTTGGAGGCACATTGAGACCAATCAAGATCAAATATTGGCATCAGCCACAGGCACACCACTACCCTACATTATCAATAACAAATGCTGAGAACAAAGCAAAAATCACCAGTGTAGAGTTAGAGGATTTTACAGACCCCAATACATTAGAAACAGCCTATACTGAAGATGATGGCTCTCTGGAATTTAATATACAAATAGGAGACAAATTATATTTAGAAAATCCTGCAGTCTCAGCTGCTGAACACCCCATAGTTGCAATATTCTTGTTTACATATTATGTCTAGACAAATTATTGTTGATGAATTACACAGACAAGCCAGACATAATTTTAAGAGACTCCCAGTAGTCACAAAGGGCATAGATGATTTATGGCAGAGCGACTTGATTGAGTTGTCAAGTGGACAGTTGAAAAACTTAGACAAAATCAACAAGGGCTACAAGTATCTACTCACTGTGATAGACACATTTTCAAAATTTGCCTGGGCTGTGCCACTCAAATCCAAGACTGGAAAATGTGTTACAGAAGCCATCAGGACAATCATCAATCATTCAGGAAGATCACCGCGCTATTTGCAAACAGATAATGGCAAAGAATTTTATAATTCAGTGTTTCAACAATTTATTAAAAGCCAGTCAATAAAACATTACTCGAGTTACAGTGATCTCAAAGCCTCAATTGTAGAGAGATTCAACAGAACCTTAAAAAATCTTATGTATAAACAATTTACACTGCAGGGTAATTATAAATGGATTAATATTCTTCCAGAACTTCTACATAAATATAACAATTCTGTCCATTCCACAATCAACATGAAACCCTCTGAAGTAACTTCATCTGATGAGCAAAAATTGATCAGGACTGTTTATTATCCTAGATACCAGCCAACAACAAGAAGGGCCAAATACAGGGTGGGTGATCAAGTAAGAATCAGCAAATATAAGCACTTATTCAAAAGAGGCTTTACAAGAAACTGGAGCACTGAATTATTTACAGTGGTTCAAGTTAAACCCGGGACCCTTAACACATATATAATAAAAGATCACCGAGGAGAAATTCTCAAAGGCAGGTTTTATGAACAAGAGCTCAGCAAAACTAAACAGCCTGACACATATCTCATAGAAAAAATAATCCGCAGAAAAGGCAACAAGTTACTTGTCAAATGGCTGGGTCATCCGGAAAACAGCTGGATCGATGCAAACAAAGTGATAATATGAGCACCTGGGATGTTATAAAAAGGCTGCCAGAACCTGAACAGCAGAATAGGAGAAATGGCAACTTGCTGCCTGATAATATTAGGTGTCTTATTGTTGGGCCATCAGCTTGTGGTAAAACTACACTAATGGTTGATAATTTTTTATTGGCACCCAACTGGTTAGACTGGAAAAACAGGCACTTGTATGTCTTCTCTAAGAGCTTGGAACAATTAAAATATCAGCAGCTGATGAAGCTATATGATGGATTGGATATTGCCACTTTTGAATCAGAAGTTAAGCCACTTCATGAATGTCTCGATAATTCTGTTGTTGTGTTTGATGACATTATACTGGATAATCAAAACAAGGTTAGAAATTTTTTTACACAGGGCCGACACAAAAACATTGATTGCTTCTACCTGGCACAGACTTTTTCTAAAATACCGAAGCAACTGATCCGAGACAACAGCAATTTTATATGTGTGTTTCATCAAGATCATACCAACCTCAAACACATACATGATGAATATGTAGGTGGGGACCTGAGCTACAATGATTTTTCCAAGTTTTGCAGCAGGTGCTGGAACCAGGACAGTTATGGGTTTGTCACAATTGATATGACAAGAACACCCAATAGTGGCAAATACAGAAATAAAATCAACGATTTTCTAGACGTTGAGACATAAATAAATAACCATGAAACGACCAATTATTGATGATCTTAAGTTAAGAGATTATCTTGTAAAAAGATTTAAGGGATGGAAATCAGAGAACCGGGGAATTTATGAAAAACACAAACAAACAGAACAGCCTGTAATTGATGCTATTAATAATTTAGGTAAGAATATCAAAACTGTTACAGAGCAAAATCAAGATTTGATCACAGAGCTTGTACCTGTAGCTGCTAGGAACATATTAGATTATCCATTCACCCCACTTTCCAGTATTCATACACCTAGTCCTCTTGCTCCTAGAAGAATTGAAGCTACTCAGGATCCTATTGAATTGGGTCTTCTTGCTCAAAAATATTTAACCACACCTAAAGACAACAAAGATGAGGTGTTTGGCTTATATGCTGACACAGAGCTTGATGGTAGCATCATACATAGAATTGGCAATTTCAGAGTAACATTTATGGGGGATGATATAATTGTATATTCAGAATCTCGTCTCGGAGAAAAAGGTGCTTTTGTTAAGTATCTCGGAACACCTGGATTGTGGGAACTGATGACTAGGAAGAGGCCTGGCAGCTATACAGATCAAGATTATGATTATTACAAAGAAATATTAATAAAATCAGATGCTCTATAACAGAACAATGATCCCACACAAAAAAGAGTGAAGTCTAGCAGTGGGGAAAATACAATAATTTAATCAAGCCCATATGGTCACAGATCAAGACTGGCAGTGGAATCAAACAATACAACACCCTGCCCAAAGAATTTGTCTGGGTTGATGATGTCAGGAAACTTGTGGATAGGTTGCTGGTGATAGCTGGGGAGGAAAATGCTGGGAACCACAATTTTTACAATGAAAAGGTTGGAATTATGGACATGATAAGCACAAAATTGTCTAATTTTATAGTGAATGACCCTAAGGGGATTGGATATCTCATAAAAATTATTAATACTCTACCCCCCAAATTTTGGAATATCTCTGAGGGTCGGGGCCTTGTTAATGACATTATAAACAAGTTGCCATTTGAACTACATATTCCAGGCTATCAGTATTGTGGTCCAGGCACAAAACTGGATCATAGATTAAACAGAGGGGATCCTGGTGTTAATCCCCTAGATGCTGCTTGTAGAGACCATGACATAGCATACAACACACATACTGATCTTGACAAGAGACATGTTGCAGACAAGAAATTAGAAGAGGCTGCATTTGGTAGATTTGTAAGCAAAGATGCTTCTTTCAGTGAGAAAATAGCAGCATTGGGGACCACCATAGCTATGAGCACCAAACAAAAACTGGGGTGGGGGCTGTGAATATGTATATAATAAACCTACGATGAAGGCCAAGGGTGTTATGTATCAAATACCTTATGCAGGTCTCAAATCTCTTAAAACTATTGACAGTCTTTTAACCAAAAAGCAGCGCAAGAAAAAAAGCTCTTGTCTTGCAAAGGGGCATGGTATGAAATTGTTGCTTAGCACCCCCCAATTAAAAAAATTACAACAATCTAGGAAAAAATCACATGTGGGGGGATTCATATTTACCATCCCTGCCATCTTAGCTGCTCTCGGGGCTGTTGGGAGCTTGGCTGGGGGATCAGCTGCCATAGCAAAAACAGTAATAGATGCCAAGAAGAATAGGGCAGAATTAGATGAGCAGAAGCGCCATAACCTCGCCATGGAGAAAAAAGGCAAAGGTGTTAAGAGAGCCATGAATAAGTTTAAAAAAAACAAGAGCCGCTTACAAACCAAGATATTGAAGCTTTAATCAAGCCACTGGGCATCAAAAATTTTAGAGGTGTGTACATGTCTGATTCTTTACCAGAACAACCACTCAACAAAGAGTGTGGCATTGTTAATTTGGATAAGTACAAAAATCAGGGCACTCACTGGATTTGTTATCTTAAATATTTAAACAATGGGGCATTTGTGTTTGATTCATTTGGAGGTGTTCCACCTGAAAATTTAATAAAATATCTAAAATCAGCTAATCTTTATTACAATAATGCCCGTGTTCAAAACTTCAAAGATGTTAATTGTGGACATTTGTGTTTATCTGTTCTTAGATATATGTCTCAAATAAATAAACCATCAATTGAAAATTTGCAAAAAGCCCTGTGGTATTTAAAACATCATGGGGGTATTCCATCTCACCAGCCAAAATTCAATATTGAAACTCAAATTACATGATGACATAGTGTATCCCAAAACAATAGCTCTCAGAGCATTTTATGGCATGTACTTGATACCTAATATTACGCACCACAACAACAAAATTGCAGTAGGGGATCAAAAAATTGTCATCACTCCAGGGCAGTATAATCTGTCCACTCTAAATGCTCAATTACCCAGAGGTGTAGTGTTAAGTCAAAATTCTGTCACTCACAGAGTAGAGATTGTATCTGCCACGGAGACAGTGGATCTGGGTACTATAGGAGAGCTGTTAGGCTTTGAGAACAACACAAAACTTGAAGCAGGCATCAAACACACTGCTATGAATATACCTAAATTCTTAGCCATAGAGACTCTGAATATTCACTGTAATGTGGCCGAGGGTATGATCACCAAATCAAATGGCATAGGCACTCACAAACAAACCGGCATCATTGCAACATTCAAACCTAATTCCGAATTCATGGAGCCCATCATCTACAATCCATCCCCAACATTATATTTTCCTGTGTGCCATAATAGAATAGATTACATTGAATTGACGGTCACTAATGAAAAAGAAGAATTAGTTGATTTTGCTGGAGCCACAACAACTGCTATCGTAGAGATTAACATTTAAATAAAAATACATACAATGGAAAATATTGAGAGTTATGAGCTACAATCATTCCCTCCAAACAGGAGGACATTTGCAAATTTAAATCAACCCAACACAGAGATCGAGGTTGATCTTGATGTAGGGGACGGCTTTATACACCCCCACAGAGCAGATCTATACATCAAATTTGATGTTGTAAAGCTCGATGGTACAGATTATCCGGCAAATTCCAATATAAGATTGGTAGATAATTTTGTGCCGCATCTGTTCTCTGAAATTGAGATCAGAAAACATGGTGTTGTTATAAACAGAATAGATTATCCCGGCATTACCTCCACGGCTTTGGCCACACTAAAATTATCCAAAACAGAGGCTTCTTACTACAAAATCGGTGGTTTTGAAGCTGGTGAGAAAATATTATCCAAAAGCCACACAGTGCTGTTCCCCATGCGCCTGTTGCCAGGATTCTTCTCAGATTACAAAGATATCATGTGGAAGGGTGGGTTAAGAATTACATTTAGAAGAGCTGCAAATGATAATAATGCCTTGATGAGGTACAGTGCGATAAACCCCACAGGAGAAGCTTTGCCCAATACCCTACCTGATGAAGGCAAGTGCATTATTCAGACTATGGAGCTAAGAATCCCAGTTGTTGAATATGAAGCCAGCTATGCTCTTAAATACAAAGCAGATATCCTAAAAAATCCACAGATTCCTCTGCAATTTTATACATATCAATGTGTACAGAAGCCCGCATCTGGTACTTATTATGAGTTTGATGCTACAAATTCATTCTCCAGCATACAATATGACATGCCTGATTTTGTGGTGGTACTGTTTCAGACTGGAAGACACAATAATCAGGAAAAAAATTCAAGTAAATTTGATAACTGCAACATCAAGAACATTTATCTTAAAAATGGCAGAAATGAGGTCTTTCCTAGAGAAAATTACAATTTAGACATGTCCAAGGATGATTTCCTCAAATTATATGAAGCATTTTCGGTTTTCAAAAGGGTCACTACAGGCAATACTGACATGTATTACACACCAGATGAATTCAAAACACAGAGACCCATGTTTGTAATCAACACTTCAAAAAGAAAACAAGTTGTGGTAAATGACAGGACAAACATTAAAATTATCTGTGAATTCCATGAGGCATTACCTGATGACACCATATGTAGTGTTATTCTCATAGGAGAAAAATCATATGTTTATGATGTAAGAAATGAGAGAGTCACGGAGCAATTCTAGAAGAATTACATTGTTTTAATATTAGATAAACAAATTGAAGCTAGTATCCAATTGAACTTAAATCAGAAATAAATATGTGTGTATGTATGTATGGGTGGCCTAGTTTTAAGTGTGGCCAAAAGAGGGGCATATTTTTAACAAATTTATGGACAACAATCTCACAGAAGTGCCTTTTGTAAGTATAGGCAAATCAATCTGAGGGGGGTCATACTTTCCGAAATATTCCCGAGGGCATTTTTACAAAAATCTTAGATTAAACGGGGGTTCCACACTAGAGCAAAAAGCTCATATGGGCATGTTGAGCAAGTTTTAAGTGTAAGCAAATCTGCTGGAGGGGGGTTCATACTTTCGTGGGTTTATAGTATCCTCAATTACACTACTATGCAAATTTGGGCTCTTTTTATTGCGTTTTCCATGGTGTTGGAAATCTGCGGGGATATGTTTTCAATTTCATGCTGAATATTGTCCTTTAGTTGCTGTAACGTCTCTGGCTTATTCACATAAACCAATGACTTCAAATATCCCAAAATAAAAAATCTGGAGCGGGCAAATCGGGCGATCTGGCCGGCCGTGACAAATCACTAAAACACGCAAAATTGTCACAATTTTTCCACTTTCTTGTGGGTATACTTATTCGTTTTAGCACACAATAAATTTCGTGAGTATCTTCTATTTAACTAACAAAACATGATTGATAGATTGATTGATTGATTTGGTGTTTAAGTCTACTTTGTGCACAGCAAGGCTAATCGGGACTGGACCTACAGTTTAAAGTGAGATCCGAACCACTATATGCCTCCACCGGGAATCGAACCCGGTACCCCTTGATTACAAGGTGACGACGCTACCACTACGCCATCGAGGAGGCACAACTAACAAAACACTACTGATATAAACAACAAGATGTCAAAATAAAGGTCAGTTCAAATAGGATGATGACTTTTGCGCCACCCTTTATGTCCTGAAACTGAAAAATGTAGTTACACAGGGTTCAAGTGAGTGAAGTAAAGAGAGGCTGCAAAGTTTGAAGAACAGTGTTAAAGAAGAAAGAAGAAAAGGAGTCAGATGATTTTTGGATATTTGCAAGCTCTTCAGGATCTAGGGGACCAGTAGTAACAACTGGAACGACATCAGAAAGGAACAGAGAAAACGGAGAGTTTCGGAGGTCTTCTAGACCTACAAAAGAACCACATATACCCTGTCCAAGCTAACTGACTTTTTCATGACTTTTCTTGATCTCTCTTTCATTTTTCTTGACCTCCTTCCATTTTTCGTAACATTTATTTAATCGCCCCCTACTTGGAAATTAAGAAAAATTAATATTTTTATTCAATGAAAAAACCCTACCACAAGGTTTGTTAAGATGAGAACTGGAGCTATACTTTATAAAGAGATTTAGACTTGCTTCAATTATTAATGCATGTAAAAAAATTATGCGTCACACTTTATCCTGGATGGGGAATGGCCACAGTAATTTATTTAATATTTTTACAGAACTTCATGCATACAAAAATGTATTCTCAAGAAACAAAGTGAGAACACTCAAAGCAATTTTAGATTTCCAAATAGTATTCAATTTTATCAAATCCAAGTATAGGTATATAACAATGCAAATTCACTATACTGAAAAAAAAATGTAAAAATTCTTGACCACAAGCATAATTTCTTGACTTTTTCCTGACTTTCTTGATCTACCTATTGATATCTTGACTTTTTCTTGACTTTCTTGACTTGTAGACACCCTGAATGAGAATCAGTATTATTTATTGATATTGGCCAGAGGAAACCAAAATATTCCATTAGACCTAGTGGTCAAGTAATTTAAACCAAATTTTATATTTGTCAACAAGCCTACCCAGGTAGACATATTCAAACTAATGGATTTGAATTTGAATTTAAAATTTTGGGTGCGTCAGCACTAAGGCTATTTTGTACCCGTCACACTATACGGGATCCAGCCCTTTACCATAACTAAAGTGGCATATCTGTAATTCCCTACAACAAAAATGTTAAAACATTCTGACTTTGGTTAAATGCTGAGGCTGTAAAGGGGCACTCAGCACATATAACGACAAAAGTCAGGACAACACACAGAATTATAATAACCATAGGGCCAGTCGCCAGAGCCTCGATACTCTGCAAAATGCAGTCCAGCGTGTACTACGTGGATGTGAGGTTGACAATTGGGTGCACTACGTGGAAGTGAGGTCGACAATTGGGTGTACTACATGGAAGTGAGGTTGAAAATTTGGTGTACTACGTGGAAGTGAGGTTGACAATTGGGTGTACTACGTGATAGTGAGGTTGACAATTGGGTGTACTACGTGGAAGTGAGGTTGACAATTGGGTGTACTACGTGATAGTGAGGTTGACAATTGGGTGTACTACGTGGAAGTGAGGTTGACAATTAGATGTACTACGTGGAAGGTCACCCCTTACACCCTATATTCAAACTAATGCTCTCTATGGTTATGCTATCATATATTTATTAATATTAAATAACAAGGGTATATATTAATTAACGCATAAATTTCAAAACATGGAAAGTTATTTACGAGTAAAATTTTTGAGATCCGGGCATCGACTTTCAAAAAACAGGCTTATGAAGGTTGAGAACCACTGTCTTAAACCGCCATTTCTTCGGTCAGCTTTTTACAGCGTATGCGATTTTGGCATCTGAGTTTTGAATCCAGTTTTATGCACAGATGGGTTAATGCGGACTGGACCTATAGTTTAAAGTGTAATCCGAACCTCTACATGTGCCCCCACCGGTTATCGAACCACGTTACCACTGCTCCATCGGGAAATCTCCATGTGACTTTTAAACTTGCTTTGCTGCAAGGGAGTTTCTCTATTCCGTCAAGTAAATCAAGAGAAGTCGCTACTAAGCGGGGGGAGGGGGGGGACAAATTCCAGCAGCGGGAATTTCTCAGTTTTGAATCTTCGAACTTCCTCTCCAATTTCCAATTTTCTCCTCCTGGAATTATCCCCGACGTGTTTCCACTCGGCTGCGCGCAAACACGCCGGAGCTTCAGGTCCCCTGTTAAGTATTTCGCAAAGTGTGACACCAACTTCCCACTCTCTTGGGGGAGCAGCCCCCCCCCCTCCCCCCACTGAAACTAGCAGATGTTGTTGCAGAGGCAGACTCCGAGAGAGTGTTGCAGGAGTTGTCGGAGTTTCTCGTACCGCTGCCATGACGTCATCCTGATGGGTTGACAAGGACACCGTTCCCCACTCGAGCGTTGCATTTATCTGCCCCCCCCCCTTCCCCCTTTCAAAACCCCTTTCCTCCCTTCAGATTGCCCTAATGAATAAGTGGCTCCGGTGGTGACGACGAACGGAAAGTTGCTGAACTATCGGAATTGGACTTTACTGAATTGCGGGAAAAGACAACAATCCTGATAGTATTGGGGTTTTCTTGGAAAAATTTTGGTGTAAGTGGATACCAGATTGCTTTTGGGTTTGCTGAAACACAGGAACTTCTCTGTACCATCGCAACTAATATAACTATTTGCATAAACCTAAGTTCCTGATTGAATGGGAAATAACGTGCTATTTGCTCGCAAATTATTCCCATATCTTTAACCAGATAAAAACCCTAGGAAATCCTTCCTGCACTGTGGATACCGGTCTCCAAACCTCGAGCCCTAACTACAAATCTAGAAATACTCGTTACGTTGTTTCCTCAGCTACGTCCTCCTTCTGCATTCATCCCGAGGATAATGGTATGCGTGTTTAGATATAAATAAAATAGCTCTTCCTTTCTCCAGCGTTATACTTTTCCCTCTCTCTCTCTCTCTCCATATTTCTCCCTCTTTTTATCTCTCTATTTCCATCTCTTTCTTTATATCTTTCCTCCTTTCTCTCTCTTTGTCTATCGCTCTTTCCATGCCATTCTTTGTCTCTTTTTTATTTTGTTTTCTCTCTCCCTCTCTATTTCTTTCTTTCTCCATCACTCTCTTTTTCTCTCTTTTCTTTCTTCATCTATCTTTCTCTCTCATTTATCTTGCATACATTCTCTCTCTTTCGGCTCTGTCTCCCTCACTCTCCGCTGAACTTCATATTGTTAGTAACCCATTCTGCTATATTCTGCTCTCAGCAATAAATTAATGTGAGCAGAACATCAAAATTGATAATTACATAGTGTAGCCTTGATTGTGTAAGCATAAGTGTAGCCTTGAGAGTTTAAGCATAAGAGGATAGTGTAAGGATAAGTTTGGGCTTGATAGTGTTGTCATACGTGTAGGCTTCATAGTGTAAGCTAAGTGTAGCATTTATGGTGTAAGAATAAGCGTAGGTTTGGTTGTGTAAGCATAAGTGTAAGTTTGATAATGTAAGCATAAGTATAGCCTTTGTGGTGTAAGCATAAGTATAATCTGAATACTGGAAGCATGTGTGTGTATTAATAATAAGTTGAGTCACTTCGTGTACGGCTAAATGTAGGCTATATGAAGGGTACTGGGGAAAAACAATCAAAGTCCACTTTAGGTGAAAATTGAGATCATGATATCATGCTATTGTAAGAGTGGTGTACTAAAACATCACATGCCTAATTTCAGGAAAAACACTCATACTCCTGCACAAATCAGCATTGAAATATCCTTTTTCTGCTCCATTCTGTAGCATTTACAAACTTCAAATGGCATTCCTGTTAGCAGGTTAAAAGTGGACTTTGATTGTTTTTCCGTAGTACCCTTCAAGTATCAATCTCGTTTTTACATGACATACATATCGCACACCTCTCCTAGCGCTACCTATCTGGTTAACACCTGATCTAAATGAAAGACGACAGTAATTCATCATACATATATTTCAAGAACTCCCAGAACAGGCATCAAGGGTCGACCTACCGATGCAGAAATTTCTCGCAATCTTCACGGGAATTCCAGTCAGAGGAACGGAAATAAGATACCACTTTCCACTGGAAAACGGAAATGAAGTGACTGAAAACTGAACACTCGCAGTAGAAGGAGAAGATTATCAGAGAAGATTCTGCAGTAAGGGGGAAAAGTCGTTCGACAGGAACGGACAGAAGGAAGATTTTCCAGACATTTTAAAGAGGAGAAAAGTGCTGAAAGCAAAAATTATTTTTGCTTTGAAACGGAAATGGAAAAGAAAATGTTGGATTCATTGCTCTACGATACTACTCTCATCTACTTAGTCCGTTGTTGTTTTACTACAGACGTTTTATTCTTTGCATATTTGAAAGAAGGTAACGGTTGTGCGCGTAAAGAGAGTACTTTTTACAAGTAAATTTATCACTTGTTTTATTTTTGTTATTTAGGCTCTCTATTCTTCCACTTTTGGCTAATCGCGACGATGATGTAAGATGATAGGTAGAATATGTTGTGAAGGGACACTCACAAAGAACACCCATGCCAGGACCGGGATTCGAACCCAGGATCCCTGGCGTAATAGCGCGCTGCGCTAACCACTCAGCCACGGAGGTCGGCTTCTGGGCCTACAGTCAATATGATCCTCTATGGAGCTTTGTGTTATCCATATATGTGCTGAATGCACCGTCACAGCCTCAGCTTTTAACCTAAGTAAGGAGATTTTAGTTCTGAGAGACACGTGTTAATTGTATTTATGGTAAAAGGCCATGCACAATGTGACGGTGCAAGTAGCCCAAGTGCTGATGTACCGAAAACTCTCATTTCAGTCAAACAATCATGGCCGTCTCTAGTGGACTGTGTTCAAAATGGCCATTTTAACCAAGAGAGCAGAAGAAAAGGAAGAATACGAGGGGAGGCTGATAAGTATTGAGCCTTAGCCAGAAAGAAATTGAACTAGGAGGCTGAAATTTGCTCTATGAATTTAACTTCCCTTTGTTTTTCAGGGACAAAGTGAAAACGGCAGAACCTACGGAAAAGTTCAATTCAGAAGAGCATGTTGTTGCATGACAACGCCTAGCCACACACTGCAGGGGAAACAATGGCGACACTAGCCTCCTGAGGTTTTCAATTGTTGCTCCATCCACCTTACGCCCCTGATCTGCTTCCTAGCTCAAATTTTTCTAGGTAAGGCTCAATACTTATCAGCCGTCCCTCGTATTTTGCAACGCATTCGACTGTAGGCGGGAAAAAAATGGGCAAGGGTTGTGTAACAATGACAAAGACTACATGCATATATATATATATATATATACACACACACGGGTAGAAAATATAGGGCGGCTAGTCGCCATGGCACCTGAAAATTTTCACCTCGCGCCTGATTTTCAAATTCACTTTTAATTTTGAGTTCTTATAGAAATTTTTCATGACTTTTTTTAAAAAAATAAGAGTACTGTGTGTGTTTTAAAAAATAGTGTGTGCTTTTTTGTATCATATGTATCATTAAATCAGAATAATAAACAAAACATGGCATTGTAAATTTCTGCACTGTTGCTAGCCGAATTTTAAAATCTGCAGCTATATGCTAAAGTCGGCCATACTTTAGAATGTGTTCCATTGTTATTCATGCTGCTACCAGGAGAGCCTTTTGAATAGGCCACTCCGGCGCAAGAATTAATAACTTTTAATCCAGTATTGTATTAATTCATAAATTAAATGTTTTAAGATCACATTTCAATCATAGCATCTCTTAGTTATATTCATGACTTTCATAGTACGTATATGCAAATTTACATCCCGCACCGTGGCCGTGCGGTAGGCGTCATGATTTAGGTTCCGGCTACGGGACGCGCGCTGGTTTGAGTCTCCTGGGGGAAGCGTAAAAACTCTTCTCCTGAGATTTCAACCAGTGCGTGGGAAGGGTGGGCACCCATGATCGTGAGGAAATTGGGCAGCTACGAATGAGTGCCGTAACGCGGTCATGGAAATCTAAAACAACGACTGGGGGTTCGTCGTGCTGATCACACGGCTGTTAGGCCACGAGGTATATTATGTATGTATGTATGTAGTATGTGTGTGTGTGTGTGTGTGTGTGTGTGTGTGTGTGGCTCCCAGTGGTATAGTATAGAGCATTTCCTGACATTCGCTACGAGACTCGGCGGCAAGCGGCCCAGCAGCAGAGTTTGTCTTTTCCGGTGAACGGGGTCCGGGACAGTCGCTAGAGTCGGCTATTAAAATAACAGTTTTCATATTGTGTACTAACCTTGACTACAGAAGGTGTAGAAAATGATGTCCCTCTGCTGCAACACATTCCTGGTATCTCCGAAGGAAATTGACATTTACAGGTATTTACACGTGCAAGTTCGTCTACTGTAATTCTCCCGATTTGTCGTACAATACTCTTTTAACTCACGGATGGTGTGCGGATTGTCTTTGTATACTTTATTTTTCAGATTTCCCCATTTTTCTTTCCACTTTTATTCAGAACTTATCCTGTTACTCTAAACTTTTTACGAGGTTTAATATAGTTGTCCTATGTGGGACGGGAACACCAAGAAATTTCGTTGCAAAACGTCGTCGCACTTCTCTACAATTCCTCTTTCCGAAGTAACACTCGACAAGATAAATCCTTTGTTGTAATGTAAACTTTTGTGATGCCACAATCTTCAACACACGGACACGACACAACACAACTTCCGCGGGAGGATTATACTGGCGTCAGTATGCAACGTCAACGGAAAGGGAAAGAGAGCGAAAAAAACAGACTGTAGCGTGCGACTGTTGCGGACCCGTTCACCGGGAAAGACAAGCTCTGACGCTGGGCCGCTTGCCGCCGAGTCTCGTAGCGAATGTCAGTGAATGCTCTGTACTAAGGCTATAATCAAAGGAGTCCTTGGTTCTACCCTGTGAGTTACATCGTATCAGATCACTATTCAAATTGCAGTTCCAGTCACGATTAGACTATCTGAGGAAAACAGATCTTCCTGTTTCAATGTATCATCAGGATTTCACAGCGTACCTTCGTCTACCAATCCAAGATGGCTTGTACAGCGGATAGGCAATCTGCTGCAAACACATTGACACCGACTTAAAATTACGTTAAACGTCATTAGGGCCAGTAAAAGGAATGTTCTTGAAGAAGTACAAGAAACTGCGGCAGAAATCTCCCAACACTCCGTTCTCCCCATCCCCTCAGTGCACAAGGAGAGAGATTTTTTCGGCCCCTCACAGCAGGAAAGAGGGGGGAAAAGGTAGGAGGCCAACTCCTGGGAACGCGACGAAGGTTAATTCTGTTGGTTGCACTGTGCGGCGGGTCTCCCCCGGAATTGATTGTAAAACGCCGAAGATTTATGTTGGTAAGCTCCGCTCGCCTCCAACCCCCTTCCGTAACGAACCCTCTGCAGCCCAATCTCTTTCGCCGGGTACGTGAGACGTTAACAATCGATACATTTGCCTCCTCCTGGACCCCCCGCCCTCTCTTTTGGGGGGATGGTGGAACGGAGAGGGTGAAAGAAAACCCGGAAATGCACCGTGACACTCGACGGCGGTTGAAAGACGAATTGGGAAGACGCCCGGAACGTTCGTTATTCCTGGAAAGAATCGATGGGGAGGTTACCTTGTTTCTTTTTTTAACAGGCAAGCTCTGTCATTGGTTGCCATTAGTTACGACGTCGCGGTTGTTCTTCTTGGTAGGGTTTCTTGTAAACTGCGAAAAAACGATAATTTTGTAAATGTTGAGGGCAGGAATTGATCAATAATTTTCAATGTTGCGGGTGTGGCTTTGGAATTATGGAGGTGCAAGGGTCAATATAGAGCCAAAATGAGAATAAATTAAGCTTTTGTGAAAAAAAATGTAAGGGGATGTTGAGAAAATGTTGGGGGTGTTTGCATTAATCCTTGCCACAGAAGCATACACGCAGTGAAACCAAATGCAGCAAATCTATTTGATACACCAGAAGCGCATCGCTTGGTGCATTGAAGTGTGTTTTTTGGCCTTTGCCAAGAATCAAGTTTACAATTTGATGCATTTTCTGGGTTGTAATGATTCCATTGAAAGTCAGTGGGTTTGTTCAACCCAGCAGTGTCCGCGAATGCACATCGTTTTTACAGGTAACGCTAAAGTGCTATCATATGATGGAAGTGATGGAATTTTCTTCAATGTGGAGCTGTCCTTTAATGCATTATTTGGTAAGGTTTTTGATGCATAGTCCTGCATCTTTCTTGATGATGCATTTCAACATTTGGTCTGAGCTACAAGTCTCTATGTATTTTTTGTTTCAGCCGATGCATTTACTTTCCTGTGTGTTGGCAACTCGGGAGTCTTCTTCTGAGGAGGTGTCGATAGGCTTTTTTGTTATTTCATGTTCACGTGTGACTGAAGCGACTTAAGTGCATACTCGTGGTGCAATACGTTCAGGGTGATTCATAAGCCCGTGAAACATTTTAGAAATTTACTTCAGATAAATGACAGAACTGACAGTGGTATATTTCTGATGCCGTAAGGTGATTCTAAGAACAGAAATTAGAATATCATGGGTGTTTTTCGAAACGAGAGGAATTTTCGAAGACGGCGTGACGTGGCTGGCGTAGGTCCAACGGAGCCTTAACTATTCTGAAGAAGAAATTTAGTGTGGGTGAGCTTACACGGTGGAAAATTTAACCACTACACATTCGATCAATGAGAACAGGAGGGGAGAATTAAATCACAGATTCATAAAAACAAAAGGGATGAAACGATTATGAAAAAAATCATCACGAGCTAAGGTAAACAGTGGAAAAATTGCTCCAGTCTTCGCCCAGGGTAATATGTTATTATTCAGCTGAGACAAACAACGAACCGATTCAACGGACTGTTTTCCCCCTAGACGGAGACGATAAATCGCGAAATTCTGCTCCGCCAACAGCGATGGAGCAAAGTAAATACATCCCGTCTCGGTGGACTTGGGTGGTTGCGCTTGTGAAATCGAAGCTCACCTCTCCTCTTCGGTTATTTGCTCACCTGTGCCTCAATATTAGCTGGCGCACGAGGGAATAACCTTCCCAGCTTTCTTACAGAGGTTTGTTGATGCTTTGTGGAAGGGTATCGCTGCATCGCTGTGTACACAGAAGGCTAATTAGTAACCTATAATCCTGGAAGTTGCCTTTTCTGGCGGAACAGTCGAGGTAACGTACAGCAGCCCTCAGGGTTTTGAACAATAGTATTGAACGGAAAATGTTTCAAAAGCTTGAGCAGAACTCGTCATTATCACCATTGATTCATCGATTGATATTTATACGAGGGCTGGAACATAAGTCGTGGCAACTATATTTTCTTAAATGGTGCCACAATAGCCCCATCAAGTTCGCTTCACTTTTTGACACTAGGTGTATTGCAGGTGTATCCCGGTGTCAGACTGGTGTAAGGAAATGACGTTGAACAAACACGTGACCAAACATCACACATTACACCGCTCCAGAATGTAGTGCAAAAAAACCAACAAAGTTGCACCATGTAACCAAATAGACACGTGAGTGCAGAGAGTAAAAAATCCAGCGAACTAGAGGGGGCTAATATGACCACATCGTATGTCCTGGAGAACATGACACCCTACTATCGGACTTAAAAATTATAGATACTCGAGTTAAGACTGCAATTAAAAATTAACCAGTAGACGTACAACAAATCGAGTTTCATCAAAATTTAGCTTCTTCAATTCTGCGTTAATCTATGCTAACCAAATAGTTTTCGAGTATGTGTTATATGTTTTATCGTTGTGAGAACAAAAAAGAGCCGCTTTTTTTGGGTTTTGCAAATGATCGCTCTCTTTGAAATTCTATAAATAAAAAACGGGTTGTTCGATTGTGATGGAACTTTGGTACTATGTAGGCAGAAAGGTTTTAAACACAAATCTTAATTTTCAGATTTTTAAAATTTGTCAAAATACCGTTATCATCAATTTTGCGAAACGACTTTTTCTTAGTATTGGGTAGTCCTATAAACACAATATTGGTCTTGTTTGGGAGCTCTTTGAATCTGTTTTTATAAAATCCATTATCCGTAATAACCAATCATACGAGTAATGATTCCACTAATGAAATAAAGGATAGCTTACGTATACAATACCGATATACAAGTAAAATATAGATTAAATACATTGCATGCAAAAACCTAGTGTATGCATTTGATTCGGGAAGGGTGATCGCTCCGATCCGCGCCTGCATATGATTAACAAGAAGTCAACGAATGTTTATATTGCATGGAAATACGAAAAGATTGGGAGTTCGCCCAGTTTGCAACACGGTCGGAAAATTTCTACGTGTTACAGGTTGGAAAACAAATGCTTTTGAGGTGCGTTCAGTTGGGAAGCGACAGGACGAACATGGAGTTGCAGGAATAGGTATCTTGGAGACAAGAAAAAAGCATAAAGAATAGGAAAAAAAGGAGAATGTGGTTGTTAGAAGAAGATCTCGACGTTCAACTTCAAAAGAAAAATTTTATTTTTCCCTCGCCGTCAAGTTTCCCCGAGTTCCATTGGATGAAGAGGGGAGAGAGACGGAGATGGGAGGGTAAAAAATACAATGGCCCGTCGTAAAAAGGTTTATTTAACATGCGACAAAGTTCCTCCACCCCACCAACAATTTTGTCCTCCTTGATGAACGCTGGACCATGTCATTGGAGGGGCGAGGTGCGTGTTGTATAACGGTAAGGAAAGGGGGCAGGGAGGGTGGATGGAGGGGGAGTTCAAACGGACCTTGCAGTTTGAGAGATCCTGTGGGGGCCACTTCGGGACTCAGATCAGTGATGGTAGTTCGAGGAGAAATTCCCTCAGCGTAGCAAATTTTCCCTCTTGGAAAAAGTTACTTTTGTGAACCTTCTTGAACTAAAACTTTCTCCGAAGTGGGAATTTTTTAAGGTTCACAATTTCCCTTTGACGTAAAACAATCCCTCGAAGAAAAAAATCCCTCGTCTTAGAAGATTTTCTAGCGTAATAATATCTCTAGGTTTATAAACGTTAATCTGGTGTTCGAAAGAAAAATTACCCTCTACCCTCTTGTCCTAATCACATTGTTTCCAGAGTACAAACATTCTAGCCTTACTGTGCATAAAGTGGACTTAAAACAACAAATCAATCAATCAGTACAAACATTCTCTCCAGCAAATGAATACTTTAAAAACATTTCTAGCCTCTGTGAATAATTTCCCTCAGCTTTAGTTAAATACCCTTCTCCTTAGGAAATTTGTCTTTGCTTAGAAAAATTTCTCTCAACGTCACTGGCGTACGCAGGTTGCAAGCTGATGGAGGTACAAACCCTATCGAAATTTTTATAAAATACAAAATTTCAAATGGAAGCAGTAATGAATCGGGAAAACCTAAAATGGTGAATGAAAAGCAGCCCCTTTACCTACCTTCGTGGTGGAGGGGGTAAGCACAGAGCGCTACGACGCCGTGGGTCCCGGGTTCGAATTCCGACCTAGGCATGGGTGTAAGTTTCCCTTCATCAATTTCATCATATCATCACTCATCCTCACCTTCGCGCTTAGCCAAAAGAGGCAGCAGAGCGAAGTAAAATAAACAAAATTAATGAAGCAAGCAAGCAAAGCCCCTCTAAAAATGACTCCGCATTACCATTTTTGTATTTGAACAACTTCTAAAACGAAGGTTAGAAAATGGGAACTAGGAAATATTTTTTATGTATCCCTCCGCACAACGTAACTATGTAATATCTTAATATCTTACATAAAATGTCCAAATTTATGGATATTCTTGTTCTTGATTTACACTAACATGTCGAAAATCGTTGATAAAACACCTGCGTACGCTAGTACAGTACCTAACGTATATGATTCACGATGCAAACGGATAATTATGAATGTTATTTTTATCTTCACAACTTCCATGTTTTTAGTAAATGTGTTAGTATCAAATGCAGTCGTATGTGACGGAAATTGAGGGAAATTATTCTTACAAGAGGGATATTTCTGCCCCCCACGAGGGATTTTTTTTTTACGAATTGCAGTTCCCATCACTGTCTCGGATACTGTACTTTTGTCGTTCCGGTAGCAAACGGACCGGAAAGGCAAGTGGTCCGCCAAATTTCTCAACAAGCGAGAGAGAGAGAGAGAAACGGAGAAGAAAATAGGAAGGGTGGGGAAAAGACAACCCCTTTGAGGATGCCAGGGTCAGGCAGTGCCGTCACCTACACTCCTGGGGAGACCTTACGGCTCCCCCTCGATTCAACCCTGCGAGTATTTTCCGGTGCAGACAACTTACAGTAGTTGGCAGAGACAGTGAAAGCCTCTTTAAGGGAAGATAGCCCACGATGCTCGCCACTGTCTCTCAAAATTATATCAAGGGGCTCTTTATATGTTGCCTCAATAAGCAAAACATACCGAAAAGGTATGGTAAATGCAGGGCAGGTTTACAAATAAATCCTCCTTTGTAAAGATATATTTAAGGGAAGGGTCAAGGGGGTCCGGACTCAAAGTCTTACCAAATAGTAAAATTACATAACGAAAATATACTTGTTTAGCATTTGTTGTATGGTCACTGCTTTATTTACCTCCGCCGAACTTCCTCGAAGGCAAGGATTTTATTGCGATCATACGGCTTTGAAGGAATTTATGCACGCTACTACTTATGATAATATGCATAAATTATTAATCAATAACTTTACTTTTCGTCAACTGGATCTCGCATCCCTTTTTCTTGTGCAATAAATATTCAATTCTTCATCTATTTAACATTAATTTCCTTGCCAGGGCAGTTGTAAATTTTGGCGATATTAACTACACGTAAGCTAGCTAATGCTGTTGTATCTCTATTCTTACATCGTACTTTTACCTATTCATGTAATAATAAAAATACGACATTAATTTACATATGTTAATTAATATTATTATAATTTAATTTTATGTAATTATGATATCATTAATTTAATTTTAATATTTATGTTATTCTTATTATTTCTGAGACGATTGTAATACCCTGGAAATATATTTCTGCATGCGTGCCTGGTCCATTGTATGTTTCGTCGTCGCCTTGTAATCAAGGGGTCCCGGGTTCGATACCCGCTGGAGGCACTTAGTGGTTCGGATCCCACTTTAAACTGTAGGTCCAGTCCCGATTAGCCTTACTGTGCATAAAGTGAACTTAAAACACAAACCCAATCAATCAAAACCATTGTATGTTTGAAATAGTTATGCTTCAAGTTTCCCAAGCTAAATACTCGTTTAAGCAACAAGAGTCTCGATAATCTGATGTTCCGTGAGAGAAGATGAAAAGAAGCAGTGGCGTATTGCAAGTTTCCTGTGGCACGCTCTCCTCCCAAGTAAATTATTGAGGGTCCGTTAGTGAGAAGAATTATCGAGAATACTACAACGTGTATACCATTGATGATGCCAGAGGAGACGGACGTACAATTGTTAGCTAGAAGAGTTGTACAATATATAAACTTCTATCTATAATTATTTTACGTCTCTTTCCTGCAACTTTTGGTTATTTTGCGACGGTGGGGATATGATGAAATTGAAGAAGGGACACTTGTGACGAGCCGGAAACAAAATACAATGTCATCACAAAACCGCCAACCAGCTTCCGGGTGAGAGAGTCTGAAGAGAGCGGGCAAGGTGAGTGGTTGGTCTAAGTGGTGCGACTCTTGAAATGTGTCCGTACAAAGGTTGGGCACGCCGTCAACGGACCACACGGCGCCGCGATGCAACCCAGCCGTCGGACCAGATCAGGTATGACACTAGTAATTTAAGTATCAGTGTTTAGTACTTGAAATCCGACTCAGGCGTGTTCATCCCCTTACCTGTTATGTCTGTACATAATAATTAAGTGAAGGACTAGGGAGTATTAATTATTCGCCTTCTCACATATAAACTCCTCTTGTAGCCAAGCTGTTAGGCCATGGAAGGACGTAAACGTACCATGGTGGAGGCGCCGGCAGACTCACAAAGAACTCGAATGCCCAGGCCTGGACACGAACCCTAGAGCGCTTTGATAACCACTCCGTCACGGAGATCACGGAGATTGGCAGTAACAGGTACAAGTGGTTCATTTCATTTAGTGCTAATTTTCGTAACAATATACTAAAACACACGCACTCACACTTTATATATAAGCTGTTCTGGGAAAAGCACTTAAAGAATGCAATTCTACAGAAGAGAGTTATTTACATTAATTATTTTAATAACAAACATTACAGATACAATAATGTTACCCCCACACCCCCTATACGCCTTCATGGCGTGGTACTATGCACAGGGGAGCACTTTACTTTTTTTTTACAGATACAATATACATGTTGGATCATCACTATGTAAGATCTTTATACATGACCAATATGAAGTTATACTTATAATTAGAGACCGTATTTTAAAGGCGATTCTTTTTTTCCTTTTTTTCAACATGGGTCATGGAATAAATAACAACAGTGTTGATAATTTTATTTTAAATGAAAACACAATATATAGCTACGTTTCGTTTATATGAATGGCATATATTGGGTTTTCATTTAAAATAATAAACCATAGTCCTTTTTCGTGTCCTTTTTTTGCAATAATTTTCCCTTTTTTGTACTTTTTAGAGTATTTTTTCCATTTAAAACCCGGTCTCACTTATAATACAGGGTGTTTATAAAGTCCCGGTACCATTACAAAAAAACATAGCTCGGAAACTACATGCAATAGAACAATGCTGTTGATTGCAAAATGAGCTACAACTCTTCACGTTTATATGCCATACACCTCAATGTGCGCACCTCTAGTTGCTCTCAGAACATCAAGGCGGTAATCCACTTCTGCCCATACACGCCCCAGCATATCACCAGAAACAGTTAGGATATTCTCCGAATAGTAGCAACATCTGGAACAGGAGTCCAGTAAACACAATCTTTGACATACCCCCAGAAGAAGAAATCTAAGGGTGTGATATCAAGAGAGCGCGGTGGCCAGGGAATAGGTCCATCACGGCCATTTTGTAATGGTACCGGGACTTTATGAACACCCTGTGTTTTCTTCATACAAAATTGATCAAGTGTGACTTAAATTAAAGCTATCACAGTTTGTGACTTTTTACCTTACCCATCCGGTAAAATTTAATCCTGGCTAAAACTCTGACTGAAAATGGTAAAGACCGAAGGCAAAAGAAAACTGCAAACGAAATTAGAGATATTTTGACAGGAACATTAAGGACTGAAAGAGAAGAGACATATGACTTTGAGCAGTTCAAGGTGAGAGATACGTAATAGTACGTAAGAGTCTACGAAGCCTAAAAATATTTTGGCAAAGAGTTGCATTTTAAAGCGGACTTAGGAAATGGTTGCGCGAAAGAGGCCTTTTCGGAAGAGTAGAGACCATAGTTTGTTTTCCTTGTGCCGAAAGCGTTTTTTGTTATTTTGCTCATCCTACAACACTCAGAGAAACCTCGCCAACAAAACAAGCATTCTCGATCAACGATTGATAGATGGCAGAAGCGTCGGTTTTATATTTGTCTTCGCAGAGAGCAACGAGGAGACGCGACCTACATACGACTTGCAGTAAAACAAATTGGACGCTGAAGAATGAAAAAGATAGGAACTTCAAAACTCAGTGATACAAGGAACGCTTTACTGTATTTCTACCAACAAAATTACACCTAGAAACAGTGAAGGGGTGTTCGTGTTATTAATAGTAAATTTCAAATTTTCTATTGTTAAATTTCTGTGTAAACTCTAATTCCGGATTAAGGCAAAAATAGAGGGGTGATGGATGACCCAAACATACTTTTAATTTAAAGCCAAAGACAAAGAAAATCAACTAAAAGAGCTATTTAAATCCAACGACAAAACCAAGCCATCATCCAGAGACAACGTTTTCGCCAGAGTTCACATATGTCGCTTGATGATTTCAGCAATGGAGTGCCATGCCTCTGCGGTGTGAAACATTGCTGTTGATTGGCTCGTTCCCAAGCGGCAGGAGACGACCCCCGTGGCGGAGTGGTTATCACGGCTTACAGAAACCCGACCTGGGCATAGGTGTTCTTTTTGGACAGATCAAAGCTGAATGGTTAGTGTTGGTAAGTTAATGGTGTGGCGTGCTGTGTGGAACACGATTGGTTAGTCAATTTTCCATCAACGGAACCTTAAATGCTTAGGGCTACTTCGATTTGTTAAATAAACAGGTTTTTTCATCCTTGCTTATGGAAGAAGGTACTTTTTACAGAGTTTTTTCAATAGGGAAGAACACCAGAACACTTATGGGAACGTTATGAACCTGTTTTTGTCAAAAGTTAGTTATCAGATGAAAAGCATCGAATATTCTGTTTATAAACTTCCTTATGAACATAAACATTAGCCTTGTCACTGTGAAGGACTTTTAATTCAATGGAAGCGTCACACTGTAAATTGTTCGCGACAACCATTTATAATGCGCAGCTCTTCATGTATGTATCCGATTAAAATCGTGTGCAATGGCATGCGAACTTCTCTCCCTAGACGTCACTTTGATCTCGATGCATTACCGATGCGCTAAACAAATTTTAAGTCATTTTTCTAACACCTCGAAAAGGAGCAAATTGGTACAAGAATTCAGTCATAACTTTTTACAGGTTAAAGATACGTCGAAAAAACCTTCACCATTGCATTTCTCGTAAAATTCTAGCCCATTTTGATATGTCGCACGACCCCCTTCCCATTCAAAATTCTGAAGTTGATTTCAAGATGGCGGACATCAAGATGGCCGCCGACCGTGTGGGTGGCGTCAATGTGGTTCCCCCTTGGCCAGACAATGATTGGTCATCGCCATTTTTACATTCCATGCCGCAGTGGCCTTGTACTGAGGGTGTTAAGTGACTTATTGAGCCACCCTGTACTGCCACTGAAAGAGGGGTTCGAATCTCGGCTACATCATAGATGTTGCTTTGTACTCTTTTGTTTTACATTTCATCGCTCTATCGTTCAGCCTCACCCTCGAGACTAACCTAGCAAAAACACACAAAACGTGCATTGAAAGCACAGCGGGTATGATATTGGATATACTGGAAGTGATGTGATCAGCACCATACTCCCACCGCCTTTACACCCCAGCTTTCAAACTGAATTAACTATAGCAGAACAAAGGACTCGATATCGCCTATACTGGAAGTGATGTGATCAGCAGCACACTCCCACCGTCTTTACACCCCAGCTTTCAAACTGAATTAGCTATAGCAGAACAATGGACTCGATATCGCCTACACTGGAAGTGATGTGATCAGTATCACACTCCCACCGCCTTTACACCCCAGCTTTCAAACTGAATTAACTAAAGCAGCACAAAGGACTCGATATCGCCTATACTGGTAGTGATGTGATCCGCACCATGTTCCGACCACCTTTACACCCCAGCTTTGACATTGAATTAACTAAAACAACACATAGGCTACATTTACGCTATATCGCTTATACTGGAGGTGATGTGATTAGCACCACACTAGCACCGCTTTTACACCCCAGCTTTGAAACTGAATTAAAACAGTACTTTGGAACAGGTCAGCATCTATTTGGCCATTCGAAAAGAACCGATTCCTTCACGAACGACTCATCACCAATTTGTCTTCATGTTCTTTTGTTCCTCCTCGGTCATTTCTTTCGATATTTTTGTGGATGTGGCATCTTTTTTTTTTTGTTCTTCCTCTCTTTCTTCTTCTCTCTGGAAGCCATTCTTTGTTTCTTGTCACACATTTCTTTCAGGAATGTCCGATTCCATTTGAGCAAGATACCGCACGCTTCCCGCAGGACAGTCGCTTCATCAATGTCCCGTGTATTTACCCGTTCCTTCCATCCTTGCTCTCCCTCCTTGTCCTCTTGTTTTATAGCTCCTGGTCAACGGTTCGTGACCGAACGCCAAGTTCCCAGCAGAAAGACGCTCAAGCTGATGTAGAAGTATTACCCTATCGAGTTTCCCAGAGGCACGAACTCTCGTGCAAGAGTAACAATCGAACGAAAAGTTTTCTTTAAATTGGCATTTATCCCTAAAGAGTGTGAACGATACCTAGCCTAGAGCCATGTTTTAGTCTCAGAGGAAACATCAGATCAATTGAACGCAGAAAATCTTCAAAAGGAAGTCAAAAACCAAAGGGTCGTGTTCTGTGTGTGTGTGTATTTTTCCTTGTGTTGTGGCTCACACAACATAAGATATTCATATGGATATATTAAATTCTTGTTTTAAGCTCACTTTATGTACAGATAGGCTAATCGGGACTCGACCTACGGTTTGAAGTGCGATCCGAATCACTGTGCAATGTGCGTCTACCGGGTATCGAACCCGGGACCCCATTATTACAAGGCGAGGACGTTAGCACAACAGGGAGGCCTCATGTATTTAATTCTTAGAAATATCCTATTTTCTGTGTAGAAGTAACATAACTAAAACTGTACTACTGGAGGGGGTTTGAACCAAGGATATGCAATAATAATAATAATAATAATAATAATAATGATAAAAAGGTTCGTAACTAATGGGTTAATAAGATCAATATGTCTATTAATTACAACGTTAGTACTGAAAAGGCAAATTAATTATTATTAATATAATTATCATCAGCAGCAGCATTATTATTATTATTACACGAACAGTTAAATATGATGTAAGAATAGAGATATCACAGCATGTATAGCATGTATTCATTATCTAGCTTATGTCTAGCTTAAATATATAGAAACAGCTGTCCTACCAAATAAATTAATGTCAAAATTTTGAAATTTATTATTTATTGAATACAAAAAAGGTTGTTACGTTCAGCTGTTGAAAAGTACATTCCGTGATGAATATTTTTATGCTTATTATTACTGGTAGTGGTGTGTATAAATTTTCACAGGCGCTGTGAACGCAAAGCTCTATAATGCCAATTAATCCTTACGTTTATGTAAGTTCCGCGGAAATAAATGAATCTCATATCTTACAACACTAAACAAGTATTTTGCTTATTAAATTTTGGACGTCTTAAAATCTTTCTGGGGATCCGTATCCCCTGGATCCCTCTCTAAATACGTCCATGATTTCTATTTTGAAAATGATGACATAACACGTAATCAATTATTACAATTTTACTCGCCAGATGGGGCTAACATGGACAAAGGCATTTAATGACGAGCACGACATCACATGGAAGAAAATCATAATCACCTTTAAAGTATTAATTTATGAAATAAGGCAAATTTATACCAAAGGGAGAAATATTAATACAGTATTTAGAGTTTGCAACTATAGCTATTAAATAAAGAACAGTTTTGGGAGAAAAAACAGGAATGTTCAATAACAATGTCAATGAGTTTCTCGTACTTGTAGTTTTTGCTTTTCACATACGTCGTCTGCGTCATTATCCTAAAATCGTTCCTGGGAAAGTTCCAAATAAAATGGTCTATAGCAAGTGGTTACATATTCGAAGAATAACGTGTATTTTTCGTAGATGAAATTCCGCACATTATCATTATCATCAGACTTTGTACATGTTTCCGCATTAAACATAGTTCATGACGTAAAGAGTTACTAAGCAACATTTGTTCTTGTATGCTTTGTGTACGCATTTGTCTACTTGTCTTCTGTAAGAATGCTACAGCCAAGTTCTAGAGCACTTCATAAGCCATTAAATTATATTTCAAACAAATCACTACCCTTTCAGTTGTTGGACATACAGATTCCATTCACAGTCAAGTTTTATACGTGCGACAGGTGAGTTTTATTAAAAATTATGGACTTGAGATTCGATTCTGATTCTCGGTCAGAGAAACAGTTGATGAATATGATGAAAGGAAAACAATTAAACGAAACAAATATTGGATTCAAAGAGAGAGAGAGAGAGAGAGAGAGAGAGAGAATGAGGGCATAGAGAGAGACACAGAGAGTAGTGATTAATCTATTTGTAGGCGTGTATCAATTTCAAGTTATTTCAATGAAAAACTGATAATTCTAGGAAACGAAATAAATATTGATGAAGAATATTCACCATTCTGTTCTATTTCCATAGAATATATCTACATGTTATTTAACGTTGATGAAAATAACATAAGGTTGCATCAGCTGCGAGCTATTCCTTCTCACAATATCCGAACAGAAAACCATCATGCCGGCCCCCGTTGGGTAGTGGTTAGCACATCACGTCAAGGGTCCCGGGTTCGAATCCCGGCCGGGGTATGGATGTTTGTGAGCGCCAATTCATCAATTTCATCATATCATCACTCGTCCCCATCCTCGGAAATTAGCCAAAATTGGCACAAAAAGCGAAGTTAAATAAAACACATCAATCAATCAGAGAACCATTATGAAATTAATTAATTTTGCGTTCCAAGCTCGGTATTGTCGAGGAATCTAAAAGCAAATGTTTGGAAGAAAAACTTAGGACTTCAGCCTTAAAACTTTTCATGCTTAAGTTGCAATCTCGAAGTACAAATAAAACTTAAGTATAAATATGACGAAAATAACAATCTAAGAAAACATTGCAAGGAGAAGAGACGGACACAAATCAAACAGAACTGCGTTAACTGCGGTAGCGCTTGTCAGGGCCATTCTAGTCTAAGAAGGAGAAAAGTTGATATTTGAGTAAATGTGAGGCTGGATACACTGTGATAATACTGACATTACGTCATAGAATGTTAATTGTTGAATGCCGATCTCTTGGCAAAATCGTAAGTCTCTGGTTCTACACAGCCAGGGAGACCCCAGGTTCAAACCCAGGATTTATATATCATTGTCTTTATCCCATCAACTATTTCATTAACTCATCCTCATCGTTGTCATTGACCCAAGAGGCAGAAAATTGACTTAAAATGACGGAAATTATATAAAATAAGGTTTATTGTTGAAAATGTGTGCCCAAAAGCAAGTATTCTCTTTCGATTACTCTCAGTAAAAATAACTCGCTTTGATTATCATTTACGTCTTGGTGTCGAGACTAAAAAAAAATTAGGTCGCTACATCCCTCTTTCTATCTCCGAATAAGGGGTGCAACGGAGTGACAATTTCGGAAGGGACCCACGAAGTACAGCATGGACTGCATTTTGCAGACTAACGAGGCTCTGGCGCTTGGACCTACAGCCGAGATAATGCTCTGTGGAGGTTGTGTTGTGCTTGTCCGTCCCTTCGTCCATTTCATTGTGTCACCATTCACCATCATCTTCCAGATTAGCCGAAAGTGCCAGAAGTAAAACAAATCAAATCAATCTTTTCGAAAACTTCAAAATCTGTAACACCTATTTATATTGGCATAGCAAATCTGTTTCTGGTTTAGAATTTAAGTAATCACCTCGCCATTACTTTATAGAAGAGACGATGTACGTATTATCGTATTCAGGAATATGACTGATAGAACAGCTGCCTTTCCCCATTGAGGAGTGGTTATCACATCGCGCTACGACGACAGGGGTCCCGGGTTTGAATCCTGGCCTCGGCATGGATGTTTGTGAGTGTCCATTCGTCAATTTCATCATATCACCACTCATCCCCATCTTCGCAAGTTAGCCAAAAGTGGCACAAGAAGCGAAGTAAAATAAAGCTAATCAATCAATAAATAAATAAATGAACAGCTAAATAGTGTCGTGTAAATGAAAGGGCGTTGGCATAGGAGTTTCTATTATAAGTAGAACGCAGCGGTAGTCCTATATGGAACGTACGCCAGAACCCAAAGCGACAGCTATAAATATCTGCTCCGACCCAGCGTGACAAAACACAAACATGATACAGCACAATCCTAATGAAATGTGTCCTATCTACTCTTGTTGGAAGTTCATGGCGTAATGCTTAGTTACTTCTAATTTAAAGATAAGGGCGATTTGTTACTAGACAATATTCTCGTAGAAGTGTAAATTACAAAACAAGAAGGAAAATAGTTTCCGCAAATTCTTATAGTTTAGTTCCCTATTTATACTACAAATTATACTTGCTACAATTAAACAAACACTGGGGGATGAACACAAGACAGGGTGTTTTCTGTGGGATTTGCAACAGAGATTTTGCAAAAAAAAAAAAACGTTTAGTTTATGTTTTTAATAAAATAAATTACTGCCTTGGTCAGCATATTTAGTTTTTCATAATCATGGAAACAAGGCTTAATGATGTTATGATTAGAGATTTTGTGATGTGTTTTTTGTTTGTGAAAATGGCATATGGGCGGTGTAAGCGATATCGTGGAGGATTTTAGCAAGAACAGGGATTAAATATGGGCATAAAATGAATGAAAAGAAAACAAAAGTGATAAACGAAGGAGATGAAGATAGGATGGATGTAGATATAACAGGAGTTCACATAAGGAGAGAGTGAGGGGAGGAATCAATTATTTGAGCACAATAACAACAGAATAAGATTACAAAGAAAGTATTCAGTTTGAAACAGAAGTTGTTCGAAAATAGACAAGTAGACTCTAATCGAAGAAAGATACCAGAGAAGTACTATGTACGGGGTATACCGAAATAACTGGCGGAGAAAAGAGGTTTAATCACAACTGGTTAGCTTGAAGGAAAATAACAAATGAGAGGTCGAAGTAGAGTTGAAATGTGGAAAGGGGCAAGATAAATAAAAATAAGTTCTAACTCCGTTTACCGCACAATCACGATATGCAATATCCGTAGTAATCAGAACCTGATTTCGATATGTCGAAAGTTGACACTGTATTTTATTATTTGACTTCCATGTACAGATAAATTTATCGGAGTAAGTTATAACTGCCACATCTTTTAGTTCACCAAATGTTGTGTTTTTTTTCCCCCTCTGGTAGTATTGTTGTAGTCGATAGGCATAAATTAATTCTATTTCTTGACGAATAAACAAGTTGTTAATCGCATACAGTTCACCAAATTTCATTTTTCTAACTTTTAATAGTTTAGGATATATCTATCGCAACACTAAAAATAAGAAAATTGAAAGAAAAGTCCATTCCCTGGTTAAAGATGAAAAAGGCGAAAAACCAAAAAATGAAATGCCACGATGAAATAAAGAAAAGAAGCACACAAGCTTCGTGTCTCAGCTAGCAAAGGAACCCTGGGCTTCCAGCTTGCAGAACAACTTGAACAAGAAACCTACCTCATGCTATTACTTAGTATAATATCTTATAACTGTGAGAAGGTTTAATATTGTTGAATCATGAAACTTATATATTCTGAATACACAGCTGGCATAGGGAATTTTATGTGATGATTCATCATCGGGAAGATGATGATTGTGATCTATAAATTATCGAAATTCTATGTTATCAACCATGTTGGCCTGATAGGTCGCTATGAAATTCTTATCCCGAAATACGTATATCTGTAGCCATACACCAAATGGACCATTGCCAAAACGCAAGCTTGTTTGTAACGTGATTTGCAAATCACGTCAGTCATCCTGTGTATAATTTACAACATGTCACTTCTGGAAATTCCGCGGTCTCCCTGCTGGGGAAACTGGTAACAAGGCCCTTTTTGGAGATATGACATTCTGCGCGGAATGGTTTATGCAGGAAGTTACTGCGGATGTCGATGAAAGCAAAACAAGCAAGGGTAGTAAAGTTTGAAACGCCTGTTATCTTCCTCCATCTGTAAGGTTGACACATGACGAAAGAGGAGAAGAATAGAGAATGAGATGGAGACAGGCCGAAGAGGACACCCCCACACGCACGCACAGAGAGAGAGACAGAGAGAGAGAGGGGGTGGGGTAGGAAACGAGGGAATACGCGAGGAGAGAGAGAGAGGAGACGAAGAGATGAGGATGAAATGTTTAACGCGAACGACATTTTGAGTAACAACAGATCCAATACAGCTGCGAGAGATGGGAGAAATGGATTTATTATGTCCAAGGTAATTTCACAATTCCCAGGAGAAGTTCAACGTTATATCCCCCGCTACTCTACCGTTCCTTAGAAATTTACGAAACGTCAGAAAGCCTAGGAAATGCACATAAAGACCCTTTTTGTGTTTCTGCTCTCCTGAGCTCCACCTAGCGTCACTCGCTGAAATTGTCTTACGGTGCAAAATGTCGAGAGTCAACAAAATGGCTGGTGCTTGGCTTTCTCTCCTGTTACTCATTAAAGACGTTTTAATTCCTGCCAAGTCGCCTCCCTCCCTCCTCCGCTCCTCACAGAAGTCCATTAACAGGTCTTATTGTGCTCCTCGCCTTCTGTTTCATTACAAGGAGCTTGCAACCCGTAAGTTTTGTTTCCCCTGATTCTTGAACATCAGAAGCACTCAGAACGTCTCAGTCAATGCAAAAGCATCGCTAACTTTCCAGTTTTGTGGATGGGTATAGTTTATCTTATGCCAGCATCAAATTATCACCCAAACATGAACTAAGATATTTACGGTGATCTGAATTTATCACAAAACTCTTATTATTGATTACTTCGCTTTTCTTCCACTTTTGGCTAATCGTCAAGATGAGGATGGTGTCATAGGCCTTGGTGGGGGGGGAGTACCCGTGTGAAGAAATTAGAGAATTCTTAATAGATGTGAGAACTTAATTAGAAATTAAATATTGATATGTACAGTGGTAGACAAGAAATATTCCAAACTTTCCATGGAAAAGCATGTTTCAACCTGGCAAATAAACCTCAAGTTGTTAATTTATCGAGTCAAAACAAGTAAAGTAATGCCAAGTAATGAAATGCCATAACTTATGCACTTTCAGGAACGTGTTACAAACGAACAAGAAAATAACGCCTTACTAACAAACGTACCGAAAAAGTACACATGTTATTATTACAACAAAAAATATTAGTATTTTAATCAATTTTAGTTGCATAATTGTAGTAGATCATCGATTAAAAACTTTAAATACATATTTCGTTCTAAAGTCCTGGGAATCCGCAACAACAGAAGATATTTAGTTCGTAATTGAAAGGTTAGGAACCGCTGTATAGAAGACCAACCTTACATTTCGAAAAGGAAAATGCATAGAATGGATGGATGGATGCCCAGCCCGAAAACAAGGTATCTCCATCTCGAAGTCGGTGCCTCGGAAGATGTTGATATAAGAATATATGGAATATAAACTGCAATTGAGATGAAGTCCGGTGTGAAATACAAAGTCCGTGCAACTTCGAACGGAACGAATAGAAGGTCGTCTTAATGGAAGTTTGGAGGAGTACAGAGGACCTTTGAGTAAGTTGTGACATATCAAGTTCTGCACAAGACCTAAAACCTGGCTAAGGCCCTCTTTAGAAGGAAGCATTTCCTTTAACATTTTTGTTAGCATAGGTAAATGCTTCCAAAAATCTTATAGCATGTTTTATCGCAGACATTGCTTTACACGGAAGCATTCTGGTTAGCTTGCGATGCGAAGCGTGCAGAGAACGTTAGATAATATACAGGGTGAGCATAAAGTCTTTCCCTGATTATGAATATTTATATCTCAACTTTCACGGTAGATATGCAAATAAAACCTATGGCAATAAGTAGTGCAATACATCAAGTTTTTTTCCCATTTCTTTGTTTTGTCTGATTCTCATATCATGGCCACAGCGTTCGCCGGACATAACCCGTCTTGACTTTTTTATGGGGTTACGTTAAGGACACAGTGTTTAGTTCACCAGTTCCTGATATGCAAACTCTTCAGACACGAATACGGGATGCTATAGAGACGGTGACGGAAGAGATGTTGGCGAAGACATGGAGAGAAATTGAGTGTCGCCTAGACGTTCTAAGGTCAACAAAGGGAGCACATGTCGAAGTGTACTAATGTGTACTAATAACAAAACATTATGAGTTAAGCTACCATTTCCAACAAACCGCATATCTGTATCTATCATAGTTCTTTAGCAATAAAAGTTTGTAATCAGGGAAAGACTTTATGCTCACCCTGTACATACAACACGAAAGACATACGAGTTACGCGGTTATCATTTAATAACTAATAAATTTACAGTGGAAGAGATGTAATTTAAAAGAGGAAATGCTTATAATTGACGAGATGCGTAAACAAAGTGAAACTCCATCTAAACTTTGTTTTGTAACGTTAAGTAACCAACAATCTCACCTATACATTTAGATATATCTGTCCATGAGCAAGTGCACACAATTGAAACAACAAATTTATTCTTCAGTAGGTGTACTGTATGCGCTATTAGGTATACAATTAAGCAGTGCCACTTATTTGTAACTATTCCTCTAGGTTGAATAGCTATCGACTTTTAAAAATTTGAAGTGATGTGATACATTGTTGACTTCTCACTAACCCGCCATTACATCTGCACTCGTTAGTCGTGACCTAGAGATTAAATCTGATTGGTTATGGTAGGCGAAATGCTTTGGAAATTAAGACCGATTCTATCTGTGAAAAATGCAATGGCATATGTTAATTGCTAAGGCATTAACATGTAAGATTTCCTCACTTGACACGGTAGAATTCGATTGTAGCAGAAATGTTAAGAAAAATGCCAAGGAAAATACTTTCACCTAAAGAGGGCCTTAGCCATGAAATGAGGACTACCCTTAGCATAGACTTACATACATTTCTTACTCAACCTTACAAAATCGACAATAATTAACAAAACAAGATAAGTATTGGAATGAAATGCTAGCTAGCATGCAATGATAATTGGACACTATCCATTGTCTAGTGCTATAAACCATACTTATTCTAACACTACGTTTCGATAGACCACACCTTCTCTCGTCTTCAGGTGAACAATTTTTTTGCTGCAGGTTGTGGGGACCGAACCTATGACAGACTTGTGATTCTAAGACAACCAACTAATTATTCCACGTCGCTACATTAGCACCACCGCACCAAATTTTGTAGTTCTGTTCTGTTAATTTTGGTCGTTACACTAAAACCAAACAGATGGCAGTGGTTGAATTCTGCACAATATTGCGTTTACAATTGACATGATGGAGCAGTCCTATTATTTAGCATGAAATATATTTTTTTAAATTTTACTTTCAGTAAAAAAATTAAAATAAATATTCATTTGCTAACGCAATTTTCATTCCCTGAAACATAAGTGAAATATAACTTGGAAATAACTTTACTCAGAATTTGCATACAGCTTACAGTATAGCAGATAGCCTAAGAGATTCGGCAGGAAACAACTTCGAATGAATATCTCTTTATTCTAAGTTTGTAATTACAAGGAATTCCACAAGATTCTGACGCAAAGTTTGGATATGCGTGCTCAAAAGAGTACCTTCCCACTGCCCAATATGCTGCATATCATACTTATGGCTTGCTTACCAAATTTAGAGGAAGTCAATACGTTTAAATACGTTGAAGCAACTGCAATTTGCATGCACTAATGTTTGGCAGTTTGTTATGTTTGATGTTATTCTATTATTACGGCAATAAATATGGTCTGTGATATAGTGACTGAATAAAATTGACACGCTAGGCCAGGGATCGTCGACCCAACAGCACACGTGTCACTAGTGATATGCACAAAGTCGCCATACACACACACACACACACACACACACACACACACACAAAACATAAATATAACAAAATGAATGAAGTATATTGATAGTGAAATTAAATTATACATATAAGAAATTTGCTTTTCGGCCAACATTCAATTTTAAGGGGATGTAGCCCTCCCCTGCCCACCTTTCAGACGACCATGGTCGCTCCGAAAAACATATAACCTTCGACTCTCTCTCCTTTGTTCGTGTTTCTGGAACACTGCTCTCACTGCTACTTACGTCCAATTTTCCACGATCACAACGCTTCATGGCGTAGTGCTAAGCACAGGGGAACACTTTACCTTTTTACCTTTTACAACGCTTCTTCCAAATTATTTCATATTTAATTTTTTATATATATATATATATATATATATATATATACACACACATACACACACACACACACACACACACACACACACACACACACACACACACACACACATATATATATATATATATATATATATATATATATATATATATATAGACACACACGCAACATACATACATGCATACAATTGCTTCAGGCAACAAAGTTAATGTGGAGTTGCACATTCAAGACTCTACACGTATCAAATATATCAAAGCCAAGGGTTCCGGGTTGGAATCCCGGCTTGTGCATGGGTGTTCTTTGTGTTGCTCCGCCAGTTTCATCATATCATCACTCATCCTCACCTTCGCGATTAGCCAAAAGTGTCAGAAAAGCGACGCTAAATAACAAAAATCAATCAAATCAACCGAATTACAATACTCTGTAGACCTTAACACGCAAATATATTCTGGACCCATACATACAACTAACAATGGACCTTTAGAATTACCACTAATTAAATTCTGCAAAGCAGGTCTTCTGTCTCTTACTACAATAGTTCTTGAGATATCTGAAGTTGAAGGGCCCTCTTTCATCCTTAGGGTTGTGTAGGATCCACGGGACACGTGAGCACATTGATGCAGGAGCACTCCGCGCGTTAAGATAAAGTCAGTCACCGTCATGTGACATCAAAAAAGAATGAACGACGTTCTGGTAAAAAGTTAATGTAAAAAAAAGCGCGGCAGATATCCGTGAGATAATTCCCTACATTGCGTGATTGACGTGCAGGCGACCTGGACTCATGTCTCCTTCCGGCAACCCCCGTGCCACAAAGAAGTAATCGCATTTCGACGTCACGTGACTTCACGTTCTTTGGACTGCCAAAAGAGACCTCCCCCCCTCTTTTCATCCAACCAGCAGCATTTTCATCTGCACGTAGTAACTAGCTGACCTCCCATCCTCCATGCTTTCAAGCCATGATGTACAACCCTTCGTGCCGGAGATATGATCTGGAGTTGTTGAACGCGGACCATGTTGTTTATGGGACTCCGAAGTACCGAGTGCGTATCTCTCCAATATATCTACCTTCACGGAAGGAGGCTAGAGAACGGAAGAGGTAAGTGCAGGGTTGGTTTTCCAGCCCATGGAAATTTGATGAGGAAGAGGTCCCCATTTTGGAAAGCGGATGTTTACAGCTTCAAAAGCGCTCACAAAGTCAGAGAAGACTTATGTAGGCCTTCCATAGACTTTGCCAAAACAAATTCCCTGATTTTTCAACTAAATTTCCAGACCAGTGTGTAACCAACATTTTAAACTTAGTGTAGTCACTACAAATATTCCTGACTTATCAGTATGGCTTCCATACATTGTTTCTAACCAAAACCCTGGCTTTTTAGCATATACCTATATCAATTCGCAGACTTTTCAATGGCTCTTTTTTATCTACAGGTCGATTTTTCTTATTTCTCCAAGGTTTATTTGCAGTTCAGTGGTCGAATTCTTTAACATTTGCATAACTTTCAGGCAGGGTGGATAAAAATCAGATTTTTATTTTTACAAAATCATTTTTGATAATTTTTATTTATTTAAATCGATTTTTTAAAACATGCTTAAAATTGCTGATATGGTTTTTGGTCTTACAGAAATACTTTTTCTAGTAAACGGCCCTGTAAAATAATTGAAAATTTTAATTAAAGCAAATACAAAATAAATTACATATGAACCCATTATGGAAATGTTTGTTGAGTGTGTTAATGAAAATATAATACACAATTTCAGTAATTTCTCTTCCAGTAAAATTCTCGATGTACTCTACAATTGTAACTTAAAATATATTTTAAACTCTTTGTAGCTGAATTTTGGTATTTTTTAAATGATAATTTGAAAAATATCAGCTGTCATATTTATTTACAGTTTAATGATAAAATTACGGTTTCCTATAATTAGTATTTTATATATTTTTCTCCAGAAAATGTTTTCTATTTTGCCTATAAAAATTACTGAATTTTAAATCAAGATAAATGCATGTTTCTTTACAGTTTACACATTACATTTCCTTTTGTATCAGCTTCACCCCATCAGTACATATCCCTTTCTTATCCTTTCTTAAAGCCTAACAAACACTATTCAATGATTGCGAGTTTAATGTATTTTCACTAAAAGTGATTCTGATATCAGAAAAATCCTTATGTACGTTATTCTATAAATCAGTGAATTTTTTTAAAAAAAATCTCTTGATTTAAATCAACCTGCTTTAAATCCACCTTGCTTTCAGGGCGTAGGTACTTTCCCTGACTTTCCCACTTGATCTGTAACGTAAGTCGATTTCTCTGATTTTTCCATTATATTTTAGTGTCAGACCTTTCCGTGGCATTTTAATTCCATACTTCGACTCACCTGGCTTTCTACTTAATTTTAAAGCCATGGGTTGTTTTCCCTGACTTTTCCACTTAATTTTAAAGTCATTTTACACGAGTCGCTTCCCTAACTTTCCATGAGTTTCTTTAAGGACACAGGTCGATTTCCCTGACTTTTCCACTTGATTTTAGGCCGTAAGTGCATTTACCTAACTTTTTCCTGACATTGCAAGCTCATAGAAATGGTTCCTACACTACTTTGCATAGGATTTATCTTGTAAAAATAAATTATTTTCGCACTCCATTAATTCTTTACCTCGTCTTCAGTAGTGTATCAACGTATTCTCCAGAATCTAATATTTATTGTGATGTACAATACACACAGCCAAATTGTTCCATGGCCGCTGCTTTAGTATTAAAACACGTCCTTCGCGTTCTAAGTCGTGTGCTAAAGCATCGGGTGGAAAAGGGCGCGAAAATTGTGCAGACTCATGACGTCACACTAATATGATCCATAAAAGAACACACATACAAGAAATTTGCTGCAAGCGACAACCAGATAGAATATGGCAACATTGTTGCTTGCACGCTTCTTTCGCGCATGCGCTGGGGGTTGGAATGTCTTTATTTTCGTGTGTAAAGGATCGCCCGGCTGCTATCAAAAAAATTACACGGGTTGAAGGGGCCTAAGATACAGCGTCCTGATAACGAAGGCAGCGAAAAGATGTCCCGTAATTACAGAGCTGTGGTTCCGTGTGCGCTGTGTAAACAGCTATATTTTTTCCTCCGCACGGAATGGCTAACTCCAGGTTTCCATGTGCTGCGATCTTTACAGATGTCTCGTTTAGAAGTTGTCTCCGTGAGGAAAATATGCAAAAAGATATATGTTGAGAATTTAAGGCAATCGGTGGTTGTTACTTGAGACTGGACAGTATTGATAGGATTTTGTTTTTTTCTCTGCAGTAATTTGATTTAAAAGCTCCTATATTGTGGCCAGTTGTTACTAACGAAAGCAACTATCACATGCAGTATCTTCATCAATCGTTGATAGTTACTATCTTGAAACTAAAATATATTCAAAAGCTTTTTTCAAATTTCTGGCTAAGGATTTCTTTCAGAAGAGGGTAACAAAGTACTTCAAAGATGCACTAATAAATTTGAAATTCTGGTATTTCTGCGACGAACGTACACTATAGATCTTGCAAGGAAAAGGAGTGGGAGTGAATGTAGTGTGGGAAGAGATGAAAAACTGTGATTTCCCTGTCGGATGACAACATAGGTGGCAGCACTGAAATTGTTGAGAACATTAAATGAAGTTTTTTTTTCATTCTTGAAAGGTGGTAAGTGAAATGCTGGAACCAGTTATATTTCCAGTCTCGATATTAGATTAATTTGAAAAAAAGTTTTGTTCCAAATAAAACAGTATGCACAACACCAGCAGCAACATGGTATTGTGATCTTGGACGTCAAGTGTTGGGTTATATACAGAAGTTCGTTTTCAATTTTATTATAATATAACTAATATCTGAAGGAAAAAATACAAGTTTCGTTCATTGATTTGGATATTTTACGTCGCTTTTCTTCCACTTCCGGCTAAACAAGACGATGAAGTTGATGAGGGGAAACTCACAAGGAACGCCCAGGTTGGGATTCGATATAGACACCCCTGGTGTCGTAGCGTGCTGTACAGTCAACGAAGTTAGTAACAAGGTGTGTTTTATCCAGCGTATATTGATACACTTGTAGGTTTAATTGTATCTTCTGCAAATATGCTGTATAAAGAAACAAACTGAAGGAGTACTAAGTGACGTGAGAGAATTAATCCCTTTTTTTTTAGGGAAAACACCTAAGTGCTAGTCTTCTCCACATCAACATCATATCAATTAATCTAAATTCTCAACTTTTTCATTCAGATAAACAGACAAACACAAACATTTTATGTCTTAACCTGGATTCGAACCCGGAACTCCTGGCGTCGTAGCACGCTCCGCTCACTCCTCCGCTACGGAGGTTGACATCCACTCAGCCACAGAAGTCTACAATACAAGTATCGTGTAGTACATGACACGAAATAAATTCCACTGACGAAATTTTCACCTGACATACTTTCAATTTAAAGGTACGAGTAAACGACGCCAGGTACAAAAACCCTACAGGTAGTAAGGTAAGCAAATCTGATGCATAACTTGATGTAAATAACATCAAGATGTTAAAGGGAATGTTGCAATTTAACATGAATTACATTATTATACGTTATTGTTCTTAAACAATTGCGACATGAAGTGCGCAATATATTTTCCTTCTTGTGTTTTTAAAGATTTACCGAGAGATGACACCCTTAATTTCATAACGAAATTCTCATTATGTTGTATGCATGATATTTAGATAGCAAATGAAATTTTTTACTATTTAAATAAACAAACAACTATAATTTACGTTATTTTATTTTTGTGTTCACCTCTTTATTTGTTGCATTAAGCGTAACTTACAAATTGTTATGTACGTACTCAGACAGAGAAGGAAACTATCACTAATTCATGAGTTTGGATGTGTGGCAGGTAAGCTATGTAATTTACACCGGATAAACTTAGTTGATCAGAAGTTATTATCACATTTCCTGTTCACTATTGTACAGTGGAATGCACAAGCCTTGCTCGACAAATTGTCCACGACTATTTTCATTAATTTTTCTCTTGCATCATACTTATTTCCAAGGACTGTATGTTTAAGTGTAAGCAATTTGTTTGGCGTTCTGTTTCAATTCATGAAGCTACCATTGTATAAATCAAGGAGAATAAGCCTAGTGGTGGACAATTTATTTGGTAATACATATGCATCCCATTGTACATGTAAATATTTAGGGCATTTTGAAGTAGTGTGAAAGGAATTTTCTTACGAGTGATAAATGCTTGTTACAAGTTTCGCTTTGGTCTGTGAAGCTTCCTAAATGCAGCGAAAATGGATAACTTTCGCTTTCAAGAGATAGGCAAACAACGAAAATTAATTATCGTCCGACAATGTGGAATGTATTTGTTGACAATCGCTTCGATAGCGCTCTGTTTGCAAACAGCCTTCGGCGTACGTTTGTCACAAGCGCAGCGTTGCAGACTAGTATAATATATCGCGAAATCTTCCCATTTCTTCCATGTGTCTCTAAGGAACAAGCACTTTCCAAATCACACTCTGCTTTCTTGTTAGAAGAAAGGCTCACAAGTATCGGCGGTATTCGTGCAGGATATCGAGGCCTTGGCACCTGTAAATACAGCCACTATAATTTGTCTATGGCATTATGTTTGCTGAGTGCTTCTCTACAGCCTCAGCTTGTATCCTTTGAGGATTTTTAGGCGGAAGAAGGTAGAAAGATAAACATGAATAAAGAAAGAGTCAGTGGAAGAAGAAAAAGAGAACCATAAGAAAAAGAGAGAAAGAGGAAAATGAAATAGAGAGACAGTAAAATATTGAAAGAGAACATGGGAAGAAAGAAGGAAAGGGAAGAGAGAAACAGGAAAAGATGGAAAGAAAGAACATAGGAAAAAGAAAGAGAGGAAGAAGAAAATATAGAAGGAGGAAGGAAGAAATAGAAACAGAAGTGAAGAAAGAGAGAAAGAAGAAAAAGGAAAGAGAAACAGGGGAAGAAGGACATAGAAAAAGAGGAAGGAAGGAATGAGAAAACAGAAAGAAAGAAAGATATTGAGGAAGAAGGAGATAGAACAGGGTGGCCACTCTACGATCGTGGTAAAATTCAAGTATAATTCCCGGTTTTCAAGGCGAATTTTTCCAAACATTCAAGGGTACAAGGAGATGGTTTCTCTGTTTCAACTTTATGTAATACCGCCTCACACAACCCACACACAGACACACACAAATGTAATAACAATATAAAAGTTCTGTATAACCTATACACACACACACACACACACACACACACACACACACACACATATATATATATATATATATATATATATGTGTGTGTGTGTGTGTGTGTGTGTGTGTGTGTGTGTATATATATATAAATGTGTGTGTGTATAATATTTAATTTAAGGTGCGGAGTTTTTATTTACCATTTGCCATGTCCCTCGCGTAAACACCTACCAGCTTAGCAGAGGGGAGAGACAATGAGATACCTCTGGGCACAGATCAGGGTTACTAACGCTACAAAATATATGGAAAGAAACAGCAGATTTAACCCACTACTGAGGGTACAATTCGTACTATATTCTTGATTAATTATGTACAAATATTTAATAAATTTTGAGTCTTTTCATATAATAATCTTCTTCTATTTTTGTTTTTTATTAATTGTAACCAATCTTCTTTGGTTTCTTCTTTTTGTAATCAAATATGGCGTCTTCTTCTTATAGCCTCTTCTTCTTATAATCAATAAGGCATCTTCTTCTTATGGCCTCTTCTTCTTATAATCAGTAAGGCATCTTCTTCTTATAATCAATACGGCATCTTCTTCTTATAGCCTCTTCTTCTTACAATCAATACGGCATCTTCTTCTTATGGCCTCTTCTTCTTATAATCAATATGGCATCTTCTTCTTATAATTAATGAATTTTCTTCTTCTAGTATTTAATAATTAAAGTGCCTTCTTCTTGCAATTAATAAGGCTTCTTCTTCTTATAATCAATATGGCATCTTCTTCTCATAATCGCTAATATTCCTTCTTCTATATATTTACATCTTTATTCCTCCTCCTTTCTTTATTCTTTTGTTTCGTTCATTGATTTTTCCTAAGGAACATTTTATATCCTGGCTGTCTTGATTATTCCGTGGATTCTTTAGATGAGCTTCCCTTTATATCAATTGACGTAAATATCAAACTTCCAACCAAACAAAGAGAAAGGGGTTAGTTAAAGATCGGCGCCTAGCCGGCGCTAACCTTAACTTGGAGCTACAATGTATGCGCCTCCAAAGGTGCTTGGGTGCTGCCGAGGAATGGCGCTACACCTGGGGAAAACAACCCAAAAGCCGCACGAAACTCTCAGTTCGTGGGAACTGTAATAGACACAAAATCGAAATTGCAATTCGACTTCGTTAGTTTTGTATATTAATCGCTTATGCCATTACTGAATGATAATTCCCCTTTTCTCCTTATTTATATCCTGTTATTATGTTAAACTTATTTATTTATTTCCTTATAATTATTATTAATATATACAATCATTATTTCATCACGTATGTTCTTTCCGTTGTCTCTATTCACAATCGTATAAGTTCTCCTGGGTGGTGCCATCTCTTACCCACTTTCCAAACTGATTTATGCAGCATCTTTTATAACCGTTGTTCCTCTTGCATGCTGCCATCTATGGTCCTTTCTTTCAAAGAATAGCAACGCAGTTTGTGTACGTGACACATTTCACATACTGTGACTCGAAATACATCATCAAACACAAGTCACAAATGTTACAGGATATATTAATCGACGAGAAATTGTTACTTCTGTAAGATTTTCAAACTCAAATTTACCTAATCAGCTTCAAGATTTCTTATCCTGTAATAATTTTTCGTCTGTCAGATAGATTATCATGTGAAGGACTCTAACAAAGTGAACAAATTGAGAGAATTCTGTTTTACTTTCCAAGGAGCTTTTTTTCCTTCCTCGAGAAAAACAAAAGCTAAACTGTGAAGAACTTACCTCAGGGCATTATTAAGCATGTACAAATTCAATGGGATTTGGATTTTAAAGAGTTGAAATTCTTCACGTCTACTGAGAAAAAATCACGCAGAATTCACGTATAATTCCCGGAATACAAGAAATTTCCGGTGAGTATCCACCCTAATAGAAACAGGTGAAGAAGAAAAGAGAGAGAGAGAGAGAGAGAGATAGGATGAAGGAAAGAGAAGCATGGGAGAAGAAATGAGAGAATCAAGGGAGAAAGGAAAAAGAAAGAAAGGAAGAAATAAACAGAAGAAAAGATGGAAGATGGAGAAACAAACAGAAAGAGAAAGAAAGCGACAGAGAAATAGAGGAAGAAGAAAATAGAGAAAAAAATAAGATGGAAAGAGAAAGTGATGAAGAGATATAGACAAAGTTAGAGAAACAAATAAAGAATGGAAGAAAGAATAATAGAAAGAGGAAAGATAGAGAAAATGAGTCTATGTTATTACAAGCTTTAACTCAAATCCAACACTTCCCCTGATATATATCGGAAAGAGGGAAAATATGCAACATTTGTTATTTGGATGTGACTGGAAACCCCGTCAAGAGACAATCGAACAGTCTCTGGTATTGTAAGATTCGTGTTTACGTCTTCTGGTCCTGTTACTCTTGCATCCGCCAAAAAAGCAAGTCGTGGAAGACATTTTGAGAGTAAGAAGCAGAGTAAGCAGAAGTTTGCAATAAAGCTCTCGGTTCGTAGGGTAAAAACAGCGCACCATTCCTTGGAGCTAGCAAGACATCTTCAGATCATGAAACACACGAAAAAAAGATGCTGGATCAGTTACATTTTTTTTTAACACGAACCGTCTCTCAAAGAGGAGCCTTATCTCGCTCTTCCTTTCTCTCTAACCATCCTCCGTCTCTTCCCTTATCTGCGCAGTTTACTTTTATTCATCCATCCTTTGACGTGTATCTTTTCCTTGTCTTTCCGCTTCAAATCACACAATTGCTAGTTACCCTTCTTCCGCCTTCTGTACCGATTTATGCTTCTTCTCTGTTCTTCTTTAAGATCCTCCCGAGGAGAGATTTCTTTGCATCAGCGTTCTCTTCCCTCTCTTTGATCCCAAATCTCTCTTTCTCTCTTCTCCACGTCCGTATTGGACACCCTATTGGCTTGTCTGAGTGATTTAAATACAAATTTAATAAATTTAGTGCTGGAAAGGGAAAAGGGGGTTGTCGAAGGGAGATGTCTATGGCAGTCTGTCTAGAATGCGTTCAAGAGGAGATTCGAAGGACATTGATTCCATGGGCGTTCGGAAGGAAGCAGGAGATCGGTTAGGTTGTAATGCAGAAAAACTATGTCAGGTGAAAATTTCGTCAGGGGAATTTATTTCGTGTCATTACTACACAATACGTGTATTGTAGACCTTTGTCGCTGAGTGGATGTCAACCTCCGTGGCGGAGTAGTGAGTTACACACGCACACCCACCCACCCACACACACACATACACAAAATAAAATACCGAAATTTTACATGAAAATGCTTCCGTGTAAAGTACTATCTCATACAAGATTTTTGGAAGTATTTACGTAGCATTTATGCTAGCAAAAATATGAAGGAAATGCTTGCGTCTAAACCGAGAGTAAGAGCCTTGACCTCAAGGAAACTCTGGCGAAAGCACTTCTGTGCGATACTTAAGAGTTACACATGTCATGTTATTCGAAAGCGGATATCCAGAACACGCTGTTTCCGTTAGGGACGCGGATTCACGAGATAAAAATCTCGTCGCTGCTGGCAGGGGTAGCTGGTATTAAATTAAATCGTCCCTTCCTCGGCGATTGCCGAATATTGGTGGGAGAGAGAATGGCTCTGCACACACGAGAGTAGGACTACCAGATGCGGATCAATCACAAGCGACCAGTTTAACTAGCTGCCAATTCAATTCGCCTCTGTTTATGAACACACCGCAATCAAGGCTGGGCAAAATGTTGAAGCATCTCCTTCCTACTCTTCCCTTCATGCCCGTCGCTTTTTAGCAACTTGACGCAGTGGTACAAACCGGAACCTGGTAGGTGGATGATGTGCTTTCACGCTGTTTTTTTCTTCTTCCTTCCTGTTAATGAAAAATCGCCTCTTTTCATTCCTTGTGAACTACTACAGTCCACGACTTCTACGAACTGAAGTTCGGGTATGTATTGAATATATATATATATATACTGATGGTACCCCAAAAATTGATGTCATGCTTTCTTCCGACATTTACATTTATTTCCTTATATCACTATATACGTTAATCGCGACATCTAAGATCAATGATGGCGGAGTGGTAGTGTCTTTGCCTTGTAATCAAGGAGTCCCGGGTTCGATTCCCGGTGGAGGCACATAGTGGTTCGGATCCCACTTTAAACTGTAGGTCCAGTCCCGATTAGCCTTACTGTGCATAAAGTGGACTTAAAACACCAAATCAACCAACCAACCAATCTCTACGTTATATCAAAAATGATCTATTTAATTTCTCCCGTTTGCTAAATGGATTGTTATTATGGAACTATAATTTTAAAAATGCTGCATTTCTGTTTAATGAATAGAGGCGTAATGTTTAGCTTGATGCCTCCGTTAATGTGCAGGAAAGTGACACTAAATAATAATACAAAATCAAAGCAAAAGGCAAATAAATTAGAATTGGCCATTAGGCACTGTCAGTGATTGAACAATTGATTCTTCAGAGCGAAGGTATTAAATAATTCAATGCTAGTGTAAGTTCTTACAGTATTCGGGTGTTAGATCATTGAAAATATCAGTGTCAGATTATTCCGAATCCTGGAATTAGAATAACTAGAATGACGGTAGTAGATGATAGAGACTTACCTGGAATTAGAATATCTAGAATGACGGTAGTAGATGATACAGACTTTCCTGGAATTAGAATATCTAGAATGACGGTAGTAGATGATACAGACTTTACATACATACGTGCATATGTGCACATATGTACCTGAAATTGTTTCCATATTGCGTGACTGACACGGCACTTCCTCTATGTGCAAATAATTCTAGTGTTCGATCTACATAGTTTCTTCTATCCTTGAGGCATCGTCAGCCACTAGCAGTTTGTCAAAGGTGATTTCTGATAGCTGAACCAGGCCTTTGCTCGCAGGAAATGAGGTGGCCGCGTCAAAGCCGACCGTCCTCCCTTTCAACCACTTCCCTTCAATTTCAGACCGCCACCTGACCATCCTCAGCTGCACAAATTGTCACCGCTGAGACTTCGTGTTCTGCGTAAGCATTCCTCCATAGGAACTACTTCTTGTGCTGATCATTCTCTCCACCAAGTCCCCTTGAGATGCCGACGCGAGTGTGGCCAACTCTGATTCAATTTCACCAGCATTGGCTCCTCTTTTCGATCTTTACAGCATACGCTCTTTTTCAGCTGTTTTTTAGGGCTGAACCGGTACGCGTATTCCATAAATGCACATGGGATTCGCAACCGGACAATTTTCAACCAGTCACAAGGGAGAAACATGCTGACGTCATTTGCTGCAAGTGCAACGAGAGGGGAGGTTCTTCAAGGTCGTTCGCTTTCACCTCCTCGAAGCCACCCATCTTTCGACAGAGTTAAGGTATACATGTGTTACAGTTACATAACAGTTATCAAAGTGAGTAAAAATAACAGCTCAGTTGATTACTATAATTGAAGAAAAATCTTCAGTGCACAACAAAGTTCGCTATAATACATACCGTCTAGACTGGACTGTAAGAAAGTTCCTCCAGAAGTTGGTAAAAAGAAAAGTTTCAGTAAAGTATATTTGAACATTTGGAAATATTCAAATGATGTTCACAATTCTTATTTAAATTACATATACCCCCATTTCAAATATATACATGCGTCGTACAATAAGGAGACACAACAATGTTAGAAACTTATCGAAAAACATGCTGAAATTCCTACAACTTACACCCTATCCTGTATTGCCTATTTGATTCTTAACATTATGTTTATTGCATGCATATTATTATTATGCATATTAAATTTTCACCGCTGAGACTTCGTGTTCTGCGTAAGCATTCCTCCATAGGAACTACTTCTTGTGCTGATCATTCTCTCCACCAAGTCCCCTTGAGATGCCGACGCGAGTGTGGCCAACTCTGATTCAATTTCACCAGCATTGGCTCCTCTTTTCGATCTTTACAGCATACGCTCTTTTTCAGTTGTTTTTTAGGGCTGAACCGGTACGCGTATTCCATAAATGCACATGGGATTCGCAACCGGACAATTTTCAACCAGTCACAAGGGAGAAACATGCTGACGTCATTTGCTGCAAGTGCAACGAGAGGGGAGGTTCTTCAAGGTCGTTCGCTTTCACCTCCTCGAAGCCACCCATCTTTCGACAGAGTTAAGGTATACATGTGTTACAGTTACATAACAGTTATCAAAGTGAGTAAAAATAACAGCTCAGTTGATTACTATAATTGAAGAAAAATCTTCAGTGCACAACAAAGTTCGCTATAATACATACCGTCTAGACTGGACTGTAAGAAAGTTCCTCCAGAAGTTGGTAAAAAGAAAAGTTTCAGTAAAGTATATTTGAACATTTGGAAATATTCAAATGATGTTCACAATTCTTATTTAAATTACATATACCCCCATTTCAAATATATACATGCGTCGTACAATAAGGAGACACAACAATGTTAGAAACTTATCGAAAAACATGCTGAAATTCCTACAACTTACACCCTATCCTGTATTGCCTATTTGATTCTTAACATTATGTTTATTGCATGCCGAAAAGCAATATAAATTTACAATGTATTTTAATGATTTCATTACTACAGCATCCAATCACATTACGGCGTCTCTGTGGAGAAGCCTGTGGATAGGTGGACTCTCGATTTTGCCACCGAAGGTTCCAAGTTCGACTTCTATCTGGGCATGGGTGACGACTTTCTAAGTGTTCTTTTATCCTGTCACTAGTCATTCTCATGGCTTCGATTAGTTCAAGTGGGAAAAAAGGCGACGCAGAATAAAATGTGGTGCAGTGGGACACGTGGAAAACTCAGAATTTTCAAAATGTGCCCAAAATCTGAGAAAACCTGTAATTCATTTTAAAATAGCATTATCTAGTTCTATGTATATATTCTTGAAGTTTTGTTACAAGCGAGAGTCAGCTTTCGACTTATCCTGACATTAAATGTCCAGTAATATATGCGTATACGTATTTGGAAACCTGAGATCCTGGAGTATTACATAGGTAGTATGAAAATATTTATACATATAATTCAATATCTTCTTGAATGTACAATGCATTTCAATATATGTATGATATGGGTAGGTGGATGCGCGTGGTTTTCGTTTGATATTTGGAATACGTTTTATTACCAATCTGAATTTATTCACTTTGTGTGTGAGGGACACAAACTCATTTCAGTTTTCTGTTCTATTAACGCGTAGATGCAAGCAAGGCCGCCCGCAGGACTTTTTTTTTCAGGGGTAGTAGTGCTTAAAGTAGGAGAAACGTGGAGTGATACTTTCCCCCAGTTAAGAGAATTCTAATAATGATGAATTAAAAGAAATGGCACTATAGATTTATTTAGCTATGTATTAAATATAGTCGTATACATATAAATACGGCAAATAAAGTGTGCCGAATGGTAATTAACGTTAAAACAGCACGTGAATTAACTCACCTTTTCCGCAAGTTATTTTAAATGTTAACTTTTGCACGAATTAGAAATAGTTTTTCCCAAGAGCAGTAAAAATTAAAAGAAACTCAGAAAAAGAACAAATCTCACAAACTTTTTGTTTTAGGGTTTTTTCGGGTGAAACTCCAAAGTATTCTTTTGTCTTTTGTACAGATGGTATTTAAGGTCAGTTCTTTTTCATCGATGTATTACATAACGCACATAATCAAAGGAGATGCAGAAAGAGTGATCCAAGTTCTGTGCTGCGATGTCTCTCTCGAGTCGCATAACTTACAGGATAATTAGACACTGTGAAAGCATCCCGCGGTATTTTTAGAGACTCCCCGAACGATCGCTATTGGTAAATACAATCCAACAGATACCTTCCGATATCGATGCTACTGGTATCGGTCGATGTCCTGGTTACGTATTTTGCATCGATTTTTCTTCTCTAGTCAATCGCGACGATCAACTGGTTAAATGCATAATGGAACGGCACCGATTCGATTCTCGGTCGATGCTAGTACCTTTACTGACTAAATTCTTGAACGAGACGACAGTTTCGTTTTGATCTCGTTTGGAATCTCATAAACCATGGCCTTCCCTATGGCGCATTAGTAACATCATCGCCTTGTAATCAAGGGGTCTCATGTTCGACACCCCGTGGAGACACATAGTGGTTTAAACCAAACCTCAAACAAATTTCATGAACTATGTATGACAAATCTTAACATAAATCCATATGCTAATTAAGACTATTTATTTTTATTTATTATTTTCTTTTAGCGTCGCTTTTCTTCCAATTTTAGTTAATCGCAAAGCTGGGGATGAGTGATACGATGATACTGAGTAAGGGACAATCACAAAGAACACGTATGACCAGGCCGGGATTCGAAAACGGGACCCTTGGCGTTGTAGCGCGTTCTGATAACCACTCCACCACGGAAGTCGGCGACTGTTTATTTGCCAATTCTCGTTGTGAAGTTTCGTTTCCTTCACTTCTATTGAAGTATGCTGGCTCGCTGGAGTTCTTGGAGTTTGCATGCTGTGACGCCTGTGTTAGAAGTCAATCAGCGGTGGATGTGCGTGTGTAATACTAATAATAATGTGTGTAATGAGCTCCTGAAAAACAACAAGTGCAACAAGCTTCCATGTTTTCTCACGGAGCTTAAATAAATATTGCAATGCATCGTTTTGCACACACACTATTGCACTGTTTTCTTTCCATTTGGTCCAAAATTCATGGAAAAATTTGCGAACTTCTGTATTTTAATTGGCACGTTCCCCTGGATATTACCCTAAGGGTGACATATGTGGGTATAATAAACCTTCCTACTATATACATATTAATGCACGCCCACTGGTAATGATTATATGGGTTGTGACGTCATACAGACGTTTTCATTCATTGGAACAGATGCTTTGGGTTTGTTGTTACGTAAAAAGAAAACACGCTGAAACCTTTTTGAAATTTGCTTTAGGACAAGACAATTCTGGTGGTGTAGCTTATATGTAGGATTGGAAATACGCCAATTCTTGTTCGTGAGCACAAGTCCTAATGGTAGATGAGTGGGTGCTCAAGTGGTGAGCAAGTGCTCCCTTGCATGGTCTCCAACTAAAGCCGGGATTCTGGTGCATTTCCATCTATTGCATCCAATGCATTGCTCATGGGTTTTTTGGCATTCTATCGCAATTTTAACATATTTAACATTATTTTTTATGTTATCACGAGAGATAGGACATTTCTTAGTATTTTGTGTTCTTAAAAAGCAACATACTTGTTTCTTGCCAGTAGGGAAGTTTCAGAACAACAACTTTGGTTCCATACTGGTAAATAGTTTCTTCTGAAACAATGAGACCAGTAAAAAAAATGGCTTAGAAAAAGTTCATGGTAAAGTGAGAAAGTAATTAAGCAAAGAAAATTATTGTACAAAAACGAAGGGTTTAGAACACTATGCTCTACTGCTGGTGCTTTGCCTGGATTTTTTTTCTGCTGGAGAACTAAAAGGGAATTTGCAACCTGGTGACATAGTTTAGCTTAAGTATGCTACTTCAGTATCAGTAGAAGTGGAAATGAGCTATTTAATGTCCCAGTCTTTGTTATGAGGGATTTGTCATTGGCTAACATAGGTAACTTAGGTTACGATAATTGATAACGATTACAAGATACGGTATATACACATCGGAACGACAGTAAAAAGCATCTAAGAAATTACACTGGATTACAAAATTAATACTTTGAGGGGAAAAACGTGGAGGACACCATCGGAAATAACTCACCTCCACCCGCATACTTTCAGAGGTATGAGCTTCTTTCCTGGTGCCTTTACTTTTAAACCAGGACGTCAATTCCTAATTTTGTATGTGCTCACTTATTCGCTTAAATAAAATGATGTAAATAATAAAATAATAATAATAACCAGTGGCTTGACAGCCCTTGAAGGGACTAGGCCGATCTCCCGACTGCCAGTCCCCCTCCCACAATCCTACCTAGAGGTGTGGAGTTCTTCAACCGGTAATAGGGTGACGTGGGATCAGCATGTCGAACCCCCAGCCGTTATAGGAGATTTCCGAGACCGGGTTACGCTACTCACTCGTAGCTCCGCAATTTCCTCACGATGATGGGTTTCCACCAGTCCAATACACAGGCCGAGAACCCAGAGACTGAAGCCAGGCGGACTCGAAACCATGCCGTACCGCAGTCGGAGTCAATAAGATGATATAACGTTACAATTTGATATTGGAAACCAGAACATTTGTTTATTGGATTACAACTCTTGGTTGGAGACAGTGGTGTAGGATGAAAAATATTATATTTATGACGTTCGCTGTTTAAATTACTAGGTTGTTATATTATTTGGTGCTCTTTAAAACAGGCAGGAAAGAATGTAATACAAACGATAAATGAAAAAACAAGCGAGAGACAAGTTAAGCATTTAAAGAAGAAATATGTAATAATTGTGAAATATACAAGTGGTAGTTGCAGAGTATGCATTGAAGTAAAAAGAAGACATGGAAAATTATGATGTTATTGTATATAATAATCTTGTTTATTATTATTATAGGTAAGTTAAGTTGTCATTTAGACTATATGTTTGTTTAAATAGAGTTGATTAAGTTATGCATGCAAAGATATACGTAGTAAAGGTTACTAGAAAATAAGTTAATATTTATGGTGATGTTGATTTAAGATAATACTTAGTGGTTATTCTGTGTATTGTGTAAATGTCATGTGAGAGTGGGGAATTTGGCTTCGGTGAGTTGGCAACACTTGCTCGGAAGTCGAGATGCTAGATGAGGATGGGAAAGTTCTGGACGCCCGAGACGTGTCGCCAAAGGCCGTGGAGGTTGAAACGCTTGATTACGTATCCCAAGAGGAAGTCCGACAGCCAAAGCACGCACCTCACCTTAACTACGACTAAAATCCGGGAACGGGGAGAGGGATAAGAGAGGGAGAAGAGGGGGACGCCTCCCCCCTCCCATTTGCCAATTTTCTCCTGCCTTTTCTTCCTTTCCTCGTTTCCTATCCTGATGATGTCATCACGAATCGCCAAATTCGATTTCCGATATGCCCAACTCCCCCGCCTGCCTATTAGGTACCAAGTTAGCCCCCTCCCAAAAAGGGAAAAGTATAAGGGTAGGGAAAAAATGATAAAACGATAAAGGCATGATGATAAAAACGGGTGAAATGCTACTGGTAATATCCCCATTACATGCTATTTCGAGAGGTTTCAAGATTTCCTCTGTTCATTCTATTGACAGAGAGAGAGAAAAAGTGGAAAGAGGATATTGTAATTTCTTTTTTGTTCCCATTTACCCAAATTCTAAAAAATCTGCAATCACATGATTTTTGCTTCGCAAATATTCGTATCGGTCTGGATTCGAGCAATTTTCGTAAATCTGCTTCCCTCTCTTTTTTAAAAATTAAACCACAAATGAGTTTGTAACAAGACAGAAACATTTGTTCCTCATGTGGTCAAATATTTGACATTTTAATTCGATTGATTTCGTTTGCTACTTTTGGCTAATCGCTAAGTTGAAGATGGGTGATGATATGATGAAATTGATGAAGGGACACTTACAAAGGACACCTATTCCGAAGTCTGCATTCGCGCTGTGCTAACCACTCCGCCACGGAGATCGACATATCTTAATAAAAGACTTCTAAATAGACAAGAAGCAATGAAAAAGATAACCTCTACAAGAACAGAATTAACATCGTTTTGAGAAAGCGAGGCCTTTAAGCTTTACAATAAAGGTTGTCGGTATTAAAGATGGCTAAATGTTTTAAGAAAGGAGACCAGATTTGAACAAATAGGTTGGTATTCTGTGAACTGTAAAATTTAAATACAGGTATTTGCGTGAATCAAACGTCACGAAACTTGCACAATCTATATATGTATTGCTTAAATTGTCCATTTTACACATATTAAGAAAATATATATTCATTACTTCTAATCCACACGTACACCATTTGATCATAATTGATAACAGTCAAGTCACAGAATATAAACCTATAAGTTCAAATCTGGCCACACGTCTTGAAATTTTTAGCCACCTTTAATTCTGACAACAGTGTAGATCTCATTCCAGGATCATTCCGTGTAAAGGGGTTGCTAGATTATATTTCAAAATTCCATTTTCTTGTTTGTTGTTGATCTAGTATTAAAAAGGATTCGAACCACTATGTGCCTTAGACCCTTTGATTACAAGACGATGACGTTACCACTACGCCATCGGGAGGCAATTATTTATACATTTATACACAAATACACACACGCGGAATTGTATCAGCGCTGATATTATTATTATTTACCTACATGTGACTGAAACCCCTTCAGATTTTTTTCTGGGGACTGAACTCAAGGAAATGTGAAAATTTACAAACTATGATGCGATGGTGTTTCTTCGTTACTAGCTACTTCATTATTTCACCAACGTTAAGCATTGTATTGTTATAGATGGGATGGAAATTTTACCAGCAATGTCCTTGGAGCTGGAGTTCACAAGCCTCTAATACCTGGGGAGTAAGGGCGGCCTGAGAGCGTTGCTGATCACATCACCTCCACAAATAGGGAGACAGTGACTCTATTTGCCTTCACAGCATTACAATATGCGGGCGATGATTTATCTTAAACAACAAGTAAGCAAAATATCATCACTAAATGGGTAGATTAAGGCAAGTAGCTACTCCTCAGAACAAAAAATGTGTCACATATCTCCCATCACATCAGCTATGCCACAACAGTAAGGCCGTTTGCAAAAACCTTCTTGAAGCACAGGACCGGGTAATCTTAAAGAAAAGGGAAGGCGCTTCTAGCGGGACATTCTGTTAAGCAGAAGAAAGCAAGGGATAGAAGGAGGGAGTTGGAGCGTTGGGTGGGTTTCTTCCCCTTCTGCGATATTTCACTCTTGTAGGACTATAGCGGAAGCCCTTGGGGAGCTACAAATCTCAAGGGTAAAAATGCCATTTCCTCCACGGAGGCTTGGCTGCTTGCTATTGCATTGTCAGGCACAGAGATTCCGAAAAGAGAAACAAGCGACGGTGAAGAATGGGTGGGAGAAATGTGAAGATGATAGGGAAAAAAAGGGAAAGAACAAAAGAGGACCGCAAAAAAATTGCTGGAATGAAAACAAAAGTAACATTTTTTTTCTGACTTGGCTTGCTTGAAACAACTTATGTTGCGAAGGGATGCTTGCAGAAACGAAAAGGGCAAGAGATGCTGTGGTATAGTGGTTAGCGCACCGAGTTTTGTGGGAAAGCATCCAGATGGCGTAGTGGTAGCGTCGACACCTTGTAATCGAAGAATCCTAAGGATCGATACCCGGAGGAGGCACATAGTGTTTACGTACGCACTTTAAACTGTAGGTCCAGTCCTTATTATCCCTTTTGTAGACTTATAAAATAGAGTAAAATAAAACAATAAAACCAACCTTGAATTCATGGGTCTTGATTTTTAATTCCGGGTTATACCTATACGACAGACATTTCTTTGTGCTTCTTTCATACATTTTTAACGGCTCAGCACTAATTTTCATCGTTGTGATTAAGCAGAGATGAATTCAGCTTCGAAAGGGGAAAATAACTCAAATCCAATGCGAGTCACATTCCTGAGGATCCGGTGTTCAATTATGGATGAAGGTGGAACGATGGTCGACAAACTTTATACTCCATTTGTATTTTATATTCTAAAATAATTTATTCGCCTCTTAAGGCTAATCGTGACGATAAGAGTGAATTGTCATCATCATCATCCTTCTCCGTTTCTTGCCTCTGGCTGGGTGGGCATAGAAGTCAAGCCTCTCCATTTTTTCCTGGTCTTCCACTCCTCTCTTTCCACGGTGTTCCAATCTTGTCCTCTTCTCCTAACACACTCCGCTATCTGCTCTTTCCACCAACATGTTAGTCTCTCCCTTGATCTTATTCCCACTCCTTGTGCATTGTAAGCTCTTACTGGCAGTCTTTCTGCATCCATCCTCTTCATGCATCCAAACCATCTCATCTGTGCCTGATCCATCCAGTCCTGAAGCTTCACCACACCCACTGTCTGTTGGATCTCCTCATTCCTTGCTCTATCCCTTCTAGTCTTCTCCAATGTACTCCTTAAAAATTTCATCTCCAGTGCCTGCATCTTTCTTTTGTCTCTCTGCTCAGTAATCAATTATTGGCACATAGTATGTGTTATACGTATTACCTTCTTGCATTTCATAGATACATCTTGTTCCATATGAATCTTCGAACGCTTTGATATAGTCCACCACCTTTTGTCCTCTTCTGTTTACCTCCTCATCTATTCTTCCACTTCTCTCAATTATGCTTCCTAGATATTTGAAGCTCTCCACTAGCCTCAACTCTTCCGTGTCCGGAGTGAATTGTGATTGGATGAAAGAAACGCCCATGTCGAAGTTGAGGTTCCTACCTAAAGTCTTCTGTGGCGAGGGTGTAACTGTTTTGATTGATTGATTTGATTGATGTATTTGTTATTTTAAGACCATTTTCCTGGACTTCTGGAGTACGTGTCGAAATCACCTTCAACCTACGAGTTCTTAAAACTTTTTACCTTCACAATGCCAAGGATACTCGAAACCACTAATGTTTGCGTTGACCCATATATTGAACTTAAGGCGAGGAGGGACAATTTCCCCTAGGTCTTTCTCGCTGGGGCAGCTGCTGATCACTGTTGCCAAAATCGCTCCTTTGGAGCCAGATCTGGCTCTTTCGTGCACTCGTTTGACTGTGAACTGTGGCACCCGCCTCTCCTTTCCTCCTCACCCACCTCTTCTTTCCTCCTCATGTATTTTTATATATAGCGCTGTGGCTAACATGAAGATGACAATTTTGTTATCCGGGAACCCTTTATTTTAGATTTTATATTAACATCATTGGATTATTGAGATGGGTGATGCCGCCAAATCTAGGCGGTGAAAACTAAGAATAAATTGCCATCACTTTAAAGCTAACTGTAATAGCAGCACCCCCACCTCTCTGACAACTAAAATTACCCTAGCAGGCACTTTATGCAGCCTTCGTTAATCTAGCTCCTTGAAAGTCCTCTTTAGCTATATTAATCGTGAAATTTAGCTCTATTATGCACATCAGGTTTGGCAACACTGCCAGGATGGCCGTAGGAGGCAAGGAGAAATGCACTAGGCTTATGGGACCATTATTTTATTCGTTCTCTCGGGAATATCAAACATCCGATGACGTAGAAAAGTACATGGACGGAAAAAGGACACGTTGAACTATGTCATAGTAGTAGGAAAAGTCGAAACTCCCATTTGATGAGCCGTAACTTGAAGTTGAAGTTGATGTCCCATAAGGAATACATGGGATTCTGTAAATACTAATTCATCATATTTTTCAAAAATCGTATAAGGCTTAATAATCAACTTAGGAAACCGCTTCCACTTGCCACATGGGGAGAAATTCATACTCTTCATTTCTGGCGGAGATCTTTTTAGTAGCATTGCTCATTCCGACGATATTGGAATAAATGCATGCCTGGTGCGTAATTGTCCCTCTTCGCCTTAACATCATCCATCCTTATCGTCGCTACTAATCTGGCTTGTGAATCAAAAAAAATGTTGCAACAGCCTGAATTATACGCAACCCGCATACCAACATGTTCATGCGGGATTGACTATGTGTAAGGATGCTCGAACTAGCTTGGAAAGATGTCCCAGTATGAGCATGACTATCAGCTCAAGATGTTACCTGCAGTTGACGAAGAGATTCGAATCAGCAATATAATCTTCGCCGACAATCGAAACCTGTGCCATTCATTACAATGAGACAGTGTTAACCACTGGGGGCTCGTGTTGTGTTGTCCACAAACGTTTGTCATTGTCCCTTCATCATCATTTTATTATTCGCTATTACAGCGTGATATGACGTCAGGGGTCTCGGGTTCGAATCCCTTCCCGGCATGGGAGTGTTTATGAGTGAGTGTCATAGGGTTGAGCTGAACGATGACACGAAACGACAGAGCGAAATCAAAAATTACAAAGTTTCTAGTGTTTTTGTTCGGCGCTCTTGTCAAGAAAACAACAGTAGAACTTTACAGCATCCTTCCCCTTCCCGTAACAAATTCCACAGTACCTTTCCCCGCCGAAGCGCGCTTTCCAGAACGAGCTGTAAGTAAAGCATTAACCGTGAGCATCTGGGGCTCCCATTAATGTCCCCCCTCCCCGTTTTTCTCTCTCCCCGCGTGGCACTGCCGCAGAAAACCGATCAAGAGAAAATGCGCTAGTTCCCCAGAGTTGACGATGATGTCGCTAGTGTCCCCACGTACGATGAAACGAGGGGAATTCCCGGGAGATATGGGATTTATCTTTGTAGCTCAACCTGGAGTAATTGATAGATCTGAGGCCGTGGAACGAAGTGGAGCGTAGGGAATTTCGAATTGCTACGCGGGCTTCCACCTTTTCTACTTTTACGGTAGCTCTCAAAAGTAAATGAAATAGTTTCCTTCTCCTCTTCGCTTTCTTTCTAATGTTCCGGAAAGTTTCCTATTCTTTCTGCCGTTTCTTTAGGGTGGGAAACATCAACAGGTTTTTACCGATATTGATGTTGCTTACTAGCTGGGGGAGGTTTTGTAATGATACGAAACAAACATTTACACAGTTTTGTAGCCACCTGACTGTTACGGTTTGAACAAGATATTGGTCACGTTCCTCTTGTATCAGTTAACATGTGAGGTACTACTCTTGTCTGATTTTAATCTAGCGGAAGTCTGGCAGGTCAGTTATTATATTCACATATCTATTTGTTAATAGGATTTGGTGACGTTAAGGATTTCTTTACCAATCAAGTGCACCTCTATGTTCCGCACCGTGGCCGTGTGATCTGAGGCGTCATGCTTTGGGGCCCGTCTACGGATGCACGCAGGTTCGACTCTCCCCGGGGGAAGTGTAACAACTTTTCCGGGGATTTGGGTCTGTTCATGAGATCGGTGGCCACCCACCATGATGAGAAAATTGGGGAGCTACGAATGAGTAGCGTAACTCGATCATGGAAACCTATAACAACGACTGGGGGGGTTCGTCGTGCTGACCACACGTCACTGATCTCCCCACCTCGGCAGGTGGGAGTGAGGTCGGCAGTCGGTAGGTGTGTAGGCCCTGGTGGTGCCCGCTGAAGATATACAGCAGCCACTTTTGAGATACAAGGTGGAGTGGCTCAGGTTTAACACGCATGACCTTGTGTGACCACCGGATGGTCATACATTGAAATATAACGAGACCTAAGGCCCCGAGTATCTCCACACAAGGGCACCTAAGAAGTTGCTAGAGCAAAATAAAATTTGAAAACGACTGATAGAAATACGTTCTATATTTTTTCACAGGCAACAAGTAAGGGTCTCAGGTGGCTACTATCGGATAAAAAATTATAGATACTCGAGTTTGGACTCAATTAAAAATTAACAAGTAGACCTACATCAAAACGAGTTACATCAAAATTTAGCTTATTCAATTCGGCGTTCATCTATGCTAACCAATTTTATTTAGGGTATGGCTTCTATTTTTTATCGTCGTGAGAACAAAGAAGGAGCCGGGTTTTTAGAGTTTTGCAAACGATCGCCATCTTGGAAATTCTGTAAATCAAAAACGGCTTCTCCGATCATTATTAAATTTTAGTAGGATTCAGGCATAAAGGTTCTAAACACAATTAATAATTATCAGGTTTTCAAAATTTCTCAAAAAACCGTTCATAGCAATTTTCCGAAACAATGATTTCTTAGAATTGGGTAGTCCTACAAATACAATATTGGCCTTGTTTTGAAGCTCTTTGCATCTGTGTTTAAAATGCATTATCATTGTCAATTCACATTGCGAAACAGATTTTATACAGATTTTTATTCAGCGGAGTAAATATGTACGTGGAACACCGCAAACATTGACTCGCAGTGCCCGCCGGCAGTTTCCGCGGTTCAACGGACAGGACATCGCAATGTGCCGTGTTGCCACATTCCGTGAACAGCTTTACTCCGCTGAATAAAAATCTGTATAAAATCTGTTCCGCAATGTGAATTGACACTGATAATGCATTTTAAACACAGATGCAAAGAGCTTCAAAACAAGGCCAATATTGTATTTCTAGGACTACCCAATTCTAAGAAAACATTGTTTCGGAAAATTGCTAAGAACGTTTTTCTTTTAGAAATTGTGAAGAACTAAAAATTAATAATTGTGGTTAGAACCTTTCTGCCTGCTTGATTGATTGATTTGTTGTTTTAAGTTCACTTTATGCACAGGAAGGCTAATCGGGACTGGACCTACAGTTCAAAGTGGGATCCGAACCACTGTGCCACGTCCCTCCACCGCCTTTCTGCCTGCATCCTACTAAAATTTCATAACGATGGGACAACCCGTTTTTTATTTACAGAATTTCAAAGATGGCGATCGTTTGCAAAACTCAAAAAATCTGGCTCCTTCTTTGTTCTCACGACGATAAAAAATAGAAGTCATACTCTAAAAAAAATTGGTTAGCATAGATTAACGCAGAATTGAGTAAGCTAAATTTTCATGTAACTCGTTTTAATGTAGTTAATTTTTAATTGAGTTCAAACTCCAGTAAAGTCCGCGCGTTTATTATATCCGCATCGGCAACCCTTTCATTAAACTTAACACTTGCAACAATAACCAACAATAGCCAAACCGCTCCCGATAAGCACGTGCACTCAGACGTTGTTGCCACATTTTCTTTACATTTCTTGTACTTGCAAGGCGTAGCAGGCGGGTGCGTGTGCCTCTCGTTATTTTTGCACCATAACCACGTGCTGAGTTGATTTTGTTAACTAGTTGTGTTGTGTTATGGTGCTGTGTTGTTGCTTTGTTGTGTGCTTTCAGTTTTTATTAGACTTTGATTTTGTTATTAGCATGTAGAGACCGTGGGTTGCAAACCAGGTTCCTTTAGCAAACGTTGTTGCGCAGGAGAATATAACTGACGAAAGTGACCTCCAGCAGTAGTTCCAGAGTTCTGAGGAAAAGAAAGAAAATTCTGAACAAACAAGCTCAAGAATTTGTATGCAGTGTGCACGAATATATCTCCAGGAATAATTTAGGAAGAGGACCAATATCGGAGACAGCAAATATTTTGAAATTAGACAGGAAAACAGTGCGACATATTACAGAAAGAGGCCCAGTTACACCAAAGAAGCCTGGTAATAAAAAGAAAAAAATCATAAAGTGGACGAGTTTGTTTGCGATTTCGTTAGGCGAGAGACGGGCACCAAGTGAGTGTGTGAATTATTAACACAACTAAAACTAATATCAGACTTCCCTTACAAACAAACGACGCTTCGAGAGCTTCTGAAGAAACTTGGTTTTTCTTCTCGTCGGCTGAAGAAAAGAAATGCAATAATGGAGTCGAGAAGAATTGTTGCTTGGCGGTATCATTACCTTCACAAACTTAACAAGTTCAGATCAGAAGGCTACCAGATTATATTGTATATGTAGATGAAACTTGGTTCGACACCCACGACGTCGTCAAAAAAGGGTGGGACGATAATACTTGCAACTGTATTTTTAAGTCGCCGTCAGCGCGAGGAAAACGCATCATGGTGTTCCATGCTGAGAGCAGTGAGGGGTGGGTCCCAAATTGTTTGTATCTTCCAGGTAAGAACATTGGAGATTGTAAAGCTGCTAGTCATGGCGATATGACCGCACAAGTGTTTGAAAATTGGTTTACCAATAATCTGCTGCCAAATTTGCCAAAGAATAAGAAGTGTATCATAATTTGGAATAATGCAAGTTATCACTCACGGCTGCTAGTGAAAATCCCAACTATGAAGACAAAACTGCAGGATATTTTTTCCTTCATGGAGAGGCACGACATTCCAGTACCGAAACCTGTTCCTATAAAAGCCCTTTTATTAGAAATAATGTGCCTCTGTATTGTCCTTTTTAATCTTTATCTGTATTTCTTTTCTCTTTCGATATTCTTTAATTTTGTCCCTCTTTCTTTTTTCTTTACCTTTTCCTTCTGTTTTTCTTCTTTATCTCTTCTTCAATTTGGCAACATTGCTTTCGTACTCCAGTTTGTTTGCTTCTACTTCAATAGAAAACCGCCCGCTTAGGTGTTTCTTTTAACAAAGAGCACCGCTCCCTTTGTTAAGCGCTGGGGATATAATGAACGCGCGGTCTTTATTTATAATTTTTAATCCAACAGTGTGTCCTTCTGATCCCCCCCCCCCCCCCAGCTACGGGCTTGAATATTTCTATGCTCCTAAGGCACAAGTTTAATTACATTCAAGGGGCTCGACGATATCTACGACAGGGGACAAAAATAATGTCTATTTTATCCCTTCCCACCCAAACTAGAAGAGATGCTAATAATTCTCCCCCTACGCTCCAAACAAAATTAGCAATTCTAAAGAGGCCATAAAGTGAATAGGTTAGTTATAATTTTGTTCATTTCTTAATTGCAAAAATATAAGTTGATGGTAATCTTGAAGCTTGCTTTGATCCGAATTCCGCCATTGCAAACAGAAGATTGTGCAACGTTTTGATGACTGCGGCAGAATTTATGTACACAAGCAATAGGGTTGAAGGATGCTTGAAAGAGAGAGAGAGAGAGAGAGAGAAGGAGAGGGAAGAAAGTGGAGGTAGAATTTGCCAAGAGAGCCTTCAAGTTCATCTGGAGAAGGAAGCCCTCTCGCGGGGGAGAACCAAACAGACAACAGCGCCACAACTTTTCTTCGAAAATGACGGCGGGCAATGTAATCGATCTCTGGATAAGACAGGCAATCTAGGATAAGGAATGCCCAGGAGCGTCCTGAGTTTATAAACTTCCCTGTAGAGAGATCCTCAACTACATCACGCTCCCCCGCAACATGGACGTCAGATTCAAGACACGTAGAAGCAACATGAGCGGATCCTCGGATCCGGTGGAGCGTTTTATGTCGCCCTTGCTCCTTCTGGACCATTGTTTCATGCCTCAGCAGGAAGATGCATCTGCGAATGTCATCGGCTGCTATGCAGAGGCGTGGGTGGGCTTTGCTTTTGGAAATCTACTTCGAGGGAAAACTGTAGCAAACTTGCATTCGTGTACTTGTGTGCAGCCAATCTTGACGTTGCCTCCACTTGCACACTCTTAGGTCACTATCCACCAGGGTTGCATCCTCAAATCTTACGGATTGCATAAACCAAATATAATAAATATTTAGAACTCTGCACCTGTCTCTCGCAGTGTATCCCATACCTCTACATACATATCTCTATATTCTGCATCTCTTCTCTATATTTCTGCATCCATCTTTCTTTCTCTCTTTTTCTCTCTGTGTGTCTCTAATCTATTGTTTATTTCGTTCTCTTTCATATACTCTCTCAATCTTTTTATATTCATTATTTCTTTCTTCTTCTCTTTTTCTTTTCTGTCTCTCTAGCTCATTCTCTCTCTCTCTCTCTCTCTCTCTCTCTCTCTCTCTCTCTCTATCTCTCTTTCGCTCTCGCTCTATCCCAATGTTTCTCTCTGATGTAAGGAGTAATCTTCTCCAAAGGTACCCAATTGTGAACTTCTCTTTAACGTAGTACACCCTGTGCTGCATTTTTGCAGGCTGACGAGACACTGGCGCCTGAATTCACATCCAGGAAAATCTGTTTTGATAGTGTCTTCTTCATTCATCTTACACCATTCATCCTTATCATCACGATTAGCCAAAAGTAGCAGAAAAGCGATTTGAAACAAATCAAGCAATCGTTGCTTCTTTCTTCCATTCCCTGTACCACTCTCTCTTTGTAGCTATTTCTTTCATTCTCTCTTCCTCTCTCTATCTATCTTTTCTACTGTATGGCTTATTCTTTCTCCATTACTCTTTATCTATCTGATTCCTTCATTCTCCTTCTATATCTCTCCAAATTTCATCTCTTATTTCCTCTGTATCTCTCTCTCCTCTCTTTTCCTTCCTTCTTTCTTCCTCTCTCTCTTTATCTATATCTATCTCCTCTCTCTTTTCCTCTGTATCACTCTCTCTTTCTCTCTCCCTCTATCCACCTACATGATTTTCTTCCTCCCCACTACCTATATTCATAACTCATTTATTTCCCTCTCTTTCTCTCTCTCTCTCTCCATCTCTTCTTTCTATCTGATTCATTAGCAGACCTCCGTGGCGAAGTGGTTAACACAGCGCACTACGACGCCAGGAGTCTCGGGTTCGAACCCTGGCTTGGGCATGGGTGTTCTGTGTGAGTGTAAACCATATCAATCAGTCTGATTCTTTATCCCATCGTCAATCTCTCTTTTCCTTTGTATTTCTATCTCTCCCTCCCATTTCTAATTTCTGTCTTTCCTCCCTCTCTCTCTCTGCCCCTCTCTCTCTGTCTCTCTGTGTGTGTGTGTGTGTGTGTGTGTAACTTTCAGTTCTTTTTTATCTCACTGCCCTAAATAGATAGGCAAGAAGACGCGTCAGTCCTGCTGGGAAAAAGGGATGCAGCTAATGGAGAATCCGTGTGAGTAATTTAAGAGCATCCTGGAAAACAAATGCTGGAGCCATCAATTGTCTAAATAGTTGCGTTTGCACTCTGTCAGGGAAGGCTCATGCTTGACCGGGGTATCTGTTGACGTAACTAACCTACTTTTTTTTTCCTCCTTTCCATTTTCCTTCTAAAGTTCCACTCCGACTGCCTTTCTTCAACTTCCTCTCTTCCATTGTGTTTACTCTTCCAGTGTTAGACGATCTCAAATATTTGTTCGATAAGGGTGGGGAAAGTAGAGAGAGAAGGGAAAGAAATTGTTCGTGGGCGTTGGGTGAATAGCACCTCCATCTTTGCATAAACTTTTATGCTTCCACGGACGGGCGAGGTGAATTTGTCAACTTCGCTCGTCTTTCAGGCGATTGCTTCACTCGGATTTTCTTTTTTCAGATTGGAGGTGTAAAGAAATGTGTTACGACTGGAGAGATCTGCAGCTGTTCCTTCGATCAGAACGATTTTGTACTATTGTATTTCAGGATATATGAAATAATATGAAACGTGGCCATATGACCCAATGGATATCACTTACTCTTCCTGCCACTCTGATTCGCAAGTAAAACATATGGCTAGAAGCCAGACAATGGCATGCTTATGTTCATTATGTCAGTATTGAAGATGGTAAATGGTTTAATAAATACTGATTTATGTTTACATTGTGTTTACTTACTTCTAGCTCAAGAATGGAATATCAGGATTAAGGATGGCTGAATGAGGGCGAATGCCCCCATCATAATCTCCGCCACTGTGAACAGTTAATATTCGATTCGTGAATTTATTATTAAATGAGGATGTTAATAAATATCCTAATAGTGTTGTAGTTATAATAAAAATTAGTATTATAAAACGCAAAAACTTAAATAAAATCAATAAGAAAAAGCATAGCCCCTAATAATACGGTATAATGATAAATAAAACACTTATAAATAAAATAAAAACTAGTTGTAATCAGGCGCGTATTCAAGAACATGTAGTGTGCAAAGACTCTCTGATTAGAGGGGGGAAATCCTTGATGAAAGTTAAACCAGGAAAAGAAAAACATCATTCCATCTCTCTCCTTTATTGCATTGATGGATACAACATAGGGGCGTATATACATAGGTAGAGTGTGTCCGGACCTACAGAAAATCACTGTAGCCCTATTGGAAAAATTCCAACTTCCGTGGCACCAATGTTCTTTGCCCCGCCCTCTCTGGTTCACAAACTAATTTACATAAAATATATGCATGACTTCGTACAGCAGATTCAAAACAACTGCACATAATGTATTCATTTCCAATGTATGGGCAATTTATTTTGCAGACACATAGAGATTACACAACTAAGGAATAATGTATGGTGGTAGTGTTAATAACAAGAATTTGCTAGAGAACGAAGTGGGATAGTTTAATTATATAGGAACTAATGTACTCCTTCCCCCTCCGTAGTTACTTGGAACTTTCGTCGGCTTGAAAATAATTATTTTTTCTTATGGTGTTAAGATTATTCTACACTAAATTTCTAAGCCAGAGTATTAGACGGGGTCAGCCCACTCTTGCCCCCCACCCCCTATGCGCACGCCTATGAATTAATCGCCAATTCACACAAGCAAAGCCACAGTTAGTCGAAACCTGGCCTAGAACATTTAGCTGTCTTTAATCCTGGCATTTAAGACCAGCGTTCCCACTCTGAGTGTAAGCCTTTATATTGGAGCTTATCCAAAATCAGCGTAACTCTATACCTGAACTTGCCTTGTGTATAGATTTCTGTTTTTATATCAATGAAATAGGGCATTTTTGTTAGACACATATGGAGCAGTAGCACGTTGCTAAATAGATATATGCTACATTTACGCATTTATACTCTCAATCGAAACCAAACGAATGAAGTCCGATGGTTCCCGATCGAGCCAATTTTCTAATGGCAAAAAGAGAGTTAAATGAATGGGAACAACAAGAAAGAGAGTTTCGCCCTTCGTAAAAAAAAGAGGGATGGATAAAAAACTTCCAGAGTTGCTCTCTGTTACTTAAAAAATAGGGAGAAACATAGAAAATTGGGGGGAGAGAGAGAATGAGAGACAGGAAAAAACGAGGAGAAAAATTACCTTCTAGCGTAGTGGAAATGAGATTTTAATAGCTACTCCGTACGATGATTGGAGGGAATGAAAAGAAGCGACCGCGAAAGTTCTCTTCATCACGCCCCCCTTCAAATAGCCCCCACCCCACTTCTTTTCATGGATCCCCCCCCATCCTTTCTATTCGACTCTTGTTAGATGCACTTCCGAAATCTGCTAAATTGAGATGTAGGAAGTTCATATAATCTAGAGAAAGAAGAGGGGAGCACGACTTTCAATGTATCCATTCAGATCCCCCCGTCCGCTCGTAGTCCAGATGCTTAACCAACTGTGACGTTTGGAACTCCTATCGAAATAATCCAATATTTAGTTTCCTGCGAATATGGTAGGGGAAGGAAATGGAATATTTATGGCTCCATAGATACCATGGTGTAACGATTGATCGGCATGGCGGGGTTGTTTAACGTGGCTCATTTCTGCCGGTTGATTGAACACGGCGATGGGTATGAAATAATCAATACAGGAAAATATTGAAGTAAGGTTTCGGTTCGGGTGAAGGGAAAGTAGCCTTTGGTGTACTCAGAACGAAGAACGTCTGGAACGACGACCAGTTGAAACGATGACAGATATACCGTATATGTATTTATCTAAATAAGTAAATAAATATGTCCCTTGGTGTATTTAATCAAAGGTGTACTGATGGGAAAATTAACAAGGGCTCAATTATGGCCGATTCCAACTTAAGGGTGGATAAAAATTATTATTTTTATTTAAAAAAATCATTTTTGATTATTTTTTTACTTAAATCTATTTTTTAATTAAAAGAAACATGCTTAAAATTGCTTGTATGTGTTTGGGCACCGTGTTATTTTATAGAAAAGCGTTCTCTAGTAAGCGGCCCTGTAATATATATTTGAACAGTTTGATTAAAGGAAATAAAAATTATGTGTAAATATACATTTTTCTGTTTCTGATACTGTATATATGAACCTACTATGGAAATGCTTGTTGAGTGTGTAAATAAAACTATAATAATTTCAGTAACTTTTCTTCCTGTGAAAATAAAACACTCTGGATGTACTATATAACTGTAACTAAAAATATTTTTATAGTCTTTGCAGCTGAAGTTTAATGATAGTTTGCAATATATCAGCTGCCATGTTTATTTACAGTTTAATGATAATACCACCACTAATTACGGTTTAACATATTAGATTCTACACATCGTTACGATGATTAGTATTTTGTATACTTTTCTACACAAAATGTTTGCTATTTTTGCCCATATAAAAAATCAAAGATGTGTGTTTAGTTTACATATTACATTTCCTTTCGTATGAGCTTCACACCATCAGTACATATATATTTCGTTTTCTTTCTATTTCTTCTTAGAGCCTAATAAACGCCATTAAATGATTCCGAGATTAATGTACTTTCACCAAAAGTGATTCTTATAACTACAAAATGCTTATGTATATTATTCTATAAATTATTTCTTTAAAGCTATTTAAATTTAAACCAATCTGATTTAAATCAAACCACATTGTCCTGAGGTCTTAAGGGCTCTTACTATTGAGATCACCACCCCCAAATAAGAGTGTTTTTTGTCAGAAGGAAAGTCGTTAATATTTGAAGAGAATATAATGTTGATTAATAAGGTAAACTTAATCAATCACACGTGTGTAAACTTTTACGAAATGATATTTGAGAAGAAGAAGATTCAGTTGTCGGTAAAATATCAATCATTGACCTCTAATTCTAAAGGACTGCTTGGTTGGAGTACAGTGCACACCTATCACCATTTTATGTAAGTTATTTACCAATCATATGTATTTGTGAGAAAACAGTTTTGATATCAAAATATGTATATTTTCTCGTTTCGTTTTTCCTTTGTGAAAATGCGAAAAATGTCACGTTTTGTTGTTTTGAAAATCTGGTTAACCTGATTTTTTGGGCGGTTCCTAAACAATACCATACCAACCCTGCCCATCTATGTCGTATCTTTGTTTATACTAAAGTGTATACATTTTGTCGTCCCTTTTAGCCCCATTCTTTCTTTATGAAAATGTTGCTTTATGTATCTGTCATCCTGATTTTTGGGCCATTTCTAAAAAAACAGCATACATGGCAACCCTGCCTGTCTAGGTCGTATCCGTTTACGTATATTAAAAATGGGTACATTTTGTTGTTTTTTCTTCGTGAAAATATGAAAAATGTCCCGTTTTGTTGTTTTAGAAATCTGTTCACCTTAGTATGTCTTCCTAATTGTTGTGCCATTCATAAAAAATAGCATACATGGCAACCCTGCCTGTCTGGATCGTATCTCCGTCGCTGCATGGCAAGAAGCAAAGCGAATTAACATGATGAGTCATTCTCCTTTCTCTGGCTGTCAGGTCAATGATGATGATGGGCCCCACTTATGAGGCGGCGGCCCCTCAGGAAAGTTATCGATCCACATCAACCTCTGGGAGAAAAAAAGAGTGCGAGACAAAGCGACGGGTCAAAGCCACACTCGAACAGAAATCCATCGTCGTGTCACGGGCAGAGAGAGGCGAAGCAGATGGGAGAGCCGCAAAACGGTACAAAGTGTGCGTTTCCGTTTCGGCCGGTGGGGGGGGGGGGGGAATCTTGCGCTTATAAACTTCCCTGCGAGTATACAAGCGCTGAGATTGATTGTTAGGGGGCCATCATAGTAGCAAAAAAGCAACCAAATAAGTGGCGAAGGTTAGTGGGGAATGTGAGCTCTGTGCTATCAGAAAAGGCTAGGTATTTTGTTTCCTCGGTAGGCATCTGTGTTTCTCCCCTCCTCTGTCTGTCTGTCTGTCTCTTTCTCCCTGATGGCGTAGTGGTAACGTCGTCGCCTTGTAATCAAGAGGCTCCGTGTTCGATACCCGGTGGAGGCACATGGTGGTTCGGATCCCACTTTAAACTGTAGGTCCAGTCCCGATTAGTCTTTCTGTGCATAAAGTGGATTTAAAACAACAATTCAATCAATCAAACCTCTCTGTTCTTACTTATCTGTCTTTCTTTCTGTTTTTCTTTCCTTTGCAACGTTTCACCACTCGTAACTCAGGGTATGGAGATCCGAATTGGCAACACACCGCTCCTTGCTCCGGCAGGTCAGTTGGAAGCACCAGTTCTCAACCAGGGATCGGGATTAAGACGACCCACCCTTCCTCCAGGAAGGAAACCACCGAATTGCGACACGTGACAGTAAATAAAATTCAAATACTTTATAATTAAAATGTCCAAAATCTTTAATCACGAATCGCGCAAGTGCATTCTGATTCGCACAAGTTAAAATTATATTTTGTTGGGTCATGCACGCTCGTAGGCAGTGATAAGCAACTTATTTAACACGAGAGTTAAATAGCAAGACCTCAACTGCCTACCTCAAGCGCGAGGCGCAGCGTAACAGATTGTTCTATCTTACAATAATACAAACTCATAACATAAAATAACACAAGAAAAACTGATAATTTATATAACACATCAATGTTCATTAGCTATAGTAAGCCAAAGTTCAGGTTGGCAATAATTAAAAATGCCAACGTGGAAGTTTTTACATCGCCAAAAACACGTAGCGTGGTTCCCCCACTCCTAACATAACAGCTAATAGGAAAACGATATTTTATTGAAAACGAGGGAGAAATACTTTGCTATAATATTACAATATTGAACTACATAGAAAAAACTAAACTGATTTTATCAAATAATTCATATTTGCCTTCGCACATAAAAATGAGTAAATAAAGATTTAGTTTATAACGAAGACAAATTACTTCAATCTTGTACATCGTTGAACAAAAATCGATATTAAGAAGAAATGTATTTAACTTGTGCTTAAACATCAAAATTTGCGTGAAAGATAGAAATAATCCTAGCCATTTAGGATTTGAAAAACAATGAAAACGTTGCATATATTAATTGGGATAATTATTAGCCTATAAATTCTGAATAAATGTTGCAAAAATACGCGAATAATGTTATAACATAAGATAAAACGTAAATATATACATGAATTATGAAAAAATTAAGAATAAATAATTTAATCCAAGTTCTTAACTTGAAAGTATACGAATGAAATAAATGCCAATATACGACTGAAATCTGCCTAACATGGCGGTCGTTACACTTTTTTCCTCCATCCCTCTCTCTTTTCTATACATTTATTTTTCTCCGTGACGGGTATGCTAATTAGTATTACTATTATTATTTCGGTTTGAGTTTGTGTTTTAAGTCCACTTTATGTACAGAAAGTCTAATAGGGACTGGACCTACAGTTTGAATTGGGATCCGAACCGCTACACTCTATCCCGAGTATCCCTGGAGTGAGGGAATGAAAACATGTCTCTGCGCAAGTAGTGACTCGAGAGGGCTCGACCAATGAACGCCGGACAGGGGATATGAGTGCGGCTACCAACCGAGCCGTTGGCAGAAGCGCGCACTGCTTTGTTCAGCCAACTCGCAGTCTTTCCTTCTCTACCTGCCTTGCTTCACAGATTCCTGGGAGAGAGTATAAGTGCCCCCACCGTGTATTGAACCCGAGACATCTGATTTACAAAGAAACGACGTTGCCACTACGCCATCGACGAAGCCCCCGAACCAGTTACATATAACGTATTTACAAGTAAAATTTACTTTTTCGATCAATTCCAACCGTAACAGCTATTTTTAAAAGTAAGTATGTGCAACTTTTTGCAATAGAAGTAAAAGTATCAGCAGTTACTTTGCGACACCTTGAACATTTGTAGGGGAAGAGCTAGGCTTCGTCGCAATCTACACTTAGAATATTTACGCTTTATTGTAACTCATTTCCAGTTTCGCCTTATTTTTATTGTAAGAATATTAATATATTAATGATGATATTATGTATCAGATATAAACACTGTAAGTCTTCATATATTCGTTTTATAACATTTAATGATCGTTGATTGTGCAATTTGTATGGGGAAAAAAATTGCAACAGATGCAACTGTAAAAGTAACTTCCAGTTACTTTCTAAGTACCAGTAACTGAGTTACTTGTTTATTTGTTTGAGTTGTTGTTTTAAGACCACCTTATGCACATATAAGTTAATCCGGACTGGACATGCAGTTTAAAGTGAGATCCTAACCAGTGTGCCATGTGCCTCCACCGGGTATCGAACCATGGACCCCTTGATTACTAGGCGGCGACGTTACCACTAGGCCATTGGGGAGGCTGAGTTCTGTAGAAGTGACTGTGCGAACACTGATTATTATTATTTATTACTTTTGCATTTCTACATAGGATTAATGCCACAATGCGAAGATTGCATTTTGTTGATTCATTGATTGAAGTGGAAATTGATAGGTGGTGGGGGTATGTTTGCTTGAGCATTGGATATAGCTGGGGGGACTACTATGTTTTAACATGCGGACAATGGGAGAGCTGAGGGGGGCGATACTTTTCATAAATTTTTCTAGATGAGGGGATACCTCCACTTTGAGCACAGGATACAATACAAATTACATCCGAATTTCATATATTAAAGGCTACATTTGAAGCGTGGTGTTGTTCACGAGGGACAGTTTCGCACAAGGTGAACATTAATTTCAATAATGCCAAAATGTGAACTGCTACTGAAAGAAACGACAGAGGCAAGAGAGTTCTCGAATTTGTCCCCATGTTGGAAGTGGAAGGGTTTTTAAAGTTGATTAATTATTAAGCCAGACACAACCTGTGAAAAATATGATGAATAAATATTTACAAGGTCCCATGTATTCCTTATGGAGAGGCAAATTCAACTTTAGGTGGCGTGTAATCAAATGCACATTTCTACTTTTCGGACAGCAAACGAAATCTTGAGCCTGTTCTGTTTACATTCACATGTTTTTCTTCGCCATCGGAAGTTCGATTACTCCAAAATGAACTAATTAAACAATACTCTCATAAGCGTAATGCTAAGTTTTCTCCCCGTCCCACGACCATCCAGCGCACACACCTCTCTTTCCCCACCTCGCGGCAGGGAAAGGTCGGTGGAGAAGGAGCAGTATCGGGTCTTCGCTTCTGGCTGGACACAAACTGTCCCTTCTACCCTTAAGCCACACACATATTCAACAACAATACAATCGCAATTTTTGATCAAGCAAAATGACCAAATATGGTACTTTCTGTTCGACGTTTGCCACACTGCGTGCTGCCGGTAAAACAGTAAAGAACTTTTCGTTTGCCTCCATTCATTGCGACCTCCCCAAAGAAAGACTTGGATGAAGTCAAGGAAATCTTAACCAAGGCTCCCCCCTTTGCTAAATTTTTCTCCATTTTTCTTCCAGTCTCTCTCTCGCTAAGATGTAAGTGTAAAAAAAAATAGGGAAAGAAGAAACCAAAAGAGGAGGGGGAGAAAGGGGAAAAGGCTACAGGAAGTTTTTAATTGAAATCTACGTCGACCGCGTTATTGCTCTTTCATTGCATACCCATTTCGGGAGCGGGGGAGAGATATTAAAGAAGGAAGGATGGATGGAAAAGGGAGTTTGAAATGTGGGGGAGGGGGGCAAAGTGCTCCAGAAAAAAATAACAGATATCGAAAAAGGAAAATCAAACAGGCGGTAACCAGTATTAATTTTTGCAGAATGAAAAATATGCACATATCTTTCTTTCGTCTTCCCTTCGATTTATTTTCCTTCAAAGCAATCTGCTGAGTTTAATCTTGAAACGTTGATGGATATTCTACCAGATCTGAATGATGGAAAAAATTATTCTTAAAGAAACATTAAAGTCTGTATTTTTTTTTCATTTAATGGCTTTCAATTTGTGCCGACTTGTACAGCTCTTGATGATTTGGTAATACTCGCTCCACGTGGATGCTAGTAGAGTGCTGCGGAGAGAGGATTTCGTTCGGCCGCCAAATAGTTCGCACGGACGACGCTAGATAGCGTACGGAATTGAGAGCTTCTTAGCTAGAGCTCGAATAGGCAAAACGAGCGGTATACGCTCGAAGCCTAGTAGTACACGTATAACAGTAATTTGTCTGTGATAGTGGCCCTCAAGTATGGATCGTTAAGTGAAAGGCGCAGTGAAATTGAAACTTAAGTGAACATTGTCATCAAATCCATGTTAAAATGTAGTTTAGTCTATCTTACCAACAAACAATGATACATGAAAATGAAATAGACTATTGTGGGCTGAAACTGCCAGGGCGGATATTTTACATACATGTTTCTACGATTATTGTCATATTGAAATTATATTCCATTGTATACGCTCGAGCGTCTGAGGAATGGGCGTCACCAGAAATTTTTGAAAGGGACAGGGGGACTAGATCGTTGATAACACTTGAATAGTAGAAATAACATCGATAACAATAAAATCATAAAAAATAACTAATAAACAAATAAAAATAACCACAATTTTTTCCAAATTTATCAATATTACTATATCCTTGGAGAGACCTTTCTACGCGATCCAATAGATGAATAAATGTCTAGCACAACTGTTTTTCATTATTGTTTACATTTTAACACTTTAGTGGACTATAATGTATAATTATTATACTTTGCTATTAACTTTTACGCACCTTGCTCAACAAAAATCTTTTGAAGTTAGGGATAAATTTTAGTCATAATTAGAGCCCGGAAGTTCAGGCATTTATTTTCGTTAAAATAGGCAGGAAAAAAGGCATTTATAATGTGGAAAATAGGCACTAAAAATGAAAAAAAGGCAAAATAAACCGAAAAAAGGCACATTTGGAAGTCGCTTACTTTTATCTATAATTTCTGGTAACATGTTAAAATCTACATTGGGAAGAGCATTTCAATTTTCTCCGTCTTAATTGCACATAACTACAAGGTGTTTTTTAAAGTTCTCAACATTCATTGATAGTAGTCTGTCAGAGAGAATGTTTTTCATACTAGAAAATGATCTTTCTACTTCGACAGAAGTTATTGGAGCATACATAAAACAAACTAATGTAGCTGGACTCATTTTGGTAACAGCATTTTCACCTTTTAGAATATCACAAATTGTTTAAATTGTTTCAAGTCCTCATTTGCACTCACTACCCATTTGCACTTTTCCGCAACAGCTGACCCCATTTCTCCTAGCACTTCCATCATCTGCTACATAGATTCCTCGTAGATTTTCATGGATGCTATAATTGTAATTGTCTCTGGCAATGCACCATAATGTGCAAAAATAAACTTGAATAGCACAGGAGTTTTTTCACTTCATGAATTGAAGCCGCTTCATTTTCTGGAAGAGCATCTATTACCTCACTGATTTTTTCAAGGTTATTAGCATAATATATAGCTGCTGATATCCAGGCTCCCCATCTGGTCAAGACTGGTTGCGGAGGTAAACTAAGCTCAGATGCAACTTCCTTAAATTTTCGGGTTCGAGAGGGAGATTTCAGAAATATCTTCTTTGTGTTCGAAATCAACCTCTCCACTTCAGCAGACAATCATGCACAAGGAAGTGTTAACCGAAAGGCAATATCCTAAATCAGCATGAAATACTTTTTCTCACACTTTTCTCCTTCAGCAATGTTGAAACATGCATGAGTTCAATATTACTTAAATAAGGCGAAAATTATTCACATAATAAACGGAAGAAAAATAAATGCCAACAACGTTTTTTGGGAGAAAAATAATTTATATAGGCTACACATTTTTTTAAAAAAAATGGTCAAATTTCGTTGAAAAGGGCAAAAAAAGGCATTATAATTAAAAATAGGCAAAATGAAAAGGCTTCTAAAACATTCGAAACAACATAAAAAACGTATATCCGGAAAAATTTTATCAATATATGCAGTAGATAAAAAGAGGCATTTTGCCAAACTTCCGGGCTCTAGTCATAATGTTTATGCTGTGTGACCTCACAGAAATCTACATTTTAAACACAAGTTTTTCGATCCGAGGCATTTTTATTACTTTGGTTATTCTGTTCGAATGCTGTTGAACTGATTTAGTGAAAATGTAACAAGCTTTTTCCTTTTTCGTAGATTGAAATGAATAGTGTCAATTTAGAAGAGTTTCGACCCCCTATCCCAACGCTCATTCTCCGTAGGCTAGAGAGATAATGGAATAACAAACAGGGAGAGACAGAGAGAGATAAATAAAGAGAATATAAGGAAGTATGAGAAAGGGAGAGAAGCGAAAAAAATAAACAGAAAAAGCAAGAGAAGCAAACAAGAAAGATAGAAAAGGAGAAAGAAAGGGAGGTAGGCAAATAGAAGCGAGAAAGAGAGAATAAAGAAGAGAACTGGAAAGCAAACGAGACAAAAATATAGAAAAAGGTATTATAAGAAAGAGGATACAAGAAAAGGAAAACGAGAAGGAGAATATAGAAAAATAAATGATAAGAGAGAAGATACAAGAAAAGGAAAACAGAATGGATATATGAATAAACGTAAAAGGGAGGAGTGAGAAGGGCATTTTAAAAAGTGCATTGAATTTAAGCTTAAAATAAAAGAACATCCCTTCTTAAAATTGCAGCCTGAAATCAACTTGGACTACAAGATAGAGTATCCCCACTGATAGAACATGATCACACAATACTAATTTTAATTATAATTACAACACTAGTAGGATAGTTATTAATATCCCTATTTAATAAAAATTAACTAACCGAATTTTATTAGAAGGGCAAACCATAGAAACAAAAAGAACAATTATACCAGCATTCACTTTAATTTGTATTGCACTACCCTCACTACGACTATTATATTTATTAGACTGAACCTGTTAAAACCTTTTAGAAAGGAAAGATAATTATCTTCCCAGCAAACAAGGTCTCTCGCTAACAGTTACAAGCGCGTATTTCAATAGAATACATTCCACTGCGAGTGTTCGATTCCCGGAGTGGATGATTTCAGATGTAATTTCCAGGTGACCATTTTTGCAGCAATTTCCCTGCATGCATGAGCTCTGCGATTCACTCAGCCTCCAACAAATAGATACTTGGGGATTTGCCTTTATGGATGTGCATACGGTAGAGTCTCGCTAATTCGAGGTTGAGAGGAGCGAGACTACCTCCAATTACGAAAAGCTCGGACTATACGGAATAACCTAGCAAAAATCGAAAGAGGCGAGAGAATATAGAAAAAACAACAGTATATGAATGGAGTATACAGTATCATTATGTATATTTTACTTGCATTGATTAGTGCAATAGTAACGACGATGTTAAGTGAAAATAGTTAAACAATATTTAACTTAAACTTTAACACAAATAATCAAATCTTGAATGATTGATTGAATTGGTGTTTTATGTCCACTTTATGCATAGTAAGACTAATTGGGACTGGACCTACAGTTTTAACTGTGATCCGAACCACTATGTGCCTCCACCGGGTATCGAACCCGGGACCCCTTGATTAAAATAATCAAATGTTTTCTGTTTCAAGACATTACATTTTTTCCGTTCAGAAACCCACTTATCTGAGCACATATCAGTAGAAAACTCGGATTTTTTGGCTCAGATTATAAGGATCATCGGATTATGGAGACATTTCACTGAGATCCAAGTTTCAAATTTGCTTTTGAATTTGATTATCACCTCCTGGGGTTCGTCTTTTTGACGGTTCACCCTTTAGAGAAATAAAATAATTCTTTGCACGTTTATTCTTCCGCAAACTGAAAAATGGTTGCATGGCACCTGTAGGCAAGAATATAAAAATAACATGCGTGGAATTTACTATTAAATGTTCATGTTACTTTGTGCACATGTGTGTCCACGCATCCTGTAAGTGTCCATCACTGCACATAAATCAGGCACGATGGAGAAATGAAATTTGTCGCAGTGGAACTTTATTCCATCGCGAAGTTGGAAACACCGAGCTCATTCGTTGCGACCCATTCGGCCCTTTCCCAACATGACAAGAGGGGTTATTAATCTAGAGCGTACAGTTAATGCAAAAGTTTTACTCATTCCATTCACGTGTTACCTCCCTCCGAAAAGAGCGAAGAAGATGGAGACACAGAGAAGAAATAAGTTTTCCTTTCTCTTCTACACCCTTCTTTGCTCTCCCTCCCCCTCACCTCCCCTTTCCTGTTCGGCCCATTTTCACTTAAAAAGTCCCGCCGATTTCTGGAAATTCAAAAGAGGGGCGATTTTTCTTTTTCCACGGGGGCTTTCATTTTCGGCCATTTTTCTTCTCCTTTGCCTGCCGATACATTTGGCCAGGAGCGAGGAAGCAGTTCTATCACGTTCTCTCTCTCCCGGTTGTATATCCGCTCGAAGATCGTGGTGACATTTCTGTTACATTAAGCGTTCTCCTACTTTGGGATGCAGCGCCTCAGCGGAATGACATATTTCAAAATCCAAACGAGGTCATTTTCAAAGTTTTCGCTCGGAGAAAGGAAATGTCTTTCGCGAATCGCGGGGTAAAGGTATATGTACATATATAAGCTTGTATTTTAACTTATGATGACATCGCAGCAATAAATATAGGCACAAATCGACGGTAATGTAATGTTGTAAGTGGTAACAGGTACTTACCGAAATTGTCCATGAACTTCTAGAGTGATGCTGTGTTCTCTTCTACGAAACATTAGTGGTATGATCTGCAAATATACAAAAGTAATATTGCTTTAGGTATCCATATTGCAACAACAATTGCATAATAATAATAATAATAATAATAATAATAATAAATCATCTTTCTAAGAGCGGCCGTGTTTCTACCTCAAGGATCCTTCTTACAACACACCTTGTCTGAGAGAATAATACAATACAAAGATGGTATAAAGAGTATATACATTGAAAAAATATGAAAAGGATTACATTTACATATAAGCTTAATATATATAAATTGAATATAAAAATAAAAATGTATATAAAATGAAAAAGAAGAGGAGAAAAGGTTTACATGTAAATTATTGAACATAGGTATCTAATGTTTGTTGCTTTTATCATTAGTAAATATGCATACGAGTAGTAATCTGGAATAAAATAATGTAATAGTAATAAATAATGTGTACATACATATTTATACATAGCTACATGTATATATGTATGTGTGTGTGTGTGGCTTAGCATATTATTACGCTATGTTTATAAGTTCAGCAATGTATCTCACTGCATTACTAGCTGTAGTCAAACTTTACATCAAATACTTCAAATTGTATGTTTACATAATTACCGAGTGCGCAATGTAATTTTAGGAGGGTGGATAAAAGTAATGATTTTTATTTTAAAATCATTTTTGATGATTTTTTTATTCAAATCTAACTAACTATCTAACTCTCTAGCCTTCTTAAACCCGAAGGTTCATGGCTGCAGCAACACAGGCCTTCCATCTGTCCCTATCTTGCTATCTTGAGCAAGACCTATATACTCTTTTCCATCCCTACCTATTTCCTTTAGGTCTATCTCAACGTTGTTCCTTCATCTTCGTCTTGGCCTTCCTACAGGTCTCTTACCATCAGGTTTCCCAACAAGAATCCTGTAAACTCCTCTTTTCTCTCCCATTCGTGCCACATGGCCTACCCACCTAAGTCTTATTGATTTACTTATTCTAATAATATCTGGACATGAATACAAATTATGGAGTTCTAAATTATGTAACCTTATGCACTCATTTTTTATTCAAATCGGATTCCTTAAATTTAAATCGATTTTTTATATTTAAAAAACACGCTTAAAATTGCTTCTATGGTTTTTGGCACCATGCATATAATGTTAATGTTAATAATAGTAAACGACCCTGTAAAATATTTGAACAGTTTGATTAAAACAAATAAAAAATTGTCGGTAACGCGTCTGATTACCATGCTAAAGGTCCCGGGTTCGATCCCCGGCAGGTTCAAATCCGGGAACTTTTCTAACGTTTGAAGCGGCCCCGGCGCCCACCCAGCGTTAAATATAATGGGTACCTGGGGGAAACCCTGTAGGGTAAAGGCGGTCAGGGGCGTGATGCTGATCACATCACCCCCACTCACGACCGGATCAAGAAAGTGTGGGTCGTTACCCCCGCACCCCATTTACACCTTCATGGCGTTCTGCTAAGCACAGGGGAACACTTTACCTTTTTTTGTAAAATATATATTTTTCTGTTTCTGATACTGAATATATGAACCTACCATGGAATAATATAATAATTTCATTAACTTTTATCCTAGTGAAAATAAAACATTCTGGATGGACTCTATAATTGTAACTTAAAATATTTTTATAGTCTTTGTAGCTGAAGTTTGGAATTTACTTTTAATGATAGTTTACAAAATATCAGCTGCCATGTTTATTTACAGTTTTATGATAATGACACTATTTAAGGTTTGACATGATTAGTATTTTGTATATTTTTGTACACATTGAACGGCTGAACAGCACCAGCGAATCACAGACGTGCGGCGTTGTAGTGCTCTCCATGACAAGACGTTTCGCTCAATCACGCTGTCTCATTTCCGTGTGAAATTTCGACATGGCACCGCTGCTGTACGCTGCTATTGGCTTTCGCCATATCAAGGAGATTTGACGCGCACTCTAATCAGCCCCAAGTGTATGCTACCTAATGGCGCCCAACAAGGGCTGAACCCACCCACATATACACCACCTTTCACAATATACATCAAACATCTAGACACTTATATTAGACATCAGAAACTTCATACACTATTTACAAACATAATATTTTGACAATTTACACTACTTACATCTCTCCTTCTGAAATTTCACAAATCATTTACCTAAGTGCTAGTTCCTTTGTGCCACATAGGATGCTTTGAAGACTATCACACGAAAGTGAACTTCTGTTGATTTCACGTTATCAAGACTCCAAAAATTATAACGTGGCATATGTTTGGATGCCACAGTAAACTGAACTCCTCATTTTTCATACCACATATTTGTTTTTTTATGATGAGCTGATTTTTACATTTCTTACTCATATTGTAATTGTTTTTGGTTTGCAACACTGAATAAATTATAAAATGATACCATATAAAAATATAAGAATTACCTCATTTGGATGAATATGGATCATTGGTTAAATATTTTTTAAAAATAAATGATAATGAAAATTTTTAGAAATTTTTCTTATTATGAGATGGCAACACTTATGCTTGGAGAAAATTTCATACTCTTTTGTAAATTATTTGTAAACTTTAGTATTTTGTATTCAAACACAAAATTCAGGGTCTGAAGATATATTTGTATGCCAATGTCAACTTTATATCTTGTATGCTTTATGCCATTTTTCTTTTCCAAGATGAACGGCAAATTTTCTATTTCTCGTGATGTTGAAGCCGCTTTACGTGTTCGATGTCAATTTAATCGTACTTAATAATAAATAGTAATTGATGAATAATAAATAAACATGCTACCGTGCTGTAATGAATATGTAGTTCCGTTTCTAGGATCGATAACAGACACGACGATGCATAAATTAACAAAAACAACTATCTATTACTGCCAAACGGTAAGATACAAAGTTGTATAATTTCTATAACGTCTTCACTCCGAGACCGCCATACTACCGACACAGACTATTCAATCCCGCGTAATGTGAGCATAGTTGCCAGTCCGCAACATTTCCCCCTTCCCGAACATTACGCGCTAACAAGAGTATTTCTACTTTTACACATACACTAGCTAATACTAAATTATTTTACATGAATTTCCCCTTACATATTTTCTCCATTTTTGATTTAGTCACATTTTTAGTTAGGATATCAGCTTCTAGATTTTCTGAATTTACATGTTGAAGATACACATTCCCATTTGCTACATCCAGTTTTACAAAATTGTATTTTCTATTTATAAGTTTAGTTATTGCCTTTACAGTGTTACTTGAGATCCAATCACTTGCTGATTTACTATCAGTTTTAACAATCACTGGTCTATTTACAAAATTTCCAACATCTAATTCCGATATTAAACTTATGACCCATTTTCTATCACATAAACCTTCACATAGTGCAATCAATACTGCCTCACATGTAGACAAAGCAACCAAATTCTGTAATTTGCTTTTCCAGTTGATGACTGAGTTTCCAACCTTGACAAGATAGCCAGTACGAGATTTCGCTTCTACTGCTGTACTCCAACTTGCATCCGTGCATAATTCAAGCTTACCAACTTCACTTGAAAAATTTAATGCATAATTGCACGTTCCTTTCAAATATCTATATACTCTTTTTAATGCTGTTAGATGTATTTCTCTTCGATCTTTACTATACCTTGACAATTGACTCACACAAAAAGCTATATCTGGACCTTGCAGATAAATACATAAGTGAGCCTAACATTTGTAAGTACTTTGTTCTATCAAGTGGTTTTGACTCTTCAAAATTATGCAAATCTTTGTTCAAATCACCTGGTATTCTCACTGGATTACAATCATGAAGTTCATACTTCTTTAATATTTTTGAAATATAACCCCTTTGTGACAACTGATAACCTTCTTAAGTTACAATTATATACGTACATGCCCAAAAATTAACTTAAGCTATTATTCTCTTGAAGTACAAAATATTTCTGAATTATTTGCATTATCTTATCTATGCTTTCATTATTTGAACCTACTACCAAAAATCATCAACATATACTACTATGTACAAAAGTTCTTGTCCTTTCAGTTTATAGATACAATGATCACTTTCCAGTCTTTTGAAACCTATTTTAGTGAGAACTTCGTTCAGTTTCTCATTCCAACAAAGACCTGATTGTGGTAACCCATACAAACGCCTTTGTAATTTAAAAACTTTGTTTTTATACCTATCTTTCATGAACCCTTCTGGTAGTACCATGTATACTTCCTCCCTTAAATTACCATATAAATATCCAGTTTTTACATCATAAAGTTTTACTTTCATTTTGTAATGTGCTCTCACAGTTAACAATACACGTACTGATTCCATTCTTATTACTGGTGAAAACGAACTCTCATAATCAAGCCCTTCTCTCTGTCAGCAACCAACTGCCACCAATCTTACTTTTTTTTGTATATTGTCCCATCCATGTTCTCCTTTGTACTAAATACGCATTTGCTTCTTACAACCTTCATGTTCTCCTCTCTGGGAACTAGTGTCCAAACATTATGTGATTCCAATGATTGCATCTCTTCGTTCATTGCAATCTTCCAATTTTCACTGTATGGTGAACTCATAGCTGCATCAAAATTTTGTGGTACGATATCTTGTGAAAAATTTGTTTGTTCTTTTGCTTTTAGCCTCTCAGATCTTCTCACACCCAGACTTTTAAGTTGATCTTGATTTCTTTTCAAATTTTCTTTGTGTCTTGTTTTTAACACTTCATTTGTTTCTCCTTTCTTCTGTACACTTCTTTTGGCTAACAAATATTTCCTTTTCTCCCTTTGGTTGAAATTCGCTTCGACACTTCATCGGAATGTATCTGTATGCCACACATCCATATACTTCTTTATGTTTTACTGTAGGCTTCCTTCCCGTCCATCTTTCCATTGCAGTTTTTGTACCACCATCCTTGGTAGGGATACAATTTTTGATGTACGCTGCTGTTGCAACCGCTTCAGCCCAAAATTCTATGGGTAACCTTGCATCAATTAACATTGTTCTTCCCATATCTAGTAGTGACCTGTTTGCTCTCTCAGCAATACCATTACTTTGTGGACTGTATGGAACAGTTAACTGGTGATCTATACGTTCTTTGTTAAACAACTCTTGCAATTTACTGTTAACAAACTCAGTACCATTGCCTGATTTTACACTTTTTATACAATTGTTAGCTTCCTTTTCATATTGGTTTTTAAATTTTACAAAATAATCAAATGTTTCATCTCTTGTTTTGAGAAAGTATAAAAATACCCTTCTACTGTAAGTATCTACAATAACATACATGTATTTATCACACCCCAATGATTCCTTTTCTATAGGTCTACATAAATCCATCTGTATCAAATCTAGTGGTTTCTCACAAACATCACTGCTTTGTTTAAAAGGAAGTTGTACAATTTTTCCCTTTGTACATGCATCACACACTTATTTTTTTTCTGAAGATTGCTTAAAACTAAATCTCTTATCATATCACTGTCCTTCATTTTATTTAAATATTTTTCATTCGAGTGACCTAATCTTCTGTGCCACATGTATTTTTCATTTTTTACATTAGTTTCCATAGTTAAACATGCATCCTTAATGTGACTTACATCTGATCTTACATAAGTTTTAACGTGTACATACGATTCTTTTCCTGTGCTTTTGCCACTAGCATGCAATTTTTGTCAATTACCCTTGCACTATTTTTCGAAAACAACACTTCATTATCATGATTCACCAAACATCTAACTGATAATAAATTGAAACGCAAATCAGGTACATACAATACATCATAAATACGCACATCGTGAAGTTGGCCACCATTTTGACTGTTGATACTTTAATGTCACCTTGCACTTAGGCCAGCATTGATTTTCCTTCCTCAGCAAGTTGCACTCGTCATGTGAGATGTACAACCAGAATCTACACACCATACCTGCACTTCTCTTCTGTCTTCCTGCATGTTGTATGTTTAACTATGGAAACTAATGTAAAAAATGAAAAATACATGTAAGCAGCTTCCATGTTGTCTTCGCATGTGAATCCCGACTGTTTCGTTTTTCCCTTCGGTGTTTTAGGAGATGTAGATGTAAAGGTAGACGTAGAAGGTCTCCTAGCTTGACCTTTCCCACCTTCTTTATTGTACCAACATTCTTTCGAAAAATGTCCTACTTTTCCACACGTCCAGCATCTTCTCATAGCTTCTTTCCTTTTCCAATGTTTCTTATCCCGTGCCTTGTATGCCTGTTCTGATTTTTCATTGTAGTCCATTTTATGCAACCTAATCTCTTCTTCTTTTAAGGTATTGCACTTCTTCAATTATTGTCGCACCCCTTTGTGCTCGTAATACTGCTGCGACGTTTCATACTTTTGATGAACACCCCGTACAATATGGTACACTACTTCCGTGTCGTAATTGGTTGACCCAATGCAGCACTTTTTGACATTATGTTTCGTGCTCTCAAAACATATTCGTCAACACTTTCCTTCTCACCCATTTTTATGTTCTTCATTTCCACACCTATATCTATTATTTTGTCTTGTGTGTTTCCCGTGTGAATACGTTTAAGTTCATCCCACACTGTTTTTGCACATGTCTCGTTGATGAACAGTCCAGCCTGGTCGGGCGATTGAGTTACAACTATGACACCAAAAGCTTCGTCATTTTTATTTTCCCACACGATTCTAGTTTTTTCTTCTGTTGGTTCATCATTCAATATTGCGTCCTTGTACAATCCCTTACTTCGCAGCACTGCACTTACCTTTAGTGCCCAGATATGATAGTTGCCATTGATCAGTAATTCTATCTTACTCACGTCCGCCATTCTGCTAACCACGAGGCTGCTACCATTGCAGTTCGGTTTCTAGGATCGATAACAGATACAAAGATGCATAAATTAACAATAACAACTATTTATTACTGCCAAACTGTAAGATACAAAGTTGTATAATTTCTATAACGTCTTCACTCCGAGACCACCATACTACCGACACAGACTATTTAATCCCGCGTAATGTGAGCATAGTTGCCAGTCCGCAACAGAATATTCATAATCCACTGGATACTTGGAAAAGTAAAGAGATATGTAGGAACAAAAAAAAATTGAGATTTAGAAATATATCTTGGGATGGCAACACTGACGTTTGAGGAAATATACATAACGTGTCTGTACAATAATTTCTATCCCTTAGTATTTTGAATCAGTGTGCAAAATTTTATGTCTATGTAGCAAATAGTAACAGAGCAATTAACTTTCACAAAAGGATCAAAAATCATACGTTGGCTGTGAACTTTCCAATTATATCAATAAGCGCCGAAAGGGTTTTAAATTATTACGATATTAATGTACTTTTACCAAAAGTGATTCTGATATCTACAAACCCCTTGTGTACATAATTCTATAAATTATTTATTTAGAGTGATTTAAATCAGTGATTTAAAAAAATCACCTGATTTAAATCAATCCATCTTGCTTTTTAGTGTATCTGAGTAATCCAATGATAAACAACAATATACTACAGAAACATAATGTAATAATACACCAAGAAGCACACACATACTGCATATGTAAAGCCCATAAACAAGTATTTAGTTATGCAAACAAATTAAATGTAATTATCAATATTACTTTTGTTTTGCATTGTGTTCCATCCGTTACACCGAAAAACAATTAATTTCTCGTTTAACTGTTACAATTCCCGTTCGAACTTCACTAGAATATTAAAAGATCAATTGCTTCTCTCATTGTATTCCTGTGCGTAACAGCCCATGAAGGGTCTTGGCTTACCTACCGACTGCCGGTCTCCTTCCCACGCTTTCCTTCATCACCTCTAAGCGTGGAGATCTTCAACCAGTATTCGAATAGCCGGGTGGTCCGCCCGACGTATCCCCAGCAGTTATAGTAGGTCTCCGCGACCGGTTCATTGTATTAAATAATTTATTTTTCATGATTTGAAAATTCACAGAAGTTAAAATAAATTCTTATTAAGAGGCAGTGTTTTATCTCTCCCACCCGTGACACAAAATTGTTCACTTACAGCTATAAATATTGGAAAGTAGTTTAAGGGTAGTTATGTTCAATCGACAGGGTTTAGTTTCATAATTCATTTCACAGAAACTGTAAGGAAAATTTTGCTTAACTATTTAACAGAACAGTTACTTTAATGTCAAAAATGTAGTCTGGGCGTCCCTCCCCCCCCCCCCCCGTGACAATGGAATGTCCCATATATTACAGAGTTCTTCGCGAATTTGACAAGAACTTTTCTTTCTGCCCTTGTATAGTTTAGGTATGCGACAATTACATTCGGACATTCTGGAATTACATTCTACATTGCCATGCTTTCCACAGAATTTGGAGATGTCCCCGTACCCATATTTGCATGTATCATCTTGCGACTGTGTTGAAAATTGGCAGGTAGTCTATAATTTTAAACTTTACATTCGCTTTATCACAAGACGAATGCTAGTGAAGCAACTCAACATGTTGATTACAAGTCTTAACGTTCAAAATTTAGGTCTTGTTTGTTTGCTTAAGTTTGTTTTTAAGCCCCCTTTATGCACAGAAAGGCAAATCGGGACTGGACCTACAGTTTAATGTGGAATCCGAACCCTTGCTTCGTGCTTGACATCATCATCCGAGTAAAACCGGCGTTCTCTGAGATGTTTTTTTCAAAGGAGCGAAGAGATGGTAATCGCTCGGTGCAAGCTCCGAGAAGTATGCTGGATGATGGAGCACATGCCACCCAAAACCCACCATTCAGGACGTAAGGGCTGGGCTCCGACAATAGGATCCCTAGTTCTACGAGACAGGAATCAAGCACCTCGTGTAGCGCGGGGATAAATGCGTGAACCGGGAAGGGACTATGTTGAGAAGTAGTGAATGAAGTGTCCTTTCCCGTACCGTAAATACCAACTGGAATTAGTAGGCTTTGTATTAATTCTTTCCGATCATCCCTCGTAGAAGTAATATGTACTATGTAATTTAATTTAGAGGCCACTCTGTAGAGTACAATGCAAAAAGTTGTCTTCACAGGCATTTTCTTTCTATTTGGTCAATTCTGAGGATATGAACTAGATTTGCTGGTTGAAACCAAGGAAGTGGAAAGTTAGAATGACCGAACACCTCGTACTTCATATGAATGCCAAAGTAAGGAAAAGCGCCTGGGGTCACCCATACTTCCATTCCAGCACATCTTCATCTCGCTGGAGATGAAAAGCATGGAAGTTTTCCCCGTATGCATGTGTGTGCGTGTATGTGTGTGTGACTGGAAGCCAACAGCGAGAAAAATTGATTGAGGAGGGAGAAGGGGGAGGAGGGGGGAAGGGAGTCAAAGATTAGATGAGCTCCGAAGAGGAAGGATGAAAAGACTTAACTTCAAAAAGTTTGCAGCAAGTGTCCATCCCCTTTCTTCCCTCTTGCAGCAAGTTCCTCAGCTCAAACATAACACACAAAAAACTTTGTCCTCTTTCTTTACTTTTCCTCCTCCTTCCCATCCACTTTCCTTGCTTCTCACCCCCAACCCCATCTTCCACCCTCTCTTTTCTGCTCCGTGCGACTTCCCTAATTCTCTCGTCTTTCCGTGTGTCGGCGCTGGAGACGGATAGCGGATGATGACGACATAACATAGATTGATCGGCGAAGATAACTTTGTCAGTTTCCCTGCGCCCTATGGAAAAAAAAAAGGTCGAAGATTTGAGGATGATACAACCAAACGTACTGAGACAAGGTGTTACCATCTACATCCCTGCAGTATTCATCACAAAGGTTGCTTTTCTTTAAAACCATCTAAGCTTAAACAAACAATCCTTTAAAAAAAATCGTTTATATATTTATTGTATAAGATTGCACGAAAGTAAAGAGGAATAACAAGCGTGAAAATAACACTCATAAACAATGATAATTTCTTGAATTGCAAAAATAACAATCATAAACAATTAGGATTTCTTGAATCGTGAAAATAATCATTAATAATGATAATTTCTTCCATATTAAGAAATAACAATCTGCGAATTTCTTGAATAGTGAAAAATAGTAACAATTATAAACAATAATATTGTCTTGAATCGTGAAAAATAATAAGAATCACAAACAATGAGAATTTATTAAATGGTAAAAAATAATCATAAATAATCGTAATAATTTCTTCGTAAAAGTTATAGTTCCTGTGCTTACTGTAGCGTGCCAGAAAGCATAAGGAGGGAATATGGAGGTTGTGTCCCCCATACAGTAACGATCACGACCATTTGGGGGGGGTAATGTGAAAAGCACCTCGTTCCTACCGCCTTTAACCCTCACGGGTTGCCATTTATTAGAGACTGGATGAGTTCCAGAGCCGTTCTATCCTACCTTCGGAATCGAATTCGAATGGCAGTCAGACGCCCTACCGGAAATTTCTTGAATCGTAAAAAAGTATACAAAAACTCGTAAAGAAAGACAAGAATTTATTGAATCGTGGAAAAACAAGAACAAAGAATCCAAGTTTGTCCACTTTATGTTCGGATAGGCTAATCGGGACTGGGCCTAACGTTTAAACTAAGGTCCGAACCACAGTGCAGGCCTCCTCGATGGTGGAGGAGTAACGTCATCGCCTTGAAATCAAGGGGTCCTGGTATAGCCCCTTCTTTCTTGATCTGGTTCGGAATTAACATCTAAAGATTATTTGTTTTGATTGGAATGCGTAATGCCCTTCCGATTGTACAGCTGAACGATAGTTATGAACCTGCGTAACTGGGATACGAACGGTACGTGATACACTAACTTAACAAGTATATTAATAAATTGCGTCAAATATGAAATTCACTGGATAAGCTTGGACAGTTTATTTAACAAGTTTAACAAATGTATTAGAAAAATAATAAAGCTATATATATATATAAACTGTCATTAAATAATTATAACCGCAATGATTATATTAATGCCTTTTTTTAACCATTATGAACATTCATGTAACAAGAATAATATTTTGTTTCTAAATAACACTTGTCTCTCTCTCTCTTCGTTGAATATTTTAAATGCTATCATTATTCATCCATATTATACTTGATTGCATAAGGGAGTATCAGTGATTATTTTTGTGTTAATTTCCCCCCTCATTTGTCTGTAATGACTATCACTCGGGTAAGGTCAACAAATAAAATTAATGTAATACTACTAATTCTACAAAAAATAAACAAAATAATGTTAAACCAATTATCTTAGAAAGAAATTAAACCTTCACCACTACGCGCGACTGATTCCAATCCCTTGTTGACCTCCTCCGTCACGTTGGGTGCCCCGTTCGATTATGAGTTGAAAGTGTGCCAGCTGGAAGAGAAGACAAATTTCTACACAGGGCTATACCGGATACGATATCCTGTAGATAATGGTTAGGATCGCACTGTAAACTGTAGATCCAGTCCCGATTATCCTATATATTCATAAAGTGAACTTAAAACTTTGACAAGAATCACTGTGCAATATGCTGTGCCCGGAGATCAAACCCGGGTCCTTTGATTACAAGGCTACAACAGTACCACTATATTTTTAAAAGGAAAACCTCCAAGCGCTAGTTTCCGCCCTGTCTTCTTATATCAATTTTACTAAATTCTGTTGTCTCATTCAGAACCAACACGAACATCCAAGTCTTTCCCGGGACGCCTAGCGTCGTAGCGCGTTGTGCTAACTACTCCGCCACGGAGGTGGACAATCACTAAAAATGTTCCTTACTCTGTCCATGCATGTGTATAATCCCATGGTTTCCGGCATACAAAGAGTTATTTCTGGACAACAGGTTGAACGTTATTACAAGTAGAAATTGTTTAAACCGAAAGCTTCAAGGAGCTTATGGACTTGTTTCCGAACATATTGGAATACATTGGGGCATATTCTTACCGAATGGGCAGATTGTAATATCTTCAGACATATTTTTAACCTTCCAAAGTGTTTATCGTCATGTTGGGAGATGATGAGAGTGTTTTAACCAATATTTTTTTAGATTTTTAAGAAGTACAGGCTTTTTACACTTCATCTGAGGACGTTTTTGGTGCCTTACCTTTTTAATGTGTTGTATATTTCCTGTACAGGTCCCTTTGCAAGCGTGCCATTTTAACTATTCTCAAGGTGCTCTTTACACATCAGGATTTTAGATAAGGGAATTTTTCTCCGTGTATTCTGGAGGATGCAAAATGAAGGTTGCCGACGCATGAAAACAAATTCATTGAACGGCTCAAACTTGATAACTCACACTCTGCTCAAAATTGAATTAACATTGGATTCAGTTGCTGCACACTGTGCAGTGCACAGTCTAAAGTTGCTGTACAACAGTGAATGAAGTTCCTTCAGTAGCCTCTGGAAACATCTGGGTAACTTTCTCTGTTTCATGCTTTTGTGGGTTTTATCAATAGCATTTTTTCTGGGCTTTGAAGACAATGCTAAACCTGATAGTAGTTCGTCTCACTTCAGTTAGAACAAGAAAACATCGTTTGTGTTTTGCATTTTGTTTTCATTTTTTATCATTTTTAAAGTTTCTTTTTTTTCTTCTTCATGATGTTTCATGAATTTTAAAGATTTATACATTTTCTAGCATAACTAAGCGTCTACATATTTAAATTCCTTAACGTGGTATTTTTGGCAAGTACGCCATTAATCGTAAATATGGTCAATGCAAAAACAAAATATTATTTTTAGCTGTTATCTTTGGCAAGGGAATTAACTGTTGTAAATTACTTTTCTTCTAGCAAACTTAAAACACTTTCGGTGAATCTTAGTTTGAGTTTCCCTTGTTGGTCACTATCAGCGCTATAATATGTTAAAGTAAAATTATGTCACAGCATAAAGAAAAAATTATCTGATGCACACGAAACAAAACTGTATTTTCAGATGCTGACCGGCTACTGTATTGTGCAAGGCTTACTCTGGAAGCAGGTGAATGACTTGAACAGAAAAAAACCTTCCGGAGTATTTATGTAACCTTGAAGTAAAAATATAGAAAACTACATTAGCACTTAATTGCTTTTTTTCCCTTCACTTAGATAGTTTAAACCACCAAACAACAGATTTGTGAAATTATTCAACTAGTCTCTTGTAATTTATGAAAAATGAAGGTTTTATTTTAGGTCATTTTTTAAAAATAATTTTAAAGTCATTCTATGGATCATTTTTTTAGATTTTTTAGGTCATCAACGTCCTAGCCCTAGTTAACAAGTTCTACTCCGAGCCGCTCAATTCATTCATTCATTCTAGTCACCAAACTAGTCACAAATATTGTGGGTTGTCCACATTACACCCTGAGGACATGTCCTGTCTGAGACAGCAGAGCAAGAAGGCGATTTTCTCCTCTTCCTCCTCTTCAGAATTCCTCCTATCGCCTCTTTTCCCCCTCATCCGCAACACTCTCTTCTCACGTCAACCGGGCTGGGAGATGCCCTTGGGCCAAACCGCCCAGGAAACGATTCCTGCAGGATCCTTGAGGTCTGAAAATTTGATCAACGTTGTCATCGATGCCGCGTTTTTAGTCGCCCTTCGAAGCCGCTTACTTCATTGGGGAGTTCTTCCCTTGGCCTCCAACGCAAGAAACTTCGCGCGGGCAAAAACTTTATGCCGTACGTGTGGTGCCGGAGAAGACGGCCGGTGTCTCCAGAGGAAACGGCAATTTAGTGGCCATCTGCACGTGGTGTGGTCGGCACCGTTACTGCACCGTGGATACATTATCGGCTAGGTTCGGTAAACGCGACAGAGCAGTGGGGCCAACTTTTGAAAATTATCGGATGGGTTGAACTCGGGAATTTCATTAATAATTTTAAAATGATAAGTATAGGCTGATGATTTCCCCTAAAATGCCATTTTCTATTCCTTGGCTGGAAAATATAGGAATTTACGTTTGAAAAACGTTTTAGGCCAATTCTGAATTTTGTACCGGTTGCTTCTTCCTACTTTAGTCGTAAACGCGTGTTTCGTTGTGAGCGTCTAATCCTGGAAATCGAAAATTCTGTCGATGTTCATAAATTTTAGTGCCTATTTTGTATTTTTCGATGCATTTTGCCTATTTTTAGAGTTTTTAGTGCCTACTGGATCTCATCCTGGTTATAAAGCCTTACCTCCATTACTCTCCAAATAACGAAGTGACCATGGAGAGTGTAAATATAACATAGAACACTGAAAAGCATCATAGCCAATTGGAGATGTAACAAATTACTATGAAATATTTTAATAGCAGTCAGTAATTAAGTTGTGACAATTCTTTAATTATATAATGATAAATCAATTTATTTTCTCATGAGCGTGGACTTCTAAAATAAAATATAATAACAGGCAATTATTGGGTGGGCTCGAGCACCACAGTTCCATATAAGCTGCAGCCACTGTTACTATTAGTATTAGTAGCAAGGAGACTTGTAAAAATGCTAAGAAGTTACTAGGTTTAATTTTTTTTAATTGAACTTCTCGTAACAGGAAAACTCCAGGTTTTCATATGTCACATTTGTGCATCCAATGCTTAAATATGGTTGTGAATTGCGCAGTTCAGCAGCTAAATATAATACATTGCTAGTGTCGTAGAGGCTTGAGCATTTTACTTTATGCTCAGAAAATCACTATTCTACTTCACAGCAAATTATGAAATAAGAGTAATGTAAATAGTTCAAAATCATAACACCGTTCTCTGGTGAATATATTTGTTATTTGCACTAAATGAATACATTAGTTTATGCTCGATTTGAAGCGATTCGAACTACTCACAAACGTTTTTGTTATCTCCTTCAATTGTTTTCAACGACTGGTTGCTAGGCAACTAAACAGTATACTATAACATTTCTATCTTTTTCTTTTACACAAGAAGTGATTATACATTTTACAATTTGAAAACATTCACAACATTCTCCCTCCTTCAGAGAAAAAAATTAGAACATTGGTTTTAAAATTTTTAGATAACATGAAAAATTACAAAGAAAACAGACTTTCTCATCTCATACATATCGTCAATAATTAACACAGAAAATAATGAAAACATATCATAATTATTTAAATCAAATTAACTTCAGTTAATATAAAGAATTGTAAAAATTATTTTAAGTTACAGAAGTTTACATAATTCATCCTTTTTTTCAGACTACAATTGAATTTCTTAAAATTGGATACGTTATGTGTTTGCACGGTTCCTTTTCCATCCAACGATAACAGTTCACAACAGTTACCATTGACTTCTTTAACTAAATACGGACAAAGCCATATGTTCATATAGTTGTGTATTGTTTTACACTCAGCACTCCATGTTTCTCTTTTAAACCAATATACCAGTATCATTTCTCTCTATCTTTGAATATCTGTCACTCATAAGAGTGAAAATTAATCACGTTTTTGTGAAACACCCTTATCTTCATCTTCCTTTTCCTCATATTCATCTAACTTGTCTAGCTCATAAATGGTCTCAAGTAGAAGAAGAAAATCCTTTTAACTTCCATTTATTTATTATTATTATTATTGTCTACATTTTTCATCATAATCATCGAAATCAAGTTGTTGGGTATCATCATCAGTGTCATATGCATTTGACTCAAATTCAAACATGCCCTACACAAGAGAGGAATCATAATGTAATACTGAACTATCTTCATATACGTCCGAACTATGTCCATGTAATGCTGAACTATCTTCATGTTCAAATACTCTATTTAAATATCCTTCTGAGAAGGTATATAATTTGCTTCAACATCTAACATACGTATAAAGTTTAACATTCCACAAGACTGGTATTCATTTTCCGTCATCTTAGTGTCATGTTTCACACCAAACAATATCAGATTCAATACTTATCGAACTAGAATCATTATCATTTAATGTTGTACAAACTTGCCTTCCTGATGAAGTTATTCTGATTCCTAAAATCAACAATTGCTTTATACTTTCGTAAGAAAGGAACACCTAAAATAACGTCGGCGTTAAGTTCTTTTAAAATATAGATTTCCATTGGAAAGTATTCACTGTCCATCACCGACAATTTTGCACTTCTTATTGCCAGCAAACCCAGATAATCGAATATCATCCACCTTGTCCAACGTAAGATTACCAATACATAATGATATCTTACACCAAACTTCATAATTCATAACATTTGCTTGGCTACCACAATCAATTATACAAATGACAGACACTTGACATATAATACCATGTACAATTGGAAATTCTGTTAAAGGTACAGGAATATCTTCATCATTAATAACCCAGTCAGGTTCATCCTGAAACAATTCTAACAAAAAATTAATTTGCAAGTTACTTAATGTATTTTCATTCGAAAATTGCATAGCATCACGAACATTAAATAAATCATCTGACTCTTCCTCGTACCGCTTGTAGGTAGTGCAGAGGGAAAGAGGATCTTCCGACTGCCACTTTAATTTAAAGTAGACAGTCTTTCTGCCTGCTGCGGTCGCACATCATTACATTGTAAAGGCTGAACACCAGAAGTTGGATTTTGAGTCATAGTAGTATTTACACCAGTATTAGATCTATTCGTCATTGTAGCCCCTTGCATGTTACTAGGTTGATTCCTCACTCTATCAGTCACAACTGGCATATCTCGATTTTGTGATGAAAAGTTTTCATAGGCAGAGCGAAACAAAGATCTGTTATTATTAAAATTGCCGTTTCTAGAAAATCCGTAGTTAGGTTGTCTATAATTAAGACCATTAACTAGTCTGGAATTCTCATTCGGGATATTTCTATTATTATTATGATAAAACCTGCCAGTATTGTAAAAAATCCTTGGAAATATCTGATTTCTATTTCGTCTGGAATTTCCAAAATTAGCATTACTTGCATTATATCTCGAACTCGAAGATGGGTTTACATAGTCTGAACTATTTCCAACAGAGGCACCAAAATTATCAGAAGGTAGAGTTTGAGTAGAAGAAGTACTAGTATTTCTTGCTTGTCGAATATTTACTTGTCGTACATTTAATCTTTGATGTTCACTCTTCTTAAGACCTTTATTAGACTTGTCGCAATCTAAATCTTCAGGTAAATAAATGAGTCCTTTCCTACTAGTTCTAATAACATCTAACTTACGAAGCATATTTGTAAGCTGATCCATCGTCTGAACATTACCACAAGTGATATTGTTAGCAGCATTATCCGGCAACTGGCTCATTATCAACTGTATAACATCTACATCAATCGGATTGTCCACTAAATTACAATATGTGGAATGTGTTTCTAAACTTCCATGTGCATTTTGGTCGTATTTTTGATTCCTTAAAACAGCTAACTGTGATTGTAACATTTCATGCGAAGCAAACTGTTGAATAAATTTGTTTTCAAACTCAGAAGAACAAAAGAAATATCTTTTATGTGTTCTAAACCAATAAGCTGCTCTATTTGTAAAACAATTCTGAATGCTCTGCCGTCGTTTATCAGTAGGCACTCCTATCAGATCTAACGATGAGTTTAATTGTTCCAAGTATTCTCTTGCAGATTGCGTTTCAATGCAACCTGAGAACTTTGGTAATAAAGACAATTCATTTAACTTCAAATGTCTATCTTTCCTCATTTACAAGGGTAAAGAATCAGAGTCCGGTCTTACATTACAGTCTTCTTGAAAATTATGTGCACCGTTACAATTTTCTATTCCATTCACAAATGCACTATCATGAACGTTTGGTGACTGTTGATTACCAGCAAAATATGTGCAAGGGTAAGAACGATTAAACAGTTTCCTTCTAGACTCGTTATCATTATGAGAACTAAATGCTCTCTGTGTATTATTCATTCTTGAAGCTGTGTTATCAGACCTGTCTGGATGAATTTGAGTATAATTAGTAGAACCGGAACACCAAGTGTAAGGATAGTTTGTGTAATTCAAATTACAATATCCTCCATAACTGCGGAAGTCCTCTGATTTGATGTTGTTTCAGGAAATGCTTTATTCGAGGAAACATCCATGTTATTCTCAGTTTGTACTCTGTGTTCGTTTAAAATACAACTAGATCTATTCCTGCAAGGGCAATTAGAATTTACTTGTGACTTTCTAGCATTATGTAAACTAGATTGTTTGCGATTTTGCTTCCAATTTACATGTTTAAGATGCGGTTCTCTTACATAGAAAGTCTTTACTTTAGTAGTATCCGTAGAGTTAGTAGAACTTCCATCTGAATCACTCAAACCAGAATCATCTTTATGACCAGTTCCAGAATCACGTCTTACATTTAACCTTCTCGATTGGCGATTTGCAACATTATCAATACCATGAACTTGAGAGTTCATATTAGAATATTTGTTATGAAAAGTACCTGTAACATTACAATCAGCACCACCATAATTTACATTAACTGGTTTCTGCATATTATTCTCAATAACATCAACACGCAATGCAAGCTGTTTCAAATTATCATCGTACTGATTAACAATTTCGAAACAATGTGAAACCTTAGAATCGAATGTTTCAATTTGCGAACAATAATCATCAAATCCACATTTGAGTTTACCTATATCGTCCTTTGCACCTTTCAAAGAACCTTCAATTTCATTTATTTGTTTCTCATGAAGATCTTGTGTACTAAAAATGCCTGATATTTTACAGTCCTAATTTAGCATGCTTTCTTGCAACTTCTGATTTAATTCTTCATTTGAACTTACACACGTTTCTGCTAAATATTGTATTCTTATTGCTACATCAAAAGCCAACATGTCTATACGGTTATTAACCTGCTTAAAATCAAAATTCATAATTCTATTTTAGACTGTAATTCTACATTGGAAGCTTCAAGCTGAGATTTTAATTCTTCACTGGAAGATTTTAATTCCTTATTGGAAGCTTCAAGCTGAGATTTTAATTCCTCGCTGGAAGATTTTAATTCCCTATTGGAAGCTTCAAGCTGAGATTTTAATTCTTTACTAGAATTAACTACCACGGACTGAATGCTCTTGATTGGTTCTAGCAGATCACTAAAATTAGGACTAATACTTTCTTTGTAAGCTGACAATTCATACGGATTATAACTAGGTTCACAATATTTACAAAAGTATTTCTCTACCGTAGTAGAATAAATACAAGGTAACTTAATATACTATAAGGTAGCGCCATCCGAAAATTGCCGATCATGAACGAACGCGTGACGTCATGTGGGAGGATCGGTTATGCTCGGTGCCCCTTCGGTTATGTTCGTTCGGGGCTTGGCAGAAGCAAACGGCCGCTATCATTTCTATGCGAGTTTGAGAGAGGGAAAGTGTTTCATTACTTTGAGGGGTAAATATTAATTATCATACTTCGGGATGGTATTGAGGTATTCCTTTAATGATTAGTAACATAATTAAAACATGCTACATTTAAAAGAGGGGAAAATTGCACATGCAAAAGTATTGTACAAATTCATTTTTCTGAAACATGATCGATATATTACAAAGAAGGTTGTCCGTGTTCTAATTAGAATTTCAGATTTCATCATTTCATAAATCGTATTATGATTTTAATAAGAAACGTTGCATGCTAAAGAAGAATTGCATAGTGAAAGAGTTACAAAGAAAGAATTGATTGACAGATTTGGTTTATTTTTGCTTTTCTGACTTTTTTTAAATATGAAAGAAAAACCAATAAGAGGATCTCTTTCTTTGTTTCCACAAGCCGGCCTCCTTGGCGTAGTGGTTAGCACATCGCACTTCAACGCCAGAGATTTGGGTTCGAATCCTGGCTTGGGCATGGATGTTTGTGAGTGTTCATTCATCATTTCATCACTCATCCCTATCTTCGCAAATTAGCCAAAAGTGGCACAAGAAGCGAAGTAAAATGAAGCAAATCAATCAATCAATATTTGTTTTCACATATACTATCACATTTACTAAATTCTCAAGGACAAATCAATATCTTGCCCGATTGGATTCGAATCCGGAACCCCTGGCGCCGAAGCGCGATGTGCTAAGCACTACGCCAAGGAGATCGACAGAGGCCTCCGAGGTACTACGGGCTCACAGAACTTCACAGAAGTACTATCGGATTATAAATTATGGATATTAGAGTTTGGATAATAAATAAATAAATTATATAATCTAAAATCTATAAATAAAAAAACACCCGTTCTTTATTTATAGAATCTCAAAGAGAGCGATAGTTTGCCAAACTAAAAAATAATCCTATCTTGTTCTCACGATAATAAAAAATAAATTGGTAACTATAGATTGACACAGAATTGAATAAGCTGAATTTTGATGTAACTTGTTTTTATGTGGTTCTACTGATTAACTTTTAATTGGAGTCCAAACTTGAATATCCGTAATTTCTAATCCGATAGTAGTCCGGTATAATCTATTTACATCATTTAACATAACGCAGTACAAATGCCTAATATTTAGTTTTCTGACTAAATAGTTCCTTCTTATTCATTCAGAACGTTGCAATCATTTCCAGGAACATTTCAAATTTTACATAACATCAGAAAGTATTAAAATTATACTGATATACTTAAAATCCAATCTTTACCACTCACCATAATGTAACTTTATTTTTGAAGTTATCAAGTGAAAGAAGCAATATACAATCTAGATAAAATTTTACTCTGCATTTGATACTTACTCTAAATTCGAAAGAATTCCCAACCTTCTTCATATATTTATTTACTGTACAATAATTTACGTACGGATCATAGTTCCAAATGCAAAAATTTTTTGGAAAGTTTTATGTGGAGGAAGAATGATGAAATAGTTTGTAAGATAGTAGTTTCAGACTTTGAAAACGCAATTCCAGTTTGTAATTTGCAGATATTTTTAATTTCTCTGGTTCAAATTTGGCTGCAAGTTATCGTTATCATAGTTCTAAAAAGTATTTTTTCGTATTAAGAACTTTACATACAAACGCGTGCAGAAGATGAGTCAAAGTGTACAAGTAAATAATTTAACTAAGTTAACCTACTCGAAATACTTGATGAGTACTAGGAGCATCAAACTTAAATGTCTTAACCTACTAATTCAAGCCTAGAAATAGATTTTTGATCACACGGTAAATGAAACGCTTTGAGAATATCGATGAAAATATCTTAGTTTAATTAAACAATAAAGGATAAAAGTTACATGAACTCACAATGATTGACCGTGTGTGTCTGAGATGTATAACCGGAAAATATACTCCAAGGTTGATATGCGACACACATTTGTACATAAACGAAGTAACTTGCATTACACTAATCTTAGATCTTACTCTTTTTGACAGAAATGTACTACAAAGAAATAATGTAACATCCATTGGGGGTCGGGTACCCTATTCTACACCCTCGAATTTTGAAATTATTTTTTTTTCATTATGAACATTATTTGATCCTATTTGTGAATAAAAAAAATTGGAGCGCGGAAAGAAGTATTTACGACTGTACAGCCGTTTAAAGTTGAAATTTTGTCGTTTGAAATGGTTCGCAATTATTTCCAATTTCTAGATCGTGATACTAACACGACACCAAATTTTAACTATCGATCTCAACCTAACTGAACTAACCTATCCACGCGCCAATGGTTCGTGGGGCTAGCGCCAATGGTTCGTGGGCCTAGCGCCAATGGTTCGTGGGCCAAGCGCCAATGGTTCGTGGGCCAAGCGCCAATGGTTCGTGGGCCTAGCGCCAATGGTTCGTGGGGCAGCAGACCATCTCCCTGTAAGTCAAGTACAATGTCCCGTATGTCTCGTAGAACAAGGTCCTCTATGTCCTTCATCCGTTGAACGTGTGTCAATCTCATATTTTGTCCTTTTGTCTTAATTCAATGTCACACAAATCAATTCCAATGTCTAAAGTCGCACAAAACAATTGCAATGTCTCAAATATCCAATCCGCCAATAAATTACATAAATAATATATTGAAATCGCAAATTATCCCATTGCACAAGTCATTCATAACAAGAAAAAATTGCAAATTATCCCATTGCACAAGTCAAAGATAAGAAGAAAAAGAAAATGTTCAGACGTGCGCCTGTGACATGAATTCAAGATGCGCCATGATCAAATCCCTGCAAAACCGTTTCGACGTTACGTAAGGAATCTAAATATTGAAAAACTTAAGTTTCCTAGCACGTAGATCTAAAAAAAATTACTTTCCGCGCTATTTAAAAACATCGTTTATTATGAAGAACTAATTTTCGTAACGAGAACATTTGAAATGTGCGAAAATTCGAGGGTGTAGAAAAGGGTACCCGAGCCTCCATGGGTTTATATTGAGTACAAGGGTACAAAATTATTCACAATATATTTGTGAAATACCAAAATTGAACAAAGTTGCAAACATTTTAATGATGGGTGTAATATTCACTTATGCAATATTTACCATCGTGCATACAACGCTATGTAACTCGAATTGAAGATGTACTAAGTGAATTTCATTTCGAATAGCGTGAAAGTTAGTACACGATCTTCGAAATGCCAATTTCCGACAACGTTTTTCACAATAATGTGAACATACAAATCACAATCAACATCGGTCTGTGTTAAATGAAATTGTTAATAATTATAAATCCGACTTACATAAAATGTACTTAACAAATCACTTAGGCTCACTACGTACTTCGCACTAGTTGAACACATTTTCAAGATATTGACGACTTCTCTTGTAGTACTGTCGGTTATGTTACGTTCTAGATTTTGAACTTTTTATTTGGTTAAAGCGGTTGAAAGAGGTTGTTTGTAATCTTTAATTTATTTGCTTCATTATGCAGATGTGTATTTCTCCTTTGTAATAGATCGAATATGTTTTCCAACAACGAAACATTGCTTGCAGTTTGTGTATATACCAACGTCTATATATTTTTCACTTTTTTGGCAGCATAGTCTTTAGCCTGTTTAGGGCACGTTTCCTTATTGCGTGTCTTTTGTAGCGTACAGCTCTGCAAACCTTATCAGCACGTCCTACAAGCGAAGCATATTGTGAAGATAAGTGTTTAGGAGAACTACACCATTTCCTCGATTATTTGGTACTAAAGTAATTGGATGTAATTTTAGCTATGGCACTGCAGTTGGCTTCAGCATGTTCTTTGGTGGAAAATACAGAAATTCTGCTTATAGATCTCGCACATAGTCTTCTTCACAATAATTGGCACTGCACACTTGCATTTTTTAGATTTCGTCTACAAGCATGAATCCACTGTTTACTTACGCAATTATCGACTGGAAATCTATGATATTTTATGTCAGTTCCTTTAGTTTTCTGGTTATATTTTTCATAGCTTGCTACAGCACAATTAGACATGATTGCAGTCTAGAAGTGCAAAAATACAATAAAAATAATTCGAACGCTACAAAATCAACAACCTGCTTATTCCGATTTTTGCGACGTGTTAGTAGCTAAATAGCTAAATGCAGGGGGTGCTCGTTGCTATATGAAGTACGTATGCATTACGTCATCTGGGAGGATCGGGTTTGACGGTGCTCGTTGCTATGTGCAGTAAGTTTGGTGCGGGGTACATTTAGCTCAGGGGGTGCTCGTTGCTATGTGAAGTACGTACGCATTACGTCATCTGTGAGGATCGGGTTTGACGGTGCTCGTTGTTATGTGCAGTAAGTTTAGTGCGGGGTACATTTAGCTACTAACACGTCGCAAAAATCGGAACAAGCAGGTTGTTGATTTTGTAGCGTTCGATTTATTTTTATTGTATATTTGTACTTGTAGACTGCAATCATGTCTAATTGTGCTGTAGCAAGTTATGAAAACTATAACCAGAAAACTAAAGGAACTGACATAAAATATCATAGATTTCCAGTCGATAATTGCGTAAGTAAACAGTGGATTCATGCTTGTAGACGAAATGTAAAAATTGCAAGTGTGCAGTGCCAATTATTGTGAAGAAGACTATGTGCGAGATCTAACAGCAGAATTTCTGTATTTTCCACCAAAGAACGTGCTGAAGCCAACTGCAGTGCCATCGCTAAAATTACACTCAATTACTTTAGTACCAAATAATCGAGGAAATGGTGTAGTTCTGCTAAACACTTATCTTCACAATATGATTCGCTTGTAGGACTAGTTGATAAGGTGTGCAGAGATGTATGCTATGAAAGATATGCAATAAGGGGACGTGCCACAAACAAGCTAAAGACTATGCTGCCAAAAAAGAGAACACGTCTGCATAATGAAGCAAATAAATTAAAGATTACAAACAACCTCTATCAACCTGCTTTAACTGAATAAAGAAGTTCAAAATCTACAACGTAACCTAACCGACAGTACCACAAGAAAAGTAATCAATATCTTGAAAATGTGTTCAACTAGTGCGAAGTACGTAGTGAGCCTAACTGATTTGTTATGTACATTTTATGTAAGTCGGATTTATAATTATTAACAATTTCATTTAACACAGACCGATGTTGATTGTGATTTGTATGCTCACATTATTGTGAAAAACGTTGTCGGAAATGGGCATTTCGAAAATCGCGTACTAACTTTCACGCTATTCGAAATGAAATTCACTTAGTACATCTTCAATTCGAGTTACATAGAGTTGTATGCCCGATGGTAAATATTGCATGAGTGAATATTACACCCATCATTGAAATTTTTGCAACTTTGTTCAATTTTGGTATTTCACAAATATGTATATTGTGAATAATTTTGTACCCTTGCACTCAATATAAACCAATGGACATTATTTATTTGTAGTACATTTCTGTCAAAAAGAGCAAGATCTAAGATTAGTGTAATGCAAGTTACTTCGTTAATGTACAAATGTGTGTCGCATATCAGCCTTGGAGTATATTTTCCGGTTATACAACTCAGACACACATGGAAATGGAAATGGAAAATCTACGGACAAAGTCCTTTAACGAATAATGATTCGTACAATTGCACGGTCAATCATTGTGAGTTCGTGTAACTTTTCTCCTTTATTGTTTATTTAAACTAAGATATTTTCATCGATATTCTCAAAGCGTTTCATTTACCGTGTGATCATAAATCTATTTCTATAGGCTTGAATTAGTAGGTTATGTTTGATGTTCCTAGTACTCATCAAGTATTTCGAGTAGGTTAACTTAGTTAAATTAGTACTTGTACACTTTGGCTCGTCTTCTGCACGCGTTTGTATGTAAAGTTCTTAATACGAGAAAATACTTTTTAGAACTATGACAACGATAACTTGCAGCCAAATTTGAACCAGAGAAATTAAAAATATCTGCAAATTAAAAACTGGAATTACGTTTTCAAAGTCTGAAACTAATATCTTACAAACTATTTCATCCTTCTTCCTCCACATAAAACTTTCCAAAAAATTTTTGCATGTGGAATTTTGATCCGTACGTAAATTATTGTACAGTAAATAAATATATGAAGAAGGTTGGGAATTCTTTCGAATTTAAAGTAAGTTTCAAATGCAGAGTAAAATTTTATCTAGATTGTATATTGCTTCTTTCACTTGATAATTTCAAAAATAAAGTTACATTATGGAGAATGGTAAAGATTGGATTTTAAGTATATCAGTATAATTTTAATACTTTCTGATGTTATGTAAAATTTGAAATATTCCTGGAAATGATCGCAACGTTCTGAATGAATAAGAAGGAACGATTCAGTCAGAAAACTAAATATTAGGCTTTTGTAGTGACATGTGTTAAATGTTGTAAATAGATTATACCGGACTACTATCGGATTAAAAATTACGGATATTCAAGTTTGGACTCCAATTAAAAGTTAATCAGTAGAACCACATAAAAACGAGTTACATCAAAAATTCAGCTTATTCAATTCTGTGTCAATCTATAGTTACCAATTTATTTTTGATTATGCTTCTATTTTTATCATCGTGAGAACAAAATAGGATTATTTTTTAGTGTGGCAAACTATCGCTCTCTTTGAGATTCTATAAATAAAGAACGGGTGTTTTTTTTCATTTATAGATTATATATTATACAATTTATTTATTTAATATCCAAACTCTAATATCCATAATTTATAATCCGATAGTACTACTGTGATGGTCTGTGAGGCCCGTAGTACCTCGGAGGCCTCTGTCGATCTCCTTGGCGTAGTGGTTAGCACATCGCACTTCGACGCCAGGGGTCCCGGATTCGAATCCAATCGGGTAAGACATTGATTTGACCTAATTGAGAAAATTGAGAATTTAGTAAATGTGATAGTATATGTGAAAACAAATATTGATTGATTGATTTGCTTCATTTTACTTCGCTTCTTGTGCCACTTTTGGCTAATTTGCGAAGATAGGGATGAGTGTTGAAATGATGAATAAACACTCACAAACATCCATGCTCAAGCCATGATACGAACCCAAACCTACGCCAAGGAGGCCGGGTTGTGGAAACAAAGAAAGAGATCGAAGGGGGGGGGACTACCTCTTATGGGTTTTCCTTTCATATTTAAAAAAAGAATAAACCAAATATGTCAATCAATTCTTTCTTTGTAACTCTTTCAATATGCAATTCTTCTTTAGCATGCAACGTTTCTTATTAAAATCATAATACGATTTATGAAATGATGAAATCTGAAATTCTAATGAGAACACGGACAACCTTCTTTCTAATATATCGATCAGGTTTCAGAAACATGTATTTTTACAATACGTTTGCATGTGCAATTTTCCCTCTTTTAAAAGTAGCATGTTTTAATTATGTTACTAATCATTAAAGGAATACCTCAATACCATCCCGAAGTATGATAATTAATATTTACCCCTCAAAGTAATGAAACACTTTCCCTCTCTGAAACTCGCATAGAAATGATAGCAGCCGTTTGCTTCGGCCAAGCACCGAACGAACATAACCGAAGGAGCACCGAGCATAACCGATCCTCCCACATGACGTCATGCGCTCGTGCATGATCGGCAATTTTCGGATGGCGCTACCTTATATATTAAGTTACCTTGCATTTAGCTACTAACACCAAACACGTCTCAAAAATCGGAACAAGCAGGTTATTGATTTTGTAGCGTTCGATTTATTTTTATTGTATTTTCGTACTTGTAGACTGCAATCATGTCTAATTGTGCTGTAGCAAGCTATGAAAACTATAACCAGAAAACTAAAGGAACCGACATAAAATATCATAGATTTCCAGCCGATAATTGCGTAAGTAAACAGTGGATTCATGCTTGTAGATGAAATGTAAAAAATGCAAGTGTGCAGTGCCAATTATTGTGAAGAAGACTATGTGCGAGATCTAAAAGCAGAATTTCTGTATTTTCCACCAAAGAACGTGCTGAAGCCAACTGCAGTGCCATCGCTAAAATTACACCCAATTTAAGAAATTTACCTACTTGAGTACCAAAAATAAAGGAAGACGTGCCCTAAACAAGCTAAAGACTATGCTGCCAGAAAAGAGCAAAATGGTAAATTTATAGACGAAGGTATATACACAAACTGCAAGCAATGTTTCGTAGTTGGAAAATATATTCGATCGTTTACAAAGGAGAAACACACGTCTGCATTCATAAGCAAATAAATTAAAGATTACAAACAACCTCTATCAACCTGCTTTAACTAAATAAAGAAGTTCAAAATCTAAAACGTAACTTAACCGACAGTACCACAAGAAAAGTCATCAATATCTTAAAAATGTGTTCATCTAGTGCGAAGTACGTAGTGAGCCTAACTGATTTGTTATGTACATTTTATGTAAGTCGGATTTATAATTACTGACAAATTCATTTATTTAACACAAACCGATGTTGATTGTGATTTGTATGTTCACATTATTGTGAAAAATGTTGTCGAAAATGTGCATTTCGAAGATCGCGTACTAACTTCCACGCTATTGGAAATTAAATTCACTTAGTACATCTTCAATTCGAGTTACATAGAGTTGTATGCACGATGGTAAATATTGCATGAGTGAATATTACACTCATCATTGAAATTACATTGTAAATAATTTTGTACCCTTGTACTCAATATAAACCAATGGATGTTACATTATTTATTTGTAGTACATTTCTGTCAAAAAGAGCAAGATCTAAGATTAGTGTAATGCAAGTTACTTCGTTAATGTACAAATGTGTGTCGCATATCAGCCTTGGAGTATATTTTCCGGTTATACAACTCAGACACACATGGAAATGGAAATGGAAAATCTACGGACAAAGTCCTTTAACGAATAATGATTCGTACAGTTGCACGGTCAATCATTGTGAGTTCGTGTAACTTTTCTCCTTTATTGTTTAATTAAACTAAGATATTTTCATCGATATTCTCAAAGCGTTTCATTTACCGTGTGATCATAAATCTATTTCTATAGGCTTGAATTAGTAGGTTATGTTTGATGTTCCTAGTACTCATCAAGTATTTCGAGTAGGTTAACTTAGTTAAATTAGTACTTGTACACTTTGGCTCGTCTTCTGCACGCGTTTGTATGTAAAGTTCTTAATACGAAAAAATACTTATCAGAACTATGACAACGATAACTTGCAGCCAAATTTGAACCAGAGAAATTTAAAATATCTGCAAATTAAAAACTGGAATTGCGTTTTCAAAGTCTGAAACTACTATCGTACAAACTATTTCGTCATTCTTCCTCCACATAAAACTTTCCAAAAAAATATTTTGATTTGATTTTTGATTTGATTTAGTTTATTTTACTTCGCGTTTTGTGCCTCTTGGCTAATTTGCGAAGATGAGGATGAGTGATGAAATGATGAAATTGATGAATGGACATTCACAAACAACCATGCCCGACCAGGATTCGAACCCGGGACCCTTGGCGTCGCAGCGCGATGTGCTAACCACTCGGCCACAGGGTCGGGCCAAAAAAATATTGTATGTGGAACTTTGATCCGTAAATTATTGTACAGTAAATAAATATATGAAGAAGGTTGGGGATTCTTTCGAATTCAGAGTAAGTTTCAAATGCAGAGTAAACTTTTATCTAGATTGTATATTCCATCTTTCACTTGATAATTTGAAAACTAAGTTACATTATGGAGAACGGTAAAGATTGGATTTTAAGTATAGCCTATCAGTATAATGTTAATACTTTCTAATGTTATGTAAAATTTGAAATATATTGGAAATGATTGCAACGTTCTGAATGAATAAGAAGGAACGATTCAGTCAGAAAACTAAATATTAGGCTTTTTTACTGCGTTGTGTTAAATGTTGTAAATTGATTATACCGGACTACTATCGGATTAAAAATTAGGGATGTTCAAGTTTGAACTCAATTAAAAGTTAACCAGTAGAACCACATAAAAACGAGTTACATCAAAATTCAGCTTATTCAATTTTGTGTCAATCTATAGTTACCAATTGTTTTTGATTATGCCTTCTATTTTTATCGTCGTGAGAACAAAATATGATTTTTTTTATTTTGGCAAACTATTCCTCTGAAATTCTATAAATAAAGAACAGTTTTTTATTTATAGATTATATATTATATAATTTATTTATTTATTATCCAAACTCTAATATCCATAATTTATAATCCGATAGTACTCTTGTGACGTTCTGTGAGGCCCGTAGTACCTCGGATGCCTCTGACGATCTCCGTGGGGGAGTTGTTAGAACAGCGCACTACGACGCCAGGGGTCCCGGGTTCGAATCCAATCGGGTAAAACATTGATTTGTCCTTAATGAGAAAATTGAGAATTTAGTAAATGTGATAGTATATGTGGAAACAAAGATTGATTGATTGATTTGCTTTACTTTGCTTCCCTTCTTGCGCCACTTCTGGCTAATTTGCGAAGATAGGGTTGAGTGATGAAATTATGCAATTGATGAATGAACACTCACAAACATCCATACCCAGGCCAGAAATCGAACCCGGACCCCTGGCGTTGAAACGCGATGTGCTAACCACTACGCCAAGGAGGCCAGCTTGTGGAAACAAAGAAAGAACGACGGCGGCGGGGGGGGGGGGTTAGCTACCTCTTATGGGTTTTCCTTTCATATTTAAAAAAGACAGAAAAGCAAAAATAAACCAAATCTGTCAATCAATTCTTTCTATGTAACTATTTCACTATGCAATTCTTCTTTAGCATTCAACGTTTTTTATTAAAATCATAATACGATTTATGAAATGATAAAATCTGAAATTCTAATGAGAACACGGACAACCTTCTTTGTAATATATCGATCAGGTTTCAGAAACATGTATTTTTACAATACGTTTGCATGTGCAATTTTCCCTCTTTTAAAAGTAGCATGTTTTAATTATGTTACTAATCATTAAAGGAATACCTCAATACCATCCCGAAGTATGATAATTAATATTTACCCCTCAAAGTAATGAAATACTTTTCCTCTCTGAAACTCAAATAGAAATGATAGCGGCCGTTTGCTCCGGCCAAGCCCCGAACGAACATAACCGAAGGGGCACCGAGCATAACCGATCCTCCCACATGACGTCACGCGCTCGTGCATGATCGGCAATTTTCGGATGGCGCTACCTTATATATTAAGTTACCTTGAGCTAAATTTACCCCGCACCAAACTTACTGCACATTGCAACGAGCACCGTCAAATATACTAATAATACTAATATACTCTTAAATGTGGTCATGTTTTATCTCTTGCCAAAATTTGTTTTTTGAAATATCAAATAATTTACCCTGAATTACAAACGTTGGTTAACGTTAATATTATTGTTTATGATTGCAAATTAATTTGTTTCAAGATTTATCCAACGTTTAAAATATTACGTTCGAGTCTACTAAAGCAATTTGTTAGTGAAAATTTTATGCAAGCATTAGATAAAATTTTCATATTATTTACACAAGTTTTCAGTTTCAAAATGTGCTTAATGAAAGAAAGCTATACAACGGTGTAAAGTTGATACATGTGTACATTTACATTCTTATTTTATCCCGCTTTATGGTTCTTTATGCTAATCGGAAGATATGTTGTACATTCAAATACAAGGGTGCGATGTGTAACAAGAACTTCGATGAAATATTCGTGAGAAAAACTATCCAAGAATATATTACTTATGTTTCAAATACAAATGTTTTCACACAGAAAGCATTTTGTTACCTAGCTATGTTAATATGAACTATAAATGTATTAAATTTTATAATACTGTTTCATATGAACTGCTTTTTATTTTTTGTCTTTGTGAAGCTTCAATGGTCGTAACTTTGATTATTAAATCAGTGATAATGTTTATTGTTTCATAATTTATTAACGTTCTTCACGATGTTATTAACAGAATGTAAAAACAGTGTAACGAAATATTCGAAATGTTTATATCCCAAGTGAACGCTAAGATCGAAATATTAATCTGCTTTTATCAATGAAACTCTTAAGTTATTGTCACAGATCTTACTAACGACAATGAAAAGATTCAATTTGTATATTATATCTCGTTCAATAAAGTCAATAGGATCGAAATTACAATATGACAAATGATTTAGGTTTAGTCTTTACAGAAATGTAACATTGCCCTTGCACCAATTTGTTTCGCTTTTGCAGCAAGGATATAGAAATTAAGCTTTTGTATTGAGATTGTATAGCTAAGCAGAATATCTGCTTTATTAATTTTGGGTAGAGTTAAAGACAATTTAATTAATTAGGTAACTTGGAAAGTTTACGGTCAACATAACACGGCTTTTTTTATTTAATCAATTGATTTTACATACAATAGTTCATACAAAAGCAGTTACGAGCTTTACTGTAGCTGACAAATATTCCCGATAATATTTTTCAAAGATATACAATGTTTAAATTTTTCCGCCAGGAAGTTTCTAACGGTTATCAACTCTTTCTTTGTGCTATGGTAGGAATTTTTGTGGTGGCCTGAATAAAAATGTTGGTGTAAATATTCAATATTATACATTTTTCTTCTATATTCGTAGGGAGGGTAAATGTCAAAATTTAACTTTACAAAATAAATAAATATACCTACGGTAAAATTACGATAAGGGGTTTACAGCGTTAAGACGATCGCCTCCAGATGATGACGTCTTGACTGAGCGCTGTGGCCTGAACCTCAAGATGGTCTTGGTCAAACCCGATCCTCCCAGATGACGTAATGCATACGTACTTCACATAGCAACGAGCACCCCCTGAAGTGAAACCTGTGGTGAAACCATGAAAGACATTTATAGCTCTGACCAAATCTGATGTCAGCTTTCGTATCACCACAATATTCCACCTTGCGGGTACTAGTTTCAGTCTTATCATCAGAATTAACTTTTTGACTTTGAACATTTGTAAACGTTGCAAGATATGTGCCCTCGTATTGCGTAGAAGCCTTATTTCTGCTACGAGATTTAGATGAATGTCTTAGCCTGGTGCAAATTCTCAGAAATGTGGCTGTAAAAAGTGTAGGAAGCATTTTTGAGGAAAAGCGGGCAAACAACATTTTCTTAATGTAATTGATGTGCTGATTCCGAATATTTTGTTTGCCACTCTCGATTTTGATGTTATGTGCTTCAAATCGCTAAAAAACAAAATGGCGGCCATACGAAATGATCTCTAAATAACATTTGAAGGAACAGAAACAAAATAGTGATCATGGTGTCAAACATTATGTTTTTGGGTATGCTGAATCCAAATATTATGTTTTCCATTCTGAAATTTTAATCTATATGCTCCAAATCGCTAAAAAAACAAAATGGCAGCCATACGAAATGAGCTCCAAATAACTTTTGAGGGAACAGAAAGAAAATAGTGATCTTGGTGTCATACAATATGTTTTTGGGCGTGCTGAATCCAAATATTATGTTTTCCAATCTGAAAGTTTAAGCTATGTGCTCCAAATCGCTAAAAAAACAAAATGGCGACTATACGAAATGAGCTCCAAATAACTTTTGAAGGAGCAGAAAGAAAATAGTGATATTGGTGTCAAACATGTTTTTGGGTATGCTGAATCCGAATATTATGTTTTCCAATTTGACATGTTTGACAATTGTTGTAATTTTTTTCCTCTTTTTTAAACAAAAGAACCACAAAATGACACATTTTTTTTCTTTTTTTTTTACTTTATTTCAGAATGATAGAAACATAGAACCATGGATCCACTTCATTCATTCATTCATTCATTGTTTTCTGCCTAATTGGCAGGTTTTTCACTGCAATCTCCAGCTTTCCCTGTTCTCTGCCTTACGCTTCGTAATAGCATACGACCCAGTTAATTTAATATCATCCATAAGCTGATATCTCTTTCTTCCACGGACTTTTCTTCCTTCAACCATTCCCTCCAAGGCATCTCTTAGCAGGCAGTTTCTTCTTAGACAGTGCCCTAACCAGTTTCTTTTCCTCTTCTTGATGGTCTCCAGTATAGATCTTTTTTCACCAACTCTTTTCAGTACGGGGGCCTCCCCGATGGCGCAGTGGTAGCGTCGTCGCCTTGTAATCAAGGGGTCCCGGGTTCGATACCCGGTGGAGGCACAAGTGGTTCGGATCCCACTTTAAACTGTAGGTCCAGTCCCAATTAGCCTTACTGTGCATAAAGTGGACTTAAAACAACAAATCAACCAACCAATCTTTTCAGTACGGCTTCGTTTCTTACCTTGTCCGTCCATTTTACACGCTCCATTTTTCGCCATGTCCACATTTCAAAAGCTTCGAGTCGTTTCTCTTCATTTCTTCTCAACGTCCAGGTTTCTGCACCATATAGTGCTACACTCCACACAAAACATTTCACTAATCTCTTCCTTAGACCTATGTCCATGGGTCCACAAAAAACATTTTTTCTTCTATTGAAAGCTTCTTTTGCTATTGCGATTCTCATTTTCACTTCTTGGTTGCAGCTCATGTCACTGCTTATAGTGCATCCGAGGTACTTGAAGCTATCCACTTGCTGGATTCTTTCACTGTTTGCTCTCACATTAATATTCCTTGGTTTCCGTCCTATAACCATTGCCTTTGTCTTCTTTACATTAATCTTCATCCCATACTGCTCACAGCTGCTGTTTAACTCTTCTAACATACTATTTATGGTTATTTCATCCTCAGCGAATAATGCCATGTCATCAGCAAATCTTATGCAGTTTATTCTTCTTCCTCCTAATTTGACACCTCCTGTGCCCTGGAAACAAGTTTTCACTATATCTTCTAAATAAATATTAAACAAAGTAGGCGATAGGCAGCATCCTTGTCGTACTCCTCTTCCAATTTCACAGCCTTCTGTCATTTCGTCTCCTGTTCTCACTTTAACTCGTTGATTCATGTATAAGTTGCTTAGAAGTCTTCTCTCTTTCCAATCTACACCAATTTTCTTCAGAATTTCTAAAAGTTTAACCCAATTCACTCTATCAAAGGCTTTCTCCAGGTCTACAAATACTACAAACACCTCCTTTCCTTTCTCTAAATATCTTTCCCCAATGGTCCTCAGTAAACCAATTGCATCCCTTGTACCTCTTCCTTTCCTGAAACCAAACTGTTATTCCTCTAACTCGCCACTGACCTTCGAGTATAGGCGTCTGTTCAGAATTCTTAGAAGAATTTTTGCCGAGTGAGATATCAAGCTGATTGTCCTGTACTCAGAACATTTTCTGGCATTGCTTTTCTTCTGCAGAGGTACCAAAACAGTCTCCGTGAAATCTTGTGGCCAATCCCCTTTCTCATAGATTTCATTGCATAAGTGCAGTATTTCTCTTTTTTCATCTCCCAGGCATTTGATAAGTTCAACAGGAATTTCATCAGTGCCCGTTGCTTTCCCATTCCTCATTTCTTTGAGTGCTTGCTCAAATTCTTCATTCAGGATATAGTATCCTTTCTCATCATCAGGCACGTCGTCTTCATTTTCTACATTCAGACTGTCTGGGCGATTCTCTTTCTGGTAGAGCTCTTCAACGTACTTTCCCCACACATTCGATATTCCTTTTTTGTCTGTGATTTCACATCCTTCCTCGTCTTCTATCATCCACATTGTTTTCCATTTCTTCTTTTGGAAGCCCAAGCAGTTTACTTCACGATACATCAAGTCATACCTTCCTCTTTTTTCCAGTTCTTCAATTTCTTCACATTTTTGTTTCATCCATTGTTCTTTTGCCCTGTCAGTTTATCTTCTTAGCTGGTTATTCAGTATCTTGTAATTATGTCTTCCCTCTTCTGTATTTACATTCTTCCATTTTCTCCGTTCCTCCATTTTTTCCAGCATACTTTCAGTAATCCATGGTTTCTTTGCACTTTTCCTTTCCCTGTAGCCTATTGTTTCATCCACTGCCTTCTGTAAGCAGCTTTTTATTCCATCCCACATCTCATCCTTATTGTTACAACTAGCTTTAAACTTATTATAGTTTCCTTGAAAATGTTCTGCAAATTTTTGTCTTTCGTCTTCTTCCCTTAGCTTCTCTAAGTGGGGTTTCTTGCTCACCTGGTTTTGGGTTATCTTCTTCAATGTAAGATTGATTTCTCCTATTAGCAAGATGTGGTCTGAATTAATGTCAGCTCCTGGCAATGTCTTCGCATTTTTCAAACAATTTCGAAATCTTTCTTGTACCACTATGTAATCTATCTGGTATCTTTTACAATCTCTTGGACATATCCAGGTGTACCTCCTTCTCTTATGTTGTTGGAACAGTGTGTTTCCAACAATTAGGGAGTTTCTTTTACAGAAATTTACCAGGCTTTCCCCTCTCTCATTTCTCTCGCCTAATCCATATCTTCCTACTGTACTTCCATCCTGCATTTCTCCAACTACAGCATTCCAATCACCCATTACGATAATGCACGAACCCTTTCTCTCTTTTTCCATCAATTCCTCTATCTTCTCATAGTTTTCCTCCACTTCTTCTTCTGACAACCCACTATGTTGGATATACACTTGAATTAACACTAAGTCTTTCTTCTTTCCTTGAAGTTTCACCATTATAATCCTGTCATCCACATAACGCACTGCTATAACTTTATGTTTCACACGTGGTCCTAGCACTATTCCCACACCACGGTTTCCTTGTTGATCACCTCCAGAATAAAACATCTTGAACTCATCACTCACTATTTCACCATTTTGTTCCCACCTCACTTCTGATATTCCCATAACATCTACTTTGTTTCTTCTCATTTCTGCCTTTAAGTTTTCTAGCTTTCCCGACTGTAACAGGGTTCTGACATTCCACGTTCCAATCCTTAATCTTACCTTCTGTTTGCTTCTCTTTTCCCCATCAGTGTCCTTTGTCATAACGTGTCCTTCCCAGACATCCCCCTCCAGGACATCCGAATGGGGGGCTAGTTTACGTCCGGAATATTTTGCCTTGGAATGACTCATCATGATTGCAGTTTTTCTAGGGAAAAGATATATGCGGTAGCTTCCCGTTGCTTTCCGCACACCACTATCTCTTTCGCATCTTGAAAGATCCCAGGGGGCCCCAACGAGGAGGTGAGGAGAGTGGATTTGACTAAATGAGCCCTCCGGACTTCACCGAAATTCACTGCACCAAACGTATGGTGTTTGGATATAGGTTGCATATCAGTTCCATCAGGGTTTTTGAGTCAAGGTCGACAAATCCCATTTAGCCACTTATAAATTTGAAAAGACCCGCACCTGTGAGCTATCATCTTAAGATGTTTCTTATCAGTTCCTCCAGAACATTGCCACAAAGAAAGGATTTAGCTACTTCAGATATTCAAGATACTCTCCTCAAAGCCGAAACACTGGGCCAGGTAAAGCTAGACACCTTCGTGAAGGAAAGGATGATGGCCCCTGGTAAAAGTCACACACAAGTCAAATGCAAAGACCTTTCAGTCCCTCTATGAAGTTAAATTGGTAGGAAGTGGCAAGGAAACCATTTTGAAAACTGACAGGAATATTCTCCAGCGCCTCGTAACTGCCTATGAGGCAGGTCGTAATGTGGATCTAAATCGCATTTTGTGTCATGAACTAATGCCAATTCCAATCTCCCTTGCCAACACAAACGGAAGTCTGAGAACAGGAAACAAAGCCATTCTAGCTGATGTGATGACCAAGGATGTAATTTGTCCACCTAATATATCAATTCCATCTGCGTCATGCCTTATAATAGATGGTCAAGAATTAGTTGTTGCACTTGGAAAGCCTGCAGGAGTTTTTAAACATTGGTCAACTGGCAGATGCATTTCTTAACCTTGTTTTTTCTATGGGAAGAAGCTTTAAAAGGATTGATGTCACCTTTGATCGCTATAACGCAACTTCAACCAAGGCTGGAACAAGGGATAGGCGCTTGAAACATGCTCATTTAGTAAGGAGAGTAATAGAAAATGGATCCGTGCCAATCCCCAACAAATTCAGTGACTTTCCTGCTAACTCTGAGAATAAAAAAGATTTAGCCTATTTTCTCTCTAATCATTTGATCAACAATGCTCCTGAAGACAAAATATTTGTGGTTTCCGGTGGATTTCACAAGGAGGATGACGTGCGAACAAACAATCGTGATTTGTCTATTGAAGGATTGCAGGCAAACCATGAAGGGACGGACACACGCATTGTATAGTGCAGGAGGCCTTAGAAAGATCGCTCTGCGGGTATTACAGCAGACGACAATATGGGGGTGTGTCTGCGAGAACCAATCAGGTCTGCGAATGAGCGAGCCCGGTTGCCACAGCTAGCTCGCTGCACACTTCTGGAAGGGTGAGTGACCTCTGCCTCTTGCTACCTAGGCCTGTTTGTTTGGCTGAGTAGCAGACGACACGAGAGTATCGGCAATAGTGTGCGAGCGACGTCTGCTGTTAGCCCGAGAAACGCTCTTTCTAAGGCCTCCTGCACTATAGTTCACTGTCTTAATTCTGGTGCTGATAACATTGTTGTCTCAGCACGTGATGCAGATGTATTAGTGCAATTGGTAGCGTTATTTCACAAGATTAGATGTACGAAATTGTGGTTGCGAGCATGAACATAAAAAAAATACATTCCAGTACATGAAGTCAGGCGGAAGCTTTCATTTACGGATCCTGTCTTCGAAACTCTCATCCCATTCCAGGCCATAACAGGATGCGACACAGTATCCTACATTGCTGGAATGAGTAATAAGACAGCATAGAAAATATTTAACACTAATAATAATGATCTACTAAATCTTGGTGTTGATGAACTGAAACAAGAAACAGCACACAAGGCAGAGAAGTTCATATGCAAGTTGTATGGTGTACCGCAGGCAAGCAGCTGTGCTGGAGCCAGAGTAAAGCTGTTCAGCAAAGGAAAAACACCACAAGCACTGCCCCCTACTACCGGTGCTCTACGGTTACATGTACAACGGGTCCACTATCAAGCCATGGTGTGGAGGCAGTCGGTCATACCAAAACCTGTGTTTCCACCACCTACTCTCTTGGGATGAAAAATGGTTGATGGCCAGCTCGTTCCAAAACTTCAATCGCTGCCACCAATTCCACAACCCTGCTACGACATTGTCACCTGTGGATGTTTGGGTGGTTGTATATCCGCTACATCTTCCTGCAAGAAAGGCCAGCTTGTATGTACTGCAGCTTGCAAATGTGCAGATACTGGCACTAAGGAGTGCATGAATATCCGTGACTAGAAAAATGTTATACTATTTTTGTAGGCAAAATAAGGTTGAATAAGGATAACGTGAGGATTTATCATACACTGGTACTGTTAATATTTCAATATGGTCTTATGCTTTGAATAATATTATTATTTTGCATCTTTACTTCAGAAATGTTCTATACCTCTTTTCTGTATTAAAAACGTACTGTTACACTGTTTTATTCCTAGCTCAAAAGTATGGATACGAAACATTGCATGGATGCACATAGCCGCCATTTTGTTTTTTTAGCGATTTGGAACAAACAGCTTAAAATTTCAGATTAGAAAACATAATATTTGGATTCAGCATGGCCAAAAACATAATGTTTGACACCAAGATCACTATTTTCTTTCTGCTCCTTCAAAAGTTAATTGGAACTCATTTCGTATGGCCGCCATTTTGTTTTTAGCGATTTGTAGCACATAGCTTAAAATTTCAGATTGGAAAACATAAAATTTCGATTCAGCATGGCCAAAAACATAATGTTTGACACCAAGATCACTATTTTCTTTCTGCTCCCTCAAACGTTATTAGGACTTCATTTCGTATTGCCGCATTTTCCTTTAGATTAGAAAACATAATATTTGGATTCAGCATACCCAAAAATATAATATTTGACACCAAGATCACTATTTTGATTCTGCTCCTTTAAAAGTTAATAGGAACTCATTTCGTATGGCCGCCATTTGGTTTTTAGCGATTTGAAGCATATAACACCAAAATCGAGAGTGGCAAACAAAATATTCGTAATCAGCACATCAAATACATTCATAAAATGTTGTTTGCCCGCTTTTCCTCAAAAATGCTTCCTACAGTCAGAATTTTCGAAAATTGTCCCAGTCTATCTGGAAGACATTTTGCATTAACGAAGAAGAAAACTTACACACACTTAAATACTTGAATATCAATCAAATGCAGATAGAATCTGCTTCAATCCCAGACCTATTGAGATTATATTTCCCATCGTCTATCCGAAGAACTACTTAATTTCCGAGTCCTGTCACAAGGTCCCCACTTTTCCATGTGTCGTAGAGGCTTGAGCATTTTACTTTATACTTCACAGCAAATTATAATTAAGAGTAATGTAAATAGTTCAAAATCATAACACCGTTCTCTGGTGAATATATTTGTTATTTGCACTAAATGAATACATTAGTTTATGCTCGATTTGAAGCGATTCGATCATACTTCTCAGCCCTGGCCCAAAACCATGGTAACGGTTGAAGTTTTTGCGTGCGAAAACGTGTGACCGGCCAAGTGAATGCATCACTTCAATGTGAAGTCACGTGAAATGACAAAACGACAGTGTTGCAGTATGCAGATATTAAACACCAGAACAAGAACAATGTCTAGATGAGGATGTGTACTACAGGCTGTGGAAAAGGAGATGCGATAACCACTAACGCCGTCAAACGGTTGGGCGGGAACTTTACGTCACATGCCAGGAAGAAGTAATAGGATCTGAGCTGATTATGTCCATTGCGATTAGTCCACTCAGAATTAGTGCACTTCATCAAATGATTTACTAAATCTCATCAATTTACATTGTCGAATTCATTATTTGAGTTGTTTTTTTTTGTTTAGGTTCAACATCTTCACCAAAGAGAAAATTATGCTCATTTCTTTGTTTTCCTTGACCCTGTACATCCACGGTCAAGGAAGTCAGTAATAAGGTGTGTTATATACCTAGTGTACACCTAGATATAGATTGAATTGTAGCTTCTCCAAATATGATGTATAAAGAAACAAACTGCCGGAGAACTAAGTGAGGTGAGTGTACAATTTTATATTACTATTATAGTGGAACCACAAACAAAGAAACCCGCGCAGACTAGCGACTCCTGTACACCGTACTCCAGTGTGGAGGGGAGGGGGAGAGTGGAGCATGCTCTCTTATAGTCCGAGTTGAACGGAAGAGGAGGAAGGTTCTTTTCTTGTGGTCGCTCTCGTAAGTAAGGGGAACTGTGATTGGTCATTCATCTATTTTATCACTACATCATCTCAATTGACTTAAATGGCCCGAAGAACAAAGTAAATTTATTAAATAAAAATACAAACACGTACCGTTTAATAAATAACCAAAATAGAATGAAACATTAGCAGTTTGTATTTTTATTGCTTTATGTGAATATGTAGGGAAAGAGCGAGAGAGAATTGTACACCAATGGCAAAGAAATGGTAGGTGAAGTACTTATCAGGATTATACTCCATACATTCCTGGTCATAATAAGGAGTCGAAGGCATCTTGCTTAAGGATCTTTCTTCGATGTAAACCTAAAAGTTGACTTTTCAGATTACGTACATAATCTTCTGGGCAGAAATGCGCACTGCAGATTCTAGCATTAGCATGATTCACTTTAGCGTTTCCACACGAATCCAAAGCTCGGTGACCGAAGAATCCTTTTGAAAAACGTATATAACGTATATATACAGGGTGGCTCAATAAGTCACTTAACACCCCCTAGTACAAGGCTACTGCAGCATGGAACGTGAAAATGGCGATGACCAATCGTTGCCTGGCCAAGGGGGAACCACATTGACGTCACCCGCATGGTCGGCAGCCATCTTGAAATCAACTTCAGAAATTTAAATGGGAAGGGGATCGCACGACCTCCTCCATTGGCCCAACCTATACTTCTAATAACCTTGATTCGAACCACTCACAAACGTTCTTGTTATCTCCTTCAATAGTTTTCAACAACTGGTTGCTAGGCAACAAAACAGTATACTATAACATTTCTTTCTTTCTCTTTTACACAAGAAGTGATTATACATTTTACAATTTGAAAACAGTCACAACATGCGAAATAGAATCAATTCAGAAACTATTAAAAAGAGAAAACTCAAAATTGCCATGTAACCTTTAAAAATGAGGAGTGGATAAAATCTCTTAATTTATAAAGGCTGTATTTAAGAAGGAGTAAAAAAAATAAGTTGGATCATACAGAAAATGCTCTCAACGAAGATTGATAATGACTATTTCTTGAAAGCTAGTGTTTACAAGGTTCCTATATATATAGGATTAGGCGCAATTTCGTTATTTAAGTTAAAACTAACAATGGTGGTGAACTGATAAAAACTTATAGATTATTTAAATGATGTGTTGTGAACTAACTGCAGAAATTTTGGAGGCTTTGCTCCACCTGGCTATTGCTGTGTTCAGCGTCATGTAACAATAAACTATTATTATTGACAGTAAAATTAAATACATTGTTTCAAATTTACTGTATTGGCCAAAGGATTGATTATTCCGTACAATTTTACAAATGTCACATTTCCATTTAGTTTTAATACCAGGTTGTTTCATCTAGATTGACGTAATCAAGAATAATTAGTAGAACAAGAGCTTTTCCCCTGTATCAGTGTAATTGAATTTGCAGAGTGGGAGATAAATGGATAATCTCCTTTTATCCCTCCTCCCCTTTGCACTAATATATACGCTGCATTGATGTAATTGCACCAATTCGTGTTTAACTGACATTGTGATTTATTTGACTGGATGTAAATTTTGCTTTACTTCCAACATAAACGTAATTATAGGCCAATGTTTATGTGTCCAGCTGTATTGATCACAACTCTAATCGATTTTAATATTGTTCTGGATTGCAACAAACTAAACATTTATTTCAAACAATTGCGGCGAATAATTATGTGTAATTCTGAACCTTTTATCTTCAACAAAAAAATAACATATAAATTGTTGTAATTGTTGTTTGCCGAATGCTACCACGTAGCGTTACGGTATAAGCTCTGTTATATTATTAGCTTTTGGAAATGTTGTTTTCCAATTTATTCGTTATTGCCTTTGATTTTTAAACCCCAAACACGAGATCAGTTAATCGGGGCAATTACGTACATGCGACTTTGATCATATTGTGGCTTAATTAACGTTCCGGACAGTCCTATATCGTACTTGTATGTATATGGTCATGAGCTTTAAGGTGTGAGATGATTAAATTTATCACTAGCGAACGGCTTTCAAATGTGCAGGTTTCTTTTTAACGGCTCTGGCGACTGGACTCACAACCAGCATAAACATCTGTGGTGCTTGGGATGTGTGCTGTCCATGCGCAATTTTCTCTTCATCCATTTAATCTTATCATTATTCATCTTCATCTTCGCGAATAGCCAAAAGTGAAAGAAATTCTAAGTTAAAATAAAACAAATCAATCAAACAATCAAGTTCGCCAATTTACCGGGATTTTTCTTACCTTGATAGAGCTGTAGAAGATTTTGATTTTTTTTTATTTGATTTAGTTTATTTTACTTCGCGTTTTGTGCCTCTTGGCTAATTTGCGAAGATGGGGATGAGTGATGAAATGATGAAATTGATGAATGGACATTCACAAACAACCAAGCCCGACCGGGATTCGAACCCGGGACCCTTGGCGTCGCAGCGCGATGTGCTAACCACTCGGCCACAGGGTCGGGCAGTTGTAGAAGATAGGGCATGTGTCAAATACTCTATCAAAGTAAGTTATTATGTATGTATAATAATGTACAATCGCCGGCAATAAAAATGGAACACCTAGATCCTGAAATCCCCGCTTCCCTGCAAGAGGTTATTGATTGATTGATTGAGTTAGTGTCTTAAATACACTTTATGCACAATAAAGCTAATCGGGACTGGACCTACAGTTGCAAGCGGGATCGGAACCACTATGTGCCTCCACGGGTATCGAATCCTAGAGTCCAGCACAGATATTTCTGCCGTGCGATGCGCGACAAAACTAAAGAAGCAGTGTTGCTAATGGAGCAGACAGAAAAATCGCTCCAGTGCGCCGATGCACAGCTGTTACGTACAAGGAAATTAGAGAATTCAGGTCTATCTAACGTTGAGTTTTAAACGACATGCATTGTACCAGGACTAGGATTAATATGTACTAACAAGTGGCTTTGTATGTAGCTACATACATATGGACTAAAAATTCGCAAAATATGAACTAACACATAAGTAAAATTACCAAAAATGCTGCAAAGAAGACTTCTTCATATGATTCCTTATTTGAGTGATTTCAAACAAAATAAAAAAATATTATTTTTCATTGCATTAATGCACTGGTGGCGTTCTAACTGTTCACTCCCAAAACCCGTATACACTGGTACGGAACTGCAACGGCAGATAACAACATGCAAACGTGTTAAACCGCGACAATTGGACCACAACACTCCTCCTCAAGCAGTATTATTATTTCCTCTCTGTGATCGGCGAAAGTCGGTTGCCTTTGTTCTACATTTACAAACGATGCCGGCTTCCACAACAATAACAAGTACATATACCGTGCGCGGCTTTTTCTTTTGCTATGAACCAGGGCTGGCGCTAGTCATTTTGCCTCCCTGGGCGGTGGCGGCAGATGCCGCTCCATTTCGAACCCCCCGTCATTACGCAGAAACGGGAAATTGAAAATCAATATATTCCTAAGTAAAACATCAAAATATAAAATCAATAATGAGACTTCTTATGCTATTTCAATACTATTAAGCGCAAAAGAATATCTCGCTCGACCACAGTTTTCAATAGGCTTATTTTTTTCTTCTCTTCAAATTTTGCCGCTCTGGCCGGCGGCACGGTTCGCCCTCCCCTTCCGCCGACCCTGCTATGAACTTGGTCACCCATCAAAGCATGGCAATTTAAACACAGAAAACAATATTCATCGCATTAAGCAGCAAAAATGACAGCTTCCTCTTCCTCCACCTAAATCCCATCTTTCGCAGCAAACGTCGCAAACTCTCTTGACTTCCCGCAAAATGTATGTCCGCCTGTAATTTGACATGCAATTTTTTCAATGTCGGCACTTCATTTTCACGCAGAGCGTAGTCGTATATGGGCCTACGGATAACGTTTTCATCGAAAGCGTCCACTGACGATTTGGTCGCTGGTCTTTGTCGTTCTTTCCCGGGAGTGTGGGATGATGTGGAGGGGCCTTCTGACATCTCAAGAGATTGTGTTTCGTTCATGATAGCCCTGATTGTTCGTTCAGGAACTCCAGTCGCAGCCGCTGCTCTCTTGCTAAAATGCTGTATTGGGATGCTAACACCTTCACTGGCTTCCTCCTTCATGAACTCGTGCACGTTGCTTAGAATTTCCCGAGCTTGGCTATGCAAGGTTTTGGATTTCAACTTTGACAGAACTGGAGGCATTATGGAATTTAACGTTCATTAACAAACACACACGCAATACATGCACACAACGTCAAACCGGTCAAATACTTAGTATAAAATAAAAATATGGTGCTTCCAATCCAACAAAACTCACCGCCACTTTACCTGCCTTTCCCCTTCCGTGACAGAAATAGTGCTTCATTATTACATTTGGCAACACTAGTTACTAGCTAGCCAATGAACATGCACTGCATAAAAGAAGCAACCACTACGCCGTGCTATATTGCCACATTACCGTCCCTGCCGAACGGTGTGAACCGCGAGCTGGAGCGCTATTCAATTGGTTTCAATGATGTTTGCGCGAGTGTGTACAGAAATGGAATGACAATATGGCAACAATAGCGAAGGTTTTCGAGCAGGGTAGAACACGTGATACTAAGAGAGAGGGAGACGAAACGAAAATTGGTATCTACGCAACGGCAAATTTATGTGTGTTGTACTCTACAAGGGGTTAGTTAGTGTGTTGCGTAACTCTAGGGTAATGAGTGGATTTTACTATTAAATTTCAACGCCAACTTCTACCACCACCGTAGAGTTAGGCAACACACATAACGCCTTGCAGGGTAGCGAGAATTTCAGGATCTAGGTGTCCCATTTTTATTGAAGGTGACTGTACATTATGTCTTCACTATCGATGTCAATCATCTTATATCCCTCCGGATTCCACTTTAAACTGTAGGTCCAGTCACGATTAGCCTTACTGTGCATAAAGTGGACTTAAAACAACAAATCAATCAGTCATCTTATATCCCAGCTTACTGCATCAACTCTTCTGAAAATTGGCCCGACACCGTTTGCAGATGTTTCTCGCCATATTGATCAGCGCCTCCTGTCTGCGAACAGCGAAACTGAGGTCAGTGCTTCAATTTCACCAGTCTTTCTACAAGGCAGGGGGAGAAGGGGGGAGACCTACTCCAGAGATCGCAGGCAATATCCAGGCTGTCAATCAAGGCTTCATTTACTTTGCACAAACCATTAATTTGAACCCTCGTCGGCGATGAAAAATAAGTGCCGAAGAATGAAGCGTTTTTGCTTGATTTGGATTTGTTCCTGAAACGCCAGGCACCTTTGTAATGAACTCTGCAAACTTCACATGCAGCACAGGATTGTCTTTCTTCATTCTCTTGTTTTACTCTACCTTATTCCCCACTTCTATCATTGAGTTAAGCGTTTTGATTAATTTTATCTTTCCAATGATTGTGTAGTCAAATCCTTCGCATTGATTGTTATCTGCTTAATTTAACATTGTTTTCTATCCTTTCTGTATTCTGTGAATAAAGGCTAAATTGTTCACATGAATTAGCCTTACGTGAACCTAACGAACATCACTGGACATACACGTCTAAAAAAATGATCCTACACATTTTCCGAAAGAGAAAAATTAATTCTCGTGAATATTATGCATTAGGCAAGAATACAACAAAAACATCAGTAAGTACCCAAGACAAAAGCAAGTACAAAATGTTGAAGGAAAGTGAGAAATGACTGTTGCTGGCGAAAGATTCCAAAATATATTACTAAGCTTAATGTAAGAAATTCATAAGAAAGGTAAATCTTCAAAACCGGAAAGAAGAGATTGATGAACAGTTTTGGGAGATATATACAAAGCTTCAAAGTTGATTTTTTTTAAAAAAAATTTAAAATTTTATTTCCATTCAAACAACTTTGTCTTAATTATAGAATGAGTTATCTGAACCAAATATAATTGGTAATTATCCAAAGTTTGAAGTTTGAACATCGTGAATTTCCTGGTAAAGTGAAGAAATTATGCCGTGGTAATAGATGGCAGCACTGTAGATGCGCTATCAGCTAGTAGTCGGACCATTTATCAGTTCCTAAACATTCAGGGTGAGATCGAGTGTCGAATACCTTGAAAAGTAATTATTTTCCTCAAACGTTGTAAGAAAATTGTAACTACGTAGGTCAAGAGGTGACTTTGGTTGTATAATATTGTTCCTTATGGATAGATTTGTGTGCTACTATTGTGAAACGTATATATCTATTAGCTTTTCCCTTTGATGCATAGATTTGTTTGACAAAGCCCAATGGGACAGATTTGAACAGCATTTTTGGTGCATATTTAAATCACACCCTTGGGGCGCATTTGAAGAGTGATCAAAGTTCCTCGTAAGTTCATCATAAAAATAATAATTTAAGCATTTCACGCGATTTTGAATGATGGTGAACAATTCACGGAATTCATAGATGATAGGAGCTTTGTTTACAAAATTTCTTGAACATGTTAAGAAACGTGCTAGATGTGATGATATTGGGGAAGGGATACTCACAAAAACACCAATGCCCAGGCTGGGATTTTTTCGAACCCGGGACCCCTGGTGTCGTAGCTTGATGTGTTAACCACCGGGGCCGGCTTGGGGAGGGGAGGGGGGATGTATCAGTAGATATAACTGATCTCTCTTTATGTTCTCGAGTTCCTTCGATTCTCTTTTTTTTTCCCCTTTTCGCGATAGCTTCACGGAAGCTAGCGGCAAGTCAATGTTACATTCCGTTAAGGACTGCAAGAGCAAGAAAGTAAGGAATCTCGCTCTCGTCCTATCTCAGACAGCCAGTAAATAAGGCAATAAAAGGGAGTCCAAACGCCCTAACCGGAGCTGTTCATGGGCAGTATAAGCAATGAATGGCCCTCATCGAGTTCTCACTTACTGCGGAGCGGCAGGGGGGAGGGGGCAGAGGAAAACGTTAGTGGCGAAACAAAAATTCATTTCCACAAAGTATCTACAACAGGATTCTCCTTCTCTGGTCTTTTACTCCCTTGTGACTGGAGTGATGCGACGGTCTCAACATCCGAGTTCCTCAGTTTTCGTCCATTGAACGGATAGATAGATGATCGGAACCCAGTAGGCTTAGTTATTAAAAAGTAACTGAATACTCAAAACGTAACTCAGTTACAGTTACTATTTTTGAAATCCTAACTCTGACTCGGTAAAAATTATAAATTTTCAATGTACAGTCACCTGCAATAAAAATGGGACACATAGATCCTGAAACACTAGCTCCCCTGCAAGGTGTCATGTGTGTTGCCTAACTCTACGGCGGTTTAAGTTGCCATTGAAAATGTGTTATTAAAATCACCGTAGAGTTAGGCAGCAAACATAACGCTTTGCAGGGAAGCGACCACTTCAGGATGTTGGTGTTCAATTTGTATTGCCGTTGACTGTACATTAAATGTATGATATCATGCTGCATAGGCCTACCCTCTGATTAGGATGACGTAAAATGACGTGTTTTCTGATATACGGATAACCTTCATGAAACACTGTAGCTAATTAATGTTCAGCATTTACAGAGTATAAATAAACAAAATAATTAACAAGAGAATGAACCATCAACCCATAAATTATTAAATGCATATTAAATTAAAAAAGAATGTCACACTGGGGTATGAACATTGAGTTACTGTTGCTCGTTGTTCAGTTGGCAATCATTTGTAAGTGTTTTTGTTTAAACCCCAGTTTATGCACAGTACGTAATGCTAACTGGGACTGGACTTTGACAGTTTAAAGTGAGATCCGAACCATTATGTGCCTCCAAAGGGTATCGAACCAGGTACCAACCCGTTGATTACAAGGTGACGATGTTGTCACTACAAGGTCGAGACTGGTCTGGTGAGTTTACTTCTGCTCAAGCAATGAACATTAGCCTTTCCTTGCGCGAGTGGTACTCCGTCTTATTGAATAGGAGTTCTTGTAGTGAAGAAAATGGAAGTAAAAAGGGGTAAATACCTTACAGCCGAACTTGAATGAAGTAGTTGCGGAAATCTTCCATCGTGGAATTGCACCACTGGTTCGTGATATGCTGAAGGTCTAGCCAGATCAAGTTATCAGCACTGAAGTGGATTAGTCTTGCACGATGCCACATTCACTCGATCGTGATTGTTCAAGTCCCACCCTCGAGTGTACTGTACTCTCTGCGTCGACCCGTCACGAAAATTGACTGCTAAGAGCCTTAAACTTGGCCCTCTCATCGTAATTGTAATTGCGAAAATAATGCATGCTAGTAGGTTACGAGAGTTACATTTGGTACGTTTAGCATACTTTGATATATCAATGGCGATGCTGGCAGGTGCACACTGTAGGTGAAGACACATCTACTGCACTCGTAGTGGAATGACGACACGCGAAAGGTTGGCCCGTGTTGTAGTAAGCAACACTGTCAACCTAAATAAAACCCATGCGTGAAGGGAACTACTCCATACAATAAAGAAACGTAGCGAGGGGTAAGCTAGAGGAGGGGGGACTGAAGACTAGGGCGCCATACACAGGTGGCTCCACTCAAAGCTATTTTTTAAGGAAAAAATACAACAAAGTCAGAATATATGATAAAACAAGGTAAAGTGCTCCCCTGTGCATAGCACCACGCCATGAAGGCATATAGGGGGTATGGGGGTAACGTCAGAATATATGCGACAGAAAAATTTACACTTGACAGATATAAGGGTAGAAGACACTAGAGTGCGCGTCAAATCTCCTGCATATGGCCTTGAACGACTGAACAGCACCAGCGAATCACGGACGTGCGGCGTTGCCTAGTTCAGAAGCTGTTTCACCTCGCTACTAAATCGTGTACCTGGCGCTCGGATATAAATAGATTATTTCAAGTGTCAGTAGTTCAAAAGATGGAAAGATAATGAATTTGCGAGTATGTACGAAAAACAAGCGTGATTGTAGCTTATACCGTTCCCTCTGTAGAAGCAATGTTATTATAAACGTATTTGCATTGTATCCTTTTTGCTCTCCCTTCGTTCCTGTTGCATTCTGAAACTTTCCGATTAGCTAAGGGAACAGGGCACGTTCGTTCCCAGTGATGGCAGAAGAAATTGACGAAGAGGATAAAGTCATTGTTAGTTTTTTTTCATGTGTTTAATGGGTGTGTGCAGCATGTCGTTGAGTAAACCAAGTGGTAGTGATGGCGAGAGAAGAGGGAAAAATACAGAGTGGTACGAAGCCAGGCACGACAGGTGATTTTTCAGGTGTACAATTTTTTTAAAAAAAAGTGTTCGAGTGACGAACAAAGAAGTAAAATTGACTTTAATAAGTGCCAGGATCTAATAGCTCAAGCGTGTGGTGTGAATCAAGCTAACGTTTCTCGAATATGTTCATATGTTCGGGGGCAAAACAATGTGGATCGGGGCCTGCTCCAATGTTTCAATAACCTAGACTAGAAAGCACATTAACATACCGAAAAGAACGACAAATTTAGATGACTTTGAAAAAAGACGTAGTTCGTAGAACAGTCTTTGAAATTTATGATCGTGGCGAATTTTCTACTACCAAAAAGATAACGTACTCTTTACGGGACAAAATATCTTACAAAGGCTCTACAACTTCCACCTTGAGAATATTGAAAGAATTATGCAGTCCCTAATCAGGTATGTTCTTTTCTCCCATTAAGTTTATTATATGTTACCTAATGTTCCGTGCTCTCCGTGACAAGGCGTTTCGCTCGACCACGCTGTCTCTTTCCGTGTGAGATTTCGACATGGCACCGCTGCAGTGCGCTGCTATTGGCTATCGCCATATGCAGGAGATTTGACGCGCACTATAAGTGGTCATTCAATCACCCAATTGAAGGACAAAATGTTGCTTCATAGTCATGGATTTGCTTCATATTTTCTTCTACTGATAGATATTTGGCCCAATATGACAAATATGTAATATTAGACTTGTCCAACAAATATTTTGAAAGTTACGAATTTTTGAAAATTTGAAGATTTTCAGAAATTGGGTGGAGCAACGAACGCACCATGTGTCACAAAACATGTCATATCTCGAAAACTATGTGGAGTGTTTTGATGATTTGGGTATTGTTGAAGAGGAGGACAGTCCTAACAGAAAATGGCTATCACCACTCTTACCTAATCACAAAGTAGAAAAATATTTAAATAAAGTAAGATGTGATGAAAAAACATTCCACTTCGGATAATTGTTTGATAGGGAGTCCTAGGTTTTACCACAATGAAAATTGTTACACAGCATAATCAATACATGTCAAACATGATATTTAAAAATCAGAAGGGTAATAATTTTTATAGTAAGAATATCACAGGTTCAGTATAAGGTGAATAAACCAATTTTCCACTGGCATACAGCTATATTTTTGACAAATGGACCTAAAACACTCACAAATTATCACTAATATGAGTACACATAATATTTTAGAAATGTTGAATTAGTGGGAGAAGCATTACTATGATGTTCATCTACTTTTCATTCATAGAAATTGTACTAAGACCAGAATTTTTGTCCAGATTGCATATGGGTCAGTCCATACTGAATGTTCCAGCACTGGTTTGTAACGTGTAGCAGTGTTCACGTTACAAGGATTATATAAACTTAATATTTTCCTTTGTTTGGTATTTATAATTTTTGGGTGTTAATGGTTAATTACCAAGAAAAGTGGAACCACCTCGTATATAGACTATACATCCAGATGTTAAATAAAAGTTCAAAGATTTTGTTTCTTTCTGCCAGCAAGCTGAGCTGGGATTTTTTTTTTTCGGTGACAACAATGCGAGAAAACAATCGCTATTGTGTAGAAGCCAGGCAGACTCAACTTTAAGTAAACGTTGAAACCGGGGAAAAGACGAAAGATTAGGCTGTCTTCCCCACGCTATATCTGTCGTGTCCCTTGGCGGACAATAAGTTAACTAATATCATATTAATCCCTGATTCTTTTACTGCAAGACGGTGTAATCAGAATTTAGTTATGTTAAGGTAAACGAAAGTTATGCCCGCGCAAGACAAAACCTGTATTTAAAGAAATTTTGCTTAACACTTTAACGTTGTAAACTTTCTTTCTTTTCTTTGTTGTCTTTTCGCGTGGCCGTTGCAGGGAGAGAGGGGAGTTGGAAGAAGCAATACTCCCTAGTCAAGTTAAATGCTGAGTGTAACAATTAAAATTATCTTGCATATTTAATATTCACAAAAGGCTAAAAATAGTAATTTCTGTATGTAGATAATTATGTTCCTCATTGATATTTTATTAATATGTATTTTATTGTAATGTAAAATTGATGTTAAGATAAAAGTTTGTAAATCCTTCACGGCACCGAGAAATCCTATATAAGCAGCGAAGCTCGGTGGCCCGTGGCCTTTTGTATTCGAACTCCAGATAAATACGAAACTCGTATTACCGTCTTTTCTTTTCACACCCGTATTTCTGCGCTTACTTCCACGTCGCTACTAGAAATTAGTTTATTCTGGATTACCTTAGGACAATTACTTAGCTCTTCTGGTCAGAAGGCTTATGTTCTCTCGGTTCTATGCTCCTGGTCAGGAGATATAATTGAGAGGATTGTGATTGTCGTAGGATACACCAGAATTCGGGATCGGTCGATAGACTGTTAGTAGTCAACGTTTGTGTCCCTGGTCAGGGAACAGCTTTTCTTATTCTGTGGTCACGGATTAATTTTCAGTTCTCTGGTCAGAGGCTGAAAAGAGAAAAGGAAGTTGGGTGCTTAACTGAATATCGACAGAACCTAGTGGGAAGAAGGATTGTCGATTGCTTATAGAATCTTGGTCAAGATCTATAAGTACATTGAGAACCTTTGACCTAGAATTACGAGGGACCTTACGTCGAGGATTGAAGAAGCCGGATTAACCCGAACCTTGAGCCGAGGAGACTCAAGCCCCGAAGCGATACTGAGTGTGAAGCCGAGGCTCAATAGACGCATCGAACCAAGTACGATCCAGGGCGGATCCTTACAAGTGGCGCTGCAACGTTTGGGGCTCGAAGTATATATCCGGTGGTTCTTCTGAAATTACGAAACATCGAGATGGCAACAAGAAAGTCTAAACGCAATTCATTGCCGACGATTGTAGAGGAAGACGGAAATTTGCACTTTGATTGTTGCTCCGATCAAGATGAAGATAAGGGGGCATTTCGGTGCATTTCGTGCAGCCAGTGGAAGCATTTCGTTTGTGAATTTGAGGCTGAATCCGTGGAAGGGCTAGATTTAGATGCCGTCCGGTGTAAAGGTTGCCAGGGCGATGACGATGAGAATAAGGAACCTGCTATTGAACTTCCTCCGTGGTTGACAGTTTGGTCCGAAATGGAAGAAAAGAAAAGAAGGAAAGAAAAAGCCGCAGAAGAAAGAAAGCGACGTGAAGAGAAAGCAGAAGAGAAAGCAGAAGAAGAAAGAAAGCGACGTGAAGAGAAAGTCGAAGAAGAAAGGAAACGTCAAATAGAAAAGGCTGCAGAGGTGAAAGCTCGGAAGGCGGAAGAGAAAGCTAAAAAAATCGCTGAAGAGAACAGGTGGCAACAGTTCTGGAGTATATTAAGAGAAGAGAAAGCAGAAGAAGAAAGAAAGCGGCAAGAAGAGAAAGCCGAAGAAGAAAGAAAGCGGCAAGAAGAGAAAGCCGAAGAAGAAAGAAAGCGGCAAGAAGAGAAAGCCGAAGAAGAAAGAAAGCGACAAGAAGAGAAAGCAGAAGAAGAAAGAAAGCGACAAGAAGAGAAAGCAGAAGAAGAAAGAAAGCGACAAGAAGAGAAAGCAGTAGAAGAAAGAAAGCGACAAGAAGAGAAAGCAGAAGAAGAAAGAAAGCGACAAGAAGAGAAAGCAGAAGAAGAAAGAAAGCGACAAGAAGAGAAAGCAGAAGAAGAAAGAAAGCGACAAGAGGAGAAAGTCGAAGAAGAAAGAAAGCGACAAGAAGAGAAAGCAGAAGAAGAAAGGAAGCGACATGCTGATAAATCGGAAAATGAAGAACGGTGGAAACAGCTGCACGAAACTCTAAGCAAGGAACTGTCCCAAAATAATGAGAAGTGGGAGGTACTCCACACAACGCTTACAGTTGAGCGAGAGCGTGAAATGGAAGGAATTACTCGTTCCATGGAAACTCTGGGAGTGAGTGTAACCGAGATTAAGGAACAGATGACTGCTTATCTAGGGAAAAATGAGGAAGTAAGTTCTAAGGTTGCTGAATGCTTCGAGAGGTTAGAGAATTTTGGTGAAGAACTACGTCAAGGAGAAAGTAAGGTTTCCTCTTTTTGCGAAGAGATAAATACTAGTATTTCCAGCTTCCGTGAAGAAGTAACCCACAATATAACCAGCGTTCGTGAAGAAGTGGATAACATTGCAAAGAATAACACTTGTGTGGCCACCGAGTTACGTCAGCTGAAATTAAACGTGGAACAAAATATAAGCTCCCTGAGAGGCAGGCTTCAAGGACTTCACATAGATCCATCTCAGCAGGAAACCGCTGTTAAGTCACCTTATGGCTTTGATAACCATCAGTCAGCTGGAGAGACGTCAGATTACGTTGAGTGTGAGGGTGCACGCGGATCTCCGAGTAAGAGAAAGATCTCGAGGAAGAATAATGTTAGGCCCACAGTGGAAGATCTAATTGTTCGAGGTATGGAAGAAAGAATTCATCACAGTAAAGTTGTGACCTCTATTGGAAACTCTGATGCTGGTAGGTTTGGGAAAGCCTCGAAGACAGAAAAAAATCGGAAGAGACCTTCTTGTGATTCCTCTTCCGAGGACGAAAGACCACTGACAAGGATTCGTCGGAAGAGGCGGAAACCCGGAAAGAACTCAACTCCATCTTCAGATTCGGAATTAGATAAAAAAATCGGAGGACGATATGTCAAATTACCTCGAATATCTGACTTAAATCAACTCCCTAAGTTCAGTGGTAATATTGAAGCTCAAAGTGCACAGAAGTACTTGAAGGAACTAAATGTTAACTTTGAGCTTATGCAAGTTCCAGAGAAATATCGTCTCCAGTTACTATCCAGATTGTTTACCGGACAAGCCGAGCATTGGTTCCAGGCCCATTATGAAGAGTTTAGGGACTACAATGGATTTTGTAAAAAGTTTACTGCTACATTTGCTTCAGAGGAAGCAAAACAAAGACAATTGGACGTCTTGAGAAATAGAAAGTACACTAAAGGCTCCAATCAAACCATGGAAGAGTATGCGTGGGGAATCTATGCTGGGTTTAAGAATCTTTCGCCAGTACTCATAGAAAGTGAGGTCTTGAATTTGATAATTAAACAGATGTCTTATAAAGTCAGACAACTTTGCCTCGTTAACCCACCAAAGACAATGGAAGAGTTAGCGGCATTCCTGAAGAGATATGAAGTGAATGAGGAGGCCGAAAGCTGGAGAGCAGATTGGTTCAAGAGAAATGAAGCTGGGAACAGTAATAATGGAAGGTTTAGAAATCAGCAACCAATACAGAGAAATACAGCAGTGAGACAAGTCATCCGAGAAAACCACGGACCTGCGGGAAGAAATATTAACAACAACGTCCGTAACCATGAGGAACCAAGGACAGGTAATAATGGTTACCGTCAAACTAGGGAGTTTAGAGGAAGAACGTGGTATAGAAGTCGTCCTAATAGACAAGAACCCAGATCTGATCCCGAGACGAGAGCACCAGAAGGAGGTTACGTCGAGAGAAGAAGAAACTCTGCATCTCCTCCTCGAAGAAGAGTCTACAATTCTCCTAACCGGCAATTCGTGACTTCAGGATCTCAGACATATGAATCCGAGTTACCGAGGACCTTTGAGCAACAACAAGCTGTTGATCAGACTCGTCAGTTCTATTGGAGCGCTCCAGTGGTTCCCACTAACCAAGGTTTAAATGGGAATCTTGCTTAAGTTCCGTTCCGCTTGGGCAAGGAAGTAGTAAGGAACGATTAGTATCCAATGGCGAAACTTTTAACAGGGCTTACGAAATCCATTACAGCTACTCCTTAACCAAAGTAGAAGAGAAAGCTGTGGAAGAAGGGATTAAGAGATCTGTTGAATTAACTACTTTCCATAGTACGCCCAAAGTTAAAGCTCAAGTTGCAGACATTCCTGTCGTTTGCTTACTCGACACTGGGAGCGAGGCTTCGTTGTTAAATTTCGACATTTGGATGGAACTACTTGAGAAGTACAGGGGAATGAAACTACAGAAGGATCCAGAAATTCGAATAGTTGGAGTAACCGGTTCGAATCGGATAAGGATTTGTGGGAGAAGGAATATTAGCATTAAATTTAAAGACCAAGAATTAAACACTGAAGTATTTGTGATAAAGAAGTTAGGTGTTGATGTTTTACTGGGCATGCCGTTTCTTAAGCCCTATGGAGCCAATATCTGTTTGTTGGAGAACGAGTTGACACTGCAAAGTAGCTGCACCCCGCTCACTGTTAATATAGATTACGACGGAGGCAAGGAAGCCAGAGTAAACGTCGCTGTGTTGGATAAGTGGAGTGCCAGTGAAGATAAAATTAGGGAAAAGGTTGAAGAAAGTCAGTTCTTGTCCAAGAGTGAACAGGATAGTTTGTTCCATTTGCTTATGAAATATCACCATGTATTTTCAGAAAGACCTGGCTGTGCTAGAGACGTTCAGTGTGAGATATGGTTGAAGGATTTAGAGCCAGTGTTTAGGAAGCCTTATCCGATCCCTGTTGCCAAGCGTGAAGCTTTAGAAAAGGAACTAAATCTATGGAAGGAATGGGGAGTCATTCAACCTTCGAATTCTGCCTATTTGAATCCTTTAATTGTAGTGGATAAACCTCAAGGACAAATACGCCCGTGCATTGATTTTCGCCAGCTCAACAACAAAATGATAGTTCCAAGAAGTTCCGTCGAACCCATCCATGAGTCTTTGCAACGTTTCCGAGGATCCAGGTACTTTTCCAGCTTGGATCTCGCGTCTGGCTACCTTCAGGTAAAAATACACCCTAGCCACAGAAAATACACCGCTTTTTCTTATCGAGGTCGCTTATATGAATTTACTCGGATGCCTTTTGGACTTTCGAATGCGGTCAGCACTTTTGTCTCAGTCATGCACAAATATTTTGGTCCAGAGAGTGAGGAGTATCTGACCGTGTATCTGGATGATTTACTTGTTCACTCCAAGACGCTTCTAGAGCATTTACAGCATTTACAATTGGTCATAGAACGACTGAGAGAATGTGGAATGACCATTAAATTAAGGAAATGTGAATTTGTCAAAAAGAAGATTCGCTTTTTAGGGCATATAGTATCAGGAGAGGAAGTAAAACCTGACCCCGCTGGAAATGAAGCCATTTTGAGATTTCCTCGACCGACTTGTAGGAAGGACCTTCGGAAGTTCTTAGGTCTTGCTAATTGGAGAAGAAAATTTTACCCTGGATTAGCACAGGATGTAGAACCCTTAAGTCACCTCCTAAGGAAGGATGTTAAGTGGAGCTGGGGTGAAGAGGAAGAACAGGCGTTCCAGAAAATTAAGATTACGTTAGTTACCACTGGTGCATTGTCTCAGCCAGACTTTAATTTAAGCTTTTGTCTACAGTGCGACGCCTCTGCTAAAGGGTTAGGCTGCATATTGTTCCAAGAACCAGAAGGTGGCGAGAAAATTGTAAATGTTATCCAATATGCAAGTCGAAAGTTGAGAAACAATGAGAGACACTATTCCATCCATGAACTGGAGTGTCTGAGCATCATTTTTGGTGTGGAGAAATTTTCGGTTTATTTAAAAGGCCAATCATTTAAAATATACTCAGACCACAAGGGACTCGTCTGGTTAAAAAACTCTCAGGATCTTAATAGCAGGTTAACTAGATGGGCTTTGAAACTACAGGCTTACCAATTCCAGATTATTTACGTCAGAGGAAAGGATAATGAGATAGCTGACACTCTTTCCCGGTATCCTGTGTCCGATTCACCAGAAGGAGATATTCCGAAGACACTTTTTAAGGTGAACTATATTTGGCAAGAACGGGAAGAAACTGAGGAACTGGAGAAGTGGATTGAAGCTCAGAGGGAGGACTTGTTTTGTCAAAGCATCTTGAACATCTTGGAAGCTCCAGAAGAGACTGATACCATTACTCAAGGTAGAACTAGGAAGAATTATTGTCTACATGGAGGTTTATTGTTCAGAAGAGTTCAGGGTGAATCCATTATTTGGAAGCTTTGTGTGCCGGCAATATTTGTTTCCCAGCTACTTAGAGAAAATCACGATAACCTAGGACACTTTGGCATTACAAAAACCAAAGCTAAAATAAAATATAGATATTTTTGGCCCAAACTATCCGGAGATGTTATTCGGTATGTGAAGGACTGTGAGATGTGTGCCAAGACAAAAATGGATAAGATAGGAATCCTGAGAGAGAAGCTTCACATTTCACCCAAGGATCCTCATGAGATGCTGTCTATTGATATTATAGGCCAGCTACCAACTTCCCATGGGTTCTCCTACATTTTTACCGCCGTTGACATTGGCACGAAATTCGTTTCGGCCTATCCTCTGAGGAGAGCTACATCTCAGGAGATCGTGAACTTATTGGAGAAGACGTATTTTACTCACTATCCTCGAGTAAAAGTCATCCTCTCAGACCGAGGTACCCAGTTCACTTCGACAACCTGGAGCGAGTATATGAGAAGGAAGGGCATTACTCATGTCTGCACTACAGCCTATCATCCCAGCAGTAATGTGGTAGAGAGAATTAACCAAGAAGTCGTCCGTCTTTTGCGGCTGTTTTGCTACAGAGAGCATACTCGTTGGGCCACCTTCATCAATGATGTGGTTTGGTTATTGAACAATTCCGTCTCATCTGTTACGGGATATGCTCCTTCTGAACTTTTCTTCAATAGAGCCATCCCGGAGGAACCTCATGAAAGGTTTTATTGGCCTGTACCACAGGATGAGAAGACGACTTGGGCCTTTAAATTATATCAAGCTCAAGGGAGAGAAAAAGCCCAACAGAAGAAGAGAAGAGTGAAGAATCAAGGACAAGCATTGATCTTGAAGGAAGGAGATCTGGTCCTAGTGAAGAACCGTAAGCTGAGCTCCAGTCGTCTCCAAACCATCTCCAAACTCTTCGAGGTGTACGTCGGTCCATACATCGCTACCCAGATGAGGGACAACACCGCACTTCTCCTGCAGCCGTCTACAAAGGAGCCTGTAGATCGGGTTAACTACCAGAACCTAAAGAAGTTCACCTGCTCCCAGGAACGACGGAGAGAAATACTCGGAGAAAGCCAGATTTCTTGTGACTAGTGTGGAACGTCAAGAGTTGTCAGTGAATTGTTTATGAACATTAAGTGAAGTTTTGAAAATTTTCACAATTTTCCTGTGAAAGAGAAAATTGTTCAAATTTTCTCGTAAGAGGCGGGGCAATTGTAACGTGTAGCAGTGTTCACGTTACAAGGATTATATAAACTTAATATTTTCCTTTGTTTGGTATTTATAATTTTTGGGTGTTAATGGTTAATTACCAAGAAAAGTGGAACCACCTCGTATATAGACTATACATCCAGATGTTAAATAAAAGTTCAAAGATTTTGTTTCTTTCTGCCAGCAAGCTGAGCTGGGATTTTTTTTTTCGGTGACAACAATGCGAGAAAACAATCGCTATTGTGTAGAAGCCAGGCAGACTCAACTTTAAGTAAACGTTGAAACCGGGGAAAAGACGAAAGATTAGGCTGTCTTCCCCACGCTATATCTGTCGTGTCCCTTGGCGGACAATAAGTTAACTAATATCATATTAATCCCTGATTCTTTTACTGCAAGACGGTGTAATCAGAATTTAGTTATGTTAAGGTAAACGAAAGTTATGCCCGCGCAAGACAAAACCTGTATTTAAAGAAATTTTGCTTAACACTTTAACGTTGTAAACTTTCTTTCTTTTCTTTGTTGTCTTTTCGCGTGGCCGTTGCAGGGAGAGAGGGGAGTTGGAAGAAGCAATACTCCCTAGTCAAGTTAAATGCTGAGTGTAACAATTAAAATTATCTTGCATATTTAATATTCACAAAAGGCTAAAAATAGTAATTTCTGTATGTAGATAATTATGTTCCTCATTGATATTTTATTAATATGTATTTTATTGTAATGTAAAATTGATGTTAAGATAAAAGTTTGTAAATCCTTCACGGCACCGAGAAATCCTATATAAGCAGCGAAGCTCGGTGGCCCGTGGCCTTTTGTATTCGAACTCCAGATAAATACGAAACTCGTATTACCGTCTTTTCTTTTCACACCCGTATTTCTGCGCTTACTTCCACGTCGCTACTAGAAATTAGTTTATTCTGGATTACCTTAGGACAATTACTTAGCTCTTCTGGTCAGAAGGCTTATGTTCTCTCGGTTCTATGCTCCTGGTCAGGAGATATAATTGAGAGGATTGTGATTGTCGTAGGATACACCAGAATTCGGGATCGGTCGATAGACTGTTAGTAGTCAACGTTTGTGTCCCTGGTCAGGGAACAGCTTTTCTTATTCTGTGGTCACGGATTAATTTTCAGTTCTCTGGTCAGAGGCTGAAAAGAGAAAAGGAAGTTGGGTGCTTAACTGAATATCGACAGAACCTAGTGGGAAGAAGGATTGTCGATTGCTTATAGAATCTTGGTCAAGATCTATAAGTACATTGAGAACCTTTGACCTAGAATTACGAGGGACCTTACGTCGAGGATTGAAGAAGCCGGATTAACCCGAACCTTGAGCCGAGGAGACTCAAGCCCCGAAGCGATACTGAGTGTGAAGCCGAGGCTCAATAGACGCATCGAACCAAGTACGATCCAGGGCGGATCCTTACAGGTTGCTTGACCACTTTTAAAATTTTGAATATTTTTGTTAACACATATGCAGGGGTAGTTCAAAGCAGCATTGATTTTCTAAAACTTGACTTTGTTTAATAATGCTAGCCATTTATTTATTTTTCATAACTTCGGGTATTTTTGGCCTTTGCAGACAGTTGCGATAATTGTGATAACTCAGCTAAGAAAAGTGATAGAAAGCTGTGGTAAAGAACATTGTTTTCAGTACATTTCAAGTATTATTTAATGTTCTGTGCATTTTTGCACCATCTCTAATAAAAATGGCTGAAATTTAAGGCCAAAATTGATATTCAATTTTGAACAAAAGTCAAAGTTTAGATCTTTTTAGTAGGGAAGTAATATTATATAAGAGCTATATTATTTTTAGATAAAACATATGCATCAAAAGTTTTGGCAGAAAACTCCTCATATTATATTACTTCCCTACTAAAAAAATCCCAAATTTTGATTTTTTAATATCATGTTTGACATGTATTGATTATGCTGTGTAACAATTTTCATTGTGATAAAACCTGGGACTCCCTATCAAACAATTATCCGAAGTGGAGTGTTTTTTTCATCACAACATCTTACTTTATTTAAATATTTTTCTACTTTGTGAATAGGTAAGAGTGGTGATAGCCATTTTCTGTTAGGACTGTCCTCCTCTTCAACAATACCCAAATCATCAAAACACTCCACATAGTTTTCGAGATATGACATGTTTTGTGACACATGGTGCGTTCGTTGCTCCACCCAATTTCTGAAAATCTTCAAATTTTCAAAAATTCGTAACTTTTAAAATATTTGTTGGACAAGTCTAACATTACATATTTATCATATTGGATCAAGTATCTATCAGTAAAAAAAATGGAAGGATATCCATGGCTGAATAAACCTGCCCCGGATGATTTCACGTGGAATGACCCTAACACATCACTGAAATATTCGTAGATATGCAAAACTTATTTTTAAATCAGAAATGCAAACTACGAATCTTTAAATACAGTAAAACCTCATTAATCCGGACTAATGGGGGGAATAAGTTGACCGGTTTAACGAAAGTCCGGATTAACTGAAATAACCTAAAAGAACAGTAGAAAGTGCATTAAAACTCCGTTTATATCAACAAACCACGTTTATTATGGTGTATTTAAAGTGCATAGGCCTAAATACACATACAGTACAGTACAAAGTCTGCGGGAAACAGAATTTCATCAGTGGTTGACTGCCTTTTCTTTGGGAAGTTCTCTTGTTGCCTTCTAGCCACATTTAATACCCTGTATTCTGTTTTTTTTTTGGGGGGGGGGGCTTTTGCCTGTCCGGTGTCCGTAGTAACGAGTTTTATTGTATAACCTATATTATTCTTTAGTGAGTTTTCTTTGTTTCCTCATTTCAAAATTTGTAGGATGTAAATATCACAAACTGTCACGTACACAAACTGCATTGTTGTTGTTTGAGGTAGAGGATCATAGATGGCAGCATACAAAAAGAACGACGCATAAAGCAGTTTAGAAAGTGGGCCAGAGATGGCAGCACTCAAGAAGACGTCTGCCGTTGTGAAAGGAGAAGGAGGAAAGCACTGATGTGGTCAAATAATTATTGTAGATATTAATACTAATTATAATGAAAGAAATAAATGTACAATAAGAGGATATATATAAGGTGAATAGGGTAATTAATATTCAGTAGTAGCATAAGTGATCATTATATAAAAGTAAAGAAGTCGAATAGTAATTACGATTCTGAGTTTATTTCGGTTCCCACGAACTGAGAGTTTCGTGCGGCTTTTGGGTTGTTTTTTCCAGGTGTAGCGCCATTTCACGACAGGCACCCAAGCACTTTTGTTAGGCGCATCTATTGCAGCTCCAAGTTAAGGTTAGCGCCGGCCAGTCGGCGATCTTTAACTAACCCCTTTCTCTTTGTCTATCTGAGAGATAGATTTTCTTAATATATCCGTCAATTTGTATAAGGAAGTATATACAAAAATACATAGGGAAGCGTATATAATGATCCACGTACAGGTAAAAATCAATACAGCCAGGATCTAAAAGGTTCATTATCAAGACCAATGAACAAACCAAAAGATGTAAATAAAGAATAAGGAAAGGGTGATGTTACATAGATGAAGAAACTTAAGTAGCATCAGGAATTTGTAAATAAGGATGTAAATATAAGAAGAAAATGCTTTAGTAATTATAAGAAGAAGAAGCCTTAATAATTACAAGAAGAAGAAGTCCAAAGAAGAAGATGCTTTAGTAATTGGAAGAAGCCTTAATAATTACAAGAAGAAGAAGACCAAAGAAGAAGATGCTTTAGTAATTATAAGAAGAAGAAGCCTTTGTAATTACAAGAAGAAGAAGTCCAAAGAAGAGGATTGGCTGCAATTAATAAGAAATAAAATAGAAGAAAAAAAATTGTATGAAAAGATTTCCGAAGTATTTGTATATGTTATTCAAGAATATATTACGAATTGTACCCTCCGTAGTGGGTTAAATCTATTGTTTCTTTCCATATATTCGTAGTGTTAGTCACCCTGATCTGTACCCAGAGGTATCTCATCGTTTCTTCCCTGTGCTAAGCTGGTAAATGATCACGTGAGAGCAGGCCCGTAGCCAGGCAGGGGCCAGGGGGGGCTGAGCCCCCCCCTGGAACTACCGTCAGCCCCCCCTGGCACTGAGGTCAGCCCCCTTGACATTAGGTAAAACTATTTTGTGTAATTTGTTTGCAGTGAAGAGTGAAAATGTAGACAGCAGATATTATTTTGCTCACAACTTTGGTGAAGGATAAATTCAGGGAGCATGAACAGCAGCTATTACATTCGTTCATCTTATTTATAAGAAGAAGTGTAAGTAGCGGCAAGTATTTAGGAGATTCTCTTCTCTAGACTTTAGAAAGTTCCTTCACAGGCATGGACGTCCGCAGGATTTTTTGCAGGGAGGGGCAAGGAAGGTATTTTTTCCAGGGGGGGGGGGGGCAAACGAAGGCAAATTTTCCCCAAAAATAGTGTTGTTCCCTAAAAAAAACATTGCTTTAATTTGAATTTATGGTGTTAATGCAATAATTAACACATATTATTGTGGCTAAAATGAAATTATATGTGTGAAATACATATTTTTTTGGTTGACTTTCATTTTCCAGGGGGTGCCACGGCTCCCCCTTCCGGACGCCCATGTTCACAGGGAGCTTCTTTACCTGTACCTTCGTTGCCCCTGTTGCGACCTCCCATTTATACAGAAATCTGTGATGTTGATGTCATTATGCAAATTCCCTGCGCATATGTGTCAGGTGAACAGCTCCCAAGTTTTGGAAATGAAGGGGAGTTTTATTGTTTCGGCCGGGGAGTGGAATGTACGCTAGGCACTATGATTGAATATTGTCCACCTTTTCTTGGGTGATATAAATATCTGTATCATCAAACGTAGTATGGAGTGTGTAGTAAGGGATGATTTTAGTAAGAGCCAAGCGATATTTTAAAAGATATAGAAAACATGTAGTATTTGTGTGATATTTCTAAGTTGTATGTAACTTAATGACCCCCTCCCCCATAATTTACCTTCATTTAACACTGTTAAACTTTTGAAAAATGGACTTGATTTACAAAGCCCCCCCCCTGATAACCTGTGAGCCCCCCCTGGAGATCAATTCTGGCTACGGGCCTGCGTGAGAGGACGTGGCAAAACCATAGCAAAATAAGAAAATGTAGCAGAGCGCACATAAAATGTCGGTGCTTGGTAGTTCGCGGCAGGAAAGGCGGGGGGAAAGGGGTTGCCAAGGACGCCATACGGGACTGAAACGATATATGATAGTATGTAATATCTACAGACCGAAACACAAAATGGAACACCTGGATGTGCATACAAATTAAAGGAGACCACTAGAAAAACATGGGAAGTGTTTCAAGTTATCATCTTCAACTTCAGTTAGCCCTTCTAAACTATTTACAACATTCAACTCTTCGCTTCATGATCGGCTTTTCATGTCTTCACACTAGTGAAGTACAAATTTCGCCAAGATGGTATACACGAGAACTGGCAGAGCGAAATCTTAAGATCTTGCATAGCCACTTTCCTCTTGCGAACAGCAAGTAAGGGGGAGGACCTCTCCTCTCCTATCTTCCCCAAAGACGCCTATTACCATAGAACTGTACACGCTCAGCAAAAATTACATACATTTCGCACAAAAGGAAGCGAAGAGCTGGCGAAATTTTCGCTGAAGAGCTACTTGGGAGCGCCGTTCTTCAGATAAATGTCATTTTCTGAGCTCTCTCTCTCTCTCTCTCTCTCTCTCTCTCTCTCTCTCTCTCTCTCTCTCTCTCTCTCTCTCTCTAGCTCTGTCGTTTGGAACTTGCACTGCTGAAAGGCGAAGGAAAGTACGACTCTGTGATTTAACATAAAAGTTTAACGCAGCGTAAAATGAGGTAAGCTCTAGCGCATCTCAACAATGGGGGATTATTACTCCGTGAAGTAATGCGTTATGCTCCGGTGATTTCCTGGTTCCCGCTGACTTCTCCCTCTCTCTCTCTTGTTCTATCTATTTACACTCTGCCGCTGCCTCTTTGGTGGACTAGGACTGTGTTGGATCTTTCAGAAGGTAACAGTTAATGGAGTAATGAAAGAGGCTTTCTTTGAGGACATACAAATTCGCCTTCAGAAACCCTTTCCGTTCCATTTTGCAACATACACCGCTTCCTTTCAGTGGCTACGTTTTTTTAAAGGCTTTTTGGTACTCCTGTACCAAAATCAGAATAGAACGGAAAATGTTCTCCTGTTTCCAGAATTCCCATAGCTCTCAAAATGCCTGATCAGTCTCAATAAATTAAGCACATTTACCGAAGGGGGGGGGGGGTTATACGTACACACACGCTTGATTTGAATATTTATTAAGCATCGCTTAATCGCTTAAAGGCATACTAGTATAATTGACGTTCGTACACATAGAGGTGCTGACTGTGCTAGTGACCATTATTTAGTAATTGCTAAATTAAGAGAAAGACTCTCAGTGATAAATCATAAGCAACAAAATCTAAAAGTTCTAAAATTTGATACAGGAAAGTTTACTGATGAAAGAATTAAGAAAGATTACCAAATTAAACTGTCAAATAGATTTGATGTTTTGCAGGATTTAAATGATGATGAAAATATAAATGAAACAGACGTAAATAAGAATTGGGAGCACATACGTAATGCAATAGAATCAGCAGCTAAAGAAATTATAGGATACCATAAACCGAGAAAAAGTAAGCCATGGTTTGATAATGAATGTCATAATCTAATAGAAATAAGAAATCAGGCTAGACTTAGGTGGTTAAATAACTCTGATGATACAAATCTAAACAATTATAATAGAATAAAGCGAGAAGTTAACCGCACGTTTAGAAGTAAAAAAAGAGATTACTTGAAAACCAAAATTAACGAAATTGAAACAAACAGCAAAAATAAAAATATCAGAGATTTATATAAAGGTGTAAATGAATTTAGAAAGGGGTGGCAACCTAAACTAAACTTGATAAAAGATAAAGACGGTGATTTTCTAGCTGACCCAAGTGATATTCTAAATAGATGGAAGAACTACTTTAATGACCTTTTAAATGTCCATGTAGGAGATAAATCAGAAGTGAATGAAGTACACACAGCAGAACCTTTAGTTCCAGAACCCAACTTGACTGAAGTTAAAGATGCTATTAAAAGGCTAAAGAATAACAAAGCACCTGGCATTGATTTAATACCAGCTGAGTTAATTAAATATGGTGGAAATTCATTAATGTATCAAATTCATAAATTAATCTGTTTAATATGGAATAAAGAAGAAATCCCTCAACAGTGGAAAGAATCCATAATTGTTCCTGTGTTTAAAAAAGGTGATAAAATGAACTGCAATAATTACCGTGGAATTTCTCTACTCTCAACAACATATAAAATATTATCTAACATTCTTTTAACAAGACTAACCCCATATGCTAATGAAATTATAGGTGATTATCAATGTGGATTTAAACGTAACCGATCAACTACAGATCAAATTTTTCACATCAGACAGACACTTGAAAAAAAGTGGGAATATAATCAAAATGTCCATCAGCTATTCATTGATTTCAAAAAAGCATATGATTCAGTCAAAAGAGATAAACTATATAATATATTAGTTGAGTTTGGAATACCTAAGAAGCTTGTTAGTATGATAAAAGTATGCACCAGTGAAACAGAAAGTAAAATTCGTGTGGGTATTAATATGTCTGACAAATTTACAATTCATGATGGGTTAAAACAAGGAGATGCATTATCTCCATTGCTCTTTAATTTTGCCTTAGAATATGCTGTTAGGAAGGTAAACGAAACTAAAGAAGGACTAAAATTAAATGGTGTGACTCAGTTGTTAGCATATGCAGATGATGTAGACTTACTGGGGGATGATGTGAATACAATTAAGAATAATGCTAAAATATTTTTCAAAACCGCTAAAGAGATAGGTTTGGAAGTTAACAAAGAGAAAACTAAATATATGCTTACAGGCCGAAACCAAGTGTTAGGTAATAATCAAAATCTAATTATTGATAACAACTCGTTTGAAACAGTTTCCAAATTCAAATACTTAGGAGTAATATTAACAAATGAAAATTATATTAAAGAGGAAATAAAAAGTAGGCTTAATTCAGGAAATGCATGTTACTTCTCTCTTCATAAACTTTTGTCTTCTCGTTTAATATCTAAGAAACTGAAAGTTAAAATATACAAAACAGTAATTTTGCCTGTAGTATTATATGCATGTGAAACTTGGTCCCTTACATTGAAAGAGGAACATAAATTGAGAGTATTTGAAAATAAGATCCTTAGGAAAATATTTGGACCTAAAAGGGATGAGGAGACAGGTGAGTGGAGAAGGTTACATAATTTAGAACTACATAATTTGTATTCATGTCCAGATATTATTAGAATAATTAAATCAAGAAGACTTAGGTGGGCAGGCCATGTGGCACGAATGGGAGAGGAACGAGGAGTTTACAGGATTCTTGTTGGGAAACCTGATGGTAAGAGACCTGTAGGAAGGCCAAGACGAAGATGGAGGGACAACGTTGAGATGGACCTAAGGGAAATCGGTAGGGATGGAAAAGAGTATATAGAACTTGCTCAAAATAGGGAAACATGGAAGGCCTGTGTTGCTGCAGCCATGAACCTTCGGGTTTAAGAAGGCTAGAGAGTTAGTTAGTTAGTTAGTTAGTTATTAAGCATCGCTTTTTGCCACTTTGGCTGAGCGCGACGATGAGGATGAGTGATGATATGATGGAATGGAAGAAAGGACACTCATAAAGAACAGCCATGTTGAGGCCTGGGTTCGAACCCGGAACACCTAGCGTCGTAGCGCGCTGTGCTAACAACTCCGCCACAGCGCTCACACATATACACACATACCCCAAAAATAATTACTCTTTTTTTAAAATAGGGATAAATATGGGAGTTTTCTACTTGCGTCCGTCCCTCTTTTTAGTTTCAGATCGTTGGTGTGACTTTAGTGATCAGAACACGAATAGGTGAACTCGTTAAGAATGTGCTATCTCAGTGGAGCACACAGACGACAATTCCTAACGTTCCGCAAGAACGTGAGATCGAACTTTGTTGATGTAGCTCACTTAATCATTCACCTCTGCTGTTGGTGAGCTTGGAGGTAAGGTGCGAGAGGTAAAGTTAAGCACTTAACTGAATGGCAATACACAACTCTTGAGTTTAAACCCCTACAGATTGGATCAGCATGGCTATAGGACTATAGGAATAGGTAGGTATACTTGTCTCTGTATACTGGAGCTCAAGATCTGCGGTGAGTGGTTATGCTCGCGACTGTACGAAGAGTCTGACTTGCGACTCGTGTCAACGCGTCTTTTCCAATCTCCTCCAGCTTTCTCTCTCTCTCTCTCTCTCTCTCCTGACACCTCAATCGATAGCTTAGAACTGATCTCTGACCTCCCTGCTCCCAGACATTTATTTCAATCGAATTTATTCAATGAATGCAGAGTCAGGCCTGTAGCCTCTTCCTCGATTTCGCTTGTTTACATGTTTATACGGCTGATGACCAGGAAGAGTTTAAGTGCTGTCTGACACTGCATTCCTCGGGTGATTCTGAATATTTCCTGATTGGAAAGCAATGGTTGAATGACTGGGAGTTGGAGTTCGTTGTACATTATAAGTAAGAGATCCTACGGATCGTTACGAATTTAATGATCTAATTGCTCCCTTAAAAAAGTTTGAGTTGCTGTTTTAAGTCCACTTTATGCACAGTAAGGCTAATCGGGACTGGACCTACAGTTTAAAGTGGGATCCGAACCACTTGTGCCTCCACCGGGTATCGAACCCGGGACCCCTTGATTACAAGGCAAAGACGCTACCACTGCGCCATGGCCTTAAAAAAAAAAAAAAAAAAAAAAAAAAAAAAAAAAAAAAGTCATCGAACGTTGTGTTGATCAGTACCATGCCGAAGGCCATGTTGCTGACAAGCTCCCATATCGAACCCTCCATATTGTCTCGTTATCCAGAAAACGTCGAGACTGTAAGTCAATAAGGGCACGTCCTTGAACAGAATCTTAAAGACTGACTTACGCAAATATCCCTACAAAATTAAACTTCTTCAAGAATTATGTCAAACGACCTGATGGAACGACTTCACTTTGCAAACGAGTTCCTCGTGCTAGCCGAACAACCAGATTTCCACAAGAAACTTATGATGAACTGCCGCATTTGGGCAAGAGAATAGCCGGAACATGTCCATGAAGGACCTCTTCATGATGATCACGGAAAGTGTGATTTCTCGATTTCGTCACTGCAGAACATGAACGGTGTCCGTATGCCCAAACAAATAGTCTCCAATATGTACGCTTCAAATATGTATAACAGTGTCTGTTGTAAGACGTAAGGTAGTATAGTTATAAATAAAACAAATGGGTTAACTTAACTACTTTGGGGACACCCTATTTATAAACAGCAGTCTCGGTGGCCGAGCGCATTCACTGACCGACTCAACGATTTTGTCCTGGTCTGGGAGTTCCTTTTGTAAGTGTCCCTTTATCAAATTCATTTAATCATCATTCATTCTCATCTTCATAAATAAATGTTTCCCGTTTTTGGAACTCACTGCCCCTCGAAATCCGGAACACATCTTCAACATATGTCTTTAAGACACAATGAAAACATTTTTTTACTGGGCACAAATACTAGATAGCACATTAGTGCAAGTTTATACACTAGGGACAAATTGAATACAGTTAAGAGCAGAAAATCACTGAAACCCCTTATTCAACTTCATATTCCAAATTCAAGATTACTTTCATTAATATGATATGTGAGCGTATGTGTGTATGAGTGTTTTTTTATAGATTAGACTTTTATTCTTGTATGTATTTTTTCTTTGTAATTTTATATTTTTCTTTCATTGTTTTCAATATTCCCATTTTCATGTAATGGTTTAAATTGTTTTCTAATTTTCATACTAAAATATCGATGTAAACATAGTTAATTGGTAGAAAAGGCTACAAAGCCTTAACTTCAGCATGACAAACAAGACGTAATAAATAAATAAATGGGCACAAAAACGACGTTAATTAAGAAAAAGTACAAATACAAAATGAATATATGTAAACAAATATGTAAATTATAAACTACATCATTTAAATATAAATCCACGGACATTGAAGTTCTTTCTTACCTAATTACGTTAATTCTTTAATATAGATACAAAATTATTTGGCGTGTCCTCTTATCAATCCTTTCTGGAGGTGATTATAACGTACGTATGGGTATGCTGATATTCTTTTGATTATTCTAATACGTACCCAATAATAATATTATTACTTCTTGTACCTGTACGTGTTAATGTGTTGTACAGTGGGATCCATGAGTATTACCGTGCAAATTGTCCATCAACCATGGTCGTGCACTTTATTTGGCCCAATAAGAGTTTCAAGAATTAAAATAAAACTCAAAACAAGCTGTTTACAACTTCTGCACCAGCATCTATAAAACCCATCGCTTAAAAACCCGTAGGATGTAAGAGAAAAAATAATGAAAATAGTCATGGACAATTTGCATGGCAATATTCATGGATCCCACTGTACGTACTGTACTTCATGCAATAATCCAAAATCTTAACTTAAAGATGCGTCACCGCTTTGCGAGGAAGCATAACCTATTTATCTGATTGATGTTTACATTTATAAAAAAGAGTTACGTGAGCAAGATTGTTGGGGCATGTAATGAACTTAATCCAAGTGTGAGCTATACATGCCATAACATTTCCTTCTACTCACATGTTTTCTCCATAATGTACCTAAACTTTGCGAAAAAGAAAAGTGTGTAGTTTAGAATTACTTACATTTTGGTATACTATTTCATCTATCGTCGATTTCTATCCCCGAGTGAAATGTTTCGCTTTTAAGATATTGAGGTACTGGTTTGAGGCTAGTAGTATCAAAGGACAACTCCAAAATTTCATTTTTCATGTGGAGCAATAACATTTACTCTTAACTCCAAGATCTTCATCTTGTATATACATGTTGGTGCATGTATAAAAGCTGCTTGCATCTTTGTTTATTAGTTGTGCTGTGCGAGTGTTTCAAACTTGTCCGATTCGTAGCCTCGATTGTGATTTCCTTCATTCGACACAGTAATTCAATTAATACTATTTCGAAGCACCTGATTTGAGGCTAGCACGTATCAAATATTAACTGAGGGGTTTCATTACTTGTTAGGCCGTAGCACATTTCATATTGGTGCAATGGAATTATCTCGTAAATATCTACAAAAATGTGAATTAATACCGGGTTGGTGCCTCAGAAAAAACTATATATACAGTTGCGGACACTTTAGGGGTGTAGCAATTGCATTGAAAGTTAATTCAGTTGAAAGAACCCATAAGTGTACAACGTACAGTCGGAAAAAGAATTGCCTGGGCCACGGGACCTACAATCTCGTAACGTCTTAAAAGCCTGTTGTTTATGCAACCCAAATAACAAAATATTCGCTTAAGTTTGCCTGGTTTAGATGAGTTCTCGGGAAGGATGAAGCTTTGATAGCATGAGTCACATGATTCATGAGCCAGTCACAAGAAACAGCTGGGTGCTACGAGGCCTCCAGAAGAAAATGTCAAGAACTTGGTTTCTTAACAACAGCTACTCATAAGGAAATATACTGACTGATATTAGAGTCGATGTCAAGAAGGTTCACTGAAATCATGGTTTACATCGAGTTCTCACCACAGACCACGCGCTAATAAAAAAAATATGTTTAAGTCCAATTTATGCACTGGACCTACAGATTAAAGTGGGATCCGAATCAAATGTTCCTCTATCTGGTATTGAACTCGGAAGCCTTTGATTACATGGCGAAGACGTTAAAATTACGCTTTCGGAGAGGCAATAGAACGCCTTGAAAAGATACGAGCGAAAATTGCGACGTGACAAACCATATTTCGCCGTAAATTTTTACCACATTTGGCCGTAAATTTTAAGATGAGACGATATTTTGTGGTCACAGGTTCGAAGCGTGGGAGAGGCATAGATTTTTTGTCCCATCGTTCATTTCACGAGTTTATAATTCCTCCTCACCGACACAATAACCGCGAGTGGTAGAAGAAAAGCGAAGAAACATAACTGAAACATAAATAAACGGAAAAAGCGAGACAACTTTTCTCCATAATATTCTGCAGTCACTTCAGTCGCATTTACGGATGCAACCTTTAAAGAGAGCCGCGGTGTCTCCCTTGTCTTTTCCCTTCCTTTGTGGTCTCGCTTCCCTCTGTCACGATTGGTCTAATACTAATTAATGCCATGTTAATTACAACATCCAAACAACGAAACAATACACAATCAACTGCACCACGTCGTCGCCTTGTAATCAAGGGGTTCCGGGTTCGATACCCGGTGGAGGCACATAGTGGTTCGATCCCACTTTAAACTCTAGGTCCAGTCCCAATTAGCCCTACTGTGCATAAAGTGAACTTAAAACACCAAATCAATCAATGAATCAACTGCACCAAACAACATTCCAATTGTTTTCTAATCGGAAAACAATTTAGATGCTGTAAAATGAAGTAAGATGCAGTAATAAGGTGGGATTTTGGCACGGTATAGAACTAAATCGGTGCGGGTGTTCGATTTGATTGGATGTTTGTTATTTGGTGTCGCTATTGTTTCACTTTTGGTAAATCGATGAGTGATGATATGATGAAATTGATGAAGGGACACTCACCAAGAAAACCCATGCCTAAGCTGAGATTCGAACCAGGGTCCCAAGCCGTCGTAACGCGCTGTGCTAACCACTCCACCACGGAGGTCTGATACTAGTGGATATTATACCATACTTTGTGTGATCAATTGGGATCAATCAATGGAATGACCAGGCATATTATTATTAATACATATTCATATCATTACATCACGTCATATTATTTGGCACGAAGTAAAATTAGAGACAATAACTCGTGCTTTTTTTCCTTTCAACTAATTCCTTGACTTTAGGTTAATCACAACAGTAGGATAAATTATGAAACAAATGATAATGAATATGGGATTTTGCCAGTTATTACCTGACACAATCATAATTAAGCAGGCTCGTCCTTATCCTCGCCATCAGCGAACGGGAAAGAAAAGTGATGTTACGTAACAAAAATTATAAATGTAAACATGATGGAAGAGTACTTATTTCATCTCTCACGAAATCTCCTACAAAACTGGAATATATGAAATATATGTATCTTAACACACGTTTTTTATTTCTATATTTAACTAGTCGAGACCGACAACGGGAGAGAATTTTCAATCCGAGAAACCGAGAGACCGAGACACTGATAAGTCTCGTTTCTTCTTGACACCTCCCTAATCGAGTTGTTCTGTTTGTTATTGGCAATTATTATCATTATTCTTCCTCTGTAGGTAAATCATAACAACGATTTATGATCAAATAAACCAGATAAAAAGGCAACAATAAGAAAGTCATGCCTGCCCGGGACTCCATCCCAAAACCTTATTTTAAGAGATTTGAAATTCTGGAGAATGTATCCGTGTTTCGCGTGGCTTTCTCTTTCCTCTACTTCTGTTATTTTATCATACATGTATAATTAAAATGAATCTGAGAAAATATGTAGCGATTCATATTAGTGTTGGTTAGATGCTACAGATGCGAACTTCAACCTGGAATAATAACCTGTTTCATATGTGGTTGAACATGAAATTTCTTACACTGTGACTATTTCTTTTTTTTTAGTTTTTGTTTTGTGCACACACAAGATAATCTGTACTGGACCTTCCGTTTACAGTAGGATACGAATCACTACGTGCCTCCACCAGGTATCGTTGCCGGGATCCTCGATTACAAGGCGACGACGTTATCACTACGCCATCGAGGAGGCCCCGTGACAAAATGTTATTCACTCGATTCTTACCATAATGTATTTCAACATTTACATTATCGTTTTCTTTTTCTTGTTTATTTTTGTTAACTACTTTTATACTACTCTTTTTGTGTCTTCGAATTTCTTCTTGTTTCAGGAAAAAATAATATATGCAGGCTGTATAAAAATCCCTCCGTGCAAATATTGGGTTGGCCCATAAGTTCTGGCGGTTTTTTTAAGTGAAAATTTTGCGTGAAAAATAAAATGTGTTGGCAATGAGTTTTATGTTATTCGATAGAGAATTATGTGCTCTACAAAATAGTGTGTTTCGTTTTTTTATGCTGATATACTTTTTGTTCTTTTCAGGTCATTATAATGGAGTGTCAAGTCGACAAAAAAGAATATTTTCGACACCTCCTTTTTGCATTTAATCGAGGTGCCAAAGCCACAGAAGCTGCTCGAGACACTTGTGAAGTGTATGCCGAAGAAGCGATGTCTCTTAGGACGGCTCAAAGTTGGTTTAAGCGATTCAAAGACGGCAATTTCTACCTCAAAGACATGCATCGCACCGGACGCTCCGTTCAGTGCGATGAGGAGCGACTGAATCAGCTTATTCACGAAGATCCACGCGAAACGACGAGGGAATTGGCAGAGATAATGGAATGCTCGAACAGTACCATAGAGCGTCACTTTTACTCGATGGGAAAAGTTCAAAAGTTGGGCGCATGGGTTCCGCACGCTTTGAACGACAACAACAGAAATCAACGAGCCACGATCTCCGCCTGTTTGCTTGCCCGTCATCGGTCAACTCATGGACACAAGCAGCGATTCCTTTACCGAATTGTTACCGGCGAGGCATCGCTTCTTCGTCACACTTCACAAATCTCTCGAGGAGCTTCTGTGGCTTTGGCACCTCGATTAAACGCAAAAAGCAGAAGGTGTCGAAAATGCTCTTTTTTGTCGACTTGACACTCCATTATAATGACCTGAAAAGAACAAAAAGTATATCAGCATAAAAAGACTAAACACACTATTTTGTAGAGCACATAATTCTCTATCGAATAACATAAAACGCATTGCCAACACATTTTATTTCTCACGCAAAATTTTCACTTAAAAAAAAAGCCAGAACTTATGGGCCAACCCAATAGATAGAAGGCTCACAGTCGAGAACCAATTTATAAATAACATAACCATTAGAAAACTATTCGAACGTTAACTGATATAACTGCAGATGAAACAATACTTACAGGTACTAACGAAATAACTATTCTTGTATAGGCTCACAAGCAACAGGTATCTGGTGAGTCATTCACTCTTGCTAACTACGGGCGAAGGTCACTGAACTAAACGGTGGCAAGGAGGCGTCTGCTCTACCAAACTAGCAGACGATGTCACGTGTTCCTGTTATCAATGAGGAGGAACGCAGCTTTCATATCAAACTAGAGACGTATGTTTTGGTCCCGTAGAACACTTTCTCGTCGTGGCCTTGAAGTTACCTCAGGACAGTCGCTTCTGTGCAAGAAAGATATATTCCCATTGAGGGGAAGAAAAGAGCTTCGTTACCCCCCTTCGTGCCCATCGCCGAACGAGTCGAGACTTTGCGTGCCATATGTGCTATACATGTGCAATTATGTGCGCGAAAAATTTCCAATTGTGCGAGCTTAATAAGAACGCAATAAGATGTCAAAATCCGCGGAGCAGGGTAACGCTTCTCTTCGACTTTTAGATAATAAGCTCAAACTTCGTCTCCCTATGTGCTGATTTCAAGCTTCTGTTTGGGTTATTTTGTGTCGCATTTTTACCTCTTGCTGTAATCGCGACGATAAACATGATACGAATGCTATACTACATTTAAGCATCGACAGGTTTCGAACCGGGATCCTCTGGCTTTGTAGAGAGTTACGGTGATTTTTATTTTTATTTTGATTTGGTGTTTTAAGGCCACTTTATGCACAGTAAGGCTAATCGGGACTGCATCTACAGTTTAAAGTGGGACCCGAACCACTATGTGCCTCCACCGGGTATCGAACCCGGGACTCCTTGATTACAAGGCGACGCATATACTACTGAGACATCGGTAAGGCTAAGAGAGAGAGTAACGGTGACTATGCTAATGAAGAATTGAAAGTAGCAGAACGACTAATTATTCTTTAGTCAACATTGGGATCGATAATGAATATTATGAATGTCAGTTCAAATTGTAAAAAAAACCCTACATTTCTAGAGTGCGTTACAAAGTTACTCACTTTATACGACGCTTGGTGAGCGCCGGAACCACTTGAACAGGTGAACAAATTCCCGATTCTCCCTCGTCGGGATCGAACCCAGATCTCTCGCTTGGCATCAAACACCCGCCCTAACGACTGAGCTACAGCGGGACATATAGTGTAATAGCCTTTGTAATTAAGGAGAGTTATTTTAGCGTTTCGTTCTACGTACGTACGTGTATTTAAGCGAATCATTTTCTGACATATAAAGTGTATCTCTTCTCTGTTCTCGAACTTGGCTTGAGAAGAGGCGATTTTCTGACGAACAACATTCCACCTGACAAGTCACGTGACTTACCTACATTTCCTGGGCCTGTTGGCTTTTGCATGAAAGACGAGTTGCTCTTGAGACAGACAGAATCACCCGATCACCTAAAGGTGCAATGTGTGTTGCCTACCATCCTGCATTATTTACTGCCATTAAAGTCTTATGGGAAAGAACTTTTTTCCACCACTGTACGTAACAGTACAAGTGAGCAAGTTGTGCTCGCAGCTCCAATAACACATTGGAAACAAGCTTCTTACTACTAGCCTCGAACCGGGCTTCCGTCGCCCGGCAAGTTCAATATTACCTTCACTGCACGAAATGCAACATAGAATTCACTTACTGAAACGTTTTGCTTCGTTGAAAATATCACATTATTTTATATCAACATTTGTACATAAAGAATAAGGTTGCCAAATTTCCAAATCCAGCGAAACTTTCGATTTTATTAATGTACAGCGAATATGAAAATAGCCCCGTTCGGCGGGCCAGACAACTTCAAGTGGGCTTGAAGATCTTGCACGTTTAGCGTTCGGCGGGCGGAAGTTGACGTCACGTCTTACCGAGTGAAAGCGTCCGGGCATTCAGACGGCTTACAGCCATCTTGCAGCCGGAGCAAGTTAAGGAAAAGTTGACTTGTTTCGTCTGCACAAGATCTTGCAAGATGGCGGCGTCCGTGGAGATATATGCGATTTGGGATAATGTTATTGCAGGGATGGCTGTGTACATTATTTGTACTCAAGATAAATAAATGATCTTTGAAAATGTTGAAATATTGGTTTGAAGTGAGAGAAGTTCATTGTTTTATATGAACACCACGTTCACTGAATATCTCGTCTGCTTCAAAGAACGAAGAGCGTTACTTCGACACAAGAATTGAACAATACAATCTACTTTAATTAATGCTAAATATATCCATAATGAGACCTAACGTGGTAACGTTTTTTTCTCTTTAGAACAAATATTTTGATTGAACTCGGAATATTATGAAGCTGAATATGAAAATGAACTTAACATTGGTATTAATTACTTAAGTAAAATTAATCGTATGACCAAAGATTATATACCATATTTACCCCCTTTCCGAGAATAGTAGCTACTATTTAAATTATTTCCTAAATATATTTATTCTCCTTAATTTTCCCCTTTGCAGCTTGTATGTTAGTTGTTGCATTGACTAGTTTCAATCGCAGACCGCGTATGTCGGCCGGCGATTCAGCTAAGGAAGTTGGTAGTCACGTGTTTCCTCTCAGATACATCTTGCAGTTGTCTGGCTCGCCGAATGCGGCTAATACCTCAGTTGTACCAGCAATGAGAATGTTGTTTATGATTCTTTGTACTTTCAGTCTTCTATTATTAAAGAGCAGTGTTAAAAACTGGACGCTGTGTACATATGTTTAATCACAGGGTTTGAAAAGTGCACATAAAGCAGTTTGTGTTCGGATTTTATGTGCCGTGTTTGTTTCAATTCGAAACGAAGAAAGGAACCTGGAAGCTTTTGAGGTTGAAGCAAGATGACTTCGTGGGATCTTTCATCTTTTAATTACACAACAAAAAAGAATACACAGGCGCATACCTGATTTTCAGCATTTCAAAAAGCTTCAGTCCTCGCTATGTCAACCGCAATTTCCTCTGCCTTCACTTGCAAAGCGAGCTCGATCCTCAATGTGAATTGTGCTCGACTGACTTTCAGTTCTTCCGTTCAAATAATTAGTCGTCACCTTTTAGGGAAACCCTCTCGTTTGCTCTTCCAACACCATTACGGGCAGAAGTTAAAACCACGTCATCATAGCTCCATTTTCTAATTACGAGGTATTCTTGCTGCCCTCAGCAGTTCTTTTGAGTGCGCCACTTCCACTTTCGTAGTAAAATGGTTCCGGCCTCTACCCTTCTCAAGAAAGCGCCTACTCCCCGCCCCCGCCCAACTCCCATTCACAGCGTTGCCAGATCTATAGATGAAACTCTGAAAGCCTCTCTGCTTTTTATTCGAATGAGATGAAGTGTATCTGTATTGGCGTCGCGTAATTTGCATGACAATATGCAAAATAAAAATACTTGAAATAAAAGCATATTATATTCTTCTCCATGTTTCTAAGTAGATTTCAAGGATTTTAAAGTGACGTAAAATTAAAGAAATCATACAGTGTAGCCAACGTTTGAAAAACATAGTTTTGGCTCACCTTAAATACTTGTTTCCTAATTGCATTATATACTAGTGTCCAAAATTAAAGCAACAAACGGAAATTCTTTCCCGTGTGTCTATTTGACCACATAATACGATCAGGTGATAGTAATATTTATGATGTCATAGACAACTGGTTTAAGATAGAAAATAAACTAACCTTAATGTGCCAGAATTCAGGGGTGCCCATCCCCCCCAAATCATGGCATGCGTTTCCCCCAAATCATATCATTCGCGCCCTTAAACCATATTGTAATCCACACAAAATATTTAATTACGACAGCGTGTCTACCGAAAGTAACTTTTTTCTTAGCTTTACTGAACATTATAATTTATCTGCCCCTCCTTCCTAAACAGGGGTGCCATCACTCAAGACCACCCCTAAAATCGTTCATCATAATCGAGAATATCGCGCGGATCCCACTTTAAACTGTAGGTTCAGTCCCGATTAGCCTTAGAGTGCATAAAGTGGACTTAAAACACCAAATCAATCAATCGAGAATATCACTTGTCTTGTAATGCAGATTTAGTACAAAAACTTCATATTCATCTGATTAAAGCGCCAAACACACATCGCAGCAACAAATTATTGCGAGCGAAGCGAGGAAGAAAATTTTTACATCCATTTCTTTGCAGGCTTTGAAGAATATTAATTTAATGGGGTGTCAATACTTTCTTAAGATCCCGAGATATTTAGTCTTTTCCTTTTCCAGCTTATCCTTTGGCACATTGGGGGTCGAAAACGTGTGGATGCCTTTTCGCTAAATACAGTCTTCTACAAAATATAATGTTCGAACTCTCTCTCCACTACAGAAATCCGTTGACAATCTAAGATTTAACACTTTACCAAGAGCTTTCTATCTCCCACTTTAAATTTCATACTCAATCCTATACCACCAAAATTTCCATGCCAATTTTAGGCTTACTGTTAATATTGAAGAGTAGATATTGCCTCCTCCAAAAAATTAATTCTCAGTCTCCACACCAGAATTTCCGCAACAGTCTAAGACAATAGTAATACACAATTAGATACCCCCTTCAATTTAATGCTCAATCCCCCTCTAACTAAAGTACTCGCCATAATCTAAGACCTAGAGTTGGATACTGTCCCCTCCAAGGTTTAATTCAGAATCCCCCTCAGAACCCACGTGTCAATTAAAGCATAATATATAAGAGTTCGATACCCCCCCCCTTTTCGATAATGCCCTTATGGATCAAATATGGTGCATTTAAGGTGTAAAATTTTTACATATATTTTGGAAAAGATATAAATGTTACATTTTATATTATTTGAAGGGACAAAATCCCCCAAAAAATATCGATGGCACAACCTGCGCCATAAAACCCCCCTGTGGGCACCCCTGCCAGGATTTATCAACAAAAAAATCACGATAGCAACAGGTTAAACTTGGCAAATTTATCAACAAAAAAATCACATGAGGAAAGGATATCTGTTTGTTGCTTTAATTTTGGATACTAGTGTAATTACATTATATAACTATAATTACAATATAGTTATATATTGTAATTATGTCTAAATATTTTATGTAGTAGTAAATAAATTATCCTTACATGGATCTATATATCGAATACTGAAAATATGAAACTGGACATCTAATAAATGGACTGAAATGTTATTACAACACTCTCTCTGTAATCATATCGTCAGAAAGGCGTGGTAATTAACATAATTTATTTATTTAAATAGTTTATACATAAAGTTTATACCAACTAAAACTACCCATGGCTGTCTCAGTCTCCTTAAGAATCAGCTTCCACCTGTGGCGGTGATTAGGGGAACGTGGGGGGCAGTTACCACCGACTTCTTGAGGGCCTCCCTAATGGTGCAGTAGTAGCGTCGTTGCCTTGTAAGCAAGAGGTCCCCCGCTCGATACCCGGTGGAGACACATAGTGTTTCGGATCCCACTTTAAATTGTAGGTCCAGTTCCAATCTGAGCATCAAAGTGGACTTAAAACAAAAATCAAACCCCGCCTTTTTGTCCCACACTATGAACTCTAAATGCTAACATTGTCTACCAAGAGAAAGTAAAAAGTCCTTGCCATGCCTCCCCCCTCTCCCCCAGTTTTGTCATACAATCGCCGCTACTGAATTCTACCGTTCCCTGTCTTAAATTGTTCACTCATATTCCTATTCTTCTAGAACTAGATGAATATATGTTTTGCTTCCAGAACCCCTACCTCCTGTCTAAAATTTTTTGCAAAGATAAAATTTATGCCCAATTTGGCCCTTCTAAGTATGAACTTACTCCCCCCGACCCCCCGACGAAATATTGTCCTTTCCCTTTTGGGCATTGCAGTTTCAATCCATTTTTTCAACATGATTCGATCATTGCAGCCTTTGGGATTTTACATTTTTCTCTACATCTTATTTCTTTATTAATCGATTTAAGCTAAAGTTGTTCAGTTCTTCTCAGTGAGCCTTTTCGAGCCTTTTCCGGCGGTGTTCACATTTCTGCTCTGTAAGTAGTAATGACCTGTTGTATTGAAGTTGTTTTTTTATGTCTGGGTCCGGTGAAGCTCTACTAATTAGTTAACTTCTAAGCATACTTAAGTTAGCAAAGTAGGCTTTTTTCCTGCCAGTATTCTTTCTTTAGTTAATAGTTGCATTAATTTGAACTTCGCTGTTAACAAAGTTTCTTAAGTATTTAACACAGCTTACGCCCTTAAATGTTTTCCCCCTACATTTAAGTTCTGTGGCTGCATTCCAGGTGCCAGGGAATGCGAAAGGATACTTGCGAAAGGTCCGCAGTCCCTTCTTCATCTCTCAAGTACATTGTAGTGAACAATGTAACATAGGGATCTGCTCCTCAATTCACGGTGGCGATACATATGCCCAAAATGATTGTTCTTTAACTGCAATTCAAATGCCACAACCAATTTCATTTGTTATTTCCTACTCTTATATTTATTATCCGATCTGTTATTGTATTGGGTCATTTTCTATATTTTGGTTGTTCACTAATGAATTAGCATTATTATTTTTCTTTTTATGTGTGAGGGGCAATATATCATTATACGTAGTTATAAAAGATGAAAAAAACTATCTTGCAAGCATAAAAGTAACCTCGTCGCACCCCGTAACTCCTCTGGGTGAGCAGTGACCGAACCGGGATGAGGCAAGCCGGAAATCAGAGATACCGATACGCTCTCCAAGTATGTTTATTGAACAGATGGATGTAAGGGGCTGTAGACTGTCTCTCACTGATCTTGCCTAACTCGAAGACGCTCCTCCGAGTACTGGGTAGTCCTGAACTTGATACTCAAGAGCGCCCGCAGGGGGGGTGGGGGGGAGGCACTTGTCTTCCTGAGATATCTGGGAAAATGTTCATGTAATTCGAATGGTGAAATTGTAACAACATTTTACTAAAAATAACATTGTTTTCTGCTATTTACAGGCTGTCAGTTATAGCAATTAACTGCCACATCTAACAAAATAACGAGAGTTTTCACAAGACCGTTTTGCACTGAAAACAAAAATCTTCATTTCCAGACCACTGGATCATTAATATTTTCTTTGATCTTGTTACTTAGGTGTATACATACACAAATCTGGCTTCTTCTTATTAAATACGAGGGTCACTATTTATATTTTGAGCCTTGGCAACAATGATTGAAGTTAGGCGCGATTTGACGTTTGCACGGAATCGTCTGGCATTATTGACCATAACGTACTTCAAATGTTTTGTCAATAGCTTCATTTGTGTTGTTTATGTTGCCTTGGAGATTGCGCAACAACAATAAAATGGAATTAACTCGTGAACATTTTCGTGCGATGATTTTTTACGATTTTCGACGTGGATTATCAAGACAAGAGTGCATCGATCAACTTACTTCCATATTTGGCGATGAAGCCCCATCCTTTGCCACTGTGAAACGCTGGTATAACTAATTGAATCGTGGCCGCCATTCGCTCACCGACGAGATTCGCTAAGGTCGTCCAAAATCAGTTGTTGTTCAAGAAAACATTGATGCTGTGCAAAACCTAATACTGCAAGGTCGTCATGTGACATACTGTGAGATTGAGGCAACCATAGGCATTAGTTCCACCAGCATATATAAAATATTACATGATCATTTAGCTGTGAGAAAGGTATGTTCTCGTTGGATCCCACACAATTTGACAAAAACTCAAAAAGACGCTCGCGTCAGTTGGTGCAAACAAATGCTCAATAAATACAATCGTGGTGCTTCAAAATACGTATATAAGATTGTAACAGGTGACGAATCATGGATATATGCATATGAGCCGGAACGTAAACAGCAGTCGACTGTAGGGGTGTTTCAAGATGAACCCAATCCAAAAAAAGTTGTTCGCGCTCGAAGCACATCGAAACAAATGGTCGCCTGTTTTTTCGGGAAAACTGGTCATGTGGCAACTGTGCCTTTAGAGGAACGTAGAACAGTCAACTCTGAATGGTACACAACAATTTGTTTGCCAGAGGTCTTCGGTCAAATACGGAAAACAAACAAACGCCGTCGGATCATTCTTCATCAAGACAATGCCAGCTGTCACACATCTCGTCTAACAACCGACTTTATGAACAGTCAAAAAAACCGAATTGATGGGTCATCCGCCGTACAGTCCTGATTTGGCACCCAATGACTTCTTCTTGTTCCCGAATGTCAAGAATAAATTGCGTGGACAACGATTTTCGTCGGCGGAAGACGCCGTTGATGCGTTCAAAAACCATATTATGGAGGTGTCTCAAGAAGATTGGAAAAACTGCTTTGACAAATGGTTCGAACGAATGCAAAAGTGTATTGACCATAATGGAGAATACTTCGAAAAACAATAAAGCAGTTTTCAATGCCAAATTCCTGTTTTTTCATTGTTAGGCTCAAAATATAAATAGTGACCTTCGTATTGCGTCTCTTTGGTCCGTATTATTTAATGCAGAGTTAGGATAAATAATCTTGTGGATAGTCCATTACATTATGTAATGGGAACACGCTCCTTGTTCTTCAGATATGTTGTGTTACTTGTCTGCCCCTCCCCCTTACTTTACCTCCGCACTCGAGGTTCGGTGCACTTCGTATTCGGCTCAGATTTGTCTAGAGGTATCTTTCTTTGTACGACAATGCACGTGGGTTGCTACAAGTCAACATACTTATATAATTCACTACAAGAGACAACGGATAACCTTTGCGAAACCTTATTGCTATAGGGGATAAATTACCTTGTCCAGCATCTGTGAAATTATAAACGGAAATTTTGGGTATTTTCTATAAGTTAAATTAAAGTAGGAGTAAAATTTGAAGTATATACATGTCGTATCCGAACGTTCATTTATCTAATTATCGGGCCAAAACTCTAATTTTGATGTTGGAATCTCTATTGTTTGTAACTGGATGCTTTACATTTCATGAATTACATCGGGAGTACGCTTGTCGCAAGGTAGACTCGCGTTACTCCACGAAACGTCTTAACAGGCGCGAGGTCGCCTGACGTGTACATTTCTCAACCTCCACGGTGACAAGGCACTAGACTGTCCGGCGCACCGTAATTACTTCAAAATAACATCCACTACAAACTACCTTTTTACCTGTAAACTGGAAACCAAGGCACTAGCTTGCCCGGCAATCCAATCTGTTACAGCAAAAACAGCCTCTCCCTTACAAGTTTCAGTTCCAACAGCCGACCTCCCCCACTCTCATGTGGGAGTTTATATATATTTGGTTGGCGTATGTTGCCAACGGCCCTTCTTTCAAAATGTTTAATCTTGAACAGCTAAACTGCCCGCCTTTTCCTTGAACGTTCGAAACACGAAGCAAGAACAGAGAGCTACATGGTTCTTATACATGCAATATATACGAACCTAAAATGCATAATAAATTGAGATACACTTATCACATATACATATTTTTATACACTTGATTACCTAATTAATTAACATACGTATTAATAAATATTTCAATAAGCAAAAAACCACTGTTGCCCTGACACGGGGGCAGGGTAACAGTTGAGAATTTTGGCTGAACCATTATTTTAAGACTTTTTGCACTTCTACAGTGTTAAATTTACTTAAAAATTGGCCACAACTGCAAAAACCTAATCAGTTACAAAATGGGCAATCCAAACACACAATTTCGTTTCAGGAAAATAAAAATTTTCTCGCTGGTAGTAAGCTAAAAAAATGGACATGCGACGGATACATCCGACATGGAAACCCACAGCGTATGAATTTTTCATCAGTTGGTAGCAATGCCTTTCCGTTCGAACTCGGCATGTCCGCTTCCCCAATTTCAAGTTAGTTCGTAACACCGGCGGTTTATGAGCGATGCAGTTAACAGATTTCTATCTCTCTGACATACCAATTTCCTTGCATGATTTATGCTTGCGTTAGCAAAACCATTGAACAATGGGAAACTTGAGAGTTTTGCATTTAAACGTTTCGATGCAACTCCTAACGGACCTTGTTAAATCCAAGGTTGAACATCGGTAGTAACCAACCTATTCAACCAGAATTGTTTGATTTGAATGCATCTCATAAAAATATTTTTACTACGGTATGTTATTTAAAGTGAATTTTCCTTTTCTGTTACTTGTATTGTTATTTTCTGATTACAAAGACCGTTCCCTCCTATCCGATAAAGAAAACTTGGTAATTAAAATAACTTATACCCTTTAAATATGATTTTTTTTTACAGATTATGCGAATATTTACATCGATGTTCGAATTGTCCAAAACGTAAAGGAAGATGCTTCTCTTTCCACACCCGAATACTTGTATGTGTTATAATCTGCCTAATTTAAGTGAATAAAATATGTCATTACAATAAAAAACAAAGTGTACTATTTATGCCGCACACCTTTTTAAAAAAATACTATTGTAACAGCTACAGGATTCCCATATTTTACCCAATTATCAGCTTCCCATCTAAAATTTTAGTTCTAATAGTGAAAACAGTACGAATATATTCTCAGAGGGGCAGAGAATTTTCTTTCACCGGTTTGGAAGGAATTTAGAAACATTGTCAGTTAAAGAAAAGGATGATGGAGAATTTCTTGGCAACCGCTTTCGAACTTCAGTGTTGTACACATATGGAGTGCTTTTTATCTGGCGATATGCAACGGTAGGCCGTACCGGCACCTTTTTATAGGTGAGAATAAAAAAATATAACATTTTATTTTAACGAGAGAAATATGTATGTGTGTGTGACTACATGGATGCACGATCATTTATGAAGAACACGATAACAAACTTAAAGTGTAATGGAAACTTCCTTCACAGAAAAAAGCACTGCACATAATGTATAGTCTATTTAACAGAGAGAGGGACACGCACACAGAGGCGTGTATCAGTGTATCAGAATTTTCCACCTGGGGGAGGTGTGTAGGGGTAAATTTAAAGCCAAAATGACAATCAACTGAACCTTTGTGAAAAATTTTAGAGGGAGTTGAGGAAATTTAGTAGGTGGTTGGGTGTATTTAACTTTTCGTGAAATTCGCGCGGTTTCTATCTATCCAGGTACAAACACAGCGATTAGAAGTAAAAAAGAGGTATAAATAACTCTGCATTACGGCAACCACTTTGACAGGCATAAGTTATTTACAGATAATTATTACCGACTTATAACAGCTAACTAGACATGTTTCTAGAAGTCACCTTCCCGGCCAAGAGAATATTAGGCAACCAAGTTCAGCCGACTTCCACAATTTCAATATAAATCGTTTTGCAAAATGACCCCCACCTTCACCACCAACCCGGCCACCGTTTCTGCCGAGGGTACGTAACCTTCTTTGTTTGCAGCAGGCAGGGATGACAATTAACGCTAACAAGGTAAATTGGTCGATGGCAATTACAAATCTAAATTCCGGTGCGCTTGTTAGCGTGTTTGCGATGCGGGAACGGTTTTATTTGCTCGAATGCTCCCGTTCCTTTTAATTCGGAGGAAATTTTGTAAAACCACAAGACAATTCAGTTTGGGTTGAGGCCTCCCTTTTTTTTTTTACTCCCCGTGCCCGTGGACCAAGTGCAAAATACCCCTCCCTCGCACAGACACACAAATTACACGGTCCACCCTCTTGCATACGGAAAATTCCCTTAATTCCGACAGTCCGCGAGGGTAACTTTGTATAATACAAGTACAGTGGTGGATCTTCTCTTGCGGTGGTTGACTCTTTTTTTGTTTGTTGTTGTAGCCCATTAATGGGGGGGGGGGCACTAGAGAAGGTAGCTTAAATTTAAACACCATGGGAGATTGCTCTTTTAACAATTGATAACAATGACATTTTTACTGAAATGAGAACATCCTTTCTGTATAGATTTTGATGTGCTGAATTCTAAAAAGGCATAAAATTTTTATGGTAGCTCGTTTTCATGTTATAAGTACAGCGAAACATAGCTGCATATGTTGTATCTTGAATGCATTTGATGATTAGCAATTGAAGTATCTGCACAAAATCCTTGTCCAAAATTTCTCATTAGTGGGTAACATAGAAGGCTCAAATTAACTTTAATTCATATTAAATTGTGAAACATAACTAATTTAGTATGTTATGCCTTTGAAAATACATCTCATTCTTCCACTTCAGATGATCCTACATTATCAGCCAACTGCTCTCACACCAGCAGTGGCGGCGATTAGGGGGGCAGTTGCGCCCCCCATTTTTGCCATTTTTATCCCTGCAGTATGCTAAACATTAAGTACACCCAACGGCGAAAGAAACAGTAGGCGAATTGTCCACCACCATTTTCATTCGGTCTGTATTACACAATGTGATGACAATGAATTGAAATAATTACGTCAATACGCAGAGAACAATGCCTGCTTCGAACCAACCTAGTTTCATTCCTTAAAACAACACAGGATGTAGAATATAAAAGTAATGAAAATAGTGGTGGACAATTTGCCTACCATTATCTTTGCTGTTGACTGTACCAAGGGAAAGTAAACTGTCCTTGCTCCAACCCCCCATTTTTTTGCATCTCGTCCCCGTAGATTTGGAACCCAATCGCCGCCACTGGCAGCATTGACATCTTTGGACTGATACAGCAAGACTGTCTGCTTTTGCAGGTTGAAAACCTTGAAGCGTTTTTCTGCACAGAAGATAACATGACATTCTGCACAATCGATGAAGGTTTCCTGCAGACATTGAACGTCCCAGACGAATGAAGCTTTTTAATGGACTCTTCCAAGACAAATGGATTGAATTGGTGTTTTTAAGTCCACTTTATGCACAGAAAGGCTAATCCAGACTGGACCTACAGTTTCAAGTTGGATCCGAACCACTATGTGCCTCAACCGGCTATCGAACCCGGGACACTACATTCCAGTTGCATGTACAATTTGTGGTGATTTGAAAGTCATTGAGAGTCTAGTTGCTCCGCAAGGTGGGTACAATAAATTCTGTTGTTGTTTTATGTGTGACAGTACTGTGCCAACTACAAGCAAAAGGAATGGCCTCATCAACAAACTCTTGTGCCTAGTATTAAAAATGCACAAGAATGAAAACTAACCCCTTCCCCGCAGCTTAAAATGACCCTCAATTACCATTTTGTCTTTGAGAACAATTTTAATAGAGTACAAAGCTCCAAATATATAAACTAACTAACTCTCTAGCCTTCTTAAACCCGAAGGTTCATGGCTGCAGCAACACAGGCCTTCCATCTGTCCCTATCCTGAGCAAGATCTATATACTCTTTTCCATCCCTACCAATTTCCTTCAGGTCCATCTCAACATTATCCCTCCATCTTCGCCTTGGTCTTCCTACTGGTCTCTTACCATTAGGTTTCCCAACAACAATCCTGTAAACCAGGCCCGTAGCCAAGCAGGGGCCATGGGGGGGGGGGGCTCAGTTGTTTCAATTGTATAAAAAACGGGCACGGGTGCATGAACAGAAATACAAGGCTGTCGCAGAGAAGGTGAGACTAATTCCTGTATAGGAAAACAGTGAATAGAAACCTAATAGAATATTTCCTATTAGGATTCTTCCTGGGTGAGAAATTGTTCGAATTTGGAGGAAAGAGTATGAAAAGTTCACTTCACACATCAGCAACTGATACGCAGTATTATTTTATTTTAATTCAACGGCGCCCTTTGCTAAGTTATCACCTTTCGCCATGTTGTTTACATAGATTACGTAATTTACGTATATAAAAGAGAGTCTACGTGTAGAATGTAGACTATCGTTGTTTACGCGTAGGCGCACATCACTGCTCGCTCTTCTTCCGCCTGACCAGTTTCCAGGTAGAAACGGCCCGCCGAAGGAAAAAGGAAGATTTTTACCTCTACCTCCCTTGTCCCCTCGCCCCCCGCTGCAATGGTTGAAAGCCCAGGCTTTCAGGTCCCCTAGTCTATCTCCTATACGACAGATAGGGGATTGGTTTCTCATAGATTTTTTTGTAAATCCTCTAAAGAACTCAGGGTGAAATTCTCTGTATTTAAACAACATTTTACACGTTGTACAATATGTATGTATATGGGCTGTAGTTTTATTATTTATGAAATGGGAACGTGTTATGTGCAGACAATAATGTTATGCTTTTTTCTTTTTTTCTTTCAAGTATCGAATATATAATGATTAAATTACAAATATGTGCTCGGTCTCTCTCTCTCTCTCGTTTTAGTAGTGTTTTATTTAAATATACTACTCTTGGCCTCTAACAGTCATAAATACGAATGTATTTATTTGGGCAGGAGAACACGTGTTCATATTGTTGTTGGTTTGGTTTATTTTACTTTGCTTTCTGCCACATTTTGTTATCGCGTAAATGAGGATGAGTGATGATATGATGAAATTGATGAAGGGACCTCATATGAACAATCCAGGCCAGGATTCGAACCCGTGATGAGTGCTCATTCTTGTCCTATATGTTGTACTCTGCAGTGAATAATGAAATAATTTGGAATGAAAAATGTATCTCAGAACTCAAAAAGCCAAATGAATATTATTAAAGAAACTACAAAAAGTGTGTTTTGTTACCTGTTTTGTTTCTGTGCATAAAGTGTGCTTAAAACACCAAATCAACCAACCGTGAGGGTGTGGTTATCACAGCGCGCTACGATACCAGGAGTTCCGGGTTTGAACCCCGTCCTGGGCATGGGTGTTCTTTGTGTTTGTCCCTTCATTAATTTTATCGTATCATCTTCGCAATTAACCAAATGTGATTAAAAAAGCGACGCTAAGTAACAAAAATGAAATCAAATTATTGATTGATTGCTTGATTTGGTTTATTTTAATTCGCTTTTTCGCCACTTTTGGCTAATCGCGAAGATGATACGATAAAATTGATGAAGGGACACGCACAAAAAATATCCATGGCCAAGCCGAGATTCGAACCCAGGATCTCTGTCTTAGTAGTCAAATCAAATCTCTTTTTTTTATTTTCGAATGTGGGTGGGGTCTACGTGTACTTTTTTTAGTACTCATTCATCATTTTGCAATCTTTTCCTGTTATTGACATTTTTTTTTTTAGGACTACTGGGTCCTAAAGGGGGAAGGGGTGTGACCCACACCAACACCCCCCCCCCTTGAGCACTAACCCTAGTGTCGACGTTACCACACCTCACTGCGCTCCTGCCACTTTCTGAATGTCTTTGAAAAATTCGTCGTCAGGTAGCGGACTGAAGAAAACTTGCACTGCGGTGATCACTTCTTTGTTCGTCATGAAATTACGACCACGTAAAGCGGCCTTTAAAAGTGGAAATGGTCAAAAGTCGCAGGGCGCAAGGTCCGGGCTGTATGCTGGAAAATTTATATTTTTCTCGTTGCGTAATCCTGAAAAGCCCGCGCGCTATGCGGGCGTGCGTTATCGTGGTGCCTGTTGAAACATTCCATATGTTTCCGCAGTACTTTTCCCTAAACGCCAACAAAATTTTATGGCATGTCATTGTTCATCTTGAATACTCATCGCGAAAAGCAATGTTATACACAAAAACCTGGAGAGGTAAACAAAACACGTTCCACGTAAATCAACACAGCTGCTCACTAACATGGTTTCGCAACATGTGATCACTTGCTACGGAAACAGAATGAGTCATCCTACACGACGCAAACCATAGGTAGTGTTGCAAGCCAGGAAGAAATCTGTTTCACCTTCTCTGCGACAGCCTTTGTACAATGGTGCCTGTATGTCTTGCATCACAGCCAGAAATGCTAACCAGAATGTTACATAAAATGCTTGTGTGAAGAGTACTGTCTGCTTATATAAAAAGCTATAACATTTTAGGAAGTATCCTTGTAGCATTTATACTAGCAAAAATATTAAAGGAAATACAGTAAAACCTCGTTAATCCGGACTTTGCTTAATCTGGACAGTCAAGGCAAAAAAATAAAAAAACAGAATGCAAGTTTTTAAATGTGGCTAGAAGTCAACAAGATAACTTCCCAAAGAACAGGCACTGATGAAATTCTGTTTCCCACAGACTTTGTACTGTACTGTATAGTGTATTTAGGCATGCCCTTTAAATTCACCATAATAAACGTGTTTTGTTGCTATAAACGGAGTTTTAATGCACTTTCTACTGTTCTTTTAGGTTATTTAAGTTAATCCGGATTTTCATTAAACCGGTCAACTTATTCCAACCATTAGTCCGCATTAATGAGGTTTTACTGTACTTCTGACTAAAGCAGGCCTAATACTGATTATATGAAATCGATGAAGAGGACACACCAAAAAAAAAACAAAAAAAACACATGTCCAGACCAAGGTTTCAACATGGCATTGCTCATGACAGAAGTCTATTAACTCAACGCACTTGGCTATCAGGACAGTGAAAAAAATTAATCAACTTTTGATGGTCGATTGATTTATTTGGTTTACTTTAGTTTTCTCTTCTGCCACTTTTGGCTAATCACGAAGATAGGGATGAGTGATGATATGGCTGGGATTCAAACCCGGGGCCCCTGAATTCGTAGTATTCTGTGATAATCATTACACCATGGAGGTCAGCAACTTTTGTTTGTAAATCTCATTAATATTAACGGTACTTTAACAAATATACATTTTATACGAATATGTACAGGGAGGTCACAAGGTGGGCGTACCCACCCTGTATTTTCGACACTACGATGGTTATGGTTGAATACTTGATATGAACACATACCTGATGGCTTAAGTGTCCGAAACATCGGTATGGAGACAAGTCTTTTTCGTAGCACGGCTGAACTCTGCACCATATTGTGGCACACTTCGCGATGCAAGTATGAATAAGACCTTTTTCCGGGCGGTGTCGAAAATAAAGGGGGGGGGGGGGTTATGCCCATGAAAAACTGACCATGAAATAATTACACCATATAATTGGCTGAATATGTTTATTCCATTCTGTAATCATACAGAACATATATAGTACAATTCTATCATAGAACGAGATCACATTTCTGAATTAAAAATAAAGATCAAAGAACGACATGCTATCTCATAAAGGTTTTCAAATATGATTAAAAGACAACATGCACTAATTAATGCAGGCAGTGTCATTTCAACAACGTGAATAGTATAACTATTCTACTGGAACAAGAAAAAATATAGTCAAAATATTGCAATTATATTTCTTTCTCCTATTTCTATGATTCGTTATACTGATCTATGAATGGAGCAACTGGCAGGTATTATTGAGCATGTTGCTCGTTTATTTTCATTCAATAAAAATAGGTATCTGAACACACAAATAAGCCATTAACTTTGGACATGCACTATGTTCATATATGCTATCACTTGGTCATGATGTGTTTGGGATTTTTCTATTAACTATAAAACACCACTACTAGCAAAAATGTCTAACACAAGCTAGAAGTTTTAATCAATTTAAAACATTATTTCTACGCATCAATACATCTTTATGGCTAATATTTTCAAAATTTTGTATAAGACAGTGACATGCACAGGTATTTGTAAGGGAGAAACATAAAACTATAATTGGTGGAGGAGGTAAAACTTGTTTTTTCAGTACCCATTGTTTTATTTCACTGTATTTTCAGACTTTTTGGTTTACAAGTATAGTTGAAAAACTAGAAATACAAGATCTACAATGGTCAAAACTCTGAAATAAAAAAAAAATACAATTCTTGTACTATCAACAACCATGGCAAATATACTGTGTGCGCCAAAAGTAGCCTTACACTGAGTAGGTATGCACTGTACAGTACATTTATATGTTCAATACTGTTTATGCACATTTATTTAACACTTCACTTACCTTTGTAACACAGTTTAATATCCTAAGAATACTGGTTTGGAATTATTTTGACAAATTAGATCAGGAACGTGCAACGAGTAGTGAAACAACTCTAAGGCTACTTTTGGCCCACTCACTCTGTATATGAGTAGCATGCATTGAGGAAATGAGGAGAATTTCCATTTGCATAACATTTTCCAAGTTTCTCATAGAATGTTTTATGCATTTTTTGTTTCCTATGTGTACTATGAAAGGAATAAATGTGTTTCAAAAATCCGAAGCCACGTTTCTGCTTCACGTACAATGATTTTGTACTCCTTTTTCAATGGCATAAGTTCTACACAGAAGAGAGATCCATTTCTCTGTTCATTTGCCCATATGCCAACCCCCTCATGGACTTGTGTTGTTTTTCCATGCTTCACTCAGCAGATTTACGCAGAGCGAAGGCAGCCAAAAAGTGCAGAGGAAATTGATTTACTCCTTCTTGACTGTGGGTGCATTATTTATTTAATTATTTTTTATCAGTATTATGGATCAAATTTCCCTCTCTCCATATGCATAGAGCAGCTTAGTGCTGATTAAGCATGAATTGTTAAAACACACTACGTCATAATTTATGCAGATATTAAAATGTTCACTAACTTTTCATGGCTGTTTTTAGGGCTATATTGCATACTATAAATCCCTGAAGGTTATGCATTAGCATCATAGGAGCACAGTGCTACTTTTTTTAGTTTTTGGTTGTGTTAAGTACATAACTGAAAAAAAGATGCATATGAAACAAATCAAAAAAAAACATTGGGAATGTTAAGGGTACCAAACTTGATTCATTGGTACATTATAAGCTCATAAGCAACTTTTTAAAATGATTTTATCTAACCACTTGTTCTGTATACTACATGGTCCGCATGCAAAATATTTTTGATTTACATGCAATTTCTATATCACACACACTAAGATATTCTCCTACAGTTTGCTAATTAAAAATATGGAATTTTGTATTTCTTCTATTTTTCTAACTATCTATCACACTTTTGATATATATGTGAGGATAAATATCCATACGCCATCAATTTTATCCAAACAGACAGTTATCTTATTAATGTCATTGCTTGACATCAGATGTCTCTGATCTATTCTAAATGTAGGCAGAACAATGAACAATAAAAGTATTTACGTATTTTTAATTCTACACTGGAACTAAACAATATTTCCATTTCACAGTGTACACATGTAGTACAAGGAAGAAAAACATACACAAGCAGAAGGAAAGAGTAAAAAAAAATACTATCACATCTCGATTGACGGTTGGAAAGTCCATTTGATGTTCAAATAACTTTATGTACAGCAATCATATTTCTTCTGTGCTAGAGAATATTTTACTACACAGAGCACACTTTTACTTTCACATACACTGGGAAAAAGTAGTTTGCTAAAACAATGTAAAGCCTATAACCTCACTGATTTCAGAGTACAATACATATTTAATCCACAACCATAATATCCCTTTACTTATGTACACAATAAATAAAGTATTCCAGGCTTCCCATCATTAAACATACATATAATTACATTTATGATTGGTATTTAGCCGATACAATGAACCATGATGGACGTATAATATCCACAGACTGGACTATAATTACAACAGGACCCGAAAGGACGTTGATAATGGAAGGAAACTTCTAGAATAACAATTGTCAAACAATTATTTACCATTTCTTTACACTACCTGGAATGCAACCAGCAAAGTACATTTTCTAAAAATTGCATGAAATATATACTTGGAAGACACCATATAAAATGTTGCATTGTAAGTAGCTGTAATATATTCTAATAAAAAAAGAACAATATAACAAATTTTACATGACACATATTTGAAAATTCATATAGAATACAGTCAAATTTAATGACAATTTACTATACATAACTTACATAAATATTTTAAATCAGCCTGTGTGACTATGTATGTGCCATGACCAGAAGCGTGCGGTAAGGAAAGGCAGGGCAAGCGCCGCTTACGTTGTTTTTTAAAACACTTTTGATATCTTAAGTTCGTGTTTTTCAATGCCTTTATACACATTAGAATGGAATTTATTTACTTTAAGATATTTACATTGCAGAATTTTCATTTCCTCTATTTTCTGTTCTTTTGGCTTGAAACATAAACCGGCTACACCCTTGACGACGCTGGGAGATGTGGCACAACTGACCACGTTAGAAGAAGAGGACTGCTTGCCTTTCTCCCTGCTTTTTGAGTGACTTATGCAGTTCTTGCATGGACACTGTCCATCCCCGTTTATGAAGAAAAAGGCCGAGGGCAAGCAACACCAAGACCGCATCTGTCTTTGACAAGGGTGTTGGAAAGAATTTGTCCACACTGGCCACAAGTGTTGCTAACTTCCAGAATTTTCTGTGCATCCATAGCACCACCTAACGCAGTACGATTTTCATGTTTGAAACTCTATAGTAATGAACAAATTACATTATGAAGTTAGCCAGTCTTATGCTATTTATAAGAAATAAGTAAGAAACCAAAACCAGTCCGTTTATTTAAGATCAAAACTTTATGCTAATAGAATGTTTATTATTTTTAGGGTTAAAAAAGAAAGTAATTTAATTTACAGTTGCCCTCAAATATCAAGTAAATCATTATTTTCTTCATGGTTGAAATTCACAAGTGTATATCAAGAGGTTATTTTTCTTCTTTATAAACCATGCAGCGAAAATTTGTTTTTACGCTATGTATGCACTTCACATACTCAAGCCCAATACTTCACCATTATGCACATTATTGTAAGTAGGGATGTGTGTAGGCCTATATTATATTTGAAATTGTTATAATTAACCGAAACGAAAAATTAACCCATCTCTTGCCTATCACGAAAGGTCACGGCATGCTCCTGGCCATGACAGAATAACTCGGGACATTTGAACTTACGAATAGTTCAAAGTTATTGAATTAAAAACAGTACACAAATATTACAGTGGAGTGTAGACTTTATATTTTTCCTTGTTGGGTTATGGAAGTGATAAGAAATATACAGACCGATCCCCTTTCCTACACTAATTAGAAAGCATGATTTGAAGAAAAAATATATGGGAAAAAGACATTTTCACTTGTACAATCTTACTTTTTTCCTGTCTTTAAGAAGTATGAAACAAAATTTGAAACTTCAAATATGCACAGGACATTAAACTGTACAATAAAAGCTTCATAGTATCTATCAGAAGAAGTTTTGACATATGTTTTCAACACCACATTAACAACTGTCATTCATATAGTTTCATATCTTATATAAATAAAATTTTCACATATCTTAAATAAATAAATTTATGAAATTTAATTTTCAATATACAACGAAGTATTATTTTCAAAATATATATGTATTAAGTTCATTTAAATTACATTAAATTAAGAATAGTATATTATTTATAAAATAAAGAAGCTTTTACTTACATATACTCGTATATATATATATATATATATATATATATATATATACTGTTACATGAATTGCACAAAAAATTAATGCTTTACCATATATATTTTAATGAGGTCCGGTATATATATAAATAATGCAACAAACAAGATCAAAACACTTGTCCCAAAAGATATTCACATGCTAACAGCTACTTTGAATATTTACTTCTATATTGAACAAAATACAGCCAATTGTCACACATTTAATACAGATGGAGCCAATTAAGAAAATAGCATAAAATAATATTGTTTCTGGCATTTGTACTGAATTATTTGGCATCTCAAGTTTTCTTATTTCATTGAAAGACACAACTGTCAAAACATTGAGAGAATGAAAAGTTTTAGCTATTACAAATATAAATATTAATACTGTTATGTATTACAAAATGCCAGTGGCAACCCTTCTTATTGCACTGATCTTCTGCTGCTATTTGTAAAGCATATATATATAAAAAAAAAAAAAAACATCAGATTTACCTTCCAAGTGTCACATAATTACTGTATTATGCTATTTTCAAAATATTGCTTCTTCTTATCTCTACAATCCTAAAATAAACATTTGCGCCTAGTAATGGTCAATGCCTGATACTGAATTCTAGGCTGAATTCACAATATTTCTTTAAAGAGCATAAGTCAACAACACTTGATAATGAAGAGGTTTTCTTGGGATATCAATCAGGTGATTTCTGTAGGCTTCTGAGGTTTCAAGAGCTAAAATCACTCTCATCTTCAGGGATTGAAGTGAAGTCAATCCCTGAGATGAGAATGACGTTCGCCCTCGAAAGCTCAGAAGCCTATCGGGAAACGGCTTGGTTGATATCCTAAGGAAACCTCTTTATCATTCACCGCCAGGAAAGCTTCAAGAATTATTTCAATATTTGATAATGTATTGTGAATGAAATTAAATCAATCTTGAATAAAATTATGTACAAAATATTACTGATTAAAATAATGATTTCAGATTTAGCATCCACAATACTTTCCATTACACACATACTTACATGCTTCTGGCAAGTCAAATGGCTTATAGAGGGTCAGCGCACAAAGCCCTATTGCCACCATTATCTGTCTTTCTAGAATAGAGTCAGAGTAGAGTTTGTTGCTTTTTACTTTCACGTAGCTTCTCAATCATCCACAATGAAATTTATGAGCTCCCATCAGGAATGGAATCAAAGACTACTTGTACCAGAGGAGAGGGTCCTAAGTAGGTACGGACAAATCTGGATAACATTTTAAGCAGATATTGGATAATTTTTGATTCCAATATTTATATATCCAAATTACCCAGATATTTGGAGTATCCTAAATGTCCCGATATCCAATATTCAAATTATCTGAACATCCTGATATTTGAATTAACCAAAATTCCCAGATATCCAAATGTGTGTATTATCCATATAGTTTTATCGTTTATCCGTTTATGGGCTATCCTCATATTCTTTTGTCATTTTTGTATTTCAAAGTATGTATTTTCCACAAATCCTTCATCAATTTTTTTCTATCCAGATATTTTGAGTATCTGGATATCCAGATGATCCATTGCATCAGAAATTGATATCGGATAACTTGAAATCCACATATCCGTTATCCAGATTTTGTGGCCATCCCTAGTACTAAATGGTATCAAGCTATGTGGTAAACTCCATAAATATCTATGCATCTTTAAATAAAATAACAATGTTTATCCACTTCCTCTTTTCACTAAAAATGCTGAAATGTTATTTCATCAAAACAAACACCCGAAAATAATATATGAAGCACAAATTTACAGCTTACAAATAATACTTCACATATTTACGTTATAAATTAAATCTTAATTGACATCTTACACAAAATTCTTCCCACTGAAAGTTCTTAAACCCGTGGGGTGGAATGCAAGACATTAAAATGTAGTTATGATTACATTATCTCAAGACACAATTTTAAATAAAATCAAACAGCAATTATAAATGGTATCTATAATCTGTTTAGGTTCAACATTATCAGTCAGAGATTATCACTTGTATAATCAACATTACTATTCAGTTATTTTCCAAAGTTTTGGGTATCGCGAGATTCATACAAAATACAGAATTTTATTAACTTTTAATCATAATTTTGCTTTTATGATAGAAATCAAAGGAACTTATTATTAGGCCATTGAGCATTAGATTTCGTCTTTGCTATCTTGCAACAAAAAAGCTGGCAGTGATCAAGACAGCTTGCAAATTGGAACTGGCTAGCATTGTTACATATTTTCCTGAAATTTTTCTTTTGAGGATTTTAATCCCTATAGTTAGAAGCAGTGAATGAAGACAGAAATACGTAAATCTGATTGATTGATTGATTTGCTTTATTTTACTTCGCTTTTATGCCACTTTTTTGGCTAATTGCAAAGAAGGGGATGAGCGATGATATGATGAATGGACACTCACAAACATCCATGCCCAGGCCGGGATTCAAACCCGAGACCCCTGGCATCGTAGTGGAATGTATACGTAAATCTGAATTAATTACTGATTACACTGAGGGCACAGAAAGAAAAATGAACAATTTTGTATGTTAGCTTTACCTACAGATATTCTGAAAGTAATATTCATAATAAAGTGTGTAATGCCCTTTTAATGATTTTTTTTTAAATGCCTAATTTCCAGGACTTTAACGAAGTTTAATATTCTCGATCCATATTTGCAATTCATGCACGTCCCATAAACTAAGATTATTTCAATTATTCATAACTCTGTCATGTTATATTTAGGATTGTCAAATATATGTGGGTTGGAAATTTAATAGTGACAGTGGATGTCGTAGTATACCTGTAGTAGCGCTTGCTCTGTTGATGGTTTGAATGGAGCGGTCTATTTCCTGAAGAATCTCTGGATCAGTTCGGAAGCTTCATCTTTGGGATCAAATCAAAGTCGCAGGGGCTGTCAGCCCCATCGAGCTAAGAAATCAGCCACAGGATGCACTACGTGAGCCCGAGCATTGTCCTACAAAATGATGGGAGGATTCTTTCCCAATGTAGGTTGCAGGTTATTTTCGAAAAATGAACAGAAATACTGCACATTGACGGTCTGTTCTGGAGGTACGTTGAGAATCACCAGAACTTCCACATTAGTGGGGTTCTGACTACACAACTTTAGACCGCTAACTCCAACGATACTATATTAATCTCCTCGCTGCGCATGCACCTAGTGTTGGGAGGAAGATTCAATTTACTGGTGCGTAGCTTAGGTACCAAACTAACATGTGGTATAAGTAAGAAGCACTAGTTCCTTTTCATGGCGTATATACACAGCAGTGTTGTCACTATTAAACTTCCAACCCATGTATATATTAACACTCTACTTACACACTAATGAGATTGCATTTCTGTTCAACAAAATAATTATTATTATGTAAAATATATAATAGTTTTAAAACACATGACACTGGAATATTTACAGCTTAATTCCACCAATACTCTGGAATGATGTAACTGATTAGTGTCACACCTCTACTGTAACAGACACAAATGTAATAGGATAAATAACTGCTTCTTACAATTTTGCCTAATTTGAATATGATAAAACATGCAAGCCCTGTTTTGGATGACCAGTATATTAGTATCAAGATGCATTTGAGGTCATTAACAACTAAACAACACTACAGAAATTAAATGCAGAATATATTTTCTACTTTGGTGTTATCCTGAATGTTTTTTTTTATTATTATTTTTTATGATGAGCTGGATATATTTTAAAGTTCTACAACTTGGCAGTATTATTTGGCTATAACATCACAGAAAATATTTGGAAATTCTTCCAAAACAAGTGAGCAATGAGTATAAATTATTTTTTGTTTATACTCCACGCATGAAACTAAGAGAAATGAGAATCCTATCCTTATCATATCTTCAATGTAAAATTTAAAGTACTCTAAATATCATAAATAGGATCCTTGGGTCAGACATAATGAACAAGATTGAGACTTAAAGACCTAATTTTATATGTAGTAATGTTTAGGCCTGGTATCTTTTTTCAATGCATTTCTTTCACCAATTTCCATGTATTCATTCACCCCCTCTATGCATACATAGAAACATGCATATTTCTAGGGTTGAACCAATACCACTCTGGCCGGTCGATACTTCATTGACATTTTTGATCTACATGACATTCTCGCAATCAAATTATCCTGGAATTTACGCAAAATTCAATGCTACAATAATTTTGCACCAATGTTATGTGAAAAATGGTATTTTGTGATTACATAAAACACAATTTTCGGATGTAATTTTTTAACATCTTAAAGCAAAATTCTGGTAAACTGATGCTTATAATTGGAGTAGAATTTTTACACACTAATGTTGATCAATATTTTGAATAATTTTTAATTGCTATAATTTTCAAGTATCGGTATGAGTATCGGTTTAGCCCTAGTTTCTGGTATGAAGTTTACTTTATGCACAGAAAGACTAATAACGACTGGAACTACAGTTTAAAGTGGAATCCGTACCACTATGTGCCTCCACCGGGTATCAAACCTGGGACTCTTTGATTACAAGGTGACGACATCACCACTATATCATTGGGGAGGTCCACATTGGTATCAGCTCAGACTTACAAAATATCTATCTGACCACAGCATACATACATAATATTCCCCAATTTCTACAATGTACTGAACAACAAACAGTAATCAATTGTATTAAGAATGACGATGCTATTTAACAAAATCCACTTGTAAACATACCTTACCTCAAAGTATCAACTGCTTTAACAATAAGATTTCATTATACGCTAGATTAAAAAATAAATTAAAACAGACATCTGAGGATCACCATTAGCCTTCCTATTAGTTATCTCTGTCACGGCATCCCAGTGGCAGCATTTGGTGAGAGAGATCAGTGCCTCGCATAGTACATAGCAGGATTGCAATCCTGCCCCCCGTGCGCCCCCTTGTCATGACAGACTATGTGAACCATTTTGAGGTTAGTTCTGGTGAACATCAAGCTGTAGAAGTACTTCCAGTTGATATTGCGATCATCTGCGTCAGTGGCTGCTTGAACCATGGCTGGTATAATGCTGCGAGTTCTTTCAATTCTAAAAAATAAATGAACAATGTATCTAATTTGCATCAATAAAAAATGCAGTTTGAATATCTTTATATTTAACTAATGAAAACAACCGAATCCTTGATGCAACACTGCTGCATACTAACACTGTTAACTCAATAAATAAATAAATAAACTTGTATAGGAGCAATTGCATAATTATTTCCCTCATAGTTTACGGTTCTTACATGTACGTACATAAATACAATTTTCAATTTAAAGGAGAAGACACGTTCTGTTCATCAGACATTTATTCTTGTTCAATTAATGTTACAGTTGTAACAAGGGAACAGATTTATATGTAAATACATATTTATATACGAGGCTGAAATCGGTTATATTTTGTATTATCATTACACATTATCATTTCCATATTTTTCCAGATGCAAAATCTAAAAAAGTGGTTATGCAAACCTTTAAGAAGAACATATTTTTCCATATATGTATTAGGTTTTGACTCATATTTAACATATTTTAGTTATTTTCACAAATTATTTCCACACTTCAGAACATTTCTCAACATATACTCCATATTTCAAAGAGTTGAGTGAATTTCTTACGAATAACTGACAAATTTGAAATACACTTCCGATATTGAATGTAGTTTTAGTTAATGTAAATCCATTTTTAAGAGACAGCAGAAGGAAATTCACGTTCGAATACTTACAACGAAATTTTGTTATTCATTGTTTTGGAAACAGAAAATGGAAAACACATTTTGTGTTGTTTTACAATTAATGTCAATGTTGGCATACTGTAGCTTGTGTAGTCCTATATTATTAAAAAAGTCCATATTTAACTCCATATTTTGGTGAAAATAACTAAATATGTATGTACATATGTTTTAATGTTTTAGTTGTGCATAGGACTTTTAGTGTGAAGCTTTTATAGTGATAGTTTTAACAAATGATAGAGAGCATGGGGGTAACAACGGTTTTCCAAATTTTACCTTTACCAAATTTGTACCGTTTCCTTTTTCCTGACGAATGACACGATTTGACAAACTTATGGTATATTTCGGATAGCCGAGAATAGAACCTGAAGAAGGAAATTGTCTTTTCCGAAACGTTGTTGCACAAAATAGATACTCATTTCACATAAGTAACAAAGTTTTGTATTTTTAATTTATTGAAAATGTGAATTAATATATATAAAGTGAGTAAGTCGCACATATCGTGAATTTTGAACTGGTTATAACAATGTCAATTTAATAAAAGTAAAAAGAAGCACTTATACAACGAATCCTGTCAATAACATGACATTGCTACACTGTTATAACTGTAACATTAATCTAACAACAATAAATGACTGATTAAAGGAGCGTGTGTTCTCCCAAAACATTACATTGAAAATTCCGTTTATGTACACGTAAGAACTGTAAACTATAGGAAATAATTCTACAATGCAAGCAATACATACATACAAGAAAAAACAATTTTATTCACAGGGAAACGAGATACACAGTGTATGTGATTTCTACCCCTCAAGAGCTTACTCCATATTGAGTTACTTAGCATAGGACTGGATCTTGCAGATATAGCACTGTGAATGTGTATTATACAGGTTCTTTTATGCAATCAAAGATGATACAATAACGACACTAAAAACATGCACTACACAGGCTGATAAGAAAATGAGTTCTTCTCACTACTAATACGATTAAGCCTTGTTCTCATGATACAAAAGAAGCAGTAAATATGCTGACCCAAGGCAGTCTATATTTCAGTAAAAAAACACAACCTGTGGCATTTCAACCATATATCACGGTCCTCCTCAGACTCGGAATAATATTATTTTGGTTCTGAAACCCTGATATAGGGTTGAAACGTCATGTGTTAAGTGTTTTTTACTACCCTGTAGCTAGAAATTGTGAATGGAAGAACAAAAATAGTTTTGTAAACTGGAACTGAGTGGTTGTGTCAGCATTGTGAGTGAGCTGTATGTTGCATCCCTGAAAATCAATTATTACCGTAATTACTCATGTATAATGCACACTTTTTTCCAAAATTTTTGCACCCTAAAACTGTGGTCCTTATTATGCACAGAATATTTTTTTCATTTTTAAGGAACCCTATCATGTTATATATCATTGTAAAGCTTGAATTCTGTAGTTTCTGAATATGGCAACAGTATTCCATTCAAGATGGTAACACTAATGTGCAATGCAGTTGAAATAAGCTCATCACAAAATGAAGGAACGTGGTACTTTGGATGAAAAAAAAATAAGGAGAAAGAAAATAATAATTAAAATGTATTACTGGCCAAATAATATTACATATATTGAGTATGTAAATGCCTTAATGAAAGAAATCTTGTTCTGCTAACTGCTAGTTTGAGGGTCCTGAATGGGCCCCTTATAAATGTTACATCAGTCAAAGAAAAAGTATATATTATGAAGGTTTTTTTTTTTTAGAAAAAGTAAAGAGAAAATGAGCAAAACCACGTATAAAATTTTAAAGGCCATTTTCAATGATATTTCACTTTGTTATATAATGTTCTGCGACACAAGAAAAGCAGGCAGAATTCGAGCATGCACCTCCCATCACATGGGATGTGTATCAGCGGTATTTGTTGGGCAAAAAATAACAGAAAATAACTTCCTGAGTACTGCAAATCCATAATGTAATTCTCCCTTTCTACTATTACAGAATAAATAAGGTGGTTAGAGTGAAAGCTTTGGGATGCTAAACACAGTGGAGGGAGAGGGGGACGTGGCTTGGGTTGGGTTGGTGACTTACTGTTTACACAAGAGGATTTTCTCCTCTGGGTCCACATAGCAACAGGTGACTCATTGAATAGGTATGATGTCACCAGCTCTTGATTGGCATAGCAACAGCTTTACGACCTACTCTACAACTAAGAAAGCCATTTCGTGAACCTAGATTATACTGCACATTATACAAGAGAGAATTTTTTTTCACTTTTCCCCATCAAAAACCAGGGTGAGCATTATACACGTGTAAATATGGCATTTCTTGAATGACCTTGTAATTGACTCATTCCAGTTTCCCTTTAACAAGGTAACATATAAAATGTGAAGTAAATAAATTTCGTTAGTATATTCATGGGGAAAAAAAAACTACCAATCATTTTTGACTGGTTTAATTAAGTGTTCATTAGGTTAATTGTGATGAGGAGAGAGAGAGGACAATATTGAGGAAGTACTAACCTAACAGTGAGCTGTATTTTGTAATGTATTTTCATTTAGCATCACATTTATGCCACTTGTGGCTGCGGTGGCTCAGTCGGTAATGAATCTGACTACCATGCTCAAGGTCCCGGGTTTGATTCTGGCCGGTTCAAATCCGGGAACACCTCCTACACGCCTTCATGGCATGGTGCTAAGCACAGGGGAGCACTTTACCTTTTTTTTTTTTTGTTTATGCCACTTTTGGCTAATCGTGACCATGACGATGATTGATGATAAGATGAAGCTGATGAAGGGACACTCACAAGAACACCGATGCCTAAGCCAGGAACTTCTGTGGTAGGGTTGAAAGTCAACCACTTAACGTGTTCAGCCATGGAGGTGGCCAACAGTCAGATGTAAGTACACTTTGCCCTTATAAATGCAACCATGACCAGGAACACAGTTTAAAGTGGAGTCTGAACCGCATCACTGTGTCCCCACCCAGAATTGTACCCAGGTCCCCTTAATTAAAAGGCTCACCATCCCAGCATTGTTCTATGGAAAATAGTAGATGGAGATATTCATTCAGCATTACCCTCTGCGGGATTTAAACTTCTACACATTCTTTAACTTTTAGCAGACGGAGCTTCGCACATGTGTATACCCTCTCCCGGTGTATGCTTTTCAAATTTCCTGCAATGTAAAAAAAAAAAAAAAAAAAAGTGTAGCTCAACAACTGTTGTGGAGAGATGAAATCTCTTCATTTATTTTTTTGACAGGGCTTTTAGCGAAGGTGAAATTTATATATTGTACCTCCCAATAATAAAAGTTATGGGAAAAAGAACATTTCTTTTCCTTTTAAAATTGGTATTCGGGCATGCTCCTGTGACTGCAATAATAGACCAAAGTGGATGCAAAAATGTAGTATGTAGCAGTGGTACATTCCTACAACTATGCAAAGTTTTGTTGAAAATAGGCTGATTCTTCCAGGGAAAAACATATAAAAATGAATAACTGCGAGAGTTAAGACAGCTTATGGGACAAAAAATTCTGCAATTTCACTTGTAGCATCGACCCTATGGATGCTGGATGTACCAAATTTACAGGGAAGCATTAAACAAAGACCACTATTTGAGGACATGTAATGCCCGGCCCCAATTAAAAAAAACACGGAAATTACGCACCATTTTCGATAGGCATAATTTTTTTAGAATTTTCTAAATTTGGACCTTTGCTCCTTAATCCCTAATTGTCGCACATCATGAAAATGTCCTATTGTTCTCATTATGACACGCAAAAGTTAAATATGTCAGCAAAAAGTGATGGTTGAATAGTTATGGTCCATTTTATAAGATCTATCCAACATAACATAAGACATTTTGAATTTGCGCTTATAAACAAAAGTAACAATTGATATATTCATTAAATCAGGTGCACAGAGGAGATGTATACTATGTAGAATTTTCAGCAAAAAATGCAGGCTTGACCAGCACTACAACCTGGGTCTCTGGCATACCGTGCCATTCCTCTACCACTGAGCTACCGAGCCTGTCTGGCTTTGCCTGATTTTTCGCTGCAGCTGGTTTACCTGTGTGGAATTGTCGCTGCTAGTGCTACCGCAAAGGGATCTGTTGCCTTTGAAACACTGCAGATGTCGAAGTTGCCTGGTTCTTTCCAGCGTACAGATGTTAATTCATTAAGTTATAGCTCTTTCCAGTCTTACGACTGGCACCATATAAGCTGACAAGGGAAGTGGGGAGCAACCAATCCAGCGCGATAAGAAACGCAGCAGCCAGTAGAAAGAGGTTCATGTAGTACTCTTTTCCGCCATGTCATGTCTCTCTGCATCACTGCTGTTGTCTGCCAGAACTAGGATCGGCGGCCGCAAGAGTAGAAAAGACCTTTAGCAAGAGCAGCAGATTCCACACAGGTAAAAACAACGGCAGTGAAAGATAATGCGAAGCCAGGCTGGCTTGGTAGCTCAGTGGTAGAGCAATGGCACAGTAAGCCAGAGACCTGGGTTTGAGTGCTGGTCGAGCCTGCATTTTCTGCTGAAAATTCTATGTAATGGATACATTGATTTGCAATTCGAGTACGTCACACCTTCATATGTATACAAACGAACAAAAAAGACACAACTGAAATATCATGTATAGTTTTCAAGAAAAGTTAGAGAAAAGGTCTTACCTGTGGTCAAGATTCCACGTAGAGAATACCACCCTTGCCTCCTTGTTGTCATATGGGTTGATCTCATGCTTCCTGCCATTGATCTGGTAGCTGCACCTGGCATGGTCCCATCTACCCTCGCACAAAAACGTGCCCTCCTTGTTGCATATCCTGCTTCCTTCCATGGAGATGTGCCGATCAAAATAATCTCCAAAATATTTGACCTCTTTCAGCTGGGTCTGGAAACTCTCTATGACGGTTTCTAGTTTCTTCCTTGAGGAACTATTCACACTATATCGCTTCAAGTCTTCTCTGGTTTTGTTCAGATAACCTCTGATCCTATCCTGTGCTCTTCGCGATAGAAACTGTTCCTTCGTGCTTGCACTAGTGTCCAAACCTGTCAAAATTTGATACACAAGTGCATAAATAAATGTGAAATTTGAGATTGTAACACTTCAAGAAATACATTTTTCATATATTTTTTGTTTGAAAGTAATCCTTATATAAGTGTTAGTTCAGGCTTGTATAGGATCTTATATTGAGGAAAGAAAATAAGTTACCAAAATATATATGTACATACAAATAGAAGAAAACCGTAAGCATCACACAAAATGAAAATGTTTACATTTTATGGCCTGGTCGCATCATTTAATTTTTGTCATTTAGAGTGGCTTTCCTGCCACTTTTAGCTAATCGTGAAGATGAGTGACGATATGATGAAAGTGATGAAGGAATGTTCACAAAGAACACCCATACCCAGGCTGGGATTCGAACCCAAGAACCCTGGCATCATAGAATGGGGTGCTAACCACTCTGCCACAGAGGTCAGCACCTATGTTCACTAGAGGAAATATGATGTTGTACTGCAGTATAACCAGACAGTAGTTGACTTTTACCTGGGCAAAACCTCAACCCTGCCCCCCCACCCCTCAGAATCAACAATCAACACTCATCCACCCCAAAACTCAGATTTCACCATTACCACCCACACCAAACACCACAATGCTAACTTTAATGACAGTTTCCAAGTGGTCAGCATCCACCAACCACCCCTCAACCAACACATCATTTCAGAAAAGCAGGGAAAGATCCTACATATCAGTTATGTTCACTGCCATAATCCCTAGACTCAACCTACTTGCTTCTACACCTCCTATCCCAGCCACATATTTTCAAACTTTTCCATTTCAACCATCGTATATCAGAAGTCAAACCCTTTTGGAAATGTCTTTTTGTATAATGCCTTCTCCCACCACTAGCTACACTGCAGTGAACACGTGGCCAGGTCATGAAATACAGTCCTTTTTATTTTGCATATTAAGGGTCTACTTCAATCTTTATACAAAGGCTGTCACAGAGAAGCTGAGACAGATTTTTCCTGGCTTGGCAACACTGCCTATGGTTTTGGCGTTAGTCGCGTCGTGTAGGATGACTCATTCTGTTTCCGTAGCAAGTTGTCACATGTTGCGAAACCACGTTAGTGAGTAGCTGTGTTGATTTACGTGGAACGTGTTTTGTTTACCTCTCCAGATTTTTGTGTATAACATTGCTTTTCGCGATGAGTATTCTAGATGAACAGCGACATGCAATACAATTTTGTTGGCGTTTAGGGAAAAGTGCTGCAGAAACATATGCAATGTTTCAACAGGCATATGCCGATCAAGACAGACTGAGTAGAGCCACAGTGTACCGATGGCACAAGTTGTTTGAAGATGCGCGAAATAGGTGCTTTGATTCCGCATCCTGGACAAAGACCCTCCGTGATTAACGAGACGCTAGCGAATACTGTTGCAGCAATTATTCGTGATGATAGGCATATGTCTGTGCGAGCGCTAAGTGCACATTTGGGCATATCGAAGGACATCGTCCACCGAATTTTGCATGATCATTTAAAAATGAAGAAGGTTTGCTCCACATGACGAACAAAGGAGTGATCACCGCAGCACAAGTTTTCTTCAGTTCGCTACCTGACGACGAATTTTCAAAGACATTCACAAAGTGGCAGGAGCGTATGGATGCTTGCTTAGCTGTCAATGGTGCCTATTTTGAAAAAGATGTATGACTACTCGATATGGCTGATTCTGAATAAAAATTTTGTGGTTTGTAATTTTTTGTTTCATTTTAATGATTCTTGGAGGGGTCCATTTACAAGCTTGTCTTTTAACTGCTACGCAGTCACAATTTTTTGACCTATTGCGCTCATTCTGGTCTCAATCGGCAGCTAATGAACCAAATTCTCACCCTAGTACATTTGCTAGCCAATGGAGGTCGCAGTTTTCCTATACAGGAATTAGTCTCACCTTCTCTGCGACAGCCTTTGTATATCTACTTTTCTCGCTGCTTCTCCTTTCCTTTCTTCTTAATGTGTACACAAACACATATGTTCCATAGCTGTTTTTCACCCATGGTCACTTGCTGCAAGAGCTGGACCCTCCAACGTGCTATGTCTGTAATGTTACTTAAAGAGTGTTTGGCATATTCTTATTGCCGATTTTACTTTCCTCAGGCAAACGTTTAATCTTCTAATTGGGAGATGATGAAAGTGTTTTAACAAATGTTTTTAGCTTTCTCTTGATCTCTTACACTGTCTCTGAGAAAGTTTTTAGTCTCTTCCTTACCTCTTTCATGTGTTGTGCATGTCCTGTCCAGGTCACATTACAATCTTTCACTTTCAGCCTCTGTCAAGGAGTTTTTTTACACCCCTTTTTTAACTTTTAGGTAAGAGTTTTAGATAAGAGGAGTTCTCCTCGTATACTCTGAAGGATGCAAAATGGCCATACTTGCCAACATAACCAAAAATACTTTAACTCATTCATCCATTCATTCAATGTGGTTTCCAGCAGCACTGAAACATTTCTCACCTTGATGCACTGGTTTGGGAAAAGCCACTTGCATAAATTCCATGCCCTGCTTTCAAAGAATGATACTAACTGTACGATCTGCATCATGGTGATTTCCTTCGCAAAACTGCTGACTCCCTAGCCCACGCTCTGTCTCTCTTACTAAACAGTTGTACTGATCTATAAATCTGGAGACAAACATTCGGTAAAATCTTATCGATCTATCTCTCTTTTGTCACCACTCTCCATCGTCTTTGAGAAAATAATCAAAGACAGGTTGCTAAAGTTCACATCCCCTCTTATAAATACTGCTCAGCATGTTTTTTCTTCCAGACAGCTCTTGCTTGACCAATCTATCGGTATTATTTTCTCATGCTACTCAGTTTATCTCAAATTATTCCCAGCTTGAAGTTATATATTTGAACATTTCAAAAGCCTTCGATAAAATTAACCATAATGTCCTTCTTCATAAATTAAAATCCACATTTAACATCCATGGTAAACTTCTACCTTTGCTAAAAGACTATCTCCATGCAAAAGAACAGTGCATTATCCTCCTCATCCAGCTTTCTACCTGTCCTGTCTGGTGTCCCTCAGGGGTGTCTCTTAGGCACACTTTTGTTCCTTCCTTACATGGATGATATGCCTGACAGACTTGTCTTATCTTCCCATAAATGTACCTCTCTTTGCCGATGACTGTAAACTCTTAAAAGAAATTTCATCTGAACGCGATTCACTAATCCTACAACAAGCTCTTACAGAACTACTTGTGTAGTGTCGCCAATGGAAACTTGAATTGAATCCTCAGAAATGCTCTGCATCACAATTTCCTTAAAAAGGAACAAAGTACTTTCTCTTTATACTCTCGAAAACAGTCCCATCAAAAAGGTTTCATCTCAAAAAGATCTTGGTGTTATCATCGACGAAAAACTAAACTTCAATGAGCACATTACACATACTACTAAAAGAGCTATGCATCTCCTTGGTCTTCTGTACAGGTTCACTGAAATTCAAAACCAATCATACATTAGCATATTTTTCATATCCTTTATTTTCCTCATTCTTGAATACGGCTCCCCCATCTGGACTATGGCTTCTAAAAACTAATCTATCCAGGATTGATTCTCTAATTAGCTTTTTCCATGCCATAGAATACCTTCTCTCAGACACTTCCATAAAACAGATATTATGTCAATTTTGAATATCCAGTCAGCACATACTTGTCACGAACAAGCAGACATGAAATTTTTGCATAAAATCGTCAATATATATAATAATATATAATTTTCGTGATCCAATATTTCGATAAATTAAGAATCGACAGATATATTTTTTCCAGATACCAATAAAGTACTGGCATAATGTTTAACTATACCAAATGTATACTTGTGATATAAATTGAAAAAAAAAAAACAAATGGTACATTAACTTCTTTGATTCATGTATATAAATAGTTAACTGGAGTAGGTTTTGCGTTGAAAAAGAAAATTTACATTTAGCATTTACTTTTCAAAACTATGTTTAGTAAATTACACCTTTACATCCATTACAATAGTAACAAAATAGCAAAATTGTATACTAAATTACCATACTACTATACTAATGGATTGGTAAAATTATCACCATTTTTTCTCAGACCTAAAAGTCTACAATATCCAATAAAGTTAAGTGTTAGAATTCAAAATTGTTTAGTGTCGGGAAGCATCTAATATTTCCCATCCTGAAAATTTTCCAAAATTAGCAAGGAATAAATTAATTTCTCCCATCCAAAATTGTTGAGATTTAAAAAAAATTCCATGCTGATAAAAAAAATTTCCATACCCCTAGAGGTCAGTGAAGAGTCTGCAACAATGGGACATGATGCACTCATCATCCAACGAAAAGCTGCTTGCCAGGCCTTTGGCCCTCAATGGGTTTTTACTTTTTAAATAGTGAAATAATGCTTATGAATAGAGAAATAACAGGAAAATATAGCACGATAAAGCTCTACCAGTTTCACCATCTCTTCTCACCTTCAAACCATTCTGGATCCTCTGCTCTGGAGCTCATTAATCTTTTCCTTCTAGCAGGATCCATTTGCATTAGAATTTCTTGCATTTTCGCAATAACTTTTTCGTCGTCCATGAAACTTCTTGCATCTCTTCCACAGTTTAAATAATCCGAATTCACCTTCTTTAGCATATCCAGCAGCAATTCATGGCCTGATAAATAAATAAAGAATCCACAAATGTTAAAATGAATATGACTATGGCATCTCATAACTTAGTAGTATGCTATATTAATCTTCAATACCATGAAACAACTAGGGAAGGTAATTAAGGTACTCATGTTTTCCGCGAAGCAGTTTTACATTATTTTGTATTAAGTATGAATGGGGAAGGTATATGAACTAAAAAAATCTCCAAAATATGCACTGATAATGGAAAATTTCCATAAATACAGTATACCCTAACTTGAATATTTTGTTGCCTTTAGGGGGTATAAAATCTGTGCAAGATATAAAAATAAAAGTGAAAAATGGAACGAAACAAGTAAAAAGCATGAAATTTGTAATTACGCATGACATTTTATTTTTCCCAAATATCAATCTATATGATCGGCTTACAATGCACAAGGAGTGGGAATAAAGCCAAGGGAGGAAGACCAGGATGTCGGTGGAAAGAGCAGATAGTGGAGAGTGTTAGGAGAAGAGGACAAAATTGGAACACCATGGAAAGAGAGGAGTGGTGGAAGAACAGGAAAAAATGGAGAGGCTTCACTTCTATGCCGACCCAGCCAGAGGCAGGAAACGGCAAAGGAGGATGATGATGATGATGGGCTATTTTCACTCCTTTTGAGCCATAACTTACAATGAACAATAACAATTTTATGCAAACTATAAAATGTAAATGACAGTCTACAGTGAGAGCCACAAATGTATGGTGAATAAAAGACCAAGATATTGGTACAAAAACTGGACACATTTCGGGATCAAAAGCAGTGTATAATGTGGCATTTTGGTGTTAAAATGGTGAATTTAATTCTAAAATTTAATTTTAAAACTGTACTTCTTTCACAATATAAACATTTCCTTTCTAAGAACACATTTATGTATTTATCGCAGTATCAAGCTTATTCTTGTGTAATGGAGTCCACTGTTGCTTCTTAAATTTTTATAACACAATTAATCAGTTTTCCATAATGTTTTGCCTAACTTGCAGGATAATTGAGATTTCTGGAAATGTTGTATTGCTAAATGAACGGTGTATTTCACATTTTGTAGTCCATTTTGTGACAAACCATGAAAATGAATATTATGTCTTATTTCACATTTTGTGCTTCCTTCAAAAATGAAATATGCATGTTTCCTACAGTTTGTAACATTGTTATTCGTACACATAGAATTTTCGAGGAAAAAATGGCATATCTACTAGTAAATATAATCATTTTCATATGTACCTGGAAATTAATGTTAATGAAGGTTTCACCACCAAATGTCAATAAAAATGTATGTTCAAAGTGTATAAACAGAGCATATAATTTGTGTGAAAAGAGAAAAACAAGTGGTTTCATGCAACATTGTTATTCGTACAGGCAAGAGTTTCAATCTTCCTCGCATACAGCACCACCGATATTTGGGCGATTTCATGCAGTTTGCAACTTCATAACAAGTTTGAACATACAGGTGCGCTCCCCGTCTAGTGGAATGCTGGCGTAGGTATTGTTGTAGGCCTATCGTCTATCTATCAGCATGTTCGAAATGGGCAAGGTGAAGGAACTTAGTTCCGATCTGAAGGATGTTATTATAAATTTGGCCCTTAAGAGGTTATTCGTTAAGAAAAATTGGACAAACAGTCAATAAATCACACTCCACAGTTCAATACATAGTAAACAAATTTAGAGAGGAAGGTTCAACACACAATGTGTCGACAAAACCAAAAGAGAGATGGTTGCATAAACGTGATGAACGCTTTATTTTAAAAAGAGTGCGACTAAGTGTTCCTCAGTTACGACCGTTAGTAGAAAATGTTGCTGGCAAGATGATCTCCAATCAAACTGTCCGACTTGCCTTGTGAAAGTATGGATATCATGGCAGAATATCACGAAAGAGGCCGTATCTAAATAAGGTGAATCGCAGGAATAGACTTTCATTCGCGAAAGAGCACATCCACAAGGACCAGGAATTTTGGGATAGTGTCATATGGCCAGATGAGTCCAAGATTAATATATACGGGTCAGATGGGATAAATAGGGTCTGGAGAAAATCAAATAAAGACAATGATCACATTAACACAGTTCCAACAGTTAAACACATTGGTGGGTGATTAATGATTTGGGGCTGTATGGCATCCAAAGTGTTGGTACCATCCAGTTTATTGATGGTATCATGGATGCATATGTCTATTTGGACATATTCAAGAACAATGTAAAGCAGAGTGCCCAAAATATGGACATACCACCTATCTAGAGATTCCAACATGACAATGACAGTAAGCATAAGGCATGAGTTAACATGAATTCGCTAATATGGAATGTGCCCAAACTACTACAAACACCAGCTCAAAGTCCAGACTTAAATCCCATTGAGCATTTATGGGCAATTTTGAAGAGGCGAGTCCATAAAGTTGAAACAAGAGTTGAAAACTGTTGTGCAAGCCGAGTGGAATAAAATAAGCTCTGAAACATGTCGGAAACTGGTTAATTGTATGAAGAACAGGTGTCAAGCAGTATTTAAAGCCAAAGGATACGCATCAAAGTATTAGAACTGTCAGTCAATTTGCTCTGAACATACTTTTTTCTTTTATATTATTAAGTGTACGAATAGAAAAGTTGTAAAAAAAATGGCATGTTTCTCTTTCAGTTTCATTTAATTTATTATTGGCATTGGTTATACAGAATTTGGGTAAGATTTTATGTTCCTAATGATATTAGTTATTGAATTGTAAAGAAACAATTTCAAGAGAGTGTATTTCCTTTCAGATATTAAAGCATTTTCTTTGAAAATCAATGTGTACGAATAAGAATGTTACATACTGTATCTAATGTCAACCAACAAAGCTTTCTTGTACTTCAAGAGACCCAGGAGGGGTAAACTGAATCGATGCTGGAAATAGCTAAATGCAGAAAGTTCTTTGTACTTTGAAAAAGCAATCATAATATGAATTTCTTTAGTTCCTTCAATGTATACTGTACTAAATTATATTTGTATGGCAAATTGCAACTTGAGGTTGCTTAACAACAATAAAGCATTCTCTTCTATTCTAATATGAATTTCTATACATTAAAAAATGAAGATACTCTTCCTAGTAATAACCTGCAGCAAATTTCACAAAACAAGATAAATAAAATGTAAAGAGTATCACAGCTGACACCATCTTATAGACTTTTCTTTGGATAGATAATAATTTGTCCTTTTGATGCTGCTGTAACTTATCAAACTAAGTGAACACACTGGCAAGAAGTTCAACAAACACTGAACATTGTTTAAAATCAGAAATGGTTTCATACCTGTTACTGCAACTTCACCTGGTCTCTGCAGAATAAATAATGTTTGTTGAGGTATGGTTTGGAAATAATCCTCATCATCAATTTCAGTGCCATCTTGAAGCAAAACTACTGCACGGCTTGCCATTCTTGGAGGAATCTTTCGAAATTTAGGAAGAAAAATGCATTAGCCAGCACAAACACATACATAGGCATTTTGAAACTCACTCTATTTTAAGACCCAAAATCAAAGAAAGAAATTTTAAAATCAATATAATAATTTCTTTTCCAATTGAACTGTTTAAAAACTTGCATACATATGCAATACATGAAACAGGAAACCAATCACGTTTAACTTCTACTAACAGCACATATGCACACTAGTTTTATGTACAGTTTACATTGGTTTTGCTTGCATTACAGAGTTCTTGTTTTAATTGACAATTGTTACAGGTAAGTACATATGTTTTGAACATTACATTTTGGGGGAAAAAATTCTCCCTTCATCAACTTTTCTCGTAATTTGATCAAGGATGCAGTTATAACAATAAGAGAAATTTAACAAGAAACAATTTTACAATGAATCTTGTCAATAACATTTTAACATATAATAAACATTGTTGAAGCATTACAATTGCATTCATTAACAGTGAAATAAGGAACAATTAAAATTCTTACAAAACTCTACAGCTATCATTTCAGAATTTTGCCAAACTTTAATAATAAATTCTAAATATCATCAGACAATTAAAAATATATTTCTTCTTTACAAAGTTTCTTGACCTTTTTCATTGGAGTAGTTCGAGAAATGTCTGGAAAATGCAAGAAATAAATGGGCAACAGGGACATTTTCTAATACATTCTAATCTTGAACAATGTATAAGAAGATCAATATATTGGTTGGTGAACATTTCTTTTTCATTCTAACATGATGGAAAATTTGTATGATTAACCGATGATCTGAAAAATAGCATGCTTTGGCATATCAGTATCAGCGACTCTGGGTTTGAAGACCTTCATCTCCCTTATCCCAGCACAAAACACAGTCATAATTATTTATTTAACAAAAGTTTCAGATACAGTACAGAATGACCATTTTATAAAAAAAAAAATTAAAAAAATCGGTGCAAGATGGTGCAAAAAAGAAATAAGATTGCACATTCATTAAAAAAATTATTCCAGTCTGGGAAAAAATGACTAACATGGCTGCTTCTGAGTTTCCAAGCATCTTTCACTTCAACACAAACACTTACACACACATATTCTTCAGAGGTGCTAGTTCAAGTTTCTTACTTACACTTAATTTGATGCATCCTTTATCCTTTAATTCTGGAAGAGAAGAGCAAGCAACTCCACAAATGCGACTCCTGCTGACGTCAGTTACTTTGTATCCCTTCTGAAAAGGTTAGAAATTTGTCAATTTGTGTATATCACAAAATAAAAGTTTTTATTGTATATACTTAAAAAGAAAAAGGTACAATTTATTACATTAAATGAATTGTATTAAATTAAAATATAATTAGAAACATTTATATGAAAATTTCACCCTCCAATAAATTTCACATACTCCTACTATTATAGGCAACACAATACTTGCATTGTGGACTACTACTTTCAGTTTTAACTAACAATGTATATTGATGTAATGTTTCAGGAGAATGCATGCTCCCTTCATCAGACATTTATTTGTAGTTTGTTCTAATTGAGGGAGTGAATGTGTGTTTGTATTTGTAACAACTGTATACTAGAAGCACAAAAAAATTACATATTGTAATATTTTTTTCTGGTTCAATTAACAATACTGTATAAACTTTTGCGGTAACAATTGCATCTCCGAAAAATGGATTTCTTCATTTTTACACAAGAAAGTACTTACTGAAATGAGTTATTCTAGCATTTAGATAGTTCCTGGAGGTATTTCCTTTCATCGTTGAATGTGCTTGAGCGGGAATTCATGTGTTTTTCATGAAAAATCTCTCTCAGACGCACAATTGTCGTAGCTGTTCTTTCCTTCCTCTACGAGAGCTGGATGTTGCGCACGTTTGATGACGTAACCTCCTGTCAGTGTTTCCAAGCATGCCGTTGTTTTGCAAGAAGATGAAAAAATGAAATATACATTCCTGATATTACTATGACCCAAAATTTTAACTATGTTTGCCAAACCGAACCGAACCTTGCCGGAAATGGTTCATGGGGCTATCTGTGAATGGTTTTTGGGGCTATGCATGAATCGTATTTGGGGCTATCTGTCAATGGTGTGTGAGGCATTTTTCGGTTAAGAAGGTTGGAAACACTGTACACCCACTGATCCACGATGCTGTGCCCGCCATATTGTGTGTTAGAGAAGCGAAAAAAGGACGAACAATAATTACTGTTATGGACATTATTTTCGTGAGAAAAGCAAAATGACACACTACACGATATTCCGCAATGCACAATCGGTAAGTACGAAAGCAAAAAATGACGAAAGAAACGAGTGAGAGGTGTTGGCCATTTCACCAAATCTGGTATTTATACCTTCTAACAGTAATTTTAAACTATGTTTTACCTTTCTTTCACATCTTGTCTCCGAAAATTAGGATGACAAAACAAAGGCTAATGATGCAATTTTATCTTTACAGAAAATGAAGAGAAGTTCACAAAGATCAATTGAAACTCAAGTCTACATGGCACACTTAGCAAACCGAATTTGTTATGCAAAAACCTAATAGAGTCAATGAATAGCCACATTCACTGTATAATACTGATATATAAGGACAGAAAAAAAATCTGCGAGAGATACAGAATTCACTATGCCTCTTTAAGATATGCATAGAGTCGGTGTATGTGACTTATGTTCAGCGGCGTTATGTTCAGATCTGCATTTCTTCAATATTCTTCCAAACCAATTTCGATGCATACATTTCTTTGCTTCCAGCGCGTGAATACGTTCAACAGTTCTGAGCTGAATGTCCGGGAACCTTTCTCCAGCCGGTGGAATGACGTCAGGAAATCTCACCCTGATGTCATTCCACCCGCTTCCCTTACAACCCTTGGCGAGGAGGGAGGAAAGAGGGGGAGGAAACACTGCTTCTCAGGCACGGTGATTCTGTGGCCAGGTTAACCTCCTTCTTGTGAGAGTCCACCGGTCACACACTCCACCTCTAGAGTCTTTTCCATTCCCTCCACTGGCGACCATTGACCTCCTACAACCCTCCACAGAAATTCTCTCCCGAAGGCTTTTGTGTCGTCGCTCAACATAGAAGCTGTGTTTTTTATGGCAGGGAAATTTCTCAGGAATGGGAATTTTGGGTTCACAAATTGCCTTCTGTAAGGAAAATAGGGAAAACATACCCAGTAGAGTACGAAGAACAGGAATATATGATTAACATGGGCAAACCAATTCTACGCTAATTTGCAATTTACATTTGCTTTTGTCTTGCTGATTTCTGTTACTTGAACATAAATTTATCAAAAGGAAAAAGCTTAAATATTGAAGATGAACCAAACTAAATTAAAATTCAAAGCTTAACCAATTAAAGCACCTATATGCTGACTCCCCCCATCCTTGTATTTACAAAAATAGTGATTGTTTCTTCTCTCTAATCTTCAAAAGCAGCAAGAATACTTCTTTCATGGAACTGAATATTTTTTAAAGGGAAAGATATCGGTAATAAATTATATATATATATATATATTAGTTAATTTTAGTTGCAGTATTCAGACTCTTTAAATTAATAATGATGAAGATGAATGAATTACACATAAAAGGAACAAACACATCAGGCACATAGCCAGGTGGAGGACTCGAGGGGCTGAAACCCCCTCCCCAAAATCCTACAAATATCTAATTTAAAAAGTGTATAGTGGTAATTAATTTTACTTCATTAGCAGGATTAAACACCTTACATAATATGTTGTAATAATCTGAGATTCATCTTCAGGACTTCTAACCCCACTGTTTCAACTTTATGTGGCGGCTGCTAATAAGGGATGATCCCCACCCCCACCCCGAAAAAAATTCTGGCTCTGGCATGCAATGATTCGAACTTTTAAAACCTGTCATTGCAGGTAATTTCGAGCTCAAAAAGAGATTTTTTTTTTATCATTCATAGGGAATTTCATTCTGAGCCAGGAACACAACAACAGGAGTTTGGCACGTGAAACTGAATGTGGGTAGTCGTTGTTTTTTTTGCTGTGCTTCGTGTTTATTATTTATTTAGGTGTTAGTGTTTGTCGTGATAGTGCTGTGTTAAAGGATAATGGATGTGATACAAGATTTGCTGGTGAAACCTTTTCGAACAAGATCTTTTCAGGGGAAGTTGTAAATTGTTAATACAGGTAGGCCAGTGCCATCGCTTGAACTTATTTCTACACACAAAGACAAAAATCAGGAATATGCGAGGCATTTTCGCAAGCAAATTATGACAAAACACCATGGTTGACAGGAAGTATAAGTGTTAATAAGCTTATTTGTTGGCCGTGCTTACTTTTCGGGGCTGAAAAGAATGTATGTGGACGCATGGTGGATACTATAATCTAAACAATCTTTGCAACGCTTGTGCCAAACATGAAAAATCAAAAAGTCACATAACTTCCTTTGTTAAGCTGCAATCTTTCGCACAGACACGTATTGACGTGCAACTGGACAAACAGCGTGCTTTGGATGTGGTACGGCACAAGTAATCGGGTCCTGGAGTAAGTTGAATTTTGCACAAATTAATATTGAAGACTTTTATTTCACTAGTGCACGTCTTTCATTTTATATTTCACAGGTTTTTTTTTATAGCTTTATAACACTGTCTTGTTTTATTATTTGAAATTCTACACGTATATTAAACTGCAATAACGAGAATTAATTGATTGCGGTCGTAGCAATAAGACAAACATTTCCACACAATATTCCTAAATCCAAGGGTCGGGAGATTACCCACTCGTTAGAACCAGCATACACCACTGCTCATGTTATATAATGTATAGATTAACATATAGAGTGCTGGTAAACTTCTGTACACCCGCGAGAAATCTTAAAAACCTTGATTCGCTCAAGAATATTGTAACATATGAAGTGAAAATTGCACGGTCCTTACATTAATTGATAGAGGGAAAAAACTTATGGTTAGTAGCTACAGGGAAGGCACGATGGGTGGGCAAGAACCCATCCAGAAATTCATCTGCCTACCTAAACAGATTCAAGTAGTATTAACAAGTATGTTTTTGGGAAAATTCGAATGCTTCAATAAAAATATATTTTTGTCTTGACTCCATGCATACTTTTCTTTGAATATTGTTGATACTGGAAAGGCTCACAAATTATCATTCTATAAGAAGTTTTGTTGTCTTTGAATTTACATTAGTTTACCAATTAACATTGCAAAAATATCGTAACAAAATACGGTGACAGATAATAACTATTATGTAATAATTTTATTCCTTACTTAAAACTTGAAACATAAGACTTGTGATCGAGTTATTACTTATGTGGCTAGAAGTATTGCAATATCTACAACCAAAGTGCATTATTTCTGAGGTGGGAGTACAAAATCATGATATGATATGATTAAAAAATATCTAAAAAAAACAAAAACAAACACATAAATAAAAAACAACAACATATTTACGTTACTTTCATATAGCATGCAAACTAACTTAAATTCATGACTAGGCTTCTATAACCTAACATTTTGGGGTAAAACTTCGATAGCATCCCAATGGATTTCTTCATTTTTACACACGAAACTACTGAAATGAGTTTCTGTAGCATTTAGTAGTTCTTGTTGGTAATTTCTTTCATCGAAAAAAACCGATGTTGTCCGTATATACTAAATTGAACGAAATGAGTGCTAAAGGAACCTAACCTCATCCCTGTGATGGTTCGTGGGGTTATTGTGACTTTTGGGGGCTAATGTCAATGGTGTTTGGGGCTACCTATGGATGGGTTTTGGGGCTAACATCAATGGTTTGTGGGGCTATCCGTGGATGGTTTTTCTAGCTAACATCAATGGTTTAATAATTACTCTTTATGTCAAAAATTGAACTTTGTTTCATGAAGAAAGCAAAATAGCACCTTGAAGAATCTTTCGCAATGTAGAATAGGTAAGTACGAATGTTAAAAATGACGAAATAAACTAGTGAGAGGTGTTGGGACGCTATCAAAGTTTTACCCATTTTGGGTAATAAACGATTAATTTCGCTCGTGTGATAATTGTTTCTAACAGTTTCAAAGTGCAATGAACAAGAGAAACCCCATTTGTATGAAGGTAAGATGCAAACAAGAGAGAAATTGCCCCATGGCAACCATGATCAAATTTCATGTATTTTTGCATAAATTACTTCCTACAATATATTTAAAGGTATTATTTGTTTTCTCAATCTCTACGCACATTTCTATTGAAACATATCTAGCATCTCAATATTCATTGCAACAAATTCCTTTATTTTTACTGTTTTTGAGTTTTATTTTGTGTGAAAATTACATTATTATGCCAGGAAATTTTGATGCAGAATGAACAAAGGTGCTTTAAAACTTTCCTAATCAGACATTAATTACATACAAAGCCTATGTAATTTAGAACATCCCTCAGAGCCAAGTAAAAGTATTATTCATTAACCTTCAAAGAAGAAATTAGAAACTCATAATATTGTTAAAACTACACATTCAAGAACATTTGTTTGAATTATGGAGAAAACAAAAATATTCATTATTGTCCGGGTTTATCATACTTTCTGTCATTATCCTTGAACATATGATGTAAGGAACATACACTATTGTATCACAAGAAAAAACAAGTTATTTCGTTTTGAAAAGTAAGTCAATAGTAGCAAATAAAGTTGAAACTTGCACAACTGTAAATATCGAATTTTGGCATAACTTGCTTTCCGAATCTAAAATGATAGAATTACATTTCACATAGTTTTGCTCCGAAGTTGCCTCCCTCCATGAAGTGCGAGGTCTTACCTCTCTCTTAGGGTTGGAGCTAGTTTCACAGATAGAAATATTTCCTGTAATCTTCAGTGTTTCTTGCATTTGTAAAGAAATGTGGTCCATATTATTCATAATTGCAGCATGAATTAAACAATATACTCTAATCTGTCAACTAATTTCAGCCTTCCTTCCACGTAGTATGCCCTGGACCACATTTAACATGTTAACGAGGCTTTAGCATCTGGATTCGCAACCAGTACAAACTGTGGAGCTTGTTTTGTGATCTGCACATGTGTGCCTGTGAGAAGCCCAGTCTAGTTGGTTACACGGTGCAACACCGAGCCGTCTAGTTCGTTCATTTGTAGTCAAGTAGTGTATTTGGTGTCTGTATCGTATGCACTACGTTCTGGGTTGGTGTATGTGTGGTGAGTGCTAACTAATCAAATGAATGTTTAAAGCAGCAGACAGGCATTTGTTGAATCTTCTGAACTTGAACACCTCTACTTGGTTGAACGTCATTTCCTTGCACCACCCTGACACTGGAATACACCTGCACTACACAGTGTGTCAAAAAGTGCAGCAAACTTGACGGGGTGAGGCTATTGTCTCATTTCATCCTCATCTTCTTGATTAGCCAAAAATGGAAGAAAGGGAAGTTAAATAAATCAAAACAATTAATTGATCTGGTTCGTTCACCTAATAAAGTATGGACTATGTTAAATTCTTCTTAATTTAAAGGGATAAGATAAAATATCCCCTGCCAAACCGAAATAGGCGGTGAGCAATTGAAGGTCTTCAGCGAAGGAACACTTAAATGAGAGAAATAGGGAGGTTATATCAAGACTGACATAGGAAAAAGTGACGACATCAAATCCTTTTGCTACTTTTTTCTACATTGGAGTGGATCGAGAAAAATCTAATCAAGATTTGGGCAAACGGTTTATCCGTGTGTGTGAAGGCGAGAGAGGGGAGAGTGTAGTACATCAGAGGAAATTGGTGGAAAAAGATAAATATGACGTATAACAGCAAAGAGAAGAGGCGAAAGAAATACAAAGGAATTCGGGAGAGGGTCAGAGAATACGTGTTTGTGGAATTCAAACTTTATATATGCCCACCCTAATAATCAGTATTTGGCTCCTGCCCACCCGGTCAAAATTTTCTGGCACCACCCCTGGGTTAGTATATTATTGCTCAGAAACCTTAAGCCTGTACTGATGATGGAACTTAAATTATTACTACTTCGATGTGGTCCCAACACCTCTCACTCGCTTATTTCGTCATTTTGAACATTCGTACTTAGGCTACTTATTATGCACTGCGAAAGATTCTTCAAGGTGTTATTTGGCTTTTTTCACGAAAATAAGTTCAATTTTTCACATTACGAGTAACCATTGTTCTTCCTTTTTTCGCTTGCGAAAAACACAATATGGCGAGACAGCTTGACTAGCGTGGTAGATCATCAGTGGGTATGCAGTGTTTTCAACCTTCTCAACCGAAAAATTCCTTGCGTAGCCCCAACTCATGAATAGCCCCACCAACCATGCACGGATAGCCGCACAAACCATGCATGGCAAGGTTAGGTTAGGCAAACATAGCTAAAATTGTCATCACGCGTAGCCCCACAAACCATGCAGGGCAAGGTTAGGGTAGGTAAACATAGTTAAAATTGTCATCTTCTTACAAAACAACGGCGTGGTTGGAAACACTGACAGGGGGTTAAGTCATCAAACGTACGCAACATCTGGTTCACGTAGTGGAAGGAAATGAAAGCAACGGCAATTGTGCGTCGGAAACATATTTCTGATGAAAAATACATGAATTCCCGGTGAAATAGATTCCACGATGAAAGAAAATAACACCACGAAATTGTAAATGCTACAGAAACTCATTTCCGCAAGTAGTTTCTTGTGTAAAAATGAAGAAATCTGTTGGTACCGTATCGAAGTGTTACCCTTAAATTATGTCATCAACAGAAACATGTACTGCTACAACCCCTTGGGACAAATTACTGCATTAAGGGGCGGGGTTTATTGATGCTAGCTACATAATTTTGTATTACTATAACTATACCATACGTACTTACCTTGGAATTCATGTGTGATTATTACGATGTTATTTAAGCCTCAAAATATATATGACATCTGTTCCTTGTATCTTGTCAAAAAGCAGAGTTCTTGCTAAAAATGCAGCAGCCGAGATGTGGTTGTTTTGTACAAAAAGAATTTCGCACGAAGCTTGTCAATTGTTAAAATTTACCCCATCTGACCCGCACAACAGTTGCATAACTGTTGAGACGCTACTACTTGGATCACCATGAGATTCAACTCTTGTACCCAACACCTACATCGGGAAAAAAGTTTCCCGTCACGATCCCGACTCTTCGGGATCCCAGCAGTCGGGAAATACAGAAAGGTCATTTAAAAAAGTCGTTAATTCTCGATGTTTTCTGTATTGAATTTCTGAAACTTATCGTAAATTGTTAGTTTTTAATCCAGAAATGCAAAAACAATCACTTAAAGTGAAAATGTCGTTTAGAATTCGAGATTTTCAGAGCTTCAGGGAATTGCGTAATTTTCCCGTCCCGAATGTTGGGATTTAAAAACTTTCCCGTCCCGACCCAGAAAATCCTGTCCCCAACATTTCGGGATCCCGCACACAACTACAACATACCCAAGCCAACTCATTTTCCCTGCACTACTTTCCCGCAGCTCTGTTGTTTGAACGTCATCGTCGTATGAGAAAAGCTGGGTAACAGTTTCATATATCGGAGACACATGTCTTCATTTTCACAGAAGAAACTACTTACGGAAATGAGTTTATCTAAGGTTTCCAACGTTCCTCCAGGTATTCTCTTTCATCGTGGAATCTATTTAACCGGGAAATCATATATCTCACAGACGCACAATTGCCATTGCTTTCCCTACTGAACTGGATGCTGCATACCTTTGAGGCTTTGATGACGTAACCCCCTGTCAGTGCTTCCAACCCCCTTTTTTTAACTATGCTTGCCTAACCTAACCAAACCTAACCTTATTGGAATGGTTCGTGGGGCTATCGTTCAGCTACCCGTGCATAATGTACAATTTGCACACGTGACGAACACGATAGTAGGTATTATTCGGTGAAGAAGGTTGGAAACACTACATACCCACAAGTTAGCCAAGTTTTGACCACCGTATTGTGTATTAAGGAGGCGAAAAAGGAATAACAAAAAAATACTCTCTATGTGAAAAATTGTGTTTGTTTTCGTGTAAGAAGCATAATGGCACCTTGAACTATGTTCCGCAATACACAATTGACATTTCCACTTTGACATGAAAAACGTTTTAAATCCATTCATTTTACAGATAATGACACAAACATGAGACGTGCAAAATATCTCGGCGATATTTGTTTCGGTTCTCGAGAAACACGCCTTCAAACACCGCTGAAATTCACCTCCTACGTCACGGATTTGAAAACGTCCTCTCCACAGACAGGAGGTCCTCTGACGTCATCACTTAGAAATGCGTGGAGGCGGGGCTTCTGCTCGTCCCGTCAAGTTAGCATGAGTCGCGGAATCGACAGCAAATTCACTTGTTACTGTGTAAAACAAGTATCTTACAACTTCCAGTGCAAAAATCTGTGCTCCATTTCTTGGAGATGTATTATGCCCTAGCATTATAGTAGTATTTACTATAATTCAGCCACTCGGTAGAGAGTTTTCCCATTAGGGTGACAAAGCAAACCTTGTAACAGTCAATGGCTGAACACGTGAACAGCCTTGTTCATTGCCAGTTCTGACTGGCAAGAACTTAATGTTATACGACTGCTTTTCTGGTATTACAATTAATTTCGTCATAATATTTTCTTCACAAATTTTAAGATAATACTTTTAGAACACACTGGTTTACACGCCAATTTCTGCAATATAAGAGGTGATACGGTATAAAAAGGTACGGTGAGTTTTTAAATTTCCTGCAGTAAATGAGTTTTCTTCAGTTAATATATATATATTGCAAATTTTTGTATTTAGCCTACTTTTACGTCGCTTTTCCGTTCACTTTGTTTAACCGCAACGATAAGAACGCATGGTTAATTTATTATGTATCATCTCTAACATCACATTTCTTCCCACTTTTGGCTAATCGCTACAATGAAGATGAATAACTACAAGCAGTATTCGAAGTCGGGGTGCAGGAGTACCCCCCCCCCCCCCACACACACACTACCATTAACTGCACAATCTAAGTATCACCCAAGCTGCCATGATAAGAGACGAACTTTTTCTACTGTCCCATCTCATTTCGAAAACATTCACTTGTCCCATCTCCTTTTATGAGACGAGACGGAACATGCATCATCTCGTGAGCAACACTAACGTTAACAATAGAAGCATCCCCCTAGCTGTCCCAAAGTCTCGAGCAAACATCCTCCCATGTAACAATTTCCAGTTGAATGAAATGTCACTCACAAGGAAACAGTCATGCCCAGGTCGAGAGTCAAACCTGGAACATGCGACTTCCTCAGATAAATCATGAATTTTGTGTATATTAATTACAACGCCAGTTCATTCCTGGTAATTCTGAATCTGCAGTTTGGTTTGCATATATAAGCAGGATAATATTTAGTGTTCGAGGGCTGTACCGTCGAAACGAGGAGTAAAAAAAAAATATATTAAGAAAGTTTTTTTTTTTTGTATTTATAATGATAAGCCTTTGCATACGTTGTTAATTCTATATTTTTCTAGACTTGAGACGAGAACGAGAATTGCCCTCCCAAACCGAGACGGATGTTTATAAATTGAGACGAGACTGTCAATGAGACATTTACAAATAAACACGAGACAGACATTTACAACTCTCAACGAGAACGAGACCAAGGCTGCCATGTCTCGTCTCGATAAGATCCTTAGTGGTGAAGTTGTGAACCAACCAATTAATGAGTTCGGAGTAACGAGATGAAGCGGCTTTATTCGCAGTACAAAATTCAAAATAATTATATCGTACCATTTCAGTATGGGATATTGTTATACACATGGGCGTATATATAGTTCACGGGGTGGGAGGGATGAATCAACTTTTGGTATGATTAGGGTTGCTTTATTTCGTAAGTGAAAATCCAGGACACTGCTGGCCTGAAAGCTTGTTGGAGAGCAGGGGGGGGGAAGGGGTGCTGGACCCGACAAAGTTGTGTGTATGTAGTCACACTACTTATTAGTATTGATACTTTTATGTTCATCTTGTGTCACTACGTTTTTAAGAACCAAATTTCTTTAATATGATTCGAGGGGGGGGGGAAATAACTGATTTGACAGTCTCAATGTAGTTTCTCATCGCAGAAATTCCGAAACTATCAGGAAATTCCAGATATTGGTCTGCAGTCCCATCTGGTGTGTGGAATTACGAAATTTTCTTCCCATCCGTATCCCGTCCTATACGTCTCTAATTTAAGAGAATGAAATAAGTCCGAAGGAATTTTTTATGAAGAAGCGGATAGAACAAGGAAACTGGTAATTTTAGTGAACCAAAAAAGAGGGGGGTTGGACCCGTTGAATCCCCCTTAAATACGCCCATGGTTATACGCATTATTTCCTTGTAATGATTATACATAAACTAAGTATAGATATGTACTGTGCAACTAATGTAATCTTCTCAGTGTATTTGCTCTTATCTGCACAAAAATATTTGATCATAATTTGCGCAACAGAAATGGAACACAAACTGAAATTGCTTTATGGAAAAGAAAGTTAAATAGGCTTTATAAATAAAGTGAAGAATGTGAAAATTCCTATTTTACACTACATAGGTTACGGTAAATATCGATAAATATAAGTTTAAAATATATTTTTGAGTGTCTGGTCAGCAACCAATTTTATAAGCAATATTTTTCGCATGGCCTAAGAACACACACGCAGCTGAACCCTTTCATTTATCTTGCACGTGAGCAGCACGGATATTTCATAGAAGAATGATCATTACAAAGCATAGCTTTCCTTTCTCCTATCGCTCCTTCTTCCATTATTTAAATCGGTACAAATTTGTAAAACTGCTGCACGTGTTCGCTCACTGTGGGCTACCCATCCGGAACTGGACGCTCGAAGCAGACGACAAACGAGCTCTCCCTAAGGAGTGACGTAGTAACATGGCGGCGGCGTGTTTTCAGCGCAACGCTAGTCTCGCAACTTTGGAAGTCTCGTTTCTGCCTTAAACTGGACGCAGAGAAACGCGAGAACTTGCAGGGGTCATTTTTTCAAGGTGTAGTTTTTAAAATTGTTGTAAAAAAAATTGAGTGGAAATGTCCATTGGTAAGTACGAACCATGCGAAACACAAAATATCCGATTTTAATTTGTCTCCGATCTATGAAACTGGTACCAAAAGCTGAGAAGGTATGTATAATCATAGCTATGATCATAGGACACCTAACTATTCTATAGTATAATATATATTATTTTTTATTCATTTCAGCGTCATCTATGAGCATAATGATTGCCAACAAGGTCCCTGCCATCCCTGCCCCTACAGCATATATGCTACATCTCACCTCTTGATCCAGCTGATGCAAAGAAGTTCCATTGCCTGCCACCAAGAAGCAGTAGTATGTCTATGCTGCCACCCTACTCAGATCTACGGCGGAGTCTCTAATCTGTGGGTGGAGTGTTCTGGAATCACTCCTTGTTATTCCTACGTGCGAAGTGCGAATTTGTGTGTTCGAAACATGAATCCTATTTAATGTGAAATCACAAGGCAGTGCGTATTATTAAACAATGGTAAAACTAACACCAGATTTAATTCTGCAATCAATGCAATATATTAATCCAGTTCGAGATCGGGAATTGGATTTAAGAGGTGAGTTGTACAAATTTGATGTACACCCGTTCGTCGTACTTCGTGTTTATTATATTGGATTGCTAAAGTTGGCATGAGTTTATAATACCGCACCACTCTCCAATTTCTATGAAATTTCGCATACTCACTAATTGAGACATCGTAATCACGAATCTGCATCTAATAATTGGCGGTGAAGTATGGAAATTGTAAAATAACGTGTAGAATTTGTAGAATATTCGTGTTAAATACCACGATGATTCTCCATACAAAGCAATTGACAACCGTGCTTCTTTCGCATTTTTTGTCGCACAACAGTTTTCCTACTTTGTGTTCCGACGTCAGACGGAGAATGCCTACAAGGTTAGTTTAGGCCTGTTAGGTTAGGTTCCATTAGCATAAATACAACGAAAAATTATTATTTAGGAATATTTACTCGTTTGATTAGGTACGTTTGGCAACGGTGTATTGCACGCTGATTTTTTTCATGTTGGGAAAATGCGTCTTTCGTGGATATGCTGTTCTTACGGTAGGGTTACGTTAGGAAAACATAGTTTATTTAGTTTTTCTCTACATTTCCATACTTGACCACCAATTATTGCATACAGATTCGTTATTAGGAGGTCTCAATTAGTGAGTAGGCGAAATTTCATAGCAATTGGAGAGTGGTCCAGTATTGTAAACTCGTTCCCTAAAGTTTTACTAAGTGTTATTTTTATTATGCTCTCTGCAAGAACGTAGCTTTAACAATAAATGAAGAATGTATTTGCCACTATTTTTTGGTGCAAGGGTACATTCTATGTGGCCGAGTGTAGTAAGTGGTCGAGCTTACACATAGGCGTTCTTCCCGAGTGCCCTTTCATCACTTATCTTTGCGATTATCCAAAAGTCAAAGAAATGCGACCAACAAAAATGTAAAATTGGTGCAGTGTACACAGATTTTTTTTCTGAACGAATTGTTTACGCTATTTGCTCGACGCATCTGTCATGTTACATCTTTCCTAAGTTTCCAATAAGGCAGTAGGTGTCCATGTCGAAATCTTACACCCTCGATTTCCCACGGTGATTATTATTTTTTTAATGAAAATTATGTGCTGCTGATTGTGAATAATAAAATTCTGGAGTGCGGAAATAAGTATTTACGGCTGTACAGCCATTTGAAGTTGCAAGGTGGTTGCTGTGTTCAAATTTCCCACAGATTCCAGGCTCTGCCCTTGGGGTAATTAACCTACCCCGGCCCTGCCTCCGCTCCGGCTATCTACCTTTCTATATAGAGTCCCTTTTGAAGGTATTTAGAAATTGGCCGGAACCACCTGCCCCCAATAATATTTTGTCTATTTTCGCACTAACACATTTAGGTACCACAGAAATAAGGCTTAAATTAAATCTCAAAAGGTAACTTGCCTCTTTATCTCAAATGTAGGCTGAATTGTGGGTCGAAGTTAATTTGAAAGTCCAAAAGAGAAATACATCGTATGTCAAAAGTATTTTTGATGTCCTTTTCGACAGAATACTACCCTCTCCTTTCCATACCATCATAGAAATAAGATGTTGCAAATTATCCCATCCCACAAGTCATTCACAAAATAAAACCATCCCCTTTTCTGGCCCGCAGTTGCGAAGAGAAATGTTCAGGATGTTCCACAAGATAACGTATTTACACATGCTGAGGTTACCGTTCAACAATATGTTGAATGATATTCCTCATCGTGTCTCATCGCTTTTTTCCATGCCTGTGAAACCACATAAACTCAGCCTGTGACATGAATCCATTATGGAAGCCCTGAAAAGCCATATAGACGCTACTTACGTAAGGAACTTCAATATAAAAAAAACATAAGTTTCGTAGCCGTAGATGTAAAAAAAGGAGAACACACACTCCCTTCAGGCAGGTATCCAGAAATTCCTTTCGGGGGGGGGGGGCTCAACACCATTTTTAAGGGGTATAGTAAGAACCTCACAATTGTATATTTAAGACCAGTGGTAGCAATTGGATTCCAAAACGGGGGGGGGGGGGGGGACGGAGGGCGGTGCAAGTAAAGTTTACTTTCTCTTGGTAGACACAGCTTAACATTAAGAGGCCATAATGTTGAGGCAAAAAAAATTGGGAGCAACTATCCCTTAAATCGTCGCCACTGTAAGGATGTCGTTTTAATCAGAACATGAAATCGGGGGCCTCCCCGATGGTACAGTGGTAGCGTCTTCGCCTTGTAATCAAGGGGTCCCGGGTTCGATACCCGGCGGAGGCACAAGTTGTTCGGATCCAATTTTAAACTGTAGGTCCAGTCCCGATTAGCCTTACTGTGCATAAAGTGGACTTAAAAAACCAAATTAACCAACCAAGAACGTGAAATCGGAACATTTTTTACCACTCGACTCCTCTGTTTCCATGCATTAACATTGTGTGCCGGAACCATCTCAGTATGTGTGTTTCTCCATTTCTTCTCATCAGGCATAAAAACATCTATGGTGTCTTTGAGTGTTTTTACGAAGCTGTTACACATGCACGGGATGGACAATCCACTCGACAACGCGAGATTCAAATTGTGGGCTGCGAACTGGACGCAGACAGCTATCGAATATTTCTCTCTGATTCGAGCCTGAACACCACTAACGTGTCTTGTCCTCCCATAAAAGCCGAAACCCAACAAATTGTTCAGATTCAGGCCTTAGCACTCACATGTGTTCAAAAATGCCTGTCACAGCTTCCGCTGTCTTGTCATATATCGGCACGAAACAAAGGAAGTCTTCTCGAATACAGCTGGATCACGAAACAATTAATGCACAGTGAAAACATCTAATGTTTCGTCTCCCAGTATGATCAAATGCTTACTCATTTATCTCCAGTGACGTGCCCAAGGGAGGGTTGGTGAGGTCATAACCCCATTTGACCCAGTATTCCTTTAAAAAAAAAAAAAGAGGAACGTCAAAGACAGGAAAAAAATGACAAAATCAGGACTGACCACCAAAAATAGTATGCGTAACCCCTCTCCCTTCCGAAAATCCTGGGCACGCCACTCTTTATCTTGGACACATTTTTTAAAATCAACTCGCCAGAAGTTTTATCATTCAGCATTGGAGATTAAAGTAAGATGCGTTCTTCCTGCAGGTTTGGATATGATCCTTTAGGGTGCTGTCGTCTGCCTGCCTTCACACCTAACCTTAACAAGGCCCTAATTTTCCATCCTTGTGACTTGGATTTTCAAGACTTAGGAAGGTTTCAGACCGAAGGACACGCGATACATGTCGATTGGAATGGGCCAATCAACAGCAACGTTTCACACCGTAGCGACACAAAAGGCCGCACAAACCTAATTCCGACTTGTGAAATACTCAGGCGACACGGTGTGAAATCTCCCTTATTAGGCCACTGCCATTGTCACCTCGAAGTAGTAGCTCTTGTTGACCACATAAGAAAAAAATTCTCCTCAACCGGTGAGAATGCTCCTCAGTTTTCTTCTCTCTCCTATATTCTCTGTGCTTGTTCACTATACAAGCAACACCTTACGATTTGATATACACAGGACATGTACTATGTAGACATTTTAACGAAAAATCGGTTGAAGTCAAGGATGGCTAGGTGGCTCAGTTGGTAGAGCCCTGATTCGAGTTCTGGTAGAGCCTGCAATTTCCGCCTAAGATGTCTACATATGCAACATCTTCTTGCTTTCTTTTCTCGACATTCATAAAATTTTCGGCTCTCTTTATGGTAGTTAAGTGTTTGAATGTGTTTCGAACCCAGTAGGCTTAAACAAAAGTATTTTTTTTATACCATGAAATTCTCGCACTGCATATACGAAATTTAGTTCTGGCAAAACTAAATCATCACTGAAAATTTTGATTTTCAGTTGATCTATGCATCTTATTTCTGTTGTAATAAACCACTCCAATATCCGGTACTGCTGAAATATTCCCGAGAGAGAGAGAGGCCTTGATCTCTTCGGGCCGAACTAGCACTACATTGAGGCCCCGGAAGTTCTACTGTCGTCAATGTCTTCATTTTCGAATCACTATATCTTATAAAGCAACCAGAGGACGCTGACTGATCACTAATCGACTGTATGAATTGTCACACTTACCTCTGAAATCTCTTTAACCGATCCTTTGTACAGATCAACCGAAAAATTGAATTCGCGTATTTATATCCTCATTATATTCCAGAACGTTCCGCAGATAAAACGATTCGTTAATATTGCTAGTAGTTGACTCCTTCTCTCATTCAAGAACGTACCCTTTCCCACCTTCCAGAGATTAGAAATTACAACGAATCGCCCTACATGTGGCGCTACTTTTGTTGTGCAACTTCCAAATGCTGACAAGTCTCTATAGTGTTCAAGTGCGCTGCGACAACACCGAAAGAGCAAGAAAAGTTTACGTGCAATATTATCAACACTCCGTCTTGTCTCGATAATTGTCTATCTCCTTAAATCATCGTCACATTATTCAAAAAGAAAAACGTAATTTTATCTAGTGTAAAATAAAAAAAATCCTGGGGGGGGGGGGGGGTTGCTCGAGCCACCTCAACCCCACCTTCGATACATGCTATTAACAAAATAATAGGGGTATAAAACATTCTCCATCTTGCCTCGATCATTATTTCTTTCCTTAAATTATTTTCACATTATTCAAGAAGCCAAAAACCTAATTTTATCTAACGATAACTGAAAAATTTCCTGGGGAGAAGGTTGAGCCCCCTGTGCCCCATCTTGGACACGTGCTATTATCAATAACAGGGTTACGGAAGTTTCTCCGTCTTGCCTCGATAATTATTTCTCTCCTTAAATTATTGTCACAATATTTTTTTTCACACCACAAGAAACAAAAAACCTCATTTTATCTAGTGTAAACCTAAAACTTTCGGGGGGGCTCGAGCCCCCTAAGCCCCCCCTCTGGATACGTGCCTGACTCCCTTCATCATATAGCAAAGGAAAATGGCTTTCACACAAACAGAATAGAATAAACCAAATCAAAAAACAAGTTACAAGAGAACTAAAGGAAAAGAGAAATGCATACAAAGATGAGAAATCTGTTGAAAATAAATTGTTTGCATTCCATTCCAAAAGGGATTCTCACATTGCAAAAATTTTCAGATTTAATTTCGAAATTTGTTTTAAATCACCAAGAATTTTGGAATGTACATTTGATGAATACAAAATGAGAAAATCTCTACAAGATGTGGAAATCACAGGAATACATGTTCAAAGAATTATGTAGGACAAACAGCAAGGAAAATTGCAATAAGATGGCATGAACATGATTTGGACATTATAAATTTAAACCCAAGAACAGGTTTGTCAGCTCACATCATCGAAGAGAAGCATTTGATTAAAAAGAGTGACGGGAAACTTAGATTTGAATGTCTGGGAAACTTCATTCATTACAGAAGAACACTGGAATAAATTAAATAATGAAAATGGTAACATAGACCCACTATGGAGTTTTCTTTTTCACAAGTGGAGTATGCCACCATCTTTAAAATTTAATGTAACGGAAAACATCAAGAAACTCTGTGAAAGCAATGATGGTTTTGAATTGCCTGATAATATTTGGGATTCATAATTTTTAAGTAAAAAATAATGTGATCAAAATTTTTTATCTGAAATAAAAATAAAACAGACTGTTTGTTTTCACAGTTAACTTGCTATATTACAACAATGTAACATTGACAACATCCATTGTATAACTGACCCTTTTTTGTTTAAAAAGAATTAACCATTGTTATAACCGTATCTTTAATCAACTAAAAATAAATGTCTGATGAAGGGGTTGTCTGTTTTCCTGAAACGTCACAATGAAAAACTGCATTTTTATGCTTGTAAAAACCGTAGACTACAACAGAAATAATCACACATAATGTCGGAGAAGGAAAGAAAGCTAGTGGGTGGAGCCACGTTTTTTCTTCCGTGCACTCACTTTCTCTCTCAAGTCACTAGCCTACTTGCGCAGATGGCTTGTTTTCGTTTGCTTGCTCCAGAACAGAGTGTACCTACAAGTTTATTGTGAACACTTTAATACATATTCAGTGAGGTTGGCCAATCACAAAATGGTGACCTCCTTTAGTACATAAGGCTGTACATGGTACAACAGGGAAATCTTGGATGATGGGACCATTAACGGCTGGGAACGATTTTTCAGTAGTAAATCCCTGTCATCTTCCCCATTAATTCAGACACTGATTATCACTCATACTCATCTTTTGGATTAGCCAAAAGCGGCAAAAAATGGAAGTAAATAAATCAAGCAAATGTTTGCAGGTTTAACATGATTACCATAACCTATGCAAATATCCTAAAAGACTAATTGAAGTTCAAGTATAACTTGTATCATATGTAAGTTTTACCAGCTTTTAACATTTCAATTTGTATCTTGCAGGCTACAAGATACCAGTCATAGAGAATTTGGGTGCAACATTGGTAAGTATTGTATTGGATTTTTTTTCTCTACAAATGAGGATATGAAGTTTGTTTATTGCAAAACATAGCATCTAATAAGAGCTGAAAATTACTTCGATTGAAATTAAAGTTAATAAAAGGACATTGATTTCACATTTTCCATGAGTGCATCGTTTCCTTTGTTCAAACAACTGTAACTACAGTAGTGACAGCTGCATTTTAAAATTATTTTTGTGTGTATTCTAATATAATGTGTTAATGTATGTAACTCTCTGCAGACTTACACATATCAGGGTAATAGTTTCCAATGTCAATGTTTTTCACAAGTTTTACATATGTATTAGGACTAGTTTTAGAATTCTGAAAATGATTGTGGAAATAAGTTTGAAGCTTGGACAAACTAAGCATCACAGTTAAAAGTTTCACAACGTATTATTTGTCAGAGAAATAGCTTACTCTAGCATATGCATTTTCCAGTGAGCAGCCATTCTTGGTTTATTGTTGTCGGGCACAGGGTAATTTCATGTCTGACACAAGATATGTGATCAGGTGTTGCAAGCATTTTGGGATATTGTTTTAATCAGCTCCGTGACCTAACCTAACAACCAAAGCATATAGGGATAATATCTCTTTGCACCTCACGTCACCTGATGTAGCAGCAACAGTCTGCAGCCAAGATGACAGTAAGTGACTGGCTGCTAGCAAAGGAATATGTATAGGAATATAGAGAAAAGAAAAATCATTCTCTGTAAAATGTGCATTAAGACAATGGAGTATGTGTTAACAGGCATAAATAGAAATTGAACCATGTAAATAATGTGTGTGTACCTCATGATCAGTTTGGAATTAAGGGCACTCAATAAAAAGTTGTCCTACTCCATGCAAATAACAAAATGAATTAATATTATTATTGTTTTTAATTGAATTAAGGTTTAAATATTCGTGAGTGCATGTAATTTCAATATTTCACCAACAAAAATTAATAGTATCTATAGCTACAGTGAGTCACATAAATTATTCGGACACACAGTAAATTTCTAATGTTTAAGAGCAGGAAGGGAGTGAAATCTGTGTACAGCGTTGAAGTTGATTTTCGTTTAAAAATGTCATGTTTAGCACAAAATTGGATGATAAAAAGTTAAAAACAAACATCAGCAACAATATAACGAAGGATGAATCCCTACCGTTGCAAAAATAGTGCCACAAAATTATTCGGACACATAGTAAATGTTAACGTAAGTTTGCGATACAGTGACAATTTCGATTTACGGATTGATTGATGTATGTATACTCTGTTCTTATATATTAACTCTGGTTTCCTGTAGGTTTCTATAGCAATTACGATCGCGTTTTGTTTAACAAAGTTGTGATATAAGAACATTTTCTATGTAGAAATGGGGCGAAGAGGAAAGGAAAGTTCATTTGAACAACGTCAGTTAGTGATATGGCACCACGCTAAGGGTAAAACTTACCGTGCAATTGCCTCAATGTTGAAAATGAAAAAAAGTACAGTTGCAGATATTATTAAGCGATTTAAAGATGTAGACAGGATCGAGTCCCACGGTCATACAGGGAGACCAAGAATTTTTTCCCCCAGAGAAGAGACAGTAATTGTGAGGAAAATTAAAAAAACAAATCAAAGATGAGTGCTCCAATGGTGTGTGCTGAGGTAGCTGAGGAGTGTGGAAAGCATAGTCATCCTGAAACCAAACGAAGAGTGCTCAGAAGGGCAAACTATCATGGCCGTGTAGCCAGGAGAAAGCCATTTGTTGTAAGTAAGCCAAACAGGACAAAAAGACTGGTGTTCACAAAGGAATACTTAGGAAAGGATCGGACATGGTGGAATTGGGTAATTTTCACTGATGAGAGTAAATTCAATACTTGTGAGTAAGATGGGAGGGTAACAGTGTGGCGTAAACCAAATTAGTAGCTCCGAGGGAAAAATTTGCAAGCAACAGTGAAGCACGGGGGTGGTCACGTAATGGTTTGGGGCAGCATATTGGCCCAAGGCATTGGTAAATTGGCTTACATCGAACAGACAATGGACAGGTACCGTTACCTTGACATTCTGAAGTCAAATCTAAAGACTAGTGCTGAAATGATGGGCATTCTTTGTAACTTTATGTTTTATCAAGATAATAACCAGAAGCACACTTCCCGCGTAGTACAAGAATGGTTATTGTACAACTGCCCAAAAGTGCAATTCAATTCAATTCTGATATCATCATGGTACACATGTACTGGAAGTTCTAGATTTACAAGAAAGTGGAGCATTGATTATTGGGATAATAACACACCAAAGAAAATCCATTTATGTCTTTGCATGTACTTCCAAGTCATTTAGAGATCTAAATGTTAATAATGCATGTAAAATTAAAAAAAAAGAGCAGTTGTATGTAAACTTCATAGATTCAGATTCATATTTGTTTGGGAATGAATAATCAGTTCATTTTTTGCATTTTCCTTCTTTTTTTTCAGGATCAGTTTGACACACTAGACTTTTCAGACAATGATATTCGGAAACTAGATGGATTTCCCTTATTGAAAAGGTTGAAATGCCTTCTCATGAATAATAATAGGATAGTGTGAGTATTGCTTCAATGTATATTGTTATATCTGTAATTACATGTGCATTAATTGGTACTTTAGTATTATACGGACTACCTCATTTCAGACTTTCTGTTTTCTGGGAAAGCCAAAGAAACACTTATGGACATAATAGGAGGTGTTAGGTTAGGTTAAAACAGACTGACTGAAAAGAGATAGTCCTAAAGTACCCATTAATTTAACCATACAAGCCGGTAAGGCATACAGAAATGCATTTGTAGATTCTGGAGTTGGTTCAATGTATACATGTAATGCATGGCTAGCATAAAACTCTTGTTATCTATTGACAGTAGAGATAAATAATTCGAACCAGTTAACTGTGTGTATTCGTATGTGAAACATGAACAATGGATGTCTTGTGATGCAGAGTGGAACATAATCTTGTTTGGAGAGATAAATTTTGCTTTTAACTTTCAATAGTGCCAAAAGTGAACTAGAATTTACTATTGTTGAAGGTGATGAAAATGAAGAAGGGTTTTTTTTCTGCCATGGCATGAGTTTCAAGGCATTTTTTGAGATGAAGAAATTTGTTTTCGGAACTGTCACGGGTTCCCAATCACTTGAATCATGTTTTAGTTTTCTTTTTTTCTGATTATTTTTGCTCAAGACGTGATCCACCTTGTTTTGTAAGAGAAATAATAAAGTGTATCGTGAAAAGGTAAAAATACAAAATCAGGTTTCAACTGCAGGCTAATTGGGACTGGACCTACAGAGTAAAGTGCTAACTGAACCACTGTGCAATGTACCTCAACTGTGTGTCGATTGATTGATAGTTTATTTTACTTCGCCTCTCTGCCATTTTTGGTCAATCGTGAAGAAAACTGAACTGGTTATCAAACCTGGAAGCCCTTGATTACAATGCAATGACGTTACCACTTGTTTGTGATTGTTCCTTTATATTTCATCTTGTCACGATATCCTTTTCTTTAATATTAGCCACAAGTAGGAGAAGAGAATAAATTTAAACAAATTAATCAACCTGGTACTTGGGGCTTCATGAAACAGTACAGTGGTTTCTTAGGAAGCTGACTTTGAGGTTCAGTGCATAGTTTCAGTATGAAAAGCAAACTTGATTAGTTATTCTGTAATTGCTACTAAAATTTGATGTTGGTGGCAGTGTCTGAACTCTTGGATTTTGTCTTCTTTTTTTCAGGAGGTTAGCTGAAGGCTTAGAAGCAAGTTTGCCAAATTTGGACACCCTGGTGCTCACGGGAAATCTTATATCAGAGCTGGGTGATGTGGATCCTCTGGCAACACTGAAGAACTTGAAGTGTTTGAGCTTCCTTCACAACCCCATTACAGCTAGGCCTCATTATAGAGCATATGTTATATTCAAGATACCTCAGTTGCGTCTTCTGGATTTCAGGAAAATCAAACAGAAGGTAAGTGATACAGCAATCTATCTACATGCATGCACATTTTTTTTTTTCCGCATTGAGCATTATAGCAATGAGAGTATAGATTGCATCTCTATTTGGGTTCTTGTTAACCCTAAATAATACTGAAAAGCTTGTTTTGAAAGTTGTTTATGTTCAGAAATATGGTTTATTTAAGAATTTTGTAATATACATAGATTATGGAAACTTGCATGAAGATTAGCGGTAGGAATTCCATATTTTTGAGTTACAAAGTAAAAGGTGACATCCTTCAATATTCGACTGAAATTGGTAAACACAACGCATAAACAATTTATCTACAGTATAGCTTCTACGTAATAACCTTTTTTCTTAATGAACTCTGAAATGACCAAATTGTCAGTTACCATGTTTTACACCTGAGCCCTTCATTTCTCTTTCGCCAATACAACAAACACTGAACATTTTCAGTTTTTATAAACTAACCAGAGTGTCTACCTGTCTAGAAATGTCTGGGAAATTTGCTGCTGTTATGAAAAAAATAATATTTTGGCCAAAGCTCCTTTTCTTGTATTATGATTTCATCATGCTACGAATGCAATTTTTACATGGTTCGATTTCGATTTACCAAATAACACACACTGCGGAGTTTTAGCGATTACTTGAGATTTTGTTCAATATATGCTTTTGTGCCTAGGTTAGGTGGGCCAGGTTTGGTTCTCTTAGCAGTAAAATGAATTACCTTAATGCATTCTACTAAGGTTCCAGTTTACTTCTACATAAATTCCCACTAGCGTACGATACAGTCACTTGTCAACGGAAAATACATTGTCCATGGAAAGTGTGCATCTTGCATAAGGTAATTTTTAAGTTGTTTTTTCAACACAAATAACTTTTTTTAAAACTGTGCTTATTATTTTAAGGAAGGTTAAAATTTCGTGTGACAATGATTGCCAAAATTCTACGATAATTAATGTTCCTGCGAGGAGAATTTGAAATAAATCATGAAACAATCTGAACCTTTACCAATATTTTTTGTAGAGTTGCACTAAAAATAGTGTTTTTGAACAAATTTAGAAGAAAAGAACAAGGAAGAAACTTTAATTTGTTGGTGGACAAACTATACTTTTACCAGTAGTTACAGTAGAAATTGCATTTTAAATACTGCAGGGAGGGGCATATTTTGAACTACTTTCATGTAGAAATGTACTACAGTAAGTGACTATTGCCATTTACCATTTTCTAAGTGGGATTCTAAGTGTGGTGTTAGCCAAAATATGGTGCCCTTCTTATGCACATGTTTGCTTTAATCTGAAAATTTTTGGTTCTTTGTCTGGAGTACCTGGAAAAGTCAGATAATTTGGTTTTTACAATATTGTAGACACCCTGACTAACACACAAAGATGATAATTAGACCCCGGATTTTTATGTAATATCAAAGTACAAAATATGTAACAGTAATTGATAAAATATGTGTCTAATTATGTATTCAAAAGGATATGGTAGCTGAATATGTAGTATCAAAGTGTCTGTAATATTAATAATAATCGAGCATCCAAGAATTCTGCTAGATATATATTTTATTTATATTCAACATAATTTTAAGGACATAAGTTGTTCAAATTTATAAACTCAAAAAGTACAGCAACATGTGCATATTTAAGAAACTAATTTTGTCAACTATTAATTACTTTTCACATCGCAAATTAGTATAGAATATGTAAATATGTAAGAGAGATCATTGTAACTTTCGAAACAAATTGTGAAAAAGAAAGCATCTGCAGAAATAACAATCGAATGAAAACACACAGATACTTTGGTACTTTTTATTCAAGGGAACATATTGTGTAAACTGCTACGTACAGGAAAGTACAGGGAGGTTATTGCAGCATGCCACCGCAAAAGCGTCGGCCGCTTACCGGCCTTGTCATGCATCAGGTGCCGGCAAATTGCGTAACAGATAGCCCGTTACACAAACCGCTTGTTTTGTAATGTTTCCACTTTTCACAATTATAGTTACAATTACAACTTAAATAAGCACGTACCTTGCCGCAAGGATGCTGGAAAAGGTGTCCTCTAAAATACAAATATTTCTGGCACTTTATTTCTGCCCATATCGCTTCTGACAGCAATGACTCATCCAACATAAAGGATTCAATTTTTCATTCTTGTCTTGCCTTCGAATAAACAAAACCGTGACTCTTATTTTGCAGATAACACAAGATTAATCCTTTTGAACACTAGAGTCAGTGGCGTGCCCAAGATTTTCGAGGGGGGAGGTTACGTATACATTATTATGCAAAACGAAAGCGCAGATAAACGAATTATTTAACAGTGTCACTTAATTTTAACGTGTGAATATTTTTGAAGTAAAGTAGCGATCATACACTGTGTGCGTTTTTCTTTCTGAGAGCGCCATTTGAAATAAGCACTTTTCCCCTTTTGCTACTATGGGATAAACTGAATATAAAAGGCTATAACTGCTCAACAACTGCATCTTTTTAAGAAATTTAAATTCTAAATGTAAGAATGAACAAAAAGCAACATTTTATGTAAATTCCGACAATTGTGAGTCCAGGGGGAAACGGGGGCCAAATCCCAAAGTTCTATTTTCCCCGTAATTACGCAAAATTTCTGAACGTCGTAATTTCCATATTTTTTTTTTTTCAAAGTTGCGGCAGGAGCATTACATATCCTCATAGAGTAGTCTTTTGTTGTGCTTCCCTCAAAATTTGGTCCATCCAGTGTCTATAGAGCCGACGCTAGAAGCGAAATTCCTCAGATGTCGCAAGAGCGTCAGCGGCTTATCGGAGTAGTGGTAAGCCGCGAGAAGCCTCTCGATACTACGCGAATGCGACAGCTGTCGGCTACCAGTTGTTTAGACGTGTTCACTTCGGTTTGCGTTTATCAGTACTCGTGTTGTTTATACTGTGTTATTGAGTTATTAGTTATGCCGCCAAACAAATATAGTCTTGAACAAAGAGTTTTTATGTACGATACTTACGTGAAAACGAACTCTTGCAGAAAAGTAGTCAGGCGATTCGCAAGAAAATTTCCTGGCAATCCTGTTCCGGACAGACATACTGTTTACAACCTCGTTAAAAGATTACGAGAGACAGGATCTCTTGAACCTAAGAAACGTGTTTCCAGACGACGTGTTCTTACGGAAGAAAAGCTAGACGAAATTGGTGAACGACTTGAACATACTCCAAAAAAATCCCTCCGTCGGCTTGCTCAGGAAACAGGCATTTCAAAATCCTCAGCACGAAATGCCACTAAATTACTTAGATTAAAACCCTACAAAATTACAGTGGTTCATGAATTGCAACCGCGCGATCACGCGACTAGAGTTCGATTCTGTAACTGGATGCTGGATAATATTGTTGCTGGCAGAGTAAATCCAGAATTAATCATATTTTCAGACGAAGCTTGGTTCGAATTGAATGGCCGAGTTATTTCACAAAACAATCGCTATTGGAGCACAGAAAAACCTGACCTTGTGCATGAAGTTCCGCTCCATCCTGCAAAAATTGGTGTGTGGTGTGGTTTGAATGCGCACAGAATAATAGGGCCTATTTTTTATGAAGGTACTATCAATGGTGAAAGGTATCGAAGAGACATACTACAACCTTTTTTTGAACAATTAACGGACATTGAATGCCAGCAGTCATTTTTTCAGCAGGACTCTGCTACTGCTCACACTGCTTATGAATCACTTAATTTTATTGCCGAGATTTTTGAGGACAGAATTATCAGTACTGAGTTGTGGCCCTCTCGTAGCCCCGATCTTACTCCTTGTGATTATTATTTATGGGGAACATTAAAAAACAAAGTGTATCAGAATAACCCGCGTACAATAGAGGATTTAAAAGAAAATATAAGAAGAGAAATTGCCAGAATCACACCTGAGGAGCTTATGGATGTTCAGAGGAATTTCATACGCAGATGCCGGAAATGTATTGGTGTTGAAGGAGGTCATTTTCAACATCATTTATAACACAGAAGGTTAGTGATCATCATTATTATTATTAGTTTTAAATATAATTTTACACTTTCGGTTTGCTTTATGCGCCGCGATGCTGTCTTCCCTTTCTGTCAACCGAGGATAAAGTAGAGATGTCTAAGAAAGATTAGATGTCTGAAATAAGGTTGTAATTGTAACTGTAATTGTGAAAAGTGGAAACATTACAAAACAAGCGGTTTCTGTTACGGACTATCTGTTACGCAATTTGGCGGCACCTGATGCATGACAAGGCCGGTAAGCGGCCGAAGCTCTCGCGGTGTCTAAGAAAGATTACATGTCAAAAATAAAGTGCCAAAAATATTTGTATTTTAGAGGAAACCTTTTCCAGCATCCTTACGACAAGGTACGTGCTTATTTAAGTTGTAATTGTAACTATAATTGTGAAAAGTGGAAACATTACAAAACAAGCGGTTTGTGTAACGGGCTATCTGTTACGCAATTTGCCGGCACCTGATGCATGACAAGGCCGGTAAGCGGCCGACGCTTTTGCGGTGGCATGCTGCAATAACCTCCCTGTAGCTTTCTTGTCCACCGATGTCAAGTTTCTAGGTGTTTTGCCTAAAAGCGAAATGAAATATGTAACCAGAAGGAGGGGAGGGGTCCTCCAGCATCTTTTCCCCTTTTTTTTTAGCCTGTCTTTTGACTTGGCATTCGATTTAAGTGACCGTAAGCACTATGCATCTCATTGATTAGAAAATATGACATCACATGAGATACAAATTTTGTTCATCATGTATTAGAGATCGAAAATATAGGAAAAAGGATCAAGATAGGAAAAATTTCCAAAATATGTTGTTTTATGTAAAGTAAATTAGCAAGTATGTAATATCCAGGCAAATATGTTAAAATACGTAACATAAAACTTATGCAAGATCATGTCAGTTGTTTATTCGTTGACATTTTCCTGTTCAATATATGTATCTAGAGAGGAATAGAATATGTAATTACATACAAATCTGGGCTCTAGTGATAATACATATTCCAGTATACATTACTTGACATTAAAACAAAATACAGTGAAACTTGAAATCAATCGAAATATTTCTCAGGCCCATGATTTTAGAGCTGAAATCATGTTAAATTCCCTGGATTAAATGGAAATTGTCTAACGTGGAAAACTGAAATCAAAAGAAGCTGTTAAACAGAAAGTTTGCCATGTTCTGGAATGTGTTCTTCACAAAAAATGTAATTTCTGTTCTTCCCAGTTTAACAACCTGTTAATCAACTTTGGAATTCAGGTCAGGTGTCTTCCAACCTCATTGCGTGTGTATTGAGGAGTCAGCTTCTTTCTGTTAGGTTTTGAATTAGCAACAAACACAAAATACATAATTTCTTTTAAGAAATAAAATATAGAAATCAACTTACGAGTTCTTATATTACACTATATATCCCATAATAATTTCTTAAAACAGTAACAGTGATGATGAAATGTCTTTCTTCTTATCAAAGATTTTTATCGTTAATATAATTAAATTGTGAATGTTATAAAAAGAGGAGTCACAAGTCACACCTGTGTTGAAATTTTTTTCATCTTTCTGAAATTTTACTCAAGATGGGGTCTAGGTCTACATTTGTGTACACTTTAGGCTGGCAGTTGCCGTCATGGCTACAAAGACAAGAGTTGCACTTGATCTTAACATGAGACTAAAACTGATTCGTGCGAGTGAGCGAGGTAAATTGTCTGTTAAAGAGATTATGAAGATGTTCATCATCGGGAAAGCTCAAGTGTATGATATTCTAAAGAACTCCCTGCTTCAGTACTGGAAAATAATGTGTAATGTTTTCTGTTCTGTCCCAGTGTAAGCTTTGCATGTGTTCAATTCCAGTGTGAATAAATATTGAGTATTGACCTACTGTAATTAAATTCATCTCAGTTTTCATACTTTATACCTGCATTAAACGGAAATCGGGCTTTAGCTGAATGTCCTGCTCCCTCCCATTTTCATTTATGGCAGGTGTCACTGTATAACATAAACTTTTATATGACATCTGACAACCTTATACAGAAATCTTAGTAGCATATCTAAAGTGAAAATCGTGAAATAGCAGGAAAACATTAATTTTTTATTTTTTTGACAAAATTGCAAAGAATTCCCCTTCAGTTTACATGTATTAAAAATTGGTGAATTTTTCTTCAGTTGTGTGACAGATGTGTGTAGATAAATATTTATACAACTAGGTCACTGAAAATTATACCCTTTTACTAGGTCACTGAAAATTATACCCTTTTACTGGGTCACTGAAAATTATACCCTTTTCATCAATCAACCATACCATATATCGTGATTACCTAAAAATAAAATCAGAAGACATCACCAGCTTCTAATAATTACATGAAATACCTTAGATTTTCATTTTTTTAAAAAAATTACTGTATTTGCCGGCATGTAAGACACACTTTTTTCCCTTTAAAAATAGTCTGTTTTTGATTACCTTCATTTCTGGAAACTTTCTCTGTTCTGAGTTAGACAATTTCTTTCTTGCGGTATGTGATGAAGATGTAGACCTACATATTACTTTATATTTGAAATACTGTAAATTAATTATAAATTCAGTGATAAAGCTTTTTCCTCAAAAATGTGTACAAAAAATGGGGTGCATCTTATATGCCCGCAAATACGGTACTTGATTACTTAAAGTTGCATTTATTACAAAAAATTAGTTCTCATTTATACTACTACACTCTGTAAAGAAAAAAAATAGCGACACTTGCTCGGATATGGGTTTCACAAGATTCATTAACCAAAATGAATTTGTATATGAATTCCTGATAACATTACAATGCATATTTGCAATGAGCCATCCAACCTTAACTACATACGCCACAGTTTCAGCTTATTGACATGACTATAATGAATGTATATGCATATATAACTAGCTGTGTGTGTGTTTCTATAAAAAAGCCTTTGTAGAGAGTAATACATAAAAGTCAAAGAAACAATAAGAATAGCACAAAACAAAAAGAAAAGAAAATATATTAAGGGTAAGACATATTGTGTACGAATATTGAGAGTACAACACAGCAAACTAGTATTTGTATGACCACCATGGGCCTTCTGCAGTGCAGCCAATCATCGGGGCATGCTGGTTACAAGGCTATGGCAAAGTCTAACCTCGATTTCATGGAACCAAACCCGGATTATCTGTTCCATCAGTTCCCTCCTATTTGAGAATGTCTTGTTATGGAGTCTTCTGTTCATAATGGCCCACAAATTTTCAATTGGATTCATGTCAGGGGAATGTGGAGGCCACCAGAGTCTCAAAATACTCATGTCTGTGAACCACGTATTGACGGTTTTTGCTCTGTGACATGAAGCATTATTATCCTGGAAAACAAAATAGTCCTTATTTTCTCCAGAAAAGTAGTCTCTAGCTGTTGTAAGATCTTTACGTTCCAGAATTTGAAGATATTTTCGTGCATCAACTGACTCTTCACATATCTTCATCCTTCTGACGCTTGAGAAGTACCGCAAGCCCACACTGTCATTCCGCAACTGAATTTTTGCATCTCTGAAACAATCCTTTTCAAGTTCCTTGCCCTTTCGCATCCACAACTTCACATCACCATCGTTTCCCACTATTCTAAATTTCTTTTCGTCGGAGAAAATGACGTGTTTCCACTAGTCTTCAGTCCAACTTGAATATCACCTCACAAACTCATGTCTTGCTGCCTTGTGTGCTTGTGTCAGCTTCGGCTTCTTACGTGGTTTCTTCTTCCCAATACCCACTTCGCGCAGTCGAAACACTACAGTTGTATGGCTGACTGCAATTCCAAGGTCATTTCTAATTACAGAAGCGAGTTGGCGGGAACTCATTCCTCGATTATGCAGTGCTGTTGTTTCCATTTTCTGATCTTCTCTGGGTGATGTTTTCCTCTTTCTACCACACTGTTGCCGAAGTGACGATTTGTTATGCTGGTTTTGCTGAAACTATGGTTTTCTGTGTAAGTTACTGTGAGAATTGAGGTGTTGCTAGTTTTTCTTTACAGAGTGTATTTCTGTAGTATTCCTTGCCCTTGTTGTCAATCCACAAAGTTTAAATTTTCTAATTATCATTTTATCCTTTTTTTTGTCTTTCCTTCATTAGAATATTTGAATGATGTGGATAGGAAATATTATTACCACATAAATAAATATTAATGGAATCACAATAAAACATAATGGTTATACCAAGAGGAGTTACTAAAAATCCATAGTAACATGCATCCATCATAACATAACTGGAAATACTGAAATTCAAAATTTGTTAACTCTGTTAGTGTGGACCATTCACATGTCAAGGTACATAATTTGTATTTTATGTGCTTGATGTAATATTGTGGTATTGCTGAAGTTGCATTATTTCTTGTAGGAAAGAGACGAAGCAGCCAACTTATTTAAGAGTAAAAAGGGGAAAGAGCTGCAAAAAGAAATCTCAAAGAAGGCAAAAACGTTTGTACCTGGAGCTGGAATTCCAGAAACTGCCAAGTCAACAGGTATTTGTTATTTGTATTATGTAATCTCCAGCCTACGAGTATTTGCACACGCATCGATAAAATCGGTGTCGACTGATGCCGATATCGTCAACACCAGAAACCAAAGGGGGTTAATAGCACAGCTACGCACGTGGCCCTGCAAGATACTTTTTCGGAATGAACACTGACAGGTCAGTGTGCAGTGGGAGCTCCTCTCGGAAAATTTTAGTTTTGTCAAGGAGAAAGTTTTTCTGTAAATTGGAGGTAGGGCAGGAGCCATCTGTGCTTTTAGGCTTTGCCCATCACTTCGTGAACCCCCTCCAAGGTATTGGTAAGAACCCCGATATTATTGGTGTGTGTGCAAAATTTGTGTTGGTGTCGCCATGAATAACGACTCCCAACAAAAGATCGGCACATGTGCAAGTGCTCTACCTGCATTTGTTTTAATTATTTACAGATAGTTTAAAATGTTCTGTTTGCAGTGACAGATCTAGAAGTTACCGAGAATCAATTCTAACATGTAATTGCACTGTTTTATATAAACGAGATATTACTTGATTTATTTTACTTCGCTTTTTGTGTCACTTTTGGCTAATTTGCGAAGATGAGGATGAGTGATGATGATGAAATTGATGAGTGGACACTCACAAACACCCATGCTTTGGTTCGAACCCAGGACCCATAAACGAGATATCATACTGTAAACTGGAACCAAGAGATTCTAGAGGTTAGGGTATTATTTTGCAAAAATAGGGTTCCTGGGCTGGAATACATGGTTATTATTGTCGTTATCATACTTCCTGCCACTGTAAACGGAACGATCAGATATGTTAAACTTTGTAATCATTTGAGTTTTTAAAAATATAAGGCATTATAATATATCCTAAAGCTGGACTTTGGGAGGGGCGATCGCCGTGGTTGTGTTTGTGGGAATAATTTGTCCCCATTGAATATTTCCTTGTAACAGCAAGTGTATGCAAGCTACAATTTAGAATATTGTAAACAAAAAGAACTTTAAAGATTTGGACAACTTGGTAAATTTGATCTTTCACAATGTCCCCAAAAATACTCTGCAACACATTTGCTGATCCTAATTATCTGGAAAATTTTGCAAAATTCAAAATTTCCATTCATTTTACACCAATGTTGTCTGAAAATGCCGTATTTTATGATTCCTGAAAGGTATTATGTTATTTGTGTCTAACATACTACATGGCATGAGAAAATGCTTGTATGCTTAAAAGAAAAATTAGACAGATGAATCGATACTCTGTTGGCTGACATATTGGCATATTGGTTCATCAGAAATTAGTGATAATGATACCGTTCTGATATACGAGGGGCATGTCAAAAAAGGGCTGATTGGTTATTACAGAGAATAAAATAAAGCGAGAAAAATTGTATTTTGATGCTATACAAGTGGCTATTTTTCTACATAGTCACCATGATGCTCCAAGCATTTTTGATACTGTGGAACAAGTTTAAGTAGACCCTCAGCCGCTTTGAGAACTTCACTATCATTGAAACATTGCGAAGCAAGCCACTTTTTGAAATGAAGGAACAGAGTAATCACTTGGGACAAGATCGGAACTGTATGGTGGGTGAATAAAACGTTCCCATCAGAATTTTTGAATTATCGCAACACTACAGTCAACTGTGTGTGGGTGCGCGTTGTCATCAATAAGCAGAATTCCATACCGTAACATTCCTCTTTGACGGTTTTGGATGGCACTTCGCAGATTAGACAGTGTTTGTCAATATACATCTGCTGTGATGGTTCGTCCCGGTTCCATGAATTCCACGAGAATTACACCTTTTTTGTCCAAAAACATGATTGCCATGATTTTGCGATGTGATGGTGTTTGCTTGAATTTCTTCGGTTTCGGTGAACTGGAGTGACACCATTGCATGGATTGCTGCTTCAACTCACCAGTGACATACGATATCCAGGTTTCGTATCCAGTCACTATGTGAGAAAACAAGTCATCCCCATCCTTCTCCCAGCTGGCCAAAAAATCATGTGCTGATTTCATTCTTTCATCTTTGTGAGTGTTTGTCAACATTTTTGGCACCCACCTCTTACACAGTTTGTCCGTTGTAATTCTGTGCAATGTTTTATCAGACACTTCAGGAAACTCCTTACCTAGATCAGTAATGGTGAAACTGCGATTGGATCGCACTTTCTCATCAACATGTTGCACAAGGTCGTCCGTCTGAACACTAGGCCTGCCACTCCGCTCGTCATCATGAACATTTGAACATCCTTCCCGAAAAGCACAGCACCATTGTCTTACCTTTCCTTCACTCATTACTGTTGGTCCATAAATGGCACACATTTCGCGATGAATGTCAGCTTCACTCAGTCCTTTTGCGTTGAGAAATCTAATAACCAACCTCGCCTCGCATTTGGCGGGATTTTTTATTACAGCAGCCATTTCAACTTCCTGCTATTCGCACGTACGCACCTCCACACGAAGAAATATACTGCTGTTGCAGGCACAGAATACTAAAGCATTCTTCGGTGCACATGCAGCTTCGCCAGTGTTGCCAGTCCCAATTAAAAAAATATCCACCCCCTTTTTTTTTTTTTACATTTGCCTTGTATCTACAGTGAAAGTCCGATTTCATGTTCCCAAACTTTACCTTTTCTCTCATTATACTTAAAGTCATCATGGCCCCAAGAGAGCAAAATGTCAAAAGTTGTTCCAGATTTTTCATTACCCTGCATTTTAAGTATTTATCACTGTAGCTCCCCTGAAAAACATAACATCGAGGTTCCCTTTGTAAATAGCCTGAAATTTTGTGAACAATTCAACCATTTGGTCATTATTTTATGTTGCTAAACATATAACTTACATGCTTTAATTTTGTGATGTAAAATAATTATTTTTCAAAGCAATCTCATAAGAGTTACTTGTTACATTATCTACCAAAATAAGAAATGAAAAATTCTAGACATTTTTTCAACCTTTCCTTTTTCTTAACATATTTAATACTTAGGTATAGTTGGAAATTAAGGAAATATATATTTTTATTCAGTGAAAAACTCCTACCACAAGGTTGGGTAAGATGAAAACTGAAGCTGTACTTTAACAAGATTTAGACTTTTTAAAGGTCTGAAAAAAATTAATGATTCAGACATCTTCCTGGAAGGGGAATGGCCACATTACTTTATTTAATATTTTTTACAAAACTTCAAGCATACAAGAATGTAATTCTTAAGAAACTTAAGAAACAAAGTGGACAAATCTTAACCACAACTCAATACAATTTTAGATTTCCAAATATTCAATTTTATCAAATCACAGTACAGGTATATAACAATGTAAATTCACTATACTGTAAAAAAAAAATAGCAAAAATTGATGTTTTGTATTGTTGTTGTTATTATTATTGAAGAGTACACATTGATCACTCTTTGAATGATAGGAAATTAAAAATGTATGATTTTGTATCTGGACTTTCACATCTTACTACATGACAGACTATTTATTTTCTTAACATGGTTGTCTTTTTCAGCAGGGATGCTATCTTCTGTGGATATCAAGAAGATCAGGGAAGCTATTGCACATGCCAGTACCCTTGAAGAAGTGGAGAGGCTTACTCGGTTATTACAGTCAGGTCACGTCCCAGGAAAAGAGGAGGAGAGCAGAAAGGCAAAGAGACGAGGTAATTGTAGAAAGATTTTATGTAATTTTCTCAAAGTTGGGAGCTAGATGATTCTCTGTTGTCCACATTCATTCAACACACCAGCAAAACAATTTGTGGTCTCGTGTGCAGTCTTTTAAAATTAGGATTTCTCTGTAAATACTACTACCAAATCCATACTGTGCATTTATAATGGACAACATTTTTCTGAAAACTGAATTTCGATGCAAAGTATGCAAAATTCCATGTGCATTTGTTTACCCCTCGAACTGTCTCAGTATACTGGAAACTAAGCAATAACTGTTGAACATGATTTTACATTTCCAATGGTAGTATTGTAGCCTTGTAATCAAGGGGTCCCGGGTTCAAAACCGTGGAGGCACATAGTGGTTGGGATACCACTTTCAACTGTAGATCCAGTCCCGATTACCCTTACTGTCTATGAAGTGGAGGTAAAGCACCAACTCAATCAATCAATTTAAATTTTCAAATTTTATATTTTCCTACGTTGGGCTGAAAAGTTCGTAGCCTAACATAGTAAAAAATATTTTTTTGACAAAATTCGATTTTATTATTCAATATAGTTGCCTTCGAGAGCGATACAACGATTATAGTGGTCATACAATTTTTCGATGCCATTTTTATAGTACGATTTCTCTTTAGCCTCAAAATAGGCCTCAGTTTCGGCGATTACCTCTTCATCAGTGCTAAATTTCTTTCCAGCGAGCATTCTTTTAAGGTCTGCAAACAGGAAAAAGTCACTGGGGGCCAGATCTGGAGAATATGGTGGATGGGGAAGCAATTCGTAGTCTAATTCATATAATTTTGCCATCGTTTTCATTGATTTGTGACACTGTGCATTGTCTTGATGAAACAGCACTTTTTTCTTCTTCAAATGGGGCCGTTTTTTCGTGATTTCATCCTGTAAACGCTTCAACAACGCTATGTAATAATCGCTGTTGATGGTCTGGCCCTTTTTGAGGTAATCTATGAATATAATACCATGCGCATCCCAGAATACTGATGCCATAACCTTGCCAGCCGACTGTTGCGTCTTTCCACGCTTTGGATTCGGTTCATCACGTGCAGTCCACTCGGCTGACTGTCGATTGGACTCTAGTGTGTAGTTATGGAGCCATGTTTCATCCATTGTAATATATCGACAGAAAAATTCGTGTTTATTACGGTTGAATATCGCTAAACATTGCTCCGAATCATCAAAACGTTGTTGCTTGTGATCGAGTGTGAGCACGCGCGGCACCCATTTTGCACACAGCTTTCGCATGTTCAAATATTCATGCACAATATGTCCAACACGTTCCTTTGATATTTTTAAAGTCTCAGCTATCTCGATCAACTTCACTTTACGATCATTTAAAATTATTTTGTGGACTTTTTTGATGTTTTCATCGGTAACAGCCTCTTTGGGGCGTCCACTGCGTGCATCGTCTTCGATGCTCATTTCGCCTCGTTTAAATTTAGCAAACCACTTCTCAACGGTTGATTTTCCTGGTGCAGAGTCCGAATAATGTTTATCAAGCCAAGCCTTGGCTTCAACAGTATTTTTTTTCGCCAAAAAGCAATGCTTTATTAACACACGAAATTCTTTTTTATCCATTTTTTCACAATAACAAAAGCTGCTTCACTCACAATGCTATATCTCACGAACTAATTATCCGGCAGCTGTGAAATATATACACGTATCTTTTGAAGGTTAGTACTAAGTAAAAATCACATGGATTTAATTCTAGTAACGCCATCTATGAGTCAGCCTACGAACTTTTCAGCCCAACTGTTAATACATTCATGGTCCCAATAGAGAGAAAAATATTATAATTTTGAATATATGTTTTCCTGCTGCTGAAGTTTCTTCACCTTGGTCCCCTAAAAGTGTACAGTAATCAAAATGCCACTGTGTACTTACCTTTAGGTACCTTTGCAACCTGGCCCAGGAATGATTTTTTAACCTATATAAAATTACATGTTTAGAACTCTTTCTAGAACATTCAAGTGTTCATGTGATTTTTCACTGTTGCTGAACCTCCACTGTGAAATGGTTGCAGGGTGGCTACTGACTGGGAATTTCTTGAATTCTAGGAATTGTGCGAGAATTATTGGCACCGGGAATTCTGCGTGAATTTTTCTCCGTTGACGTGAAAAATTAATTGCAATTTTATTATTGTTCCAAGAACATGGTTTCGTTTGCCAGTACTTTTTGTAGTTAAACTCTTGGAAATAGGTGCAGAGTTGCAAAATAAGCTGAAGAAGTAGCAGCGATTTCATTAACTATGATCTGAGGAAGGAAGCAAAGAAAAAAATGCAAAAGCAGTGCTATTTGCAAATGGCGTAATCACAAGGGAAGATAAGGGACGAGATAGGCAGATCAGTTGGAATTGGGGAGAGTTGAACTGGAGAAATGAGGAATGAAATTTTTGTGTTGTTCTTTCACGTGCAAGCCACGGTTAACCCAGGGGCACAAGTGATCAGCATTAATGAAACCAACCATTGTCAGCTCTTGTGACCCCAATTAAAAGACTAATGATTATGCTACCTTCACACAGTCAAAATACCGTGGCCATTAATCAATCGTGATTGGGCTGGTTATTTTTTGCATTGTTTTTGTTGCAGTTTAGTTTTTGGCCTTTGCAGGGAAACGTGGTACAAGACAAGGTACTTAATTTCAAATTCATATGATAACATGCTGAAGAATGTCAACTATGAAACCTTTTGCACGTGGTCGGTGTACTTTCACAGCACAGCACTAATTGTCTGCGAATAACTCTTCTCCTCCGCAGCTTGGCATATTTAATACCACACGTGATGCCAGTCCATGGGCCCAGCTTTGGAAGGAGGGCGAGTCTGCTCAACTCTGGCAGCAGATAAAATGCCAGATCAGCAAACGTATACTGTAAGGCCCCGGAAGCATTTCCTTTTAACGTTTTTGCTAGCATAAATGCTACGTAAATGCTTCCAAAAATCTTACATCAGGTAGTACTTTAGACTCAAGCATTTCATGTAAAATTTCCGTTAACTTTTGCAATTACAATGTATAATATATACAGCACAAAAGGCACGTCATGTTACACTATCTATGGTGAGTTCATGTTGTTTACAATTGAAACAACTAAAATACTTTCCCATATGTTCAGTAAACGCTATAATGCATGTATTTAACAGCGCCATTGATTTGTACCTAAAACCATTTAATAGGAAATGTTATTCCTCTCGGTTGAATAGTTATCTTGTTTTAAAAATGTGAAGTGATACATTTACATCTCACGTGGCCACCATTACATCTGCACTTGTGACCTAGAGGTCGCTTCTGATTGGTTATGCTACGAAGAATGCTACGGTGGCTATGCTATGAAGAATGCTACGGAAATAGAGTCGGTTCTATCGTTGAGAAATGCCATGAAATATGTCATGGCATCTAAAATACCATAAGCATTTTCACTTTACACGGTAGCATTTTGTTCATGGCACAAAATGTTAAGAAAAATCTAAGGAAAATGCTTTTGTCTAAAGTAGGCCTAATGCATTTCGCTGAACATCGCACACAGGGAGACACTTGTTAACCTGCTAACCACACTGGGACACATCCTAATAGCTCATATAAAATTTGAAAGCATACTTCTCCAATTTCTTACAATCCTTAAGAAAAATAATCCTTTAATACTCACTTTTCGACATTTCCGAAGGATTCGTGGCAGTTTCTCTTCCTGGCTACAGAGATCGTTGCATGGATGCAGGTAGAGGTTAGTGAGAAGCCCCACAACTGCTTCAACGTCTCTGTGGGGGCTTCTTTTCTTTTGAGTTGGAGAGGACACAAGGCTGCTTGCACAGTACAGCCTTACCTTGGAGAACCTACTGTTCTGTTCTCTTCCCTTGAAAGTAGGCTTGTTTATTTTTGTTTTTGAATTCATCCAACCTAGGCCAATCCACAAAGGTTTAATTAAAACCTCTTCACAGCATAAATTTCACCATTAAGAATTTCTGAATACTGCCCAAGGAAAGAGGAAACACCATATGATAATAGCCTGTATGTGTATTTATTATAGTGAAGTCCATTGTTGATAACCTTAAATTTAAAAAAAAAAGAATTTAAAAGTATCAACGGATGGCACGATATACGCATGCTAAAAATTTATTCCTTGAATTCAAATTTCTTCACAGTAAAATTCGAATCGTCAACAATGTAATGAAAAGTTTCTACCAAATTTTAAGAAAAACTGTACAAAACTAATAAAAGTATGTTGCCTGTAGTATTATATGGATGCAAAACTTGGTCCCTTACATTGAGAGAGGAACAAATAAATTTAGAGTATTTGAAAGTAATATCCTTAGGAAAATATTTGGGGCTAAAAGGGGTGAGGAGACAGGTGAGTGTAGAAGTACATAACTTGTATTCATGTCCAGATGTTATTAGAATTATTAAATCAGGAAGACTTCGGTGGGCAGGCCATGTGATACGAATGGAAGAGGATTTTACAGGATTCTTGTTGGGAAACCTAGTGGTAAAAGACCAGTAGGAAAACCAAGATGAAGATTGAGAGAGTGGATAGATCTTGCTCAGTTGCTGTGTTGCTGCAGCCATAAACCTTCAAGTTTAAGAAGGCTAGAGAGTTAGTTAGTTAATTGAGTTACGTATAAAGCAGTCTCAACTGTATGTGTCAAAGAAGAATTTTGTTGACATTGGTAAAAGCTATATTTTGGATTTTTTCTCTTGTAGCACTGGTTGAAGAAGAAGAGGAGGAAATGGAAACATGAAAGAATAAGCATTACAAGGATTGATCCTCAAATTGATCACGACAAAGAAGTAATACACAAAGAGGATGAAAATGGTAAGATGGAGGTCAGTACAATTGCCCCTCAAACAATGATCAATATTGTAAAGCTCCTTTATAGGTGAGTTTTGTAAGCACATTTTTACTTTATTCACTGTGTTTTCATTCATGTAATCAGAGTTTCCATGAAACTGGTATTAATTGCTGATATGAACAGATGTAATTTTTTTTTTTTACATAATGTGACAAAGAAAAATTCAAAAATAAATATATTTGTAATTGTAAGATGATTTTTTTTATTCAAAAAGGACGAGAAGCACTCCACCCCCACTCTAAAGGAGAATTCACACCAAAGCAACAGGCAGCACATGGCTGCTACGGTGTGAAATGTTACTGTTGATTGGCTCGTTCCCAAGTGGCATTTGTCACTTTGGTGTGAAATCTCCCTAATTGAGAAAGGCTTTGTTAAAACTACAGTGGAACCCTGACTTTACATTCCTGGGCATACATTCAATCCTCATGATCCCAATATAACAAAATTTTGCAATATTTTCCCAGATTTTTACATTTCTTCATTTGGTTCCCTGAGAAATGTAAGATCGAGGTTCCACTGTGCTTGTGTATCTTAGTTTTAGAAAAATAAAAGTTTGATTGTTTGAAGTGTGAACATTATTGTACTCTAGAAGGACAATTGGTTCAAACTTGAGTAATCCTCATATATTGTCATTCCAATGCCAAAACCACAAATGTGCTAACTCTTACTTTGAATTTGTCATGATAAGTCCACTTTATGCACAGATAGGCTAATCAGGACTGGACCTACAGCTTAAAGAACCTCCACTGGGTATCAAACCCAGGACTCCTTGATTACAAAGCAATGATGTTGCCATCAGGAAGGCTTGTTCTTACTTTTGAGATGAAAACATTATAATATTTAATATCCCTGAAAGAGCAAGTTTTACATTTGGATAAATGTGTTCATCTGTAAAAAGTTTATTAAGCCATGTAAGTTAAAATTTCAGAGTCGCAGGAACTGGTGTGCAATCACAGTGTAGAATGGTTATTTTGAAAAAATTCTCTTTCCATGCTGGCGGTTTTGAGGATGAGGGCTTTTCACGTTGCTGCTTCTTGCCGAAGCATTATGCCTAAATGGTTGTTTCACCACGAGTTCCTTCATAGGTAAACACAGCCACAGAGGGTCACTGTCATAAAGGTGGTCTTTACAGTGGATCTTAGGCCATTCCTAGTATAGAATGCGAATGTATCAACAAAAAGTAGTCAGAAACTAGAGTAGGTGATGAAGTCAAAATTTGTAAATTCGTAGTTTGGCATTGGAAAGGCTATATGAGATAAGAGCCCTCGCCATTGAAGTTCCCAAGCTTGGCATCAATTGCATAAATCATCACTCTTCCTCAACACAATTAGCCAAAAGTGGCAGAAAAGTGATGTTAAATAACAAAAAGCAAGATAAAAACAGGGTGGCTACTCAACGGAAATTCCTTGAATTCCAGGAATTCTATGTGAATGTTTCTACATAGATGTGAAAAATTGCAACTTTTATTAATCCAAATCCCATTGAATTTATACATATTTATAAATGCACTGAGGTAAGTTTAGTGTTTATTTTTATCGAGGAAGGAAAATCAAACTGAATTCTCTAAGACCGTTTACTCTGTTAGTGTCGTTTGCAGAACAATGTATCTGACAGATGGAAGATTATTGCTAGAGGCACATATGTTTGGTAAATAAAAAAGCAAAGATTCGGTACAAAAACAGTCGATTTTGGGTTCAAAAGCTGTAAATAAAATAAAATTTCGGTGTTATAGCGGTGAATAATCACATCAAAAGTGCTATTAATATAAAATGATATTTTGGTTGTAAAAGTGGAAATTAGCATTAACTCTGACAATTACTCTTTCCGGATGAACGACAGGCTATGCCCGTAATACAATTTCTGTCCAATAAGATGGATGTAGCCTGTTGTACGCTAAAATCTATTGTGAATGAACTGCATGCTATATTTGCACCATGCCTTATACACATGTTTTGTAACAAACTCAAATTTCAATCGCTAGAAGTCATGTTTTTCTTTGTTGCTGAATATTGCTTGTACTCATGCTGAATTAGATGGTGTTTTTGTTTATACTCTTGAGAAAGCATTGCATAATTTATATGCACGTTGTGGAAATATTTTAAGAGGATTCCACTTTGAATTTTGCAGTTAGTGATAATTTCGTTCGTAATAGAAAGTTTTTAGGTTATTTTCATTAATTAATTCTACATTACCTTATCAAGGTATATTTTCAGTAGCTTTAATTCAATGTTATATATTTTTTTACATTCAATAATTTGTTACAGAAAAAAAAATCATAAATGTGAGAAAATGTATATAAAGTGTAACATATTATACATCTGGAAAGAGGAGGGGGTGTAGATTTCAGGAAGAAAAGTTAGATAATACTCGTAACACAACAATATATTCGGTATGATTTCTTGAGAAACAGCAAAAAAAAAACATGTCTCCTGGGAAAAACCATATTTTTAGGCTGGTCTAGAAAGGGTTAATTGACTTATGTTTATTAGTTTTAGATGGCCCCGGGAAAATTTGGATGTCAAGAAGTTAAGATAGAGTCGTCGTTTGTCTTTATTGTTAATTATTAGTTTTTGATGTCTCAGAGCAGGGATATTCAGAAATATTCATGTACATAGTAAGATATATAAGGAAATTTTCATAAATGTTTAACGTAAAATAAAACAAATCAATTCTGAATATAAAAATCATTATTTTCACGTTGAGTTTTTGGAAAGTCTCAATGAAAACCTGGAATTATACCTAGGTACTTGAATTTTGTGTGCTGTACAGAGTAACTACACTGCAACTATGGGATAACAAGGAAAGGGCTGGTAATAGAATACTGCTTTTGCATTTATCTTTTTGACATTATATTTCTGTTGCTTTTAGCTAATCATGATGGTGATTATCAATGATAGATGTGCTTGCCTGTTAAAATATGAAATTAGAAGACAAGCATAGCACACTAACTAAATAACTCTCTAGTCTTCTTAAACCTGAAGGTGTATGGTTGCAGCAACACAGGCCTTCCATCTGTCCCTATCCTGAGCAAGATCTATCCACTCTTTTCCATTCCATTCCTACCAATTTCCTTTAGGTCCATCTTGACGTTGCTCTTCATCTTGGTCTTCCTACAGGTCTCTTACCATCAGGTTTCCCAACATGAATCCTGTAAACTCTTCTTTCCTCTCCTATTCATGCCACATGGCCTTCCACCTAAATATTCTTGTTTTAATCATTGGCTCATTCAATGTCAAATCAACCGACAAAAAAATGTTTTTGAACCTTTAGGATTCCGTTTTTTTTTAGATTTTTGTTTATACATTGTACCTATCAAGAGGGTAAAAAACTGCCAAATTTCAGATTTTTTTGGCTCTTAAGTTTTTGATTTATTGACTTTCAAAAAAGCAAAAATTCCCAAAATGTGATGACATTTTGAAATTTTTAAACAGCTGTAGATCAAAAACTATTAGACCTAGAAAGCTCAAATTGGTGTCATTCTCTTCTGCATTTAATAGGCTTTATTTATTTTATTTATTTAATTAAAGTTTCAGATACAGTACAGAAAGACCATTTTATACTAAAACTGTAGCAACAAGAAGAAAATAAAAACATTAATAAAAATATCAACAACAAAACAAGACAATACAAGATGGCAGACGAAAAAAAAGAAATTGTTACACGTACATTCTTAGCGATTGTCGGAAACTGTGTTCTGACAAGAAAATATCAGTATTTATAGGCTGGTTATTATATAAGTGTGGGAGCCTATAGTAAAGAGACCGCTGTAGGGAATGTGAAAGAGCTTTACGTTGCAGGTTGGCCGTGCGGGTACTTGTAGATGAAATTGGTTAACAAGGAATTCGGTTTTAATTTTGCCATTAATGATTTTTAATTTTGCCATTAATGATTTTATGCAAAAATTTCATGTCTGCTAGTTCGTGACGAGTGTGTGGTGACTGGATCTTCAAAATGGACATAATATCTGTTTTATGGAGGTGTCTGGGAGAAGGAATTCTATGGTGAGCAATTGCGAGGAAAAAGCTGAGGACAGAATCAATCCTGGAAAGATTAGTTTTAGAAGCCATAGTCCAGATGGGGGAGCAGTATTCAAGAATGGGAGAGATAAAGGATTTAAAAAATATGCTAATGGCTGATTGGTTTTTGATTTCAGGGAACCTGTACAGAATACCAAGGAGACGCATGGCTCGTTTAGTAGTATATGTAATGTGATCATTGAAGTTTAGCTTTTCATCGATGATAACACCAAGGTCTTTTTGAGAGGATACATTTTTGATGGGAGAGTTTTCGAGAGTATAAAGAGAGATCAGTTTGTTCCTTTTTAAGGAAATGGTGAAGCAGGAGCATTTCTGAGGGTTCAATTCAAGTGTCCACTGGCGACACCACACAAGTAGTTTTGTAAGAGCTTGTTGTAGGATTAGTGAATCGCGTTCCGATGAAATTTCTTTGAAGAGTTTACAGTCATCGACAAAGAGAAGTACATTTATGGGAAGAGAAGACAGTCTGTTGGGCAGATCATCCATGTAAAGAAGGAACAAAAGTGGGCCTAAGACACTCCCCTGGAGGACACCGGACAGGATGGGTAGAAAGGTGGAAGAGGAGCCAGGGAGGATAACATGCTGCTCTCGTGCATGCAGATAGTCTTTTAGCAAAGATAGAAGTTTACCGTGGATGTGAAATCTGGATTGTAATTTATGAAGAAGGAGATTATGGTTAATTTTATCAAAAACTTTTGAAATGTCCAAATATATAACATCAAGCTGGGAATTGTTTGAGATAGACTGAGTAGCATGAGAAAGTAATACCGATAGATTGGTCAAGCAAGAGCTGCCTGGAAGAAAACCATGCTGAGCAGTATTTATAAGGGGAGATGTGAACTTCAGCAACCTGTCTTTGATTATTTTCTCACAGATGATAGAGAGAGGTGACAAAAGAGAGAGATTGGTCGATAAGATTTTACAGAATGTTTGTCTCCAGATTTATAGATCAGTACAACATTTGCACGTTTGAACAGTTCAGGAAACACACCTGCATAAAAACACTTGTTTAGTAAGACACACAGAGGGTGAGCCAGGGAGTCAGCAGCGTTGTGAAGGAAAATTGTCGGAATTTCATCGGGGCGTAAGGACTGGCGCAACGGCAAAGAGAGGAGGAGAGATTTGACTTCTTGAGGGGAGGTTTTAACCGAGGAGAGAGTGTGGGAACTAACAGACTTAACATGAGGAAGAGGTTCGGAAACTGTCTCAGGAGAAATTGTCATGAAAAGAAAGTGTTAAAAAGTTGTGCTCTTTCATCTCCAACAGCGGTGTCAGAATTATTTACAATTTCCATAGGCACACGAGGATTCTGTTTTCTCGAATTTAATAACGAGTAGAACTTCTTCGGTTCAGCAACACACTCGGCTGTATTGTTATTTACATATTCAGTATACCTTGTTTTGAGTAAATATTTTGAATGTCACCGAATATCACTAAACATTTTGTGGGTATGTTCATTCGGGTACTGCTTCCACAAGTTCCAGGCCAGATTTTTGTTTTTCAATGTAAGGATAAGTTCGCTGTCGAACCAAATTGGATATTTTGCAGAACGCGCTTTCTTCGTAGGCACAATGTCCTTTATTACAGCATGGAGGGCTTCCAGAAACATCTCCACAGTGTCGTTGACCTCTTCCTCTCCAGCAGAAACCAGGGATAGGCATCGAGTGCTCGCCAGACGTCGTTCCAGGGGGGTTTTCGCCACAGGCGGCAAGGACCGTTGGGTGGGTGGAGATTTTTGACCTTCTCAGCAGAGGGGAGGCTCACAGCGACATCGAGAGAGGTATGGTCCAAGGGTAGCAAATTCCTTTCAGGTGTTATCTCTAGTTCGCACAGTGTTGCCAGCACATAATCCAAATTGCTTTCTCCACGCATTTTGTGCATATTATGCTGCTTCAACCCCATGCCGTGTATGAAAGTGTCGAGAAACCACTGATCACTTGAACAATTTACGATTCCAGTTGTTGGATTTTCCCACTCAATGGAGAGATTGAAATCACCACACAACATACAACCTTGGTGACAATGAAGTTCGACCAGAAAGGAATACGTGATTAAATGCACAGAGGCATAGGCGGTGGAATGGGTGACCCGCAGAAGTGACGCATGTGTGTAAGAGGAGGCGTGTGAGCAGGCAAGAATCGTGATCCCAGCATGTTGCACCCAAGGTAACGTAAAGAACGAAAACGGGGAACTATACGCGTGACATTGAACTTCGACCAGGCACCAGACCCATACGGAAAATTCCAGATAGTGGCGCATTCGACGGAAGCATGACGTCACGGGCACGATAAGGGAGTCTGCCGTATATAAGCGCGTGCTGTGCACCGAGGAACCGGAGTGCATCATCACCATGGCCAGGGGCAAACCTATTGACAACACCATGAGGAGAAGAGTGGCGGAGTTGCAACGGGATGGACTCAGTGAACGGGAAATAGGGCGCCAACTGAACTTACCCAAGTCAACCGTCCACTGTATCATCAAACACCACCAAAATACGGGTACTACAGAGCCAGGTAAGGCCCCCGGTCGAAAACGCCTGCTGAGCGTGCGTGACCTACGGATATTTAGGTGCTATATCCAGACCAACAATCATGTTTCTGTGGCTGAATTACGACTGTGGACTCGAGAATGCTTTCACATTGAAGTGTCAACCAGAACCATTCGCCGTTACCTACAGCGATGCGGTTACCGAGTGTACAAGGCGAAACGTAAACCCTTCCTATCCATGTTGAACAAAGGCAATCGACTACGGTGGGCACGAATGTACCGGGGATGGACATTTCGGCAGTGGAACAGGGTTTTGTGGACGGACGAATCCATTTTCAATGTTGTGTACGGGAAAATACGGAAAACAGTCATTTGTGGGAAGGAGGAACAGAATGAAGCAAAATGTTATGCACGTCGGGTACAGAAACCTGAGTCAGTGATGGTATGGGGATGCATGACGGCATCTGGGGTTGGCCCACTACACATCTGTGAGGGCATCGTGAATGCACATGCCTATACACGCATACTGGAGCGGCATCTTCCCACAGTGCGAAGGCACCTGTTCCATAGGCGGCGTCTCATCTTTCAACACAACAATGCCAGGCCTCATACAGCGCAGCTGACAAGAGAATGGTTGACTCGCCATCACGTGCGAACTCTGCCATGGCCACCATCGAGTCCCGACCTCTCGCCCATTGAGAATGTGTGGCGTGTTCTTAAGTGACGTGTGCAACAGAGGGGACACATGACAGTGGCTGCTCTTATCGCCTGCCCGCATCAATGTGGAATACCTTGAACGACTCGTCCGCAGCATGCCCCGACGCATTGACACAGTTATTCGCCGACGGGGCGGCGTCACACCATGGTAAACAGGATCCCCTCTAACAGTGGTCGAACTTCAATGTCACGTGTAGATGGACGAAAATGTTTTATTTTGTGTGGACACCATACATTGCTGCGTTGTAGCGGAAATTTATGTTTTCCTTTGTTCCATGTAGCCTGCTGAATAAAATATGTTCAGCATATGCATGTGTTCTCCTTCTTTCACAACGCACTCCTATATTTGTGACTGGTCGAACTTCATTGTCACTAAGGTTGTATTTCATAGCTGCCAACACTGAATCACTGCAAGCTTCGAGGACATGGAGGGGGGAGTTTTTGTGCGGGCGATAATATGAACCAAGAATAAGTTTCTTTTCTTTATGAATATTTACCTCCACCCAAATAACTTCGCAAGCCCGACTCAGATCACGACGGTGTTTGCAGTTCCATTTCGTCTTTACAACAATCATGACACCACCCCCACGTTGATTTACACGGTCGTTTCTAAAAATGTTAAAGTGCTTGGCGAACGGAAGTTCAGCATCACTCACAGTATCATTCAGCCAGGTCTCTGTGAAAACTAGACAGTCATATTGTATTAACTCACTTAGGTTTATAGCACAATCAGAGAGCTTGTTCTTTATGCTCTGTATGTTCTGATAATAAGCAGAGAAAAGCAGTTGCATTTTGTTTTGAGGGACCGGGGTTCAGGTGGGTGTCGCCGCACATGAGCGCGAGGCAAAGAAGGTGAAAGTGCAGGGTGATGGTTGGCTTACCTCGTGGTTGGTCCCCTTGGGTCGGTGACCGCGACATGGCTGCCAAGAGTCCAGGTACACATCCAGCTGCAGGAAATAAAAAGCTCCTATTTCCCAGGTTCCATGCGTCAAATGAAGTATCAAAACTACACACTGACACACTAGAAAACTGTTCTTCACATACACGGCGTTGAAGCACACAAATATAACAAAAAAACAGTAGAATAATGGCACCTTTTGCAGAGAGAAAAAACATGGTTCGACTACGTTCCGCCATCTTGAACTTGAAACATGACTGTGGCATTTGAATTTTGTAATTTTTAAGAAACTTGAAAAAATATTTTTTTGAATATCTCAAACACACCATTTTTTATTTTCTTGAAAAAATATATGATATGAAGACATCAATTGACTATGTGCGTGAAAATTTCATAAAGGGATGGCAATGGGTTCCTATGGAAATTACATTTTTGTAATGTAATGTGTGTGTAATTTGCTAAATTTGTTGACTTCATGTTGTAACCACAACTATATTATGAGTGGTTGATGTTAAAAGTCTTCATATTAGTCTATTTTATAAGAGTACAAATAACATGAAAACACCTAAAACTTATCACTTTTAATATCAGGTAAGCAAATTGAAAAATGTACAAGGGGAAGTCGTTAAATAACAGGAATTTTATTCTAAACTTCATGGAGATTTATGCACAATGAAAATTTGTGTTTCGGCGCTCAAAAAGGTTCCTTAGCAACTTGCCATAAAGGTGTCGTGACAATCAAGCAGTATGCGCCTCCGCAGTAGCTCGTACAGCATGGCCGCTCCACTGTTGACTTGCACGGTAGAAGAGCAAGGAAGTGTCATTCGTTTTTTGTGGTTAGAGGGAGTGAAACCTTCTGAAATCTACAGCAGAATGAAGGTTCAGTACCGAGACAATTGTTTAAGTCAAGGGAGAGTATATGAATGGGTGAAAAGAATTAAAGACTGAAGACGAAATATTAGTGATGAACACCGAAGTGGGAGGCCAGTTTGCGTGACAACTAAGGTAGTGAAACAGCAGATCAATTAGTGAATCCGTTAATTTAGTACACTCTCCCCTGACTTAAACAATTGTATCCGATTGTGGGAGGGAGACTAGCAGTCGGGAGATCTGCCTAGGCCCTTCAAGGGCTGTTGAGCCACAGGTTATGTTTATTATTATTATTTTATTAGTGGTACAGAACTTCATTCAACTTCAAATTTTGCCTAACTTCCAGAATAATTAGACTTTGCAAAAGTGGTATGTGGACAATGAATAATCAAAATGCTGAAAAAATATCTGATTTTATCAGATACCGATACATCGACATTGGCTTGGCCCTGATTTTAATAGTTCTTTTGTGGTCTGCTTTTTATTCTGGTTTCAAACAGTAAGAACTTTATTCAACATGTGGTGTAAGAAGATCCTTTAATGAGAATGCATGATTAGATGAAATTGACGAAGGGACACCCAGGAAGGTACACACAGACGGGCACTCAAACCTCGATCTTTTGGTAGAACATAAGACAGGTTTATACCAAATAAATAAGTAAGTAGATATAAATAATATGGCTCTTTTATTTATATAATATACAAAAGTTAACTTTATTGTAGTTTAATAATTTTATATGAATAGTACTTTCAGCAATGTACATCAACATAGCTTAGTTCTTTGGTATGGACATTAAATACAAATTTACATTTTAACTACATAGTAGTAAGTACTGTATAAGAAATACACAAAGAAGATCTACACAGTAGACAAACATTTTTACTGGTGAACTGCTTTGTCAGGGTGTATGCACACTGGAAAAATATTTTTCATATTTGTGAAAAATTAGCATTTCTGAAAATTAATAAGACAACTCGTTTTCCATAAATAATCCCTATTTACAAGTATCTTGTGAATTCAATGAGCAAGAAAATAATGTCCCACATAGCAGGCTTCACCTACAGTGAGTATAGAATCAGCACTGTATAATCTTATTTGTTCAGAACGTACAGTAAAAATAAAGGGAGTCTGATAATATTTAAATTGTTATTATAATGATTTGCACCTGCCACAGGCCAGATATTCTTGTGATAAATAAGACAAAAATATGTACACAATATAAATTACAAGAGAAAAATATGTACACAATATAAATGTCAAGAGAAGAATATGTATACAATATAAATCAAAATTTATCCTTACAAATCTGTATCATACTATTTTGTATTTTATTTAAAGGGCATTGTTTTTACACCAATGACAGTCAAGCCTGCTGAATAGCTAAAATAATATTCTTCTCACAGCAAGCTAGATATTTAAGTTTTCCATTCTCACTTTCAGGAAGATTTACTTTTTTCACGCATCTTTGACTGCTGCTTGATTCATCCCAGGTATAGACAAATCCATCTGCAAATTAAAATAATTTTGATGTATTACGTCTTTCTATCCCAACACACACACACTTTAGAAATATTGCAGAAACACTATACTCAAAGATACAGATGGATAATAATATATGATAATTTTAGGTGATTTTTATTTTATTTTTCATGCAATGTTTCATCCTGGTTTCCCAGAACTTTCTCTAGCCAAGATAACAACACACACAACTTTACATGACTTCTGAAGAAGTGTAGAGTGACTAGTCAAGTAAAGTTCTATGTTGTGTGCGTGGTTATCTTGGCTTGAAAAAGTTCTGGGAAACCAGGATGGAACGTTGCATGAAAAATAAAATTACAGTGTTATTTTTCCTCTGTGGTTATGTGAACCTTAAGAAGAACCTAGATAAACTATCAAAGTTAACAGGCAAAGAATAATACACTACATGAATTCTCCTTTATAAATTGAATTTTTTTGGAGTCCCAGGTTTGATTCCTAGTTGAGGCAGTGGTTTGAATTCCACTTGAAACTGTAGGTTCAGTCTCAATTTGCTATTCGAAGTGGAGTTTAAAAAATTTGGGAATCCTAAATTACATGACCATATCTGCTGTTATGTTATTGAGGAGACTCACTTTGTACCACAAGTAAAGAATAAATACATGCACGACCTCGGCCACTTTGGAGGTGATGTGATCAGCACCATGCTCCGGCCACGTCCTCCCCTGGTACCCATTGATTTTGAGGCTGGATAAGCCCCAGAGCCACTTTATGCAGGAGACAAGGTCACAAAATTCTGACCTTAGATCACCCACCCAGGTCTCCCACATGGCAGTCAGACACTCTACCAACTAGACCACTGCAGCTCTTAAGACAAAATATTTATTCCATTTTGATAAAATGACTGAAAGGTTGAGAATATCTTTCAAGTGGTCAAGTATTTACATTGTCCTAGTTCAGACTTGCTGTTTCTGTAAATTGGTGCTTGAAGTTATGCAAAGCATCACCCATGCCCTCAAACTAAACCCAAGGCTCAAGCAAACATTCCTGCACCAAACAATTTCCACTTCAAGCATTGAAGTAAATTGTAGGTCCATATATTTTACCTTTCGTTCCAGCTATAGTGAAATGTTCTCCAGCACCAATAGCCTCAATATTCATTTGAGGCAGCATATCTATTTTCACTGGCACTCTTCCCTCACAACCTGCAACAAACAATTCTCCTTCTTCTGCAAATAAAGGACAGTGAAATGAGATCAGCTGTAAGTTATAAAATAATTCCAGCAGTACTTTACTGTACTAATAACTTTTTCTCTGACTACCAATTTTCTTGTTCTTACAAGGCAGATATTTCATTTTTTTTAAATTTATTTTTCATGTAAATGTGTTCGTGTAACTTAGCAACATATTGTCCATATATCATATCATATATATATATTTGGAAATTCTTGACTCCTAGTGTTGCCAGCCAAGATTATATGGCCCTAAAATAGCATTTTTTTTCACTTGTCCCATGTGACAGCTATTCCCAAACCCACCAGGCATCAAACATGATCAATATTGGTTGCAAACCACAGATTAGCATGGCATCAGTCGTAAATACAGGCATGCATAATTCATTTTTGATGGAAACACGAAATGTGAAATAACACACTAATGTTCATATTTCAGGTTTTTTAAAGGTGTGAGGTGCATTTTTCCTACATGTTTTGTGCAAAAATAAAGCCTTAAACACGAAATTTAGAGCGTCATTACTGATGTGACAATTTGTGAAGTCTGAATTATCCTGCGGGTTATGCAAACCACAGAAAATTTATTAATTCTGCTCTAAATATTTGAGAAGTAACAGCAGGACACTTTTACACAGGAATAAACTTAATCTTGATAACTACATAAATATCCTATTAGAAGGGAAATGTTTATTTTGTGAAATGTGAAATAACATCTATGTTCTTCTTAAAGACATATTGTAGTGTTATTTTTTCATGTTTTTGAAAGGTGTACTGTGCTTTTTGCTACCACATTTTGTCACGAAATGAACTGGAAAATGTGAAATAAACTCTTAAACATGAAATGTAGAGTTTATTTATCTACATGACACCTTCCGAGGTCTGAATTATCCTGAGAGTTATGTATTAATTAGTTTAATTATTGATTAATTCTGCTGTAAATATTTGAGAAGGAAAAATGGACTCCTTTACACAGGAATAAACTTTATATTATGATAACTGTGAAATATTAATTTTGTGTAATAAGTCAAATTTAGGTTTTTATTCACCATTTTAACACCGAAATGGCAATTTTAAATACTGCTTTTGACCCCAAAATGTGCTCAGTTTTTTTATATCGAAGTCCTGATCTTTTATTCACCACAGATATATGGCTCTAGTCATAAAACTTCAATTTATGGTCTACTACTGGATGAAGCTTGAAGATGCCAAAACCCCTGTCTAGATCTCATGGTTTTCAAGTTATTATCGCTGGAAATTAGGGTAGTGTGACTTTTGAAACACTTTGTATTTTCAAATTTTTTCATAGTATATGTAGATTGACTTGGTGTATTTTAATTTGTTTTTTTGCCACTTTTGGCTAATTGCGAAGATGAGGATGAGTGATGATACGATGAAATTGATGAAGGAACCCACACCCATGCCCAGGCCAGGATTCGAACCCGGGAGCCCTGGCATTGAAGCACACACTGCTAACCACTCTGCCAGAGGGGCCAACCATACTATATATAGAAATTGCCAGAAAATTTGAAGTTGTGGGACTTTGGTTTTTTATTTACTTGCATGCCTGCATTGATGTTTGTTTTATTTCTATTATATCTAATTAACATATAATAAATAAGAATTGTTGCAATAAACCAGGTAGAACTTTCAGAATACACCACTGCTGACAAGTTGGGCCACAATTTTTGCATTTCAGTAAATTATAATATATTCTGTGCATCATAAGCTACAGTCCAGCCAGGGAACTACCTGGAAAAGTCTACTCCAAATGCCAGAGGGGGAGCTGGTAGAAGCACCAGCCAAATTACACTGTGATATTTCGTTTATATAGATTTGCTTGCTTTTATTTTCATTCTGAACCCTTCCATAATTTGAAACACATCTCTACTTACTTCATTGATGTTTCCACAGCAAACTATTTTCACGGAACCCTTACCTTCCCAAAATGTTATTTCCGGTGCAGACCTCCAGGTACCAGACCGGAAACGTGAGCCTTTTAACATAGGTCAACTTTAAGCCAAAAATTTCGTATAGAGGGACACTATCATGGTGGCATTCATACCTTTATATTTCTACATGTAACAACTATTTTGAAGATTGTGAGTCATTGCACCACACAAGATTGTAATTTATAAGTTTACTAAAAAGTATATATAACTACATATTACACGCCACAAGTGAGTACAAATAATTTATTCACAAAAATGAAAATTTAACAAGCTCTAATGTGCATCTCCACCATATTTCTAGTCCCAAGACTATGCACGGCTTCTAACAAAAGCTCATAGTTTTCAGTCTGTAATTAGAGATGTGTGATTTCTGCAGTCACCCCTATTTTGACACTGAACAAGTTCAGTTGACGCATGCACACTTCTGTCCATGGTTTCGGCTAAGGCAGCTGGACTGTACTTCATATAACTTGTTTACTTTGCCACAAATTCCATTTACCTTCGTTATTACCTGTCAAATAAACAGCATGAGAAGTTGCAACTGCCACATTCTCAATATTCTTCTCCAGAAGAGGAAACGAAGCAATATCTCTCCACTCCAAAACTTCTTCAATTCTAATTGCATCATTGTCATTTTGTTTGATTTGATCCAAGCACAATTTGTTGAACCTGTAAAAGTGAACAGCAAGTATTTGTTGTGCACATATTGATAACAATTTTAAAAATACAGCAACAATATAAAACTTGACAATAGCAACAACCAATAGTGAGCTTGATCCAAATATAACATGTCAAACTTCTAATCCAAACCTGAATGATGTATCAGGCGCGGCTCGTGCATTATTTACCCGGGGGTTCACTGAAGTCATGTGACATATATTCAGTTTCCGCAAAATAGACTTCCTTCGCCTAACAAAAGGATGGGGGGAGAGCTTAAAAGATTTGTCCAGAATTTTTTTTTTACCTGGGAGTATAAGGTTTTGTATTAGGGGTGTGCGAATAAATTTAGGGCTGAAACTACAATAAATTGTGCCTTTATGAAAAAAGTTGAGTTTTCTTGGAATGTCATGGACGTCCTCAAGTAGGGGCAGATAATATATTTTTTTCCCCAGGAGGAGCAAAAAACACTCTTTTAGTCTGAAGTTGCTGCAACGCTTTTATAATAATTACCAAAAATTACTGTGACTGAAATTAAATTATATGCGTGTAATATATAATTTTTGGTTTACTTTCGATTTCCATGGGGGGCGGCCCCCTTTGCCCCTTCCGGGCGTCCATGCCGACTAATCAGAACTGGTCCTACATTTATTAAAGGGAAATGGCAACTAATGGCCTGTGCATTATAGAAATCAAACCTGAGACCCTTTTCATTTATACGCGACAGCTTTGTTCAAATTTGGAGCTGGTCGATCAGCACACGCTTTTTTTCAGTGGACAAGGAAGTTTGTTTAAGTTAATTATGTGCATTTCTATCGGTCATTTCTTACCTGCGCGGACAGCAACGCCTACAATGCATCAAATGACATAACCTAGGTAAAGTCCATCCCTCGCTTCACTCGCAGCATCACTTAATACTTTCCAACAAGTATCCAAGCACTTCAAAAACTAACAAACTTGAGACGATTGACACCGAGCGACAACGAGTCACGTCTTCGCGCCATTCTTTCTCTTTCGCGAACCCGAAGTGTTTCCACCTTTAAGGAAAGACCTCTGAATGCATGCACGAGCTATTTTGGAAATGTATCTCCTTTATTTTAATTCATCGCATCTAATTCCAGATTTTATTTGTTTCCACTCATCCATCTCTGCCACAATCTTGCATTTATTCCAAGAAGTTCGGTGCAAAAATGATACAAAGAGAATATTGAATATGTAATGTGTGCGCTTCGAACTTGAACCGCACACAGCAACACTGGAAGGAAGGAAGCAAGCGAGATCGGAGCCTTGTCCCGCGCCTTCTGCGAGAGAACGAACTGCGCATGACCGTTGGGTGTCGACATAGGTTCTGCAATCTCATCTTCCATGTATTTTGTCCTATACCCTCCTCGAGCTTCTGCTCCCGCGCGAAGCTTTCACAATGGCAAGAGCTGTCCTGTGGGGGTTCAACTGAGGGTCTGTATCAGGGCGGCCGATTCGCGGTTTCTTCTTCTCAGCAAAAGAGTTCGCCGCATTACGGGCACAAATACATGACTTATTGTGTAGAATTTTTAGCGAAATAATGTGGAAATGTAAAGACATTGTTTATTGTTCATTCTCAAAGTGATTATCGTATATTACTGGGGGTTCACTGATCCTGTGCGCTATAGGGCCAACCGCGCCTGTGATGTATTCATTTCGTCAATAAATTCTGGTAACCAGATGGTAACATACATTTTCCCCTACAAGGATGAAACAACTTTTATTTTTTATGACTGCCTAATGCTACTCTAGAAAAAAATATATACAGTGTGGGTCAAAGGTGTGGAAACATCCCTTGCATTCCATAAAAGAATTCTGCCTCCCAAATACATCAGTGGTTACTTACCCTGGGGGATTTTTGACGTGGAATATGTCCCAGAGTTTTGGCTCACCCTGTATACTAGAACAGTTTATCATTTTTACATTTTTTAAAAAAAATCCCTGTTTAATGTGGAACAACCTGCAAAAGGTTCAGTATAATTTTATATATATATTCGGAACCAATATATAAACAATACTTGTTATTTCCTGTGCACAAAAGTTTCTTTTCACTCGTCAGGAGCATAGAGCAGTCCACTCCGCAGAATGTCTGCCTCACTGATACTTCTAATAAAGGAACCATCTGTGGAATGTTGTAAGATTCTCTATTGTTGAAACCAAGTTGCCCTGTAACAAAATATAAAAATAATAATCTTTGAACAAGCTTTTGAATGTTGTGTTGTTACAATCCCTTCAGCACTGCTAAGGTTTATGTCAACTGTCAAAATCGGAGAATCTTAAATGGAGATTTAATCATAAGGATTAAACTTCTGTACCCAGATCTGCATACACAGTGTGGCAATTTGAAATCGAAACTGATTTTTTTTCTCGGTAGGTGGTGCCACTGCAAGCATTCTGTGGTGTGAACAAGTAACTGGTATCTCACGAACAATTGACACAGAACTCGTTGACCTTGAGCGACATTGCCACTTGTGGCATTGTTGAATGTGGGCACGTGTAGTGAAAGTGCGTCGTGATTTCAACATGGAACAATGAGCAAACATCAAGTTTTGTGCGCTCTTGGGTAAAACTGTACGGAAACGTTTCACATGTTGTAGCAAGTCTATAGGGACAATTGTTTATCCTGTATGCGTGTATTTGAATGGCTCAGGCATTTCAGTGAAGGATGGGAGCCAATGGAACACGACGAGCATCCAGCTGTAGCAGGGACGGTGAGAACACCAAAATTGGTTGAGAAAGTGAGGACAATCATTACTGAAGACTGAAATTTCAGACAGACTGTTATTGCTGCATTTTATCTTGAGGTACTGAAACGTTTTATGCAAGGAATAACACGTGTGAGGCCCGAGTATCGGGATGATGGAAGCTGGAGTCTGCTTCATGACAGTGACCCAAGTCACAACACTGTGATTGCGAAGAACTTTTTGACCCTAAATCGACTCTGTGTTGTCACACCCTGCCTACCCTGCCTGGCTCTGTGTGATTATTTTTTTTTTATTATTTCCTAAACCAAAATCTGCACTGTACTTTTATGATGTACCAACAATCAAGGCAGTTACGACATGGATTTTAAACAGCGTTACACAAAACAAATTCCAGCAATTCTTCCATGCACTAGTAGGCATTGTGCTACGATGTGTGGATGCAGAAGGGTCCTACTTTGAATGATCCAAGGTAAGTAACTTTCTGTGAAGACTTGTTTATTTTTTACAGCACCAGTCTCGATTTCAAATTGCGGCACTGTGTATTTCTTATGTTGAGGTTATCTTGAAATACACCAATGATGTATTCTCAACATATGACATGGGATACTACAATTCTTATTTATTGCATATATTTATTATTCACCCCATCAGGGGGTAGACAAAACTAAACAAAAATTAAGGTGCCAGACACTTTTTTAGTTTTTAATTATTATTTTTTCCAAATACAGACTACGAAAGCCATAAACTGAACTAAGATAAGCTACAAAATGTTATCTTAAAACATTAATTCATTAATTAATACAAGATTGGATTAAAAGTAATTACTTCTTGCTACAGAGAGGCGCTCTAGTGGTAACAGCATAAATAACTATGCAATTCATTCTAATATGTGACCCAACTCTACCATATCACTGCATATTTTAAAATTCAGCTAGCAACAGTGAACATTTTCTAATGGCATGTTTATTATTCTTATTTAATGATACACGTGATACAGGAAACACATAAACATTAAAAAAAACATACTGTACTCGTTACTTAAGAAAAAATTGAAAATTTCCGCAAGCGAACTTGAAATTTTACAAAAAAAATTACAACTAAATTAAAAAATTCAGGCACCATGACAACTGGGTACCCTGTATTTTTCTACCCCTGCACCCCATCTAGATTAATTAGATATGATAGAAATAAAACACCAATGCACGCATGTAAGTAAAACAGAAACGTAAGTCTGACAACTTAAAATTTTCCAGCAATTTCTACATTAATTTACTTTCAATTCGAACTCCAAGTGGACACAAAAAAAGTTTGAATTATCCAAAATTCAAATTAACAAAAACATTAATTGTAGAATATGAAAAAAAGTTGGTTTACTGGCAGTTAATGTGGTAATATGCCACTGAAACATACTGCTGTTCGTCAAGTGAAAAGCAGTAAACGAAAATTGCAGTTCATATTTTGTGCCTGTTTTCTGGCTCGAAGTTTGTCGAAAGTCCAGACAAGCTAATTGGATGGAGCACCATGCGAGGTGTGTCCACCAGACATCTTAAATTAGAAAATTCATTAAGACAAACAGATTAAAACATGATTTATAACAAAGGAGAGAATGGGTAAGGTGAAAGAAGATAACAATGCAAGCCACACGGTTTGCAAAATTTTCTCAATAACTGCTATAACTTAATTGTCCTAAAGAAATTAACCTTGATTTTCATGACTACATTTTTTTGTTAACAGTGACATTAAAAAAAGAAGAAAATGTTACCATTGCTTCCATTGCCCCAGCCGAAAACTTCCCCGTCACTAGTCACAGCCAGTACGTGTGAACCTCCACATGAAATTTGAACAACATCCACTCCAAGGAGAAATTCCACAATCTTGGCTCGTTTCACATCTTGATAGTTTCCATGTCCCAAGCACCCACTATCCCCGCTTCCATAGGTGAGGAGAATTCCCCTGTCTGTGGAAACAAAAAAGATGTTACGTACCTTTTAGTAAGTTCAGGAATTTACCCTTTGTTCCACATGTTGTTGTCACAAGACTCTCATCAATTATAAGGCGTGGAAAACAAAACTTACTGCTTCACCTTCTACAGGTTTATTCTTGGAAACACACACTTAACAGCACAATTAAGTAAACTTTAAACTACATACTACACTTATTTTCGACATTTTCTGCCACTCTTTTCCTGTTGCTATCGTGATTTTTGTTCGTTGATAAATCTCTCCATTTGTTAAATGTTGCCAGGTCCTGGCGCATCAAGGTTAGTTTATTTTCTATCTGACATTAGTTGTCTATGACATCATAAATATTTGCCAAATTGAAAACACACAAAGCCCGACCCTGTGGCCGAGTGGTTAGCACATCGCGCTGCGACGCCAAGGGTCCCGGGTTCGAATCCCGGTCGGGCTTGGTTGTTTGTGAATGTCCATTCATCAATTTCATCATTTCATCACTCATCCCCATCTTCGCAAATTAGCCAAGAGGCACAAAACGCGAAGTAAAATAAACTAAATCAATCAATCAATCAATCAATGAAAACACACAAACACAATATTTTAACTAAATAAGAAAGAATTACAATGTAATGTCCAGGTCATTACAAAGGTTTTTAAATTTATTGACTGCATCCTTACATAAGCATATATAGCATAATCAATCGTTAAAAATGTACCAATTCAATACAAAATGGAATATATTTAGTGTGAACTCAGCTTGCAACACTCTTGGAATGATAAAACTCTTATTCAAAGTAACAACATTTATGAAGGTTCTTAGAAACTATGCTCAAGCAATCATTATTAAACTAAAAGTCATTGCAAGATCCCCAGTGGTAAATATATGTGGAAAATTTTACGTAAGTTGTTTTGAGATGTATGTCTCGCCGTGTCCTATAAAGTCCCCCCCCCCCCCCCCACAGAATCCTTGCAATTCCATTGTAAATGTTTAGGAAGTTAATAGCTGTCTCACTAGATGAGCACTACTTTTCAATTACATTTAATCATCAGCCATTCTCATTGCCACAGTTAACCAAAAGTAGCAGGAAATGACGTAAAATAGGAAAAATAAACGTACGCTGACACTGGAAAACATGTCTTAAAGCCTTTTTTAAAGTTTTTCAATTTTGTCATCTACAGTATGAAAGGAAAAGAGTTTTAAACAGTAATTTGTTTTCAATATATGGTAGTTTTGTTGATCTGCAAGTAACTATGAAATAGATCAGTGAATTTTGCATACTGTTAGACCTTACTGACAATAATCTTAACCGAGTTTTCGGATACTCTCAACTGCAATGCATGCAGATACACCATTTGGTTGTGTTGGAAATCAAAGTAAAGTGTTACAATGCTTACCAGTCAAACAAGCAATGTAACCATCACCACAACCAACTTGCTTCACTGTAAAACTTCCTTCATCTATGCAATGGGGTACAAAACGAATTTCAGTTTTCTCATTTCCATCTACTTTCGTTCTCCTTTCCTGAAATTGAAACAAAGTTCATAGAATATTATATACAATTGTCATTATTAATATTATGTGAGTTTACCAGCTTTGGCTATGACAAAGGATGCAAACATTTACTGCATGCACTTACAACTAATCTATTTTAAACAATTTAGTCGTCGTTCCCTGTAGAAATTAGAACCGCAATCAATACGCAGTCTTTCTGGCAGTGAAATCAAGCTTGTACACTGACATAAAGTGGCCCACTTTACAGGGATGAACAGTTTAAGTATATGCCACTTTATCTATCTTATTTCAATGCCTGACAAATCTACATGTAATGCACTTACAACTAAGTGAACAACTACATATCTGTATATTAGCATAAGAAAGTAAACTTAGCATATTACAGATGCTCTTTTCATACAGGGTAGTGCACGAACCGTTGACATAATTAATCTTTGAACAGCACCTTTATTGTAGAAGGGAGATGAAGAACACCTAATACACAGGTAACTTGGTCCTTGCAAAATACTCTGCACTACATCACATGTTCAATGTGTCCTCCATGGCGGCGTGCAACCTCTTCCAGGTGAGCAGACATGTTCCTGACAACTTTCCTGCACAGATCTCCATGAATTTGACCACACAACTGCACAATCCGGACACTCATGTCCGTAAGAGTTTGAGGCCGTAAAGGGAACAGTCTCTCTTTCAAATAGCCCCACAGAAAAGAATTGCAAGGATTTAAATCTGGGCTTAAGGGTGTCAAATGAATCCACCATGATGGCGCTGTAGGTACCTGTGGGACATACGCGACCACTGAATATTCTCTGCAGATAATCCAGTACACTGTTCGCGGTATGAGGTGTGGCCCCGTCTTGCATAAACCACTGGGTGTTCATTGGCAGATTCGTGGCAAGAAGATGAGGCACAAATTTATTCTCCAACATAGCCTTATCCCAAAGCGCCATCATGATGGATTCCTTTGGCCACCCTTAAGCCCAGATTTAAATCCTTGCAATTCTTTTCTGTGAAAGAGAGACTGTTCCATTTACGTCCTCAAACTCTTACAGACATGAGTGTCCGAATTGTGCAGTTGTGTTCAAATTCATGAAGATCTGTGCAGGAAAGTTGTCAGGAACATGTCTGCTCACCTGGAAGAGGTTGTATGCCACCTTGGAGGACACATTTAACATCTGATGTAGTCCAGAGTATTTTGCAAGGTCCAAGTTACCTGTGTATAAGGTGTTATTCATCTTCCTTCTACAATGAAGGTTCTGTTCAAAGATTAAATGTGTCAACTGTTCGTGCGCCACCCTGTAGTTAGGACTCAAACCCAGGTGCTTCTGTATCATTGGTACTCAGTTTCACAAAATACTTGAGTAGTTTCATTCACTAGTGGAGAAAGTCAAAACATGGCATTAACATATCATCAAACAGTGCCATTTTTGGCTTATTGTTGTTAGTCTTTATTTTTGTGCATGTGTTACTTTGTAATTTTTATTTTTGTTCTTTTCATTGTCAACAATTTTAGCACAAAGGGCCAATTTATGCTATATCTGATTTTTTTTTTTCAATAAATAAAAATAAAAAGAATACTCAAGAGACAAAAAGAAAAATAATAAAAAAACTACTGCAAACCTCCCACGAAATAACTCTTCCTCTCTTAGTGACTGCAATTCGTTGACTTTTTCCAACTGCCACCTGCACTATCTCACTTTCAAGAGCTGGTGAAGTCAAACTATGTACAAAAGCAGATAATTTGAATTAAAAAGAAGTCATCCTGCAACATAAAAAACAAACAAAAGAAAAGAAGCTTGAAAGTGTTGTGTTTTGAAATGTCTCCAAGTCTGGGGGAAAATAGTGGGGATGCTACGAACGTGGCACTAACATCACTGCACTGTCTATCTTCACTGAGCGAGTAACTGGGTTGAGTAACTCACGCTGGATGCCAAATAGTTTAACTTACTCACAACTCCTCCCGCAGCTGGGATAGGTAGTCAGATCTACCCATTATGCTAGCTTTATACACACCGGAGATATGGCAATCTTGTACACTCAGGGTTCGGGTATGCACAATGAAAATTGTTGTCGACTTAACAAGTTTATTACACACAGAACGAATTCGCCATTTCTTCTGATACAATTTCATTGCACTTCATTGTCCCCGAAGATCCGGGTACGAAGCTCCTCTGCTTGAGTTTTGGAAAGGGAAGAGTCACCATCCAATTTTTCCTCTTATGAGGTACCAGTGGTGGGGAAATATGGGACCTTATTTTCTTAGGCCATCAAATAAATGTTGCATCATCATTTGTCTTAAGAAAACAACAGTCTTGGCTTATGGGGACAATTAGGGCATTAGTTTGTGACTCACGGAACAAAAGAATAATACTAAAGAACAATATGAACTTAATGTAAGCTTGTAGTCTTTAAAGCTTATTTAACTTTACTCTCTTAATTAAAATAATTAACATCAGCTAACTGCAGTAACTAATTAATTGCTTAATCACCTGTAACGTTAAACTAACAAAAGGTGACCGCCATCTTTTGTATAATCTACCTGGTAGGCCGAGGGATATTGTTATCTCTCATCTCCATTCTACCAGAGTAGGCCAAAAGATGAAGCCACTTCTACTACGACTGTTGTGAGATGTATAAATCTACTAGTAGGCCGAAGAATACCGATACCCTTCGCTTCTGTTCTACTAGTAGGCCGTCTCCCAACAGTAAAACAATTTGTGAATCTAACCGTAACCTGATGCAATGTGTATTCGTTCTGTCTGTAAGCCACACAAGTGCATTTCCATTCTACAGGTAGGCCACACTGCAGGAGGTTGAGCCCGACACAATGTGTATAATCTACCTACAGGCTCTACGAGGAGTATGTATAATCTACAAGTAGGCCGCACTGCAGAAGGCTTTCCCTGAGAATCTATGTGCTAATGCTAGGCTATTTGCGGGAGCTGCTTATATGCACAGCACCAGTGCCTCTAGTGGATTCTCGTGAACTACGAGTGTGCTGATTATCACTGAGTACCATCTATACGGGATAACACTGAACTATTACAACAGTAATGCTCCCTAGTGAGATACGGTAGAACTTCGTTGTCTACCATGCTTTGCAGTGAAATTATATGCAGAAGCGATAAGAGATTAGATAAGAATACACGTTATGATTCACAAGAAAAGAGAAAATAACAAATGTATATACTTGAAACAATCTCGCAGGATTGTTGCAGTTTGTGTTTACAACTATTTTATGGAAATTAAAATAACTGTATTCCTTGTTATGTCTCATTTTTTTTAGATATGATTCCAGTGGGGCCAATCTCCATGGTAGAGTGATATGAACATTCATAAATAGGATCTAGAAAAATATTCTGACATTTGGGTGATGCAAAAGAACACATCTCTAAAAAATAAGTCTTACGTATGCAAGATCGTTCCTGAATACTCTGATAGACCCAAAAAACACAACTATTTATATATAACAAAAGATGAGTTTTGGATCTTCCCAATGGCATAGTGGTAATCCTGTCGTCAAGTAATTATGGGGCCCCATGTTGGGTCTCACTTTTAACTAGGTTCAGTTCCAGTCAGCCTCCCTGGGCATGTAGAGGACTTAAAACTTTTTAGAAAAGAGAAATACAATGTATTAAATTCATGAACACTACTGTATTAAAATACCGAATAGGATCTGAAATCTCATATTCCCATGCGTAGACCAGGCACTGAGCATTAATATCTCCACCACTGCTGGCAAAATACGTCGATCCACCACTTGATTCTTGCAAGGTGTCTTTGGGTTCCTTGCTAAAATGAGGAAACAGGCAGCGCCCTCTGAAATTAAGTTACAAAAGCATGCAATTAATAGTCAAATTGTCCCAGACTATTGGCATTGCATTTTGCACAACTACTATCTAACTCCTCATTATACATTAATATTATGCAACTTCATTTTAATTATTTTATTACTGAAACTGATTTTATGTTCATTCAAATTAGTTTATCTATAAACTGAAAGGTCACAGGGAAAAAAAATCAGCTTAATAAATTTTCTGTTCTAAGCAACATAGTGATGTCATTTATTGCCAAGTGCATACTGGCTGGACTTTACAACGTGCTTTCTTTTATTTGTCACTTCCATTCATAAAAGTATGTGTTTTTTGTAACTTTTCGTTTACATGTTGAGTAATATTTTTTTCCCAATGCCATTATAAATTTCCTTGATGATATGAATATTAGCTTGTAATCCTCAAATTGAATTTAATATAGTCATTTGATATGCCATCAATACATTTTTTTCCAATATCTGTATTTCATTCAAATGAAAAGTGTTTAAATATGAGAGAATAAAAACTGTGTTGAAATATGGAAAAATAATTAACATTTTCCATTATGTTTGTGTGAAATTCAGTAATGTATTAATAATAGGGTTTTCTAATTCAACTGAAAAAATTGCTATGTGTGATCCCTAATGCAGTTGTGTAACAGAAATGTGTTACAAATATTACTCTCAGATCTTCCTGTGCATGAATGATTTAATGAATTATCATCATAATATTTGCTCAAATTAAGTTCAAAACTGTAAACAATAAAATATTCAGACCTTTAATTTTTTAATTTATATGGACAGTCTCTAATTGATTGATTCATTGATTTAGTTTATTTTACTTCACGTTTTGTGCCTCGTGGCTAATTTGCGAAGATGGGGATGAGTGATGAAATGATGAAATTGATGAATGCACATTCACAACCAAGCCCAAGCAGAATTCGAACCCGGGACCCTTGGCGTTGCAGCATGATGTGCTAACCACTCGGCCACAGGGTCCGGCGACAGTCTCTAATTGTATTTTAATTTTGTAAATTGGTTAAAACGTCCAGTGACAATGAATCCGATGAATCTTTTTGTAGCTTTCTTTGATGTCAATTTTACACAAGAAATTTGTTTTTATTATCTATTTGCGTCCCGCACAGTGGCTGTATGGTTAAGGCATCGTGCTTTGGGCCCCAGCTACAGAATGCATGCAGGTTTGGGTCTCCTGGGATGAAACATAACAACTTTTCTCCTGAGATTTTGGCCAGTGTATGGGACTGGTGGCCACCCACCATTGTGAGGAAATTGGGGAGCTACGAATGAGTAGCGTAACCTGATCACGCAAACCTTCAAATATCCACACGTCACCCCATAACTGTTTGGATAATCTCCCACCTCAGCAGATGGAAGTGAGGCTGGCTGTAGGCAGGTAGGCCCTGGCCCCCACGGGCTGTTGCACCATGGGTTATTATTACATTATCGCTTTCAGTCAGGGCCACAATGCTCATGTCTTAACCAGCACTTAAAATGAAAAATGTTAGCTGGGGAATGGGGGGGATGTTTGGTCGAGCCATGGGGTTAGCTGGGGGAATGCTCCTATGGTTTAATATGGTGACAATGAGGCTGCTGGGGGAATGCTTTGTGAAAATTTTGCTAGCTTGGGGGATACCATCCCCCCTGCATTCCCCTTCACTTTGAGCACTGATTTTTGTACAGTTAAGATTATCATGAGAATGGCCTATTTGAAAATTAGTATACCGTATTTGCCTGCATATGATATGCACATTTTTCGTACACATGTTTGAGGAAAAATCTTTATCACTGAATTTATAATAATTTACAGTATTTTAAATATAAAGTAATGTGTAGGTCTACTTTCAACAAATAACTTACCTCGTATAACTATGAAAGAATACATTTTAATCTTCTTCATTATACACCACAAGGAAATTTTGTAACTCAGAACAGAAAAAAATTCCAGAAATGAATGTAATCAAAAACTGAGTATTGGTGTATAAGACGCACCCTGTTTTTCAGACATGTTTTTAAAGGAAAAAAGTGTGTCTTACACGCTGGCAAATACGGTAATTAAAATGTTCATGTTTTATCAGGTATGAAATAGAAACTAAATTCTCTCTCCTTCACTTGAAAAATTAAACTGATTTCAAAGGTTAGAATAAATTAAAAGACGAAAGGAGGCATTGGAATTATGAAAACTAACAAAATAATTTATGTTGGAGGGAATAAAAAAATGTGGTTGATTCAAGTGGATGGTGGCAGAGACCACCAAAATTCATAGTACATTTACAAGCAAGTTTCATGGAAATAATTTAGTAACTCGCTTACGCCCTCTTAAAATAATTTAAATGAAAAAGAATTTGAAAATCCTTTGTTTCTCCTAGGTATCAACAGTCAAGAAAACATAAATCATAAAATGCTAAACGATAAAAAATATGACATAAAAAACAAAACACAACTTTGAGATTGTGTGTTTTGTTGACAACAAACAACTACATTGGAACTGAATGAATAAAATATGTAATCCAAAATGAGAGTTTTTTGTTCTAACTCCTTCATTGGGTCTGATAATGCAAACAAGAAGTTTGTGACACATTAAGTGTTATCTAATAAGCAATATAATGTTTAAAAATACATTGGGTATATGTAAGCTATTAAAATATTCCAAAAATTCTCCTTTCAAACAGCATTTATGTGAGCATGACTACCATGATTCATTATATGTTACGTTACCTTATCACACCCAGTGCCGGATCTACAAGCCGCAAAGGGTTCGTAATGCGTGTGTAAAAAATGAACTTAGTTACTCAGGGGTACAGAAACGAATACAATATATAAAGGTAAAGTTAAAGTTCACTGTGCATATAGCACCGTGCCTTGAAGCCACAATTTAGGGTTTGGGGGCCCATACATATTTTCAAGGTCAGCCATCTTGGAGGTGATGTGATCAGCATCACCCTATGGCCACCTTCCTCATCTTCGCGACTAGCCAAAAATGGCAGAAAAGTGAAGTGAAATAAACCACAATGAATAAATACATCAAATCAAGGGCATAACATGCAAGCAGGCGAGCCTAAGCCTAAGGGTGTCCAAAAAAAAGTAAAAATGATCGTAGTATTTCTCATGTGAAACATTTACGCAAAAATGTACAATACTTGCTTAGACATTTTTACCCATTTAATCTGTTCTTGAATGGAAAGCACTTCATATTTTCTTTTCTTTTTGCTCTCGACCTTGCACTCCCGATTTTAATAAGTTAACAATAAAGCACCTCCAACTGCCACGAAGCAAGTGTGAGGAATTTAAAAGCTTGCATTGTTTCCTTCCTCCCTACAGCAGACACATACCCAGGATTTTTTGATGGGTGGGGGCAGATCCCAAATGTTATTGGATTCATTGAGTTAGGTTATTTTACCTCGATTTTCTTAAACTTTTCGCTAATCGATGAGGACGAGTGATGATATGATGAAATTGATAAAGGAACACTAGCAAAGAACACCCATGCCCAGCCAGGATTCGAACCCGGGACCCATGGCATCGTAGCATGCTGTGCTAACTACTCCGTAAGTCACGGTGGTTGGCGAGATGTTGTTGGAGTATTAGATGTGACCACTAATGTTATGGTTGTATTGCAGCTAGTGCTAAGTGTACACCCAACGGCAAAAGTAATATGTCCATTACTATTTTCATTCATCTGAGAATCATCAACCCAGTCGCTTACAGGCAAAAGATTGTCACATGGTGTACAGCTTGGTGCTTATTGCTAACATTCAATTCTCGGGATATTCGAATTGTGCTGTGTTTGGCAAATAAATATTGTTTTCATTTTTTTTAAATTTTCTTATACCAGCACCATTGAACCGCCATGATAATTCTATGGTTAAAAAATAATATATTTACAAATCAAATTATAACAATTAGGAAATGCAAGTTAACAAAAAAATAATGTAACATGTTCGCAACACGACTGCAGTTTGAAAAAAGTCGGGGCAGGGATTGAAAACAAAAATTACTCAATGTTGCAGACTGCAGACTTTTGTGGCCTGCTTCTCTCCCCAAACTCCCCATTCATAATGCAAGGACGAAATCGAAATTATTGCACAATCAGAAAAATCATCAATGTTATTTTCGTAGTTTTTTTATATCTTCTGTGACGATGCGATTACATATTATATAAAAACCCGCACCGTCACAGTTCACAGAAGGAACTTTCGTTTAAGAAAATAAAAAACGAAGTTCTCATGTCCGCCGCCGGAGGGTAGCTCCCTCTGTCTGCTGTATATAGACGTGCTGCCTCCTGGCGACACTATCTAGTACCTCCCAAAAAAAATTACGCGGAAATTGCTGGTCCTCCAACACCCCCACTTCGTGCTTAGATGGGAACCTGAAAGGACGTTCTACCACCAGGCAGCTGCAGTCGCTTCTTTTATCAGACCGACCTTCTCGTACCGTGCCATAGAACTTGGGGTTTCATGACGAGCAACAAGAACATGCATTAGACGACCTAAGATTCCGGACTGAAATTTGACTCGCCATGTCACTGAGGACTGGTGGTGTAATACACATTTAAGGTACGTAGAATCGGAAAGTTCTGGTAAAATTGCGACGTAAAAAAGACCTATAGTGAAGTGAACATGAAATCTTGAACTTTGTGCAGCTCGCCGTACCTATCTTACTTTCGGACCTTTTGTTATTTTTTTTAATTACGAAGCACAAATTCATTCATTCCCTTTTTTTAAAAAAAAAGGAACCACCACACGAAAGGTGAAATTTTTGAATGTTCTTTAGGTGGAAGCAACATCCTAGTTTTCGACCGTTGTAAGCATGCTCTCATTAAATTTTGCAAAAATGGCTACCTTATAGTCAAGCCGTCATCCACGTGTACGATTCTTCCAGATTTTGACCCACCACTATAGAATTGTGAACGTGCCACTAAAAAGGAACTGGCTAAAGATAACTTCCATTTTGCCACAGTGTTGATTATTCGTCTTTTGGATTATTGATGAGGGATTGCGAAAATATTTAACAAAAAAAAGCATCGTATGTAAATTCTTATGCGTCAAATTTCCCCCTCCCCCTTTTTGCAATTTTGCCTTCCGTCAAGTTTTTCCTCAAAAGCAGTAGCATCAAATCGTTGGCTTTTTGTGAACGCAACGTTATAAACATATATATAAATAGCACATTACAGATGAATAAATCTTCAAATACAAATAATTGTTGGATAGGTTAAAAATGTGTAACTAAATCCTTGTACCTGAATATTAGAGTAATATATATATATGTCAGGCTCACTGGCCGAGTTGTTTGTAACCGACGTAAGCCTTTATGTGTGAATGGCACAAGATACACAAAAAAGGGCGTAACGCAAAATTGTGATTAAATTAATGTCTGCTATTTAATACGAGAATAATATTGTTGAGGGATATGTTGAATATATATATATATATACATATATGTGTACATATAATTGTTGAGTGACGAGTTTAAAGTAATAAAGGTCACAATTGTTAACATTTTTGCTTGTACCTTCTTGCGTTTGCAAATCACAAACCACTAATATAAAAATTAGTAACCATCCCTACGTTACGCTGTCGTGCCACGCGCACTCTGCATAATCTGAAGTGTATTGGCAAAATATGGTGCATTCCTTTTTGCATAATTGAAATTGTTTGTTTTCAGGCGTCAACATATAACCTGCTCTTTTGAATTTTTGGGGGTTGCTTTTGAAGTGCGTAATACCTTTGGCAGGGGAGAAATATTAAGTATTTATATCTGTTGTTGGTAAAATTGATACCTAACGGACGTACTGAACGCGTGATCCGTTCGACCCGTTATAACAGGGCTTTGCTCGCCGTTACATGCGTGTGGATCAAGCAACTGCTGGATGCACAGGCGGTAAAGGCGTTGCAAAAATCTATTTTGGGGCATTTTGCCTAGGTTAAATAAACAGGGTTATTGACAATTACCATCACCGGCATTGCTTCCAACATATCGATTCCTCGCGGGCGTCAATAACCCCAAAACCAAAAGGACACGTCACACTTCATAGTTTGAGGGGGGGGACATGGCCTCCATGACCCCTCCTTTGGGTACGGACTGTCCTACAGCTGCAGATTTCAGCTCCCGGAAACAGAAAAATACATTTTTAGGATGAGTGAAACTATTAAATCACATTTTTGTCAGCAATTTATTATTATTATTTAAGTATGATAAATTGCTGACGAATCCCTGAATATTTTGTATCGATTCACATTGAGATTTCAAATTTAAAGAATGGATGGGGGCATCGCATTCTAATCTCGCCAAGGGCCTTGCGATATGTTGCTACGCCACTGTGTGTGCGCACGTGTGTGTGTGTGTGTGTGTGTGTATGTGTATAGGTAGGTAGGTAGGAAGATTTGTAGATCCGGCACTGATCACATCAACACAGATCCAATGTTAAAACAGCATATAAATATTTCTGTACCTGGTTGAGCATGTAATCCTGCCAGCATCAACAAGGAAGCGATATAATGGTTGGATAATTATTGGATATGCCATTATTTTAGCAACGGTGGGTCTCTTGCCGGGATCTAAATGGAGCATACTCATGAGTAGCTGATGTAGCTCCTGGCTGTAGCACGATTCAATGGGAGTAAATAGGCCTCGCGTGATCTTCATCACAAGAGCAGGAAGATTCTGAAATATACAAGAAAAGAATACATAAATATTTTTTCCTCCTTTTTATTCTTCAGTTTTCTCCTTTGCCCACTTTTCCTCATTCTTTCTCTGTCTTTTCCCTGTTACTTCTCTTTCTCCTTTCTTACCACTCCTTTTTTTCTCTCATTCTTTCACAGAGAAAGAGGGCAAGAGAAAAATATGTTTCTTTCTTTCCTTTTCTATCTATCTATCCCTTTCCCTTTTCGGGGAATTTCGATCAATCTTTCATTCCTTCAGAAAGGAGAGAGAGATATATATAGAGAGAATGAAAGTGAGTGTGTGTGTGTGAGAGAGGGAGAGTGAGAGTGATTAAGACAGCTTTCAGACACAAGCAACAAGCAAGACCAGATTTGCACTTTTGGTTGAACACTTGTTCTGTATTTGCTGTTGAAGCAAAAAAGAATGAATTGTTATCCGATCAGTAAACAACTTGTGCATTGTAACAATGCATTATTGATTGATTGAGTTGGAGTTTTAAATCCAATTTATGCACAGTAAGGCTAATCGGGACTGGACCTACAGTTTAAAGTGGGATCCGAGCTGCTATGTACCTCCACCAGGTATCGAGCCCAGAACCGCTTAATTACAAGGCAACAATGCAACCACTGCGCCATCGGGGAGACTCATGTTGCATTATTGGGACCATTACAACTGAACGGGTCATGCGGAAAAGGCACAAAATTCAGGTACATCTATAAATCTCCATTCATTGCAATATCAACTAACATGTTTGGTCAGTTTATGTAAGAAACTGTAAGCAATTGAATGTCAATTTTCCTATTCGATTCAGAAAAAAAAGTATTAGAATGAGGTAGAAACAGCTTGACCAAGATAAGAATGATGCTGTGGTACTCTAGTCAAATTTTCAACCAGAGTGAGCACTGTCGAAAGGTACGGAAGAAGGGGAAGCAAGAGGAGAAAACAAATGACTGTGCAGTTTGGTTTGCCAGGGGTCATTCTTATCTTGGTTAAGCGGCAGTGATGATGTTTCAGGAAATGAAAAACATGGCACCAAATTAATATACTGAAATAAAGCATTTATTTATCAGTTTCATGAGTAAGTATGATCTTCACTCCATGCAAAAAGTACTTAGGTAACACTAACAGCAGAGAAAGTACTCACAGGTGCTTCAAATGCTTTTCTTAGTGTCAGCAGCTCATACAGTACACAGCCCAGTGCCCATATGTCGCTCTTCTCGTTGTACGGCTTCCCTTCACACAGTTCTGGTGATATGTAACATGGACTACCAACAATTGTGTATGCTTTGGTTTTGCTGTAATTACATACAATGCATTCCTGTATGATTAAGCACACAGAACATCATTACTGGAATAAGTAATTACACTTACTAAGCCTATAATAAGAGTAACACAGTTAAAAATCAACCTATGTAATGCATTATTTGTATAAATTGCAAATGGTAATGTATGGTGACTGGGACTTAAAAGCTTACAACCTAAAAAGTTTTAAAAAAACTGACCTATGAAATCATTTTAAAATGGTGTATAAAATTACTTTAAATATTAATACGTAAGCCTTCTGAAGGTATTTGAATAATTGGACACATCTGTATGGTTGACTAAACTACTGAAGTTAGCACGAAAATAACTTTGAAGTGCAAGTGTACATTTTATTTGCATCTGCACACACACATTCAATCCAAGACACACTAATCTCTTCTCTAAAAAAATGTTAACACTGTTACTAGAACAAATACTCGTAGTTTTTTCTAGTTAAGCTGATACCCCTTTGAACCAATAGTTACTGATACCGTACTTCAAAATTATAATAATTTAAAGCAGTTCAAAAATTGATCAATATTAGTGTAAGTATTCTTCTTCAATTATATGCATAAATTTACCAAGAATTTTGCTTTAAAATATTCAAGAATTACATCAGACTATTAAAATACATGTTACGTAATCACAAAATGGGTGCAAAATAAAAAATAAAACTTCAAATTTTGCATAATTTCCAGGATAGTTAGGCTCCACGAAAGTGCCGTGCATAATTTTTTTGCAGACCCCATGAAAGGCCAAAACACTGGAAAAGTATCAGCTCGTATTGGTAAATAAATTCCAACATATCGTCATCGATGTCAGCTCAGCTCTAATTTTTTTCACAAAATTCCAAACATTACTGGGAGCTACGGTGATCTAGTCAGTAGGGCACCTGACTATCACACTAAGGTTGCATTTTTTCCAGCTTTGTAAATGAATAAAGCAGCTGTGGGGTTAAAAAGCTCAAATAAATGGGTACATTGAATTGAATTGAATTGAAAAGTCTTTTTATTTGCTACAGAGTGAGATTCAGCCTTGGGCTGCTCTACCACCTAACATATGGGGAAAGGTGGCTGGAGCAAGGTACTGATCACATCATCTTCAAAAAATTGCCCCACCCCACATGTGCCTTCATGGCCACGCATATCAAGAAATATGTTTTGGACGGGATCCAAACCAAGTGTCTCGATATTAATAATAATAATAATGTTTAAACAAAAATTATCATTATATTAAATTAATTAAAATATTCAAATTAATCAATATTATATTTTTATTACATGAATAGGTAAAAGGTAATAAACAACCAGTATTCATTATATTCATTAACTAGCTTACGAGTAGTTAAGGCTGGCAAAATTAAAAAAAAAACTGTCCTGGCAAGGAAATTAATGTCAAATAGATAAAGAATTGAATATTAATTAAATATAAAAAAGGTTGTTAGATCCGTTGACGAAAAGTAAAGTTCCTGGTGATATTTTGTGAATGTTATGTTATAAGTAGTAATAAATCTTGCATAAATCTACTTTGCCACTGTCATTCAAAGTAGTATGATTACAATATAATCCTTGCCTTCCAGTAAGTTTGACAAAAATAAACAACCCTCAATTCAAGACCAAATATATTTTCATGATTTAAGTTATTTTATTATTTCATTATTTAATTTTTGTAATTAGTAAGCTTTTCGGGAGGGTGTCCGGATGCCCTGCTCCCCTCTCCTAAATACGTTCTTGTTCATGACATTGTGTAATGTACTGAGAGCGATTGTAATATTACCACAAGGCAATAATACATACCTGCTTAAAATTTTTGAAATTCCGAAGTCGCCGATTTTGATAATATCATGATGTTTCGATAGAAGAATGTTCTCAGCTTTCAAATCACGATGCAAAATACGACGAGAATGAACATGGTCGAGAGCCAGCAGCATTTGGCAAAAGAAACTCAAAACTTCCTGCAAGGAAAGTATATTATTATAGTCAAAGATAAGCACATAGTATCTTCATGCATCAATAAATTAGCACTCACAAAAAAATTAATTTAGTAGGGCAATTGATGTACTTGCTTAGAAATATACATCTACTCTACACGGTCTTTATATTTACTACGGAGCAAGGTTTAGCCTAATGCTCATTAATCATCTCCAGCAAAGTTGAAGCTCACTCTGTAGTAAATTCAAAGACTATTCTAAATTTAAATCTTTGCAAATCTACATGCACAGTTTTTCATTATGTTTCCCAGCAACAATAATACACTTTTAATTCTTCATTCATGCTTGGTCAGTGATGGATTCAGGGTGGTGGCCTTGGGCAGGGAGGAAATTCCATCTGAAAATTAAAAAGTCCCCCCCTAAAAATTTCAGTAGCCTAGCAGAGCATTCGGACAATTCGCGATTAAAATTAACCGATATGCCATCTGCCGGGATTTTCAGGAAGTACTCTAAGTAGGATACATTGTGTTGAAGTCGTTTAAAGCATGGTGAATATGCGAGAAAGTAAGGTCTACTGTTCAGGTTTTTTTTTTGTTTTTTTTTTTTGCTCTAAATAGTTTTATGGGTCAGAACAAATTAAAAGTTTTCATGTGTTTCCACCCCGTGGAATCAACAAAATGAAATTTGTTAATAAATCAGGGCAAACGTAATTGACAGAAGATTGGTATGGGGGATATAACACTGTAATTCGGCAAGGAAATTACGAAGAATGCACGAGTCTGCTTACTTTATGTATCGAGAGATAAATATATATTTCCATGAAAGTAAAGTTTTAAATTGTACTTTATAAATAAAGCTTTTTTTTCCGAAAAATAATGAAGCGTCTTAACCAATGCGTCCATATATTACCTGTGTTACGTATGTGTGAAATTTGGAACAGGTGCAAGTCGATTAAGAGGGAAGATGAAAATAGTTTGAGAATGAATTAATGTCAAATGTAACCAGAAAAAAAGTGGATGTGCTAATGTTACTGTTTCATTCAGTACGATGTCCTTTTTCAGTGAGTATAGCCTGGTCATGAAATCGTGAATATTATTATTAAACCAGCCTTTCTCTTTCGAGAAAGAACTGCAATGATATGTTCGCAATTTTCTCCTGTCCTAGCTTTTCAAGTACAGGCTAATTTCAATTTCTTTATTTTCAAATAATTTCCGAGAACCCCAGATACAACATGACGTGCAGATGATACAGCACTGCTTTGGACAACCAGTGCGTATACATACTTCATCTGCATTTTCCGTGTTATTTTTGCCTATCATAATTAAATGCTTCGTTCTCAGTACAGCTTCACGTTTGTTAGAGTACCTGGAATTCACATCACATTCGCAATATTTAAAAATAATGCGTAATTTAAATGTTTTCTACCATACCAGTCATGACAACACGCTGCTCTTTTGTACTACTGCTGAATGTAAACAAAGATCTATCCTACTTAGAGCGGCCATATTGGAAGCGACACTAGCGCTCAGGTGGTAATTTTAATCGCGAATAGCTAAGAAATTTGGCAACCATGTTCATTTGGCTTTCTTTCATTCACTTTAATTTAACATAGAACATAGTAATAAATACAGATTCAGTCCTTTTTATAACTAAAAGTTAAAATAATGAATTTGAATTGTTGTTTTAAGCAGGGTTGGCCCAGGTGGGCCCAGTCGAGTTTTCCCCATGTGGGTTTTTCCAGAAAAACCCACAATAAAACCCAGTCAAAATGTGTTTGTTTTTTTTTCAGAAAATGTTGTAAATTATTGCTTTAAATACTTGTGAGGTTCTATGATTGTCAAATTTTTTTGGAAACTTGTAAAGAAAAGGCTTATCAGAGCTTATAATACTAAAAATAGTGAATGTAGACAAGTCATAGTGGATTTTTTCAGGTTGTTTTCCTAAAATCATGCTAGAAATGGACATTTAACACAAATAAAAAGATCATATATCCAAGAAACAAAAAAGAAAAAATAGAATTTTTTAGATAAAATGTTTGTATTTATTGATGCAGCATACTTGAACAAAGTTTATAATTTTGAAATGTGGGAACACTTTGGTCATCAGTCACTTCCTTATGTGGGGGAATCCATAGTGGCATATCATAGTTTCAACTGTGATGATCAATTGATACAAGAAATTTTTGCATGTTTAAATATTACAAGGGAGAATTGAGTACATTTTATTTAAATGTTGTTAATTGTGACATAATTAAATTGGAACACTCTTTAAATGATTTTTGTCATTTCTCATCCTAATAGGTTGCTTGCCTATGCAGTAAAATGTTACTTAATGTCTGGTTAGGAGCCCTGTAGCCATGCAAGTCCTGCATCTTCATAATTACCACAAAGTCAGCTTTGTGCACGAAACTTACAGCAGCATTATGTACTTCCACTATAATTTGACAATAAAATTATCAAAATATAGTGCATCATTTAGGAGGAGCATGAGTTAGTGTGGATGGGCATAGAGGGATAAGTCATACATTTAATGATGATGATAACTCCTGTAAATTTACAATAATTTAGGTAAAATGATTTCTGGAGCTAAAAAATGTGTGAACAAAATTGAACAATTTGTTTCAAGATGGTGGATGAAAAACTTATTTTCCACATGTTGCAGGCAGGCTCTATGCTATGCTCTATAATGGTTTTTTTTTTAATGGTCTAGAATACATTTTCAGAGTATAAGGAATTAAACTGAGTAATTTTAGAGATATAATTAGTCTGCAATTTTGCAGTAAAACTTACAAAATAATATTTCATAGCTTAGGAGAGGAGTGGTGGCAAAGGGTAAAATCACACACGTTCTATTTTTGATAACTGGCATAAATGCAAAACTTTTGAGCTGCAATTTTTATAGTTGCAAGATAACTTGAAGGATTGGTCTCACATTGTATTTGAGAAAAAATGGTCATCATGTTTAAAGATAGTAGATGACAGACTGGTTTAACATGTCTTGCGAAAATTTTAAATTATACTCATATTTGACTAGGTTACATTTTCGTAGATTAAGAAACACAAGTCTCAGCAATGTTACGGCATCACTTGAGTTTTAACTTTTTAGTAAAAACTCTGTAATGTAGAGTGTGTTTTAGGACGGTTTGGTAAGTCACCAATTTTGAGACCACAATAACTGCAGAAAATTTAGAGATTTTTATCTGAAATTAATCACATCTAGATACACCTCGGGAATGATTTTGTTTTTCTTTTGCATTTGTTCAAAATATTTCAAGATTGTAGATAAAAAAATATTTTTTCTTATGCTGAGGTAGATTCCAAATTCTGATGACACTTTGAAATATCTGCCCAAACTACATTTTTGGAGATTAAGAAAAGACTCTCTTCAGAATTTTAGGGCTTTGCTTAACTATAATTTGACAATAAATGTTTTGAAATATAGTGCACATTTGGGGATTGTCGTGGACCAAACTGGAGGTTACCATTCTTACCAGCTAGGTATTTTGGAAGATGTATAAGGTATTCCATTTGGATGAAATCAGCCAGATAATTAAATATGGAAAACTTATAATTTGGCATGGTTAATACATGGAGGAGGTGTTTTTGCTTGAAACATCCAGAAAAATAATGGGAAAACAGAAAAATAATGGGAAAACACAACTGTGATAAACTGTGAACAAACTGTATTGAAACAGATTTAAAACATTGTGTTACATAGTATTTTTAATTATTTAATGGTCTATGGCATATGAAATAAATGAGATAAAAAACGTGTTTGTAGCTGTAGCATAATTCATTCCAACATAGACACAACACTGCATTCACAAAATAATTTGTTTCATAAACTCAAGTTCAGAATGGTTTTGATTGATTTGCTTTATTTTACTTAGCTTTTTGTGTAATTGGCGAAGATTGGGATGAGTGATGATATGATGAAATTGATGAATGAACACTCACAGTCACAAACATCCATGCCCTGGCTGGGATTCGAACCCAGGACCCCTGGCATCGTAGCACGATGTGCTAACCACTCCGCCACGGGGGCTGACGAAGTTCAGAATGGAATATTCACTAATCGTATTAACTAAAAATGTGCTTAATCTTGAGAAACATATACTTTAACATGCCTAAATTTGAGTATTATTATGGAAGAAAAAGGTAGCAAACCTTGTTAAAATTAAGTCTGTAAAAAGTTACAGTTATTGCTTTTTTCTTCTGAGAAGAAAGGTTCCGGCACTATTCAAGTTGATATGTTACCTTGATGTTTGTTAATGTGTTCATCATAACAACTACTCAAAATTGTGTTATGTTCATAAACGATGATGCATCCAAGCATACACACACACACACACACACATGTATTTCTCTTGTTTCACTGATTGATTGATTTGCTTTACATTACTCCTCTTTTCTGCCACATTTGGCTAATCGCAAAGATGAGAACAAGTGATGATATGATGAAATTGATGAAGGAACACAAAGAATACCCATGCCCAGGCCAGGATTCGAACCCAGGACTTCTTATCTGGGATCGTAGCCATTCCTCTTGTTAGAATAAAATGTTATTAGTCCTCACGTATAATAAGATGCCAGTATGGAGTACCATTGTTGACTACCAGGGGAAAAAAAAAACACTGGTCAAACATATTTTGTACCCCCACCCCTCGGTAGACTGATTCTTAGATACACCAAAGTATGCAACCCTGAAAAATGATCACAAAGCAACAGCATTAACTATTAGACACTCCTGGAAGAATAGAATCAAACTGTTGGACGAATATTTTAGAACAGATTAGAATCAAACTGTTGGACGAATATTTTAGAACAGATTATGTTAACAGAATTGTTAAATAGTTTTTGATTCAGTCAACTATTCCCTGTCACAGTTATTTCTGAAGCAAGGGTGCGCATAGCATCAGAAAAAGGGAGGAAATCGAGTGGGCAGAGCGAAGCTGTACATGCTGCTGTGAAGGCTGGTAACTGCAGTCGCTTGCCCCCTCCAGGCAATCCATTTCTCTCTCCGGTGTTCATTGGTGGAGCTATCTCGCGTTACTACTTGCACAGAGACTTGTTCTCGTTGGGACAGGGTATAAAGCAATACAAATTGAATGCTACAATACATTACTACTAGGAGAAAAAAAAATCATTTTTAATATATATATTTTTAAACATAACCTGAAAAAAAAACTGAAAAAACTTGGGGAAAATGCCTACCGTGGTTTTAAGTCCACTTTATGAACAGGCTATCAGGACTGGGCCTACATTTTAAAGTGGGATCAGAACCACTATACAATGTGCCTCATCATCATCCAGAGCCGTAGCTAGAGATTTCTGTGCCCGGGGTGAGAATAAATTTCGGTGCCCCCCCTACACTCCCCTTGTTTAACTTCTACCATTGTTTTTTTTAAGGGAGGGGTTGAAGCATTTGTTGTTGTGCCTTACTTAAATAATGTCGTTCATTAAAATTGACATTTCATTTATGCTAATAATTGTAGGAATTATATGTAATTGTAGCAATTACAACTACCGAGTTGTTTGTACGTATACACATATTCTTCTGAATCAAGGATCATTATTGACCTCTCAGTGTGCAATGATGAAAACTCCTAAAAACTAATCCATGCAAAAGAAAATATATATCTTACCATATGAATAGCATATATATTTCTTAGGTAGCAGAAGAATATCTAAGAAAGATCATTAATGTAATGTTTTTTTTAAAATACATGAAACCCTTTCAAATACCCTACAAAGTCATTGTACAAACTAGCTAAAATCATTCAGTATTAATGTAATGTTTATAAAGTAAAACCTATTTAGACTGCAAAATGTTATACTTATGAGCTGAAATCAACAACAATAAAAACAAAAATGCATTAAGAACTACATACAGTACATAATTATTTGACAATTCTCCTCTGCGAACATACTAGCTACAGTTTCAATATTCTTGCCTTTCGAGCAACAAAGTCATTAATAACATCATCGAACATAAGTGATTGAACTCTGGACTTCTCAACAGACAAAATAGCCAGGTTAGTCAGCTTTTCTTGACTCAAGGAAGAATGCAAGTAATTCTTTATAAGCTTTAGCTTACTAAAACTCCTTTCACAAGATGCAATAGACGAAGGTAGTTAAAAATAGTTTCAATGCAGTGACAAAATTTGGGTACAACTCCATACATGATATTTTATGAATGAATGAGAGAGAAGCAAGTGGTGACAATTCTGACAAGCATTCCAAGTGAAAGTCTTTAAAAAATGCTTGCACATGATGTTTAAAGAACAACAGTTCATGAAGTAACTCACTTCCGTTGATATCCTCGGGGTATAATAAAGCCAGATCAAAGACTCCCTTTCTCAACGTTTCTTCTGACATAGCTGCAATATTGATTGGAATAATTACGGAAAAATCCTCAAAATTCCTTTCATTAGCTTGAATCGATTGCCTATTTGTGACAAAATTGAATCCAATGCACAAAATAAGCTCTTCCTAATATTTTGTTCTTCATTTATGGCTACACCTTCTGCAACTTCATCGAAAAACTTGGTTTTCTTTTTGGGACGCTGTTCTCTACTTGCAATGTTCATATCATCACAGATCTGTCTGGTTTTCTCAAAAGCGTTCGTCACAATTGTTTCCCAATTGGCAGACAGAAAGCTTTGCAGTCCCTGTAAGTGACTAACACCTATATCTACTGTAACAGACTTTTCTTGTAGCCGCAGGTTAACGTCGTTAATAGCTCGAAGGATATCAGCCCAGCAGAATAAGAACACAAGAAAGTTAAACTTCTTAAGGCTGTGTAGCAAGCATTTGGCACAGTGTACTGTTTCGGGTGACTCTTTTGAGAGGTCACATAATTCGTCCAAAGCTGCACAGACATCCGGAAATTGGGTACTTCGAGATTGTACTGCGTTTCTTTTGAAGACCACCTAGTTGAATCTTTGAATCTTCATAGTCATGTGGTTTCTATTTCCAGCGCTGAAGAATCTTCGTTAGTGTCTGTGGATTCAACATTTTTCTTGAAAATCTTCAATAAAATCGTTGTACTTCTAATGTTCTCTTCTCTCTCATCTTCTTTCTTTTCCTGTTTTGAGCCCCAAGCAGCATAGACTTTTATTTATTATTGTTGTTCTAAGTGACATGTACTCTCGTTCTGTACACCTTTTAGCTATTTGAAAGCTGCCTGGAAAGATCATTGAAAGAGCCAAAAACCATCACGATGTATTCTTTTAAATGAAATAGCTTTTTGAAGAAATATTAGGAAAACTTAGTACAGTTGTTACGACATGCAGACTGCAGTTTACACCAACAGTATTTTTTACAACTGCATACACTATTGGAACTATTCACTAAGAAGTTGTAAAACACATCCTCACTAACAAACAAATAATATATATATATATATATATATATATATATATATATATATATATATATATAAATTGGATATTTATTTATTTTCTTTCATTTGCTTAAAAGAAAAGCTTGTAATGTGAGCGTAGTGAGCAAAAAAATCAAATCAATATCTTTGCAAACAGGCAATGATATTGTTTTAATAGGGCACCAAAATTTTCGAGGGGATCGCATGCATCCTTTATTACAAGTAATTTTCAATGTTTTTCTTCTTGCTGTTCGGTGCACCCTTCCATCAGCGCCTGGGGCACCACCCAACTTCCCCCCCTCCTCATCCCTAGCTAAGGCTCTGTCATCATCCTTTGCCATTTCCTGCCTCTGGCTGGGTCGGCATAGAAGTCAAGCCTCTCCATTTTTCCTGGTCTTCCACCACTTTTCTCTTTCCACAGTGTTCCAATCTTGTCCTCTTCTCCTAACACTCTCCACTATCTGTTCTTTCCACCGACATCTTGGTCTCCCATTTGGCCTTATTTCCACTCCTCGTGCATTGTGAGCTCTTACTGGCAGTCTTTCTGCACCCACCATCTTCATGTGTCCAAACCATCTCATCTGTGCCTGATCTATTCTATCCTGAAACTTCACCACCCCACTGTGTGTCGGATCTCTTATTCTATCCATTCTAGTCTTCCCCAATATACCTCCAGTGCCTGCATGCACATAGTATGTGCTGTATATTACCTTCTTGCATTTCATAGGTACATCCTGTTCCATATTAATCTTCAAACACTTTGATATATTCCACCACCCATTTGTCCTCTTCTGTTTTCCTCCTCATCTATTCTTCCACTTGTCTGAATTATGCTTCCTAGATATTTGAAGCTCTCCACTACCATCAACTCTTCCGTGTCCACCTTTATCCTTGGTACATTTCTGTCTCTGTTTCTTGTTATTAGCACTGCACTGAATTTCATTCCTGCTCTTCTGATTTCCTCATTCCAACTATCAAGCTGTCTATGTACTTTTTCTTTCTTGTTCCCCCATATTACTAAGTCATCATCGAACAACAGGGCCTTCATCTCTTCCTCTCCTTCCCCACCTCTTCGTTAATTGCATCCATTGTAATAATAAAGACCAGTGGGGACAGAGCACTTCCCTGTTTTAGTCCATTACTTATATTGAACCACTCCGTTCTTCCCACTGGTGTCTTCACACAGCTCTGGTTTGCATTGTATGTACTCTGCGCTCTACACACTATCTCTTCCACAAGTCCTCTCTCTCTTAGAGCCTTCAAATTCTTTGTTATTCCCTAGCTGTTGTATGCCTTTTCTATATCTAGGAATACCATAATCAAATCATTTCCATACTCGTAGTGCCTTTCCTGCATTTGGCTTATGGTGAATATCAGATCTACTGTTGACCTGCCTCTTCTAAATCCATACTGTTCTCTCTTGTGTTCAGCTTTGTTACTTCCCTTATTCTTTTCTCTAATATTTTCTCATACACTTTTGCTGAGTGGCACATTAGTGTTATTTCTCTGTAGTTTTTACATTCCTTTCTGTCCCCCTTCTAGAATATGGGAACTATTAGTCCTCTTGTCCAATCTCTTGTCACACCATTTTCATCACTCTGTACAACCACTGCACATCAATCACTCCTGCTACTAGTATACAATGTGCCTCAACCGGGATTAAAATAATGAACAAATTTAAATCATCGTCCATTTTGAAAACTGCTTAATTAAGAAATAGAATGGATAAGGATATGCTTCAAGCTTGTGTGAAGGTGTCACCTGAGGGGACGAGAACCCACAGAAAGTTTCACCGATGATATCATCCACAGATTTGCTGTATAAAAGCATCAACCCATTAGTTTGCCATAAACGTAAGTTATTGCATGCTATATTATTTTCTGGCTTCTAACAATCTTCTTCTTAAATCATATTTAATTATACCTAATTACCAGTGGTGTAGCATGAACATTTCGGGTGGGAACGCCAAGTCCGAAGGAAGGGTCGGCCCTTTCTTGCTTAATAATTTACTTATGGTATTAGTCGCCACAGGTATTGTTTATTTGCCTGAAGTCAGCTGGGTTTTCAATAAAACATCATACATGCATGTTTTAGCTAGAAAATTAGATGCCTCACTATGCCACAAATGTTTTGAACTCTGGCGTTTTATACCTTTTTTATACTTTTCTGCATGACGCAAGTCATTAAAAACCTACCTGAATCACAAACCTACCTGAATCACAAGCGCCTCTGCACAACAGTAGACGTCATTGTTGTGGATGATCCAACTACTGATTGATTTGGTTTATTTTACTTCGCTTTTCTACCACTTTTAATTGCGAATATGAATATGAGTGATGATATTGATGAAAGAACACCCGTGCTCACGCCGGGATTCAAACCAGGGACCTCTGTCGTCTTGGCGAACTGTGCAAAGCAGAGTGGATGATCCAAATATCTTACACTCTACTGACATAACAGTGCCGATTAGTAATTCAGACCACTGTTTATTACATCTTGAGAATGCTGATAAACATTTTAAAATAATTTTGTCCAGAGATCATTCGATGTTAAGAGTTTTCAAATGAATGCTAAACATTTCCATTGATACAATATTAAGTAGTTAGATAATAACGAAAAAATACAATAAAAAAATAGTTTTGCAGGTTGAGTGCTAGAGCAGCCACAGGCTGAATTTCTACCATGATCACTTCACCAACTTATTTGACAAAAACTGTGTTCATCTTTTAGTTTCTAATGCACATCACTGTTTGTGCGATAAATTATACAATGCAGTGGCCATTAAGAAGCAGTATATTTGAGATTGGTAAAGTTACATCAGTCAATATTGCGTATTGTAGCATCACATACCACGAGCTCCATGAGCGCGGAGAGCGAAGAACCGGGTAGGAATTCTACCACTGTCGTCTGCTTCAGAAGGCAGGAAGGGTCACATGAACCAATCACGGTAGACCTCTCTGCTCCGTATGCTGGCGTACGAGAGAGCATTTATGCTCTTGCTGTAGAAATCGAAGCATTCCCTCCAGAAAGGCAGCAAGGAATATAGAGTCCTGTACGCCGAACCTGCTCGGCGTCTGGCCGGGAAAGGCATTGAAAAGAGATGCTAGAACAAATGTTGAGAGTGGAGCGTTGGAAGCGGATCGCGAAAAATAGCTATTATAATGCCATGAAGGTCAAACATATATGAAATTAGTCACGTTTTACTTTATAATCACAGCATTTAAGCATTTTTGAAATTTTAAATCTGGGAATGCACTGCTAATTACACTTAATTCAATTACATATTAAAAGTAAGGGGCAATTTATAAATATTAGTATTGTTTATTTTTCGTATTATAATTTGAGCAGCTCGGGAATAAAACTTGATAACTCACAAAACCATGAAACCGAGATAAGTGAAAGTTTGTACAATGCATTGTGGCTTATGGGTTACCCAGATGTTCTCGTATTTCTAAAGAGGCAGGGAATCGGAGACCTATTCGCTTGCTATGTAGCGGCAATCATGAGGCTTTGCCGTGCTTGGCTTTATTAAGGGTGCCACCTGTTTCGAAAACGACTAAAAACGAAAAATTTGGCAACACAGAATACCATGAGAATTCCCCCTCACAACGGCAACTGGACAAAGCCGATTGGTTCAGCGGTTCATGTGACCCTCCATGGCTTTTGACAGAAATAGAATTTCCAAGTCCATTCTTCGGCCAGAACCACTGGAGCTATCAGTGGCCACTGAAGGAAATTCATTCAATGTTTTAAAGCAACATTAGACTGTGCAGCAAATGAATCCAATGTTAATTCAGTTTTGAACAGGTTATGAAGTTTTTCTTCAGAGTTGCTCATTTGATGCCCATGATATCCCCCTGGAGGAATGTGGCTTGATTCAACATTGTGCTTATTCATTGCCAGCAAATTGCAAAAATAGCATGAAAATATATGGTGCTAATGAAGTACAGAATTTTATAAAATACCACATACTTCTTCATCAAGCAGTTGTGTTCCTCTCTGCTGCAAATAATCACTCAGTGTTCCACCTGGAGCATACTCCATTACTATCATCATGGCTTTATCTTCTATGAAGTTTTCATAATATTCAATGATGTTTGGGTGACGTAGCATTGAGAGCACCTTTATTTCATTCAGCGTAGCCTGTTAAAAGACATTTTGCATAAATATTCTCTTCATACAACTGGATTTGCTTCATAACTTTAAAGTTAGGTTCTGTGTGATAAGACCTGGAATTAGCATAAATTATGCCTATACAGAGGTTGTTCACTTTATATCCGACCATTTTCGATTTGGTGCTGCCACCTGGCGTATCATGCTGGAACTATGGGTCTGCTGGCGGGAGCAGTGTTGTGTCTGACTGCATGAGTGTTGGTAGTGAATGTTATCAAATGGTGCCAAAAATCAACCGGTATTGGGAGGGTTACATAATGGCCCTTTTCCATGCTAAGTTTTCATACGTACGCATTATGAAACAGCGTCGGGAGAATGGGTTAACACTCGGGGTGACTACTGTGAGAGCTATTGTGGCCCGTTACACACAACAGGCTCTCCTTGCGAAACATTCACCCACGAAAACCACCAGGAGAAGGGCTGCAAGCAAAGTGTCACCCGTAGTGCTAAGGGGGATCTGTCGATTGGTGTGTGAAGAAAATGCTCCGACTCAACGTGATATGGCCCACAGATTTCACCTCGTACCCTCAACTGTGAACAAAACAATTCGCAAGCGCCTCAGGTTGAAGTGTGTGCGGAAGGCCCATGTACACCACCTTCTACCGCGTTACATTGCTGAACGTAAGACGAACTGCAGGAAACTGTATGAAAAGTACCTGGCGGGTTACAAATGGAAGAAAGTTGTCACAATGGATGAATCATATGTCCATCTCACTGCTGGTGGTCACATTCGGGCGATCACATACCATGACATTGATGGCAAGGGGGCACAGCAACTTTGTTCGTCAGTGCAGGGAAAGTTTCCCTCGTGGCTTTATGGTTGTGACAGGATTCAGATATGAGGGTAAGTTGATGATACGCAAGGTGGACAAAAATGTGAAGGTGAATGCCAGATACTTCCAAGACTCCATTCTGACACCTATCTATCAGAGAGACATCCCAAAATTGTATGGAATGGACGCGAACCAGGTGATGATCCATATGGACAAGGCTTCGAGTCATACCGCCAGAACATCACTACGTTTTTATCAGGAAATGGCAGAGGAATTAGGAATTCGTGTCATTCCGTTTGAAGACATTCCTGTGAAAAGCCCAGATGCCAGTTCAATGGATTTTTGCGCATTTGGACTGTTGAAACGACATCTTTAACATCGCCGCCCACGCACCCTGGATGGTCTATGGAAAGCTTGCAGGGAGGAGTGGGACAGAATTCCCATGCTTGCTGCAATGGAAACTGTGATGCCGGGCGATAGTCCACAATGCTGGGGGTCCAATAGGACATGATCAGTGGTGGTGGCGCTGTATCTCTTAAGGTAAGTACCCATCAAACATGGTCGGATATAAAGCGAACAACCTTCTGTATATTCAGAAGGACACACTGGTATATCCTTTATGCAATATTGTATTTGACAAAAATTTATTACAGATACATTTCTATTACGCATGAAAAATCTCACGCATATAAATTTGGCGTCAGTGAGAAACTCTCACTTTCTTGTTTCATAATTAATGGCACACAACCTAATATTCTCACTTTATGATTTGGTATACACAGGAGATGTACTATGTAGAAATTTTATTGAAAATTGCAGGCTCAGTCCAGTCCTGCTTGAGCTCACATTTTTTCACTTAAATTTCTACTAATATTCCCAGTTTGGCATTTCAGGTAAGTAGATAGGAATGAAAAATCGCAAACACATCTATGTTGGGCAGGGCTTTTCTCTAGTGCTTAAACAAGTGTATAATTTTTACTGCTAAATCTTACACTACTTTGGGCACCCCTTTACATTTATTGAAATATTGGATCAGAAAAATTATTCTCGGTTCACAGTCATTTTAGCAGTCACCCTACCCTGACTTTTCCAGATCATACTGTTATATTTATTTCATTTATTTGCCAGTTTATGATATTTTTAGATCTGAAGCATGAAACCTTTTCAGAAAGGCCTTTGTTACTGGCAATTTTGCAAACAAAGATTTGTACTGATACATGATATTATGTGCCAAAATATAAAAGGAAGGACACTATATTTCTTGTGAAAAAACAAAAATACTTTGAGCATAGAAACAAATATTCTAATTATTACTAACCTGTCTTTCATCTTTGGTCATTGGCTCTATTGGTATCTCTTTCAGAATCACCCATTCGTAACCTGGCAGTTGCTCACAAAGGTGAACCACACTATGAAACAAAGAGAACTACCTAATTCAAGAAAATGCAATTCAAAAAAGACTTGAACGTATTACAGTTTTAGATGCAAATATAGCAAAATACTACCTAAAAAGTTGCAAATGTTAGAGACTTATGCTGAAATTCCTTAAACTTACTCTTAATCCTGAAAAAAACAACCTTGAATCGGGTACTGCCTCTTGATTTTACCATTATCCAGTTTGCCTGTATAAGATATACATTATAGCAATTTTAGAGTGTGATAGTGTTATGTCATTGCAATGAGATTTGTATTTCATCTCCCACATTAATTGATTGAATTGTTGCTTTAAGTCCACTTTATGCACAGTAAGGCTAATCGGGGCTGGACCTACAGTTTAAAGTTGGATCCGAACCACTGTGCCATGTGCCTCCACCAGGTTCTCACATCAATTATATTATTATTATGGTAAAAGTTTAGTATTGAAGACACATTAAAATCAAATATTTTGTGTTTCGCATGGTTCGTACTTACCAATGGTGTATTAAGGAACATAGTTCAAGGTGCCATTATGCTTTCTACATGAAAAGAAACACAATTTTTCACATACATAGTGATTTTTTAAAAAAAATTCCTTTCTTCGCTTCCATAACACACAATATGGTGGCCACATCTTGACTCATGTTTTGGGTATGCAGTGTTTCCAACCTTGTTCACCGAAAAATACCTCCTATCGTGTTCGTCACATGTGCAAATTGTACATTATGCAAGGGAGATAGCCCCACGAACCATTCACGGATAGCCCCATGAACCATTTCTGATAAGGTTAGGTTAGGCAAGCATAGTTAAAAAAGGGGGGGTTGGAAACACTGACAGACTTACAATTTACTTTACATTGATTCTGTAACTACAAAAAGTTTATTATCATAAAGTTTATTTTACAACATATACGTTTTTTAATTTACCGGTAGTTAGATTAAGTTCAATGGCTGTCTCTAGAAATAGCTGGTTTAAATTACTGGGATGGAGATTAGGTTAGGTAATAAAAATCTAATGGTTCTCCCTAATAAAAACAATTTTGCTGTTGAACCATGCTTTACGGGGTAAGAGTCTAGTTTACGTCCTTTTCATAAGAAATACGTGTCATATATCGTTGGAGAGGTTATTGTATAAGGAATTCAACAAAGTAAATCCCAAGGCAAGGAAAAATTTCCTGGAGGAGAAAATCGAGAAAAACCGATGTTGTTCGGATATGCGTGATTGAACGTACTGAGGACATTTTTCGATTATGAAGCACATATTTAGGGGTGAAATGAGTGCTAATGGAACCTAACCTAACAGGCCTAACCTAACATAGGCGCCGACTCCATGGGGCTTAGGGGGGCTCGAGCCCCCCCAATGTTGATGATGTGGGGGCAGAGCCCCCCATAATTTTGCTTAAGAGGATCTAATGTATTATTTTTCTTCTCTTGTAAAGTTCTCTGAATTGTGCCACATGAACTTAACTTTAAATACACATTTGAAATGTTCTAGACCATCAACTTTGGGGGGCTGAGACCGCTAAACCATCAACTTTGGGGAGGGGGCGCTATGACCGGAGACAGCAAAACACATGACTTATTACTATATACTAAGTATATAATTATTATTTACTATTATACATATATTAATCAGAGACATAATGAATTTAGCCAAGGACTTGTTAAAGACTGTTTGGGAATCCCCTAAAAGAATGCAAATATTTAGTAATATTATTGATGTGAACGAGAAGGCTGGCCATACTGGACTGCGGCCACTTTGCCCTCGTCGGTGGACGTTGAGAGCCTCCAGTGTGCAACAGATCTTAAGGAACTATGAAAACCTTCTCAATTTTCTTGAGAAATTTACTGAAGAAGATTCTACTGACGCAGCATTAAAATGTGCTGGATACCTGGAGACAATGCTTCACTTCAAGACATTTTTCTTTCTCTCCCTCTACTGCCATGTGATGGGTCCAATAGAAGAGGTAAACTGAAATATTCAGTCTCCACGCATTGGTGCTACAGAAGTGGAATCAAAACTAAAATACTTGACTGACATCTTTCATGAAAAGCGAATGTGTTTTGAGCAGTTCTGGCTGAAATGCACAGAGGGCAAACCGAGCTTAGTTGATGAGCCAGAATTGCCCCGGCAACGTCACGTCCCTAAGAGACTTGAAAATCCTGATGCTGCCAAACATCACATGTTCTACACTCCAAAATAGTATTACAAATCAATATGCACTGACGTGTGTGACACAGCAAAATCATGTGTTAAACAAGGACATGAATCTACAGGACTACAAAAAATAACAGCCGTAGAGAAAGAATGCATCTCAACTGTGAACAGTTGCACAACAAACTTTCAACAAACGTGAGAATTCTTTCGCCAAGATTTGGATGCCGATAGGTCCTCCTTACACATGTCCATGCTTGGTGATATCGCCAAACAGAAGAAAGTGGTACCATGCGTGACATAAGGAAGTTTCTTTTGGAAGACAGCACCCTCCAGGAGCTTCTGCTTGAAGTTGCTAAATTCATAATGGTCCTCACAGCCGAAAGGTCATTCAGTGCTATTCGCCGACTAAAGACATATTTGAGATCTACAATGAGGCAGAAGAGACTAAGCAGCTTAGCGGTACTCCACATACATCAAACTGGGCTTGATAATTTGGACCTGAGACCGCTCGTTAATGAGTTCATAAAAAAATAACCCACTGCATAGAGCAACTTTTGCTTTATTTTTAAATCATGTTCACATGTTTTTGTTGTGTATGTCACTTTATATCTTAGTGTATATGCTATTTTTTTATTATTGCAAAATTAAATTTATAAAGTTAAATATTATAGCAAGAACAAAAAAGTAAAACTATTTTCCTGCGATTTGTGTTAGCATTTATGTAAATAATTAAATAAAACTGTTAAATATTGTAAATATTCGTTATTTTATGGGTACGTCAACACTAGGTTATTTGCAACCCATTACATGTCTGTTGCAGACATTAAAACACACCCATGCCCTCGCCAGGACTCGAACCCGAGACCTCTGGATCAAAGCTAGTTGAGTCGACCACCCAACACGCTCGCCTACCGAGGCCGGCATAAAACTGTTAGGTTGGTCTCTTAATGTTAATTGTTATCTAAAAAACAAATGAACAGACACAAAAGACATAAAGAGACTTTGAAACATTTTCTAAACGTTTCTCATATTACATTTCATTTGCATGAGAAATACCGAGTCGACCACCCAACACGCTCGCCTACCGAGGCCGGCATAAAACTGTTAGGTTGGTCTCTTAATGTTAATTGTTATCTAAAAAACAAATGAACAGACACAAAAGACATAAAGAGACGGTAACAGTAGTATAAGTCGGAGACGGATTTCTTAAAATTTACAGGAGAAAAGACGAGAAAGTACTTACGGAATTGTGTTCTTGAGGACTTTCTGAAGCCGGAGATATTTTTTTTTATAATCGTGCTACGTATTTTGTCTGTAAATAAGGTATTTTTCGTCAATCATGCATCTCCGTTGTGCGATAGCTCGTGCCGCCATTACCGCCGACTACGTGAATCAAATGTTCCGTGCGTTCGGTTATGTAACCCCCTCACAGTGTAGCAGCCACGCGGTAGTTTTACAAGATGACGTGTGAGCGGGTTTTTTCTTTTCCAATTTAAGGTAACACTCTAGTTTACGTCCTTTTCCTAAGGAATACGTGTCATATATCGTTGGAAAGCTTATTTTATAAGGAATTCAACAACGTAAATCCCAAAGCGAGGAAAAATTTCCTGAAGAAGTAAATCGAGAAAAACCGATGTTGTCCGGATATGCGCAATTGAACGTACTGAGGTATTTTTTAGATGATGAAGCACATATTTAGGGGTGAAATGAGTGCTAATGGAACCTAACCTAACAGGCCTAACCTAACCTCGTAGGCATACCTCGACCCCGTGAATGGATAGTGGGGCTATCGTGAACAGAAAGTGTAAAAAGAAAAAGGTACTTACCCGAAGAGATGCCGGGTGCCGCACCACGGTCGCACACCGCGAACGCAAAGACGCAATCACCATGCAGATAAGGACGTAAAGTAGAGTCTAGCCTCAATTTTTGCTTAAAAACCTCTTGTGAATAGTTTGTGCGGCATTTATCGGTTCATTAGTTTGGAAACACTGCACATCAGCTGACGATACTGCATATCAGCTGACGATAGACAACGTGAGTCAAGATTTGCCCGCCGAACTAGCAACGACCAATAAATGATTATAATGTTAAAAGTAACGTGTTTTTCATGGAAAAAAAGTTATGGCCAGCTTGAAAAATCTTCCGCTATGCATATGAGGTAAGTAGCAATGATTTTTATTTGAAAACAACCGAGTTTTATGTGTCTCCGGCTTATACTACTGTTACCAAAAACGGCTGTACGAAGACGTAATTTTTATTTTTAAAAAAAAGGAGGGAGTGAGTCATTCATTAATTTATTTCAGTGATGAGAGCCCCTCCAATAATTTTGACAAGTCGGCGCCCCTGTAACCTAACCTCATTCCTGTGAATGGTTAGTGACAGGAAGTGTAAAAAGAAAAACTAACTTACCCTATGGATGCCGGAGCGCTGGCTGTCTGCTAGCACGGTTTTGTAAACGGACAAGAAGGACGTAAACTAGACTCTAGCCCTTTACGGTTCTTTGCAAGTCCTTTAACTTGCGCATTAATCAGCGACAATTGAATAACGCGAGAATTATGTATTAAAAACAAAGTTTACAATACGTTCTAACAAATGTAGCTCCGTAATGTTCCCGCACGCTAGTCTTTTCAATATCGCTACAAAAACGCTAAATGCTCTGTAGAAAATAAGGTTTTCCGTAAAAACCGGGTGGACTCTCGCATACCTAACCCCACACAACTTTCTACATTTATCACCCAATTTATATAACAGAGAATAATAGTTATACTTTTTATGTACCCACCCAGATGCTCCACGGCCAATAACACGTATTTTTTTATATTTATCCATTGCAGTCCCACGTTCTTGTAATTTAAGAAAAATATATTTATCATATTTTCATATTTTCTGTGGAAGGAGCCGTACAAGTCAAAAACAACTGAAACAGACTGGTTTCCTGGTTGGATGCAGCTTTAGATTTGAGATGAACAAGTTGAGCATCATGACGTTTTTTATAACTTTGAACAATTGAAAGTCATATCGCATTTAACTTTCCCTAATTTAAGAACATTAATAGAAATATATTTTTGTAACTACAATAAGATACTGTATTTGTCTCGCGTAAATGTTAATAGTTTTGTCTGAACATTTGTTTCCAAAATAACACTCATCATAGAAGTCTAGTAGATGCATATGTTGACTTCAGGTAGCGAACGAAAGCTAGCGATAGCAATGTGACCAAACTTAACTTAAACATAGCGCGTTTCTGGAGGCGTTCATTGTCTGGGTCGCCGATAAGACGGCAGATGAGAAATCAAGAAGGGATTTAATTTCTAATTAAAAACAGCTGGTGTTAACAGTGTCGATAGGCAATCATGGGGAACTGGTGGGCAATGTATTATTCAGATCCTCAGGGAATGCCAAATGTGAGAGAAGGCCCAACGTTTGATCCTTTACTCGGATTTCCGGAAGGCAGAAAGCCTCGAGGTAAACTCAAACCACAGTTTTCCATGCAAATTGAAGTTAACGGAAGTTGTGTGTACTTTAAAAATTGAACTCATTTTGCATAAGAGACGAACAATCTTTGTAATAATGTTTTTTTGTCGAGTATGTACCATGGGACATAATTTCGAATGCTTGAAATGGCGAGAAACGTACAATTGAATCTGTTGTGCCCATACGTTCAATACATATATTATGCAGAATTTCTTAAAGAAAGAACTTAAGTTTTAATATTTCCAGACATTTAATTTTACATTGAACATGATTGTCATTTCAGTTATGTCCCATCAAAATATTAACAGTGAATGGACAACTGTGTCCCTGTGCCATGAATATTTGATGATTGAAAACAAGGTAAATGTCTGTTATATCAGAGACATATTTCTATCGGATATTTTCAGTTTTAAATGGTTCGTACTTACCAATTGTGTATTGCGGAACATAGTTGAAAGTGCCTTTATGTTTTTTACATGAAAATAACTTCGATTTTTCACATTACGAGTAATTCTTTTTGGTCCTTCCTTCCGTTGCGGAACATACAATATGGCGCGCACAGATGTGGATCATCGCGCGTCGTGCTTGTGTTTTGTCGATTTTGAGTGGGTATGCAGTGTTTCAACCTTCTTAACCAAAAAATACCTACTTTCGTGTTCATTATGTCATCACAAACCATTGACGGATAACTCCAAAAACCATTCTCGATAGCCCCAAAAACCATTCTCAATAGCCCCAAAAACCATTCACGATAGCCCCACAAACCATTGACGGATAGCCCCAAAAACCATTCACGATAGCCCCACAAACCATTTCCAGCAAGGTTAGGTTAGGTAAGCAGTAAAATTTTCGTATCCCCAAAACGTATTTCTTCAATTTTACATTAGAAAGTACTTACTGAAATGGGTTTATTTATACTTTAGGAAGGTCTTGGAAGTTTGTTTTCACCTGGTTGAAATTTTTTTGCCGATAAATCATGTAATTTTCGACTTTAATGGCACTCCGATGCACGAAAGCTGTTCCCTTGATGTCCGTCTACTACGTGAACCAAATATTTGCGAGCGTTTCATGACGTCACAACCGGTCAGTGTTTCCAAATGCGTGGTTTTGTAACTGTGTAACAGTTCTAGAACGTAAATAAACGTGAGTTACTGTTCATCATTTCTGATTACGAACTTGCAACAACATGACGTGCACAGGATCAGTGGCATGCTCAATGTGAGGTTGATGGGGGTTATAACCCTCCCGCCCCCCCTTTCGCCCAGTATCTCTAAGGCTATTTATGAATGGTTCGTGTGGCTATCTGTCAATGGTTCGTGGGGCTATCCGTCAATGGTTCGTGGGGCTATATATGAATGGTTCGTAAAAAATTTCTAATTTTGAAAAACAAATTTAACTATCTTTCCTAACCTAACAGAACCTAACCTAACCTTGCCGTGCATGGTTCGTGGGGCTATTTATGAATGGTTCGTGGAGCTATCCGTGAATGGTTCGTGGGGCTATCCGTGAATGGTTCGTGGGGCTATCTGTGAATGGTTCGTGGGGCTATCCGTGAATGGTTCGTGGGGTTATTTATGAATGGTTTGTGGGGCTATCCATCAATGGTTCGTGGGGCTATATATGAATGGTTCGTGGGGCTATCCGTGAATGGTTCGTAAAAAATTTCTAATTTTGAAAAACAAATTTAACTATCCTAACCTAACAGAACCTAACCTAACCTTGCCGTGCATGGTTCGTGGGGCTATCCGTGAATGGTTCATGGGGCTATCCGTGAATGGTTCGTAAAAAATTTCTAATTTTGAAAAACAAATTTAACTATCCTAACCTAACAGAACCTAACCTAACCTTGCCGTGCATGGTTCGTGAAGCTATTTATGAATGGTTCGTGGGGCTATCCGTGAATGGTTCGTGGGGCTATCCGTGAATGGTTCATTGGGCTATTTATGAATGGTTTGTGGGGCTATCCATCAGTGGTTCATAGGGCTATCCGTGAATGGTTTGTGGGGCTATCCGTGAATGAATAGTTTGTGGGGCTATTTATGAATGGTTCGTGGGGTTTTCGAACCCGAAAAAAAAATTAATTTTGAAAAACAAATTTAACTATGTTTCCTAACCTAACAGAACCTAACCTAACCTTGCCGTGCATGGTTCGTGGAGTTTTCGAACGTGGAATAAAATACAAAATCAGTAACACGAAAGTAGGTATTTTTCTATGAAGAAGGTTGCAACACTGCATAACCACTGATCATGGACTACACTAGTCAAGATTTCTCTGCCATATCGCGTGTAACGCAAGCGAAAGTGAACAAAATAAAATTACTCGATATTTCGAAAATTGATATTATTTGCGTGCAAAAAACGAAACGCGAAAGAGAAGAATCCGCACGAATGCAGAATATGTAAGTATCAATGTGAAAAATATGAAAATAAGGGAATTAGAGACGTTTGGTTGTTACCGAAATTTTTATAGGTAAGCTTATTAAAAAAAAAAAAATCTGGTAAAAAGAAGGCACGTTTGGAAACACTGGCGAGACCGCATGACTTTCGACGCTCACGCCATCTGCATGTACATAATGGAAACAACAGCATAATGTTGTCGCTTTGCACAAAATGCAAGTTTATTATATCAAAAGTGCTTATTTCTTGTGCAGCATTCTACGGTGAGAAAATACCTCCAAGAACTTTCAAAATACTACAGAAACTCTTTTCCGTAAGTAGTTTCTTCTGTAAAAATGAAGAAATGTGTCTCCGATAAAACAGACATTTACCTTGCTTTCTATTACATTTCTAAAATTAAAAATATATATTTACATTACAATATCAATATATTTTGTTTCACCGTAGTCATAGGCCTATTTGGATAACAGTTTATATGATTAATTATTTTTGCAAGTTTTACGAATCTTTTAGAACAGTGGTTTCCAACTTCAAAAAGTCCGAGGGCCAAAATTATTTCCAGCAGTTGATAGGCGGGCCACATTTTTTTTTTTGGGGGGGGGGGATTAAAAATTACAAAAATTGTAAGTACTGAACTGAAAATGTAGTACTTTTGCATGACCTAAATTTCTAAAATGAGGCAATAAAACAATGGAATTACAAATCAAAATTGTATAATTACAATTTATTTCACAAAAACCCAATACTTATTGATGAATTGAAAGAAATTAAAGACACCATACAAATAAGAATCCTTCATAGTAAGTGTTCAATGTGAAAATGTAGCCCGGCCTGCTTCTTTTATTAAAGTTGTATTTGAATTTCTCTATTTGAAAGTCTCAGAAGGTGAAGCAGTGAAGAATCTGCCAGTGTGCTTCTGTAGCGGTTCTTGATGAACTTCATTGAAGAAAAAACACTTTCACACGTGTATGTGCTACCGAACATCGATGTCATTCTTTGCCCAAAAGTACGAAGGTTTGGAAAGCGTTTTTTTGAAAGGTATTTGAAAAACTCTGGCCCCTTTTCTTGCCTAGTTTGAAGGAACACATCGCCTTGCAAATCACGCAATTCAAGTTGGAGAGAAGCTATTTTAATTTTCAATCTTACGTTTTTTGGAGATATTGCTCATTTCGATATTTGCACAAACTTTAACAATCAGTCACAGTACAATCCGAGTTGGAACACTGGAAATCTCTTCGTACTTCGTGCGTAGTAAAACAGATCTCCATAGCGCCGCTCTTCAGTTTGTTTCTAAACACAAAGAGTGAATGAAGAAGCATTCGCAGAAGCTGTGGAGTTCATTTCGCATAGCGAAGGGGTGGAATGAATGGTGCGAAGAGAAAGTTACGTCACTTTAGATTCTTCTGATTATCATTATTGACTGCAAAATCAATTCTACCTGTGATATTGTCTTTCTTCACAGAGCATCCGTTCCTTCAGTAAAAAAAGAACGTATTTTAATAAAAATAAATAAAATTAATGTATTTTGCAAACTCGCTTCGCGGGCCGCAGAAAAAGGCAACGGGGGCCGCATGCGGCCCGCGGGCCGCCAGTTGGAAACCCCTGTTTTAGAATACTGAAAATGATCATGGAAGGGTAATAATTTACTATCCGTCGGACACCTATAACTTCTTCGTTTTGTCAATTTTTGACATTCGTACTTACCTATCTGCTTCGCGGAACAATCTTTAAGGTGTATTGACGTTTTTTTGATCAAAGTAATTGCAAATTTTCACATTACGAGTACTTTTCTCGTACTCTTTTCACTTGCCTGTGACCCAATGTGGCGCGTACACCTTCCTACATAATTGCGCATCGTTCTTGTTTTTTGTCGATTTTCATTTGTTATGCATTGTTTCAACCTTTGGAACCCGGGAACAACTCTCAACTGATCCATTTTTTTTTTTAACTTTTTTGCATTGTTTTACGAAGAAAATTGAAATGTTTTGTGGTGCTATCCGTGAATGGTATTTGGGTTATCCATCCCGGATTCGGTGGGAAATTTAAAGTAAAAAATTATTTTCGTTTGAAATTTCTGAGTCCAAATTTCCCACCGATTCTGGGCTCCGCCCCTGGGGTGATTGACCTCCCGCTACCGCAGCCCCGGTCCGCTCCGGCTCCCCGGCTTTCTCTATAGAGTCCCTGTTAAAGGTATGTTAGAAATTGGCCGGAGTCACCTGCCCCCAAATGAGCCACAAACTTTTAAATTTGAAGAAATTTGTTTCCAGGATAGTTAAAACTTACCTGAATTTCACCACGCATCCACGACACGTCATATTAGGCATATACCCATCATTCCTTGTAATGAGTAGCTTACATTCACTGCCACATTTTCGACATTTCTTCCCTTCCTTCACGATCCCGTGTTCAATTAAAGTAAAAAAATCCACTGGATCTTCCACACCCGGTACGAATTTCACCACGCATCCATCACACGTCATGTTTCTAACTTTCGTTGCAAACAGACACAGTTCGAAACACTGGATACCCAATGAACATGAATAAAACACAATCACGACACGTGATGATGTAGGAAGGTGTACGTGCCAAAGGCTATTGTCTGTCAGAGAATTAATTTACAACAAAGAACATGAATTTCCTCTATGAAACATTCCCACATCACACAAAACACCTTCGAGATGTTAGACAATGCTACAGGAACTTATTACGGTAGGTAATTTCTTCTGTAAAAATGAAGAAATGTGTCCGAAGCATAGTAAATTAGTACCAAAAAAAAACACCTCCTTCCTCTGTAATGTAATTTTTGCCATGGTAGATATTCCTTAGGGACAAGACTGCAACCCCCCCCCCCCCTGCCCCTTCTTTTTCTAAATATTTGAAATGAAAGCTGGAACACCAACATAATAATTAATAGAACCTCTATAAATAAGTTTTCGCAGATAAATATAAGTAACTTGCTTACGTTGTATTATTATCAACTGCATCTTTTATTCCCCGAACATGAATGAATATCCAGACATGCAACTTCCTCAACCACTTCCCCACCTAAAACCTGCCTACATCCATGGCAGAGTGGTTAGCACAGAATACTACAACACCAGGAGTTCCAGGTTCGACTCCCAGCTTTGTGAGTGTCCCTTCAGCAATGTCATCATATCATCACTCATCCTCATCATCGCAATACCCAAAAGTGACAGAGAATCAAAGTAAAATAAACCAAATTAAAAATATCCACCCAAACTTCACAGTTGACACTAACCACTTCTGGAAAGGCAGTATACCTCAATATCCCCAATGCACAAACCTTCCTCTTGAAAGTCCAGGAAGCAGGCCTTGAATTTAATATAGCCCCTCGGTAATCCTATATCCACCTTACCATCTTTCTGTCTTCAGTTCTAAAAGAATGGTGTGAACCATGCAAGTACGTTCACATTCAGTACTTGCTCCATTTCCAGGGCAACTGCTTTCATGTTTTTATGAGACTTGACCATTATACATCCCTTTTACTGCCGGCCTCTTTGTTGGAGTGGTTAACCCAGTGCCAGAAATCCCAGCCCCTGCATGGGTGTTCTTTGTGAGTGTACCTTCATCAATTCCAACATATCGTCACTCATCCCCATCTTTGCAATTAGCAAAAAAAAGTGTCAGAAAAGCGAAGCATAATAACCAAATCAGTCAACAACCCTTTTACCTTTTTATCATGTTTGAAGCCCAATTTTGCCCAAGCTGATGATGTGACCATTACATGTGCGATAATATTGGTATGCGATATGAATTCTGCTCAATCTAATAATGTGAGTGCCATCATGTAGAATGGTACACTCACCTCTGGCTACAGTGTATTATCCTGTGTCATCTTTCTTTCTAGTGTGATAGTGTAGCCAGGTCATGAAATATCAAGTGTGTTTCTATTTAGTGAGCTGGAAACCATGGCAAAATCTTGGAATTTCATAAGAATTTTGTAGGAAAAGTCAAGATTATGATTGTTCTTAATGGCACAGAAGAATGAATTTAACACATCTTTGAACACTAGTTAACTGTAAGAAGTGTAAAAAAACACCTAGGCTACGTAAAAGATGCCTCTTGCACTCCAAAATATGTGTAAATAATGTTAAAACCTTACAAGTTGACTGTGACCATGTTACCGCTGGTAAACCCATTTTTTTTTGTATTTTTACACATTAGGTTTGATATGTAGGTAATTGTAAAAAAAAAGAAAGTTAAAGTGCTCCCCCATGAAGGCGTATAGGGGGTGTGGGGGTAATGCCCAACACTTTCTTGATCCGGTCGTGAGTAGGGGTGATGTGATCAGCATCACGCCCCTGACCGCCTTTACCCCCCAGGGTTTCCCCCAGGTACCAATGCATTCGATGCTGGGTGGGTGCTGGAGCTGCTTCCAACGTTAGAAAAGTTCCCGGATTTGAACCAGCCGGGGATCGAACCCGGGACCTTTAGCATGGTAGTCAGACGTGTTACCGACTGAGCCACCGCGGCCAGGTAAATGTTCATGATATATTATGCAAACTATTAAAAGAAGCTTCTGAATCATAATGTAAGTAAATTGTTTTAAGTTCTTCTTAAAGGTTCGCATAACCACTTGATTGATGCAAAATAATCTAACACAGTTACTTTTAGTGGTTTTTATTGGTTCGGATCCCAGTTCCGATTAGCCTTTCTGTGCATAAAGTGAACTTAAAACCACAAATCAATCAATCAATCAATCTATCCAATGTATATATTGGCTAACAAACATGATAAGGGATGAAAGACTGGTGTATATACACCAGACTGGTTTATATACAGCACTGATCGCTCTCCGCATTGCACCCTTCTGAGGACCAGGTTTCCTCCCCAATTGTATGCAGGAAGGGGGGGGGGGGGCTGCTGAAAAGAGTGGCTGTTTAAAAGCATGCAGCTTACAGGTATCAGTTCCACTGCTGCAAACAGTGTTGGCAGAAGAAAACTGCTTGTTCCTGCTTTCTATGTCATGCTTGGGAGAAGCAGTGTTGCTACATGAGGGGAAATTTCCTTTGGTGAAGGAAATCTAGGTCCAATTTCAAGTAAAATGGGACATTTTATGAAAAAAATATAGAAATTTCGAGGAAATTCAAAGTTGCTAGATTTCTGTTTTTCTTTTACTTGCATGTCTGCATGTTTTATTTCCATTACATCTAATTAATCTAGATTGGGTCCATGATAAATATAAACAATAAATAAGAATTATTGCAGTACCGTAAACCAGGTTAAAGTTTCATAATATGCCACTGCAGTTTGATCTGGAATTTCATTTATAATTAGCTGGAAGTTCCGTAGGTTTGTTTTCTTAAAAATAAGCAATTTGTAATTTTATGCAAAAATATTCGAAGTCTTGCATTACAAGAAAAATCTTCTTTCAGTTATGTTGGCAACAGAACAGGAGATGATAGCTGCAAAAATACCCATAGCGAACAGGGATTATTGTGCTCATCACTACATAAAGTATAACACTTGCAGATCAGATGTATGGCCCTTGGCTTACAAGTGTAAACATGAGAAGCACGAGTACATGCATTGTTTGTATGAAGAGTAAGTATCTGTTTCACATCTGACATTTTGTGAGTACAGTCGTTGTTTCAGATTCCATTTTTGCCTTGTAATCAAGAGGTGCTGGGCAAGGTGGATTGGTTTAAATCACTTTATATTAATAGTTTATAGAATAATGTACGTAAGGAATATTTAGATATCAGAATCACTTTTGGTGAAAGTACATTTTTAATCTCTCAATAGTTTAATAGTGTTTATTAGGTTCTAAGAAAGAAAACAAAATATATGTACTGATGGGGTGAAGCTCATAGGAAAGGAAATGGTGATATGTAAACTGTAAACACACTTCAGTTTATCTTGATTTAAAATTCAATAAGTTTTATTGGCAAATATAGCAAGAAATTTATGTAGAAAAATATACAAAATACTAACCATGTTAATGTAAGCCTTGTTTTGTTGTGTGTGTGATTTCTTATCTATACATATACAAGACATACAAAACACGTAGGTTCAAATTAACAACGTAACTTTAATACATGGAAGCCATTCACGTACATCTTACACACAGTTACTATAACAACCAATCAATAACATGCTATAGAATACAAATTCTTCTTCTTCCTCTTATCATGCGTCTATCATCTCCTCCTGGAGTCTCTTTTTTTGTTTTAAGTGCTGGTCTCACCGTATCTATCAGGAGGTCTCCTAAGTCTATTCGATCTTCTGATTGGTGTGTGCCCAGCGTCTGTATTTGGTTGGTTTTGGTTATCTCTTCCCTCTGCATCCTCCGGCTGTCCTTCTGGTATCGATTCAAGGTTTGGATCAGGTAGATCTGTTGATGGGGGTTTGGTTCACACTCACGCTTTCGTAGCCACCTGACGTGTACCGTTCGTGTCGATCCGTCGAACAACTGCACTTTATATATTAAGCTGTTGCCAACTCTAGACAATACCATTCCTGGTACATGCTTTGGATAATTTACCTTCGGGGTCTGCACCCAGACTGGATCATTCGGAAGATATGCAAGATAAGTTTTGTCAAGTCTCTTCCTTTCTACTCGGCCCCGCCGTGATCCAAGAAATGGTGGGCGATCCACTCGCCTTTCCCGTTCAGTCATATATTTATGTCTCTTGTATCGCAGTTGGTCACTTTCCCTTGATTCATCATCCTTATCTCCCATTGCCTGTGTTCGAATTCCATCTCTCTCTTCTCTCGCCTTCTGAGCCAACTGCCTCAGATGCTCTTCTTTCTTCTCCTTTCCTTTCTGGTCCCTTTCAGCTCTTTCTGAGAGCTGTGCTCTCAAACCTTCACTTTCCGGTATTTTAGTATTAATATCTGCGTCATCATTTCGTTCGGACCCCGTATTTGTGAACAATGTGTTACAATGTGCTAACAGTTTTCTCCAACCCGGATGAATACTGTCCAGCCATGAACGTCCAATCAACGGATAACGCAGTTCTTCTTCACACAATATAACCGGTAATTTATACAATACATCATTCAATGATAAATCTATGAAAGCTTGACCTTTCAACTTCAAATTATTATTATTCACACCTCGTAACTTAAGTGTAGTGAATTGTGTTCGCCGATGAGGAAACATTTTTTTGAAAGACTTGCTATTGAACAGCGTAACTGTAGATCCAGTATCTAGTTCACATTGTACAATTCGTTTATCAATACACAGATTAACTACGCACGGTTCCGCTGACATAAGAACATTAGTGCCATCTACAACTTTTGTCTTTGGCTTGAAACTAACGCTCCTTGCTTTTGAACGATTGAGCGTAGCATCTTCCACTTGTGAATTGTCTGTGCTTGATGAAATAGTGCAAGTATTATCTTTTGGCGGATGAGAATCACTAACTTCAACGTGCAATAAAGACAAACCATGAAATTCATTATGTATGTTTTGTTCAACAATAGCGTCTAAAGGTTTAATATTAGACGTAGATATTTGATCACTTGTAATTGTCTTACTCGCAACTCCACCATTATTTTTCCTAAACTTGCATTTTACATGCCAATGACCTTTCTTTTTGCAAAATGAACATATCGAATATTTTGCTGGACAATGTCCAAGATCATGTCTTCTGGAACATCTATCACATTCTTCGGTGCTTTTATAACTTCTATTCTGAGGATTAACGAAGTTCTTTCTGTGTGCTTGCGAGGACTGGAAACATGGTTTCAATTTCTGTGTCCCAGAAAATGCAACTAGATTAGGACTATAATCTTTTTCACGATGTATGAACATTTGTGTTTCTCGTTCAATTAATTCCATTCGAAGCACAATATCTTGACATTTTGCTGGAGTCAATGTAGGTTCAGAAAGTAATTTCTTTCTAATGGCGTCAGACCGAACGCCTACAATTATTTGCTCTACAATGGCTTCCTGTAAGTACTGGCCAAAACTACATTTAAGTGCTTGTTGCTTAACACGTACCATAAATCGTGTTGCATCGTCCCCGCTTTCCTGCATGCATTGCCTGAACTTAAAACGTTCCACATATTTGTTTATTATCTGGCCATAATGTTTAAGTAGATTATCCCTGAGGGTCGAATACGTTTGTCGTTCGACTGGTTCAGGTGCTAGGATAGTCTTCAGCACTTTGAATGTTTCAGGTCCTATAACTGCAATCAGTATGGGTACCTTCTTGGCTTCATTAACATCATGAGCCAAGCAAGACTGTTCAAACCTCGTTAAATAATCTTCTATTTCTTCCGAATCTGGCCGGAACTCAGAGAATAAATTCAAACCGAACATATTCATAATTGTGGTCAACTGAATATCACAATATCGTAAACACAATCCGTATCACACTGATTTAAACTTTGTTCTTGTACAATTATTGTAATCTACGCCGTAGACACAATTTGTATCGCATTGATTGAACCTTACCGTTGTGCAATTATTGTAAATAGTACACAAATCGTGTAATCTTGGTTCTTACCGTAGAAATTGATCAAGCCGACACAATTTCTGCTTGCATAAACCTATGCTGGAATGATGATCGTCGCGTACTCTTCGTGACGTCTTCATCCATACTTCTTCTTACGAAGGATTACCAAGAATATCCTGTACGACTGCGCCATAGATGTTAGCCTTGTTGTTTGTTGTGTGTGTGATTTCTTATCTATACATATACAAGACATACAAAACACGTAGGTTCAAATTAACAACGTAACTTTAATACATGGAAGCCATTCACGTACATCTTACACACGGTTACTATAACAACCAATCAATAACATGCTATAGAATACAAATTCTTCTTCTTCCTCTTATCATGCGTCTATCAGTTAAACTGTAAATAAACGTAGCAGCTGATATTTTGCAAAGTATATTAAAAAAATTGCCAGAATTCAGCTACAGAGACAATAAAAATATATTTTAAATTACAATTATAGAGTACATTCAGAATGTTTTATTTTCACTCGAAGAAGAGGTACTGAAATTATTCTAGTTTCATTTACACATTCAACAAGCATTTCCATAGTAGGTTCTCATATATACAGTATCAGAAACAGAAAAATGTATATTTACATATATTTTTTTTATTTGCTTTATTCAAACTGTTAAAATATTTTACAGGGCCATTTACAAAAAAAAATGCTTTTCTACAAAAACCATACTAGCAATTTAAGCATTTTTTAATAAATAAAAAATCCGATTTAAATTTTAAAAATCCTCAAGAAATATTTTTTTAAAAAAAAATCATGATTTTATCCACCCTGGTCCTAACTTTGATACCCATTGGAGGTACATGGTGGTTCAGATTCCACTTTAAACTGTAGGTCCAGTCCCAATTAGGTTGCTGTGCATAAAGTGGACTTGAAATACAAACTCAATCGCATGAACTCTAATTAACAGAGACCAGATTTTATAGGGGAAAATGTTACTCTAAAAAGGACCAAAAACGGAAAAAGGACTAGTTTTTTTTGCACTCCACTAAAAGTACTACGTACTTTAAGTTAAAGCGCAATATATACAATTCATACATAAAAATGGATACATTAAATTTCATATTAATGTATCCCTTTTTATATATATGAATGTTATATTTTGTACTTTCATTTAAGATAATATTTTTAGTGGAGTGCAAAAATAAACTATAGTCCTTTCTCATTTCCTTTTCTTAAAGCTAAAGTACAGCAAATAATCTTACCATCGGTTTCGATGAAGTCTTCCTTACAACAGCTTACCACATTCTATAGCTTTCTGTCACTTGACCTGGCTTCACCATTTCACTGACGCTCAATACTGTTGTCACTGTCACACAGTAAAGTTAAAACTATTCTATAAGACATCACAAGAAAAGTCTAAATCTAGCAGATAAGTACACTTTCAACCATTGGCAGCAATTAGAGGGGCGAGGGGGACAATGTACGTTTGTTGCTGCCTAAGCCCAGATCACATTGTTTCAACAATCGCTGCAACGTACTCCGAACACTCTTGGAGGGAAGGGAAGGTAGAAGGTGCTTGTTCTTTCTTTCCTCTAAGCTGCACCAAATAGACAATTGTTGAATGTTTTGTTCAGGGAAAAAACAGTTGTACAAAATATTTGATACCTTGTCAATAAAGGGACCAAGGAAGATGTGTTTTAAAAAGGAGGAAGAAGGAATGAAGGCTGAAAAACTAGTCGAGAAAGGGACCAAAAAGCAAAATGTTTAAAAAAATGGAATGTGGGCTGAAAAAGCTATCTAATCTTGTTGATTTAAGATAATTATCAACACTGTTGTTATTTATTCCATGGTTCGTGTTGAAAGATGAGAAAGGACTTCCCTTTAAAATCTGGTCTCTACAGATTACACTTTAAGCTGTACTTCAGTCCCAGTTTACCTGTTGCATATAAATTGGATTGATCTTGAATTCTTCTTGGTTCTTAAAGATGTCTGCCACGTTCAAAGCAAGTACAGTTTCTTCAACTATGTTCTCTGTTGAATTTACTGAAACATAGTTGTTATTGTAAATTCCATGTAAAATTGTGGATCCAATCGCAATTAGCATGTGTATGTATGACTAGGACTTCATGTTGTTAAATTTTTTGGTAACAATATGCATCAAGAATTTACCTCAAAAGGTGGGAGGAGGGGGTGTACACCCCTGGCTAAGTCACAATATGTGATAAATAGGCCTAGGCTTTTTAGGCACTTAGGAAAAGTGTGCTTTTAGGTTCCTAAATAGGTTCTAAAAATCTTAAAATGGTTCAAAATTCCTGAAAAATACTGATTAGGTAGAAACGTTAAATACATTTCAAAACATTTCAAAAGAACTGTAAGAAATTTGAAATTTCTAACCAAATTTGTATTTGTATACACCATTTTCAAAATTTTCCACTATTTATTGTAATACTAATACTTGTGCTGTTAGCATAAGTTACTTGTTGATGTGATAAATGAATTGTGTGTAATTTGCTGCTCGATGCATAACAACAATCTTTTCCATGTTTCCCACAATCAAACTTCACGTTTTATGTGTGAGGATCATCTTATATGCTGGAAATGATCTTTCCACAAACACTAGTCAGTGGTGCAAATTTGAATGCTGAAATTTTAGCACGAAACTGATGTGAAAGAGAACAAGACCCCACACATCGTAAGTTTGCCAGAGCAAAAACCTCTTGTGTGTGATACAAATCCTGTAAAACCTTAAAATAATACCAAGACCAAGAAAAGGTTGCATATACATGTAGATGCTCTTATGTTATTTTAGTCACCATAAAATTTCATCAGTTGCATTTTTTTAATGACACGCTGACATAACTTGTTATTTCTTATTTATCTGTACAGGAAAAAAATAGGCTTTCAGCCTCTAATCCAAGGTCTAGTTGTAAATGCCATGACAAACACGTTTTGTAGCAAATGTGTACTTGTTGTAACATCTAAATTTCATAATCGTGCGATTACAATTGATCATATTATGTGGTTCAGTATTATTTTATGTTTAAAAAAATGTACATTGACTCATTTCAGTGCTAAATTTTGAGGCTTATTCAGTTTTATGTACCTCCTGTTAATAACTCTTTTATGCCCAATGGCGAATTGTCCATGACTATTTTCATTCTGTTTGTTTTGCATGCTGTGATTATCATGAGTTGAAAGAAATGTCAATAAGTAGAGGATAAGATCGGCTTCGAGTTAGCAGAATTTCATCCCTTAAAACAACACAGGACATTGAATTAAGAAGAATGAAAATTGTGATGGACAATTTGACTACCATCATCTTTGCTGTTGACTGTACTTTACATAAAAAGTAAGTCTTGAAGCTTTTCTCGAGATAATCTTTTCATCGTGTACTTTACAGTTTTACATTATTTCCAGCTTTTTCACTCCTACGTATGTTATTTTACTATTAAAATCATGGTAAACAAAAAAACATTGTTATTAAACTTAACTATTAGTTATTTTTTTCATTTTTTGCATTACAAATTATCAGGTTATTATAATGAGATTATTTTTCCAGCTACATAATTCGAATGAAAGAATACGAGAGGGAGAGAAGGCTACTTCAAAGGAAAAAGAGAATAGAGGCTAAGAAGAGGAAAGAAGAAGCCATGGGCATCTAAGACAGGATTGTTAGGAATAGTATTCACGTAGGACTTCTACCTGGAAAGTTTTTTTGTGAGCAGTACAGTGAACATTGTGTAAATATTTAATGGATTTTCTTACTGATATTGTTAACAGTACAATAGATTATTGAAAGGGATATAAATGCTATTGTTGTGCAATGGTAATTATGGCATGTACATATTTGTAGGTATTTGCTACACACTAAGCTATTATATAAATATTTGTGTCCTTGGCTTAAGCAGAGTAAAGAATTTATGTAAAGCATTGCATTATTTTTGAAGCACCATTTCCCTTAATTTTAGAGGAAAATTGTTTACTTGAGTAGTCTTGATAATTTGAATCTCAATAATATAATGTTTCCTGTAATCAAAGGCTAAAAATCGAATATATATATATATACACACACACACACACACACACTTTTGATGAGATAAGTGAGTTTGTGGATGGTAATAATTAGAGGCATGCATATTTTGTTTTTGATGAGAACATGAAATGTGAAATACACATTTTAATGTTAATTTTTCCTGTTTCTGAAAGGTGTGAGATGCATTTTCCTACCCTGTATTGTCACGAAAATGATCTGCAAAATACGAAATAGAGACTTAAACACGAAATTTAGAGTTTTTTTTTATTGATGCGACACTTTCTGAAGTCAGAATTATTCTGTGAGTTACGCAATTCATGGAGAATTGATAATTCTGCTGTAAATATTTGAGAAGCAAAAATGGACCCCTTTGTACAGGAATAAACTTAATACAGTCAACTCTCGATTCTACGACCCCGGGTATAACGACCCCCTCGAAGTAACGACCCTTTTCCCGGGAACCGTGAAAAATTTCGAAAAAAGTTGAAAAATTTCGAAAAAAAAGTTGAAAAATTGAAGGAAATTGGCCGAAAAATGCGTTTTTTTCCCCAATCATTCCCTTCACCAGCGCTCTACCGCTCACAATTGGGTCTGAACTAAAAATAGACACCACCACACCATGCTTGAGTGATATCCAATAGCACTTGACCTCTGCCCCCCCCCCCCTCCCTCAAGTGCACCAATGTTGCCCCGCAACCGACAGCCGCTACCCAAAGCGCCAGGCTTGTTTTGCCACGCTTTCTCTTGGATACGCGAGAAGAGAAGATCGAATGTGCTTGGATGTTATTTTAAATCGACCTTGACTTGTTTCCTTGTCCTAAGAGCTGCTGAAAACTCGCAGGTGAGGGGGGAAGGGGCAGCCCGAAATGACTGCTGGACTTGCAGTCTTTGGCAATGTGTATGGTAGGTCAAGCTCTTTCATGGATAAATACACCACCTTGAGAGATAAGATCGCAGGAATGTTCCAAAATACAGATGCCTGGCACCTGGAAGTCTGGCCCATCTGTCCAGCTCTGACCTAGATTTCAGTAGGTTCCCGTGAGTGAGCAACTCTCGACCTTGTAGCCGACAACTTCCAGTAACCGCTTTCATTCAAAACGTGTTCTTTGTTCCCTGCAACACTTCATAAAAAAGCGAAACTGTTAGAGATAATCAAAGCCACATAGGCGAACTGAAGATCGTCAACCCGCTTAATGCGTTGTCATCCAGGTTTCCACAAAAGTTTACTTCGATCTTACGTGCATTGTTGGCCCCCACTATGTACTTGGATCCAACATGGCGGCCAAGACATTTTTCTTTATATTTGCCAAATAGGTGTTGGCAACACTTGTCTTCGAGTGCGCAGCAAGTATGGCTGCAGGACGTCGTTTTGTGTGTACAGTTTTCTCTCTTGTCATCTGTGTGACAGGGAATGTGTAATGTATGTAAATTTATGTGTCTGTCATTAAACATGTAGTTTACATATGGTGAGTGTCCTTTGCAAATTCACCTACCCAACCACCGAAAGTTTTTGGATACAAATCGGAACGGGGCTCGCTCCCCGACATGGTCCTCCATAGCCGGATTTGTGACATTCTGTGAAAGTGATTCTAGTGAGTTTGTGTTTTTCTACATGCATATTTGTGAACTGTGACTGTGAGTGTGCATTTGTGTGACAAAGACAGTCTCTACACAGAACTTCTTATCACACATTTCGTATTTTCCGTTCGTTAGTTCCTCGCCCACGAGACGCGAACAAAGAAACTGACGTCATCAAGGCGTGGTGCTGGCCTAAACAAGCATCTTTCGTTACCAGCGTGTAGTGCAATCCGGTTTGCCAATTTTCGGTCGGTTCGCGGTTCGTGAACGCGTAAAAATGGAGCGAATTCTCGCAGCAAAGACAGTGCTAAAACGTGAGATTACGCGTCTCGAGAATCGTGTCAATTCCGGGACTTTAGACAATGCCACGATGTCTTTGTGTGGTGATAAAGCGACGCAACTATCAAGTGACTGCAAACAATTATTAATTGATCTTGCTGCAAGGGACGCTAGTGACTTCGAAAGATATGAAGGTGAATTAGGTGTGGAAGAAGACAGACTTGATCAAATTGTCTACAAGCTTCGGTCAGCACAATTAACGGCATCAGGAAGTCTTACATCAGTGACGTCATCCTCACGTGACAGCCCACCCCAGCAACATGTAGGTGATGTGAAACTACCAAGATTGGAAATTCCTTCCTTCAGCGGATCGCTGGAGGACTGGCTAAGTTTTCATGATTTGTTTAGTGCAAGTGTCGATAAAAACGCGAACTTAAGTGGTGCACAAAAACTTCAGTATTTGAAGGCTTCTCTCAAGGGCGAGGCTGCCTTGCTTATACAATCGTTAGCAGTGACAGATGAAAACTATCAACATGCGTGGGAGTTGCTCAACAACCGCTATTCTAACAAGAGGGAATTAGTTAGCAACACTGTCCAGCGACTGGTGAATCAGCCGCAAGTGAATGAGAACTTGCACACAAGTTTACGTCGTCTTATCGACACTACAAATGAGTGCATTCGTGTTTTAAAGGTGCTCAGTGTACCTGTTGAATCTTGGGACGCGATTCTTGTTTATCATACAACAAAAAAGCTCGATCCTGAGTCAAGAAAACAATGGGAACTCTCTCTCACGTCGCAAGAAGTGCCTAGTTTTTCCGAGTTGACCCAGTTCCTAGATCAGCGTGCGCGTGCATTGTCGTCAATGGCAAGTGAAAACAACAATCGGCGGAAGCCGGTGAGTCATAATAAGCCTTCAACCTCTTCCTTTGTAACATCAGCTGTTTCCTTCTGCCCGAAATGCTGCACCAAGCAACACAAACTACACAAGTGTGAAGAGTTTCTTCAAATGTCCGTGCAACAAAGGCACAGTTTTGTGAAAGAGAAGGCGCTTTGCTTTAATTGTTTTGAACAGCACAAATTAAGAGTATGTACATCAATCGGGTGTCGCGTCTGTGGAAAATATCACCATACTTTAATTCATTTTGACAAGGCTAACAGGAATGGGCAGTGGACCAGTTCCTCTCCCCCTCAAGTGTCGTCTCATGTTGCAGAAAACAAGTTAGTTAAAACCTCTGGTGTACCACAAGTATTGTTATGTACTGCTATTGTTAATGTTAAAAACAAACAGGGTTACTTTCAGCCTTGTCGTGTGCTCCTAGACTCGGCATCGGAAGTGTCCTTTGTGTCTGAAACATGTTTACAAAGGTTGCAGTTACCTAAGCAAGGCACAAACATAAATATTTCTGGCATAACTGAAAGGGGTGTTTACACAGCCAATGCTATAGCCAATGTTCAGTTTCTGTCAAAGTGCAAGACACAACTGTACAGTGTAAGGGCTGTGGTAGTGAAGAAAATTACAGGTAATTTGCCAAGGGTGCAAGCACCAGGGGCGTGCACTTGGTCACACATACAGGGCTTACCCTTGGCTGATCCTACATTTAACGTGAGTGCTCCTGTAGATATTTTACTAGGCTGTGACATTTTTCCTTTATTGTTGGGAAGTGGACGCTGCGTGGGACCTCCTGGTACTCCATCAGCATTAGAAACAGTCTTCGGTTGGGTGTTATCAGGGCAAATTGATGGTAGTGTTGGTAATGCAAATACCAACTCAGTCTCATCTTTACATGTGTCATGTGATTTGAATACTAACGTACAAAATTTCTGGGAACTTGAAGCATTGCCAACCCTTAATCATTTAACGTCAGAAGAGAAAAGGTGTGAAGCACATTTCATAGCTACTCACCAACGAGAGAATGGTCGATATGTAGTTAGCTTACCATTTAAGAATAATGATGTGGTGTTAGGGTTTTCAAGAGAAACAGCAGTTAGGAGACTTAAAAGTCAAGAACGCAGACTTTCTCACTCCCCTGAACTTCGTAAACAGTATAATGCTTTCATGACTGAGTATAGAGAACTTGGACATATGGAACTCATCCCCCCTGAAGAAATACATAAGGTGCCTAGTGAAAGCTATTATTTTCCTCATCATCCCGTATTTAAAGACAGTACGACCTCACCTATTCGTGTAGTTTTTGATGGGAGTTGTAAAACGTCTACAGGTGTTTCTCTTAATGACACTTTAATGATTGGCCCTAAGTTACAAAGTGATATCATTAGTGTGATATTACAATTCAGAATACATCAAGTAGCCTTAACTTCTGACATCTCAAAAATGTATAGACAAGTGAAAATCAATCGAAAGGATACAGACTTTCAGAGAATTGTGTGGAGAGAGGATCCTAGTGAACCATTTCAAGACTTCAGATTATTGACTGTCACTTATGGTACTGCTTGTGCACCATACTTAGCTACGAGGTGTCTGCAACAATTACGTGAAGATGAAGGTGCAAATTTCCCCCTTGCTTCAAATGTGTTACTTAATCATGTGTACATAGACGATTTCTTGAGTGGGAGTGATTCTACGGAGGGTGCTATAGAACTGTACCATCAACTAACCCAACTCCTACTTAAAGGTGGTTTTGAACTTCGCAAATGGTCCTCTAATGATCCTAAGGTGTTAGACAGTATTCCAAGCGAATTGCTTGAAAGAAACGTGCCGTTTCAATTTAATGACAGTGACTGTAAGAAGACATTGGGGATTCAGTGGTGTCCTTCCTTGGATCATTTCTCCTTTAATGTAGTGAGTCCAATTGTGCATTCTGTGTTGACCAAGCGACTTCTCCTCTCAGAGATCTCTAAGTTGTTTGATCCTTTGGGCTGGCTATCACCTACCACAGTGAAAGCCAAATTATTGATACAAGAACTGTGGAAATTAGAACTTGACTGGGATGATGAACTTCCAACTAATGTAGTTGATAAGTGGGTTAGTTACTGCAGTGATTTACCAAATTTGCAAACTATTAGAATTGAACGTTGCATCATTCCAAAATACTGTATCGAGCTTCATTTAGTCGGGTTTTGTGATGCATCTGAAGCAGCCTATGCAGCGGTTGTTTACCTTAGGTGTGTCTGTGCTGATGAACGAGTCCAGGTTAAACTTGTTGCCTCAAAAACAAGAGTGGCTCCTCTGAAAAAGATAACACTTCCACGACTGGAACTTTGTGCTGCATTATTGTTGGTTCGCCTCATTACTTATGTGCGAAAAGCATTGCCAGTTAACTTCACAACTGTTACCTCCTATTCGGACTCCAAAATAGTTTTAGCGTGGATAGCTTCATGTCCTAGTCGTTGGAAAACTTTTGTGGCGAATCAGGTCTCTAAAATACAAGAGGAAGGTGATATAAAGTGGTGTCATGTCAGCAGTAAAGACAATCCTGCTGACTGTGCAAGTCGTGGGATTACCCCTTCCAGCTTAGTGACACATTATTTATGGTGGCAAGGGCCTCCATTTTTACATGAGCTACAATTGCTTGAAAACAAGTGTGACATACAAGAATGTAGTGAAGTGAGTGTAGAACAGAAGCAGTCTGTTGTAAGCCTTGTGTCAACACAAGACAACCCATTATTTGAGAGGTATTCTTCTCTAAATAAACTGCAACGTGTAGTGGCCTGGTGTAAACGGTTCGTTTTCAATGCCCGCAACAAAACTAACAAACTGCATGGTCCATTGAGCACTAAAGAGTTGTGGGACACACTTCTGGTGTTAGTGAAAATTGTGCAACAGAGTGAATTTGCCAGTGAAATTAATGCTCTTAACAATGGTTTACCCATATCTTCAGGGAGTACCCTACATAGTTTAAATCCATTTTTTGATGAACTAGGTGTTCTCAGGGTGGGCGGCAGATTGAAACACAGTAACATTCCATACAGTGCCAAACATCCTATTTTGCTGCCCAAAAAGCATAGATTAACAGAGTTAATTATTGCATATGAGCACATTATTCTTTTGCATGCAGGGCCACAACTGGTTCTTGCAACGCTACGCCAGAAATTTTGGATAATTCATGGTCGTGACAGAGTGCGTCAATTGGTGAAAAAATGTGTGACGTGCCATAGATATAATCCCACCACATCAAAACAACTAATGGGAAACTTGCCATCACCAAGAGTAACAGTCAATAGGCCATTTTTACAATGTGGAGTAGATTACACTGGACCAGTAATTCTTAAGGAAATGAGTGGTCGTTCTCGTCGAAGTTACAAAGGCTACATCGCATTGTTTATTTGCTTTTCCTCTAAGGCCATTCATCTTGAAGTAGTGAGTAGTGCAACCACTGCAGCTTTTTTAGCTGCTCTTAGAAGATTTGTGTCTCGACGAGGAAAGCCACGTGACATGTACAGTGACTGTGGTACTACGTTTGTTGGTGCAAACAAAGAGCTAAAAGACATCTTAAAAACTGTAAACAATTGCAAGCACAATGAAGAAATAGCTAATAATCTGAGCAGTTTGGGAATACAATGGCATTTCAACACACCTCTAAATCCTCATGCAGGAGGATTATGGGAAAGTGGAATAAAATCAGTGAAATTCCATCTTAAAAGAATTGTGGGAAATACGTTGCTCACATTTGAAGAATTGTGCACTGTGTTAGCACAGATTGAAGCGTGTTTAAATTCGAGACCACTCACATCCATTTCCAGTGACCCAAATGATATGCAAGCTCTTACTCCAGGACACTTTCTGATAGGAGATGCATTGGTGTCAGCTCCAGAAAGAGATCTTACCACATATAAACTTAACAGACTTTCACGGTGGCAAATTACACAAAATTTGATGCAACATTTCTGGAAACGTTGGTCTGGAGACTATCTCACCCAGCTGCAACAACGTTCGAAGTGGAGAACACAACAGAAAAATCTTCAAGTTGGTGATTTGGTTCTCAAGAGATGATCAGCTTCCTCCACAACAATGGAAACTTGGAAGAATATGTGACGTTCATCCAGATACTGATGGACTCGTAAGGACTGTTACAGTGAAAACTAGTACCGGCAATTACAAAAGACCAGTTGTAAAGCTATGTCTTTTGCCATTTAATAATGATTGTCAAAATTGAAAAATTGAACATTTTCATTCAATAATTTCAAATAGTTATAGTGTACAATATGTGTAAAATTGTTTTTCATATTTTTTTTTTCAGTGTACCATTTAACTTTTTATTTTTGTATTTTGTATTTTTTTTTTTTTTTGAAATTATATATTTCAAGGTGGGCGGTATGTTGGCCCCCACTATGTACTTGGATCCAACATGGCGGCCAAGACATTTTTCTTTATATTTGCCAAGTAGGTGTTGGCAACACTTGTCTTCGAGTGCGCAGCAAGTATGGCTGCAGGACGTCGTTTTGTGTGTACAGTTTTCTCTCTTGTCATCTGTGTGACAGGGAATGTGTAATGTATGTAAATTTATGTGTCTGTCATTAAACATGTAGTTTACATATGGTGAGTGTCCTTTGCAAATTCACCTACCCAACCACCGAAAGTTTTTGGATACAAATCGGAACGGGGCTCGCTCCCCGACATGCATCATAACTCCCGTTTCCCACTTCATACGTTTTCCTAATTGTGTCGTAATATCTGCCAAAAAAGTGTTGGCTGACTGACTTCTCCCCTTTTTCCTGTCAACAAAGGGGGGAGGGGCGATTTTCTTGCTCGTGTGCGCACACGGGCTGATTACAGGCGAGGGTGGAAGTGGACCCACCCCTCTTCCTTTAACATCTAAAATGGGGCAACCAGTTCTGGATATATTCTTGAAAACGAACAAAAACAGAATAAAAAAATTAACCCTCCCCCCTTTTCCCAGCTTATTTTCCGCCACTAGTGTGCACGGCACTTCCCCCCCCCTTTTCCCAGCTTATTCTCCGCCACTGGTGTGCACGGCAATGTTGATAATTGCAGAATTCAGGTATTTTTTTATGCTGTTGTCTGCATAGGAAATATTACCCGTATTATTGTCTGTTGCATGGTAAAACGTAAAGCAAGGGACATTTCCTTCTTCACACACTCCTGTTAAAAGTTCCGTCTTCGACAGTTGCGTTATCTTTAAAATGCTGGGACTTTTCTCTTCCGCCACCTGTTGCTCGAACTTCCAGCCGGTCTCCTTTGTTTTTACGATGCAGCTGGCGCCAGTGTTTTGTCTAGCGTCTTCAAAGCTCTTGCTTGCCGATAACAGCAATGACTCATCCAGCGCGAAGGAAAAAGTTATTGTTTTGAATCTCGCAAAGCTGTTTTCATTTGACGATAACGAAATTCGATCTCCAGAAAGGAAAACAAGAGTTAAAACAACTTCATGTTCTGCGCCTTCTGATAAGCAAAACTGTAAATTTAATTCACATCCGCTTTTCTTCAGAACCATTCATGTGAAGAAAAAAAAAGTGCTCAATGTAGGAATGGTCGCTGAGATCGATTAATAAGACATTATTCAAGGGGAAAACGTTTGGAGGAGTGGGTGTTTGACATGAGGGAATACTCCTAAATCCAACATTAAATCATCGGTTAACGTGAGAGTAAATAACGATCTACCATTTTGATATGTAAAAGTGCGCAGTTTCATAAAGCTTGTTCATTTTATGCTGATGGGCTAATCGGGACTAAATATACAGTTTAAAGTGAAATTCAATTCCAAACCTAAATGACTTTCGACTGGGATGCTGTTTAATGACGTGTCCTAGAATACGCATTGGGTGAAGACAGATTGCAAGTTGCAGGTTTCCTTTTTCACACTGGATTACAATGCAAGTCAAGGAAGGAGTTTGGACTGCTCCCTTCAATGGGGAAGGGGGGAGGGTGAATGAAGTTGGTTGAAGCAAAGAAAACGTGTTTTTTTTTGTGATGTATTTTACACAGCCGAAACAGAACAAAAATTACAGCCCCGCTTTTTTTTTTTTTTTTTTTTCTATAGGGGCTATCCACCGGAAGGAAGTGCCTTCGCGCGGACGCCATACTTGTAGCACAACAACTTCCGGTTCGTAGGCTCACAACATGCCGCTAAAGGGAGCTGAGATTGTGTCATGTATGAAAGGAACGAATGGGTGTGTACAAGGAGGATGTAAACTACGATCAGGGCTAAATAATCTTTCACGGATCTCTCTTCATCCATTTCCTCGAGATCTAAGCGCCAAATTATTGCATTCAAGCTGTCAGGCGTGAAAATTGGAAGGCCATTAGCAGGAGTAGACTCCGCAGTAATGACAACGGATGTGCAGGAACCCAAAAAGTCGGGACCTGAAAAACAATCCCGTTCCGATCCAGGCTTCGGAAAAATTGATGAGTTCCCTACATATTTTTTTTTCTAAATGTCCGAAATTTATTGAAATTAGCAGTTTTTATTCCAGAAATGCAAAATAAATCATCACCCGAGGGTGAAATTGTGTGTATAATTTTTTTTTTTTTTTTTTTAGTATCGGGTAATGTTGAATATTTTCCGCCCCTATAATCTCCCAATTTAGTCGGGAAATAACATTATTTTTCCCGTTTTGAACGTCAGGACTTTAAAAATACCCCATCCTGTTTCCTTCCCAACCAAAAATTTTGCGTCCCGCACCACTTGCACTTCATTAAAAGTAGAAGAGAAATCATTCAAATCTCGATTTTTCTCTCTGTTTTAGTCAGTGGCGTACGCAAGGGGGGGGTTACGGGGTTTAAACCCCCCCCTTGAGCTTGTGAAATGTTATGAAAAATGCTGTGGAAAAAAATTAAATGGCCAATTTACCACAGTCAAAGATCTGGGACAATACTATTACTATTGCTACTACTACTACTACTACTACTACTAATAATAATAATAATAGTAAAAATAATAATAATTTGAATTATTATTTATTTCCATGCAGCACGGAGAGAAGCACAGCATTCCAAACACATGCGTCTTTCAGAGAGAAAGCCTTGAAAATTAACAAGTATTCTTGAAAATAAAATATGAGTGCAACTATGATTTAAAAGAGAGGAAACTTGTTTTGTATCTCAGTTGCAACAATGTTCAATACACTGGCGTACGCAGGATTTTTTTTTCGGGATGGGCTGGAATAGTAAATGTGGATAGCACATGCCTTCGTTTTGGAGGGCAGGATGCATAATAAAATATTTCGTATTTTTGGAGCTTTTCAGTCTATTAAAATTGTATTCGAAGACAAAAATGGTAATCTGGACTCACTTGAAAAGAGGTTTCGCATTTACACATTTTGATTTTTTCAAGTTCTTAACGGAGTTTTATTTGAAAATTCTGATTTTCTCAAAATTTCGGTAGGGGCTGTCACCCCATCGGCCAACCTCTACGTACGCTAATGTTCAATGAACATGTATTTTTTCTTGTGTGAACAATGAACTAAAGAATGTTCTTGGTTCGTTGTAAGCGGCTAATGTATAGACAAAGGCTAGGCGGACAAGAACAGTCACCAGTCCGCCTTCCCATTGTTTACCGCAGCATGTTTGAATGTCTCACCTTGTTGACTAGACAATTATTCAAACGACAATAAGCTTAACTATTGTAAAATGTTTTGTTGGCAAGAACAGACAGACAATCCAGATGTGAATTATGGGCGACATTTATGCCGGAAAAATTCCAACCAATTCCGGGAATCGAACCCGGATCTACCGACCAGATCACCGCAGCTCCTTGGATGAGTTCCATACTTTGATTATTTTAATTTATTTTAATATACATATTTTCTTGTTTTTATGGATTTTCTTCACACTTAAAATGTCTCACCTCGTTGACCAGACAATTATTTCCTAAGAAATAAACAAAAGAATGCTCCCAGAATTTGATAAAAATCGAATGACTAGAAAGTGATATTGTTCTATTGCTTTCGTAAATACTATATTTATGTGGATCTGTACTACTTAATAGTAGTAGTGGTATTAGTATTATTAGTAGTAATTCAGCTAATTAATTAATTATAAGTATTATTAATTAATTGTGATTATTATTATTTAATTAAAGTAAAATAAAACAATGGTAATGTGAATTTGGAGAAAGTTTTAGAAATAACCCCCCCCTTGATAAAATCCTGCGTACGCTACTGGTTTTAGTGATATGAGCAAAAATATTACTTTTCCTTTCAAAAGATGCTCGGTCATGGCCAGATAGGTTACACGTTAAGTTCTTGAAGTACACACGAACTGTATTAAACTTTTGTGTAACGAGATTTTTTTTGTGTGTGTGTAACCAGAGGAAATAAATTTTTGTGCAACCAGAGGAAATATTTTTTTGTGTAGCCAGAAAATTAAGTGCGGGTACTATTATTAATTTTCGTCTTTTGCAATGGAAATGTTTTCAACATTGATAGATAGAGTGCCTCCCCGATGGCGCAGTGGTAGCCTCGTCGCCTTGTAATCAAGGGGTTCCGGGTTCGATTCCCGGTGGAGGCATATAGTGGTTCGGATCCCAATTTAAACTGTAGGTCCAGTCCCGATTAGCCTTACTGTGCACAAAGTGGACTTAAAACACCAACTCAATCAATCAAATCAACATTGATGGAGAAGAGGTCCTAGTTTGAACACCATGGTGAGGCAATGGTGTGTCATTGTGTTTGTCCCATCATTAATTGTTCCAGTTTATTATTCATCTTCATCGTCATGTTTAACACAAATAGCAGAAAATTGACTTAAAATAACAATGAGCGTTTTGTATTTTTGCGTTCAAACGAGAACGAAACCAGCAAGTGTGCATTATCACATCCCTCTGACTCGTCCTGACTGAAGAAAGAAGAAAAGAAGCTCCTTTTTCCGTTTTTTATATGTCCGTACATCTCGCACTTTTTCACTTAAAACATAAATGTATGCATTTAAGCACTCTCGCTCTGTAGGAAAAATTACTTTCTATTTAATATGTAGGCTACAAATATCGCCAATGAAACGACGATCAGCAAATGGATCTCATCTTGGAATAATGCCGTATTACTTCCTAGTCGCTCATCCAATTGATATGCAAAGGCCTCTACTTTGCCCTGATATCTCTTATTCTCCTCGTCGTCAAGTGCTTTTATATGATCCATTTCATCCGGTATACAAAACGAGAAGAAATGCCACAAGTACGCGCTTGAATTACTCGGCCGCCGTGAACCGGAAGTTGTTGTGCTACAGTTCGACAATCGATTGTGCCGTTCGATATGTTTTTGTTTACTCGTGGATAGCCCCTATAAAGGTTGTGTTGTTTCTCCCGAGAGATCTAATCTTACCAGTTAATCTTGTAACAGACAATGCTCCACTAGACACGTATAAAATCCAACATTCATTCTGCCCCATTATCTCCCGAATTTTGCTGGCGCCAGTGTAACTGGTGTCAAGATTCTTCGAGTTTCGCTTGCAATAAGCGAGAGATTGTTTTCCTTTCCATAGGTCTCGGTGCAAACGGCTTTCTCATGAACTATAATTGTAAGAATTTCCTGGAAAAGCAACGACTGTGCACAATTGAAAGAAAGTAACATTATTTTTTTGTGAAAACGTTTTCATGTTCTATTTTCCTTCTCGCAACACGCGTCCTGTGCATAACAGGTTGTATAACTACCAGGATAAATGGTGTTACCATCTCCTATGCATCTTTGTGTCCGTTTGATCTCCGTTTAAGCAGAAAATTGGGGCAAATTCCAATAACGACCCCTTCGAAATAACGACCCTTTTCCCGGGAACTGTGAAAGGTCGTTGAATCGAGAGTTGACTGTACTCTGGTAACGACATAAATGTGCTGTTAGAAGGAATATGTTTATTTTGTGTAGCAAATGCAGTTTTTAAATCAAATTTTTAATTATATTCACATTTTTATAACCAAAATGCCATTTTATATACTTGTTTTTCACTGCTATAACAGCAAAATTTTATTTTATTTACCGCTTTTGAACCCGAAATTGACTCTGTTTTTGTACCGAAATTTTGCTTTTTTATTTACCAAAAATATGTGCCTCTAGTAATAATGCAGGAAGCAGAAGACAGTTGGCCATTTCTTTAAAGTGTAAGTTCAATATGTTGAAACTATTGTTACCTAGCACCTTATGAAGGAATGTAAGTACAATATTCATGATAATACTGCGTATCCCATTTTTTGATATATTGTTCTTTCTCTATTTTCTGTGGTGTCAGTGGTAACTTTTCCGCAAGCACCCAAATTTCAACCTCCCTTCCATGTAGTACACCCTGGATTTAATTTTGCATGACTAGTGAGTCTCTGGCGTCTGGGGTTTGTGTTTGTAATTGTCCTTTCATCTATTTCATTTTCATCTTCACGATTAGTCAAAAATGGCAGAAAAGCGAAGTAGTCTAATCATATAATCATCCATCCAGTCCAATCTTCTGATTTTCCATAGATTATTTCATACAAGTATGAGATGTTTGTAATTTGAGGTAGTCTTGGTCCTGTCCACCTGAAATTATCAGGACTCTGCTGTTCCAGTGTACAAGAAACATTATGCAAGGAAAGTATTGTTGCTGCTATTGCCCATACAGCACAACATGGTTTCAGATATGTTACGGATACGTAACTCTTGAAACATTGTAACATTGCAGCAACATTGCGAAACATTACTGTGATGTTTCAGATATGTTTCAGCAATGTAAAAATGTCCGCGAATCTAACATAACATTCGTAATGTTACAGAAACATGTCAGTGCAACATTACAGAAACGTGTCAATGTAACATTGCAGAAACATGTCAGTGTAACATTACAGATACATTTCCGTACAGTTTTGTGATATTTCAGTTACATTACAGTGATATTATTTCACATTATTGTTATATTGAATGGAATCAGTACTGTATTCATAAATGGCATATTTGAGGGGGGTTTGGGGTTAAACCCCCTTCAAAAATTATTACAATATTTACTTGTAAATAATTTCCTGAAAATAGAATTCACAGTATTTCTTTTAAAATCAAGTATTGTGATGCTGTGAAAGTGCCAGAGGTCTTGGGTTTGAAACCTCATTAGGCATGATGATTAATATTTATTTTATCTCCCATCAATTGACCACATATCTCAATTAATCTAGTCAGGAGAAAAAGTGCATAAAATTGCCGATTATGCATTCGTTCATGTCAGACAAAGCTAGAGTTAAAAAAAACAACTTTAGACACCTCAAAAGAAAATATGAAACATTAAATTGGTAATCATCATTAATACCTTCAATTGCTTACAAAGGAATAGAGTTTTACATGCAATAACAAAGCTCTTTGTGGTTTGCTGTGCCACGTCACAAGGAAGGTTGGATTGACGGTGATGTTATCAGCATCATGCTCCAGTCACTTTTCGCCCACTTTACCAATTGATGATAGACTGGAAGCATGTAAACATTTTACTAAATACTAAAATTTACTTTGTGCATTGTGTCACTTTACGATGAAAAATCTGGTACAATAAGGTATATTCTATATATTAATTACAAAAGAATGAACAGATAATTTGAGCATATCATCCCAAATAAAAATTCAAAATTAATGTAACAGTTAAACTGCAAACTTGCATGTTTGTAATTTACCACCACCTTGTACATAGCTATTGTGAATTATTTACACCATTTAGATTCTAATAATATTGGTTTTGAAACATGCATTATTCTGGAAACATCTGAGATACCTTATTGGATACTTTCTGGAGATCATGCAGAGTGACCTACAAGTTACCTGAATTGGCAGTCTATACATTTGATAAGAATATCCTACATACTTACATAATTGGAGAAATTGACCACAAAGTTGGCAACCGTTAAGTATGCCGTGCCACCCCAAGGTCTGCGGAGCCATGGATTATTATTATTAAAAGAATCAGTAAAAAATAAAAACTTGGAAAACTATCAGTTCACAAGAAAAAAGAGCAAAATGGACAGAAGCTAAACTTGGGCAATTTTTGGGAACTAACAATATAAATAAGAATTGAACAATAACAGCAAATCAAAGTTTAAAAATTGATTAAATGTGTTTTGACATTCTCTATAATCTTGAAAATGTGCAGTATCAGAGGTTGTGCTTGCCAGTCAGAATTATCAATGCTATTACTGTTTCTTGTGAGAAATTTCCGTTTTCTTGTTGCTTCAAAGATGTTCTAAGATTTCCTACATTACCATTTCTTCATGAAAACAATTTTACATAGATTTCCTAACTTATACCAAAACATTTCAAAATGAGAACGTGCAAGACATGATTTTTGAATGATTTATATTATATCTTTCATTGACTTTCAAATGGTTGTGCTAGGCTAGGTTCGTCAGTTTCAGAATACACTGTGAGAAATATAAATAAGAACCTTGCAGTGAAGGGATCCCAAGTTCAATACCATGTGAAGGCACATTGCACAGTGGTTGGAATCCCACTTTAAATTGCAGGTCTACTCCCGATTAGCCTATCTGCACATTAAGTGGACTTCAAACAACAATTCACACATGAAACAAATATAAAAGGATAAGTATCATCAAAGGAATATATATTTTTTCACAAAAGAGTCTTTATTTTTTTGTCTAAATACATTTTTTTGTTCAGTTGAAATTTCTGCAGACCACACTCAGACAGCCTCAGTGGAACAACATTCAGTTTTACCTGTAAAGAGAATAATGTCATGTAACATCAATTCTGAATTAGCATTCTGTGGGCAGAAATATCATTTAAAGAAACAAAATTTTGCATAAGGTCATTCCACATCAGACATCAGTTCAACCAGACCACGGTACCCATAATCTGAAATTTTCATGAAACTCGGCACATTTAATAATACTTTCATGGTGGTGAGAAACCATAGTTTTTCTGTCTAAGTTGTTCAGTAATTCCTCTTTCTTCCATTACCAAAGCCTCCAAGTGTGAGCTGCACTGTCCTGGAAGAAAAATTCTAGCTCCCTTACAAATTATTCAAACTTCTTTGAAATTTCACATTACCAAAATAATAGAAAGAAAATATGACAACGTATCACATTCACATTTTTGTACACCAATAGATTAGTAAAATATTACCCAATTTTAGGCCAAAAACAATGTTTACTACAATTTCGATTTTTCTTAGGTTTGATATATCATCTATCTAGCCCAGAAATAAAATAGATGGTGATTCATTCCTCCTCTGCTTTTTTTTAATGACTACCGGATTTTATACTTTTCACATTAACTCTTAAGAATCTAGATATCATTGAAGCACATTTTTTGGAGTATAAAATTTTAAATAGCGTTTTCATGGATGCCAGGAACGCAGGGCATGGAAGGAAAAGCCAAACTGGTGCCTTACTACTGGACCACCAGATCCACTTGGCAATTGGACAATATCTTCACTACTTGAGAAGCGGTTGGAAAACTATGAAGTGCTTTTTGTTGAAAATGGCTGGCTAGTGCATGCTAGTACCTTGGTATATCAGTAGCTATAATGTGCAAAACACTACACAAAGTCTCATCCTAAACCGAGGGATCAAATCTACAAATTGTACTACAAGTTACATTCCTCGTTAATTTTATTCCATGTATTAAAAAGTTATAGTAGTATTCAACTACTTTTTACGATGTGTCTTTGTCATAGTAAATGTAAATAAACTAATATTAGTAATTATAAAGGTAAGAACAAAACATTCATGTTTGACCACAGGATGTTTTCAGGTAGGGCCAAGCACTGATTTTTTTTTCAAAAGGGAGGGGGGAGGCATATTTTCTCCATAATAGTGTCACTCCCTGAAAGAAACACCGTCAATTCAAAGTTATCATATTTCTGCAATATCCTTTTAATAATTCACTCAAATGACTGTGACTGAAATAAAATTATATGGGTGAAGTATGAAATTTTAAGGTGACACCTTCCTGGCATCCATGAAAACCTTATTTAAAATTGTATACTCCAAAAATTGATTCTGTGATATCTAGATTCTTAGAGATAATTTGAAAACTATAAAATGTGATATACTTTTTTAAAAAATCACAGAAGGAATGAAAACACTATCAATTTTATTTCTGTGTAAGTTAGATTATATATATGAAACTTTACTTTAAAAATATTTGAGTTGGTGTTGCAACTTTCCCTTTAAAAAAATCGAAATTCTAGTAAACCTTGCTTTTGGGCCAAAACCAGGTAATATTTTACTAATATACTGGAATATGAATGTCACATTTTTCTCTGAAATCTATATTCTTCGGTTAACGTTGTGAAATCTCAAAACACATTATATAATTTGAAGAGCGACAGAATTTTTTTCTTCTAGGACACTGCAGCTCGCACTGGAAAGTTTGGGAATGGAATAAAAGAAAAGGAATAACTAAAAGTTGAAGGGGTCATAATTCAAGGTAAATACCAAAAAAATCATGTGGTTTCTCACCACAATGAAAGATGAAATGTGCTGAGTTTCATTAAAATTGAGGATCATAAGTTCTCAAACCCCTTTTGTTGGTAGAAACCCTCCAATGGTGGTTGTATGACCATTTTAGAAAAAAACAACCTTATTAGTACATGTTTCTAGATATCAGAAACAATGTTCAAAAATATTTATTGTCTTTATTTCTCCTGGAACATCCTTTTTCCAACATTACAAAGGTGTTTTTTTTCTCATGTAGCAAATTACGGAAACCTTAATATCTCAAAAATCAGTAAAGCTAGAGACCTAAAACAAAATTCATTCTGTAGTTAATGAATCATACTTTCTATGTTATTCAAGTATGTTTTGCTCAAAATTGCATCCTAAGAACAAAAATTAAGGTGGTAATTTGGGTAACAAGACAGTGCCCACGGTGGCTCAGTTGGTAACGCGTCTGACTACCATGCTAAAGGTCCCGGGTCCGATCCCCGGCCGGTTCAAATCCGGGAACTTTTCTAACGGTGGAAGCGGCCCTGGCCCCCTCCCAGCGTCGAATAACATGGGTACCGGGGGGAAACCCCAGGGAGTAAAGGCGGTCAGGGGCGTGATGCTGATCACATCACCCCCACTCACGACCGGGTCAAGAAACATGGCCGTTTATGGAATTTTGACAGTTTCGGTTTTAAATATCTCAGATGGGTCCTTTTGAAAAATTCTGAAATTTGGCATGGAGGACGCCCTGCATGAACCTAACTCACAGTAAAAATCCCAACTTTTAGACTCAACTTGTTTGGTAAATATGACATAACATATGCGATCTAATTTGTGACATTGGTGTGTAATGTTAAGCCACATGTATACCTAGAATAATGAATGAAGCATTTCCTTTTTCTTTTTTAAAGTTGGGCTTAAAAAATCAGAAAATATAGTAACATAGGATTTTAATAGTTGACTTACCAGAAATTAAAATTACAAGGTATGACAATTGAAGATATGTGACATCCGTCAACTTCTACATGAGCAAAAAAAAGTCACGGGCAATTGTTAGAAAAATGGCTGGCCCAGGAGAACTAAATACAATATTTTTTTGGGATATTGTTTTTAATATCTACAAACATGTACCAACATTTGTACTAAAAATGATTTTTTTTTTCTAAAATGGTCATGCAACCAATTACTTGGTTGGTTTGACATGGAATGACCCAGAATTGACATGAAACTATCCTTGAGTAAAATAAAAGCAAGCCATATATTTGAACTTCTGCAACCCATATCTGTTCTACAGGGCTACAAAATATTTTTACATTTCAGTCTTAATAAATACATTGTGTGTTTGTTTGTTGCAGCCAACTGATAACGAGGACATGATAGAAATATGAGCAAAAGCATTCTTATGCCTCGCTAGGGCTTCTAACGAAAGGCCACTTTTTATTAACCAAAAATACCTTTGTTCATCACAGTTTAAGACAGAATATCGCACAAATTTCCATGGAGTGGTTAGAACATTGCACTGCAATGATAGGGGTTCCAGGTTAGAATCCCAGCCTGGCCGTGGCTGAACTGCATCCATGAATAAAGAATTTCTAATAATAATAATAATCTTTACAATTAGCAAAAATGTGGCAGAAAAGTAAAGTAATATAAACCAAATCAATCAATCATCACCGGCGGTCGGTAGATACGCCTTGGTCTTCACGGGCTGTTGCGCCACGGGTTATTACTATTTGGAAAAGAAGTTTGCATTTCATTTCATTTTACGAAAAGAAAGAAAATAAGGTATGACTGAAGACGACCGGACCCCCCCTCAGATTTTCTTCATATTTGGCATACTTACTAATTTGAGGCCTGCTAATGATGAATCTGAAGTTAAAATTTGTCGGAAACGTCTAGAAATTGTAAAATAATTGTGAATTATTGACGCTAGCCCCACAAACCATTGACGTGTGGTTAGGTTAGGCAAACATAGTTAAAATTTCATGTCGTGGTAGTATCAGGATCTAGCAATTGCAAAATAATTGCGATCCATTGACATGTGGTTAGGTTAGTTTCAGTTAGGTTAGGCAAACATAGTTAAAATTTGGTGTCGTGGTAGTAACAGGAATATATATATTTTGCTTGTGAAACAAAAAATTTTGCAAAAATCGACGGTTACCAGCCCGAAAACTAATGCCTTATTTTAGCTTATTTTGCAATTCTAGACGTTTCCGACAACTTTTAACTTTAGATTTGTGATTTGGAGGCCTCAATTAGAGAGTATGCCAAATATGAAGAAAATCTGAGAGGGGTCCGGTCATCTTCAATCGTTCCGAAAATAACTACTGTGTTTACACTTGGCAAATATGGGTGGGGGAGAGTTTTGCTAAGATTTCTTGCTATCTTTGACTTTACATGAATATTGTGGCTAGTGGCAGATATAAAAAAGGTGCTGATGCCATCACTGTACATTATGGAGTATATAATGGGAGATTACACTTTGAAACAAGCACAATAATGAATCCAGCAATGTGTAATTTCTACATGTTAATTTGGATCATCAACATAATGTTTTTTATGACTCCTTGAGCTAAAAAAATACAAATTAGCCCATCACAGAACGTTATTACTTACTTGTTTTCTCTGTCTAGCCAAGTTTGTCCTGCACAAGCCACAACATCAGACACCTCTTGCTCTTTAGTATTTGGCTGGTGTTGGCAAACAGTGCCTAGAAGAAAAAAATCATAAATTGTATAAGGAATAATTCATTTGTATGCAAACTGAAATGCAAAATTTTCCATAATCTGAACCAGTTGACTAAGCAAGTAGAAAATATTGCATTTCACATAAACTACTTATAAAATTACAGAACAGTAAAATAAAACATTCTAGAAGTCTGACAATACTTCCAGTGCCTGCATAAGATACCATACTGCTACGCCAACACAAAATATAAAATGAGTGAAACATGCTGCTTATCCATTGCTGATTAACATGTATCTCTCATAACTAATAAAGAAGTACTAAAAAAGGTTCTAGCTGAATCACCTGGCAAAGCTAGTCACTCTATTATAATATACACTGTGTCCAGTCATGGCATGTGTCACTTTCAGAGGATTGCAGTCATTTAAACCAGTACCACATCTACTTTGTTTACAATTGCACTTCAATGTACATGGGCTATTTATTATTGAAGGGTTTAGCCACCAAATGAGAACTGAACTAGTAAGAATTGAGTTTCAGAAGTAATTTAAAATTTGGCTGTAACTATTTTCACCAAGTGGTGAGAATACTCATGGAACTCTTTCACCAGGTTGTGAGAATAGCAGGAAGTACTGAAGACCAGAAATCACATTATAAGGTGTTGGAAGGGTAATGGTTCCGAATGTTTAATGATTTTTTTCAGTTTCATAGGAAGATTAAGTATTGCAAAATTGTAGAATTTATTGTTACAATAAATTTGAACCCTGGTGAAAGTAATTACCACTGTTTGGAATTTCAAAGTGCAACTCATTAGCAAATAAATAAAATCACGAAAAAAGTACCTTACGCAAGCATTTGTCGACAAGGCATTTTTCATTTGGAACACTTAGAGCTATAAATGGCCCACCCAACCTAACCACAAAAGCATTTAGAGGCATTTTTTGAAAACTAAAGAGCCCTAAACCTTACTTGCCTAACTTTATTAAGAAACCCCTTTGCATCATGCACACATGGCAGTAGTAGTCCGTAATCAAGATGGTAGTAAACAAATAGCAGATTGCAATTGAGAAGTACATGTAAGTGAAACATTAATCTCAAAGCAAAAACACAGAAAGTGATTGCTATAACTCTGAAGTACATGTGTAAACAGACATTGAACCATGAAAAAAATGCCTGTGTACCATAATGAAATTGTAATTAAACAATTGGAACTAGGACCAAACCATTTAGAGTCGTTCCATGTCAAATCACCCAGAGGTGGTTGCTTGACCATTTTGTTAATTTTTTATATTTTCACCATAGGTGGTCTTGCTAGTGACCTGCTCAAAAAGAATTTTTTTTTTCAAAAATCTGTCGCCATCTTGGATTTCTGCTCATTTTTCATCACTGCGGGAAGCAAAAATGAGTGTTTACAAGGGTTTTGAAAAAAGGTTGCTGTGTGATTTCTATTACAGATGGAATGTTCTAGTTTTCACTGCCTGAAAGTAGAGATTCTGGCCTTTCAGAAAATGTATATATATGTAAGGTAAGAATTAAGTAACTGGGACTTTAATGGGTTTCAATATAGCCATCGTAACGGGAAATTTTGCCAATTTTAAAGGTCTGTAAAATCAAAAGGGCTTGAAACCACAGGATGGAATTATTTTTGCAAGAACTATGAGTGGAAGGCTTTTCAGCCATGGTGAAACAAATCCGGGGTTGTAAGCCCTTCTGTCCGATTTTTAGTTCCGAAATCCGAAAATTTCCAAAATTTGTGAATTTCAAGGTCAAATATCTCTAAAGGGGGACCTGCCAAAAATTAGAAATTTTGGCCATGGATACTCCTACTAGTACTTAGTAAAACCTGTCAATTTCATTTTGGGGTTCACGCCGATGTTCATGTTACAGGCTGTCAAATATCTCTAAAAATGACATCGTGAAAACATAATAATAAATAGGCTTAAAGTGACCTGATTTCCATTATTTTATAATCTAGTTATTTTATAAGGGTAAACAGAAATTAAAATAGATAAACTAGTTAGTTACTAGTTGATATATTTCAATATATACTTAGTGTGCTTTTGTTAATAAAAATCAAATCAAATCAAAATCACTTTTTGGATTGAGAAGACAAATGTTAGTAAACAAACAAGAGTACTATTATGTCAGTAAGTATACACAAGTTGCATGCACATGTTTCTTAAAGGTTTATAAATATCCAATACTATCAAACCTTTCTTAATACATCCACTCTGATACATAACAAGTGTATGCGAAATATAACGTAATATATACAACAATTGTCTGCAAAATATAACATAAGCTACCTGTAAGCATTTAAACGCTTGAGAATATACGTATTCAAGTTCTTCCTCTATTTTTTGTATCACAGTCACATATACACTGTGATATACACAGTTTACAATTACAATTACACAAGACTTAAAATTACATGAACTGAATCCTGATTTGGACAATTCTGATGATGACCACGAGAAAAAAATTACTTACAAACAATGGATAACAACAGATCGTTGCAATTTGATCACTGTTGTAGAAACAATTTCAGAGTTTAAAGAAAATTTAGCTTCAAAGTTACTGCAATTAAAAAGTCACCACTTTATTGCTCAGAGTCAATCAGAATTTTGCAAAAGAACGAAAGAAAGTCTTTCTCCAGATGAATGTGTAGTGATTGGTGATTTCTCTGAAAACTTCACATTTGTTGTACAAGATGAAATCCAGAGTTACCACTGGATTAATGCTCAAGCTACTGTCCACCCCTTTTGTGTCTACTTTAAGACTAATTCTTCAGATGATCTATGTATCAAACGTCTTTGTATTATAAGTGACTGCATTGTAAACAACACAACTGCTGTTTACGCTTTCCAAAAGCAGCTGATTCCATTTGTTCAAACGTTCATCCCAAATCTAAAGAAAATTTATTATTTCTCAGATGGCTCAGGAGCCCAATATACGAACAGAAAGAATTTTTCTAACTTATGTAAGCATAAACAGGACTTCGGTGTGGCTGCTGAGTGGCATTTTTTTTGCCACAAGCCATGGCAAGGGTCCTTGTGATGGGATTGGTGGGATGGTAAAAAGACTTGTGGCAAAGGCAAGTCTGCAGCGACCAACTGAGGGCCATATTTTTACACCAAAGGACATGCATGAGTTTTGTGTGGAAAATATTAAAGGATAAACTTCATCATGGTGACTGAAAGTGACAAAAAATGAGCAAGGGTTTCTGAATGACCGCTTCAATGAAGCTCATAGATTTGAAGGAACAAGATATCACCACTGCTACATACCCAAGGACTCTTCAACTCTTCTCATCAGTAGAATATCTGCATCATTTCAAATTAATCATGTAGAGTTCAGAATTGATGACTCACCACGAATATTTCATTTTAATGAAATAATTGAAAATGACAATGTCGTCTGCATTTACAATAACAGGTGGTATGTAAAAAAAATAAAACAATGGTGAGTGCTTAGCACCACACCATGAAGGCGTATAGGGGGTGTGGGGGTAACGCCCCACACTTTCTTAATCCAGTCGTGAGTGGGGGTGATGTGATCAGCACCATGCCCCTGACCGCCTTTACCCCCCAGGTTTCCCCAGGTAAACATGTTATTCGACGCTGGGTGGGCGCCGGGGCCGCTTCCATCGTTAGAAAAGTTCCCGGATTTGAACCAGCCGGGGATCGAACCTGGGACCTTTAGCATGGTAGTCAGACGCGTTACCGACTGAGCCACCGCGGCCACTAACAGGTGGTATGTAGGTAAAGTAATTGAAATGTCAAAAGAAAACAATGATGTTAAAGTGATGTTCTTCAATCCTGGTGGACCATCAACGAGCTTTACTTTACAAAGAAATGATGTTGCTTGGGTGAAGTTGAACAATATAATTGATGTTCTGACATCATGTGACTTCACCACTGTTACTGGGAGAACATACAACATTTTACTCAACAGGAAAACACAGAACTGTCACACTTACAAGCACATAAGAAGAAATAGTCCGTTGATCAATCATCTCCGTGCCAATCAGTGTTTTCAGGATCAAGCACCAGTCGGATATTTTTTCTTTTTTTCATGGCTCCATGGATTGAGAGAGACAAGATCCCCTGTAATTTTGATGTCCATGTGTAGATATGTATATATTTATTGATGTAATGTTGTATTATGTGTAGTGATATATGGAATTGTAAATGTCATTGTGATGTAATATATTGAATTGCAAACTGTGTATATCATAGTGGTATATGTAACTGGGATACAAAAATAGAGGAAGAACTTGAATACGTATATTCTCAAGCGTTTAAATGCTTACAGGTAGCTTATGTTATATTTCGCATACACTTGTTATGTATCAGAGTGGATGTATTAAGTAAGGTTTGATAGTATTGGATATTTATAAACCTTTAAGAAACATGTGCATGCAACTTGTGTATACTTACTGACATAATAGTACTCTTGTTTGTTTACTAACATTTGTCTTCTCAATCCAAAAAGTGATTTTGATTTGATTTGATTTTTATTAACAAAAGCACACTAAGTATATATTGAAATATATCAACTAGTAACTAACTAGTTTATCTATTTTAATTTCTGTTTACCCTTATAAAATAACTAGATTATAAAATAATGGAAATCAGGTCACTTTAAGCCTATTTATTATTATGTTTTCACGATGTCATTTTTAGAGATATTTGACAGCCTGTAACATGAACATCGGCGTGAACCCCAAAATGAAATTGACAGGTTTTACTAAGTACTAGTAGGAGTATCCATGGTCAAAATTTCTAATTTTTGGCAGGTCCCCCTTTAGAGATATTTGACCTTGAAATTCACAAATTTTGGAAATTTTCGGATTTCGGAACTAAAAATCGGACAGAAGGGCTTACAACCCCGGATTTGTTTCACCATGGCTGAAAAGCCTTCCACTCATAGTTCTTGCAAAAATAATTCCATCCTGTGGTTTCAAGCCCTTTTGATTTTACAGACCTTTAAAATTGGCAAAATTTCCCGTTACGATGGCTATATTGAAACCCATTAAAGTCCCAGTTACTTAATTCTTACCTTACATATATATACATTTTCTGAAAGGCCAGAATCTCTACTTTCAGGCAGTGAAAACTAGAACATTCCATCTGTAATAGAAATCACACAGCAACCTTTTTTCAAAACCCTTGTAAACACTCATTTTTGCTTCCCGCAGTGATGAAAAATGAGCAGAAATCCAAGATGGCGGAAGATTTTTGAAAAAAAAAAATTCTTTTTGAGCAGGTCACTAGCAAGACCACCTATGGTGAAAATATAAAAAATTAACAAAATGGTCAAGCAACCAATTGATTTAAAATTGGGTGATTTCACATGGAATGACTCTTTATGAATGTAATATTATCTTCATCACGTGATACACTAGTCCATACACGATACATTTTTCCAACTGCATGGTGTGGAGGTAAAAAAGTAATGATCGCCTGCATGTAAACACACACCAATGTAATCTTTATACCCACCAATAACTAAAGAATGTGTGTGACAGTGTAACAGGCCAGGTCAGGTCAGAGATTATTCGCATGCACAGATTAAAACCTGGTGAAACAACTCTAAGCTAGCTTCACTAGTCACTCTGTCAAAATTTTACTTAGGTGGATGCTGTATATTCCATATTTAGATCAAATTCTGATTACATAAGTTTGCAATAATGTGACAATTATATTTTGAAGCAATGTAATCACAGAGTTGGGAAAAGTATTTCTTGTGTGCATTGCTGATTTAAGGTAAATTATCGCAATCACAAACACAAAAATTAGTTAGCAAATAAATTTAAAAAAAAAATATTGTTTCTGTTACTTGTTCTTTCATCCACTTCAAGCTGTGGTAATTGTAATGCAGCAACATTTCATTGCGTCCTGTAAAATTAGAATCTGAATTATAGGAGCACCATGTAAATCATGCTGTGATCTTCAGTAGTAGCCTGTTCGCTAAGACTCGAGCTACAATCCACACAGCTAAAAAAAAATTGCACGTGACAATGCTGCAGCCTTCGATTTACGTATCGAAATCGCAGAATGAATTTGTAGAAACGTATTTCTTATTAGATAAAAACTACTAACGTAACAACGTACGTAGTTCAAAGTATTCTACGCTTCTTCACTATGCACAGGGAGGTGAGAAACTTTTTTAAGAGGGCAAGTTTTGTACAAAATGAGGAAGGTGGTAATTATAATGTAACCGAAAAATGATACATTTTCAGCAACAAGTACTTTCCGTCTCTTCCATTCAATCTATTTTCGGTATACTATAAATGTGCACTGCTTATAGGTAAGCACTTTATTCCCTGTTATTTTAGTTTCATGAGGTGCGAGAAGTTCCATGCTTCTTCACATCATGTATTTTCAATTAAACAAACAAGACGAAATACTTCTTTAAACACTGGTTTGATAACGCCTGCCTTGTTTCCACTCACGTTACACAACACAGATTAAATATATAGCCTGCATAAGTATAACACAATTAAACACACTTTGGTATTAATAATATTCAACTTACCACTCAATAAACAACATTATTCTTCATAAGATGTGCACGACTCCCGGCTAGCATTGAACGTAAACACAACATGGCCGCCTCAGAAAATTTCCCGGATGGCCGATGATGACTGAATCCAACGTTGCAATGTCTCCGAGACGTTCCAGAAACTAGACAATGAAACGATAACATTGCAATGTTTCAGAAACAAAACTGGGACTTCATGTGATGCTTTCTGTAACGTCAACGCGAAACCAGAATGTTAGAAACGTATATGAAAGATTGCAATATTTCTGAAATATGTCTGAAACTTGGTGTGCTGTATGGGTGAGACTACCTATTAAAACTTACTCATATCATTAATTGGTAGCCTAATTTTTGCAGCCTCTCACCTTCATGTCACATTCCATATTAGTAGTATTAAAAAAGAAAAGCACTTCTAGGGACTAAACTTTCACATCCAATTGTAAACAAAATAAAAAGTAATGTTTGTTGTAATAGATTATCAGCAGGAAATGGATTTATATGTAAATACATATGTATGAAGCTGAAATCAGTTATATTTGGTATTATCTTTGCACATCCTTGCATGTAGAGTCTAAAAATTCAGTTTTACATGTATTAGGTTTTGGCTCATATTTGACATATTTTAGTTATTTTTACATATAATTTCCATGTTCCAGAGCATTTCCATATTCATGCAATAACTGCATGTTCCCACATGAACGAAAGAGTTGGGTAAATTTCTTGCGAGTAAAGTCCAAAGTGATGTTAAAACAAACTAAATAACTAACTAACTCCCTAGCCTTCTTAAACCCGAAGGTTCGTGGCTGCAGCAACACAGGCCTTCCATCTTTCCCTATCTTGAGCAAGTTCTATATACTCTTTTCCATCCCTACCGATTTCCTTTAGGTCCATCTCAACGTTGTCCCTCCATCTTCGTCTTGGCCTTCCTACAGGTCTCTTACCATCAGGTTTCCCAACAAGAATCCTGTATAAACTCCTCTTTCCTCTCCCATTCGTGCCACATGGCCTGCCCACCTAAGTCTTCTTGATTTGATTATTCTAATAATATCTGGACATGCATACAAATTATGTAGTTGTAAAATTATGTAACCTTCTCCACTCACCTGTCTCCTCATCCCTTTTAGGTCCAAATATTTTCCTAAGGATCTTATTTTCAAATACTCTCAATTTATGTTCCTCTTTCAATGTAAGGGACCAAGTTTCACATCCATATAATACTACAGGCAAAATTTCTGTTTTGTATATTTTAACTTTTTGTTTCTTAGATATTAAACGAGAAGACAAAAGTTTATGAAGAGAGAAGTAACATGCATTTCCTGAATTAAATTATTTCAATATGATAATACATATGATAATCCATAAGTTTATATAACTTATGGAGCAGTAAGCTAAACGTAAAAAAAAAAACAGATACAAAAAATGAAGAAAGAAAAAAATACATAGGAATTAGTTGCATACGAAAAAAAGTGTAACTAGAAATACAAAAGACAATAGTAATAATAATACAATTCCTTATAGTGAGTGACTTGATACCTTCAGTATGTGCTCCGACTCTGCCCTTGTTCCATTAAAAGCAGATCTTTTATTTACCTTTGAAATTTAATGGGTTGTTTACACTAGCAATATTTGCGGGCAATGCGTTCCATGCTTTGGGATCTGGAAAGGAGAAAGATGATTTGTAGGCCGTGGTCGAGTGATTGGGTAAATCGAAGTTGTTCCGCTTACGGGTAACATACTGATGGATTTTCTTACGAGAATGCATCTTCTCAAACAGGTACTGCGTTTTACCTTCTGTCAGTATGCAGCGTATGAAACAGAGATAGTGCAACTTCCTTCTGTTTGCCATGGTAAGAACCTGATTATTATTTAAGAATGGAAGAATATGATTGGATCTTTTTGCTTGAAAAATGTATCGGAAGCACGCATTTTGCACCATTTGTATTTTTTTACTGAGCTTTTGTGAGAGTTGAGGGCCGTAAACATTATCACAATAGTCGAACAATGGGTAGATTAATGCTTGGATGAGTCTTAGCTTGCATTCCGCAGGGAGGAAGTCACAGAAATGATTCAGATTCCTAAGTGTTCCATAAGCTTTCCTACATTGCATCTTTACATGTTCTGTCCAATCAAAAATTTCGTCAAAAATCAGGCTAAGATTTTTAGCAGTGTTATTCCTGACAATGGGCAAATTGTTTATTTTGAGCTCGATCTTAATATTTTTAATTAACGACCTTGAATGATTAGAACCAATGATTATGAAAGTGGATTTTTCTGAATTTATTTTAAGACCGTTAGATACACACCAGTTACTGACGATGTTCAAGTGAGAATTTAGTGACTGAAGCTTATGTTCCAATGAAGCGTAATGATCTGAGAAATATAACTGGGTATCGTCTGCGTAAAAATGTGGAGTGAAGAATTTTATGACTTGCTGCAAATCTGCAGTGTAAAGGGTGAAGAGGAGGGGGCCTAATATCGATCCTTGCGGCATGCCTGCTTTCAGCATTATAGCAGAGCGTATAGAAGAGAAAGTGTGCGCACTTCGGTTTCTTCTCGTAAGCCAAGTGAATCAGTGCCCCACCGAAACACTGGCAGCACCTTCGTTTGCGACGAGCGCCTTCTGCTTGCAGTGCGGCCACGCTTTATGTAGAGCGTTGTGTTTTGTTGTGCTAGAATAACATTGTATACTTTTATTAATAACAACGTTGTTACGTTATTCAGTTTAGTGTCGTTGATTTGTGATTGATCCGTTGTGACTAGTTTGTGTTGTGTTCAAAGCATTATTATTGTGTTGGAGATAGCAGCGAGCGAAAACTACAAGATGCCTACATGTTTCGTACCCGGATGTAGATCTGGATATGATCGCTGTTCTTCAGGTAGTAGACATTTTTTAGGCCACCTAAAGACAAATGAACAAAATGTTGGTAAAGAATACTTGGTGTATCATTTGGCAGGATACATAGTGCAGTATATTTCAAAAGTGACAGATTGTAAACTGTGTATAACTTTTCTGCACGGGGAACCAACTAATGTACCTGCCTCACTTACTTATGCATCGAAAAGTGTTTATGATGTGCTGTTACGAGTGGAAGAAGTTGTTGCAGAAAAATTATCATGTTTAGGTTTATGGGGTGATATATGTTTTGAGCGTTTGGACAATTTAAATATCATTGCTGTAAAAACTTCGCAATTAGGATGCTGTGAAGATCATGTGCTGTGTACGCTACCTAAACTCGTATTTCACTATCTGAAATGTCGATTTTTCTTCCGCACCAAGGAGATAAGAAAGGAATTAAGTGCCTCGAAGACAGCAAAATCATCTCGGAAATTCTCCAAACTATCCAGCTGCGGAACTCTTCTCCAAACGTAAGTAACATGCCTTTTTGTTTCTTATGTAGTTAGATATGTAAGCAACGCGAGCATCTTCCGCGCCGTCTCAAACGTCACCACTACCATTTAGGCGGTGGACCACGGCAACTAAGCGAGTGCGCACACTATTCCTTCTATACGCTCTGGTTATAGGTTGAGACACGTGAGATGGAGAATTATGTAATATGACTCTTTGACGTCTGTTAAATAGATATGTTTGAAACCAGTTTAATGTTGAAGGAGAAAACTTGTAATATTTAACACTAGCACTACCAGGAAATTTATTATACAAGAACTACCAAAGGGGTCATTGTGACCCCTTGTGTTTTAAAGGTTTTTTAGGTTGTAATTGAGTGTTCCTTTGGCAACCAAGACTTGATGTGACTGGATACAAAAATGAATATGAATTAAAAACCACACTAGCTTCAACCAGGTATCAAACTTTGGTCTCCCACACCCAAGGTGGATAAAGAATATGTGTATAAATATACAGTTGAAATCTTTGTAAAGATAAGCTCAGGAATATTTATTATACCAATAGATTACACATTTAGTAAAAAATATAAGATATGAGCAAATAAACGAGTACAAGGTTAGGTTAGATTAGAGGGTCAAGAGTAATTTTAAGTTCTGATAATAGTAATAGTATAATGTTGATTCCTTATAGGTATATATTTCAATGCGTATTTGAACAATACAACCATCTTTGTTCCTAAAATAAAATCAAAATCATAAAGACATTCTTGTACTTTACTCGAAAATCACAAAACGCAGTGTCCCTCTTTATTCAGGGCATGTGCGGCACACGATGTACTTTCGAACCACATTAGTGTATGATCCGCAGACAAATTTCTTGCATCGGAAACACTGATCGGGAGTTTTGTTTCCCTTACACTGGCACTTCGTCTCATTTTCTCAGAAAGTTATTTAGCCAACTTGATAAGAAAATAAGCAAAACCTGTCAGTTTTACGTCTTTCGCTTCTCATAGATTTGAGATCAAATCTTATAAATCTCATTATTTCTTCAAACATATTTCTGGGCATGACAATCCGAAAGAAGTTGCAGCCCAAGTTTTCAGACCAGAGACACTTTACACTTACGCCATTCATCCCCATTGCTCTACGAAAATGGCAATAAATGCATCAAGCTCATCTAGAGAAATCGACCAGTTAGGATCATCTAAAACTCGACGGGCCTCAGCTTCCGTACACTTTTTATATTTCGCAGCATGGTATCAGTTACAATCAGTCTGAATGCACTTGCACAAGTATCATCCACATTACGCGTAGCGTTTACGTGGGTCCTGGTTTGGTAAGAACTATATTATGTTTTTGTATTCTTCCGCATGTCTTGTTTACATCCAATACCGTCAACGCAGTCTGATCAGGAGCCACTTCACTACCACTAATTTGAGTAGAATTTCCTTGATCAGATTCTTCACTTGAATCACAATCAGTATATTCGACATCTACGTCAGAACTACTGGAGACATCTTCTTTGTCAAGGTCTGTAACATCTTGGTTTTCAGTCAGCTGTCACTGCCTTTATCACCAGAAACACTATCGTCAATATCCTGCAACTGTGCTAGAATCTCTGCCCCTGTAAGTCGTTTACTCCCTGCAGACTCAATAATTTACAAACACTAAAACACCTTGCTTCAAAACAACAACAATGGCTGTTCACAATTGTTTCAGGGACATCTATAATACACCTTCATAAAAAGGTATCTACAAGAATCGAAAAAGTCGTGTTTTTTTATCCAGGGTTAAAAAATAGGCAGGTGTCAAAATGACCCCCCTGGTAGTTCTAGGTAAATCATCATTTCTAAAGAATACCAATAATAATTTAAATCTGATATTTAGGGTGTAATCACAATGATTAGAGAGAAGAAAAGTGACGCCACCTGTTGAGCATATTTTAATTAATGTTCAAATTAAAGAATGATGAATGACGTTGAGGGGTCAAAATGACCCCTTTGGTAGTTCGTGTGTTAAGTTTGGCTAATAATAAATCATGCTGCACCGTGTCAAAAGCCTTACTGAGATCCAGAAGTACTAAAATAGTGACTTGCTGTTTATCAATGGCATAGAGAATATCATCCACAACTTGAGCAAGAGCAGTGGCTGTGCTGTGTTTCTCACGAAATCCGGATTGCAGCGGTGGCAGTAAATTATTCGTGTTAACGTAGTTTAACGTCTGTGAATGCACTATTTTCTCTAGTACTTTAGATAGCACAGGCAAAAGACTGATAGGCCTAAAGTCATTGTAAGAAGTGGCGATCTGCTTTTTCTGAAGTGGCAGGATTTGTTTCTTTTTCCACATTTCAGGAAAGACGCCACTGGAAAGAGAGGAGTTAATGACGTGTGTTAGCGGAGATAAAACATAAGGCAAAGAAAGTTTGAGCATTTTAGTGCTGATACCATCTACTCCAAAACTATTTGAGCGTATGCTATAAATAGTTTTATGTACATCTTTTTCAGTTACCTCAGTAAAGTTAAAATATTGTTCAGTGGTGGAACAGGTTTTGTTCTCAAAATGCTTTATTTGCTGAGTTTGTGTGTGTGTGTGATGCCGATCTATCTATCTTCTACTATAAAAATGTCACATATATTGTGAAATATAGAATTATTTCTCTTCGTGTGGTAAGTGTTTACTGTCTCCTGAATCATTTGTATTTATCTGCCCTTCTGGCACCTTTTCTGGCAGACTTACCACACGAAGAGAAATAGTTCAGTATTTCGCAATATATAACGCATTTTCAAAGTAGAAGGTAGATATATCGGCGTCACGTAGAGTAGAGGTACAGAATACTGACCGTAGCGTCACTACGGTCAGTGTTGCCAGAAACAGTTGATAGAGAACAAAAAGTAATTTAACCAGTATTTACTGTAAGATGGGTGGGTAGTTTTGGGGAGGAGAGGAAAGGGTTACCAGTTGGCTAGGTTGAGTCTGGGGGGATACAGTGGTGTGCATGCCTGCTATATAGGCCCTTTCCTATGTCAGAGTTGAGGGGGGGGGTTAAAAGATGGATGATGGCAGCACTGAAACTGTTTGCTTTTGCTAGTGTAAAACACTTCAAATCCCTGATTGTTGCAAACATTATTTTGACAACGTTGGAAGAGTCAAGTCAAACAGCCCATTGCTAGTGGTTGAAGTATACCACAAAACCCAACCCTATTAGGTCCCATTCGAATCTGAATATATCCCCTAGCTACTAGTTGCCATCCTCGTTGGAATTCGTTGTTGTTGTTGCTTGGCGTGTTTCTGCTGTTTCTTCCTAAATTGCCGATAGGTGTGCTGTTGTCACCTGTATGCCTGTGTATGTGTCTGGCGTCCCATACTGCAGCAATTAACACCGGTGAATAGCAGACAACACATACGCAGGCATACAGGTGACAACAGCACACCTAGCAGCAATTTAGGAAGAAACAGCAGAAATGCGCCAAGCAGCAACACAACAAATTCCAACGAGGATGGTGGCAGTGGCTACTGAAATTGGTAGAGAAGAAAATTACTTAAAATAGCTTCACGGAAAACGTAAGTACCTGAAGTATCTATTACCGCGTGTCTCTTCTCATAGCATGAAGAGAGTCCATTGCTTAAAAACACGTACGATGCAAGGGGAAAAATTATCCAAAATAGTTGTGGACAAATTGCTGAACAATACTTGTGCATCCCACTATATGATACAAGTGGTCTACAATTTTCCATGGATTTATGTTAATATTTTCACCTATTACTACATTGGTCAATTTTCTAATAAAAATATATAGTCTCATCATAATCAACTACTCTGATGCACTTGTACCATATCCCATCAGCAAATACCCTGATCAACCAACCTGTATGTATCTATATTCATGAGTAGATGTGGCAACATGACACTCCATGGCCATAACATTGGTGCTGCCATCTGTTATTGAAAACTTACCATAAAACTGCCTTCAGTACAGTGGGATGCATAAGTATTGCTTAGCAAATTGTAATGACCATTTTCATTAATTTTCCTCTGCACCCTACGTGTTTTTTTAAGAAATAGATTTCTATTAGAGTGCTGCATCGAAGCCTTTTTGCTCGATCGTCTAACAGTTCGAATGAAGCTAGATGACTTACGGAATTGACAGTTTCTTCTCTCGAGCGAATAACCCTTAAACATTCAAACGATCGGTATAGGCTCGAAGCCCAACAACCGTAATTTGTCTGTAGTAATGGGCCTTCAAATATGGATTGTGAAGTGAGAGATGCAGTGAATTTAAAACTAAAGTGAACATAGTCATCATTTATATGTTAAAATGTAATTTAGTCTGTCTTACCAAATAAAAGGTAAAAAAGGTAAAGTGTTCCCCTGTGCTTAGGACCATGCCATGAAGGTGTATAGGGGGTTTGGAGGTAACGCCCCAAATACATAGCAAAATATGAAAATGAAAAGATGATTATATGCTGAAACTACTGGCACGGATTTTACGTATCACATTGAAATGATATTTTATATTCTATATATTCGAGCATATCCCGCTCGAGCGTGGGAGATTCGATCGAGTATGGGCGAGCGAAAGTGGTCCCATGCAGTACTCTAATTTCTACGCATGCCGGTGCAGAAGTTGTCATCAGCTCGTTTAGCCTTTTGTTTCAGTTCTAGAAAACCTCGTTCGATAACACAAAGATTATGAGGATTGACAATTTGCTTGGTAATACTTATGCATCCCACTGTACAGCCTTAGCTGGATCCAACTCTATCTCCTGATGCAATGAGGCCTAAGTTGGTGATAAAATCTACATTTCACAAATAAATCACGAAGGGTTTAATTTGTTTTTCTTTATTACATATTTACAATTTATATTTATTTGCATATGTCTTTATTTTACAGTCTGTTTTTTTTTTAAAATTCTTTGTTTGAACTTCCATGTAACAAGGACATAAATTATCATTATTATAAACATAAGTTCATATGGCAGTTGCCCAGCTTCTCTGCGATATCAAGTAAAAATTACTTGTACAGCTAAGCTTCATTAAAAAAAAACACCACGGTATGGTTATGTTTCCTAGTGATTTATATACATAGAATATATAAATCAATAGTATTGCAATTACATATATAAAATTAACTTATTGATAAATGTACTTCCTGTTGGGCTGGTGTCATGTTTTTGTTTCTTTGAAGATATGTATAAATGTATCACTAGTTTGTGATGTAATGAGATGTAAGTTGGTGATAAAATATCCAAATATACAGCGTGAGCACAAAAACACTCACTGGTTTGAAGATGTCATAAAATTAATAGTTACTTGAACATTTTGATAAAATTGATATCCAAAGCTCAGTTAACTCAAAATATTTTAATATCTTTCTTTTCAGAATCGCTAGTTGTGAATTCGGTAGCTAGAGGGCAGTAACATCGAAAATGGCGTTCACTCCGCAGCAAAGAAACTGTTGCGTGTTAGAATTTGCCAAAACAAGCAGTGTTGTGAGAGTGCAGCGTGCATTTAAACGGAAGTTTAATGTTGATCCACCTACACACAAATCCATTCTGCAGTGGCATAAAACATTTGTTGAGAGAGGATGCATTTGTGATCAAAGAAAAGAACATTCTGGCCGACCGTCCATCTCTGAGGAAATTGTGGAGCGTGTGCGAGAAGCCTTTATACGCAGTCCCAGAAAATCAACACGTCAAGCCAGCAGGCAGTTGCAGGTGCCACAAACTACCGTAAGCAAGATTTTACGGAAGCATTTGCGTTTTCACCCGTACCGGCTGCAATTGGTTCAAAAGTTATATCCACAAGACAAGCTAAAGCAACGTGAGTTTTGCGAGACTATCCACACTTTAATGGAGGATGATGAAACCTTTCTGACAAAGATCATTTTTAGTGATGAGGCAACCTTCCACTTAAGTGGAAAAGTGAACAGGCATAATGTTAGGATCTGAGGAAGCGAGCATCCGCATGCCACTCTTGATGTGGAACGTGACTCACCCAAGGTGAATGTTTTTTGTGCATTGTCAGAGCGTCGAGTGTACGGTCCGTTCTTGTTTGAGGGACCAACAATCACAGGTGAAAACTACTTAACAATGCTACAGGACTGGTTAATTCCTCAACTTGCTGCAGAGAGAGGTGACTACATTCTACAACAAGATGGAGCACCCCCACACTGGCATCAATCTGTACGCAGCTTTCTGAATGACAACCTCCCACACCATTGGATAGGACGAGCTGGACCCAATGATCAAAATCAATGCAAGTGGCCCCCACGATCACTGGACATGACAGTTTGTGACTTTTTCCTTTGGGGGTTCGTGAAGGACCAGGTCTATGTACCTCCACTACCCACAACGTTGAATCATCTTCAGGAATGCATCAGTACAGCTGTAAACTTCATCACACCGGATACACTTGAGAAGGTGTGGTTGGAGCTGGATTATTGTCTCGATGTTTCCCGCGTAACAGGTGGCACACATTGAGCATTTGTAATTCCAATGAACACCACGAAAACTTTGAGTTTTTACAATTACTGTGAACATTTCTGTAGAATACTACTTTTGGTATTAAAGTTATACCCTTTCAAAACCAGGGAGTGTTTTTGTGCTCACGTTGTACACTGTCTTGTGAAGTAATTACATTGGCATGGCACAAGAAAATACAGCTTAGTATATGTAATACCAACTCGTGACAATACTTCCACGATGTGAACAAGTTTCTTGGGATTACTGACGAGGTTGGAATTGAATTCATGCTTCTGGCAGGTAAAAATCAATCAGTTTTCACACACATAATCTGAAATGCATTGCTTGCTCTTAAGAGCTCCGGATCTTCTCCAGAAATCATCTTTTCAGAAGCCCAAAAAAAACCTTTTTGTTATTTAACACCAAGAAAGATCAACATGCTCTCACATTAGTCGATTCCACTTCTCCAAATAGTAGTATGCTTGCCTGCAAGCTGGGAATCTAAGGAGATAAAAGAAAAAAGTAGGATGTAAGTATTACAGTGTTAGGGAAGTTCAAAGGTGATAATACAAATGCTATTTTGACCTGTGTGAGAGTTTATCAAGTAAATTATCTTTTATACACTTATATTACTTATGCTTCAGTTCCTTACAATTCTTATTTCAAAATTAGATAAAATCATTCTGTTCTTTTTAATGCAAGAATTGATGCCAGAAGGAGACATCTGGAAATTGCAAGATAAGTGTCTTCCTGTATGCCATTACATTACATTTAAAAATTCATAATACTAGTACATATATAGCTATAGGAAATATCATACTATATACAACTCCTGCAATAATGTATTTGGATTAATATTTGCTTCTTTAAATATGACAGTTTTTAATATTTATTTTTCTGTATTTATTTAAGGAAATTCCAAATACAGCACTGAACATTGGAATATAAGAACAGGAAAAATACAAAAACAACAACATAGAATAATTTACATATGAAATTGTTCAACAAGGTCCATCTTAACTACATTTATTTGTAAACATGTCTGTTGTATGAAAAATCAAACTATCAGCTTCAAGTTTGTGAAAGAATGGGTACTTCAATAACATTAATCTATAAGTATTTTAAATCAAAATTGATAAATTGACTTAGTGACTGAAAATGTAACAAAACTTGACTGGATTTCATGGTGTAACTGCCCATTTAGGACAAGGTCTGTGAAGATGTTTTATGTTGGTTAACATATGGTCAGTCCATCAAATTTCTTTACAGCTTTTGTCTTTCTGAACTGTTCCCCACACCCACTACTCCTTTCTAAGTAGTTCTCCTGTGGTTCTTAGGGCTAGGTCAACACTGAATACCTGGGTTCCCTCCAGGGTCAACCCAAAGAATTTCTCAATTCAAAGGTCAGTGGAATGCCATTATGTTTTACGTTCATACACTGTAAACTCAACTCTAGAAAAAACTCGCAAATTAAATTTAGAAGAGTTTTGGATATGAGTAGCTTCCTTCCCTTTGGTACGAATGATCCTAAATTCAATTGTTGATGAGAAAGTACAAGGGTCATTCAACGTTGACATACATTTGTGAATGAAAAAGTGGTAAATAGCTGGAGAACGATAAAATTGCCAGAGGATGTTCCTTCATCCTTCGTGAGTATTGTGCCCCAATGTAGTTGGCTCATGCACAGTAGTGTTAGCAACAATGGCAGCAAGTAGTGTGTAGCTGTGGAGCAGCAGTGTATGATCAAATTCCTTGTGAAGGAGAACCTGAAGCCTGCTGAGATTTTGAGAAGATTGCAAACATAGAATGGGGAACAAATGATCATGATTAATGCCCAGTGATGAAGGGTGCAGTACATAATGACATTCACAAGAAAAGACCAGGGATGTTGTCTGCAAATGTCATTCTTCACCATGACAATTTTACAGCAACAACTTTCCGAAAGGGTTTTGCTCCATGTTCTTACACTCCTGACTTAGCCCTCAGTGATTATCAGGTATGTTTGAGCCGCTTAAAGAGCATATGAGAGGGAAGAAGGTGAAGACAGATGAAGCACAGACAAATTATGTCCTTCAGTGGCTACGACAGCAGTAAATTTGCATCTACACCAAAGAACTGAGGGAACTGACAAAATGATGGCAGAGAAGCCTGGATGCTCAGGGGTATTCCTTTAAAAACTCTCATTGTTTTGGTGCTTGTAGGACTTTCCATTTTTTTCCCCCTAGAAATAAAAGTCTCGGCCAACCTTGAACAACCCTTGCAGGTCTGAAGTATTGATTTAACATTATAACAATGATTGTGTGGGCACACAACACCACACAAAAAGTTCCTTCATAAGGCTTGGTCTTGAAAACACTTGCACCTCAAAGTAATTATACATGGTGGCCCAAGAGAAAGGTAACCAAATAATAATAGCGATTCTACCTTTTTTTGGCCCACCCTGTAGTTAACACCAGGACAGAACTGGTACTGATAATCATGTTGGTGTGCTTACAGATACACACCTATACTTAAAATTCATAACAATTCAAAGTAATTCTGAATGTTTATAAATTTTCAAATACAGGGTCTGGCAGGGAAATCTATGACGGTTTTTAAAATCCTAGTGCAAGGTTGTAATTTGACACAAAACATTTTTTTTATTTGCAGCAAATGAAGTGGAATTTATGAATCATAACAAAAAATCTAACTAACTGACCACTAACCAACTCTCTAGCCTTCTTAAACCTGAAGGTTCATGGCTGCAGCAACACAGGCCTTCCATCTTTCCCTATCTTGAGCAAGATCTCTATATACTCTTTTCCACCCCTACCGATTTCCTTTAGGTCCATCTCAACATTGTCCCTCCATCTTCGTCTTGGCCTTCCTACAGGTCTCTTACCATCAGGTTTCCCAACAAGAATCCCGTAAACTTCTCTTTCCTCTCCCATTCGTGCCACATGGCCTCCCCACCTAAGTCTTCTTGATTTAATTATTCTAATAATATCTGGACATGAATACAAATTATGTAGTTCTAAATTATGTAACCTTCTCCACTCACCTGTCTCCTCATCCCTTTTAGGTCCAAAGATTTTCCTAAGGATCTTATTTTCAAATACTCTCAATTTATGTTCCTCTTTCAATGTAAGGGACCAATAAAAATGACATCATGCAAATGAGAACCATTCTTGTGAATGCAACACAACCTGTCGCTGACATTCCGCACACCATGTTGGACCATATCTTGTGAAAATGTGGCTATTTCCCTACGAATTGCAGCTTTCAGTTCTTCTGTAGTGCGTGCTTTGTTCATGAAAAGTTTCCTTTTTAGGTAACCCCATATAAAATAATCGCAATAATCGTTCCAACTACAGATTCACCATTTTTAAAAAATGTTTCCACAACAAAAGCACAATGTACAGCATTCCAATGCTGCATGCCAACTGAAATGGCATCATGTGTCTAGCAAAATCCTAGCTCCCGCATGAAGTCTTACTCCGCTTACCAGCAGTGTTGCCAAACTAAAACCGTCAGATTTTTCTGCTGGATCCTGTACAAGTTCTCCATTGGGAGTATACCACAGATATCTGTCAAGAGTTTTCTTTTAATCATAATTTCACTGGATATTATTTAATCATTTAATTGCATTTGTCGTCAGTGCTGTTGCAAAAATAATGAAAATTATGCATTTAACACATATTGTAATGTTACAATTAATTTATTATGTTTAATTCATACCAAACTAACATATCTTACCAACTTCCATCCTTACTGCACTTTCTTCCTTGTGTAAGCACCTCTGTAGAAATTATAAAATAGTCCGAAGAATATAGCTGAATGTACTAACAAGAATGCACCTATAAGTTTTGGGTAACCACAGTCGTACACAAAGACTTGTGCTGAATGCACAAACACCAGTGTAAATTGTAGCTGCAAAGAAATTTCCATAGAATAACATGTCAGTATTTCAACTTCTTACTTGTTATTAAATTACCCTGTAAAATTAAATCCCATCTTAAGTTAGAAGCATAATTATTAATTTTTTGTTTTATTTCTCTACTAATTAGAGTTGGGACAAAAAAATGCTCTTTTGAAGCTTTGGTGAATTTTTCCACCATTTAACTATTTTTCAGTCCTTTCTGGGTGGGTCTTAGAATATCGAGTTTTCCCCAGGAGATTTTTTTTTTTGCTGTTGTTTTTAAAAGAAAATTAGAAAATAGGGTGTTAAACATCCTGCTGTTTAACATTTTTTCCAAAATTTACAACACTTCCTCTTTCCACTGATATATATTATGCTACATCTTATGTAAATTCTCTCTCATTTATGACTTTTCTGTAACAATTTTTTGAAAGTAAGGAAAATTATAATCTTGCATAAAAGTTACTGAATATTTTGAATAGGTAATGAAAATAACTTAAAAACTTCTATTTAGGATCAAAATCATTACTAACTGCAAAATCCAAAGTGGAAACATCATAAGAAATTTCCACAATGTAGATATAAATTATGCAATGCTATTGAAGAGTATAAACAAAAGAGCAAATTAATTCGACACCAGTGCAAGTAAAATTCAGTAACGAATAAAACTAAACTTCTAGCAGTTGGAATTCAAAAGAGTGGGTTTAGAACACATGTGCACAAGAGACACAGTGCAATTATAGCCTGTCGTTCATTCACAATCGAATTTTATAGTAAAAGTGTATCATTTGTTGTTATACTATTAATAATCATTAGTTTATCTTACCAGTTGAATGGTTGTTAGGTGCTTCTTCCACCACAAGTACTTTTGGTATTCTGGTCCCATGGCTGACATCATGTAGTAAAAATACATTATGACGTGGACCAGGTTATTCACTATATTGGAAAATGTTCCATGGCCTCCTGAAATAATTCTGTACTTTAGTATGGTCCCGTTAATATTGACGTAAAAGCAACCAAAGAATATAATTCATTTTTCTTGTCATGCTTTTAACAACATTGATTTCAAGTGTAATTACATTTTGTGAACTGTGGTTTTAATATAGATAACATTTTCTTGCTGGCTTAATGGTACAAACATGCAACTTTTACAAGAGAGAAATAATAAAATTTGGTCATTATATATACATGTACATGTTTATAAGTGAGTAAACTGAATTGTTTAAACTTTCATTTCACATACACAGTATTTAGAGGCAGTACATTATAAACTTTTTGTACAAAATGTTCATGAAAAATGAATATTTTTCATGCATGTTTGTGTAACCCAAGTTAAGTCGGGATAATGAAACGTATGTTTTATATATACACAGATATTCTATCTTCTCAGCTCTATTTCAGGTAAAATATGTATTCTTAGTAACAAGCATACAATATAGAACAAAAAAAGTGGATTTTGTAAGGCAAGAGGTTAAAACTGTAAATATATAACATGGTCATGTTTTCTATTGGAGAAAGGTGGAAAGTAAGGGAACCATGGTAGAAAGAAGGAGGGGGGCCAGGGTGGATGCCAAGATTACACCTTCAGGTGAAAATTTTATCTTAAGCCTCTCCTAGATTGAACATCCTATACACAGATGCAATTGATGAAGGGACACTATAAAAAAGAACATCAATTCTTAGGCCAGCACTCGAGCCTAGGAACTTTGGCGGCAAGATTGACAGTCAGCCTCTTAACATGCTCAGCCACCAAGCCGTCAATACAAATGTTGTACCACAGGAGATACATTATTGATATGTAAATCAAAGTTCACAAATTGCCAAATGCAAAGAATTTTATAATTAGTTATGATAAATTGTGAATTGATTGATTTGGTGTAGTGACTAGTCACAATGTGCTTCCATGTCATGAGTCTTGGGTCTGATTCAGATTTAACACATGTTCCTTTATGTTAGTTACCCACATAAAACTTACATTGATTGTTAAAGTGTATTGAACATGAAGTGCTACTTTACCTGCAATAAATTTACAGCAAACCCATGCCTCAATTGGTGTTAGTGAATGATGATATAAGTGAAGCAAGGTAATTTGATTGTCTTTTTTCCTCAAAATAAAAAATAGCTGAAAGTAACAAGGTAACATTAGTATATATTTTTTCTGTAAACATAGGCTGAAGTTCACTTTCTTAAATTATTCCTCAGAAACTTCAAAATATCTGTACATCCAATTAAGAATGAATAGACACTAAAATGTGCACCCTTATATGGCTACGTCTAAATTCCACAAATTTTTACAACTGCTGAACTGGGTCATTCTTTATACAGAGTGTCCCTTAAGTCCCATTACCATTACAATCAAATATAACTCTGAAACACCATGAAATAGAGCAGGGCGGTTTTATGCAAAAATGTTGTACAGCTCCAAAAGTTTTTTCATGTTCTAGGTCCATTTTTATTTGTGGAGGACAGCATTACATGGATAATTTACTGCGATGTGCTTGAGTAGTACTTAACCCCCCCCCCCTTTTAGGTGGAGGAGTTGCAGCCATCCATTATTTTCCAAAAAGACTGAGCACCCCCACATTGGTATCATGATGTTCGGGATATTCTGGATAGACATTTCCCTGCCAGATGGATAGGTCATGACAGACCAATCACCTGGCCCCCAGTGCTCTCCTGATATAATCTCCTTGGATTTTTTTTCATTTGGGGGTAAACAAGGCTTGTGCACACCAAACCCCTGTTCCAGATCTTGTTACACTTGGCAGAAGATTCTATGTCATACAGTTGGCGCAGTGGTAACGTCGTTGCCTTGTAATCAAGGGGTCCCAGGTTCGATACCTGGTGAAGGCACATGGTAGTTCGGATCCCACTTTGAATGCAGGTTCAGTCCCGGTTCGCCTATCTGTGCATAAAGTGGACTTAAAACAACAATTCAATCAATCAATCAGTTGGAGATGGAGGAGGTCGAGGGTTTGAATCCTGAATTCGACACACAAGAGAACTACACTGTGGAAGCAACTACAGCATCAGGAATGGACCAGAATATACCCACACCACTGGCTTGAGGACATGATATAAAGTTTGCCTTTAATATGTGCTGTACCATTGACACATGCTGTTACACATTCCAATGGTCCATGCTTACCTAATCTCCACAAGTGACTCTTGCATTGCATCTGTGGTATAACCCGTCCACCCACTATGCAAATGTACAACCAACGAATAGATCCCAAACATTCCCATGTCACACTTTCCTTGCATGTACGTAAATCTTCAATTCTTACAAACTTTGGAACATTTATGGTAAATAAATGCAAAAGATTCAAATATTCAAATTTTAAAATATACTACTTATGTTCTTATGAATAATAGAAAATATATTTAAAAAGATACGTGCCCGATATTATGCTGTAAGTATAGCACCATCACCTGAATATCGAGTATTTACTTACAGTGTCAAAAAATTCAGTAAGTTTTGAGATATAGTACCACCAACATAAATTCACCATCTGGAAAAGAAAATGCAAATTTTTGCATAAGCACAATCAGCAAAAATATGAAGTTTACAGAGTAATTTAAAGATTTAGCATGGAAGGTTTCACACCAAAGTGTCAAATGACACTTCAATTCAGACTAAATACACCTGAGTATAGGCCACTCCCTTTCCAAGTTTGGAGAGAAAAAAATATTACTATGCTTGTATGAAAACCAGACCAATGTGATTTGGACTACATACTTTAAAATACAGTCTCAGTATTACAAAATAATACAGTAAATGTTACTATTAAGAGTGTTTTTTTATTCCTTCTGTGTCATTTTGTTCTGATTCTCCATAACGTTTTCAAGTTTACACTACACCACATATTCTTATGAGACTTCATCTCTGTACACTGATGAAATAAAAATACACATTTTATTAGTGTAGATAGATAGCCACACCAGGTTGTGTTCGTATATCTTGGTAGTGTAAACTTGAAAAAGTTGTGAGGAACCAAGTCAAAATGTTGCTGCAAGAATAAAAAAAAACACTTTAATATTTACTGTATGACAGTCGTCATACAAATTGATAAGCATCACTCGATGTGGAAATTCCTTAACTTTCTCTTATTATTTTCTGCATTTCCAGTAGGCTTGTTAAATGTTACTGAGTAGTTCCCAGAGTATCAGCTACTAGGCAACTACAAAAAAAAAAAGCACTTCCACAAATTAAATTTAGGTCACTTTAGAACTCTATTAACGTGGTTCACTACAGCACCGCATACATATAAAAAAGTGCTCATTAACACATGAAACTGAATTTCATTCATATGCAAGTGAGCATCCACATTGAAATTTTTCAATTGTTTGGTGAATTATACTTTTCACAGTTCCTTGTCATGTTGCAAAATAATTCAGTATATATTCACAGAAGCAGACATTTGTGAGTGTGTGTGTGTGTATGCACACACGTGAACTTACCCTAAGTGCAACAGGATTATGTGAGTAATCCACAGGCTGGCATTTGTAACTGTAGTGGAACAACCACCCACTCATCAAATGCTGTAAATATAATAAGAGTAATAAGAAAAAGTAAAATATTTACAGTTTTCACACAACAGTTTTAGAAGCATATTTTGATTAGATGTTCTGTGCAGTGGCTATATGATTAAAAATGTAATACAATTCATAATTTTATATGAACAGTAATATTTTGGGGAGCATAGTCAGAAGTGTTTAATAATTACTCCACAATCACATTCTTACATGGGGGCAGGGCCGCATTTAAGTGCAGACTATCTAGGCTGCAGCCCACACCACCTGCAGCTTGGGCCTGCACCACCAAAAAAAAAAAAAAAAAAAAAAAAAAAAAAACTTTAAAATTTTAATTTTGAATAGACTAAAATAAGAAATGTCTTTGTTTTAATACTGTTGTACTCTCATAATCATAAAAGAAGTCAATGCAGTTATTTTGTGTGTTGTGTGGGCTAATTTAAGACAACTAAGTTATGAAGATGATATAAGTAGCTTCATTAGTATGAAGTGTAGGCACAAACCAATTAGCCACTAAGATTATTTGACACTTTCATTTTAAGTCTGATTGTTTGGGAAAGTACTGTATTTGAATTAAATATAAGTAAAGTTTGCTTGTTTGTTATATTCCTTTTTTTTATCTTGCATTTGCCGAACATGTTTACTAAAAATTACAGTATGTTATTTTTAAAATTAAAAAAATATTTTCAATTGAAATATTATTACACTGGGGAACAGTGAAATTGCGGCACAGTGTTTGAGAGCTAATTTAGGGCGATTTCATGCTGCTGAATAATGATATAATAATATATTTCCTGAATTGGCTCTAATTTATGAAATAAAAGCCACTAAATCAAAATGGCGGAAACATAAGACATACATATACGTAAATGAACTTCCAACAATAATTTAATATTTCTTTTTGTGATTACAATAATTATTATAAAAATAAATTTATATAGGCCTATGATCACAATAACTAAGAAAATATGTACACAATGAAGTAACAAACTATGTGAAACGTTTTCTATACGATTTCCTGCTGTATTGCTTTTTAGGACAATCCCTCTGTAAGCTCCAACACTAGTCGGCCATCATGTGGCGATCCCACCGTCCCTGGTACCTTTCTTCCATTATCCTTATATCCTGATGGAACCTTTCTCCCTGTTCTTCACTAAAATCACCAAGGTTCTCAGGGAATCTGTCAATGAAGCTATGTAGAAAATGTATCTTCACACTCATATTAGCTCCCAATTTCTAAAAATTTTTCAACATATTTCCAACTATATCGCGGTAGTTTTCTGCTCTGTGATTCCCCCAAAAGTTTTTGACGACGGACACAAAGCTCAGCCAGGCCTCAGATTCGATGTAAGACATGTAAGTTGTAAAATTGGCATCATTTATAAGTGTACGAATTTGTGGTCCGTCAAAGATTCCTGCCTTCAATTTTTCTATACTTGGTCCTGGAAAAGTGTGGCATATATATTTGAAACAATCAACACTTGTATCTAACGCCTTGACAAACTGTTTTATCAACCCAAGTTTAATACGCAGTGGCGGAAATGATTTTGTCCCTATCTATCAGCGGTTCATGAATGATATTAGCTTTTCCCACTGTAATATTTTCCCTTGGGGGCCAAACTTTTATCGTCCAATGCTTTTCTCTAGCATGACTATCCCACAAACATAGGATATATATTGCCTAGCAATGCTTCATAAGTTGCCTAGCAACAATTTAAAAATATAATAATAAGTTTCTTAATGTAATTTTACCTCCTATATTTTCCATGGTGTGTTTATTTTTTAAACTGGAGTCAATTCAACTGAACCAATCATACAATTGGCAATCACAGCTGTTTTGTGTGCTGAAACTGTTATTAAACTTTATGCCACAAAATAAAATCTTTTTTTTGTTCCCCAGTGTTATCAAAAATTTCCGGTAGGGCCTGCACCACAGGTTTAGCCTAGGGGTCTACAGATCCTGAAATGGCCCTGCATGGGGGGACCATTGTTGTGGAAGAAATGTTGTCAAAATGAGCTCACTACATAATTTTTTTAAAAAAGTTGATTGGTGCATTATTTAGTAAATAAGTCTAGACTGTTTCTAATGATTTTTTATACCTATATGTTTTTGTCGTGTAAATAGAAAATATGAAAAGTGTCTAAGTGAAAACATATATCAATTTTGTGGAGCACGTATGGACCTGCCCCATAGTTCTTCAGGACAGATTCGATGAACATGCAATTGTCGTTAGCGTTGAGAACTGTTTCAGCTCCAACAATTCATTACTCTGTTTGAAAAGAAATAAACATTTTTGAAACAAAAATGTAATCAAGAAGGCAACTAATAAATAGTATAAAAATAAGTATAGAAAATACATTTTTAAAAATTAAAATGCTATGAAACATGTACATGCGATCGATGTGACTCAAGCGAGTGCGGCCGATCATGGGTTAATAATTTTAATTTTAAATTATTTTTCTTGTACTTCATAGCCTGGGTTAAAAACGTAGGAGGCTGAAATATTTTCTAGGGGACATTCACATGTAATTTATGTATCCCTAAATATCATTTAAAAAATGTATATTCTAGTTAAAAAGAATCTATCAAGGTATTCCTATTTGTTTGTCAGGTGTCAAGACATGTATTTCAACTATAATATAATACAATTCACACAATATTTTGCAAAATGGTGAACGTAACCATTAGGCAAACATTGTCTGTAGTGATACAAGAGTCTCCCCTTTGAAGGAAATATGGTGGACTAAGGAACCCATGTTTTAGCAAGTACAAAAAAAATGTATTACAAATTTTTACACAATTCATCAAAGTGTACATAATATGTAACCATTATTATTTAATTAATTCGATTTTTCTTGCATAACGCAACACAATGGTGTTATTAGCTTCTCGTTACATTCCTTTGTGCGGAAAAATCTTGCATACGGAAAACTACAGGGCTCTCTTAATCAGTTCTGCAGAGAGGCCCATTAATCGTCTATTAACATTATAACCTGTAAATATCAAGTAGATACAGTCCCTATTAGCCTATTTATGTTAAACTTTATATTCTTTGGCAATCTGGAAAGGTCATTATCAAAAAAATGCTATTTGATGTTGCTCGAAATTTTTTTTTGTCCTTTGCAGTTTCAAGATATCATCCCTTTTCTGTTACTTATCTCTTTTGGGGGAGGTGTCAAGTGCCTCTGTGTACCCTGCTATATCTGCCAATGCGACACAATATATTAAAAATTTACCCCCCCTCTAGGATTGACTTTGCCCTCCTCCCTACAAAGAATTCCTGGCTACGGGCCTGAGTGTAAGGAATTAAACATAAAAGAAATTTAATTTACATTAAGTCCCATATTTATATCTGAGCATAGGCGCACCAGCGAGGGCACGACGGCGCTTGCCACTGCCTGCTGGAAAACGTGGAGAGAGAAAATTTGTTTGGTTCATTGTGCTCTTTGTGTTGGATAATGAAATAAAAGCTATTCAATTTTTAAATAATTGAAAAGAAAGCATTGCCTCAATTTAGAAGTGAAAATTCCTTGCCTTCCTTTTGCAGTTAACATGCCATGCGTTTATTTGCACATGTTATTTCGTTTTCTTTTAAGGCAAAGAGGCACGTGACTCCTAATTCCCTAGAGTCTCTCATTTAGTATTTGCAATATAAACTCTCAAAAGCGCCAAGCGTATTTTCCAAAGTTTTGTAAGGGTATAATGCATTAATTAAACATAGCGACAGTATCCCATGATGTTTACTCTTTACAATCTTGCTTTGCTCGTTCGGCGTCCTCTTTACCTCATCACATGCCCCCTGCCCCCTCTTGTTCTAACAGTTAGAAAATATGCATGTATAATTTTAATAGTTCTATGTAGCGAGTGAGTTCCAAATTCTGATAGTGTTTTCAAATCTCTGTTTAAACGATGATTCACAAACTGAAATAAAGTAATGAAACTAGATATATTTAGAACATGGTCATGAAGACGTTAAATATAGTGGGAAGTTGGGATGCTCGTTTGATAGATACTTGATATTGCTTTTGAACGAAATCGGTCAAGGAATTTCATATTGAAGTCTTCAAGGAACGCGCAAAGCAAGATTGTAAAGAGTAAACATCATGGGATACTGTCGCTACGTTTAACTAATATTATGCATAACCAGTTTGCAAATAAATAGTTCTAAAAATTTTCTTGCTCGCTTCGCTGGCAGTGTCATAATTTATTTAAGTCATATTATATCTATTTATTACTACAACTTCAGACAGGCAAGTGCGCACACACCCATGCAATGCATTCTCACTGATATTTCAATTGGGCAGCCCCAAGTTGAACTCCGAGTTACACCTACGGCAAGAACGATACAAATACAGTTAAAATATTGCGCAAGTGTTCCTAATTTCTTTATAACTAGCTTAAGAATTGCATGAAATGATTCCTGGTAATAATATGTTAAAATTTTGTGTTTTTTAATGTCATCCCTTGTGTTTTGTCTAACGATTGATTAAATCAAGTACTGAACATTATCGGAAGGAAAGCAATACTCGAAACGTTAAACTGAAATGTTAACATTAATCTATTTTCCATCTTTTCCTGTATTTGACATATTTTTTCTTCTGAAATGTTACGTGAAGGGAAGGAGGAGTTAATCTCTAGAAACATCCATGAACAAATTGAATTAGGGCGAACATTTTTAAAAAGGTCCAAAATATGCACTTAACTTACCCAAACTTACACCCCCCAAAATTTTCCAGCACCCCCCCCCCCCAGGGAAAAATCCTGGATAAACCCCTGAGCTTGCTAACGGCACAATGTTGTGTATTGAGTACTCTGGAAAAAATGTGAGCATTCCGGAAAACTCAGGGAAAATACATGTGGGAACCCTGTAATAGCACAAACAAAACTTAACCTTCCTATATATGCATTTTTATTTCTTCTATTAGATGCATATATGTGATTAGTTAGGTTAGGCAGAAAATTATCTAACTTCTCTTCTTCAGTTTATAAATAGGCAAAAATACAATTGAAATAGGTTGTGTGTATTCTCTTGAAACCGTGAATTTCAATCTTGCAACCATTTGCTTGACTCGTGTTTTGTCATTATTTGAAATATTCAATTTCATATAATTTCCAAGGACGTAAATGTTTAAGCAGTTGATCCTTCTCACGCTAGATGTCACAAGCGATGCTCCGATCGTGTCTGACATCTAACGTCAAATATATGTACATTTACACAAGCACACTGAAAGTGCTCGTCTCAAATAAGTATGCATGGGGCAGATTCGAACGACAACATTTTTAACACACACACAGAAAGTTTAATATGTCGGTTTTATTGGTGCACGAAATTTAGTTCAGTTCAGAAGAGTGATGTGTTTTAGACCTCTTTGTAGATTTATTAAAGCTTAATAATCAAATGTTACGGGAAGGTGACAATAGTAATTTACTCTTCTGTTTCTTAATTGACATTTTTTTATTGATTTTAGGAGATTTGGAGTGGTTTGTTTAATTTTAGACACCAATTAAGGCCTCTTGTATTTTCAACTTAAAGTTACGGCTAATTAAATTAGTGTTTCGAATTTTCCTACAAGTAAAATCTTCAACGTGACCTCTTTCCGTTCATGTGTTTTTCTACACCATCGGAAGTTTTGTGTTGGCAAGAGAACAAGTAAAATAATATTCCCACAAGCATGATGCGAAGTTTTCTCCCCTCATACAACCATCCAGCGCACAGACATCTCTTTCTCCAGCTCGCGGCGGGAAAGGTCTGTTTAGAATCTCGCGTCTGGCTGGACATTGAACAGTTCCTCTTGCCCCCAAATAACCACTCGCTTCAGAAGGATGCGATGGAGAACGATCAGTGGCGTACATATACTAGTCTCTAATTTACTTAAATTCTGGTTTTGAAACTGGTTTTAATAGTTTGCTTAATATACTATAATGGCCAATTACCGATATATTAAAGTTAAACGCATGAAAATATATGAAACAAGGTTGGCTTACCGGCGTAAACGCAACAACATGGAGAATACGCACTGTACCCGCACCTATGCCAAGCATGGAAGCAAGGAATGCACTTACCTCCCAAAACATGACGAAACTAAAAACTACTTGAGCAGCGTTGTAAATGACTAATGCTCGGTTGAGCTTAAGCGGTTTCCTGTTCTCCATTATCCGTGGGCCAAGGAACAGTGCGACGTAGAGGTAGGCCCCCACCATAATGACGGTGGGGATTGGACTCTCCATAAGAGGCCATCCATTTGCACGTGGATCTGCAATGCAACGTTAAAAAAATTAAATACATTTATAATACCAAACACAAATATGTTTGCTCTTTCTCTTTTCTGATCAGCACTCTGATTTTTATATTATTACACAGTGGCGTAACCAGGATTTTCGAAGGATGGTGGTTAGTAGTCAGCTCTCAATTTGCTATCTTTTCCGGCCTTTCACGTTTTTTTAGGAATACTGGACCAAAAGTTGGAGAGGGAGGGGTGTTATGACTCACACTTCCTCTTGGGCACGTCACTGTTGTCCAATTTCAGATGTGCTGCTACAGAAAAAAACGAATAAAAAGTATTTAAAGCCTAAGATGTTTTTTTTTTGTTTTTACGATTTCTATGAAACTCGTAGCAATTGCTATAGATGATATAGTAATATTAAATTAAGTAAATTCCTTGCACTTACCACTGATGGAATCGAAGAAATATCTATACCTATCCAAGGCATATCGTACAAGCATTGTTGCCATCTTTGTTTAAATTTTGGAAACAACTACGGGAAATTATAGTTTCTTTACGTCATCTGAAAATCCTGTAAGAAAAAGATAACAGTTAGTATGGCAACATTGACTCAGAGGTTGAAGGTAAACGGAGTTCCGACATTTCCGACACCGTCATTTGCGACACTAAGGCAAAAACTGGTTTTCTCCCGTCATAAGCGACACTGCTTGGATTTTCCCCTACGATTTCCAATTTGTTTACCAGAATTAGCGACATTTGCGTATGTGCAGCATCAATAGCGTCTCTGAAGAAAGTATTTCCCGAGGCTCAGATCAGTGGTTGTAATTATCACTTCAACCAATGTTTGTGGCGAAAGGTGCAGGAGTTGGGACTGACAAACGATTACAAAACAGATCCAGACGTGCGGCTGTGTATAAGAATATGTTCAGCTCTGGCTTACCTCCCTGTGGCTGACGTCGATGATGGATGGCTGTGTGTGATGGAAGATGCGCCAAACCACGACATATTGAGAATATTTTTGGATTATTTCGTTGAACAGTGAATGAAGAACTCTGTTTTCGACATTTCCATGTGGAACTGCTCCCAACAGCGGCACAGGACTAACAATGCAGTCGAGGGATGGAAACATACAGTTAATGTATTGACGGAAAAGTCAAGTCCTAACGTGTACCAATTAGTGAAGACTTTAAGATTAGAAGCTGTGTACAACGACTACTTATGTGAGAGGAGGGCCTCTTGAATCTTAAAGGGAAACGTAGACGACGTCAGTACATTACATTAGATGAGAGAATACAAAGAGCGTTTGCCGACTATGAAATGCATAGAGATCTTCGCTTTCTGAGGAGAATGGCGCACGTTCAGAAATTAGAATGAAAATAGTAAGATGTTGGTTCAACTACAAGAGAAACGACGCATTCTAGATTTCTGCATTGACAAGGGATTGCAGTCTGCTCCTATACTGACAAGGGATCTAAAAAATCCGTCATTGACGAAGGATAAATACATCCAGCTTTTAAACACCCAGCTTCCATGATGCCAGTGTGAAGGAAAACTAATAAAGGCTTTAAAAACACACCAGCTTCCATGATGCTGCCATTCCTAAGCCTGGATAAAGTGTGATGGGAAGCTACTTACACTTTGGGTCGCGGATGACGGTGTCGCAACTGTCATGGAATATATTTTCCATACAGTGTCGCATATGACGGCAGAAATGCTGGTGTCGCATACGACGGTGTCGCAAAAGTCGTGGATTCAAGGTAAACAGATATGTTATTAATTCTATGGATGTTGGTGGCAGTGGTTCTAAATTAGCGTGCGATGTTCATTTGACATTATCCGTTGTCTAGTGCTTTAAACTATACTTATTCTAACACTACGTTTAGAGAGCACCTCTTCTCTCGTGTTCAAACGAACAAATTTATTTTTGCCAGTGGTGGGAATCTACCGGTTCTCTAACCAACTACTACACGGCTTTATATTGTAATAAAATTTAAAGTTCGTAACATAACCGATTGTTGTGTAAAAATGGTGTTATTCTGCAATTCATTTCAATTCGTAACATAAAGGTAATGTTCTATACTAATCTTTAGAGGGCCATTGTCTGCCAAGTGACGCATGATCATCGAATCCCATCGCCGCTGTTTTCTGGCTTTCGAGACCGGAGCCCGCTACTTTCTTCTTTTTCACGTAGTTTCCTAATTGTCTTCACGGTGCTGGGACAACACTGAAATTTTGGGAGGTCCCATCGGTAACCGCACCTGGCTCCGATCGCATCAAACTCGAGCGAGCTATATTTTTTAAAAAAATTAAATTTCTATACATTTTTTAAAAAGGAAAATCTTTGAGTGATAGTTTTCTCGTCAGTTTTTTTACTTTCTTACACAAGTTTTTACTCAATTCTCTAATTTCTCGTTCAGGACATACAGAAGCATCCATGTCTTGCCCGGGATTCGAACCCAGGAACTCTTGGGCACGTGTATGTATGGATAAGTAGTACAAAAACTATAGGCTATAGATACTGATAGCATTATATTACAACTAACAAAAGTGTTCGAGCTATCTTTTTCCGGATTGTAAAAGAATATAGAATGAAGGTCACCGAAATAAATGTACACTGTAGAGCGAATCAATTACAAAATATTTCGAATGTGTGTGATTGTTTCGCCCGGGGAAATTAATTCTCACTGTTAGTACAATTTTCGTTGAACTACTTGTATTTCACAAAAATCTACTAATGTTTCAACACGTAATCAAATGGTTCTCGGTTCGTTTCCTGATGGCGGTACATTGTAGAGTAGTTCTGATTCCACTTTGACGGTTCCAGCCCCTGTCCTGACCACAAATTGGACCTAAAACCATAACCCTTTTAATTGTCTCCTTGTTGTATTTTTTTAAATAAGTCGTAAAATGTCATACAATGTGCACATTATATTTCCAGTTTTACATCTTTTGCTTACAACATATTCTGCGCTCCTCCCAGAAAAGAATTCTAGACCCCCCTATTCGCGATTAAAATGATCCGATATGACATCTGGTGGGATTTTTCAGAACTACTCTATGTATGTATGATACGGTGTTGTGTTGATGTCTCAAAGCATGGGAAATGTGTTCAGTTTTTCGCTCCAAATCGTTTTGTGGGTCAGGACAAGTGAAAAGTTTACATGTGTTTCCACTCCGTGGAATCAACAACATGAAATTTGTAAATAAATCATGGAAAACAGAATTGACTGATAGAAGATTGGCATGGACTGATAACTAGAGGCACATATTTTTGGTAAATAAAGCGGCAAATAAAATAAAATTTCTGTGTTATAGCGGTGAATAATCACATAATACTAAATTTGATTTAAGAACTGCACTTATTTCACAAAATAAACTTATCCCTTCTAATAGCATATTTATGTAGTTACCAGAATATTAAGTTTATTCCTGTGTAAAGCGGTCCATTTTTGCTTCTCAAATATTTATAGCAGAATTAATCAATTTTCCGTGAATTGCATAAGTCACAGGATACTTCAGACTTCAGAAAGTGTCGCGTCGGTGTATAAACGGTAAATTTCGTGTTTAAGAGTATATTTCACATTTTGCAGTTCATTTCGCATTATTTCGTGACAAAACAGGGTAGAAAATGCGCCTCACACCTTTCAGAAACATGAAAAATGAACATTACAGCATGTTATTTCATATTTCGTGTTTTCGTCAAAAACGAAATTTGCATGCATCTACTGATAACATTGAAATGCAGCAAGGAAATTACGAAGAATGCACGAGTCCGTTCACTTTATTTTCCGAAAGATGATTCTATTACCATGAAAGTAAAGTTTTAAATTGTTCATTATGAATAAAACATTTTTTTTCGAAAACAATGTTTTATCCCACACCGTGCGAGTCAATTAAATGCGAAGATGAAAATAGCTTGAGAATTAATTAATGTCTGTAATCATCAAGATAACCAGAAAAGGAAAATCGACATGCTAATGTTGCTGTTCCATTCAGTAAGTCCTTTTTCAGTGAAGATAGCCTTGGTGAAATTGTGAATTCTATTATTATTATTGTGTTTAATAAACCAGCCTGCCTCTCTGGCGGAAGAACTGCAACGGTATGTTTACATTTTTCTCCTGCCCAAGCTTTGCAAATACAGGTGAATTGCTTTATTTTCAAATAATTTCCGAGAGCCCCAGTTACAACCTGAGATGCAGATGAAACAGCACTGCTTTGAAGAACCAGTGCATATACATTACTTTCATCTGCTATTTTTGCCTATCATAATTAAATGCTTCGTTCTCAGCACAGCTTCACCTTCGTTAAAGTTCCTGGGATTCACATCGTATTCGTAATATTTAAAAATTGCGTAATTTAAACGTTACCTCCATACCAGCCATGACAACATGCTGTTATTACGTACTACTACTGAATGTAAACAAAGATTTATCCTACATAGAGCGGCCATATTGGAAGCGACACTAGCGCTCTGGTGGTAATTTTAATCGCGATTAGGTGTAGGTTAGAATTAATTGAAGTGAACTACCGACCGAAATTCGATGCTTCTAACTGTAACTTCTGGATCCTCTACTGCTTCCTCGAACCACATATAAATATATGTATAAGCAGATCTTCATCTAAGGCAGGAACACAGGTGCACTGACCTCCTGCTGAGAATCCCCATTCCCAAAAAGTCTTGTAATGATCCGCTAAGAGGCGCTGAGAGTCACTACTCCCAATCTTGCTTCCACTTATTCTAACAAACAGAACAAGAGATGGCACTGCTAAATTTTAACAGTTGTCAAGCCTGACTTCACCGGATATATATATACAGGGTGTCGCAAAAATCTTTCAACAACGCTTGGGTGCTGGTAGATATCATGAAAACAAGTTACTTTTTCCGATAAAGTTTACCTCGAAAGCGCTTAGTTTCTGCGCTATAAGCGCTCAAAATCTATCCTGTATGTATACAACCCAACACAGCAAACGCTTGATCTGACATAACTACCAGGAGCGCGTTTTCCTCGTTAAGAGAGACGACTTGAAAACAACAACTTGGGAGTCTTGCCTGAGCAAAATCCAAAACATTAATGGTACTTGCGATGTTGTAAGAAGCATTGACAGAATTTATAAACTGACCAAGACAAATAATGGACAGATTGAAATTCAAGATTACTCATTCTAAAATATCTCGATTGATTTGGTTTATTTTAATTCGCTTTTCTGCCACCTTTGGCTAATCGCGAAGATGAGGATGATATGATGAAATAACAAATGACACCAATGTCTACGCCAGGATTTCAACCCGAGACACCTGGCGCCGTAGCGAGGAGCTGTGCTAACCACATCACCACGGAGTTTTCGTGTATCATGCAATATCAACAATTGCAAGGGACACGTGAGATGGGGGAAATCCACGAACGAACGAATGTAAATAATACGCAAATGGGCAATACGAGTGCCCTTTACAGTTCAGCGCTTGATATAAGTACGTATTTCTTGGCTTTGGTTTTGAATAAGCACTAGTTTTAATGTGTGAATTTATTCATGTCTAAACGACGTTTTTCATCAGATTGAAAGTCGGGGTCCGTGGCGGAGTACTTAGAACATCGCGATACGGTGCCAGGGGTCTTGGATTCGAATCCCGGCTTGAATATGAATGTTTGTGAGTGTCCACTCATCAATTTCATCATATCACCACTCATCCCCATCTTCGCAAATTAGCCAAAAGTGGCACAAAAAGCGAAGTAAAATAAAGCAAATCAATCAATCAATGAATCAACGAATCATTATATTAAAAGAGTCTTGCAATTATTTCCTTATGAGACGAACACGATTAGCAATAACGCTAGCACAGATAGGAATAATTTTCAAATAAATTGTAATAACATTACAGTCTGTGTGTTCGAAACGAGGCATCAAACATATCATGTTTACATTTGTTCGTTCGTGGATTTCCCCCATCTCACGTGTCCCTTGCAATTGTTGATATTGCATGATACACGAAAACTCCGTGGTGATGTGGTTAGCACAGCTCCTCGCTACGGCGCCAGGTGTCTCGGGTTGAAATCCTGGCGTAGACATTGGTGTCATTTGTTATTTCATCATATCATCCTCATCTTCGCGATTAGCCAAAGGTGGCAGAAAAGCGAATTAAAATAAACCAAATCAATCAATCAATTATCGAGATATTTTAGAATGAGTAATCTTGAATTTCAATCTGTCCATTATTTGTCTTGGTCAGTTTATAAATACTGTCAATTCTTACAACATCGCAAGTACCTTAATGTTTTGGATTTTGCTCAGGCAAGACTCCCAAGTTGTTGTTTTCAAGTCGTCTCTCTTAACGAGGAAAACGCGCTCCTGGTAGTTATGTCAGATCAAGCGTTTGCTGTGTTGGGTTGCATACGTACAGGATAGATTTTGAGCGCTAATAGCGCAGAAACTAAGCGCTTTCGAGGTAAACTTTATAGGACAAAGTTACTTGTTTTTATATCTACCAGCACCCAAGCGTTGTTGAAAGAGTTTTGCGACACCCTGTATATCTTTCTTTATCTGTGCTCGAACCCACTCAACATTTTATTTTCGCGTTTCCATCCATTTATGGTTGCTCCTTTTCCAAAATTTAACCACGGCGATGGAAAAGGTAGCATGGTCCGTCAACGGGGCTAGGTTCGATTGGGTAGGAATGTGACCATAATTTTTATTTCCAATCCGTCAATTACTCTGTACCATTTTGCGTCAGACTTTCCTACACCTTGAGCCAGATTTCGCGCAGTACAAAAAAAGTCAGTGTTTTCTTTGAATGCGAAATGACGCCTGTGCTTTTACAGCGTATCTGAGTGCCACATACGTAACTCCTGGCGGGAGAAAAGCGAATGAAATTATCTGGAATGGCGGTTAAGGTCATGGTGCGGTTGATAATAACTGGTCAAGAAGTGTAGCATTCACCACTATTGTTCTCTTGGGACTGTAGGAAGTTTCATTTGCTTAGAAATTAACCTCACAATGGAACGTAGAATTGAAAGAGAAGTTGATTCGCTATCTAGGTTAAAGATTACACAGAGATCGGTTTCATAATAGCATTACTTGTGTACAGTTTTTTAGGTTACTAAAAGGTTACTAGAAATTGTACATAAGTAATGTTTTTGTCAAACAGTTCTCTTTAATCTTGGTATTGTTTTGATTTAGCTTAATACCAATCAACCTACTGCTTTACTATAGTTCTCTCCGGATTAAAATGTCTTCTGTTGTACTGTGAATTTAAGTAAGTAAATTAAAGGTATTGTCATAGGTTCTCCAATGTTTTTTATTGATCTAATACACTGTGTTCATTTTTTTAAAAAATTGTCTCGAAAGTAAAGCTAAAAGGCACAAGATTGGTTGATTGACTTGCTTTATTTTACTTCGCCTTTTGTGCCACTTCTGGCTAATTTCCAAAGATGGGAATGAGGGATATGATGAAATTGATGAATTGACACTCACAAACATCCATGCCCAGGTCGGGATTCGAACCCGGGACCCCTGGCGTCGCAGCGTAATGTGCTAACCACTCCGCCACGGGGGCCGGCAAAAGGCACAAGAGGTAGCAGTGATAAAATTGATACCCGATTGAAGCAAAGCGGTTCGGATCGCAAACTTTTAATACAGTACAGGATATACTCAATGAAAGTTAGTCCCAGCTTAACAATCTTTTTTTTTTGGGTAAACGTAAATATAACCATACAGAACGATGGACCAAATATATCCAAATGTAACACTGTCACTATATCTCCCGATACAACCTCACTGCACTACACTTCGTCGTTCTTCAAGATTCATGTTCGAAGCTCTTCTGCATGATTTTTGGAAAGGGAAGACAGGGACCATTCAATTTTTCCTGTTTAGAGGTACCAGCGGGGAATAAGGGACCTTATTTTTCTTTAGGGCATCAATTTAAATGTTGCATTAACATTTCTCTTCTGGAACACAACTGTGTTGGCATATGGGGACAATAGGGCATCAAGTTTGCGACTCATGGAACACTTAATCTGCCTTCCTATTAACCAAAGAATAATATCAAAGAACAAAATGAATTTATTATAAGCTCGTAATAGTTAAGGCTTATTTAACTTTAAATACTTTAATTAATTCTTTAATAGAGCTAAGCTAACTGCAGTAATTTTTTTAAAAAACTGCTTAATTACTGGCCGCGGTGGCTCAGTCGGTAACGAGTCTGACTACTATGCTAAAGGTCCCGGGTTCGATCCCCGGCCGGTTCAAATCCGGGAACTTTTCTAACGATGGAAGCGGCCCCGGCGCCCACCCAGCGTCGAATAACATGGGTACCTGGGGGGTAACGGCGGTCAGGGGTGTGATGCTGATCACATCACCCCCACTCACGACCGGATCAAGAAAGTGTGGGGCGTTACCCCCACACGCCCTATACGCCTTCATGGGGTGGTGCTATGCACAGGGAAGCACTTTACCTTTTACCCTTAATGAAAAATAATTAACGATGAACGTCATCCTTCGTGTAATCTACCTGGTAGGCAGGTACTTCTCGTCTCCGTTCTACCAGAGTAGGCCAAAGGATGAAATATCCCTTCTACAACGGCTGTTCTGAGATGTATAATCTGCTAGTAGGCCGAAGAATACGGATACCCTTCGTTTCCGTTTTACTAGTAGGTCGTCTCCCAACAGTAAATATATCCACGAACTAAAGCGTAACCTAATTCAATGCGTTTAATCTACCAGTAGGGCGTACAAGAAATACGTTTCCGTTCTACAGGTAGGCCACACTCTAGGTGGTTGAGCTTAAGGCAATGCGTATAATCTACCTGGGAGGCCGAGGGATACTGCTATATCTCGTTTCCGTTCTACCAGAGTAGGCTACACTGTAAAATGCCCTGTTATATCCCTAGGCACCCGTGTGCTTGCAAATGCTGGGCTATTTTGCAGGAGCAGAGCTCAACCATGAGTCGCCGTACAACCAACACAGTGACTGACGGACTGGATATTAAACCTTTTCCTGCTCCCACAAAAGTAGGTAATAATTAGGCTGGAGAGTTCAATGAACTAACCGATGTCTAACTACGCACCGGTAATGATCAGGCTGGAAAGTCCATACGAATTAACCGATCACTGATCAGTTTTGCTACGTTGAGGAAACTTGACTGACGGACTGGGGCGGCGTTGCTGCTTATATACAATTCTGAGCGCATCACCAGCGCCTCTAGTGGGTACTCGTGAACTACGAGAGCGCTGCTTAACATTGAGTGCCATCTATACGGGATAACAATAAACTACTAACACAGTAACGCTCCCTAGTGTGAAACGGTAGAACTACCTTGTCTACCACGCATTGCAGTGAAATCGTATGAGAAGAGATAACATAATAGATAAGCTTACACAATGCGATTTTCAACAATGGCAAAAAAAAAGAACATATGCATCATCTTGTGGCGATCTCGCAGGATCGTTACACAGGGCGGGATAAATTATATTCCCTATCCACTGTAAGAGCGAAGTTAATGTAAACAAAACCACTTGACCTCTACAAAATAGTTCCTTTCCTATGCGTTAGTTCTGGTGTTATTTTGCGCATGGATATATTGATGGTAGCTGTACAGTTCGTAATATAAGGTTCCGCAGCTTCAATATAGCAGCGACATTGAGTGGTATGGTTTTATCACACGCACTATTACTGCGCAGCTGCCATTGAAATAACCAATAGGATTCCTCATAAGCCATCGATTTCGTTTTTACAGATAATAGTAAAAATGATTTGAAGGGCAAGAAGTGAACGACCGAGAACTTATCAACAAAATTTGCAACGTTCATAATCGTTCAACCATTCCTTCTAAAAGTTATATACTAAGAAGGCGTTTGATCACATTTTCTCAAAAAGCGTGTGGACTTTTTGTTACGTACAGTACCTATCGTGTAAGCTACATTGTTCCGAACCCATTGATTATAGTGCTACACTTCCGCGTATATCAGATACGGTACAGCTGAACCTCTGGCTGAACGGCTTGTGATCAAGAAGCCGTAAGCTACGTAACCATTGTAATTGGCGATTGTATCATGAAGTGAAATTCAGATTACGAGCGCAAGATATTGCCGCTGGATGGGCGAGGTTGGACTCTTAACCTACACTCCTGCCCGACAAAGACATTTTCAGAATATTTAATGCGAGCTAAGGAACTACGGGAAAATTAAATGAGAGAGACGAATGACAGGAGAAAGGAATCCAGAAATGGAGAAGAAAGAAAAACAGGGAAAAACAATGATTGAAAAGTAGAGAGAAAAAGAAGGAATGTTAGCATGGAAGAAAGAGATAGAGACATAGAAATAGAGGGAAGAAAAGAGAGAGAGGAGGATAGAAAAAGAGCTTGAGAAAGATAGAATGAAAGAAAGAGGAAGAGATAAACGATAGAATGAAGCAAGCCCAGGATTTTATTCCGGGGGGCTCATTCCTTATCAGCACTGGCGTCGCCAGAAATATTTGTAGAAGGGCAAGCCACTGATAAAACTTGATTAGTGGAAATAGTAATGACAATAATTATTACCACGGTTATATTGTAATTTTACAATAATAACTACTATAAGTTATAAAAAATAAACCAATTTTAATCCAAATTTATTGTTATTATTACATAATTGAGAGACTTTGCTACTCGATCCACCGTATGAGTGAATATCCAACACATGTCCATTACTATTTTTACATATTGTACAGTTAGTGTACTGAAATTCATAGTTATTGTATTTTGTTATTAACTTCTACACATTCCTGTGCGCCTTCTCACAAAGAAAAATATACATTTTGAGAGTTGCGGATTAAATGGTAGAATATAAAAATATATCCTGGTTCCTCTATTATACACTAAACTTTTTTCGATCTAACGTTTAATACTACTAAGGAAGTAAAATTAATTACCACTATACACTATTTAAATTAAATATTTGTAGGATTTCGGGGAAGGCTTCAGCCCCCTTAGCCCTCCCCCTGGCTACGTGCCTGGAATGAAGATATGTACGATCACGGTGAAGGGTGAGGGGGTCATATGAGTGCCAAGTCCCGGACTCGGACAACCTTCTTTTAATCGGAAACCCTTCTACGAGTCTATTTATTTATTAACCTCTCTACGTAATCAAATATTTACAAGAAATAATCTTTACAAGAAAAGAAGCAGTAATTAATACAATGATTATTTATCTTGAGTGTTTTGAATCAATTTTATTAATTTGGCATGTAAAAAAGTATAAAACTCAACGTTCCTTAAAACCGCTTCACTTCCATTACTGTCACTGCACCTAAAGCTCTCGCCACGAAAACAGTCCAGTCAAGGTCACGTCACACACCAACAGTGTTGCCAATGAGCAACAATTTCAACCGACGAAATCAACCGCATACCTACAACGCACGAAGTGTTGGCTGAGCAGCATAGAAGAAGTGTGGCAAGACCAGGTGTGTGGAGGAGGCAAGGGGAAGCTACGACCTTGACTAGACTGTTTTCGTGGCGAGAGCTACCTAGTTTTTTCAAATAAGAAAGCAACTTTACATTTGTAATCTGATGAACTTACTTTCAACAAAAACGATCAACCCGGCCTGAGCGGTTAGTACAGTGTGCTACGACCCCAGGGGTCCTGGGTTCGAATCCAGATCTGGGCATTGGTGTTCTTGTAAGTGTTCCTTCATCAATTTCCTCATTTCATTCCTCATCATCATCTTCTCTATTAGCCAAAAGTGGCAGAAATGCGATGTAGAAAAAACACCAAAGAAATTCTCAGTTCAGAAGGCCTCAGTAAATCAAGAGTCTCATTAGGATATTTGAATGATTGATTTGCTTTATTTGCTTTTCTGCTACTTTTGGCTAATTGCGAAGATCGGGAAGAGTGATGACATGATGAAATTGATGAATGGACACTCACAAACATCCATGCCCAGGCCGGGATTCCAACCCGGGACCCCTGGCTTCGTAGCGCGATGTGCTAACCACTCCGCCACGAAGGTCGTCTCTTATTAGAAGTTTATGAGAAAATAGATTATCTACGAACGGAAAGGCCATCATTCCCAGATATGGGCCCAACTGTTGAAAAAAATTGGGTGAGCTCAAACACGTAAGTTGTAAATTCATAAAAAATATAGATCCTTTCTTACATGTACCGTGATATTAATGCTCACCAAGAATGCATCGTTAAAAAATTTGTTATTTTACTGATTTCAATAAGCACTCCACCATGAATCACGATAAAAAATATAGTAATAATAATCCAATGAATTATTAGATGGACTCGGGCCTACAGGCCCATATTACGTACTTGACGCCACTGTTCTCAGTGGTTTCGAGGCTAGGTTTCGCTTCTTCCTTCCGGCCCTAAATCGAGAAGGGTCCAACCGTTAACCTGCTAATTCTGGGAGGGCAGCCCCCCTTTAGAGGCTTTGATTTCTCACCGCCATTGACGGGTGAGTGATGACATGATGAAATTGTAGAATATCAATTTCTACAAAAGATCACCCATGCTCACACCGGGATTCGAACCCTGGATCCCTGGCGTCGTAGCGTGCTGTACTGACCACTTCCCCATTGAGGAAATAGACGATAAAGAAATGATTGTTCATCAGAAACAGATTCGTTTAGTAATCGTGAACATTTATTTATATTTACCACAAAAAAAGTAAAATTTACCAAATTTAGTAAACGGTATAGAAAAGTTTTATTCCTTACAAATCCGGAAGCCTTCCCGATGTCATAATCATAACGTCGTCGCCTTGTAATCAAGAGGTCCCGTGTTCGATATCCGATGGAGGCACATTGGACAGTGATTCGAACCCCGACTTTGAACTGTAGGTCCAATCCCGATAAAGTAAACTTAATATAATAATTCAAATTCAAAGAAATCATGATTCTGTTTTTTATTATTATTCGGGGGTGGGGAGTTTTACTCGTCGATCAGTATGATGGGCCCCTACAAATTGCATTTCCATATTCAACTCTTTAAAATAAGTATAGATGTCACTGCAAATGCAGGAATATATTTATTCCCCACAAGTTTCTGAATGAATTGAATCTCGAATGCAGATGGTCTAGTTTAATTTACATAGTAAGAAAGAGTATACCAGGTTCCATAATAGATACACTTAACAACAAAAATATGATGAGAGAGAACTGGAAATGCTGTGGCCACATCACAAACTAATCTTCACTTAAAGAAATAGTGCAACCCATTCGTAATTAAGAAGGAATGTTGAACTGGAACTCGTAGGTACATTTTGTAATGAACGAGTGAAGAAAATAGTGTCTGCAGTATGAAAGGAACAAGGCAGTTACACGTTTTATTGCGCCCGTTTGGGAAGGTACAATAAATTCCTCGAATCTACGTGAGTTGTGGGTCTACCAATTGCGGAAGATGTACAAAAAAGGTGAAATTATTAAATAATGCTGTAATTCGTATGAAAGAAAGGTGAGGTAACATACTGCCCGAGGCAGTTTCCCCGGTCTTTTTGAAGTGTCACAGTTTCTTCACTTATTTTCATTGCTTGCGTCATCTTTCATTATGTGTTGGGTCAGTGAGTGACACAACTTTCTTCTGAATGCACCACGTGCTGCAAAGTGGTCGTGAGGCTTGCCTTGTAAGTATAAGGCACCCAGGAAGTTTTAAAAGGATGTGGTAATTTGATGAAGAACACATTTTGAATACAATTATGAACAACAAAATGGAGCGAGATCAGGGTCTGGTGCGGGGCATACCCACAGCTTGCAACAAACCTAAATGAATCTGGCCCTCCTACCTAACCTAACAATTCCGCTTAGGTCTAATAATGTGACTAGGTCAGGAAGGAGAGGTTTAGAGCTTTTAGCATTTAGTTTTGTTGCAAGCTGGGTGTGCCTCGCACCAGACTCAGCGAGATCAAGGCTTCGGGGACAGAAGTGCTTAAATTTGGAGGGGTGAGAGCTGAGGGATGCTATCCCCCCCAGTTATAAAAATTATCACAAAGCATCCTCGACTAGAATAATTTGCATTTTCTCCATCTTGATCCATACAAGCATCCCCCAGCCTTTCCCAAACTGGACAAAGCACCCTTTCAACCAAGCTAGAAATTTTCACTTTGAGCACTGGGAGTCAGAGTAAAATTTCATATCTTGCCCATAAATAATAAAGACTCATATTTAACCTATTATTATTATTATAAATCATAAATTTGAAATGGAATTCAAAATACCTTTACGTTGTTATCAAGTCAACCAAAAGTGACAGAAAATCGAAGCTAAATAACAAGAAAGTCAGTCAAGTTTTGGGCTGAGAACATGATCATCATAATGCTAAATGCATCTTTGACTGTAATGTTGAAGAAAATTGATTGATTGATTTGGTGTTTTAAGTCAACATTATGCACAGTAAGGCTAATCGGGACTGGACCTACAGTTTAAAGTGGGATCCGAACCAATATGTGCCTCTACCGGGTACCGAACCCAGGACCCCTTGATTACAAGGCGACGACGCTACCACTGCGCCACCGGGGAGGCTAATGTTGAAGAAAAGGGCGGTAAGATGAAGTAATAACAACACCAACAAACCACGTAAAGTTTGAATTTTGCTATCACAAGTCCAAGTTCGAGTTCTAAAAGGAAGTCCGCGTGCCAGAAGGTCCTCCTGTGTTTATTCCGCAAGCTTAAAGTGGAACGCTATGGTTTCTAGTTCAGTGAGGTGCAAGTGTACCTGTCAAGGCCACGGCGCTGTCCCTCGGGCCTTAATATTTCCGGCCATCTACACCTTTCGTAGACGTCTGACACACATTTCACCCGAAGGCATCGGGAATCCGCACCGTTCCCTGCTACCACGATCGCTTTCACCGTTTTATGTGTCCACCACAATATTTTCCCCTCACTTCTGATTCTTACGAAACTTTTAATATTGGTCCATCAAACCTGTTTAGTGTTATTTCCTAACGAGATACGCTCTAGCTCCTTAAAAGGAAGAATATGGAATCATAATTTACTCTTCCATCCGCGATTTGGACGTTTAATGCTTGTTATGTGCTTAACATATGCACTGTAGGTCCGTCGACAATGATGGTGTGTGGCTGCAATGATGAAGTGATGAAAGGTTAAACGCAAATGTTCATGCCTCGTCTAGGCTTGAATACGGAACAACTGGCTTCACACAGTAAGGAAGTAATATATAAGGCTGAACACACACACTAGATAAGTCCGTCCAGTGACAGCGTCAGAATTAGATCAATGGGGAAGCAGAGGGGATAATCGCATTCAGTGTACCCCTAAATTAGTGCTCGAAGACGAGGCTGGGTTGTATCCCCCTAGCTATGAACACTGAAGTACCCAGGATTTTCGAAGAGGGGCGGGGAACGTATATTTTTTTACTCGTCATCCTCATATTGCCATGTTTTCCTGCTTTTGACGTTCTTTTTATAAGGGATACTGGGGCAGAGCGGGCTTATGATCCCCACCAATCCCCCTTGACAATGCCACCGGCTAGAAGACATTATGCAAAGTCCCCTCCCCCAGCTGTGCATGCCCCAAAGAGTCTCAAGCAAACACCCCACCTGCCGGCCCCCGTGGCGGAGTGATTAGCACATCGTGCTACGACGCCAGGGGTCCCGGGTTCGAATCCTGGCCTGGGCATGGATGTTTGTGAGTGTCCATTCATCAATTTCATCATATCATAACTCATCCCCATCTTCACATATTAGCCAAAAGTGGCACAAAAAGCGAAGTAAAATAAAGCAAGTGAATCAAACACCCCACCTACGTTGTAGAAATTCCCACTTCGTACACTGTCCTCAGTATCATGCAAAATTACATATTTTTGACTAAAAGACCATTTATTTACTATTTTTATTGTTTTCTGGGAAAGGGGGAGGGGCAGACTGGGCCGACCAGGGGAGAACAGGGTCACCTTTCCATCAGCTACTTTATGTGTTCGTATATCTTGAGTATTTTCTTTGCCACTTGGATATTACAAGATTAGCCTTGTTACCAAGTTACACGAAGAACCTACAATACGGGTTGGTATGGGGTAGCCATTAGAAAACGCTCGTCATACTTTCCCAAGGAATATTGTTTAAAACTAAGAAACCGTCGAACGAAGTGCCAGTCTGCCCTCTTCTCATTTAAAATTTCAGATGTATCTACACTCCTTCCCCGGCCTGGCAGAACCGCCCCATAACTTTTTTTTAATGCAGTGACCTTTATTGTCCTTTTTGAAAATATATTAGCCTATTATAAAATTACAGACTCACCCTGTACGCTGTTACTTTTACATTCATAATAATGAATATAATTAATTAGAACATCAGGCATATTTTTAGCTCGAACATGGGACAAGAGAATGTGAAGGAACTGATGAAAGGAGAATAACAAACACATATGAACAGGCCACACCACCAGTGTCTGCTGGTGATAATGTCGTTGCCTTCTAATCAAGGGGTCCCAGGTTCGATACCCAGTGCTGGGGGTGCATACTGGATCGGATCTCACTTTAAACTCAAGGGTGTAGTCCAGGGTATACGGAGAGTAGCATTGTTTTTAAATTTAATTTGTTTTCTTATTCATTCATTCATTGATTTTGGTTAATTTTGCTTCCCATTTCTGTCACTTTTGGCTAATTGCGAAGATGAGGGTGAGTGATATGATGAAATTGACGAAGGGCACACAAAGAACACCCATGCCCAGGACGGGATTCGAACCCGGGATCCCTGACTTCGTGTGCTAACCACTCCGCCACGGGAGACCGGCGTTCTTTTCTTATACCAGGACCACTGAAACCCATGATAATTCTGTGTTTAAATAATTTAGTTTATGTTTTATAATAAAATAAATTTCTGCCTTGGTCAGCATATTGAGTTTTTCAAATAATTTATGTTTATAAATTAAATGATACGTGTTAGCAATGATTAATAAAATAACGAACATGTCTAAATGTGAGTTTTAAAAGGAACGAGATATTTTCGCATCACAATTGTAGTTCCAAAAAAATCTGGACTGAGGTCAACTGTCCCGATTAAATCAGAACGTTCAGCATCCTTACATCAATAGTTATAAAGCTAAAATTACCAAATATTGCACACTGTTGACTTTTGGAGTTTGCCTCTCTACACAACGAACACATTAATTTATGCTAGGACAAAATTGAAACTTTTACAATTTTGAATAATCGTCGATGTTATTTTCGTAGCTTTTTATAGGTTCACATTAAATATTTCATAATTCGAGGGGCGGGGGCATGGCCCCCATGGCTCTCCCCTGGGTGCGGGCCTGTACGGCGGTATACGCCATATACCCTCTGGTTAAGCGTACTCATTAGCGTATAACTTCTGCTTTGGTTTCGTTTGTATCAATTCATGTAATTCGGGCATAACTCCAGTGAGCTTATTGAGATCAGCCTTTTGTTGTCAAACCCAGTGTAAAAGTTTGACATAACATTACTTGAAGATTTCGAATTATCGAGTAAGTCTGATGCGAAAGTCTCAACAATATTGTTGTTTCTCTTTTCCACAACAATTGACGTCAAACTATAAAGGCTCTAATCGCGACAATTCAGGTCTGATGTGTTAGTTTTAAACACGGAGAGAACTAGAGAAAGGGTAAATGTTGCTTTCTTGTTAATTCCTCTTTTTTTGTTTAAGTATTTTACCAAGTTTTTAATTTTTTTGTGCAACTCGCAGTACTATTAAAGTTATTAAAATTATACAAATGTAATTCACAAAGCAATACTGACAAGAAAGTAAAATACAATAACATGTTACGTATTTCATTTTTTTTTTTCAATATGTCTTCTCTTTTTTTTTAATACGCCTCCTTTATGGGTATATCATAATCATCATCAATATTTTACCATGAATGACATTTTTGTAGAAGTTAAATATTTGAATCCACATATTTAATGGAAACACAATCAAAAGTTAATGAAAACATGGTCTCCATTTAACGTTTCACGAAACGTATATCCTATGAAAATTTTGGGATTACATCACTGTTTAAACTGCTGTCCAGTTCCGACAAGTCTCCGCTGTAAAATGTTGACTGGAGGAATGGCGGTCTAAGCAAGCCAATGACAAAATGTGAGCCCACGAACTCTGCTCCCGAAGCGCTGTTCACAGTAGCTTATGAAGTCACCGTCAGAAGCCACGGGGCGTTCCTCTTTAACGAACACCTGTAAAACTTCTCAGTTATGTAATATCCATAACGAAAATCCTTTCTTATTTGCTCATTTGGTTACCTTTTGTGCAATCGCGCACCTTTCTTCTCCTTCGAGCAATTGGCCTTCAAGGTTTCTTGGCTTCTGTTTATCGTGTTTGCGTAGTTGCGAGCTTTTAATGAAGCTTGTTTGTTTTGTTGGCTGTAAATATTTGCTCGCAAGCAACTGCGGTCGCGCAGGATTGCTCTTGAAACAGATTGCGTGTTTTGAAACAGCGTTCCATAATAAATTTGAAGTGTCCGTACTGTTGTTTCACAAAGACCTCAATGTCTCCCCTCCCCCCTTTTCCTCTTGACCGTTCAAATGTCGCTGGTCTGCAGATTTCACATTTCCATGAAAAGGTTTTGACTCAACCGTGGAGAACGAATCTGTCGTGAAAGGAGGGCATGAATATTGCATCACTGGAATTGTGCCATCAGCCTGCGATCTGCGCAGATTCCAGTGTTATTCATTGGTTTTGAGCAAGCGCTGGAGGGATGGATTCCAGTGAGGAATCACTCAGCAATGTGGTGATTATGTCGCTCCTTCCGGGCACTAGTTTAGTGTGGCATTGTCCTCTCTTACACACACACACACAACCCAGAACGAGTCAACTGACGCATATGTTGCCAGTAACACATTGAAGCGTGTAAACATGTAATCAATGTTGATGCATCAAAACGGGTCTTCCTGATAACGTGCTGGTTCAATACCCGGTACGGTCACCGACAATAAAAATGGGACACCTGGATCCTGAAATACTCGCTTCCCTGCAAGGCGTTGTGTGTGTTGCCTAAGTCTACGGCGGTGGTAGAAGTTTCCATTGAAAAATTGCTATTAAAAGCCACTTATTGCAGTGGAGTTATGCAACACACCTAACTTCTTGCAGGAAAGCGAGTGTTTCAGGATGTAGGTGTCCCATTTTTATTGCAGGCGACTGTATATAGTGGTCCGTATGCCACTTTAAACTGCAGTTTCATTCCTATTAGCCTGTCATACATAAAAGGGTCCTTTTATCATCTTTGATTGGATTGGATTTGTGTTACTAAGCGTTACTTTTATGCCACTTTTGGCTAATCGCGATGATGAGGATGAGTGATATGATGAAACTGGTGAAGGGAAGAAGAACAACCATACCCAGGCCGGGACCCCTGGCATCGCAGCGCGCTGTGCTACCCACTCCACGACGTAGGTCGGAGGCCACTGTGGATACAACGGAAGTCACAATCTGATCAGCCTCCTACTTAAACTTTCCGAGCATGTTCCATTATCCGGAAAAACATCAGCCCTAGGCAAGCCCAGACATTTTGCAGAGTCTCCATTATTGTCACCACTTGCAGTGCAAGATGTCATCAGCATACAGGAATTACTAGCTGGGTGCGCTAGGCTACGTGAGGTCAGTTCCGAAGCCTTTTAGCAGAGAAAGTTTTGCAACCTGTCTCCAAAACATGGGGTTAACTTTCGCCGAGGAAAAAAGGTCAGCCCTTTAAATTAAGGCGTAGGACCAGACATGAAAAACGACCAAGTGCATGAAACCGCGCGTGCTTCACGGATGCTATTACGTGGACGTGACCTAATGCGAATTCATACACGCTCCTTTTTACTGAGCGAAGCGTGATATTTTCGACTTTCATAATCACCAACTCCCCCTCTTCGTCGCAAGGGAATGTGCAATGTTGAATGAGCAAGTAAAAAAAAGGAAGTTATTATTTTTTTTTGTAAGCTTTACTGCACAATCTTTGACAGCACGAGGAGCCCTGCAGTGATAAACATGTACCAGCATTAGTTGCTCCAACTATTCCGGGACAAGGTTTCCAAAGCACACATTCGTAATAAAGACAACTTTTAAAATTATTATCACTATGGCGGTGGTGAAGGAGAAAATGTCTATTTCATAAGTAGGTAATACGGTAGGAAATATTGTTGGGGAAATTTTGTTTACATGCTCTAAAAACTGTATTTGCTCGCGATGCTACCAAAACCTCTTATTGCTTGTTATTCAAAATTAAGTTTAAGTTTAAAATAGGGCTGAGCCGAGGTATCGCTATCGGCCGATACCAGTTGTATCGAAAAATATCGATTGGAATTTATTTACGGATACCGACCGCTCCACAAAAATGCCGTAGGAGTGTAATTATTCTGGAAATTGTGCAAAATTCGAAGTCTCTTTATTTCGCACCAGTTTTGTATTAAAAAAATAATTTTGTGTTGACATAACATGTAATTTGATATTCTAATCAGGGTTGTTAAAGTACCAGGAACCCTTAATTTCTAATGGGTTCTATTTGGTTCCGTTGCAGGACGGGAAACTTTTTTCTCGCACAATATAAATTCGGTCCAATTTGCGTATTGTTTCATTGAAAAAAAGGTTCCTGGACCGTATTTAAGTTCTTCCGGAAAAAAGGTTCCTGGACCGAATTGAAATACTTTGCAGATAACAAGGTTCTTTACGGTCCAGAACCCATTTACTTTTTCTGATTTTTCTGTCTTGCACCGGAATTGAATTTATTTAAAATTCCTGGACCTTTAACAACACTGATTCTAATGTAATGTAATTTTAAAGAAAAAAATTGGTCAATTGATGCATGTAATTAGAATGGAATACTTACACCCTACTATTAATGAAAATTTTGAATAATTTTTAATTATTGCAATTTTCAAGTATCGGTATCGGTGGGTATCGGTGAGAGTATCGGTATCGGTATCGGTTTAAAGTGGTATCTGTTCAGCCCTAGTTTAAAAAAAAAAAACATTACTCTGATCAATCATATCTTATGTTGTAAAACCTTACGATTTTTCAGGCAATTTTGGCAGACGTGTTGTGTCCATTGCCACCCCCCCCCCAAAAAAAAGTTGTCAATGGGTACCGGTAGTAAGCAGGGTTGTTACAGGGTCCAGGAACCCATAAATTATAATGGGTTCTATTCGGTTCCAGACTGGAACCTTTATTCTCGCATAATTTAAATTTAGTCCAAGTTCCGTATTGTTTCATTTCAGTACGAACTTAAGTCGTATTTAAATTCATCTGGAAAAAAAGTTCCGGGAGCGAATTGTAATACTGCAAAGCTAAAAGGTTTTTCTACGGTCAAGGTTGCATAAAATACAGCGCAAGATTTTTCTGTATAAGTCATTCACCTCCTTTCAGGGTGGGCTTTGCACGATACAGTGGTCGCCCAGCATCTCAAAATACACATGTGTTTCGCGTACATCAGATTATATTCTTTTAATATTGTGATTAATTTTACTTTAAAACCACAGATTAAAGCAATGACAGTGGTCAGCAAGGGGACCTCAAACTAGGCTTCACACAATGTATTGCTAGAGGAAAAATAAATTTACCACAATTAATTATTCAATACATTGCCAAACTTTACAGTTAAGAATAATATTGTGCTTTTCTATTGACCGTATTTTCGATAAATGGCAAATTTGCTAAAAGGACCATGTTAGGAAATTTGAACATGTAAGTTATGCTACCAAATTCACGAAACTACGACGCCAGGGGTCCCGGGTTCGAATCCTGGCCTGGGCATGAATGTTTATGAGTGTCCATACATCAGTTTCATCATGCCGTCACTGATCCCCATCTTCGCAAATTAGCCAAAAGTGGCACAAAAAAGCGAAGTAAAATAAAGCAAATCAATCAATCAATCAAATTCACGAAACAACAGGGGAGGAGAGAAATGAACCTAAAAAAAATCAGAAAATGCAACAAAACCGACAAAAATTACTGAAAAATGTTTCAAACGCCTAAAAAGCCCGAAAAATATAATTTTTCATCAACTTTCGAGCCCTAGTAATCAACAACTTGTATATATTCCACTTCCCAGTTACTAAATTTGTCTTGACTTTTACAAATAGCATGACTTTTGTCTCGTTTAATATCGTTTAAGAGTCCTGTCTGGGAGTCTCGTTCTGAATATCTCGACAGTGTCGTGGAATGTTTGATAAAGTTGTAATAAGAACGGGGTATTATCGGAGAGAAACCAGAATCAGCTAATGAGCTCAGCAGTTAATGACAGAGATTGCAACTCTGGAAAACTCGATTAATCACTTGCATCACCCATAATTTTATGTCATTATATGTGCAACTATAAACAGGAATATTTCATAATTTCACTTTCAATATCTTTTCCTTGTTCCTAATACATCGAAACATGCACACTATTTAACTCTAACTAATTTGCATTGCATATATCGGCCACCAAATCATTTCTCTCTCTTTTATTTTGCACTTTTATAATTACATAAAGTTTCTTAAATTACTTTCCAGAGTGTTAATCTGCCAGATATGTCTTTATGTAATGGGCGTGTCCATCTGTGTCAATTATCAATACCTCAGGAACTTTAATATCTAAGGATATTCATGTTATTGTAGAATGAATGCTTTCACATCACAGCACCTTTTTTTAAAAAAATGCTCGTCATGTAATTTGTGATCGTAATATGCCTTCAGTTATACATAAAACAGAGCAACTACACGGTTTGTATACTCCTCTTTTAAATATTGCTGGTTTTCCGACCTCCGTGGCGGAACAGCATGCCACGACGTCGGGGGTCCTGCGTTCTTTCATAGGTGTTCTTTGGCAGTGTCAATTCATGAATTTCATTATATCATCAATCATTCCCATATTCGCGTTTAGCCTAAAAAGGCAGAAAAGCGAAGTAAAAGAAACCAAATCAATCAATATTGATGGTTTTGTGACGAAGAGCAATTTGTACTTGTCTTGTAAATACAGGTACATTTCCCTTTATATTTTGTTTATAACATTCCTTCTTTCCTCTCTTTGCCACAAATTTTTGTAGGGGGAATATTTCAACTATAGAACTTGAATAGTAGAAATAATAACACTTATGGTTATTATTACACATTAATATATATTATAAATGATTAATAAACAATTTCATTCCAAATTATTATTATTATTATTAATGAATTCTTTGTGAGAGTTTCCTATTCGATCCACCAGGTGAGTGCATATCCAGCAGTCCTATTTTTCATTATCTTCTTACGTTACATACAGTTCGTATACTGAAATTCATAGCTATTCTATATTATTAACTTGTACGCATCTCATACAAACTGTAGCTTTAAGAGTTAGGAAGGGAATTTTAGTCCTAAGGTTTATGTTTGACCTCTCACGTAAAACTAGTTTTTGGAATTTTCAAAACTGTGGAACTCATTTAGCCTTTGGATGAAAATGGTGTAATATGATGATTCTTAGTTCTTGTATTTTACACTTTGGACAATCTGACGCAGTTTTCACTTTTGTTATTCTGTTCGAACACTAAACTATCAGAATATTCCTTCTGTTATTAGCAACAAAAGATAACAATTTTTTTTGATTTTGTGTAACTTAAATGAACCATACCAATTTCCAGGAGGGTCGACGGAGAGGTTCGCACCCCCCCCCCCCCCCCGCCTTCTCTCTCTCGCCATGTCAATGTCTGTACCTGCGCTTTTCCTCTCGCTCCGTTTCTGTCTGTTTCTTTGGCCGGCCCCCGTGGCGGAGTGGCTATCACATCTCGCTACAACGCCAGGGGTCCCGGGTTGGAATCCCAGCCTGGGCATGTATCTTTGTGAGTGTTCATTCATCATATCATCACACTCATCCCCATCTTCGAAAATTAGCCAAAAGTGGCACAAAAATCGATGTAAAATAAAGCAAATCAATCTGTCTCTATCTCTCATTCTCTATATCTCTCTTTCTTTTATGCTTTTCTTGTCCGTCTCATGGTCTCGTTCAATATGTGTAATGTAGTGTAATGTAAAAAATGCAAACTAAATCAATCAATCAATCAAAATGACGAAGAGACATTCAGAGAGGCACATCCATGCCCAGGCAGGCACTTGAACCAAGAACATTCCGTAGCGAAATCGCGGGCACGGCTCCTCCAGACACGACAAATGCATCCGCAGAGTATCTAGTTATGTCACTCACGGTACTTGAATGCATTGAACTACAACCAGGGGGAGTTTCATAATTTGCAATTTATATTTTCTCTTTTAAATTCCCTCGACAATCATTCATGCAAATATACAATGAGCGCCAACTTTCTTCCAGTTAGTATCCGAGACTGGTTTGTGATTATGGATGTCCGAAAATCATGAAAATATGCGCCACGAACAGCGGGGAATTTATAATTTCCACGTTACATAACCCACCAACGGTCGCTGTGTACCGCACGAAAGTTCCAACGGCATGCAATATGACCTCGCAAGCAACTCAGGTCATATGCGACCATTTTGTATCCCACATATTACCTGTTGTCTGGAATTGTTACGTAAATGTGTGGTCCTTTCCTTTACAAATTCACGATTAGGTTTGTATGAGGCCTACTTTGGAGGAAAGCATTTTTCTTAACATTTCTGCTCAGATCGAACCGTGTAAAGTGGAGACATTGTATATTATTTTGATGCCATAGCATATCTATTAGAAGGCGTATAGAATTTGTTCTAATTTTCTTATCATCTCGCGTAGCATAATCTATCAGAAGCGAGCTCTGCGTCACATGGGCAGATGTAATGGCAGCCGAGTAAACAGTCTATCACTTCACATTTTTAAAAGCCGATAACGATCCAACCGATAGGAAAAACGTTTGCTATGTAGTTTTAGGTACAAATCAATGGCGCTGTTTAAATACATACTTTATAGTGAATACATCTCCTCCTTTTTATTAAATTAAAACCGCTTAACGTAGTGTGTCTTTGCTGCTGCATATAGTACCTATAATGTTGTACTTTTTTGTAATGTTTTCTTCACGCTTCACATCGCAATCGCAAATGCTAACCGGAATGTTACATGAAATACTTCCATGTAAAGTATTGTTTGTTATGAAATATGCTGTAAGATTTTTGGAAGCATTTGAGCAGCATTTCGCTATAGTAACAAAAATATTAAAGGAAATGTTTCCGTCTAAAGCAGTGGATGAGAAGCAACTTCTGCAAGTTCGCATATCATATTTCAGCCGTGGTTTCATAGAGGACTCTCTTGAACTAAAATAATATATAAGCTTGATCTTTTGCATGTTGAAGGGAGTCATATTTCAACAATGTGCGAAAGAACAGCCAACAAAAGCGTGAAATAATATGGTGGGGACCGGGGAGTTTCTTTGACTTGTTTTGTATCAATACAACTTATGAAGTACGTCTTCCTCCTATGAGAATATAATAATAAAACCTATGTCAGATAGCTTTCCCGTTTTCAAAAGTTAGGAATGCAATATATTCAAGATTATATTTACTCTTCTCAGAAACTTACCATATTAATGTTATTAATAGATTATATTAATCTTGTTTTAGCCAACAATAAGAAATCGTTAAAGCACTCTTGACTATTTCTTGATAAGCTAGTCACATCAGATTCTCAGAACAAGTCTGGAACAATCCCATTGATGTTTTAAAGCACAAAACAACGAACAAATCAGCAAATGAAATTTAATGGAAATACAGGGTGGCCCCCAAAAATGTAACCTTAATAAGAAGCAGTCAGAATTTCTGATATCTTATTTTGGAGGGCCACTGTGTATATGTGTTACTATTTTTCATGTGGGGTGGATAAAATCATCTCTGTTGCCAGTGATTCTTGGACCTATTGAGAAGAGGGGCGAGAAGCATTGCTGCCTCATAATTTACCACCCTTCCTTTCTACTTAAGAACCACTTTGGCTGATTTACAATAATAATTCCTTTATTTGGCGAGGTTTAGCCGTAGGTTGCTCTCTCACCTAACTCTTGTCACGAGCTACATAAGAAATATAAATACATATAATATAGTAATACATGAATATAGATAGAAACAATGACTTAAACTAGAGAGGAATAAATAATTTCACATATAATTTCACTATATTACAAAGATACTCATAATAGTAACATATTTTTTTATATTAACATATTATAATATTTTATTCTGCCACTTTTGGCTAATCGCAAAGAAGAGGACGAGTGATGATATGATGAAATTGATGAAGGGACACTTACAACGAACACCCATGCCCAGGCCGGTATTTGAACCCGCGACCCCTGGCGTCGTAGCACACTGTGCTAACCACTCCGCCACGGAGGCCGGCTGTTAGCACTCTCGCCTGACATTTTCATTCTGGTGTTCCCTCGCAAACATATGACATTCATATTGAAATTTCAAAGAGCTAAAATACTATAAGTAGGTTTGAGAGCAAGTTCATTATATTACGAGGCTCAAATTATTAGTTACGCAAGGTACAAGTTGGAAACCGAAGGTTGTAATCACGAGAATTTACCTTAAGGGTATCTCATAATTCCAGCGTACCGCTACGCATGAGTGGCGGAAGTGGTTTCGTAACCGTGTCTCCATCCGACTCCAGATGTGCCCTCCTGCTTCCACCCGTTGACTCAGCGGAGGAACTGGTCTTTCCGGAGGGCTCGTCTCCCCCTCTTCCCCCTTCCCGGCCGACCTTTGGTTTCAGCCGTCGGTGAGGAATCTAGAAAGTATCGGAGCACGCACGGAGATAGTCACTTCCACTTCCTTCCTGCATACACAAAACTTCGTTTTCTCCAGCAAAGACTGCGAAATCAAAGTTAAAATAGTTTTATACGGATTCTTCTGACTCTTTACTCGTGCGCGGGAGCGTCTGCATACGGGAAGTAAGAACCCAATATACAGGATGTTCCGGAAGTAATTGCAGGCCTCCCCGATGGTGTAGTTGGTAACGTCGTCGCCTTGTAATCACGGGATTCAATACCCGTTGGAGGCACATAGTTGTTCGGAACCCACTTTAAACTGTAGGTCCAGTCCCGATTAGCCCATCTGTGTACAAATTGGACTTACAAAATCTCAGAAGAAATAGACCAGTAGATGATGATGAAATCTTGCATCGCTTCTCTTCGTTTAGAATTCAAGTGTTAAAAAAATTCAGTTTACTCTAGGAAGATCTTTACGTCTCGATCACTATCTCGTAATCTGTTCATTATCATGTACGGCTTCAGTGGGCAGTACAGTCAGCGGCAATAAGAATGAGACACCTAGGTCCTGAAATGATCGCTTCCCTGCAAGGCGTTATGTGTATTGCCTAACTGTAAGGCGAATAGTGGATTTTAATATCAAATTTTCAATGGCAACTTCTACCACCACCGGAGAGTTAGGCAACACACGTAACGCCTTGCAGGGAAGCGAGCATTTCAGGATCTAGGTGTCACATTTTTATTGTCGCTGACTGTACCTTCTCAATACCTCTGAAGATTGTTACTTCTGTCAATTCGCACGCTTCAAACTGTTCTTTTCTTTCTCAGAGTGTTTAACTTATCTCTTTTCCTTCTCAAATCTTTTAAAATTGTCTGCCCGCTAATTTACCAAACAAGAAGGGAGGGGACGAACGGTTTTTATTTGAATTTGAATATTTCATCATTCATAAGCATGCATAGTGATTATGATTTGCAGCTGAGAGAGATAAAGAGAGAGTGTGCGCGCACTATATATATATTAAGAACAGGGTGTCTAGCAGCAGTGTCACAACCACAGGGGGGCAAGTTGGCAAGAAATTTCAGTTTGCAAAAAATTGGATCTTCGCTTCGCTCGTAATACATCGTTGTTTCTGTAACGCATCGTAAATTATCAGAGAGAGAAATAAGACTTCTCTTAATTGATTTTGTCTTAAATGCATGACCAATTGTCTTGAGAAAAAGCAGCGCGCACATATGAGAGACAATTTATATAATTTTTGCTTTTGGTTTATTATGAGGTGGACGAATTGATTATGTAATGTATTGAAATAATATATGTATTAAAGAAGCTTTGAATATGTACACAATTAGTGTTAGCATATTACACATGTATTTTCTTATTTTACGTCGCTCCATGTTGCGTATGTGTAAAGCACATGTACGTGCAAGTTATAGGCTACATGCTCGTATGTGTAAAAAAAATATTCGGAATGCATTTATCATGCAAGGATGATAACGTATTTGATACTACTACTACTCCAATAATAATAAGAGTAATAATAATAATAATAATAATAATAATATTTGTATGTTTATCCTGACACTTGCCCCCCCCCCCCAAGACAAAATATTGTGGTTGCGCCTCTGTCTAGCAGTCAAGAAAGTCATGAAAGTCGAGAAAGGTAAAGAAATTTTACTTTTGTCAAGAATTTCTATAACAATGATTGATTAATTGATTTAGTTTATTTTACTTCGCTTTTCTTCCCTATTGGGTAATCGCAAAGATGAGGATGAATGGTGGTAAGATGAGTTGGATGAAGGGACAATCACAAACATAGGAATGACAACACGAGCCCCAGTCTGGCTGTGGGTCCAGATGCCGGAGCCTTGCTTGTCTGCCCACTGCAGTCCAGGGTGTACTATGTGGAAGGTAGATTGATTTTTCGGTGTCTTCGAAAAGGGTCGCCCCTTATGCCCCGCTACCAACTGACCAGCTGAATTGCTCTTGTTCATAATTTACGATAATAATTTGAGCAGTCGACTGAGTGATAGCTGCTTTGTTTTATTATGTTCTTGGTCTACACCTATCGTATGTCATGCATGCTTTCTGTAACAGTTGTTTATATTTGGAAATGTATTTTGAATTGTATTGAGTTGTGGTTAAGATTTGTTTAGCTCTGTTTCTTAAGAAGTGCGTTCTTATGTGCATGAAGTTCTGTAATAATAAACTAATGTGCCCACTCTCCATCCAAGATGAAGTCTGAATCATTAATTTTTACGTTGATTAATAGTTGAAGCAAGTTTAATTCTCTTGTTAAAACACAATTCAGTTTTTTTTAATCTAAACTGGCATTTCGGTAGGGGTAGGGGATTTTCATTAAATAAAAAGGATTTATTTTCATAATTGCGAATTTACAACTTTACGTAAGTAGGGATCAATTTAATTAAGGTTAAGAAAGACGAAAAAAAAGGTGAAGAAAATGTCAAGAGTTTTGGATTTCTTATTTTGATAGACACTCTGTGAAACTTCGAAATTACATATTGGGTCAACTATGTAATGTATACTTCTAAAACGGTCATGGTGAGATCTTTTAATGGTAGTTGGATGGATACCATCATTTCTCGAGTCAACGTTTTTTGCAGTGTACATTTTCTTTGTGTAAATGTGTTCAATTTATTATATTTGCCATAAATTTCCATCTCAAGTTATTTTAATAAAATGTATTAATTACTTGGGCTCCCGCGTAGCGCTCCCACTGCTGGTCTGAGTGCTCCCGGGTTCGATTCGAGCTGGGAGCCACAAACAATTTCGATGTTGACTCATCAGCGTGAGGACAATTGGAGAACTTGTAAGGAGGAAGTACCGGCCTCTAGTTCCAAAAGCCAGATAACAACGGCGATGGGACTCGACGCACTGACCACACATCACTCAATCAAAAACCGCTTTTGCACGCCTCGGATCGTCTGGATGGGTTGTTGCGTCACGATGGTTAGTTTTGAAGGTGGCAGATTTTACTCGTACAGATCATAATTTGGTGAAATACTTATCAATATACCGTATTTCACCGCATAATAGTAGCAGATTTTATACTAAACGTTTTTTTTTTAAAGAAAGAAAAAAAAGAAAAAAAAGTGGAATGCGACCATCATGTGAAGCTTTCTGTTTTCAAACAAGGAAAAAAATCTTCCGGTATTACCGGTACTTGAAGACATTCATTACTAAAATGTTTTTGATGCAAGATTAGGAATAACAGAACACTCATTACTGTACTTTAAAAGTAAGTACTCCAAATCGACGCACACCATTTCTTCGTGACAGTTTAGCAAACATATTTCTGAGAAAAGTTAACACTTGTGCATTGTAATGAAAATATTACACTTGAGAAAATTTACTACATTGTTGTGAAGTACTGATTTACTAAAGTTAATCTTCTGTGACCGAAGTTTCTACGCCGCTATCATTGGTTTCGTTATAAACAAATTTTTGGACTGAAAATAACAGGGTGCGACGATTATGCACTGAAATGTTAATGCCGATCAATCGTGATCTCGCTATGAAAGGTTCTGGGTTCAAATTCCGCCATGGACATGGCTGTTCTCTTGTGTTTGTAAGGACAAAAAACAAAGCTACCTGTTGCATAATGCAACATGTCATGAAGGTATATGAGGAGGATCAGCACCACGCCCCAACCGCCTTTACACCCTAGGCACCCATTTATTGTAGGACGGACATGACTCATCGCTGCTCTATGCAGGGACGTTGCTTGCCATTTCATATCTGAAATCATCCATCACGAACATCGAACCTGGGTCTCCCGCGTAGCAGTCAGACGCCCTACCGACTGGAGCACAGCACTTGAGCTTGCCACTTCATCAATTTAATCTAATCCGCAGGGAAGGGATTTTAAGGTGCAGGACCTTTCCAAAAATATAGCTGTTTTCATGTCGATCGTTTGAGATAGAATATGAAATCAAGTAAAATGAACTCACTTTGTTGCACCTTTCTGCACCTTTTCGTGAGATTAGCACATTTATTCCCTTTTTACCTCCTCTTTTATGCTTGAGCACCTTTTCCCTTCCTTTCCTTTCATATTTTGTTAAAAAATTGAACAGAAAAATAAATGATTTTCACTCTTCTTGAGCAGCTGCATAAAATACCATAGTCTCATTTTTTTTGCAGAGCAGAACAAGAGCTATAAAATGGTATAATATAATCATTGCAGCCCCAATAGTTCCCAAGATAATGTAGCAAAACCCACGAGAGAAAACACAAACTTCAACATAACCTATTCGGCAGAACCACAGTTCTCTATGCGGTCCGCGCGCATTAGCTATATACAGAAGGCGCAGAAAAAGAGAGCATTGAATAAACGCATTTTATCAGCACCTTTCTTGCATCTTTTTGAAAACATTTTCAGAACCTTCTTACCCTTTTCCGACCATAATTTTGCACCTTAAAATCCGTTCCCTACTTATCAGCATCATTCGTAATACTAACTTCTTTAGTTTAAATCTAATCGTTACATTGATTTAGTTTATTTAACATCGCATTGCTGCCCACTTTAATCACAGCTATTTCATATAATCCACCTCTGTAGCAGAGTGGTTAGCATATTCCAACAGTCTGGGCATGGGTGATCTTTGTCAGTGTCCCTTCATCATTACTCATCATCGTCGCGGTTAGCCAAAAGTTGAAAGAAGCGACGGTAAATAACAAAAATCAATTCAAGAAATATACGGATGACACAACGCAGGCCTCAGAAGATTACGCTGGCTGTGAGTCCAGGCGTCAGAGCCTCGTTAGCCTGCAGGTTGACAATAGAGTGCCTTTAGCAAAGGTCACTCCTTACACCCTTATTAAACTGAATCGTTGATGGTGGCGACGTTACCATATGCAAAATCACAAATGTAAAACAAACGAGGGAGAAAAAGTTAAACATAATAAGAAACAATTAGCGATACCAACCGCTCGAGTTATCCACGGACACACACACACTGTTCCCGCGCGACTTCCAATTGCCACGTCCAATCACTGTATCGTAGCCAACAAAGAGACTGTAGTGGTATAACCGGCGGTCCATTCGTGAAAGTGGGACATTGGAGGAGAGTAAGACAGTTCTGGTAGTGAGAGTGTAACCTTGAATCCCATCTGATTCCCCCAACATGTTTCTTGAGACGGTGAAAACACGAGAGAGAGAGAGGGTCAGTACACTCCTACCGCTTACGTAACGAGGTAGACTATTACGAAGGCAGGCGAAAGAGAGAGAGAGAGAGGCGTTGGGCCTGTTCCGTTACGAAGCAAACTCACAAATAATGACCCCGATGAAAAATTCTAGTCCGGTTCGTTCATTTCATTCTCTTCGCGTGCCGTCAACGTCTCTCTGGTTTTTTGCTCCAGAGTTGTCATTCAGGTGACCATGATATTGGAAATATCAGGGTCGTTTCACTTCTTGTTTCTTTTAGTCAAGTCATGGCTGCTACATGACAGGAATTAAGATCGGGTGCTCTTGTAGGCCTTGCGATTCACATACTTCGTTGCCGCGTTCTTACCTATTCCTAGCTACTTCCGTCGTGATTTAAGTCTGGCGTTCTGCGAGGCCTTACGACATGGGTGCCCACAGGGGGGATTCAAGACATGCCTGCGTCATGGTAATTTTTGCGGGGGACAACATTTTGTAGTTTAGCTACCACAATTCTATTCATCTTCACACAAAAATCGGGGGGTGGGGGGGGGGTCGTTTCGTTTGATTAACTTGTTATTGATTTTTAGTTATGGTTATAATATAGTTTCTCTACCTATCTGTGGGTGATCGCGGCGATGGGATTGAAATGAAACATCACCTCTTATGCCTTTAGAATCGGTTTGAAAAGGTTTTTTTGGGGGGGGGGTTGCTGTTCGCAATAATACCAGGTTAGTCAAGCAGAAAAACTGTGAAGAATAAGGTTCAGTAGTTAAGTCAATTGCAATGATTCTGAGCAGTTTTGTACATTTTATGTTAACAAACATTGAACTGAGCCTGGCTTTTTCTTTCTTTAGTCTTTTAATTTCAACTGCAATGAAAGGTTTCGAATGTCATGCGCCTTTCGATTGTTGGCATCTCGGCCAGTACCTTCCGACATGCGGACTTTAGTTTTAGTATTGCAAGATTTCTGGCACGAGTTGCTTTGCTTGTTTTGATTTCATTTGATTTAGTTTATTTTACTTCGCGTTTTGTGCCTCTTGGCTAATTTGCGAAGATGGGGATGAGTGATGAAATGATGAAATTGATGAATGGACATTCACAAACAACCAAGCCCGACCGGGATTCGAACCCGGGACCCTTGGCGTCGCAGTGCGATGTGCTAACCACTCGGCCACAGGGTCGGGCTGCTTTGCTTGTGTGTGTTCCTGTGCTAAGACTGACTGGATAATAGTAAAATACTGTCAGTTTTCGTTGTCTAAAGCTTACGTATTTCGAAAATTTATTTTTTTAGAAAATGAAATCAAATTATATCGACAAAAAATCGATTACTGCGTGTTTATCAAAACTCGTATTTGTGTGTGGAAGGGGAGGGTTATGATGAACAATTCTTTTGGCGGGGGGGATTTTGATGAACGAATTTGGATGTTACATTCCTACATGCCAATTTTATGTACAGTCACCGGCATTAAGATTCTGACACCTTTATTCTGAAATATCTCATCCTGCAACGCGTTGTGTGTGTTGCCTAACTCCACGACGATGGCCGAACTTTCTATTGATCGCTTGGTATTGAAGTTCACTCATCAGCTTAGACCTTAGAGTATATGCAACACACATAACGCATTGCAGGAAGCTAGTATTCCAGGATATAGGTGTCCCATTTTTATTGGATGTGACGGTACCTGAATTGACATTTGTTTTAAGTCAAATGAAAAATAAGATAAAAGTGGATTCCATGCTATACTTTATTCGTTTCAATATAAGACCTGCCGCTTCTGTGACCGTGAACCATTAGCCCCCGTCGGCCAAGCCGGTTTGGTAATTTCCTCTCCTTTCGAAAACACCTCTATTGTATTACAAATTATGAAATATTACATCTACTTAGAATTCCTTCTAGAACATTTAACTGTTATCTAGATATCTGTGATTGAAAATAGGCGTACTTAGCCACGAAACTACTGCGAATATCTAGATAACAGAGAAAGCAAACCACACGAATATTCACGTGAATGCTCTAGAAGGAATTCTAAGCTGATGTATTTTTTCAGACTTTGGAACATCCTAGCGCGAAAACGCCTTCGCTGACGTCAGCCAAGGATCCATCTGAGCCTTAAATGATCGACTCCCGATTAATTCACAGAAGGATTGCTTAGATTCTCATGTTGCCTTGTGAGTATCCCTTCATAAATTTAACCTAATCGTCCATCTTTATGACCAGAAAAGCGACATAAACAACACAACTTGATTTTTGTATTATTATTATTATTATGGAGCAACGGACCTCTTACTTCTGCGCGTTCGATTCGGGGATGTATATTTATCCATGCATAAGGATGCTTTCGGGTTCACTCAGCCTCTAATGAGTCCGGGACGTGGGTCTGATCACCTCCAAAATAGCCTAGATCGTGAATGTGTAGATCCTTCTACCTACACCCACCTTATAGGTCTTCTTCGCTTTTCACAACGTGCGAAATGCTTTGCCATCTTTTACTGTTTATAATGCTTTTTGAAGTATTCTTGCAAGTAGAGTGTCACTCTCAGCTATTTGTAATACGTGTGGAATGGTCAAATTATTATCTGCTTGTAAATAATACTTCGTAGCGGAAATAATCTTCATGCCGAAGTTACCAGTCTTGCTCCTTCTTGCATAACAACAGTCCAGGAGCATTTATAAGCTTGTGTGTCTTCCTTCTCCTTACAAAAAGTTTGTTTTCTATCTTCTGTACTTTGCATGACAACACCCCCCCCTCCCCGGATATTTTTTGTTCGGTTTTTTTTGGACATTTTTTTTTTTTTTTGGTTGGGGGGATTCCTCCTGTCTCTCCTTCATTTCGTTCCCTGCTGCGTTCGCTAGCGACTCTCCGGAATGAAAGGCATATCGTATTCTTAATGCTTATACAATAGGAACTTTTGATTTAACCTAGACGAGTATAGAAGCCTCGGACGTATCACAACATACAATAAACTGAAGATGAAAGTGCAATTATATAACTGACAATGACAGTTCAAACATGTCTGGATCTTCAGCACGTTTTGCCATTTTTTTTTGCGCACCTGGGCCGGATTTTCTCTTCAGATGTTTTGGACCGGGTCCAGATGGGACAACCGATTCTCCCATCGCAACAATAAAGCGACCGTTTATATAAATGTTACGGCGGCATGCTTGTGCCACCATGGGTCCGCATGGGTGAGGTTCCACGTGGCGAGAAAAGAGTTTAAAGACTTCCGTCAGCATACGTAATCTCCCTTGTAATTTTAAGACCATTTGTAATCCACATTACATGATTTGGGACAGGGAAGTATGTAGCCTGTAGGGCGGTGTACGTTGGTGGAAAAAAGTTCTTCCCCATAAGACTTTAATGGCAGTAAATAATGCCGGAAGGGTAGGCAACAACACACATTGCACCTTTAGGTGATCGGGTGATTCTGTCTGTCTCAAGAGCAACTCGTCTTTCATGCAAGAGCCAACAGGCACAGGAAATGTAGGAAAGTCACGTGACTTGTCAGGTTGAATGTTGTTCGTCAGAAAATCGCCTTTTCTCAAGCCAGGTCGCACAACCGACAAGAGCTACACGTTAGATCTCCGAAAATGATTCGCCTATAAACGTTGAACGAAACGTTAAAATAATTCTTGCCTTAATTACATAGGCTACTATACTATATGTGCCGCAGTAACTCAGTCTTTAGGGCGTTTTATTATCATGCGAGAGATCTGGGTTCGATCACCGACGGCGGAGAATCGGAATTTTGTCAATCTGTTCAAGCTGCTCTGGTGTCCACCCAGCGTCGTATAAAGTGGGTACCTGGAGGAAACTCGGGGGGTGGGGGGCTAAGGCGACCAGGGGCGTGGTGCTGATCACATCATCCCCACCTTCGGCCCGATGAAGAAAGCTTGGGGCCCTAACTCTACACCCCCTATACGCCTTCATGGCTTGGTGCAAAGCACATGGTAGCACTTTGCTTTTTAATTTGCTATACATCCCGATTTTGTCGGAATAGAACTTCCCAATCTCTACGTGGGCTTTCTTCCAAGTTCCGTAGGGATGTGAATAGGCTCCAATTTTTCTTGACACAATTCATACATGTTATATTTCGTTATAAGAACAACAGCCGATATCCTTTATGTGTGTGTGTGTGTGTGTGTGTGGTGGTGGTGGTGGGGGGTATAATCCAAACATGTGAGGTGATCCATTTCCCTATACTCCATTCTCAGAAATAAATCTCAATTCAACATACTGAAAATGTAGCACTTTCTACATCTTAGCATGCAATTATCTAGTAGCAAAGTAATATGTGGAAAGAGAAAAATTAACGATTTGTAACGCACTCTGGAAATTTCGTAATTTTTTTTCCAATTTGAACTGACATTCATAATATTCATTGACTAAAGAATAGCTTAGTCGTTCTGCTACTTTCAATTCTTCATTACCGTAGTCACCGTAACACACACACACACACACTCTCTCTCTCTCTCTCTCTCTCTCTCTTAGCCTTCCCGATGGCGCAGTAATATCGGAGTCGCCTTGTAATCAAGGTCCCCGGTTCGATACCCGGTGGAGACACATAGTGGTTCGGATCCCACTTTAAACTGTAGAGGCAGTCTCGATTAGCCTTTTTATGCATAAAGTAGACTTAAAATACCAAATAAAAATAAAAATCACCGTAACTCTCTACAAAGCCAGAGGATCCAGGTTCGAAACCTGTCGAGGCTTAGATGTAGCATTGCATTCTTATCATTACCCATCATCTTCATCGTCGCGATTATCGCAAGAGGTAAAAATGCGACACAAAAAAGCCAAACAGAAGCTTGGAATCAATCTGAATATTGGTTACGTTGGATACGTGGTAGAATTGTCTTAAAAATCACTTCCTGTGATGTAATAGGTTGTTCTTTTTATTAGAGACCATTTGTATAATACACATCGGTGTTGCGAACATTAAGTAGTTTCACGTTCACCACACTCTTCGGTTGTTTAGAAATCGTAAGGAAGAAGGATCTCTAAATTTCTTCTTTGACATGTCAATGTAACTTAACATAAGTTTAGTGTAGGCCACAAAATAGATTTACATATTGTTATGATATCTTTTAAACGTCACGAAATATAATTCCAATAGAATACGATACTACTCCTTACGTTCCTGTAAATGTTCACCATTTGTCTGCCGAAAAAAAAGTAACAAAGATTTCCGTGTTTCCTTGAGCAAGGATAAGGCGCTTGCTTGTAGCAAGCAAGCACCAACTGCTTCCATCAGTGACCTTCACTGCCAGAGTGACTCACAGCAGGCCTGTACTCGTTCCAGTGTGAGTATAAAACAGGTATTTTATTTCATTCGTTCCAATTCACAGTTGTATCAAGCTAACATTCTAATATTTTCGTAAAATATGTAGTAAACAAGTTGTATACATTATGGTCTTCCAGAGTGTTGTTGCCTGGTATTTACACGCGGGAGATGGGGGTGTTGTAAACATTTCTGAACCCAAAGGTCGAGCACGAAGGAAAAGTCGTGTAAGCATTGGAGGTAATAACAAGGTAATAGAAGTTGAAGGAAATGCTGGAATAAATTATATCAGAAATTGATTAAAAACAGTTTTCATCACACATAGAGCTATTAGATCACTCTTCAGCGGAAAGTAGGACAAATTGTCACAAAATGTTGGACACGAACGCATTTGCAATAAATATAATAGGTTACTAGGACATCTTAGCATATAACGAGAATATGACACATATTCTGAAGAACGGTTGAGTTCAAATTCCTCAACTTCTAATTAATAGCACGGCCGTATGTGATTTCAACTTGTGTATGCAAGACAGAACGTTTTTCGTCGAGACGGGGCCAGGAAGGGAAAACAATCCATGAATTCGGGAAGGAAAAAGTTCACAATTTCGTAAACAAAGTCTGGAAGTTCTTGTTTATTGAAATGTAAAAATCTCCAATAAGGACTGAGGGCCTCCCAGATGGCGCAGTGGTAGCGTCATTGCCTTGTAATCAAGGGGTCCCGGGTTCGAACCCGGTGGAGGCACATAGTGGTTCGGATCCCACTTTAAAACTGTAGGTCCAGTCCCGATTAGCCTTACTGTGCATAAAGTGGACTTAAAGCACCAAATCAATCAATTCAATAAGGACTGTTTATGTAATTTCTGGAATTTAAAAAAAATAAAGCCTTTTCACTTTAAAGTAAAATTATACATTAATTCTTCGAACAAATTACCGACGCTTATATTATCGATAAAACTTCACAAAGTAAGCATTTTTATACATATATCCGGACTTTTCCGGATCTAGAAATTCGGGAAGTAATTGCTGAGCTGAGATTGTAATTGTTTTTCCGAACATTCAGTAGCAACCATGCACACTCTTTGATTTAAGCATACTTCTCCAAGGAACCACGTTATCTCAGACTCCCCTCAGATTTTCTGTTTCTCCATCTAATTTGAAGTTACGTGATGTCCAAAATAAGTATAAAACATTTGTGATTTCTTTCAAATTCCTTCCGGAGACCAGACACAACTCTAAAATCTAGGACACATCCGGAAATAAGAATGCTTCTTATAACCTCTTTTTATTTTCTTATTTAGTGTCGTTTTCCTTTCACCTTTTACTAATTGCGACGACGAGGATGAGTGATGTGATGAAATTGATGAAGGGGCACTCACAAAGAACACCCATACGCGCGACGGGATTTGAACCCAGGACATCAGACATCGTAGCGCACTGTGCTAACCACTCCGTCACGGACGGAATTCTTATAGCCCTAATCGTTCCTCAAGCATATTTCCTATCTTTAACTACACACGAAACATAAAGAACAATCTAAATAAACAGGTGCCAGTTCACACTCTAACCGTAAATAAACATATGCACGTGAAAATGCAAAATAATATTTATTTTTAGGTAGTTGGATTCGAGTTCCGACCAAAATGGGTTCATTGTGTATGTTCATTCATGTCTTTAATGTAATCATAAATCGTCGTCATGAAAAATTTAACTTCAGAGGAAGAAAACTGAGGAAATTACTAATAAAAACAATAACAAAACAAATTTGATCTTAAAGCCCTGGCTTTAAATTCCTTTTCATACACAAACTATTTATAAACGAAATCAAATAGAACCCCTATCAAAATATATCGAATTGCACGCGCTACATATTCCATCACAGGGACTGACACTTTACGTAGGTGTAGACACGCTTCGTACAATTTGATGATATCGCGATTACGTAATGGATGTGCAGCCACTTAACTGAACGCTCCAAAATTCCCATTTTATTACTAAATTCTAAATTAGCATAATATCAGATAGTTTACCTATTCATAATATGCGCCGCTTTGGTGCACTTTGTGGATTGTTTCGTTGGTTGGTTGTTTTAATTAATGTTGCATTAATCAACATCAGGTTAATCGCAAAGTGGAGGGAAAATGACAATGAATAACAACGAGGGGCTCTTGGTTCCCGATTAATGAAACTTTGTCTACATGCAACTGAGTCGCTGCGTGAAATCGCTGAAAATGTATTTTATTAATTTTTTAATTTTGCTTATTTTATATTGCTTTTCTAGCACTTGCGTCAACAAAGGCGATGAGGATGATTAATGAAGCTATGGAATGGATGATAGGACAGGTTCACCAGGAAAACCTAAGCGACAATTTTGTTATTTGGGTTGCATAGACAACAGGCTCTAAGATGTTACGATATCGTAGGTCTCGTGGCCTAAGAACTACTTTCTCTGACTGTACACAAACATGTTTGACCCTGGCATTTTCCATGAGTAAGTTTTAGTGTCTTCTTAACTCTTAATACTTTGTGTTTATCTTGTGCATGTCTCTTTACAACCTTGCACTTTTAACATTTCTTAAGGCGCTCTTTACACCCCTTTTTTAACTTTAAGGTAAGGGATTTAAATAAAAGACTATTTCCTCGTACACTTTGAATGGTGAGAAATGGCTACATGTGCTGATGCACCCAAAGATTTTAATTCATTCATTGATGCACACGCACACGCAGTGCTGTTTCTTTCTGGCGGTACGCCATACCTATCTGCATGTAGGCAATTCCATTGTTACTCGTGTGACATTCAAATATGTAACTCTTATCAATTGATAGGCTCGGGTGTAAAACATGGTAAGTGACATTTCGGTCATTTTTGAGTTACAAAGTAAGATGTACCATCCTTTAATTTTCGAGTGAAATTGCCATGCCATACAATTTGGATTGGACTCAGTGAAGCCTTATGAAGTTGGTAAACATAACACGAAAACAATTTATCTACAATATAGCTTCTAATAGCTTTTTTCTTAATGAACTCAGAAATGACCAAAATGTCACCATGTTTAACACCAGAGCCCTTCAATTCATGTAATTTCATTTTTCTTCATGAAAGTTATTTAATTTCAGAATATTTCTCCCCAACCTCAATTTTCAGCTACAGAAAATATATTTTTTTGTACTTGTGACGGGTCTGACTTGCCTTTAGGACCTTCCTCAGTCTTTCAGATAACTCTGTGAAATATATGGGTTTACTGAAACATTTTTATTTTATTTTTACAAAGCAAACTTTACTCGACATTTAGATGCTTTTAGTTTCTAAGAATATTACTGCATACATTTTTTTATAAACATTTTTGGCCTGTGACGGGTGTGACACCATGCACATTATTTACTTTGTAGAATTTTGGAACAATGCAAAGGCTGTGAAAATGATCATGAATAGTATCTTGAAACTAAGGTTTGTTTCAGAAATGAAGTGTGATACTTCAGAGCTTAAGATATAGAAACAATGAAAGAGACAATTAGAACAAAATTAGAATTAATTTAGTTTTTTTATGGTAATGAAACTAAATTAAGTGGAGACACCACACATAGAATCCAGCTTCTACTATAGAAAGTAATAAGTTTGAAACCATATGTTATTTAATAGCCTTGAAACAAATGTTTGTATTAATAATTCCCAATTTTGCATAGTTTTTCCTCTAATTTTATACATAATAAGTGATACCTTCAATAAAAATAAAATTAATCTTGTTTGTCCACTTTTACATGGAATGGCTCATGTGAGGATAAAACTAATAATAATATTTTTTTAATTGAAGAAATGTGTGTGTGTGTATGCTAATATTGTGGTCACACTGTCCACATTAACAAAATGGCGCCTTACCTTGGGTGATGGCTAGTGAAAATTTTGTAATCAATTCGAGCAGCACAGGTATTGTTACCGCACTTAGAAAATTAGCAGCTGCCATGCTAATATCACTACGTAATTATAAGTACGCTGATTGCACGTTAAGTAATACTATTAAGCGAGACATTTTAGGGATCGTGCTTCCCGAATCAGAATTATCACTTGTACCGTTCTTTCCTACAAGCCATGTCTGCATTTTATTCACTCGCTTTCTCTTTCAGCTGCTATTCGCGTTTGTGGTATTTCACTCTGAGGAAACTTGAACTGATTAGCATTTTCTGTTGGGTTGAGATGTCCTCGGGCGTCTCACAACAAAGTGAGATTGCTGCAATGGGTTTTACGTTGACTCGCACCCTAGTTTTGAGCAACAAAAGGAGTCTATTACCTCAGTGTTGCTAATTCTTGTTCTAGTTGGTTCCGAAATCTGTGATGGCTGACATCGTGTGGTTCTTTCTGCCTTATCCATTTTTTTCTCCGAGCGTGTGTATGGTTTTTGAATAGTGTGGCAAATCTGTATTTGTGTGAACCTCTTTGTCTTCATTTGCACCTGTATCGAATATTACGATTCTGTATGCTAATGTCACATTTGCTAACGCTAGTTTAAAACTATATAACATCAGGAACCGAACATATATAGATATTTTAACAATTGTAAGGCTAGAGATGTAAAAATAGTTTGAGGATTGAATATCAAGAGTAAGTACAATGTGATACCGTGACCTCTATACTATCTCTGCCTTGGTTACTTTATGAATCTTATCTATCTAATGAGTTAGACGCGACGCTGACGATGAATGACGAACAGAAAAAACTGATGATGCGACAAATACAATGATACATCCTTACCTTCACCACTCTTCGAACCTGAGACCTATTGCTTCGCAGCACCAATCACCATTACACTATCAGAGAGGCCTAGAGATTATAGCACATATAAAATTGATCATCTGTATGTATCTTTCAAAGTGTATTTATTTGTTTCAAATAATATTTATAGTACGGTACACAGAAAATTCCTAAGTACACTACTTTTACCCATTGGTGATGTTATAGACAGACGATTTGGCAGGAGTTTGTGTGTGAATATATGTATATCGGCCGATACCAGTGGTATCGGTATCGAAAAGTAACGGTTGGAATTTATTTTGCAACACCAGCCGATACTTTTCCGGCAAATTGGTCTTTTCACGGAGTCCGCAAATATGCCACGTGACATTTTCGCGGAGTCTAATTATCCTGGAAATAATACAAAAATTCAAACTTTCTTTTTATTTTAAACAAATTTTTCACGAAAAACTGTATTTTGTTATTGCATAAAATCTATTTTAATATTCTGATGTAATTATTGAATATCATAAATCAAAGTTCTTGGTAAATTGATGCATGTAATTGGAGAATAATATTTACACATTAATACTGATCAATATTTTGAACACATTTTTATTATTGTAATTTTCAAGTATCGGTATCGGTTCAAAGTGGTATCGGCTCAGCCCTAATGTCTGTGTGTGTTTGTGTGTGTTTCTGTGTGTGTGTGTGTGTGTGTGTGTGTGTGTGTATGTATGTATGTATATATGTATACGTAGTTGACTAGGATTTGGATTTGCAGGCCGATCGATCGTGATATTTTACGCGGCAATGAGATAATTGCCAGGCCCTTCTGTTTCTAACCCTAGTAGGTCCGTTAGCTGATAGGGACCACACAATATCAACTGATTAAGATCCTAACACTATGACTGCACTCTGAATTACTTCTCAGCGTAGCACAGTTCACCCAAAACATGCTATACACCAAGAGATATACAGTTTCTTTAGTGATGTTATTCTTCCTTCCAAATCCAAGCAAGCTACCTGCCCATACCACCGTCGTTGTTACCGGACATGTACCGTAGCCATTATGTTATCTTAAGTGGACTGCAATTTCATGGGAAATTCTTCGCACACGAAAACTGCTGAAATGCTCATAAAGCCCACAAGCTAAAATATTAGGACTCCTATCTCATGAAAATCCCAAGCTTTTCCCACAAGAAAAATGCTCGACTTGATAGGTGAAAGTTAAGAATGGATTTCCTCTACATTTTTATAATTTTCTTTAAAAGTTAAGAGGACAAAGTGTAACTATCAGTATACATAACTCTCTATATACGTCTGCAGGATATTTTCCAGGATGGGGCAGTGAAGACATTGTGTCCGAAAAGTGTCTTGTTTCTTCCAACCATAGTTTCAATTTTAATTTATATTATATTATATACTTGTAATTGAATTCCTTATACATTAATTAACACATAGCACTGTGCTTGAAATGAAATTACGCGTGTGAAGTATCATAGTATGTAAGTTTCCATTGGCAATTGCTTTCCAAGTGATAAGCATGACTCTCTCTTCCATCACCCTCTTCCGAACGATCCTGTATCTCTCGATGTTCACCATCAATCCTACCGTAAAGAAACACTACTATCAGGCTTTCAAATGGTGTTTATGGAAAATTAACATATTAAGTGCATTATCCAATTACGAAGTACGCTTAAGTGCAGGCGCGAAGCCTGATAATGTTCGCATGAGCACGTCAACACCCATGCATATGTTTTCAATTACGTACATATTAACTGCACACACACGTATATTTATTCGAAAAAATACTTTGTTTGATGTTCGAGTATATACACACAATTTACTCTGACGCGACTTCTTTCACGCCTGATAACTTTTCTAGATAGTTGGTAACACTGACTACCACGGTGTTCAACGGAGGGCTTTGAACACAATTGCTGTGCGTGTTGCATAAAACTGACAGCTAAGTCACCAGAGTGCTATACTAGGGGGTTTAGGGGACTCGAAAAAGGTCTTTCAATACTGAATGAATGTCGTTGGTTAAAATATGGTCCGTGTAATAAAAAGTAGATTGCGAAGTATGGTAGTCTTGCATTGTCCATACCTGAGATTGCATGTTATACAAATTATTTTGGACTAGCCATTACTAACTATGAATAACGTAATTAAAAGGGCGTTAGTTGTATTACTTCAAATATAGCGTGATTTTGGGGTGAAATTGTTGAAAATAAGTTGAACTGTTATTCTGACTTTATCAATTGAAGATGAAGTTACAAGGCAAAGGAGTACACCCGTATGTGAACCGCACGAGACGCCACTGCTTAAGTGAATTACATCAACGTACAGGTATTTATGGTGTGCAATAAATTGTATCCGTACTCAGGTGCACCCAATTATATTCGAATTGACACCCAATCTAAAACGTGTAATGGATTTCGAGTTCATATCGAAAACTAATCATATATTGTATATTTAGCGGCCTTAGAAGCAGAATACTTATCGTATATGAAGTGCATGTACAAATTACAAATTATATTTGTTATTGAATAGATATCCATGGCAAAATTTGCATAACACTCAGGTGAAGACTCTTAGCAAAGCGGAATTACTTTTTGTTTTGTGGAATATACTTCCAAAGTCTGTTTGCAATTTTGTTACTTAGCCTCGCGTTTCTTCCGCTTTTGGGAATTGACGACGATGAGGATAAGCCATGATTCATTCATTTGGTTTATTTTATTTAGCTTTTCTACCACTTTTGGCTAATCGCGAAGAAGAGTGATGATAAAGGGCAAACCACTCCGCCACGGAAATCGACAATAAGTCATGATCACATGATCAGATGAGAGTAGTGAGGAGACATTAAAAAGAACATCCACCGAGGCTGGAATTCCGACCTGAGGACCCTGTCGCCGCAGCGTGTGCTGTACTAACCACTCTGCCAAGGAGGTCGGCTCGTGGACATAAGATAATCGGAACAGTTTCAGCGTGAGCTACTTCGATCAGAACGACAGGAGGCTAATCCGTATGAGGAAAAGCACCAAGGTCGACCGGTGGTGATATACCAGCAATCCAAGTTGGATGGTTTATGCATGCACAAGCACTTGCCATAGAGAAAATGTCCACTGATGCACAAGGAAGCGGAAGAAAAATAATAAAAAAAGTGGGGGGAACGTGGACGATGGGCGGACTGGAAAAACAGGAACTTCCAGCAGGATGTTTCATGGAACAGGAAACACGAGGAGGGGAAAGAGGAAGGGCAGAAAAATGGGAGAAAGTGAAAGGCTTTCTCGACTTTGATTTTCAAACGTTCGTCTTAACCTGCTATGAGAAAGAGTTTTCCTAAGGGAGAAGCATATTATTATGGAATTGTGTAACACCGCAGACCCTTGATTTTTCGTAGAGGAAGTACTATCCGTGTGTGCATAGGTAATTGCGTGAGATTCCTTGCTTGGGTGGACGCGAGTGGGTGGTCGCGTAAGCTTACGCGTAGCAATAGCGAATGCTGCAGCGGCTAGCCAGTCCTTTGATGATGTCTGTTGGCGGACGTAGCATATAATTACCAGATCTTGCGACTACGGCAAGGACTGGTTTAATATCACAGACGTTGAGGTTGTCTGCTCTCGATTCATAAGACGGAGGGGGCACTTATTGTAACACATCTTGAAAATTCGGATTGATTGTTTCACGTTACGGAGAGGTCGCATTATGTTGACCGCTCCACCTCGAAACCCCGGCAAATATCTAATTTCTGATTTCACGTTGCTTTTTCTTCTTTTACTACTTTTGGTAAATGGATTTTGTATTTTCCTTCTTACGTCACCTATTTTGTACTATTCTGGCTAATGAATTTTGTAGATTTCTTATTTTCCGTCGCTTTTCTGCTACTTCTGGCTAATGAATTTTCTATTTTTCTCATATTACATCACTTTTCTGCCTCTTTAGGCTCAAGACGACGCAGATTAATGATGATTAGATGAAATCGATGAGTGGATACTCACAATGGAAACGCACATGCCCATGATAGGATTTCAACTTCACTCTGTCGTTTTCGAGATCCGAGTCCCTCATTGCGCTCCGCTTTGCTTTTCGCTAATAAGTCATTACCAAATGGATGTGATGGAGGGACACGCACACATACGCACCCCAGGACTCGAACCAATGCGCTCGGCTACTAAAGCAAAATTATGTCGGTTAATATTTATTGATTGAACTTATGTTAACACTTAGACTATTTGCGGCCGTCAGAACAGAGGGAAAACTGTTAAAGGAAAGGTTTTGGTTAAATCAACTTCCGGAGACGAACTACTTATCAAACCAATTAAGGAAACGATCTCTGTCTTGCATTCATAAACAGCTTTGTTGCCGCCCAGAACAAGCTTCCATCTGCCCCTATCATGGAAAAGCTCAGTCTATCCGTAACCATCTTACCAAATTTGCTTCAGGTCTATCTTCATGCGTAGTGGTAGCATCGTCGCCTTGAAATAAAGAAGCCCCGGGTTCGATACTCGTTGGGAGCACAAGTGGCTCGGATCCGACATCAAACTGTAGGTGCAGTCCCGATTAACCTATCTGTGAACAAAGTGAACTTAAACTGAGTCAATGTGGAAATACTCTGTGTACGTAACAATGAAAACATGATAATACACTGAGGCGCAAGAGCCTCCTTAGAACGAGTATGGAGTTTTTAGGCATGAAAGAGAAATTAACACTTGTTTGCCTCCCGAAGAGTGATTAATTTATTAATTTGCTTTATTTTACTTCGCTTTTCTTCCAAGGAGGTCTCGGGTTTGATATCCTGTGGAGGCACATAGTGGTTCGGATCCCACTTTAAAAACTGTAGGTCCAGTCTGGATTAGCCTTACTGTGCATACAGTGGACTTAAAACACCAACTCAACAACAGCTTTTCTTCTAATTTTGAGGAATAGAAAATATGAGGATTAATGGTTATGAAATGAGATGGATAAGTACAGTCACAAGCAAGTATGAACAACACAACACAAGCCCAACAGAAGATTATTCTAGCTATCAGTTCAGAAGCCAGAGCCTTTCTAGTCTGCAAACTGCAGTCAGGGTGTACTACATGGAAGTGAGGTTGACACTTGGGTATTTTCTTAAATGCTCTTATATCCCGATAATAAGTAAATATGAGGTCAATGGTGAGAAGAAAAATTGAAATCAAAGAGTGGTGCAACCGCACGTATAAGTTTCTTAATCGAAAAAAGGTGATAATGTTTTACCGATTATGAACCACAGACCGTTTCTGGTGGGCGTTTCGTAGTTTGGAAGTCTGACCTACATATGTGTTCGGCAACTTTTGCGTCACACGCAACGGAGATATTGGTTTCTAAAAAAGAGGACGCTCACGCGGCATCTTGGAGACCACCTGGAGATATTTAAGTGGGAAGCTCCATCCAGTGTTCCTTCTGGTGTCTAAGGACCCACATGTTTCTTTCGATTTGTTAATCGTTCGTGGTGAAATGAGCCGCTAATTGAGAACAAAGAGTTCAGGAATAAAGGAGGGAAAGAACATTTTGTGCCAGCTAAAGACAAAATGGCCATTTTCGTTATTATAGATATGTATTTGAAGAAAATACTGATGAGGTAGAAAAATAGTAGACGTGGTTCAATAAAACTGTCGATTGTCATTAATGAAAGAGATGGACAAGAACCGGAAGGTTACTGCTCTCGCTTTTGGTGAGACTGGTAGAGAGTTCGGTACCCAGTGCAAACAGCTTGGTAGGTATAGGACAGTGTTTCCCTACCGCCACGTCGCGGCCCGATACCGATAAGAGTAAATTCTGGTGAGGATTCAGATTTTGAGAGGGGACTGTCACCCCTCCAAATTTGAATTACAAGCGTGGGGTCGTTCCCGAGTTAGGGCCTTGCAGCCCGAGCGACGGAGATCGGCACACTACGTTTTAGAAATGTCACTAAACATGACGTCTGAGCCTCGCCGATGGCGTAGTGGTAACGTCGCCGACTTGAAATCAAGGGATCCCGGTTTCAATACCCGGTGGAGGCACATTGCACAGGGGTTCGGATCACACTTGAAAGTGTAAGTCCAGCACCGATAAGGGTATCTGTGCGTAAAGTTGACATCAAACAACAATTTCAACAAACAATGAAGTCTGTGTAAATTCTTTGAGGAGATAATACCTTCCAATGGACCACTTCCGTAATCATAGTGTTAAAAGGCTTTGTGACCAGATTGTAATGTCCTCACTTTCACGTAACTACACCCTGGACTCCATTTTGCAGACTAACGAGGCTCTGGCGTCTGGACATACGGCCATTCGTTGGACTGTGTGTGTCTTGTCCTGTGTTTTGTCCTTGTTTGTGCTGAGTGTCCCTTTACAGCCTCAGCTTTTAACTATTTTAGTCTCCGGCATTACAATTCTGTTATTAGTTAAACGTGTCCTCCTCCGTGGCCGTCTGGGATCAGTCTCTGGGTTTTCGGCCTGTGTATAGAACCGGTGGCAACCCACAATCGTGAGGATATTGGGGAGCTCCGAGTGAGTAGCGTAATCCGGTCTCGGAAATCTCCTATAACGGCTGGGAATTCGACGTGCTAACCCAACCCACGTCACCCCATTACCGGTTGAAGAACTCCACACCTCTAGGTAGGATTGGGGGAGGGAGATAGGCCAAGGCCCTTCAAGGGCTGTCGAGTCACGGATTATTACTATTATTATTATTAGTTATATTTTAGATATAGTAAGGGGCTGGACCCCGTATCATGTGTGCAAAATAGCCTAAGTGTTAACGCACCCAAAATTTTAAATTCAATCAATCAATCAAGCAGGTTGTAGCCTAACTGATGTTCTAGTACTACTTTGAGTATGGGCAAAAGGTGGGCAATCCGGAGAAACTTTCTTCGTGTTCCTATACCGCAAGATGGATGCATAAAACACGACCCATGATCACATTGCACCACCATAATCTTCGTAATAGCGTATTTCCCCCTCTCCCCTTTTCTTTGAGCACGTTTTGCTGATCGTGACGAAGAAACACGAGGGAAAAAAACAGGTTGTGGGTGAATTGTCGAGTTATGCAACTGTTTTTAGCAAATAGCTTGTGCTTTTCTCCGTGTTAAGTTACCTGCGGGGTGTATCTAACTTCTTGGATGATAGCACTGCTGAATGCAAGCTGGGAAAGATTGCGAACAGTGAACATACCTCACGGACAATGAAAAAAGCTTTCTCTTTTCGGCTGTTCCTTTCTTGATTCGCAGTTTATATCGCGGTGTTACGTCCAGCGTGGAAAAAAACAACTCGGCTAGATTCTTGAATGAAGTGCTGTCTTCGTTCTCTTCTGCGTATCTCGTTACGTACTATGAGTGTAGAGGTTATTTGGTCTTGTTGACCGAAGAACCAAAGAAAGCTTTTCTTGCAAGTGATGTTACGTTAACACGAGAAACCAAAACAGATGACTAGCTCGTGTGTCCATTTACGCCTCTTTACTTTAATCTTTTCATTAGCAAATATTACTATTTTGATTTCATTCTTGTCATTTAGGGTCGTCACGTTTCTGCCACTTTTACCTAATCGCGACGATGAGGATGTGATAATATAATGAAACTGATGGACACTCCCAACGAACACCTGAGCCCAGGCCTGGCGTTGTAGCGCGCCGTGTTAACCACTCTGCCGCTAATTGGCTATTAATATTCTTCTATTTAAGGAAAATAACACTTTATATACCCCGGAGATATTAGTCGGTAGAGCACTTCATTCGATTGCCAGGGTGGCTGATCTAAGGTTGGACATTTTCCAGCCTTCTCACTGCATAAAATGAGACGGGGTTCGCTCAGTCTCCAATAAATGGGTACCTGAAAGGTAAAGGCGGGCGGAGCGTGATGGTGATCACATCATCTCTGAAATTGAGAATGTGTGGGACTCTATCTCAACACTCCTCTTCATGGTATGGTGCAATGTACACGGGGAACTTTACCTTACCTACCCTACCACAGGATATGCTAAATCCTTCTCACTTCTGCTATTTAATTTTGGAATGATGTCACAACCATACACTGTTAGAAGTTACGGTACATTTACAATACTCAACCGTTAAAATTTAATAGTCTGCCTGTTATTTTACAAAACAAGACACAACCGTCCTTTTGAAATTTAATTATTTCATCTTCATAAAGATGATTATAAATTTCATATGTGTATCTTATAAATATATATATTTTTAAAACTAAATCATTAAAATTACATTAATTACAAATAACTGTGTAGAACGGTTAGTACATTGGTGACATTTTAACGGTTGTTTGATGGCAGCGAAAATTAACGGTCTTGGACTGTTATTTCTTAAGCTAACTTTTTAGTGTACTTAATTGGGATGTGTTGACGTCATTCTTACGTGCCATCTGAAAAAAACAAAAGAACTGTTCTTAGAATGAAGATAGATAGATAGAGGAAAGAGAAAAGTGAACTTCAGTTACGGTTATAAGTCCACTTTATACACAGGAAAGCTAATCTGAACTGGACCTACAGTTTAAAGTGGGATTCGACCCACTATGTGTCTCCACCGGATATCGAACCCGGAACACCTTGATTACAAGGCGACGACGTTACCACTACCCCATCGGAGAGGCCGAGAGAAATGTCAAAGGGAACATAAATGAAGAAGTTAGACAGAGAAAGGAAAGAACTAGGCTAAGCGAAATAAAGAAGAGAGAGAGAGAGAGAGTAAAGATGAAAATGAGAAGGAAGAGGGGGAGAGTAAAGTAGGAATGAAAGTGAGTCAGAACAGAAGGTGAGAAGCTTGAAATAAAATATATAAAAATCAAAAAGGCAAATAAAAGGGAGAGGGAAGAATACACAGGCCATTTTCCTTATTCCAAGATGTGAGGTGTCATGTGTGGGGTGCAGGTTCGTTGGGTTTAGAGGAATCGTTTCCTTGGCCACCATCTGTGTTGCTGCATCTTTGGCGGGGTTTTAATGTGTACCTGGTTTGTAGGATCTCTGCGACTTTCGCTTGATATCCATCCGTTGTGGTGGTTCTGTTGTGATTCCATTGAGAACCGTGGTCTTGATCCTGTGAAGTACCGCTTTTATATATATATATATAGCCCTGTGAAGGACCGTTTTGTATGTTTGCTGTTATGAGCATTTCTGTTCTTTGATTTCTATGAGTCTGTCGGGGCTGTTTTTTATATTCCTTTAGAATTCTGCTTCTGTGACGATGTCCATAATGAGTTCTATTATGAGTGATAGTTTCTGGACGTTGTCTTCTTGCTTTTGAAGGTTTTTGTCTTGCTCTTTTTACGTGGTCTATACTTCTTTTGGTGAGTTTCTGGCTAACCATTGAATGGTGACTTCTTCTGTTTTTCTTTCCTTTGGTGGTGATGTTGTTTTGTATTGTTAAGGCTGTGCAGCTGCTGTATATGTAGTCCGTTGTTCTTCTTGTCGGGGTTGTAGAGTCTTGGTGGTCGATGATTTGAGTGCTGTAAATACTCGACTTCCTCTGTAATTTGCCTCTGAGCCTCTCCGCAGTTGCAGCATTTGGCGGGGAGGTTTCTATCTGGCTTGCTGCATGTGGTAGTCAAGTGACTGTCTCAACATTACACACACCTTGGTGTCGCCTGGCAATGTCTCTGAGTATGTCCAATCCTCTGGCATTTGTGGCATTAAATTATCCCCGGTGGTCGCCAGGCTTCAACTCTTAACCTGTAGTGGAGGAGGTAGCTATTCTTCTTCATATATCTCTGGTGTTATTTCCTTCTTTCTGAGAGTCACCAGGAACAATGGCATTGGAACTCTTGTGCTGGTCTTAGGGTCTCTTTTTAATATATGGTTTACTTGTATGACGTCATAGTGTTGCTCCAGCGCCTCCTTGATGTCTTCTGGCGGGGTGTCGATTGGCAGCTTCCTTATTATTACTTTGATTAGCCTCTCTCTCTTCGTGGTGCCGATGTAGCAAACCAATACTATTTTGCTGACAGTACTGGATCAGTTTATCCAGTGCTGCTTTCTTGGATAGTTGAATTTTGATGCCATCGTGTAGTAGTCTTATTGTAGGTATTTCTTCTGTAAGTTTCTGTACTGATGAGATAAACGTGTACTGGTTTTTAATGTTGTACACGTAGGTCGCTGGTGGTTCGGGTTCTCTTCTGTTCCTTATCTCTGGTTATGGTATGTTTTCGTTATCGGTTAAGGGTTCATAGGTGTTGGTTGTTTCTACTAATTTCTTCTCTGTTTGGTTGGTGGCTTCCCTTACGCTCTCTTCCGGTATATGTAATTGTCTGCTAACATCTCGCCATCTGATGAGTGTTCTGGGTAATTCCTTTTATTGCCCTGGTTTGTTGATTCTTCAGTCATATTTACGTAGTTGTTGATTCCAGTCGAACTTTCTTTCGTTCTTTCTAGTATGCCCATTGGTGGGCAGCTTTGCTGCACGTCTTCCGTCGTGGATTGGCTTCGACATTTCTGCTTTTCAATCAATCAACACAAGACAACCAATTCTTTTTAGCTTGTTTTTCTTACAAAATCAGCACACAGCACATGTGATATGCTTATCATCCTAATTAATCCCCGTCAGATGGAGCTTTCTTATACATATATAATACATAATATAGCATATAGAATAGTAATATGTTTATATACTATAGTTGCGAAGGTAATAAACTATCTTTATCAAGCTAATTACGTAGTTTCAGCAATTCCCCCATCTGATGTGAGCAGGTGAAAGCAAAATCATATTGGGTCCGCTAGTCTTGCCTTGACCTCCAAGTATTCTACGCCGGTCCAATTTGTAAGATTTGATTTCCTCATATCCGCACTTACGAGATAATGACCTGGAGTTATTCGGAAGATAAACGTCGTCCCGAGAGCGGGTTACAAAACAAGCGAAAGGTATTTAAAATATATCGAAGAAAGCTTATAGACTAACCTGTTCTTGTAAACGTATTTAGGGCACCGTGTTTTATGAGAACGTGATTACATGTTGTTGTAAGAAGAGAGATTGTGTTCAAGGTTGGTAGATGTCGCAGTTACTTCCTCTGTAATGAAAGCGGTTTTTTCGTTGTTTAGAGTCGCTTTTCTGTCACTTTAGGCTAATCGCGAAGATGAGGATGAGTGATGATATGACGGTCACTACCGTAGACATGACTTTTCTTCGGAGAGGGCTTCAATTGTAAAGGTGGTTATTACGTAACTGCGTCCTAGGCGAGATACACCGTAAACAGTGCCGGATCTACAAGCCGCGGGGGGCGGAGAGAAGTAAGCCTCTACGGGGACATAGTAGAGGGTTAGTATATGAGTATTTAAAAAAATTAACGTAGTTACTCAGGGTTACAGAAACTAATACAATTTATACATACAGCTGAAGGTAAAGTTAAAGTTCACTGTGCATTTAAGACCGTGCCATGACGGCACATTTAGGGCATGTTGGGGGTAAGGCCCTACATATTTTCGATGTAGTACATCTTGGAGGTGATGTGATCAGCACCACGCTCCGGCCGTCTTTACCCCCAACCGGGTACCATTTGATTTGAGGCTGAGTGGGCCCTGTAGCCGCTTTATGCGGGATCAAAGCCGGAGAAATTCCGAATCTTAGATCACCCACCCTGGGTCTCCCGCGTGGCACTCAGACTAGAATCAAATCAGGCTACAATTTTACTTGAAATGCAGTGGTGACAGTTTCTTCAACCTACCTTTAATCAGGAAAAAGTTATGACGGCATGATTGTAACAAATGTATCATTTTCCAAGTGTGAAAAACAGTGTAATATAGTCGTATATCACATCACCACGGACGCCGATACTGGGCTCCCCCTGTAGGGGGCCAAAGTAGAACTTTCAACATATTACATAACTCTTGCACACAAAAACTTTGCACACAACAGCCGGGAGATTACATTAGATTCTGCTCTGAAATGGGCAGATAATCAGCCACTGAGTTTGAGTGTCTTTCTTGTGCTTGAGGCAGGGGGGGACAGGGTGGACAGTTGGGGTGCCAATAATGGACCTCACCTGTATGAAAATTGTATTTTGGGCCTTCCTTTTTTATGCGAATATGAGTTAAGATATCAATCTCCTATAAAGGATTGTAGGGATAAGTATTCTAATCCGAATATGACAATCAGATTCTGTCAAAAGTTACATGTAAAGTACTATCTTGTATAATAATTACATAATCAATTTTTTGTCCAACTAATAAAGTTCGATGTAGCCTGATAAAAAAAGGTAAAGTGTTCCCCTGTGCATAGCACCACGCCATGAAGGCGTATAGGGGGTGTGGGGGTAACGCCCCAAACTTTCTTGATCCGGTCGTGAGTGGGGGTGATGTGATCAGCATCACGCCCCTGACCGCCTTTACCCCCCAGGGTTTCCCCCAGGTATCCATGTTATTCGACGCTGGGTGTGCGCTGGGGCCGCTTCCACCGTTAGAAAAGTTCCCGGATTTGAACCGGCCGGGGATCGAACCCGGGACCTTTAGCATGGTAGTCAGACGCGTTACCGACTGAGCCACCGCGGCCATTGTAGCCTGATATAAATGTTTATTTTTTGTCAAAGGTTAATTAATATTAGGTCAGATATTCAAAAAACAATCTTTGCCTTCCCCCCGCAAACAGAAAGAAAACAGTAAACTATTTATGCTTTACTTAGATTTGCTCCATTTAAAAAGAAATCAATATGGCGGCCACCAATATGGTGGACGTCAACTTGGAACATACCAATGTGGTTTGGTTCTCTCTAAGCCTAACCTGTTTCTATGATAACCAATTGTACCCAGCCTGACTCCTTTACTTTTTATAGGGGGTGTTAAGGAACTTTTGAATCATCCTGTAGGTCCTTGTATATGTCTTTGTCAGCATGAGATCAATAATTAATTATACATACATACATACATACATTATACGTATATGTATAATATATAAATATATATTGCAGAAAGGGACCTGAGTCACTTTTGCACAATTCTGAGAAAAACAAGAAAAATCGTATAATATTGAGAGTGTAAGAAAGAAATGTGCTGTTGTTGGCTCAAATTTTTAGCATAATGAATAGTTAATTTTGCAACCCTCAATGCGCCCTCCTGCAGTATGCTGCTAGAGACAGAGGAGATGAAAAAGTTGTGACTCCGATACCTCAAAAATGTGACTCAGGTCCCTTTCTGCAATAAGCCATTCACATACATACACACGTGTGTGGGGGGCGGGGGGGGGGGGGGTGCGCGCGCGTGTGTGTGAAGGTAGGTAGGTAGAGAGGGTCTTTCGTAATATTTTGCTGGGGGCAAGATTTGTAGATCCGGCACTGACCATAAAATAAGATTTCCCAATTACAGACGTCCGCAGGATTTGTTTCAGGGGGCGTGAGACCAAGGGAGGTATTTTTTTTCCCAAGAGGCGTGCCCCCTATCCCTTTTCCGGACACCAACGTTATCAACCTCTGTTTTGTAAGTTGTTCAAAGACAAAAATAGTAATTGGGAGTCATTTTAAAGAAAGGTTAAATTTACCATTTTGTTTTTCAAGAGATCATTTGAAAATATTGATTTCCTCAAAATTTCTGGATGGGCTTTGCCCCATCAACTCAGCATGGTGATGATAACACCATCTACATTCAGCCTACGTATTACAGTACTGTACACCATTCCGTTATCGGTGACTAGCAAAATAAGTAGGGCTAGGTTTTTGATGATTTTGTATCTTTTTTTTAGTAATCCAGAAACATAGTTGCTTCAGTTCTTGCTTGTTTTGTGACCAGGGCGGCGCCAGGATTAATCACCTAGGCAGTGCCGGGTATACAAATCTTGGGCCCCCCGCAAAACATTACCAAGGGCCCCCTCTACCTACCTACCATTACAGGTGCGATCTTGAAAATAAAGAAAACGTGAAGCATGTATGATTTTTTAGTAGTCTTTCATGAAAATATGCCAATGAGACTGAAGACTACTAGTTTCATTTTTGTTTATTTTGGCCACAACAAGCTTAACCTATGTTTTGAAACGAACAAAGCTTGTTTAGGCAAACCAATGACATATGTTGTGTCCAGTGGCGGCGATTGGGTTCCAGAAAGTGGAGGCAATTTCCCCCAAATCGCCTCCACTTATTGTCTTACAAAAGAAAAATCAATTTTTAACAACAATAATGGCGAAAGAAAGACAACAGCCACTAATCATTGTAGAGACTCAGTACAGGAAAGACTAAGGTGGAGTGAAAATATAGGGCAATTTTTTTTTCAAAAAATGAAGATGCCAGTAGTGGGAAAAGCTGTGTTATTATACAGTTAATTAACCCTATCTATTTCAGAAAAAAGAATTGATTTTTAGTGGTGCCCCAGGGTCACTGAAGATTTCATATTGAAAATCAGCATTTACTCACCGAAAATTATAACTTTTTATTTATTTTCCTGAACTGAAACACAGAATACCCTGTTTCCTAAGTAAACAAGTGCAAGAAATAGATATTTTAATACAACCATAAAGTTGTGCTACCGAAATACATGAAATAAACTACCCAAGTACTCATTAGTACCCAAAATATGTAACAATGTTAAACTTTTACATTTGCATATAGCCCAATATCGTAATACTAATTACTTTTACAACTTATATTCTTTCTTAGCGTGAAATGTTTTCATCAATGCTCTTGACTTGATAGTTGAAAAGATAAATCCATCTCTTTGCACTGGAGTATATACCATCACCACAAAGGTCACAAGAGTTGTCAAATTATTTGAGGGTTTATCAGTCGATACATACAACCTTGGCAGTCTTGCAGCTGTTGTTAGCCACCTAGAATGGTTTAATGGGCCTGGTTTGCGATTCGCTAATTCATCACTGCAGTGTCCATTTGTTACACTAATACACCAGTTATAGAGATAGCTCTGATCAGTACTTAAGTCTTCAAAGTCAACATTCCCAACAAGCTGACAAGAAGAAGGAACATTTATTGGATCGAATTGCACAAGAGGTTGTTTTTCGCAAGTTTGTAGAGCTTTTCCTATTTCCCCAGAAAAATCTTTTGAACCAGTTGTGAATCCATCAATTTTTTGAAAGAGATGGCGCAGTGGGAGTTCATTTATATGCAGCAAACAAATAAGCCACTGGAGGGGTCTACCAAGTTATTTTTTGAGTAAAACAATAACTCCTCCTTTGTTGCCTGTATTCACATTTGTACCATCACATCCAACTGCTAAAAGATCGTCCATACTTATTTCCTTCCTAGCACAGAAGCTCAAGATCTCATTTTTTATAGTGATACAGTGACGTGTCCTATATACTTGGAATTTGGCTCCTGGACTAAAGTCACATGCTCTTCTGTTACGACGCGAGCATAATTCTTCACTCCTCTCTTCTCATTAATTCTTCTCTGGTCCTTCCTGCCATCAAAATACAATTCAGTCAGAGTATCCAAACTATCAGCAGCTGTTTTCCTGACTTTATTTCTTTCCCTTCTAACCTTGCTCCCATCTATCAATTTAGAAACATCTGCATCACTAATAACACCTACATCTTGAAGAACTGCACTAGCAATTTTAGCTGCACTTCTGTCAGATATGCGATGTCTGTCACACTCTCTAGCAAAATTCTTAAGAGGCAACCGCATTTGAGTTTCGTTTGAGGTTAATGAGGAATTCGCTGAAGTGGAGGGCATTTCCGATTAGGTTTTAAGTACTTTACTCGTGTCGCTGTCAGTATCTCAACCTTCTTCCTCCTTGATGGACTTGATTGAGGACTACTAGTAGCAGCATTGACACTACAGCTTGACAAATGTTTCTGAAGTCTTGCTTCTTCCATAGCTTTTCTTGCTTGCTTCTTCTGCAATTCTTTGGAGATTTTGAAATCAGTTTTTCCAATAAACATTTTTCTCGTTGTTCTTTGATCCAAAAGAAATTCTCTTTTTTGAATAGGTACTTTCTTCTCTCTAGAACAAACATAGGTTGAAAAGTCTTTACACTTGCAACACGATATATCAAATAATGTAGAGTTAGCATGTGAGCAATACAATGCAATTTTTTCTTCTAGTTTTCTTCATTTTGTCTAAGCTTAAAGGGCTTTAAGAGGTTTCGATAGTGTTCGTGAAGTTTTTTCACTTTTGCAACGACTTGCTGATGTGACACTGATGGCAATGAAGCTTTCATCAAAATTCCTACCACTTGGTGAGAAACACTTTCACTAATTTCTGAAACATGAGGTTCATGAGTTTTTCTCATTTTGCTTTTAAAGGCGGATATGAAGATATAATTTCATCACATCCAGAATTCTCCATGTATCTTTCAATACCCTAAAATAAGTGGAAATATGAAAAATTCGGAGGCCTTGGGGCACCAGAAGAAATTGACTTAGAGAGCTGATTTTTTTTTATTTGACTATCTGATACCAAAATGCAACTTTTCTGACTACAGGCATTTCGAAGTTCAAGAAATTTTTTTTCACTCCACCCTAAATTTGCGGGTTCTCTTCCAGATTAGGAAGAATGGCTTTGTTTATCTGTTGTATACAATAACAGCGGTGTCACTTCAAAACCAAACAATCTGCGCTCAATATGATAAGGTTCTAGTAAATCATAGTAATATGGCAATGCAAGAGTTAGTGTTTTCGGATGAAAATAGGTTTTGGAAAAGGGGGTGCTGGAAGGGTTGCGGAACGCAACAAAGGAGTGCGAAAGCATCTCTTCGCACCCCGTGGCGCCGACCCTGTTTGTGACAAATTAATGTTTTTCCGATTGATTTGAAAGCGTTTATTTATTTAAATATTGATTCTTTCCCTTATTTATCCTAATGCGCCTTACTTTCTGGAAATGAAAGTCCACTGTATGTCAGCCAACCTCCGTGGCGTAGTGGTGAGCACAGCGTGCTACGATGTCAGGAGTCCCGGGTTCGAATCCCGACCTGGGCATGGGTGTTCTTTGTGAGTGTCCCTTCATCAATTTCATCGTAGCATCACTCATATTCGCGATTAGCTAAAAGTGACATAAAAGCGAAGGAAAATAAACCAAATCAATCGAAAGTTCACTGATCATTGTCCGTCACTAAACGTGCTAAAGATCTTTGTAATATACAACTAGTTCCAAATTATTATATTTGAAATTCTAAAGATACACAAGAAACATGTGCGTTACGAACTTGTTGGTTTAAATTACTTATTTCCAGTTTATATAAAACAAGAAGAAAAATATTTATAGGACATTTTTACAGGCTTTAAACATTTTTAAAGTTTTTAGGTCACAAATGCATTGTTTTAGGTCATTTCTTGGTAATTTATTGGTCGTTAAAATCCTAGCCCTGTAAATAACACACATCCATCGTGCTTCTTCCGAACTGTGCTGCCATCTATTGAGGTGTACTGGAACGACTGAGAGGTGTACTTTCTCAGCTAGTTGCGCGATCTGGCAGATGGTTTGTGAACTACGTAGTTCCTCGTCTGAAGGCAACGCGTTATATAGGTTTGTATTTTCTGTCGTTTCTAAAAATATAACGTTTTGTAATTGGATAGCCACGTTGTCGTATTATTCTATAGGGGGTGCAAAGTGCACTAATATTTTTTTATCTGTATTTCTAGTTCAAATTTGTAGTAGATACGGAAATTGTACTGTGCAGTGTCGTGGCAAGTATTTTAAATCTTATTTTACGTCGCTTTTCTACCTGGTTTAGACTAATCGCAACTGATAAATAGATGACAGTGACAACGGAACATAATTCAAACCCGAAACCATTGAGTACTATGAATTAGTATGTGTAGGTATTTCGTAAGGGACAATATCACAGTAAAAAGGAGATTACGACAATTTTCATTGTGCCGGAAAGAGGAGGGGGGGTTATCAGACCCCACTAAATCACCCAAACCACCGTTCTCATACAGTACTTAATGTCTCAGTAATATTTCATAAGGTTGTAATGCATCGGTCACTTTACATACAGTATTCAAATTGAAGAAATTGTTGAAGGGGATCATATTTTACATTTGGGTTTTAGAAGAACAATGACTTCCACAGAATTGACTTCACGACAACTACAATCATCAATAAGTCACCCAATTACTGAGCAGTTCCTATAGATATTTGCACACTTGGGACGAGAATAGAATCAGTTCCTCTGATATGCAGTACCTCGTAATTCAAAAGGCGTAGGCATAAACTTTCCCTGAGGGTGTCAAGGATCCCTCGTCACCAGTGGCGGCGATTTGGTTCCAAAACCGGGGGGGAGGGGGGGGGCAAGGTGCCAAAACTATGGTAAGGACATTTTATTTCCCTTTGTAGATAATGCCCCCCTCGCCCCCCTCGCTCCCCTAATCGCCGCCACAGCTCATTACACCCATACGTGTCGATTTATTTCCTCGTGAATGTCTATTGCTTCTTTGATAATGTAATACCAATAATTTATATTGGTCAGTGCTCAAAATAAATACAAAAAAAATTAAGGTACACTATTAATATTATTATTATTATTATTACACTAATCACAAAAAGTTTTGAATATTGTTATATTAGGCAATAGGTGATATGCACGACCTTGGGATGCAACAACACATGGTATCTGTCTGGTGGACGTTATCGTGTTTTCGCCGACCTATGCCACCGTACATATCACCTATTGCCTAATATAACAATATTCAAAACTTTTTGTGAGGAGTGTATATACAAACACATGGGCGTAACTTAGGACCCAACTTCAGAGAGAGGGACAGAATCCTGGGTGGACAGGGGGATTCACCCCCCCCCACCAGCAACCTTGACCTCAAAAATCCCTCCCACCAAAAATTTCCCAGGGGGGAGATTTTTTCTTGTAATAACAAAGTATATGCAATTAGAATTTACTTCTTATGCACTTTACTAAGGGTAATATCAAAAACACACAAAGTAGTGTGTGCAGGATGCTTTCTCACTTTTTCAAGAGATTATTACTCTGTCTACACCAATAACAATATGTGTGCAATAAAAGAAGAATGCAAATCAAACATAATTATATTAGTTTTCTATTAATACAAAAACTAAACAAAAGCTTGTACATAACAAAACTATTTCGTAATTTATTGGCATCTTTAAACAGTTAGCAAAGGAATTACTTTGCTACTTTACACATAGCTATCTGATATATGTAAAAGTAACTAATTAATTACTTCATGTGCATTTAATAATAATGTTCTTTTAAAAATATTTAGTAATTAATTGACTTTTATATTTAACAACATTATAAATATCCATATCATAATAATTTATGTATGTAGGTAAATATATATATATATATATATATATATGGGGGTGTAAGATCTTCTTCCCCCCCTCCAGTCTTCAATGATTTCGCACCCTGGACAGAATCGAACTTGGGATTCAACTTTGGTGAGGCAGAATGAAAACGTTTTCTATCTCATAAAAATAGCACCCAGGCAATTTTGCTAAATAACTGTTAAATTTTCGAAATTATAACAATTATACTAATTACTTTGCTTCTCAGTTCCGGGGAAGTTAACAAACTTGTAAATTTTAATAAACCTGCAAATGTTCTATTAAGTTAAGGCTATGTACAAACATACGCGTATCTTTAAAACACGTTACTTTTAGTTTCAATATTTGATTTGTATAGCAATATTTTATTTCCGAATTTTCACATTCTTGATTGATTGATTCGTTTCATTTTGCCTCGCCACTTTTGGCTACTTGCGAAGATGAGGATGAATCGGTGATAAGGTGAAATTGAAGAAAGCACAATCGCATACATTTTTGGACAGCATAAAACACACGTCCCTTAGAGGACGATACTGACTCGTGAGTCCAGTCGCCACAGCCTCGTCGGCCTGCAACTTTGCTGTTACAGGGCTGTACAATGTGGAATAGGTTGACTTTGGATGCCTTTAGAGTGTCGCCCATTACACCCAGAATTTCTCATTGTAAACCTTGTTTGATTTTAAACTTGAATACTGTTATTCCATTCAAGTGCCCAACTATTGTAGTATGTAAACTTTTTGAAATACAGTAAAACCTCGTTAATCCGGACTATTGGGGGCTAGATTAACCAGTTTAACGAAAGTTGACCAGTTGTACGAAAGTCCGGATTAACTGAAATAACCTAAATGAACAGTAGAGAGTGCATTAAAACTCCGTTTATAGCAACAAAACACGTTTATTATGGTGTATTTGAAGGGCATAGGCCTAAATACACTATACAGTACAGTAATATGTAAAGCAATACGACAATGCAGTGCTTCTAGCCATATTTAAAACCTTCCATTCTGCTTTTTTTTTGCCTTTGCCTGTCCGGCTTAAGCGAAATCTCTCTCTCCTCTCTTTTTCTCTCTCTCTCCGAAGTCCGGCTTATCGGGGTCCGTATTAACGAGGTTTTACTGTATTTGATTGTCTATTAAAAACCGGGCCTTTAAGTTGCTTCCTGTAGGCGTACAGTAAGATCCATGAGTATTATCTTCATTAATTTTTCTCTTGCATCCTATGTGTCTTTAAGCGATGGATTTTTATGTATGCTGGTGTAGAAGCTGTCTGCAGCTTGTGTTGAGTTTTCTTTTAATTCTTGAAGCTCTTATTGGGTCAAATAAAGTGCACGAACATGGTGATGGACAATTTGCACGGTAATACTCATGGATCTAACTGTACATATTGAAAATTATTTCAGGGGGGGGGGAGCAGTGTGTAAATTAACGGGTGGGATGCTAGGGATTTCCTCCCGGAAATAAATTGTCCCCTGCAAAATGAAATTATTTTCAACTCTGCCATGGATGTTTTTATGCCCTTCAAAGATTGAAAAGTCATTCGTCTCTATTAATGATCCAGTCATCACAGACTTCCCTGCTAATTAAAGAGAGACACCATTCTGCAACTCAGCAACTTCACCGAGCCGAGACAACAGCATGCTTACGTGTCATCAGAAAAAAAGAACTGTTTTAAGAATGAAGATAGATAGAGGAAGAGGGAAAAGTGAACTTGAGTTCTGGTTTTAAGTCCACTTTATACACAGGAAGGCTAATCGGAACTGGACCTACAGTTTAAAGTGGGATCCGAACCACTATGTGCCTCCACCGGATATCGATCTAGGGACCCCTTGATTACAAGGCGACGACGTTACCACTACGCCATCGGCGAGGGCGAGAGAAAAGTGAAAGGGAAAATAAATGAAGAAGTTAGACAGGGAAAGGAAAGAACTAAGCGAAATAAAGAAGAGAGAGAGAGAGAGTAAAGATGGAAATGAGAAAGAAGAGGGGGAGAGTAAAGTAGGAATGGAACTGAGTCAGAACAGAAGGTGAGAAGCTAGAAAGAAAATACAGGAAAATCAAAAAGGCAAATAAAAGGGAGAGGGAAGAATACACAGGCCATTTTCCTCATTCCAAGATGTGAGGTGTCATGTGTGGGGTTTCATGACATAGTGATGATATTTTACGTGTATTAAAGTGTTCACAAGAAACTTGTAGGAAGATCAGATGGACAGTATTGAACTTCGAAATAGAAATGTGTTCATGTTTTCGGTGTTACTAGGTCGATAGCTCTTTGTGTTTTCTTTTTTGGATTTTCTTAGAATGTAAATTGGCTACACTGTTTCTAAATTACGTGTAAACGTTATCGCAAGATCTAATGACCTAGGTTAGAACCTATGTCCTGAGGTACGTAGAACTGAAAGCAATAGTTTAGATTAATGTCTGTTAACACATATAAATGTGCATACCCCCAAACTCCCGAAATGAAATCACTAGTACGCCACTGAGTGGACCCCCACCACCAAAGCAAAAAGCTTAATTCGCACAGTGGGGAAAAAATGTAACGAACGCTTGAATATAGAACAGAGGAAGAGCCGTACTCAGAGCTCCATCGTATTTGTTAACGTCTCTGCCTATTGTCAAGCGACCAGCTGGCCTACTTCGATTCCTTCCTGAATATGTTACGAAACGAGGAATCCAGGAATGCGCTGATCTGTTCACTTGATGATCCAGTGCAGGCATGCGACACGCAAGAGCCTAGCAAATACGTCATTTAAAACTGGATGGCCGCACTCATCCGCTTTCGGGAACTTTCTAAGGAGAAGCGTAACGTTTCTTGTCCTACCAGGAACGAGATGGTGTCAAAATTCAGCTCTGGCGTCTAAGAGGCGACGAAATACCACGAAGACTTGTTGATTAGAACAAAACAGCAAAGTATTGTTTTACGTGAGCTTATGGAATGCATCCACACCCCATCCTGGAATCGAACTAAGGCCACATTTTCATACCGCCCGGGCCCATCAAGAAATATCACTCCTATATCAACAAATAAAGAAATATTTAAATTTTAATGCACAAAATAACCAGAAAATGTCGAAATTAAGAATTCCACTGAAAAATCATTGATTAATTGATTTGGGTTATTTTCATTCGCATTTCTGCCGCTTTTGGATAATCGCGAAGACGAAGATGTGATGAAGGGACACTCAGAAAGACCCAGACCTGGATTCGAACCCGGGATCCTTCCACTGAATAGAAAGACCGTAAAACTAAAATAAGAATAGAGATGATGCAATTTGGTACAAGTTATGAGGTAAAAATAGACGCATTGTTTTAATTAGCTGTCTGAGCAAGTTTCATCTTATTAGTATTGTCATTACTAATTCTTCTGCACAGTATTAAACTAGAAATCAAATAGCTGTTCGGCTAATAGAGATTGTTCTGTACTATTGCTGTGATGGAGGACATATATACACAGTTTGCTTTAAGTCCATTTTGTCAACTTTATGTACAGGTAGGCTAATCGGGAATGCACCTACAGTTTAAAGCGGGATCTCCAGGACGCGAAAATATCGCGCGGCATTTTTGCGGACCCCGCGAAAGACGAAAACACCTAAAAAGTGTCGGTAGATATCGATTAGTTAATTTTCGGGTCTCCCTCCCTTATCGCACAACACTTGAGCAACCTTGCGTTCTGACGTCACGGGAGAATGCTTTTAATTTTAGGTTAAATGCCTAAGTTGTTAGGTTAGGCTAGCAGGGTTTAGCTCTCTTAGCATAAATAATAATTTTTCAATGTATTTTTACTAATAGAACCAAACCTAACAGACCTAACCTAACAACGCAGCAATTCCTCGTCAGAACACAAGGTTGTTATGATTTATCACTGCGAGTCTTTCTCTTAATTTAGCAATTACTTAATAATGGTCACTGGCACAGTCAGCACCTCTATGTGTACGAACGTCAATTATACTATTATTCTTATCAATGAGAATATGATCTATCTGATTATGAGTTTTATCATCTGGAGAAGACCAGGTATATTTATGGATATCTTTATGTTTAAAAGTGGTATTTTCACAATTAAATTCTTTGAGGTTGCAAAAGTAATCAATTTTATACAATTATCATTACTTAATTCACGAAGACTTTCTTTACCAATCGTGGGTTTAAATGTCTCTTCTTTGCCAATCTGTGCATTACAGTCACCTAACAGAATTTTCATATCATACTAAGAAAATTTATCAAAGACCTGTTCTAACTCTGCATAAAATCATCTTTAGTATTATCATCTTTATCTTCCGTTGGTGCATGTATGTTTATTAAAATAATTCTACACCACCTACCCTGTAAAACTGTATATGATATCCTATCATTAATAAATTCTACTGTTTTAAGAGCCGAGATAATTCTATTATTTATGAAAAAGCCTGTTCCAAAATTATGATTTTCAGTTCCACCATAGAAAATAGTATAATTTTTAGTTTTTATTGTCTTTATAAGTATGATGTGTGAACCAGTAAGCAACAATAATGTAATTTAATACCAACATGAACTCACTACAATGACACGTTCTTATTTTCCAGGCGTATTCGTGAGGTGCAGTGAGGACGAAGTGACCACAAAGATGGCTGCAGCGCTCTTTTTGACGTCACGCGAAACCATCCTGTACGGGCTCCGGTGAGTAACATAGCTGATGTTAATGTAATGTTATAGAAAATCCTCTATCATTATGCCGTGATCGTCTTCTGTTCGAGAATTAGTACTCGAGGTAATCCAATATTCTTCGCTGATAGGTTTACTTGTCATTTCACAACTCAAGAATTCTAGATTACTCATGAGATAATGGATATCCAATGGAAATATTCAGAACCAGAAGTTCTCTTGCTTCTCACTGTCAGTGCAGTGCCCGCTCCTGTTCGTGAACGGAACCTGTTCGGATGAACGCATTCACTGCTGTGATTCGAATCTGATCTCGCCAACGTTCCATGACAGCAGTGTTGTCACAATCTTAAGGACACTTTTCCTTTACAAGTGTCAACATTTCCTTTCTTACCCAATTTTTTTCCTATAAAGTACTAATAATAATAGTAGTATTTTCGTTGACCCATGTTCGTATATATGAAAAATGTTAACAAATTTGTCGCATGCATGAAATGAACAAGCGATTTCAAACATAAAAAAAGTTGACTACTTCGTAGGAGGGGCTTAAATCTTATAGCACCTCCCTTACGTAAGCATCGCCACAAGCGAATCTACATTTCCTTGAAAACTTTTTACTCAACTTTAAAGACGTGCGCTTTGTCATTCTCGGATTTGAATAAACGGAGATATTTCAAACAGCTGATATTTTACACACACACATATACACGTAACAATATCAAACACGTGTTTATATGAATTTCAAGACAAAAAATATTTCGTATGTTCCGTCAAACCGAATGCGGAATGTTTAGGGACTACTTTTTCGTGTGGAGCAGTTCTTCGGTAATCCTGGTGGAAGAGGATAAGAATCTAATGTTATTGTTTCTCTAATGGTTACACCATTCTTTGAAATTTGAACACAGATGTCACCTCAATATTAAAGGTAAGTTTTGGCTATTTTTATTAAAAATATTCTCCTGGCAATGTATATGCAGTCTTCAGAAATATTGCGTTGTAATTAAGAGTCGATAATTGAATACGTATGATCGCAATTTCTAAGTTATGAAACTATTAAAAACCAGACCATTTTAACAATTCACTCTGACAATATATAGTTAACATCTAACTAAAAATTATACAAAAAGTGAAATGCTAATAAGCTTTACTATTGTTGTTCCAGAAATTCAATCTTTTCTTAATTGGTTGATTGATTTGTTTCATTGTATTTCGCTTTTTATCTGCCAGTTTTAGCTAGAGAATGCAATAGCTTATAGTGGTTGCCAGCCTAATATGTTGCATGTGTGGACTACTGTACAAGAGGTTGTTCTCTTCTTTGCTGATGTGACGATCTTAATTAAACACTGTTACATTAAATTAAAACAAACCTCATGTGTTTAAACATGGAAATGTATAGGCAGGAAAATTCGAAGCAAACTAGGAAAAAATGCATTTGTTCGTAACAAATGTATCCATGATAATTAAAATTTTATGTCTACTTTTATTGTATTTTTGTTGTATTAAATTGTATTCATGTCCAGATATTATTATAATAATTAAATCAAGAAAACTTAGGTGGGCAGGTCATGTGAATGGGTGAGGAAAGCAAAGTTTACAGGAATTTTGGGAAACCTGAAGGTAAGAGACCTGTAGGAAGGCCAAGACGAAGATGGAGAGATAACGTCGAGATGGACCTAAAGGAAATCGGTAAGGATGGAAAAGATTGCATGGGTCTTTCCCAGGATAGGGACAGATGGAAGGCTTGTGTTGCTGCAGCCATAAACCCGAAGGTTTATGAAGGCTAGAGAGTTATTTTGTGTCTATTTTTGTAACACAAACCACGATTTAGGAAAGCAGCTGCTAATGTTGCCCGTTACCTGAAAAAAGTAACGGAGTTACAGTTACTACGTTAAAAGTAATTTGTTACTTCCAAACACGGTTGTAGTAATATCAAGGGAAGTACTACTTTCATCTGATATACGCAGAGTAGCCCACTTATATTTCTAATTCCACATGTGTCTCGATTCCAAACCTTTATGTGATCCGTGGGTGAATTCAGTAAGAGACTTTTGAGGCACCCTGCGTTTGAATCGCCAACCTGTCCCGCCCGCCCGATTAATTTCTTGCGGGCACTTGCTTTGCAACAGCCGAGTGCAAGGCTGGCCAGCGACATTCATTACCTCTTTTTCTTGTTTGGCACCGAACACCAAAACAAGAATCTCTCTCACGCTTCTTCGAAAACAATAAAATTTCCACCGTGAAAGTAACCAATCCGCAATGTTATCTGGCGGGTAACCTCCTTTTCGCCCGTGGCTCAGGAGTAGTCGGCCTCCAACAGATTCTTCCTCAGACACTTCCGACAACAACTGCAATCAAGGTGAAGTCTACTTTTGTGAAAAGCTCGAAAGGGGGCTCTGCGTAACAGGTAACTCTATTTCCAACGCTATCGTTCATAGACAGGCGCAAGGTGTTAACTTGCTGTATCAGTAGGTAAGTTTATATTAATTTATTTATTACGAAAGCAACACTTTCAATTTATAATGTTCTACAATTACTCACATATTCTAGTTTATCTAACAATCACAACAAGCCATGTTAAAATACATTCTTTATGAGTCCACTGAATGCCAATTTAACTGAGATAGTTCTTTCAGCGCTTTGTCGCGAATGAAAAGAAATTAGTGGGATGTCTGTGATTTTCATACTTGGACCAGTACTATTATATTTTATTTTCTCTGCACATATCTTTCTCCGGTTTTTTTATAGACTATCTCACCCAAACCCATAGCAAATCCAAGCCTTGATTTACAAGTTGATAGCCTTGAATGAATGAATGATTTTATTTTATTTTTGTTATCTAGGGTTCTGGGTTCGAATCCCGACCTGGGCATGGATGTGCATTGTTAGTAACCATCAATTTCATTATGTCATCAATGATCCTCATCTTTGTGATTAGCCAAAAGTGGTAGAAGAGCGAACTAAAATAAACAAAATCAATCAATGTTTGTTAGCGTCGCTTTTGGTTAATCGGGACGATGAGGATAGGTGATATGATGAAATTGATGTAGTTACACTCGCAAAGATCATCCGGTGCCTCCCCTACGGCATGATGGTATCGCCGTCACCTTGTAATCAAGGGGTCAAGGGTTCGGCTCTCAGTTTAAACTGTAGGTGCAGTCCCCATTAATCTATCTGTGCACAAAGTGGACTTAAAAACTGAAACAAAGAACACCGATGGCCACACCGGGATTCGAATCCGAGAGAATGAAAGTTAAAATTTCTGGGTTGGATGACACATGTGGCCATTCTGCACCCTTCAAAGTATACGAGTGAAATTCCCCTTAATTAAAATTTGTATCTGAAAAATAGGTGTAAAAACCTTTTCAGAATGTTTAAACGTTCAAGGTTGCAAATGGACCTGTACAGAACATACACAACGCGCTAGAAAGTAAGGAAACGCTGAAAAGAAACACAATACGAAAATAATAATAATAGAGAGGTTCTATGAGGCGCCTGTCGTGCAGGAGTGGTCACTGGAACGCTAAGAAGCCAAGGGTTGCAGGTTCGAGCAGTGGTTAAAGAACGTCCCATCATCCATGCTTATCGAAACCTTATCCCAAGAGGTAGAAAAGCAACGTAAAACAACGTAAATAAAATGAATTCATTTTAAACAAGTGACCTAAAGAATGGAAAGAGAATTTTTGCTCTATGAACGATGAAACTTTAAGTGAAGAAAGTCATGGATTATAATTGAAAGCTTAAGAAAGTACGGGCAGTTCTGCAAGGATTTTGTGTCCTAATTCCATGCAGAATTCAAGGTGAATAGGGTGATTTTCGTTGCTTTTCTGACTCCCCGGGTTAATAGCAAATTTCGAGAATGAAGGGTTAACTAAACCGTTGGTAGAACAATACATAAAGAAGCGACCTCTATGCTGTTGTAGAGTACTCGGGATTGCAATGACGGTTAAGGAATGGTTAGGTCTTTCTTTGTGTATGTTCGCTGATCTATGTGATAAAATCATTACGTCTTCATAGTTAGTGAGTACCCTGCATATGCAAAACTGAATATCTTTTGACATTTCTCTCAACGATATTTCATTGTTTCCGAAAAATCCTTTATTATCTTGCAAACTGTAGGTTGGAGACTATATGTATAACCAGCGCTTGAAGTGGAATATATTAGCTGGGGGGGGGGGGGAGGGTGTTTGATCGAGCCTTGGGGTTAGTTGGGTGATACCTCTATGGTTTAACATGGTGACAATGAGACAGCTGGAGGGATGCATTGCTAAAATTTTGCTAACTAGGGGTGCCATCCCCCCCCTCACTTCGAGCATTGTGTATAGTATATTACAGTGTGACCATAAAATGATGGTATGGTTTCAGACTCCTACAGTATCCGAACAAAACATAGGCTAATAGAAATGATGAGTTTTACATTGCATTGAAGAACAACTGTAAGAGTTTCGGAAGTGTGATTGATTGATTGATTTACTTTATTTTTCTTCGCTTTTTATGCCACTTTTGGTTAATTTGCAAAGTGATGATGAGTGATGAAATTGATGATTCGAACTCGGTGCCCCTGGCGTCGTAACGAGATGTGCTAACCACTCTGCCACGAGGGCAGGCTTTCGGAAGTGTGGAAAAAACTGTCGACGCCCAGGTAGTCAAACGGCTTAACGGTGATGCAAACCGCCACGCTGGATATGGCATTATCACAGCGTTTGAAGGAGTGGATGGATAAGAAGATTTGGCCGCCACGATGGCCAGACCTCACAACTTTAGACTTTCGCTTCTGGAGTTACATCAGACCAAAATGTCAAAATGTGTGTGAATAGTATGTAACATGAGAGGAATAAGTTACGAAAGGGGAGAAAGAAAAGAACAAAATTTCCAGTGAAATTGCGCGACATGATAATCCACCTTTCGAGTCTTTTCATGAGAGTCCACTCGTTACCTCAATTGATAAGAGAAGCGAAAGAAAGCTTTTGTAAAGAAAGTAGGGGACATTTGATAACCGGAGAACATGTCGAAGAGTTGGTTGCTCATTGCCTATCATTGGCCTGAAAAAGTCGAAGCCCTTGTTTCCTGCTCGTCACGGCTCACTCCATTCTGTAGGTTGTGGGCATTTCTTTACGTCTGCTCTTTTGTCTGGCCCCTACTGTGTCTTTATTTCACTCACTCTCCTTCTCCCTTTTATTTGTATCTATTCTGTTTTCTTTGCATCTCCTTTCTAGCTTCCTTTCCTCCCTTCTCGGTCATAGTTTCTCTTTGTTCATGCTTATTTCTTCAATTCTTCATTGTTTCTTTTTCTATGAATCCTGTTTTCTGACACATTTTATCTATAGTTTCTTTCTCTTCCCCTCCCCCTCCCCCTCGCTCTCGCTCTCTCTCTCTCTATTTCTGTTTTCGTTTTCCATCTCTCTCTCTTTTGCTTCTTTTTCCCTTCTTTTTCTTTGACTCTACTCTCTTCCTCTCTGTGTCTCGTTTCTTCCTGATTCTATCTCCATTTTGTTTCTTTATGTCTCTATCTTGCTTCATTTTTCTATTCTGTTCCCTTTCATTCTTTCGAGCTCTCTCTCTCTCTCTCTCTCTCTCTCTCTCTCTCTCTCTCTCTCTCTCTCTCTATGAGATATCTCTTCCTTCAGGACTTTCTTTCTCTTCTTTCTCTTTGTGCCTCTCTTTCTTCCTTTTCTATTCTCTTCCCTTTCTTTATCTCTCCTCTCTGTTATCTTTCTCTTCTCTTCCATTTGTTTCTCCATCTCTCTTTCGCTTCTAATTTATTTCACTCACTCTGACTCTGACTCTCTCTCTCTCTTCTCGCTTCTTTATTTGTCTTTTTCTTTTTCCTTGCTTCTATTTCCTTATCTTCCCTTTCCATCTCTATTTCTCTGTCTTGTTTCTTTACTTTCTTCCTCATTTTATCCTCTTTCTCTTTTTGCGTATTTTTCTTCTCTCTTCCCTTTTCCTCTATCTCTGTGTACAGTGTCTCTCAAACGTTTTAGGACAACGATTTTTTATAATAGGCAACCGAACTTACATAAGGCGTTGTTGGGTTGCCTGTAGAGTTAGGTTCAATTTCAGGGTTGTCACATGCACAAAATAAATGTACGAATTACGCAAATTGAGAAGGCGATATGAGAAGCAGATGAGAAGGAGGGGAGAGAAGAAGGAGAGGAGAAGAGAGTGGAGAGAAGGAGCAGTTGCAGAAAATGTCGTCTCAGCGTCAGGAATTTGTGCATTAATGCAATATCAACATGAAACATTAAATCTAATACATTCTCGAGGCATGCGTTTTGGCCAAGTTCAGAGCAAGATAAAATTTTCCGCTTGAGATTTACGATTTTACCTGTGATTACACCACTAAAAACACGAATTTAATTTCAAAATTTATAAGAATCATCCAATTCTTTTCAGTTTGGTGAAATTGAGATTATATTCTTTTATATTTCATCGGTAATGGCAAAGCGAATCATTCCATTTCACACGGCGTGGACAATGAATACAACGGGATATGTCTAAAACTTATGAAAAGTTTCTACCAGCGGAGTGATTTGAACCTACGACCATCAGGTTAACAAACATTAACGGTAACCACTACCCTACAAGATTCCTTTTCTGAATAGAGGTAGAAGGAGCTGACCAATGTGAATTGCAACTCGCCTCTTATACAGGTATTGTGTAAAGAATAGGTGATTGTAACAAAGAAAACAAAGGTAGTATGAATCAGCGTAAGCATTTAATGCAAATTTATACATGATACTCGCGCACTTTCGACGTGGCCTTTGGCCACGTCTTTTACGCTCGCATGCGTGATCTTCGGCCACGTTGTGGGCGTAATCATGTTATAGATGGGGTAAAATGTCTGCATGTTTTATTTGATGAAGCCAAGCAAGTGTATAAGTTCGCTTATTTAAAAAGTTTAGAAAGTAACGTTATGTCTGTATGGGCTCTAATAAGGTACAAATATTCAAAATATTATTGTCTATTTTCCTAATAATAAACTGAGTAAGTAATAACAGTTTCAAGATAATTAGTTGGATGTTTTGCATAATCGAATTCAATAGCGACACTAAATTGGAAATGCAATCTTTCTGCCATTCTCCTCGAATTCCTACCTTGCCTCTGTAATAAATTCTGACTCTCGTATTTTGAAATTCGAAAAGTCTAGCATAATTCCCTTACAGTAGTTCTTGGAGTGAAAATAAACTTTCTGTAAGTTCCCTAGCAACGTCCGTTTCCATGGTGAAGAACAAGCACGGCAAACGCTCTAAATAATTGTTTGTTATTATACCTCTAAACATTTAATTAAAACAACCACGATGTAAATATATTCGCATTGAGTTTACCAATATATACGTTTCGTTTATTTTGAAAGTTTTGAACATAACTCTGTGTGTGTACGGGCTCTAATATGGTACAAATTTACAAAATATTCAAAATTGTATATTTTCTTAATAATAAAGTGAGTAAGCAATAACTGTTTCAAGATAGTTACTTAGATTTCTTGTGTAAACGAATAAAGAGCGACATTAAATTGAGAAAACAATATTTACGTCTTTTGACATTTTCACATTTGTAAACGTAATAGAAAAATAATTGTTTTCCGTCGTTCCCATCAAATTCCTACCTCTCCTCTATAATAAATTCTGACGCTCATGTTTTGAAATACGAAAAGTCTAGAATAATTCCCCTACAGTAGTTTTGGGGGTGAAAATAAACGTTCTTTAAGTTCCCTAGCAACGTCCGTTTCCATGGACAACAACAAGCACGGCAAAAACTCTAAATAATTGTTTGTTATTATACCTCTAAACATTTAGTTAAAAGAACCACGATGTAGATAACATTTTCGCATTGAGTTTACCAGGAGTTGATTCATCTGTGTTTTGTAGATCTGTGAGAAATATAATGTATCTCGACAATTAAGAATTGAAGGAAACAATGTGTGCAAAAGAAATGCCCGTTGCAACGGTTGCTAAGGACGTGGAAAAAGGGCATTTTCACCCTTAAGGAAGGGCCGATTGAGCGATTTTTGAATTTTCTCGGACTTTTGGGACGATTTCATAGGGGGTCGTAATCGGGCGTTTTTCGCCTCCGGGGCTTCCTTCATGGAGAACATTTATGTCAGTGAGTCAGTGAGTGAGTGGTGGGATTGGGGCTATATATATATTGGATATTCGACATTTGTCCAGGAAACCGTGCATTTAACTCGAGTGGAAAACGGGGTGAAATTATTATGTGTTGAATTACCACAAATATAAATGGTCATTTCATTATCTTTTGTCAATGTCTTTCAATCCGCATACAATTATCTTCAGAGTATCACGATCTCACGATCTTATAACCTTTATTTTCCACATGAAAATATCCCTTTGAATGTGTTCTTTTAATAAATTACAGATGCAGAATACTCTGGCCACTTTATACTGCTATTCCAAATAATGTTACATTACTCTTGTTTAATAAAAGGAGAAACATAAAAAAATATACATCTCGTAAGGAGAATCGAACGTGAGACCACTTGCAGTCCAGTCAAGAAGTTTAACCTCTACACCACGCCCTCAGGTTTCATTGAAGCAGAAAGTATTCCGTCACGTCAATATTGTAAACGTCATCCTGGAAAGACATTCAACATTTTCACTCAACTCTGTACTTCTAAAATTACTAGAAGTAAGGATCCTCTTCTTAAGGTGGGTCGAACGTGGGACCACTTGAGTCAAGTCAAGGCAACAGATCTAGTGTCTATGCAAATTATACTAGTGCTGGGGATGTTTTAAGAGAATTTTCTTAACTGGGGGAAATCATCACCCCACGTTCCTTCTACTGTGAGCACTGCTACAATCTCTCCCCGAGAAAAAAAATTCTGCGGGCGGTCTTGCACGCAATAATTACACCTTTTGCACAAACATTTGCAATCTGCCACATATGCGAGACGTTATTCGTAAATAGGTGAAAAATTGTATTCATAATATTTCATCACGTTTGTCCTTGTTAGTCAAGGTAGTCTCGTGTAACAAGGTGCTGATTAAATTCTAATTACTTTACTTCCTGGGAAGATCTAGAATTTTTAAGGCAGAACAACATTCGTTCCGCTCTTTCTTATTTCTTTTAAATTCTAAAAAAAAGATTTTAATTGAGTTAAGAAATAAAAATAGTCATTCACGTAGCGTGACTCGGCTTGGAAGTGTGGAACAGTTCCCGAAGTTTCTATTAAATTTCAATATTCATAGCCACCTTATGCTCAGAAAGGTTAATCGGTTTATTGACAATCCTGAACTTTTCGATTAATAGATAATACTTTGTCTTAAACGTTGAGAGAACATTGGTCTTGCTCTCTTGACTGAGTATATAATTTTACGAAAGCAATCCCGTTTGTAAACGATGAACAAAATTACTTAGTTTTCAAGGACAAACTTGGAAGTGTAGTTTGCTGGCGTTCCAAGGTGAGTCACGCTATTGAAAACCGTTTTTTTTTTTTTATCGCAAAACACTGTGCGTCCAGACACGGGAGTCTGCACCCAGGAAGCTACAAGTGACCAGAACTGAATTTTTAGTGGCACCTGAAGAATGGTCGACCAACGTGGGCACTAGTTCAACATGCAATACTTTAAGTGTTAATTCATGACAAACAAAAAGCTTACTGAATAAGTATTCAGATACGAGTAGTAATTCGTGTTTTATTGTGTAACTTATTGGGATTGCAGCGTAGTAGTGGCATCAGATCCATGCAAATGAAAAACTATATAAAACTGAAGGATTATTTTATTACAGACAAATATTTCAAAACATTTTTCTTCATTCCCTTGTTTTTTTTATTATTTTACATACATTTTCTTTCACTTTTGGCTAATCGCGAGGATGAAGATGAATGATGAAATTGATAATGATGCACGCACAAAAAACAGAACGGGTCTTCAACCTCTTAGGTGACGAGGTGAAGCCCCAAATATCAGGGTTTGAATCTAGGACTTCCATTTCAGAATTGTAAACAATTTACAGTAGACTTCTCTCTAAGGTCAGAATAGTATTATATTGACGTGAATTATACTGCCTCCTGAATTCAAACAATATAATTTTTGTTTTATGAGAATACGAATTTAAATGGTTGGCACACAGAGATACTTAAGCGAAAACAGTGAACTAATTCGTACACATGTATTAAGTAAAGACACTTATCTCAGTGTGAACATTAAACAGGGTTTTAAAACTTTGCTTCAGCAATGAATGCGTGGAAACGGATTACACATAATTCCCTTGCCGAAATCTATTGGTTTAAAATGCATTGGAAGACTTAAAGATGGAGATTTACTATATTCATAGTTTTAAGGAACTATTTCGTAGATGTTCGCGTGACCTCGTGTAGCGCCGTTTTAAAATTACAAATAACATATCCACAAAATACTAAGACCAAGAAAGAAATTCAGAGTTAATTTCAAATATGTATGTAAAGTAATTTTAGAATTACAGAGTTGAGTGAAAATGTTGAACTTCTTTTCAGGATGATGTTTACAATATTGACGTGACGGAATACTTTCTGCTTCAATGGAAGCTGAGGGCGTGGTGTAGAGGTTAAAGTTCTTGACTGGACTGCAAGTGGTCCCACGTTCGATCCTCCTTACGAGATGTATATTTTTTATATTTCTTCTTTTATTAAACAAGAGTATTGCAACATTATTTGTAATAGCAGTGTAAGGTGGCCAGAGTATTCTGCATCTGGAATTTAGCAAAAGAAAAATAAACAACTAAATAAATTGGCAAACATTCAAAAGGACATTTTCATGTGGAAAATAAAAGTTATAAGATCTTGAGATTGTGATACCCTGAAGATAATTGTATACGGATTTAAATACATTGACAAAAGATAATGAAATGACCATTTATATTTGTGGTAATTCAACAGATAGTAATTTCACCCCTTTTTCCACTCGTGTTAAATGCACGGCTTTAGGGACAAATATCGAATATCATGTATAAATTTGCATTAAAGGCTTACACTCATTCATACTGCCTTTGTTTTCTTGAAATGAAATATAAGAGAATATAATCTCCATTGCACCAAACTGAGAAGAATTGGATGTTTCTTATAAATATGAAATTAAATTCGTGTTTTTAGTGGTGTAATCACAGGTAAAATCGAAATCTCACGCGGAAGATTTTAATTATTTTGCTCTGAACTTGGCCAAAACGCATTTCGCATTGAGAATGTATTAGATTTAATGCTTCATGTTGATATTGGATTAATGCATTAATTCCTGAAGCTGAGACGGTATTTTCTGCAACTGCCCCTTCTCTCCTCTCATCTCCACTCTATTCTCTTCTTCTCCTCTCCTTCTTCTCTCCCCTTCTTCTTCTCTCTCCTACTTCTCATCTGCTTCTCATATCGCCTTCTCATATTGCGTAATTCATACATATATTTTGTGCATGTGGCAACTCTGAAATTGATCCTAACTCTACAGGCAACCCACCAACGCCTTATGTAAGTTCGGTGCCTATTATAAAAAGTCGTTGTCTTAAGACTTTTGAGAGACACTGTACATTCTTTATACATTCTCTCACTTCTTTATTTCTCTTACCTTTTCTCTCTTCAGTAGCTTACTTCATCAATTCCTCTTCCTTTCTCTAATTCCCTATTGTTTCTTTCACATCTTCTTCCCTTTCTCCTTTAAAATATTCCTTTCTCTCTTCCCATCTTTACTCTTTCTTAATTTTCTGTCCATGCATCTATGTTTACTTTAAAGAGATGGAAATGCGAGGTTTTAAACAAAATAATGCTTTCCCATCCTGAACGATGAGTACACGTTCCTTTCCATGGAGGAAGTAAGGAAATATCTACACTCCTCGAATACAGGTGAAGTCTCGATCGTACCGTTACAGAAAACAGAGAATTTGGTTGGTGTTTCCTTTTACTGATCACACGAAAGTACAAGACGAAGAAACGGTGGATGTGGGAGAATCCGCAGATTACGTTTGCTTCTCGTCTCACTTTCGTTTTTGGGTGAAAACAGTGGCTGGGAACTTTTTGAGATCAGGAAAGAACTGTCCTTGGACTGGAAATGGTGACATTGTAAGTCAACCTGTTTGAATCTCTATTTCCGTATGATTCTTCTGCTTGATGTTTCTTGTATTATGCAGAGGCGTGACTCAGGTTTGGCACGGGTGGCGGTCTGACGGTATCTCTACCCGCCAGAGCTGTTAACCATATGATTATTTTTTATTCATTTTATTGTGCCGCATTTGGCTAACCGCGACATTGAGGACGGCTGTTAATTAAATGAATTCGATGAACGGACAATCACAAACACGCATGGATAAGATACAGAATGATCCTTGGAAGAGATAATACAGACTGTCCAGGCTTCAGAATCTCATTAGTCTTCAAGGAAAGTTTGAGTTTTTGTTTTAAGTCACTTTATACACAGATAGGCTACATTTTAAAGTGGGATTCGATTCACTGTATGCCTACACCGACTATCGAACATGGTACCCTTTCATTACAAGGCGACAATGTTACCATTACATCATCGGGAGGCACAGTTAGTCTTCAATTGATTGATTGATTGGTTGATTTGGTGATTTAAGTCCACTTTATGCACAGTAAGGCTAATCGGGACTGGACCTACAGTTTAAAGTGGGATCCGAACCACTATGTGCCTCCACCGGGTATCAAACCCTGGACCCCTTGATTACAAGGCGACGACGCTACCACTTCGCCATCAAGGAGGCTCGGTCAGTCTTCACGAATACAGTTCCCAGGCTGTTAGCTGGAAGAGAAACTGGGAGTTGACTGTCTCCCAAAGAGGCCACCATCCCTTAACACCCTGTCAATCTGATTAGAACGAACATGTTGAAGGTCTTAACAAGTACGAAAGGAAGGGATGGAAATTCCATTCAGCTGTCCCTCCCTCCCCAACCTTCCCTCACCCCCAAGAAACGTTTCAAAGTTTGTTCTAACTATACTATGCACCTCCACCGAGAATTGATCCCGGGATCCCTTGATTACAAGACGCCATCGGGAATCCCTTAACCTAGAGAACGAAAGCTGAGTACTTGATCGAAATTTCAGCCTAAAATCGAATTTTAAAAATGTGCATTTTCTTTAGCTTTCGTAACCTTCCTACCTTTTCAGTTTAATTACGATATTTTATTGTAATAATAAGAGGCGTAATATCCTTGTTCCCTCCAGATTTTTGCTTTGGGGACATTGCTAAGAAAAATTAGTCAAGTTTAAGTACATTTTATACACAGTCATGGAATATTATATGGAAATTATTCCTCCCTATTCCTATTTACTTTTCCCTTTTGTATATATTCACCTTCCCTTCTCGCTCTATTGTGTTTTTCTTACTATTTCTCCCTCGTTTTCATTTATCTAACCTTTTCTCTCTATTCGCTACTATGTACAAAAAGAGAGAAAACAAATAAAGAGGCGACTACCAGGAAATATTAAGATTGAGAATTACCACTAGCAATATTGTTGCCCACGAGACGAGACTTTGGCCTGTCTCGTCTCGTGGAAATGCTGTGAAATGCTGTCTCGTCTCGAAAATATTCGTTTGTCTCGGGACACATGATCAATCTCGTCTCGTCTCGAATTTTTAAAAGCCTGTCCCGTCTCGTCCCGTGGACAACACTAACTAGCAACACAATATTACCAACATGTGAGGTTGAATAGGTATCCTAAGACTTTCATTATCTCTGTGAAAAGTTCATATGTTTTGAAAATATTGAAAACATGCATAAAATAATATTACATAGTGTGTACAACATAATTAAGATCTAATGAATCATGTGAAGATTGGTTGTGTAAAAGCTACGTTTGCAGAATATTCCACGCAATTAATAGATAATTTATGTAATGATTTTAAATTACCTAATGTAATGGATGCATGTGGTGTACTATGATTGGTTTGTTTAGTTTCTGAGTGTGTGTTATATTATTTAAGAAGAAAATTCTGAACTTTTTATTTACAGAGTCATTGGAAGAGATGGCTTCCGTATTGCACAGAGCCAGTAGGATATACGACTTTTTGTTCACAGACCTAAGTGGTAAGTGACTTTCGTGCTAAGCAAGTGTGGATATTTACATAACATGTTCTTATATTAACATCAGATTAATTCAACGTTACATTGCAATTCAGAAGCAGAACTGGATGTTGCTTTGAATACCAATTAACATTAAACATTAATAACGGATACATTTCTGTTGCTTCTGAGTCTCACTGAATCAATGAAAGAAAACATTATAAGTAAATATTCTAAACAGTCATGTTAAAACGTGTATATCATGTCCGTAATGTTTGCTGTAAAATTGCTTTTTTTTTTTTACTAATGTGCTATCTTAAGAACACCTTAGATTTGATGTGAATGAAAGATTAATATTTTAGTAAAAAAATCAAGGATGATATAGAAACTGGCATTTCGGTGTTAAAACTGTGTATAAACTCCCAAATTTGACTTTGAAACTGTACTTAACACTATATATATTATACTATACTTATAGAAATTTTAAATTTCCATTCTAATAGCACATCTATGTAGTTATTTGAGTACATATGATTAATTTTATGCCTGTGTGCATAAGTCTACTATTCAACCTAAATTTAGCAGCAGAATTTGTCAGTGTTCTTGGATTTCGTACAACTCACAGGATAATTCTGACTGGAAGGTGTTGTGTCGAAAAAGAAAATCTTAATTTTGGCCTTGGTTTCGCATCATTTCGTGACAAAATATAATAGGAAAGTATACCTCACACCTCTCAAAAACAATAAAATATGAACATTTTCATATCAATCTCACATTTTGTGTTTCCCTCAGAAACGAAATTTGCATGTTATTGTACCTATTAATAGTAAACAACAACAAAGTGTTTCAATACTAACATTTCACTAAAAAAAAATGTCTTTGTTATTAGCGAAAAGTGGTAGAAAAAAATAGTTTATGAAAATTAATGTTAGTCACCGGAAATAGGAAATGTGAAGTCGAAATCCCGTTATGATAGGAACTTCACAGTTCTTTTTGAGAAAGTTCATGGCTACTTAAATTACCTATCATTACCCATACTCTTAAATAATATATCTGCTGTATGTGTAAATTTTTTTCAATTTCAGATCCGAGAACAAATGATTGGCTACTGATCAGTAGTCCTGTTCCTGGGTTAACAATCTTATTCTTGTACTTGTATTTCGTCAACTCTTGGGGACCTCGGTACATGGCCAACAGGAAACCATTTAAATTAAAGACGCTGCTCATATTATATAACTTCTTCCAAGTACTCGCAAGCATATGGTTATTTAAAGAGGTAAGTGTGCATTAGTACACCTTTGCATAATACACCTTAACTGTTTCCTTCTTTATACATATTTTCATGGTTAACTGGTATGCAACTTACTAGTAGTTGCCACCAAAGTGGTGTAACATCCTGGTTGGTGTAACAAAACTCCTAATAGGCTGCTAAAGGAATCTATACTTGGTATGGTTTGATAGCAGATGGTGTTCCAAACACCAAAGACACTGAACAACACCAAATTCCACATTGTCACCGAAAGAGGTGCTGATCACACCACCTTTGGTAGACAACTCAGTGAATTCCACCACCGCGGCCTGGGTTTGGTTGTTTATGAATGTTCATTCATCAATTTCATCATTTCATCACTCATCCCCATCTTCGCAAATGCACAAAAAGCGAAGTAAAATAAACTAAATCAAATCAAATAAAAAAAAGTGGTGACAACCACTTTTTATTTGTTTGTGCAAATATGGACTTGCTTAATGAGATATTTTTATGGAGTATATGTGTATTACATTGTGTTTCTGGTGTATAGTATTGTAGCTGTTTTACTGTTGCACTGTAATTCTGTGCGCACTCAATCAATCCAATCCAATCCGGTATGTGACTGTTGGTCGGAGAAGTTCTATTGGTGTTGTGCGTAGTGGCATGTTGTTTGCAACATGACATACAACTTCTTTCTGTCCCTGTCTCTCGTAGTCGATCAGTGTCCAAAAAATACTTTTGATCACGTCTAGTACACTTTTCAACTTTTTAACAATTGCTAGAACACTTCTGAGAGACTTTTGATGTGGGTTATAACAATTTATGTTTTAGGAAGACGGTAGAGATATTTACACACAATCGTATAGCCTGCTTTCTGAACTTTTTCCCCTCAGGGTTTACTCGTGGGATGGTGGAATAACTATAGCTTCAGATGTCAACCAGTTGATTTCTCCAACAGTCCGGAAGCTTTGAGGGTGAGTAGATGAGAATTTGTACTTCTTGCATTTCACTAATTTATGGATGGAGCAGATTTCACACCAAATTATATAAATTGTAGTTGCTAGTTAAGGGTTCCATCTTGCGTTGTTTGCGACGTTTGTATTATTTGTCCTTAATTTCACTATTTAACCTGAACGTTTTTCCATTTCTAACTTTGCAATATATTAATAAAAGTGTGTGACAATTTACAGATATTATCTCCTAGTAATATACGCATCTTAAAATTTGCAATTGAATGTTGTGTTTACTTGTACATGAGTGTATTTATGTATTTTTTTGTTTTGTTTATTTTTTTGTCGGTATCTTCAGTCGCATATATTATCTATCGTCAGAACGTATTTCACTTCTGTCCTAGGATAACTCGCTTAAGAATTATGTTAACACCAGAACTACAACCATTTGCTTGTAGCAGATTTAAACTTTTCTATGTATGTACACATTTGACTTTAATAATTTTTTGTTCCGCAGATGGCGAGAGGTGTTTGGTGGTATTTTATAGCCAAATTGACAGAACTACTGGATACAGTAAGTTAACAATGACAAGCTATTGTGCCATTACTTAATAGTTCAATATATTTGCATTACATTGTGAGATTAAAAATATGATATTACCAAGATGTTTACAGTGTGCTAACGTGTCACAATTACTGTTTTAGCATTTAAGTGGTAAATGTTGAGTTCTGCTTAGAATTGTGAGAAAATTAACTCCATCTTCTACATGTTTGTGACTTCATTTGAAGCCACTTTATGTAGAGACATCTATCGGGACTAGACCTTTAATTTTATGTGGGATACGAACCATTATGTACATACATCGCCTATCAAACCCGAGAATACGTGATCGAAAAAGCAGTAATGAATATTTGTAATTTTGTGTGGAAAGAGGTTTAAATCACTTTTTTTTAACATCACCCTGAAAGTTTTTCAGTTAGATACTATTACAGTACTCAAACTATTGTTGAAATGTTGCACTGTTTGCAGTTTACATAGAAACCATTATATATTCAACCATTCACAGAAAGCCATGCATGAAGTGTCTAGGATATCAACTGATGAAAGGGTATGGACATTTTATTTTCACTGTTCTGTGTATATTTTGATACGTGTATGTGTCCAAATCATTCGATATTGATTGTCGACCGGCATGTACAGGCCCTATGGATTATTATCTCGTATAAATATAATATCTCTATCTGTATAAGTTCGTGATTACATACACACATACTATATGTATTGATTGAATTGTTGGTTTAAGTCCACTTTATGCACAGAAAAGTTAATCGGGACTGGACCTAGCGTTTTAAAGTGGGATCCGAACCAGTGTGCCATCTGTCTCCACGGGGTATCGAACCCGGAACCCATTGGTTACGAGGCGACAGCGTTACCACCACGCCATCGGTGAGGCCCATGCGATATGTATGTATATATTTTATATATATATATATATATATATATATATATATATATATATATATAACTGAAACTTGGAATTGAGGTCTCGATTTCTGTAATTCTAAGGTTTTGTTAGTTAATATCTTCAAGTCGAATAACTTATGTATTTTGTAACATGTGTGATTAGAAAAGGACGTCCCGAAACCCAATTAATTTTCCTGTTTCGCTAAACATCCACTTTGTAATTTCAGGTATTCTTCGTTTTGAGAAAGAAGGATAACCAAGTGTCGTTCCTCCATCTCTATCACCACACAGTCATGCCGATGATCTCCTGGGGAGTTACAAAATATTTTCCAGGTATTTGCTTCATTAATAATTTACATTATAACCATAGGGTGGTTCAAAAAGAGGTAACTGAAAGTATTAAGGTAAAACTATTGAACCCACCAGACTGAAATCAAATTCTGAAAACAAGGAAGAAACCTTACTTTCTTTTGAAATAGTGTTAAGCCAACAAATAATTTATCTTTGAGTAATGTGCGAGAAATAATTCTGTCTCTTTCTCTTGACCCAACCCTGTTACTGAACATATTATCTTTTCAGGTGGCCACGGCACTTTTATAGGGATGATTAATTCCTTCGTCCACATAGTCATGTACTTTTACTATATGTTGTCTGCCATGGGGCCGAAATTCCAGAGGTACTGTTGGTGGAAGAAGTACATAACTACATTACAAATGGTAAGGAAGCGTTCATCAGTTAAATATATTCTTCTTGGATGCATGATTTTAAAGTTAAAACTTTAAACAGTAGATTTACAATCTTGACATCACAGCCTGTTCTAATATATGTCCTTTTCTCTCTTTCAAGGCGCAGTTCTGCTTAGTGTTCTTGCATTCAATGCAGCTACTATTTATAGAATGCAACTATCCAAAGTTCTCCGTGTTCTTCGTTCTCCCAAATGCCATTTTCTTTTTTGTGCTTTTCAACGATTTCTACAGGAGCGCGTACGGACGCAGTGGATTTGCAGAAAAGGTGAGTAATGCCGATTCAAAGTAAAAGTTGACCAAGAAAAGACAAACCCTCTGGCGCTGTTGTCGAACTTTTAACTGGAAGTGGGCGATGCAATCAGCTGCTTGCTCTGTAATGCGGCCCCTGCGTTGCCAAAATGTGCGACGTTCTTCTACACATCATCGTCACCTTTATTCAATGTCATGTGTTTGTATGATATGATCTTGAATGGGGAAATTACACTCAGCAAGGCAGAGACGTATTTAACACTTTGGCTGCTTGGGCCGAGTTTTGCATTTCCTTGTGCGAGGGCGGAGCTATTATTATACACACGGCCTGTGTGATACACTTCTTACTTGCTTTCAAAACTTGACTTCCACGCCATCTGTGAGAAAACTCAGAAACCATTACTGCACGGCCTTTCCAGGAGGCCAGGGAAACTCGTACATACATTTGTTTTCAAAGGAACTGTGTATAAGAGCTATGCATGCTACCTGTAAGTTGTGTATCAATATGACATACATAGCCTGGGACAGGAGACACCCTGTGGTGTATCAATTTGATACACATGGCAGTTAACTTTGTTGAATCTGTATCTGGCAAACGTTTGCACTCGGGTACAAGCAAAGAGGAAGCGAGAGGAGAAAACAAACGACTGTCCACTTTTATTCTCGATTTTGGAGGCGGTTTTTCTCATCTTGGTCGATCTATATATATTTACATCATCAGTAATTTTAATTAATATGTTTACGCCTGATTGAAACAATAACGGGCAAGTCGTGTAGTTTCCAAACGAAGGTGGTAACCCAAAATCTTAGCCACAACATGACCGCCATCTTGAAGTCAGCCATGATGGAATATTTTTAAATGGAAAGGAGTCCATGTCAAGAAACTGCGACGAATTTTTAAACTTATATGTAACGTACCAATGCGCCTTTGTGCCTCGCTACAAAATAATATACAACAGTACAGTAGCATAAGTTGGGTATTTTTTTTATCTTAATTTATTTCAGAGTTAATTTCTAGCCCTGTATATCGCACACAGCCAAGCACATTAACCTGACTTCCTTTATTTCTATTTTGCAGAAAAACGACTGAGATTAGCTATTCGTTATCAGCGAGTGAATATCAGCAAGAAACTGGATTGAAACAGTTACATTCTGCAGTACTAAGAATACAACGAACTACTACGTTCAACTGACGTCATTGTGTTTAGTAATTCAAATTACGCATGAATTATTACCTCAACCTGTAACAATTAATGTAATCTGTCGTCATGCACTACAGTGAAATTCTTCTCTCATCAAAGATGAATCTACGAGTATATTTATTTATGAATTTTTTTAAGTTAATGCAGTATTGTAGTTCTAGAATAACATAATATTGCTATAAACTTCTGTATCTTTTCCGAAAGAAGAACACAATTGATGACTTTAGTGCATATTGAGAATTTACTTAATTGTGGTTCAGTATTTTATGAAAATCTATTTTTCAAAATTGTACACTTCAAAGGCAAATTACAGATACTGAAAGAATCAAATGAAATACAGAGACTTCAGTTTTTGATATTGAATTATGTAATAATAATAATTCATAATTGCATAAGAGCTAATTTAATTATATATAGACTACTATGTCACTACAAAGAAAAACAATTTATTTATAAAAAATCACTTTACATATGAATTTTTACTTTCTAGAATTTCTTACTCACCATAGTATATTTAGTCAATGAGACTACTAAAGTAGGAAGCTAAATATTCTTAGATATTTTCTTGATTTTATCAAACCTTTCCCATTCGAATATTTTCTGAAATTTGCCACAGTATACAATTTTATATATTTGATTGTAGAAAATGAATTGTACAATAAAGTATATATTTTGATATTCATTGTTCAATTATTGTAAATTTTGTAAACCTATGCCATTCAATTATTGTAAATGTTACAAATCTATGCCGTTAAATTACTACAGCATGTGTTCTAATTTGGATTTTTGTTTTGTTGTGAAATATAAAGTAAAATATAATTTGTTTAGAATATTTAATTATAACTGCACAATTATCTTCAAATATTTTAAGTATTTTTTTAAAAAATAAATTAATCGTGAAATTTTTAATACAGATTCTAGCTTTTATATTTCGCCCACTAAATTTTCGAGTAAGCATAACCTAGTGTTTTTGTTTTGATTTTTATTTCGCGTTTGTTTCACTTTTCGTTTGACTAATTGCGAAGATGGGGATAAATGATGATGTAATGAATGATGATGTAATGAAATTGATGAATTGACACTCACAAACACCAATGCCGGGTGCTAGTCACTCCGCCACGAGGACCGGCGCATAACCTAGTAATAGATGGTTTGGTTTTGTAACTAATGTGCAGGTACATAGAGGAGGAACTATTCCATATTTACCAACATCTATCTATAAAGAAGTGTGTGTGGATAAATTGTAAAAGACAACGTGAAAAAAAGAGAATAAATCGGGCATTCAAACCTATGTACTACTTCAGAAATATTTTTCAAATCCGAAAGCAGATAATATACACAGCACACTTATTGATTTTGAGGAGGCACTGCCTGGCCAGATTTTGTGCAAACGCATGCTGAGAACGGGGAGTAGGGGGGAGGTTGCTGGATGAAATCCTCTGAAATATATTTGCAATATTAATACAAATAATCAAGCATGGAAAATTAGCTTTCTTTGTCTACCTCGTTTATCTTGTAATATTGCTTCCTTATTTTGAAATATATAAATATATTTTAAAAGATAATATATTAATCCCATTCAACTCTCCTGCTTAGTAGGGTGAAATCTGATTGGATGTTTCCTTATAATTTACGGAGAGAAAAAGTTCATTCAAATATTTCGAGTTTTTTGGGGGGAGGGCGGGGACAATCACTTTCTCAACCTCCCTCACATTTTTTTCCTGTCACGCTGGATTTCTTTTTCTTAAAAAATAAACAAAAAAACTTTAAATTCAATTTTCGTTTATTATTTACAACATTCAAAAACATTAAATACTCCAGTTTCTGCATAAATTCACACAACTTTCATACACAATATCTGAATAATTAATCCCTTAAGTGATATTAGGATCACTTTAACATAAATAGTAAGTGTAATGGTATTTTTGTCTTTTTTAAAAACTTTGACAGTCAATAAATACACATTGATAATATGCATTAAATAACCATAGAAACAGAGAGAGACGTCTATGGAATATTGTTGTAATAAATTCAACGCTCGCTAAATAGAATTCGTTACTTCTTTGGTGGGGTGAAATTTCCTGGAAGAAAATTGTAACAGTTGACAATCGTAAATCTATATTTTACAGAAAATAACTGAGAAAAACATATATTACTTTTACAGAATGCATGTAACACATTAACATCACAGCTTTGTTTATATGTATCTATTACTAATAGTAAGTTCACGGTTTTCTTTAAAAGGCTGAAATCAAGGCGCCATGTTGGTGCATATTCCTAATCCTAACGATAAGGAAGGCAACTTTGGAGTTGCGTTTGTGGTGTCTATAATACAAGAAGATTGAGTGCTGAAATAATATCTAAACTACCGGTATATACAAATCTAAGACAATCAGACTAACACACCCACACTTTCACATTTAACATTTCTTTCACGAACACGCAGTTTTTTCAAAGATGTTTTTGGAAATACATCACCTCTTCAGGAAATATGTATTGTTTACAATTACAGATTAGTGAACAAAGTAACGAATCATCTTTTTTCTTTAGAAACTATTGGTAAATGTGGTTTGAGCAACTCAATACCATTCAGTCATGTGAAACAATATTTGAATATAACAATTGTGGTTCTACAATCACAGTAAGCAACAATTGACATATCACTGAGTTAACTGTCGAACACATTAGCAATGATAAAATTCTAATGCTTGTGTCTCAGGTATACAAATATTCTCGAAAAATAAGAATACAAATCTATGGTAACACTCTAAACATAGTCATGATGTTGTACCTGATGTAAAAACAGTAAAAATGCTTGGATGACAAAACACTAACTAGGTAAGTATCATCGATGGTGTTTATATAATTAATTTACTCGACACAGATTACACACACATATATTGACTTGCTTGCTTCGATTAACTGATAGTTCTTGTGAGCACTGCAGGAACAACATGTAGTATTATCTACGCATCACATCAAGTTACCGCAAGCTTCCGAATGATAGTTTTGCTATTATTCACTAAAGTATAGCTCCAAGGAACCTTCCGGATAACATCCATGGCTGATATTTTGGTCTGGATGTTTCGAAACGAATTCAAGATTAGTAATCCGCCTGCTTCAGAGAATTAAGCAGCTTTGGCCTTGCGGTAAGACTTCCTGTAGAAGTCCAAGAAGAAGTACATGAAAACGCTGACATTGAAAAGATGCAACACTGCCAAGGGTTTGCTGTAGCTGCAGCCGATGTAGTGGATGTACGGGATCTGGACGATCATAAGGGCGAACTGAATCTGCAAGAAAGTTAAAATAAGACAGGGTCGAGAAAAAAATCAAAGAAATAGTTTACGACACTGAATATAATAGAATAAATGCCTATTTGATGTTACGTATTGTGTACGGAATTGCCTTTTAACACAAATGCAGAGTAAATTATGTAAAAAAAAAAACAACTTAAATAGAATGTTCTGCGAAAACAATACTACAAAATAGAGTGAAATGACCTATAGAGTGTCTCAACTTTATAAGTCAGTATGGAAGTAAATGGAGTACTTCACTCTCTCTCTAATACATGAGTTTTGCCAATAGCTCTGTTCTTCTCTACCACCGCTGCGTTGCGAGATGTTACAAAATTTACAAAACGTAAAAGTCAAAAATTTGAAACAGTGAAATCATTATCCTGTAGAGTTTTTTATGCTCTATTTACTGACGGCATTATATAACCTGTCATAAATTCATGTGATCTGAATTTTTCATAATTATGTAATTTTGCAAAACGCTTAATTATTTTCTAGAAAATTCTTCAAAAGCTATCAAACCGCTTGAACAACTTCGGCAGTTTTTTTTCTACGTGATCTATGATGTTTGAAGATATGATATTCTTCGCTTACGAGGAGAGTTATATATATATAAGATATATATTAGATATTTTGCATAAATCATCAGACCCTAACACGAAAAACTTGGTTAAAGAGAAACTTTTCGGTTTGTCGCGATACACATGCAGACCAAGCGAGAAAAGTGTTGACCATTGTTTGAAGTTATTTTTAGAATTCATTGTTACTCCACAGCACCGTTATTTATTCCGCAATCGTAGTTTGTTTATGCGGGCTGTCTCGCGTAAATAATTCATTGCGCGCCATCAAGGTTACAATTCAGTTGCAGTATGTGCAGTGTGCTTTAGTTTCCGTAACAAATGTATCTTAATGTTTGTTTTTGCATTTATTTAATTCTGTTTATGTAAAGGATACAACATTCAACAAAAGAAGTAACAATAGTTGCGTGTATTACACATATAATGCAAATGTAAAATGGTAAATAGTTACGCCGAAATATAAACATTTACATGCAAATATTGAGGTAACTATCGTTTTTTCTCTTTTTCCAAAATGCATCAAATACATAGATTTTGATGATTTCCTATACGATATTAAGGAAGTAAATTTGTCGCAATCATTAGCGATTAACAGCGACTCGATGCGACTCCGTTTGTTGATCTGGCAACGCCGCGCTCCATTTAACTCATACTGACTTTTAAGGTTGAGACGCTCTATAGAGGAGTGTTTCTCAAAGCGATCCTAAGACCTAAGGTGTCCACAATAGTTCCTCGAGCGTTTGCGAAGATTATAGAGGTTTTTGTGAAGGACATTATTGTTTATAATCAGGGGCGTGCGTAAAGGAAGTTTTGACAAACTATTACTGAAAACTACAGCATATAAAATTACTTGTCTTTGTACAATTCTTTTTTATTTGCAATATTTAAATTGTTAAACTCCAGAGGTGCCCCTAACAGGAGGAATAATAAAGAACAATATAAATATAACATTCAACTTGGTACATAATTTTCTAAAATATATGTTTAAAAAGTACACACCTTGCACCATGCTGCAATATGTGCGATTGGGGGTGGGGGTGGCGAGGGGAGGAGAATCAAAATATATGTCCTTAATAAATTATTCACTGTAGCTGGTTCCAAGTGCGCCTTACTTAATCTATTAGATGAAGAAAGAGAAGTACGGCATGTGCCAAAATATGCAGTACTGAAACTGCGTGAACGATATGGACACTGTCTACAGCGAGGCGGTGCACACTTCGAACACTTACATTACGCATACCGTGGTAACTCAACACGCTAATAGCGTGTATTATGTTAGTTTCTTTCAGGAGAAATAAACTCACAGATGACAACAATGTAATGTTCATGATGTTCGTATTTTTATTTCAGTACTGTAAATTTTGGCACATGCTGTATTTCCGGGGGGAGGCTAAAAAGCGAATTTCATAATAGGATAGTAGATTAGTAGGCACGCTGTCGTGATTAAATACTTTTTTGGGATTATGACATGATCTGGGGGAATAGGTACCCCTGCTCATACCCTTCATTACGAAATTTCTGTGCACGTAACTGTCTTGTCGATAATATGTTTGTATGCATATAACGTAGTGAGCGATGTTTTATTTATGTTGTGCATACTTCTTTCATTAACAATTACATCACACCCTGAAAACTACGAACATTGCTGTTATTAAGTAGAAAATGCACAAAAAGATGTGGGTAAAAAGAACAAAAGCATTCGTAAGGTAGGTTTAAGCTTACTTCACGAATCTGACAGTAAAAACAAACAAGCAATTCTGATCTTTATCGACGTGATTTCAATGATAAGCATACTTTCGTCAACACAACTACGAGCAGCATTTCATGCAATTTAATTCCGTCTACAACATTTTTGCTTACGTGAGATTGTTTAAGTTAGCTGAAAAGGTCAAATACTCCCTAATCTGATACGTTATATCTCTTCAAGGACGAAAGATTTTCGCCCTTGGGTTGCACTTTTGCAAAGGGTGCACAGAGCAACCAATCAGAATGCTTTTTATGGGTAGTTGCAGATAGGATCTTCTGGCGTTACGTCTTGATGCGATGTACTGGCTTTTTCCTTTTTTATATAGGGTTAAAGTGTATGTAAGAATGGTGTTGTGTATCGGAAGTGCAGTGTTTGTATTGTTAGTGACTATCTCATAAAATTTGACAACGTATTAACACACAATGCTCGTAATTTTCGCCATTTTTTCGTGCTGCACTGCAAGGGAAATCAAAGAGGAAAGTACTGACAAGCGAAGTACTTCGTCTTTCTTCTCTTCATTATCAATTGGAAGGACAGATGTTCGGACTTAAGGTAAGAAGAAAAACATTCATATTACTAGAATTTGAACTTGTTATGATTGAACTTTTGGACGGCTCAGAAGGACAGGCTTTATAGCTCTTGGCTTGCTTTCATTTTACGCGGTGTTTTGTATTACCAAAATGGCGGAATCCTGCATTACGTGATTTCCCAAATGTTGCTTATTATTTCTTATCGCCAACATGGCTGCCGGTTCGATACACGTTGCAAGCAGTGCCGGATCTACAAACCGCATAGTTAGTTACTCAAGAGTACAGAAACGAATACAATATAAAAAGGTAAAGTTAAAGTTCTCTATGCATGTAGCAATGTGCCATGGAGGCACATTTACGGTATGGGGGGTAGGGTAACACATATTTTCGATGTCTGACATCTTGGAGGTCATGTGATCAGCACCACGCTCCGGCCGCTTTTACCCTCCAGCTGGTACAATTTGATTTGAGGCTGGGTGGGTGCTGGAGCCGTTTTATGTGGGGACAAAGCCGGAAAAATTCCGACCTCGGATCATTCACGAAAATGCAGTGGTGAAGGTTTCTTCAACCTACCTTTAATCAGGAAAATAAATGTTAAGACTGCATGATTGTAACAAATGTATCATTTTCCATATGTGAGAAAACAGTGTCATATATATATTACATCACCACGGGCGCCGAAACCAAGGGGAGTCAGGCAGTGGCGGCTGGCCAAGTGCAACAAGTGCAGATGTTTTCACCTAATTTTGAAATTAATATTGACATCTTTCATTTGCTTGTTAAATTAAACTATTTCCCAGCAGAACGCACACGATAATACTCAAATAATACGCCGCTCGGCGCTACGCACGTGAAGAGTTCGTCGTAGCTTAAACAAACCAAGAGCAGACGCCGCCAGGTTGCGGAAGACTTTAGCCGGTTGTCATGGCAACGATGACGTCACCTAGCGTTGGAATTGAACGGGTGTCGTCATCTAGGTGCAGCAGTTCTCTCGTCGACAGAAAACATTGCATCCAGTGGTTGTGGCAAAATCGTTGCGTTCTCGCGAGATCTTGTTCCGCGTGTGTGTTTCGCGTTTCCTATCGTGTGTTGTGTTCATGTGTTGAGCTGTGGTTTGTACAATGAACCCAGTAAATGACTTAGTGTGTAATTTGTTGCAGACATCATTTTCCAGATGGACGGATGAAGACAAAAAAGACGTTTTAAATTGTGGGGGGCCCACTGACACTTACTATTTGTTTTTCATTGCCTATAAATGTACTTCTTCACCTGTTATTTTAGGCACGAGCCGCTACTGCTGAGTCAGGGAGGCCTGGGCCCCTCCAGTTCTCGTTTGCCCCCCCCCCCCTATAGGGAGCCCAATATATAAGTTTCAACATATTACATAACTTTTGCACACAGAAACTTCGCACAAAGCAGGTGGGAAATTACGCAGGATTCTGCTCTGAAATAAGCAGAATCAATAATGTGGGAATATTACTCAGTTTGAGTGTCTTTCTTGTGCTTGTGCGTTTACTAATTCAGTATTTTCTTTTTCAATCCGACAATGAATTAAGGATAACGCATGGTATATTATGAATGAATATGTGCGAGAATAGATGAAGAAGCATGGGAATGCTGTAGTCTTCATGCTCTTGAATGAGCTAATCCATTGCAAAATAGATACTTTTGTTTCCCTTTGGAAAAGTCAAGCAGAAGTTGAAAATATTCTGTTCTCAATATGCCACTGTTTTATAAAAAAGTGCTACCCTGTGCTTAGCACCACGCCATGAAGGCGTATAGGGGGTGTGGGGGTAACGCCACTGTTTTATATAATCAAGATTACTATTTTTTCACATGTACCTGTAAATATGTGTGTGCTACTTCATACTTCATTGACGTGGCTGAAAGTTGCTCTATTTCATATTTATACCAGTGCTTAACAAACGTTTTAAACAATACGTGTATGTGTATGTATGGAGGAGCGGATTAAGAGCCGGGCGACCGAAGCGAATGCCCTGGTGCACCGCCCTCGACGGTGCCAGACCGGGGAGTTCCGATTTAGTAGAGCCAAATAATGATTTCTTATTATAAAACTAATATCCACATTTATGTAAAGATTTGGATTTGTGTAGAAAAATTTGATTGAAGTTACTTCTCAATGAGAAATGTATATTGCAAAATCATGTAGCAATTTAAACTAAGAGGCAACTGTTATTTTGATATCAACCTACAATACGCGTACTTCGACATGATAGCATTGAAAAAACAAGGCTATTATTTATAGTCGTTAAAACAGTAAATATACAACACGGTCATTTTTTTTTTATTGGCTGAAGGTGGGAAGTAGTGGGACCAGGGTAGAATGTTGAGGCGGGGGATGACAGGGTGGACAGTTGGGGTGCCAAAAATCGACCTCGCCTGGATGAAAATTTTATGTTGGGCCTTCCTTTTTTATGTAAATATGTGTGAAAGATATTAAACTCCTATAAAGGATGGTAGCAATAAGTATTATAAACGGAATATGATAATCAAATTCTCAGACAAAAGTTACATGTAAATAATTATGTTGTATAATTTCATATTACATTTTTTCAAAGTTTAACTCAAGTTCACTAGGTCCCAACTTAAAAAAAAAAAAAACTTTGCCCCACCCCCGCCCGCAAACAGCAAGAAATCAGTATGTATGCATTACTTAGCTTTGTTACTTCCTCCTATGCACATCACCCCCTTTCCATTTAGAAGTTTTGTGTTGAATTCAATATGAAGGCCACCAATATGACGGGCGTCCGCTTGGAACACACCAAAGTGGTTCCACTAAGCCTAACCTGTTTCTATCGTGTACCAAGCCTAATTCCTTTACTCTTTATAGGAAGTGTTAGGGACCTTTGAATTTTGAATAACCCTGTATGCCCTTGTATGCGACTTTGTTAACATGAGATCAAGAATTACACACACACACACATAATATATGTGTAATTATTTATATATATATATATATATATATATATATGCATAATGTGTGTGTGTGAAAGTAGGTAGATAAATGGGGACGGGTCTTTGGTAATATTTTGCGGGGGGTATTTATCATTTATTGCCTATGACACAACCCCCCCCCCCAATTGCGCTGATTATACTGTGCTTTAACGCCAGTTAGCGACTGTAAAGTGGGATGCACAAGTATTTAATCTATTCAACTTTTCTTGCATTTTACGTGGTTTTAAGTAATTGATTTTTACGTATGCTGGTACATGTCACGTGCCAGTTCCGACGACACAATGAAAAACACAAGGAAGAAATATTTCCCTAGAGCGAAGATAGATGGCAGCACGCCATATAAAGAAGAGCAGAGTTCATTGTAGAAACTAGGAGCGGAGAAGAGTGATTATATATATTTTAGTAAATGCAAAATATATAAAGGAAGAGTATAAAAATTATAGAAGGAGTGAATAAAATGTTGCATATAGCCAATTAAGATAATTAAGAATATGCTCATACATGAAACAATTAGGAAAGTTAATAAGTGAGCAAATGAATTCAGAAATGTATCTCTCTCCTTTTTGATCCTAGTGATCAGAATTTGATTTAATAGCTCTGACGAGGAGAACTTCGTCAGCTTTTGTATTTGTCCGTTCCTCGGTGGCGCTGTGGTCAAATTAGAAGCACTTACGGTTGCGCTTCTTATTAGACGCACTGGGCCATAGGCAGCGCTTGCTGTTAGCGATCCTCGGCTATCCCCCTTTTGGTCGTTACACAGGAGGTGGCGCTAATGTCAGTTTAGTCGACCCTACTCTTTCTATAAGTATAGCTTGTATCGTTTGCCAAAGAAGCGGGGAAAGCGAGCGCATATATGTAATAAATAAGATTACGATTTAAAAAGGTAAGAAATAAATTAGAAGAAGGAAAAGAAAAAGAAGCCTTTTCCCAAAATAGAAGGAAGAAGAAGCCTTTTCCCTAATCAAAAAGAAGAAGAAGAAGAAGTATTTTTCCCAAATCAAAGAGAAGAAAAAGAAGAAGTCCTTTCCAAAAATAGAAAGAAGAAAAGAAGAAGAAGTCTTTTCCAAAATAGAAGGAAGAAAAGAAGAAGAAGCCTTTTCCCAAATCAAATTTCTTTTCCAGAAATTACGAGAAGAAAGAAGAATATAAACGACGTAAATTTGGAATCAACATATACATATATTTCAATGTATATACAAGCTTCGCTATATATTTTCTCTGTATTGTGTATAGTTTTCAGAATATAGATCCGCATTTAACTATATCTTCTTGGCTATAAAACGCTTTCTTATTTGGAATTCTGGAATAAAGAACCTATCCCTGAGAATATGATATTTCTATAGCCGTGGTAAATGACATTTAAGTACGTACCCCCAAAGGGCGTAGCAACTAGTTTGGCGTTTTTCTTTAGTTCTTGAAGCTCTCATTGCGTGGAACAAAGAGAATAAAAGTGGTGATGAATAATTTGCTTGGTAATATTTATGCATCCTCCTCTACATTCTGTCACAGGCAGTGTCGCATTTTGATCTCATTTATATTGCAATTTTAGCATATAGGGGAGAGAGGGGTAATAGCACGCGGCGGGAAATGGCACGCATGCATGTTGAGAGCCACCCCTTGATCATATTGGACTCTACCCATCATCGTTAGGTAGCAGAAGCTTGTCTGAACTTGCACGAGTAGTTTGGTCTATGTCGGCGGAAGCGTTTCACGTTGGTGAAGCTTTTTGTGTTTTTGTCATTTTTCTTATAAGATTTTGTCGGGAGATAACTGCAGGTAACTTGAAATTCAGTATTGCTATAATAAGAATTCTCACTCTATCCACTATGTTGGTACCTTTAGTTTGAATTGCAACGTGGTTTACCTCAGTTGTTTCTGTTTTTGTTCACACGAGTTAGGTAGAATGATAGTGACGTGCAGGTGGGATAATTGTACGCAGTGAGGACCATTACCCTCACATGTTTTAAAACTGTTCTAAGCGTATTTCACTGTTTCAGTGAAGCAGGTTTCAGGGTAAAGATGTGCCAGGAAGACGCAAGGGAGCATCAATACTGAAGTTGTCTGCTTCCATCACAGACTCCAAACCAAGATACAGTATGTAACATTGTTATTCGTACACATAGAATTTCCGAGGAAAAAATGTCATATCTACTAGTAAATATAATCATTTTCATATGTACCTGGAAATTAATGTTAATGAAGGTTTCACCAACAAATGTCAATAAAAATGTATGTTCAAAGTGTATAAACAGACCATATAATTTGTGTGAAAAGAGAAAAACACGCTGTTTCATGCAACATTGTTATTCGTACAGGCAAGAGTTTCAATCTTCCTCGCATACAGCGCCACCGTTATTCGGGCGATTTCGTGCAGTTTGCAACTTCGTAACAAGTTTGAACATGCAGGCGCACTCCCCATCAAGCGGAATTGTTGTAGGCGTATCGTCTATCTATCAGCGTGTTCGAAATGGGCAAGGTGAAGGAACTTAGTTCCGATCTGAAGGATGTTATTATAAATTTGGCCCTTAGAGGTTATTCGTTAAGAAAAATTGGAAAAACAATCAATAAATCACACGCCACAGTTCAATACATAGTAAACAAATTTAGAGTGGAAGGTTCAACACAGAATGTGCTGAGAAAACCAAAAGAGAGACGGTTGAATAAACGTGAAGAACGCTTTATTTTAAAAAGAGTGCGAGAAAACCCTCGACTAAGTGTTCCTCAGTTACGACCGTTAGAATGCATATGTCTATTTGAACATATTGAAGAACAATGTAAAGCAGAGTGCCCAAAAAATGGACATGCCGCCTATCTACAGATTCCAACAAGACAATGACAGTAAGCATAAGGCGCGAGTTAACATGAATTGGCTAATATGGAATGTGCCCAAGCTACTACAAACACCAGCTCAAAGTCCAGACTTAAATAACATTGAGCTTTTATGGTCAATTTTGAAGAGGCGAGGAGTCCATAAAGCAGGCGTCAAGTCCAAACAAGAGTTGAAAACTGTTGTGCAAGCCGAGTGGAATAAAATAAGCTCTGAAACATGTCGGAAACTGGTTAATTCTATGAAGAACAGATGTCAAGCAGTAATTAAAGCCAAAGGATGCGCATCAAAGTATTAGAACTGTCAGTCAATTTGCTCTGAATATACTTTTTTTCTTTTATATTATTAAGTGTACGAATAGAAAAGTTGTACAAAAAATTGCATATTTCTCTTTCAGTTTCATTTAATTTATTATTGTCATTGGTTATAAAGAATTGGGTAAGATTTTATGTTCCTAATGATATTAGTTATTGAATTGTAAAGAAACAATTTCAAAAGCGTGTATTTCCTTTCAGATATTAAAGCATTTTCTTTGAAAATCCGTGTGTACGAATAAGAATGTTACATACTGTAGTATTTCAGATGCAGAGTTGACAAGATGACAGTTCAGTTGACTGTAATTCCTTTCCTCAGTTCAATGATACTAAGAACGTGTGTCTATTTTGTCGGGATAGGGAGTTGTGGTACAGGTGTGTGCTGTGCTCGGGGTGGCTACATGCAGATTGCAGTGATGCAGACAATGCAGTCAATTATAAATGTCATTTTGTTCAGAAAAATAGACATTGTATTATACACCATTGTGAACATGTGATTTTTTTTTTGCGTTCTATTGCCCGCATGGGTGGGCAATGGTACGCTTTGCATCACTTTCATTTTTTCTTTATAGCTCTGTAATTTTTACTTATTTTGAAAATCTGTTCCCAACAATGTAAACCTAAATGTATGTAGTATTTCCACTAAGAAAAAGACCTTTGTAAGTAAATAAATAATTTCACTGTAACCCTTCAAAGTTATGTGCGTGTAGTTCCCCCTCTCTCCCCGCTCTCTTCATGACTGAAATACGGTTAGACGTGATATTCATAATAGCATTGTGTTGTTTCCACAACAGAGATTCACAGATAGATTTTTCCTAAAACAAACGTCCAGCAGTTAAACAAAGAAAACGCAAACAAATTCCAGACCATTTTCAATTATAATGTTTGTTGTTGTTTTGAAACTTACCAGTTGCAGAGTGGTGAGGTATTTTTTCCACCAAAGGTATTTCTGGAACTGTGGTCCCAAAGCGGCGAGAAGATAATAGGAATACATTATGATGTGGATGAACGAATTTAGAGTTCCGGGAACTGTGAAATGTTCATCTGTGAAAAAGAAAATTGCGTGAAGATATTCAAGGTTTCTGCAATTTCTATTCGTAAACCTTAACCAAAATAAAATAAAAATTTGACTAAAAATTGTATGAAAGACATATACACAGAATACAATAGAGATACTAAAGCACAAGATACGGTCTATGATCATATTTATTATATTTTCAACGTTTTAAAAAAGTTTTTTATTTTATTTTTGTGCCGCAACAAATCGTAAGAATTCCATGCGGTGATATTTATTTCTTAAAGAAATGTACTCAATATAAAAAATAATCAACTTATAACTAATTATAAAAGAAAAAAGATTTGAGTATGACGACATTACCTGAATGCATAAAAAGTATTAAGGAAAATGTGTTACTTGTGTGACGCTTTAAAAATGTAGCAAATTTTGACTTGAAACTTTAATTTGTCTGCGAAGCATATAGATTACAGATATTAATAATTTTTCTTCCTTAAATATGCAAATTATATGCATTCACAAAAATTAGAACTCAATGCAATTAAGAACAATCATAATTTTCAAATTAATTCATTTTGTTATTTACATGAAGTAGGACCACTTTTCGTGGAATGTCTCATTTACTCTATATTTTGGTAGACTATTGCCCCCCGCTAGTCTGAAAGGGAGGGAGAGTGAGTGATCAGCAATACTTGCTGCATAGAGAGAGATCCTAGATTAGAATTCTTGTCAAGGTATGAGATCTTTCAGTGTGTTTGTCCTTCATGCATTTCATCTCTTCACCATCCATTAACTCGAGAGGTAGAAAAGCCGAAATTGGAATAGTTATATTATTAAATTTATCCTGTCTGCTCTAGAATCCTGAGTGTATCCTCAAGATATGTAAATATAGACACATACCAAGGACGATTTAAAGCGATGATGCTAAGGCTGTGGACAACATTATCAAGGTATTTACCGACCGCGAATTATGGCCGACCTTTCTTCACAGACGTGAAAAATGACCACATTTAATTCAAAATGTCATTTTATGCCTTGTGGATGTCTTTGTTTTTTACTATTCCCTATAATTAAAGATTTTTTATTACTTGGATGTTTCGGTTCTTTGATTTGAACTTTAAAACCGACAATCAGCAAAAACACATTAATGAACTTTTTTTGGCAGTTATAGGCGATTCAAACGAGGTAAATGAACATTTTTTATGTCGAGAAAGTAAAGAGAGGTGTCTGTTTAGGTGTCCAATAGGGAAAGTCGTCGATCGTCATTTATTCTTTTGTTAATTGTTAGTTTTCTACGGCTCGTGGAGTCCATAAACTATTCACGTAATTACTTAGATCTAACTATAAGTAGCTATCCATAAATGTGTAAATGCTAATACAAATTAATTTTTATTGCAACAATTGTTATATTTCGCTTTGAATTTTGGCAAAATTCGCCTTGAAAACCTGTAATTATATTTTCATTTTATTTGTTTAATACAGTAGCCACCTTGATTATACATATTAACATGTAAATGAGTGTGTGTATTTATAACATGAACCGAATACTAAAAAGCATAATAGTTACCTGAGAAAGATAATTTAATATGGACCCAGGCTTGCACAGGCATGATGACGTGGTGGTAAACATGGACAAACGTAACTTGCACCTGTTTCTTTCGAAGAACGAAAAATACCTGAAACATCAATACAGTATTCATTATAAACGAAACAAATATTGAAATGTCTTTTCGTAAGCTGCTGTAAAAACTTTAAAAAAAATCTAGCAATACAGTTTTTGTCATTTTATAATGAATACATTTATTACACTGCTAGGTCTTGACTTTCCTTTACGCTTTATTTCAACCAAATTAAATTCAACCATGTGTTTCATTAGTATTTCACTTTTGTTTATTATTCTGTCGTCAAAGTTTATTGCCTACATTGCTTTCGCTTCCCACATATCTGTATTCCCCTCTGCACACATTAATTATGATAATACTGGTTTTATGTCAATATTGCATACACGTACGAAACCAAATAGCTGTAAATAGATTGCATTTTATAGCAAGAGCAAGTTCAAATGTAACAGTTTACAAGTTTTCCAATATTTTTTATATAAATTAGATTCAGTAAACAAATCAACACTAATTCTTAGATGTAACTTCTGAAAATTTGACAAATCATAAATTAACAGTATGTATTATTATATTATTATATTTTCCTCAAACTTTAATGTTAGGCCTATGATAAGTCCTAACGCACGATGCTTGTGCAGTACTGCATTGACAACAATTACATTTCTATTCCAATACATAAATTTGGTTACTATTCAGAAAATATGAGTTGATCTGCTAGTGATGTTCACTTATGAGCAATGTATTTTGAAAGAAAATTAAGAAGAATGAATGGAATTAAACAATATTTAATTAAGATCTACGTTTTAAAGGAAAACACGATTGTTTCAATACTCTACTTTCTTTTAGTACATTTTTAATAAACGTTGATTTGTACATACCTATATGTATTGGAAGAAATTATTTCTTGATATTTTGTTAAAATATATTCCCAATGGGAAGAATGTGTTGTGATATATTACATCATGAAACATGAAACAGCGAATAGGACTGAAAATGTGTTCTTGCTCATGTCAATTATCTATTTATGAAATTATGGTGACATCAATGTTACAATGATTAACATATACCTTAGTAAAGCAACTATTTAGGAAACATAACATGTAATACACAATATACGTATATATATTTTTTCCAAATATAAATGTAATATCTGCATTCTGCAGTATGTGAAATGATTAGGAAGCACATAACACCTAAATATTGTACCGTTAAGTAAGACTTATATTTGATCAGTGATCAACTTCATACTCAAACAAGTATCAGAATGTAATGATCAGAATGAAAAGTGAAACAGGCAAAATCTCAGTGAACTATCTAGCGTTATTTGTAATGAGAGGACCAATAATATTTTAACCTGCTGCCACCTGAAACCCAGTAGGACTTTTCAATGTTTTGTACTTACCAATTGTGCTTCGCTAGATCATTCCCTGAAACTAAATTTCCCTTGCCAAGTTGTGTACACCGCTTGTATGAAAGTAAGGTGTACTCAAAGAACAAACCTCTTCGTTCCTTTATAATCTGGCATCTGGTTTAACTGGTGTATTGTACTTTAACTTAATATGAAAATAAGTGACTTTTGTGCAGTTTCAAAAAGGTTGACAACTTTGATAACTTATATAGTGCTGAAACATTAAGTAAAGGAAAAGCTTAAAGCGACCATACAGTAAAATCATGTGATCCATTATTAAAGATATACAACCGTATTAGTGCCACCACCGATGAAATTAATAAAATTACATTTAACTCCATTACCCGAACTTCAGTCCTTAATTCTTTGCTAACTATTTGTGTAGCAAAGTTTACAGGGCAAAACTAATTATACCCTTGTGGAATGCAATCTACGGATCAGTATTCAAGTCCCGTGTTTAATTCAATCATGGGTTTGCAACACCTTTTTGAATGTTAGACTTTGTAGTACGATTACGACTACTACCATTATTAATCTTATAGTGTAGTACCCGAACCTTGTACTTGGTTGAACACTTAACCAAAACATTATTATTGTGGGATTAGGAAAATATTAGCATGCAATGTTAATTGAACATTTTCCATTATCTTCTACTACGTATACTTATTCTAACACTACGTTTCAACAGAACACCCCTTCTCTCGTCTTCAGGTGAACAATTTGCCGGTGGTGGGAATCGAGCTTACGACAGACCTGTGATTCTAAACTACTCCACCGTGCCCCTAGAATTCTGTAACACTTGCATGCTAATAACCATTGTCACTAACATTCACAGAATTATTAGGAAAATATGTTAAACAAACAAGTTTTGTAGATAACGTAACACGTTTAAATAACAATAGTTTTGTCATCGGCAGAAGCGTTATATTTATATATTAACTCGCTATTAGTTTAAAAGTTGATCATAAAATAATAACTTAAGATGGGTTGATTATATATAAAGATTTTAGATGTGAGATTTAATAATAATAATTTCAATTCTCTTAATAAACAAATCCGTACTCAAAATCTAGCAATGAAATTACTTGTAAAAGTTTGTTAAGAAATTGTGATGCTAAATTAAGTTTACACGCTTATGAGTTCTGTATTGCTTAAAAATCACTGGATGAAATTTTATATTATAAAGAAAGATGATGATCATTACTTGCGTTCATTAATTTACTCACCGTGTCAAGAAGCTCTGTAACTTTTGCGAAGAGGTACCACCATACTGCTGCTCGTATCTGTAATAGAAAATTGCACGTTAACAGCAGAATTACTCATAAAATGTTTCGAAAACACACTATTAATATATCTGGGGGTCCTGGAATAACATCATCGTGATCCCCCCCCGGTCCCCTTTACATACATTTCCAGTTATAACTTTCAGGCCATGTTATGGCAGATGAGGGATGTATGTTTCTTATATTTTTTATCAGTTTTCAAACATATATATATATATATTACATTTTCGAAGCAATTTTAATCAGTACACTTCGCAGACGGAGGCATGGGACTATATCCCCTCAGCCCTTCTAAATTCAGACCTAATATGCACTTATTCATTAAGAATTTGCAGTATTAAAACTTATTTTAAGGAAGGACTTCTGAAATTATTCTCCTAGTGCAAGGGTTCTCAAACGTTTTCGTTTCACGGCGCCCTTAGTGTTTCAAGATTTTCCCGCGGCGCCCAACTCAGAATGTAGGCCTATTTAACACTTGCAACGCTCAGTTAGCGTGGTTAGTTTGCTTGCCTTAAGTTAAAAAGAAATGAACACATATTTCAAATTCAGAAACATTTTATGTGCAAAATGTACTAAATAAGAACATATTTGTAACAATCATATCATTTCAGGGAAAATATTGGAACATTTCGCGGCGCCCCAGGGCACGACGGCGCACACTTTTGTAACCACTGCCCTAATGTATCAAATACCCTGAAAACATGATAATTCTTTAGCTCTTATTAATATTCTTCCAATGTTGCACAATAATTATTGTATACTATTACACTATAATAAAACAATTCTAATCATAACTCATCCCCTTCGTCGCCATTACCTAAAATTGGCAGAAATGCGACATAAAATAACAAGAAATGCAAATACAGATATTTTAGAAACTGTCTAAAACTCCAGCCTAGCCTAACAAGAAGCACCAAAAAATTTGGTTAAAAGTATTTTTCGCCTTATTTTAGACAAGGTTAAGTAAGAAGCAACTGTTCTTCTAGCAAACCTGTCGAAATAGCTTGTAAAAATGTGTGTGTGTAAGGGAAGGACGAATTTGGCAATCCGTCGCCCAATTTTGATTATGTACACAATAATTACTGTTATGTTATTACTTCTAAATTCGAATTATACAACTTGCTACGTTTAATTAGAATTGATACATAGCTTACCCTATAGTCATGTGCTTCTAGCTTTCTATTTCCCACTGACTTGCAACTTCCTTCTAAATACTGCTGGTATGGTCCAACGTTTATACCCTGCAAATAAAGATATAACAAGTTAAAATTTTGTTAACAGTGTTCAGTAAATACCATATCAATACTTAAAGATTGAGATATTTTGTGTCACATCTGCTTAATAAAATAATAACAATACGAACAGTTACATTGTTTGCTGATATTGTCCTTGCATGAAATTTCGCCAATAGTCAAGTTACGTTTCGGCCAATCTTCACTCATAATTTCAGAGTTACGTAAGTTCTAAATTATCTTTTTATGTTAATCACTTGTTACCACTTTACGTGCTCCAACACTGGTATCAAAACCTTAGTGATACGTTTCATATTATTATCAGGTACAATTGACTCTCCTTAATTGTAGGTTGGTTATAAAACATATAACTACTTATGTTATCTAATTTGTGTTCACTTTTCATTGGCATATTATTACTTTTCTTTTGCTTCCGAGTTGAAAGTAATTATGGAGAACTTGGGAGTCAATTAGATTGCTCGAAACTTTAAATAACTGTGTAATAAAATGATACCAACATAATTACTTCTTAAACACAAGTGGTCCGTTAATAAAAAGACACACCATTTATCTTATAGTTCTGAATTCATAAGTAATCGTGTCGATCGTAGGATCATAACAATTCATCTCTTGCCAAAGGATTCTCAACAGCTTTTTAGGTCAAGTGCTTAGGAAAACTACAGATTTCAGTTTTACAGATTCTGCCTATATTTAGGAGACGTACAGTGCGATGCACAAGTATTGCTCGACATACTGTCCTTCATTATTTTCATTAATTTTTCTCTTGCATCCTACGTGTTTATAAGGCTGGATTTTTACGTATACTGGCGCAGAGGTTGTCAGCAGTTGTTCGGCATTGTGTTTAAATTCTTGAAGGTCTTATTGCCTAAAACAAAGCAAATAACATGGTGATGGACAATTTGTTTGGTAATACTTACGCTTCCCACTGTACACGTCTAATGGTAGTATTGAGAGAACTCAATTTGTTATATCTGTGTAAAATATGATTCTTTTTTGCACCAGGGTGTGCGATGTATATTCCCATTAAACATTCAGACTCAATTTAATGTAAGATTTGAATTAGTTACCTTGTAAAAATCGGAAAACGATTTTTTAAATAAGTGCTGGGAACAGTTCAGAATGTTAAATGATTATCCGCAAGTTTTATAGGGGTATTAGATAGTGCTTTAGAATACTGGAAACGATTGTCGGAGCAAGTTTGACGTTTAGAGAGACTAATTAGCACAGTTAAAAGCTTTACTAAGTATTAGTTATCGGAGAAATTATGATTTGAAAAGTACCTTGCGCGAACAGTCGTTCTTGGGATTCCGGTCAACTAGGACAGGGTTTTTTTGTGGATTTTCATGAGAGCTTCGAAGTGGGTTTCGTGCTTGTGCTTGAGACCAGATATTACGTGAGCAGATGTTTAAAGCATTTAGAGACTATTTTAATGCTAAGAGTCCTAAACCTGACCCACTTAACCTAACAACGAAATGAAATATTTTATTACTTCTAAGAACCCTAAACCTAACCCGCCTAACCTAACGAGAACATTTAGCGACGAAATACCCCTCGCACCCACCCCCACACGTGAAGTAGATGACAGCAGCATTTGTTCATACCCAAGACGACAGTAAACAAATGGATGCTCGCAATCAAATAATCATGAGTATACAGAAAGGAAAAATCGTTCTCAGAAAATGCGCATTAAGTAATTACTAAGACTCTAAACTATGTATTAACAGGTATAATTAGAAATCCAACCATGTAACAAATGCCTGTACACCATGATAAATTCGGAATTAAACAATCAGAACTAAGGCCAAGTGCTGTTCTAAGATCTTATTCATCTTCAGCCAGAATCATTATTATTTAGTAAATACAACGCGAGATTTTACAGAAAACTTACAATATTCGAGGAAACTGAACAAACTTAAATACTTATTCTTAACAAATAACCAGTTTTCTACACTGATAACCTCGTTTTATACATTACTCTCAAATGTGTAACAATTTGTTTTGTTGTAAAGGAATTAAAATGTGTGATATGAGTAGAAATGCTATTGTTAATAAGACAATTGATGACAATGAACATTCTGACATTCTGACATGGTGAACAACTTTTCATGTATTTTCTTAGTATGTTTCGCTTTTGAGGGCAAAAAGTAATTTTTGTTATCTGCAAATATACACATGAAAAAAATATATCCTACCTCATATACTAGGAAGACACTGAATAATACTTGGAAGATATTATACACCATGAGTGTCGTTTTCAGCTGAAACGGTTTCCTCTGCCTCATGTACTGTGGTCCCAGTCGGAGGACAAAATATAAATAGGTGATTAGAATTGTCAATAGAGTTAGGGGATTCTCCATCATTGGCCATGGGTTGACATAAGGATCTGTAACAAAATATGAACACATTACTAACCTCACCTGAGCACTCACGTTGCAAATATTCTTGTACTGTACATGAAAGAGCTTTTGTATAAAATTGTTTGCATTGAAGATAAATTACACTAACCGTTAATCATGTACGCAACTAAATAGTTGTCTTAAAATATAAGCCCAACCTGGACACGAGAAAATATTTAAATTCCATTTAATAAATCTGAAATGTGGATTGTAGGGAAATGCGAATTACAAATTTATGTGTACACGTTCACTTCAACGTAATAACGTATACCAGGAACATTTCGTGTACAAGGGCAAAATTACAAAGTCGTAAACAATTAATACCGTACCTAATGTTATTCATAGAGAAATACTCGTCTATCCTGTCAATTCTCCAGGTAATGGTATTATATCTAGTGTCTGGAGCTGTCTAATAATCTTGACATTTTCAAAATAACTCCCCCCCCACCTCATTACGTCATTTAGTAACAAGATCAACAACTTAAGGAAGGACGCTGTAAGTTATATAACGTGTTGACGTAATCCGAAACTATGACAATTTGAACGTGCGTTTATAGTTCTCGCTTAAACTTAGATTCAAGAGAAGGATAACACGTCAACGCCCCTATTATTATTATTATTATTATTTTCCACGCTCATATTTCGGACATTTGTGCGAAATATAGACAAATAAATAGCTAAAAAATAGTTTTGATGAGACGAATTTTAGATTTAAAAAAGACGCCTATTCTGATCCTTGTATAAAACATTGTATCTATAGCTAAATTGAAATATGGTATTGTCATTAGTTTTAAACTAAAGCAAATCATACAACTTAAGTCCAATGAATATCGAACTATGAAGGTCTAATTACAATATGATTGAATACAGCTATTATGCAATAATATCTTTAGTAAAAAATAAAGTTTTTTTGGTTGTATAAAAACCGGAAAATGTCCCAATATCTTACATATGTTTTTTAACAATAAGATACGAACAAACTTTGTACGTACAATCCGCGACGATAAACAGTTTAATATTTAATTAATTATTTTTTTTAATATATATTCGAAACAAGTTAATCTACGTTTCGAGTATCGGGCTAAATTATCGATAGAGGTGTTACACTTTACGTTGCTCACTTGACGACTGAGTTGTCTTCCAACTGTCTTTCTCCGTTGGTTGGTTCTGAACTTCTGTAAGGTAAAAACAAAAATGTATGCACAATTATAAGCCGAAAACGTCCGGTGTCCCACCCTTATGATGAACGTATGGAAGATGAACAATGAAAAACTTTACATATATATAATTTTATATTATACTTTTATGTTTATTTGTTACATCAGACTAATTCGGCTATTTTTATTTGTAAAACAATGACATTAAGTTATTATTTATCATTATTATTTAGTTTTATTTGTTGTGTGTTGATGAGGAATGTAAACAGCTAAAAATGCTGAATTTCATTTCGTGAATGAAAACTGGAAATAAGTATTTACAGAGATCATTATGATAAGTGGTTCCAAAATGTTTTTCAAATTACATTCTCAGGAAGCAGGTCCTAGTGGCAACGTTGTCGTTTTGTAATCAAGGAGTCTCGGGTTCCATACTCGGAGGAGGCACACAGTGGTTCGGATCCCGCTTTAAACTGTAGATAGAGTCCTCATTAGCATTTCTGTGCATATAGTCGACTTAAAAATAAACTCAACGAACTTAGGAAGCAGGAAGAAACATCATATTAAGTAATTAAATTAATTAGTATCAACGTGTAATATTGATAGCAATTAATTTGTGAGCAATGGTGATTGTAAATGATTCTAATGCAGGATAAATTAAATGTATTCTTAACTCGATTAAACCAGATTAACTAACTCTAAAATATTGCTTATTTTTAACATTTATTGTAAATTAACGGTAAAAGAAGCAAGCTCTCGTAGTGCTCTCTAATTAAGATAAAATTAATTATTGCCAATATTATTATTAAGTGTGTACTTATTCAACTGGAAATGTACAAATTATTTTAAAATTCTCATATACTGAGGTTGAAGACCAACTTGTTAATGAACATCGTTAGAAGTACGAGAAGGGGAAACAAGGATTTCATTTTATTAGGTCTTAAATTAGTATTTTGTAACTGATAATACATCTTTCCTCTTTGAGCCCCGGTCACGGTCAGCATGCCATTACTTAATAATACGACATTTGTGTTTCAAGGTAGCCTAAATGATCCATAAAGAATACAATCAATTATTGTGGTTATTAAAATACTTACCACTCTGGTCCTTGAGATAGTCATTGAAATTGTCTAACATCACTCCTAGAGACCCTGACATGGTGTAACTGTGTGTGTTTCCGCGATTACAATCTCTGAAATAGAAGAAAGAAAGCTGTTACTGTCCGTAGCAGTATGGCCAAGTAAAGTAACATCAATACATTATCCTTCAATAAAGTTATATTATATGGTCTGATGATGCTATGCTACCTGCTCGTATCAAAAAGTTCGAGGCTAGAAAAAGTTTCAATCAACGAGGACTTAAGGGTTCCCAAATAGCATTTACAACAAGGCGCGTGCACAAATCGTCACAATATTAGATTTTGCAAATTTTGATGCATTATTAGCCTATTACACACCAACATGGAGGATGATGTCGGATGTTTTGTACACATGAAGATTTGTGCAGAAACTGTTAAAAACACAATCCCAATGAAGCCGCCAGAGAAAAAAATGAGTGAAGGGAGGAGGCAGATTGGGGCGGAAATATTTTCTTGCTGTAGTGAAATTTAGTGCATATTTTGCATACGTCCTTACAGAATTTCTGAACTTCCACCGGTAAGTGCTAATTACACCATAAATATTTTGTTTGCCTTTTGCCATATGAAAGAAGTCTTGCACTGGTCTCATGGAAGCGGAGTTCTTCGGGCAAGTGCCCCTGTTACACCCTTCAAGTGCCCGGGATTCCTCTCCTCCCCCAAAGAAAAGAATTATCCACGGGGAAAGAAAATTATTTCTATCCCTGCCAGGAATGATTTTATCCCCCTCAAATAAAATGGAATTGAAAGCATGTAGTACATGATTTCTGTAACAAACACAATTGAAAAATCATTCGTGTCCATTAATGGTACAGTCATCAAGGATTCCCCTGCTGAAAAGTATACACTTTTATGGATTAAAACAGGGGTACCATTCTGCAACTGACCTACCTAATCCGAGCCGAAACAACAGCAGGCTGTTTTCCACTTAAGTTGTCTTGGCATAGTGTTGATATTTCACGTGTGTTAAAGTGTTCACAGGAAACTAGTAGGTAGATTAGCTGGACATTAAGTTTCAACTTGGCAATAAAAATTTGGTCAAGTTTTCGGTCTTTCTAATTCGATAGCTCTTTGTGTGTATGAGGTTTGGTTTTCTTGGAATGTAAATTCATGTACTAAGTGTTTCTAAATCACGTTTAACTGCTATCATACGGTAAGATTTACTGACTTAGGTTTGAATCAATTTTCTAAGAATCGTAAGGCAACAGTATAGCTTACTGACTGGTAACATAAACAAATTTGCATACCCCTCCAAAAAAAACTGTCTTCTGAAATGAAATCACAAATACAACACTGAGTGAGCACCCCCCAAAGTTTAATTCGCACAGCAACAATGGCCTCGTTGAAATAAGTTGGAAGCACGTGGTGGCATGCACTACCATGTGATCAGGAGGTATTTACGTGTTTGGTGGCGGAAGATGTCCACGAGCGTGTCGACCTCAATGCGTCGCCAGGAAGAACACAGCCACTGCGTGCTCCCAACAGTTAGGTTCTTGAGCTGAACACGCAACTCGAGGAAACCGTGTCTCGATTTGCAGAATCAGTGCTGAACCTCAATCATGAGCATGAAGAATTCCAAGTACACTCTGTTCCTTAATCTCTGGAGCAAGAGAAACGAAAACAAGTCTCTGCACAACAACTGGACTCGAGAGGGCTCGACCAATGATCACGTGGTAAGGGAAGCGAGTGCATGGAGGGGAAAACGCGGTTGCAGCTACCAGCCGTTTTCAAGTACGCGCACTCCCACTCGCTTTCTCTGCCGTAATGCGCAGCATTGCTCCATAGACTCCTCGGACAGTGTGAGTTTTAAGTCCACTTTATGCACAGGAAGGGTAATCTGGACTGGACCTACAGTTTTATAGTGGGATCCGAACCACTTGTGCCTCCACCGGGTATCGAACGCGGGACCCCTTGATTACAAGGCGACGACGTTGCCACTACGCCATCGGAGAGGCTCTGAAGGAACAAAAGTAATAAATTATCCTGGAAAATGGTTGAGGAGAGGAACTATCAAGTGATCACCCTTGGTGCCATCACAGTAAGAAATAAGTGATACCGTTTAATAATTCTTATATACTAGCAGTGGCGGCGATTGGGTTCCAAAACCGGGGGCAAGGTGCCAAAACTGGGGGGCAAAGACAGTATATTTCCCTTCGTAGAAAAAAATTAGCATAGTGTTGTGGCAAATTTGCAAGAAGTAGGGGGGAAACTGCCCCCCTCGCCCCCCTAATCGCCGCCACTTACTAGGTAACAGATATGCGTAAATTTCCATAACATCACAAGGAAATAGGTTTTGGGGGTAAGTCACCTCTTAATATATCACGTAAGTTGTCTGCAGACTCTCCCGCACGTGATCTTGTTTGTGGAAAGCCAGTAGTTACCTAATTAATTCGTGATGTCCTTCAGCGGTTGCCAACTAACTTTCAAAGATTTCTCTAAATCTTTACGTGAAACGTTGTGATACAACGTGTGTAGCGAACCAAAAACTGGACTCGAATCCATCATTTTCAATTTTCCTTGTACTGACTTTCTGTGTCAAGAAGCACGTTTTGTGATTTTGCTTTTAACACCATCTAGTAGCATACCTAGAAAGTACTGAAGGGAGTGATATGACCTTAAAAGGAGAATGTATTTTCATTCATTTTCACGTAGCTGATTTTTTTAGTAGAAAAGCTGCACCAAAGGCATTTTTAACACTCTCCAGAATCCAACTATGAACGTCACTGAATTAAAACAGTAATGGAACTGAAAGCAACATAATACATTTTAAAATTATTCTAAATCATGTTATTGGTTAATATTTACGTTGTCTTTCCTCCGTTTCTTAATCTGTGGTTACATACAACAATACTACTTACGCATCGGAGAAATTAAGTACTAATGAATTAATTTACGTATTATTACGAGTCGACCTATAATTATATTAACGTATTAAATACAAACACTTTTATTATTATATTTCTGAGACACTTGGCTCGGACTGACTCCCCAAATATATTTGTAGATACGTGCTTAGTGATTGACGAGTTAGTATGACTCTGTAACTAGCCTTTGTTATTTTATACTGACATTATACAAGTATCGGTATCGGCCATGGTATCGGTATCGGCAAATGGTGGTATCGGCTCAGCTTTAGGTAAGAGTTAATTTTTTGGGGCGCGTCGGCTAATTTGCACCCTTCAAAGTATACGAGGAAAATCCCTTATTTAAAATAGTTACCTGTAAGTTAAAAAAATGTTGTAAAAAGTCCCTTGAGAAATGTTAAATGCGCAAGGTTATAAAGGGACTTGCACAAGACATACTCCAACATGTCAATGTTAATGTTCTATTGTAATAATAAACATTACGCCAGATTGAAATCAATTTTTGTCCTTCTCTATTTCAGAAACGTTTATATCGCTTTCGTTGCTGAAGTCCATATTAAGAGCAGCAGAAAATAAGATCGTCGCCACTGCAAAACAAAGTCTGGTGTTGACCCTAAGCGCAAAGTGAGTCACAATGTTTTAATATCTCTCTACCGATTTGGCGATTAATGTTTGCCTAGTGTTATTTTAGCCATTGTTCAACTTTTTAAAAATGGAATTGCCTATTTTCTTTTATCCATCGTTATGTGACACACATTACACGTTTCAGGAGTGTCGTCACAACCCACCGTAGAACGATTTTAGACACAAAAAGCACGTATTCATTTACAGTTGAACTAGAATCATACACACCGAGCAATATAGAGAGATAAAGACAAAGAATGGAGAATGAATAAGAGACAGACATAAATAAACACACTGATTGATTGATTGGTTTTGTTCGCTTTTCTGACACTTTTGTCCAACCGCGAAGATGAATGCTGATAAGATTAAATAGATGAAAGGGCTATCATAAACGCACATGGACAGAAGATAGAGAATTATACTGGCTGTGAGTCCAGACGCCAGAGCCTTGTTAGTCTGCGAAATGCATTCCACGGTGTGCTACGTGGAAGAGAGGTTGCGGTAAGGGCCACCCCTTATACCCCATGAAGAAAGAGAAAGCGAAAAGAGAGGAAGAGGAAGTAGGAAAGAGGTACAGAAAAGAGAAGAAGAAAGACACAGAGAAATAAAGAATAAGATGGGGGAAAAGAGCAAACAAGGAAGAAATAGAAACAGAGGAAAAAAAGAAAATATAGGAAAACGGAGGAAGCGAGAAAAACAGAGTAAAACAGAGAAGAAAATCTTAGACTAAAGAATCAGAGTTTACTTCAACCTTGAGCTCACGAGTAAAAATTTATCGCAATCCACAGCCACATTGAAATTATTAAAAACCAACACGACCTCCTCTCCTCGGATCGTTTGACTCCCCGTAATGGTAACCGGATCCCACTTTAAGTTGTAGGCCCAGTCCAGATTAGCCTATCTGGTGTATAGGGAGCGGCCTTTTCAGAGGCACTCTAGTGAACTTAAGATAGCCAGTCAACGCAGGAGTGTAAGTTCAACAAGACTCCGGCGGTTGGTCTCGAAGCCAGTATAATCAATGATGAATTCAGGGGGGCAACCCCAGGGGGAAAATCCCCTCAGGAAAGAGAACCCCCCACCCCGAAAATTGCAATAACCTAGTAGAGCATTCGGAAAACAGCTAAGAAATTTGGCAACCGCGTTCACTTTAATGTAACTTAGAACATACTCTTTCCGGCTTTTTCGTAATAATAAACTTACATCGTTTTGATAACTGCTAGCCTAACTAGTAATTTATAATGAAATTCCATTTCATTGAAACTTAACACGCGTAGAGCGCCAGAGCTGGTGTAATGTTAGCTTCTACTGTCCGACCGCGGGCGACAAGAATAGCTTGAGAAGACGAATGTACATGCCAAATGGGAGGTAGGTAGAAACATCAATATTTCGTCTGTCTGTGTTCGGTTGTTTTTTAATTATCGCTCACTTTGGTGTGTTTCTCATGGCTTTCACAACTCGTAACTCCTCTCTTAACGTTTTACTTTTTAAACTTCAATATTTCTATGTGTGTGTGAAACTTCAATGTTTCAGCAACAGACAGTATTCAAGAATCATGCTTCCCTTATCCGATCCACTCCTGTTTTGCCAGTTGGCGCATGCGCACTTGTATCGATGGTCTCGAATAAGGCAAACGGACTGTATTGTTGTAACAAATGTCAGCTTCTTGGATATATTTTAACGGTTAGTCAGTCAATAGTTTACTGTGGAATGGTAGTAACGTGCTTGTGTAGTCTTGTCGAGATTCACACTTAATTTAATTAAGTATTAGAGATATGGGGCAACATATTAGGATTGTTTATAGTAGTATTATAATTTGATGTCTATGACACCCCCGCCAGTGAAATTTGATATCCCTCTCGGACAAAAGTGGGTAGATTCAAACACAGTATAATCCTATGTGGAGCTTGTGTTGTATGCAGTCTACATGTGTTTGGATTGGCATTTCATAAACTTCATAGTATCACCTTTCATCCTCATCTTCCCGATTAGCCAGAAGTTGCGTAAAAGCTATCTAAAATCAAACAAAATCAAATCAATCACTTCCACATAGTATAACTTGAGCCGTCTGGCGTCTGGACTTACTTTGTAAAACTTGTGTCCTGTTCATATGTCTTTTTGATTGTTGTTACCTCATCAAAACCATCATCTGATCACCATACACACTCATCGTCGCGATTAACGAACAGTGGGAGAAAACTGTCATAAAATAACTACATCAATCAATATATTAGACTATTGGATCAAAAACTGGCCTTAAAATAGCGGAGTGGTGAGCAAAGTGGGTTCGAATCTCGGGCTGGGCATTGGTGTTCTTTATGAGTGTCCTTCATCAAATTCAACATATCATCCTCATCGTCGCGATTAGGCATAAGTGGCAGAAAAGCGACGCTAAATAAAAAAAATCAATGAACTTAAAACAAACTTTGTGCAAGATCGTTGAAAAGTACTCACAGTGCCTTCCGAAGAAAAATCTCTGGTTAGAGGAAAAATCAGTGAGTTAGCACACTGCGTCCTCCGTCTCGAATACCACTGGAGAACCAGTTTCAAAGTCTTATCGTTGGCCAACTTGCACCACACCTATCTGTTGTCATTTTTTACCGTCTATTCTTTAACCCAGTCTCCTTCAACGAAAGGCCATCGAAGCGTAATCGACGCTGATGATTCAAAGCAAGTTGTGCTGTGAAAACCGTTACGTATTTTACTGGCCCGATGTGCGTCATCAGAACACAGGAAGGTAAATCCACCTGGTGGTCACACGAGGAGTTACACGTGAGATACTTAGGAAGCGCAGTTGAAGAGTGCAGTTCAAGGCGTCGAAGGCAGTTATGTAAATGATGCATGTAATCATATCTTACATGACATTCACGTGAGATATTGCCATTATATGATTTTTTATAAAAGTTTCTTACTTAATGAGAAATGACGGCAACAGAAGATTAATTAAGATGAAAGCAAAGATAAATGAATTTAAAAAAACAAGCAATTTAAGAAACCGACCACTGCACTTCAATACATTCGTCTGAGTTTTGCAATATTAATTAAGTAAAGGAAGTTAGTTTGTCGCCCCGTGTGTCTTACCTCCACGTGGGGATAAACACGTGGAGCTGACTATTAGGCAATATATATATATATATATATATATATATATATATATATATATATATATATATATATATATACAGGGTGACTGGTAATTAGATGTATTCCCTGAAAGGGGTTAAAGTAGAGACAATTTGCAATAAATTTGACCATATGATACCCCGCCCGAAAATTAGTAGTTTTCGAGATAATCGAGTTTCAATTATTTTTTTAAAAAATGACAATTTTCCACATAAAAAGATGAATTGAGAAACAACTGCTAATTGTATGGAACTTTTTTCAGCGTTTTCTGATAGCTAACAAATAAGTGGTTCATTGAAAAAAAAAGTTTTTCCCAAATAACAATCACATGTAAGTACCGGGTGGGTCTAAACTTACAAGTGATGATAAAAAAATGCACTCTTAGTTTACTTGGCAACGTATTAATAACAAAAATGGTATGACACGAACCGTACAAATTACTTAAATTACTTCCTTGAGTCATCAGCTATCCAACAAGGTACAAATGTTTGCTAACATTTACATTTGTGTACAAGAAATAATACTTCATTCATCTTCATGTGTATGGAATCAATGAACAATACAATTAAAGAACATTACATGTCTTGCTCAAAGTGGGCACCTCTGTTACGAATGCAGGCACGCAGGTTTTTACGGACATTTGTTCTCTTAACTCGTGATGTGATGGTGTCCTTGATGTGTTGACCAGGTGTTAAGATCTTCTCCCTGAGCTCTTCTTGTGAGTTTACCGGTGTCTTGCCATGTGGCTCCAAATGTAAAAGTCGCAAGGCGTCAAATCGATAGGGGGATCGAGCTGGGCAGTCATCATGCTGATAAATCATGTCACGTCTTGTAGCTAGAGGCACATCCTCCAACAACATTGCCATCCCGTTCCTCAAAAAATGTTCATAAGTGATGCCATTTAAGATTTTGGGCAGGAAAAATGGCTCGATGAAATGATTGTTGATTACGCCCATCCATACTTCTGCTTGGGCGTGCGACAGTGGCTGGATGAAAATTACCCAAAGAAATGGATTGGCCGAGGCGGCCCGATTCCCTGGCCGGCTCGATCCCCCGATTTGATGCCTTGCGACTTTTACATTTGGAGCCACATGGCAAGACACCGGTAAACTCACAAGAAGAGCTCAGGGAGAAGATCTTAACACCTGGTCAACACATCAAGGACACCATCACATCACGAGTTAAGAGAACAAATGTCCGTAAAAACCTGCGTGCCTGCATTCGTAACAGAGGTGCCCACTTTGAGCAAGACATGTAATGTTCTTTAATTGTATTGTTCATTGATTCCATTCACATGAAGATGAATGAAGTATTATTTCTTGTACACAAATGTGTATGTTAGCAACATTTGTACCTTGTTGGATAGCAGATGTCACAAGGAAGTAATTTACGTAATTTGTACGCTTCGTGTCATACCATTTTTGTTATTAATACGAAACCAATAAGTTGCTGACCAAGGCAGTTTATTAAGATAAAAACACTTAACACGTAACGTTTCGACCCTGTAACAGGGTCTTCCTCAGACGAAGAGGAGGGTCTTCTGAGGAAGACCCTGTTACAGGGTCGAAACGTTACGTGTTAAGTGTTTTTATCTTATTAAACTGCCTTGGTCAGCAACTTATTGGTTTTAATATGGAAACGGGCTTAATTATATTACAATTATTAATACGTTGCCAAGTAAACTAAGAGTGCATTTTTTTATCATCACTTGTAAGTTTAGACCCACCCGGTACTTACATGTGATTGTTATTTGGGAAAAACTTTTTTTTTCAATGAACCACTTATTTGTTAGCTATCAGAAAACGCTGAAATAAGTTCCATACAATGAGCAGTTTTTTCTCAATTCATCTTTTTATGTGGAAAATTGTCATTTTTTTAAAAAAAAACAATTGAAACTCGATTATCTCGAAAACTACTAATTTTCGGACGGGGTATCATATGGTCAAATTTATTGCAAATTGTCTCTACTTTAACCCCTTTCAGGGAATACATCTAATTACCAGTCACCCTGTATATATATATATATATATATATATATATATATATATATATATATAGATAGATAGATAGATAGATAGATCAAATCCCGGATTCGATTTCCGGAGTCGACTTATTTATGTGTCTAGTAAGTTTAGTGCCGACTAATGCATTCATTTGTGCTAAACTTTGTGTTTTTTTACCACCTGAAAAAGTATGGCTCAAACGTTTATTTTGTTCGTTGTAGGTAATATAATGCTATCGATATTTTTTATAAGAGATAGTCATCCTATTTGGGAAGGGGCAGTGTCTCCCTGCGCCCCTCCCGATAAATCCGCCAATGACTGAGAGTACATCAAAATGTTAGTTTAATTCTTTATAAAATTTAATATTACAAGTTTATTTAAATATGTAGGATATTTAGAAAAAAACAACTAAGAGACAAGCAAGTGATGGTAAAAAGATCAATCACTCATGGCAATACGGTCACTTGGAAACATGTGACGAATTTTTGTCTGTTCCAGTTATATATATATCACTTAAGTAGATCATTGTATTAATTCCAGAGTTTGGGAAGATGATTTAAAAAGTAACTCCTTCAAGATATTTTTTTAAAAGGTAAAGGACACATAAATGTTGTATGTTGTAAATACTTAAAATATATTATATGCTATAATATAATGCACATACCTATTCGGTTGTCTTTGTGTGAACTACGGTTTGTACTGAATGGATCCTTCTTGCCTTGAAATAGTTCAGTCTCAGTGTTAAACTGATTTCACACATATTAGTTTCTCGCTACTGATGTGCTACTCCTTATATTACTATCGGTACAGCGCCTAGAATAACGTAGTGTGGAAAACGGCATGGTTTTGCTCTCTCTCGCTGGTTCCACTCGAAAATGAAATCCGCTAGAGGCGCTGGTGTTGACACCGGGGTACAGCGCTCGACTGCTTATAATGGAAGTAAATGGGGTTTTTGCTGCAACGTCTGATTCTTTTCTTTGTAACATTTCTTTGCATCAGAAAATTGTTATGATATTTGGTACAGTAGTCGCGAAAATATTAAAGAATATTATAACCGTCTATCATGACCTGTCCTTGAGTTTTTTATTAACAATACGGAAGAAAACATAGGTATGGATTGTAACACGTAACATGACAATTGCTGCGAGAATTAGTATTGTGTATGCATTATCCTGAAAGGTTCATTAATATTGTCATTGTCACAAATATTATTTTTATGGAAATTCACACAGACAATACTCGTTTATTTTAATTAATTAATTAATTAATTTTATTATTAATTAATTAAATTAATTTGCGGTTTATTTTCATCAAGTACAAGGTAGACATTTTACAGCCAAGTCACGAGTAAAAATGCACAGTCCTTAACACCAAAGTTCTACTTACCAATCGACACGAATGTAAAGCAATTTGTTGATAGAGATGACAAGGTACATCGTAATCGGCTATTTCAACTCCATGGAATATGAAATTAAATTCTTTCGAATATCTGCATTTCGGGAAAATGACTTCATAATATGTACGCCACGAAACATTTTTTCCCCTTCATGACACTATTTCAATTTTATTAGTATACAAAAATAAACTTGTGTACACAATCCAACGTTTGACGTCCAGCCTCACATGCGATATGTTGATGCTCGTGTTGCGTTGCACATAAAACGTATTTATGTTACTTTTCTGTGTAAATTAATACCATTTCGTGACTGCAAATCACTCCACAAATATAACTGTTTCCATCAATTCACTTACCGCCTTTCTAGAGAAACAAATCTACACAATATATTCCAAAAACTAACTAAGCCGCATTACTTTCATAACAAAATTAGCCGCTGTGTCGATCGCACTGCCATCTACTTGTCATCGTCTCGGGGAACCAGTTTCTTGGGTCGTTTTCCACACTACGTTATTCAAGGCGCTGTACTATCGGTATACAAATATAACTTCAGGAAAATGGATTGGGTGATTGCGTTGCTCTCCCTTTGGGTTAGCAACTTAGCATACACCCACATATCATTACATTGTTTATTTTCCGTTTAGCAATGACCGTTCGCCGCCAGCCTTTATGAATCATACTTTCAGACTTATGAAATAAACACTGAACTCTTACATAGAACGCTCGCCTCAATGCTAATTTGCTTGAAATAATATGCTCACGTTCGGGACTGATTTTCCATAATTTGCAGGTAAAAGGTGAAATCAGTGAGCGAAACGAAACAACAGCTACAGAAGATTACCTCCTGTCCTGTTTGCTAAATAAACAAATAATATTCGATTTATTCTTTAAATATAAGCAGATATCTTGAAGAGTGTATGTTGGTTATCATTGATTATACATACTCAAGCAATATTTACACATATTAAATGTGTGCATGCTGCTTATCAGTGAATCAATGTACCGCGGTCTCGGTGGTCGAGCGAAGTTCCCGGTTTGAATCACGGTATGGGCATGGGGTTGTGAATGTTCCTTCAACGATTTAAACTAATCACCACTCATTATCATAGTCGCAATTAAATGTAATCTAAATGCCAACACTCACCAATGCACAGAAGTTATTTCATTCTTGTACTATCTACACTATCTATACCTAATACCTAATAACGTAGCATAAACTGTTGCAAACCTGTTTCTGAAACTCAAGAAATGGGTTGGTATCTTTTCTTTTTTTTTAAATTTTATAGTCGCAATTAGACAAAAGTGGCAGAAAAAGTAAAGTAAAATAAACAGCATCAATCCATCAAAAACAAACTTTCAACTTTTGGCATAGTAAAGGGAAATTATAGATCATGCATATTGTAACACTGACTTATGATCTGAATCCCGGATAAACAAGGCAAATACGAGACTCAAGTCACCCACCCCTGCTTTGCAGCTACTTGGTTTGAAGAATGCCTACGCCACCTGAAGGTGTAGTACGTTTGCTTCGGGAAATTTTGCAGTGGTTTACGCATCGCAAACAGAAGGCACGGTAAATACATTACTTAACGTCTTTATTCTACGTATACGCTAACGAGAAAGCTGGGGAAGAACGTATTGGTGGTGTGTTGAGAAATGATTCATGGGATCAGTGCATACAATGAAATATCGAGGTTCCTCCACTTGACACAATTTATGCTAGGGACGATGCAGCAATGCAGTCAAACAAGTTCGACAACGCTTAAAGATGAGAGTAGGATTGTTGAAGACACTGTCGGATTTCAATTTTTACCTACGCTAGGCCTTCATACACCATTTTCTATGAAGGTGTAATACATTGTGATATGCTGTATCATTAGCAACATAGGCGTGCGCATACCCTCTGAATAAGGAAGGGGGGCAAGAGCCTTGATGAAAGTTCAGTCGGGGAAGAGAAACTTAATTTTATCTCACGGTTTCATTGCATTGATGGGTATATGTATATACAATGCAGCAAACATAGAGGCACCAAAACGAATAATAAATTGTTTCTGAAATGTGTGCGCTTCTTTTCCTCCAAACAATTGTGTTAATGCATTTAAGACAAAACTGTTTAGAAGCAAGTCTTTGAAGTACTTAGTAGTTATAACTTCACTCTCTGGTAATTTACAATGCATTATTACAGAAAACAACAAAATTGCGAGCGAAGCGATCAAGAACATTTTTTAGATCCAAATTTTTGCAAACTTAAAACAATATTGATTTAATGTGGAACAAATAATTCATCGGGCGCCATGGCATTCTCTTTCACATTTTTTTTTTCATTTAGATCGTTCGGCGCCCAGTGCCAACTCCCGCCTCCCCCTAGCTACGGCTCTGAATTTGACAAGACTGTAAGAAAAACAGACATTGCGAGGGAAGCGAGCAAGAAACTTTTACGAAATATATTTTTATTGTATAAAATTTGATATCCAGGTGTGCAATTGCTTCTCTGTGTCCCCCTGCCGATGCCTTTGGCCTTCTGGAAGAAATAATGCAATAAAGATGTGAAAACTAATTCCAGCTTTAGTATCCCTTTGCCCTGCTTCTCTTAGATTCTACTAGTCTTGCTTTTTTACCTCAATGTTTGTCCCTTTGTCCCACTAGAATTGATTTCCGTCTAGGGTCGGGGAGGGGCAATGCCCATTGCCCCCTGTGGTTGCGCCACTGCACATCCTTCCCCTGTAGTTGCTTTTAACTTTAATCGGCTTGAAAATACTTTATTGTCTTTAATAGTATAATATCGTTTAATATCGGCGATAAGGTTCTTCTTCACTAAATTTCTAGGTGAAAGTACAATAATGTAGGAGGGACATGGACGTGTGGAAAGGGGGGAGGGCAAGGAAGGCCATACTTCCCGTTAGAAATCGAATGTCAACCTAAAAGTATATATTTCAAATGCATAATTTGATTTCACTCATAGTAATTTACATTAATGCCATAATTTCAAATTCCAGTGGTGTTTTTTGAGGGAGGAACATTATTATCGGGGTAATATGCCCCATGGAAAAATACCCTGCTTGTGCCTCCGTGGAACAAATTTGCAGACGTTCATGATTAGGAGGGAGCAATTGCCCCCTTGCCCCTCCCCACCCGTGCGCACGCCTATGATTAGCAATAGAAATAAACTCCACATTCTTCATTTGCGTTTTCTTCCAAGGGCCCTTGACCGGGAAATTATGCCGATTTTCGTAATTGATTGATTTCGTTGTTGTAAGTAATTTAAAATGTGTTTCAGTGCGCTGAAACCATAAATAAGAACTGATATATTTGATCTGAAAGTATGACAGCGTAAGTAAAACACCGACCCAAGTTCCGGTAACTCTTTGAACTAGTCAAAACGGATTTCTTCATTTTTACAGAAGAAACTACTTACGCAAATCACTTGCTGTAGCATTGTTGAAGTTCCCGGATGTATTTCCTGTCATCGTTTCATCTTTTTTAGCGATAATTCATGTTTTTATGTATAAAAATATCGCAATTGCCGTTGCTTCCATGTACTTCCTCTCCGTCAATCGGATGTTGCGGGAGTTTGATGACGTAACCCCTGTCACTGTTTCCAACCACCTCATGTTTTTTCAAGAAGATGACGTCCAGGATGCGTCGTCGCTATCCGTCAATGGTTATACAACCCCAAATTTTAGGTATTAGCATAATTTCAAGCCCGGAAAAATTGAGAAAATTAATAACACGGAAGTAGATATTTCTATGGTTTAGAAGGTTGGAAACACTGCATACCCACTCCAAACCGACAAAACACAAGCACGACGCGCGATGATCCAGAACGCTAGCGCCATATTGTTCAAGATCAGTCATCGGTTACTTCGTATGAACTTTCCAGCCTGGTCTTTACCTGTGCGTAATTAGAGATCGGTGAGTTCATTGAACTCTCCAGCCTAATCATTGCCTATTTTTGTGGAAAAGGTTTATTATCCCGGAAGCGAAAAAAAAGGAACAACAATAATTACTCGTAATATGAAAAATTGAAATTATTTTCGTGAGAAATTCATAATTACACCTTATAGAATGTTCCGCAATGCAGAATAAGTAAGTACCAATGTTAAAAAGGACGAAATAAATGAGTTATAGGTGTTTTGACTAGATCAAAGTAGTAATCAAGTTCGTTTTGTTTTATTGCGATTTCAACATGCTACGTATGCCTTTTGGTACCCTTGACCCTCTGTATTCCCTGGAGAAAGTGAAGTATTTTGCATGGTTTATGAAGATTTTGTTGTTTATGGACGATTTGAGTCGATTTTAGCTCTCGGAAATGTGTTATTGTGAAGTAAAGTACGTTTGTTACTTTAGCGTGTTACTGGGCCTCCCCGATGGCGCAGTGGTAGTGTCGTCGCCTTGAAATCAAGGGGGTGCCGGGTTCGATTCCCGGTGGAGGCAAATAATGGTTCGCATCCCACTTTAAACTGTAGGTCGAGTTCCAATTAGCCTCCCTGTGCATAAAGTGGACTTAAAACAACGATCAATTTAGCGTGTTACTTTGCCTCGTAGCATAACAGCCCGAAGGCTTCGAACAAGTGAATGTAGCACCCAAAACGACTTTCCACAACAGCAGCTATAATTTTACGTAGTTAGGTTAGGATTGTTAGGCTTGGTACTGATAATTATTTTCGACGTGTTCTCTCGCTATTTTAGTGTCCATGCAAGCAGTTTTTGCTAACAAAAACAGCGAAAATACTCCGAAATTGCAGGTTTTTTTTAACATACGTTGGCCATTCTTTGGGATCAAATTTCTTCGTTATTTGTGCTTTCCTAACGCTGCAACAACTTTTGCATTACGTAAAACATTGAAATCTGTCGATTAAAAAAAATCGAAGTAATTCTCGAGAGGGTACAGTGGGTCAATGGCCCCTGCATTTTTTACATGATTCGATTTCGATTTACGTCTGTTAAAACAAACTGATGAGTTATGGCGATTACTTACTGCCAACAGCCATTCGTTTACTATCGTCTCGGTTACAAACGAATACTTTTGTGGTTACGTCAGGCGGGATAGGTTTAGTACTCTTAGCATTAAAAACAAGTTCTAAATTACTTGTACATTCATTCCCACTAGTCTACGATACTTTCTGTCACTTCTATTAAGGGAGAAGCTTGCATCCTTGCGTAAGGTAATTTTTAAGTTGTTTTTTTTCAACATGAATTACTTTTCACGAAATACAAATTGTGTTCATTACTTTAATGAAGGTTCAAATTTCGTGTGACAATGGTTGCCAAAATTCTACGATAATTAGTCTTTCTGCTAGGAGAATTTGAAAAAATCATAAAACAATCTGAACCGTTACCAAAACACCTTTTTTTGGAGCATTTTCGCCCCTTTTGTTAGTAAAAACCGGTTGTATGCACACTGAAATAGCGAGAAAGCACGTGCAAATAATAATGCCATCAAACTTAGCACTCATAACCTAACAAAGACGTCGAACATTCCTATCAGCCTTAAACCTAGCACTCCTAACAAAGTAAAATTACAAACACCAAATAATCAAACATTCATCAGGACACCTTCATTTCTATTTTGGTTTTGTAAGTTTTCAGTCCTTCGCGTTTGATTTACTTTATTTTACAACGCATTTTAATATAAAAAATAATATTTATTGTAAACTTTTCTCATCGATATTTTGTGTTCATGAACCGGTAGGCAACGCCCCGTCTGCTGTTGTTTTGGATCGTTGTGTTGGGTGCTATATTCACAATGGCACATATCCACAGCAACCAAAAACATTCGTAATCAACATTATCTTCAGAAGTCATCCCCTGTAGCGGTGAAACGTTCATGCGTGTATTATTATACTATTAAACGTATTATTATAGTTATTAATAATAACTTAATGATAACACAGTGCAAGAAATTTGAACTTTGTGTCTTGCCGCGAGATGAAAGAAGGTGTTCTTTACTAAATCAAATACGCTGATTACGAAAATGAAATGTTCCATCACGTACCAATTTTTCTGGAAAAGATATGCTACATGTACCACTTAGCCTATATTTCATATAGTAAGCAATATACCTTTATATACTTGAGACGAAGGAGAGGATTTCTCTTTGTCGATGAATTGACTCAACTAAAAACGCATAAACTCAATGCGTGGCTATCGGCATGCCTATGATCACATAGACCTATCTTGCGCCCCGAACTACCACACCAAGAGATATGCAATAGTAACTGAGCCAATATTTGCTCTTTAGCCTTTTATTTCCAAATTAATCCTTAGGCTAGCTTTAGTATTTAACGTAGAGTGGTTGCAGTATTGTGCATAGCATTACATACAAGGTGCATTATTACATATAATAACAAGGAAATTACGCTTTCTTTCACGAAAATAAATATATTAGTGACATATTTTCTACTGGTGACGTCACATAAAAATATGGATCATATCAGAGGAGTGGTTAGCACATCGTGCTACGACGCCAGGGGTCCCGGGTTCGAATCCTGACCCGGGCATGGATATTTGTGAGTGTCCATTCATCAATTTCATCATATCATCACTCATCCCCATCTTCGCAAATTAGCCAAAAGTGGCACAAAAAGCGAAGTAAAATAAAGAAAATCAAATCACAAGAAAGTCTTCAGAAGTCATGCATTTTTAAGAACTTTTTAGCGGGAGTACAGAAGGTCAATGGTACATCTTGTCTCATCGCGACGATGAGGAAGAATGATGATTAGATAAATTTCATCAAAGAAACGCCCGTCCAAAGGCCAGGAGTCGAACTCGGAGGTGAATCTTGAGTCGACAACTCAACACGCACGCAAGGGATCCCCGGTTCGATACTCGGTGGAGGCACATAGTGCTTCGGATCCCACTTTAAACTGTAGGTCCTGTCCCTGTGCATAAAGTGGACTTAAAACTAGGCTTAACATACGTCCGGGATTAGCCCGGATAGTTCTGTTTTTTTAGTGCTGTCCGGGGTGATGTCCGGGATTGCAAAATGTCCGGGGTTTTCAGAATCTGAACATGAAAATAGCTACCCGTAATGAATATTCACGACCAGAATTTAAGACCGGAAAGGATCGATCAATTATTATCTCCTGAATGTTGAAATTAATTCAGAACTTTCATGTTGTGAATTTTATGTTATTAAAACAAACAAACCATTTCTGAAAAAGTCATGTCTAGTGAAAAGTAAAACTGAGTCAACTAACAGATAATGATACCTAGGACAGAGAGGTAAACATTTGAAAATTAATTGATTGATTTTACAAAATAATGTTAATTTTTTTTCTTGTGCAATTTATAGTTTAATGTTCCAATAAAATGTTAAGGCTTTTAAAATTTCAATTTATTTTTGTAAAAAAAACTGAGATTCAGCAATAACGAGTTCATCGCGAATATGTCCTGGGCTGGACCCCAAAAAATATGGTAAGCCTACTTATAACACCAAATCTGCCAACCAATCAACGCGCTCGCCAAGGCGTCCCAACGACTTTAAGTGTTAGAAAAGGCACAGGAACGGCAGTGAATTAACTTTATACAATCCCTCCCACCCCAATCCCAGGGTCCATGCCCAAATGTGACCCTGGGAGACGACATAGGAAACAAAGTACAAAAATTACACAAGTACGCCAGTATTTGCATGTTGAGTTAGCAACACCTTTCGAAACAATTTAACCTTGTGTGTCAACATTTACTTGCGACGGAAAACCAACGTCTATTTCATTGCGGAACTTCAATAAAATGTAGGAAGGCAAATCACCTCTAGATGCAAGCTTGACTATTTGGTGCTGCCATAATTCACATTTTTTACTATTTTGACTAGCAAAATGTGCAAGTCAATCTGGTTAAAATTACATTTGACTAATATTGCAGAAAGATACGAATACACCCATCAGATCTAAAACCACGAGGGGAGGGGGGTGTTGTACTGGTACCGTTGTCGCCTTGTAATTTAGGGGTTCTGCTTCGAAACTCGGTGGAGGGAGGCACATAGTGGGGATTCCACTTTGAACTGTAGGCCCAGTCCAGATTAGCCTGTCTGTGCGTAAAGTGGACTTACAACAAAAATTCTAACTGAAGCTAAAATTACAGCGGAAATTGAGATCATTACTAATGAACTAGCAATGTTGCAGTATATTGTGATGAGTGTTTCACAAAGGATAACTGTAAGACAATTAATATTATATGACGTGTAATGACGGGAGCATTTCAGTAAAGACTGACATCTGTAGCATCTCATGATTATATTTAAGAAAGATCATGTTTCCTTTTGGGAAAAGTCCAACCTGTAGCTCTGTATTCAGACAGAATACAGGAATAATCTGTTCGAACCTTGCATTCGTTTTGAATGTTTGTCCTTTCGACCAATTTGATTTTATACATGGTTCTTATACCACTACAGTTAAATTTTAGGCAGAAGTAGGTTCCAGGCAGGTTTTATGTATAGAAGCAACGCTTGAAGCTAGTTGGGAGATGCTCGTATGGTTTAATATGGTTCCAATGAGGCAGTTAGGGGATGCTTTGTGGGGAGGAATACTGGACCGAAGGTAACTAGTACTGGATCAACAGTTTCGGGTAGGAAGTGAAGGTACGGCCTCATACATTCTCGATCTCGGCTATAGAGGAAGTAATGTGATCAGCATCACGATCACCTTCACCCTCCGAGGATGTCCCCAGGTACCCATCGGTTAGAGTTTGGTTGAGCCCCAGAACTGCCTTTTGCAGAGACATTCTATGAGTATAGAATGGAAGTACTTACGATATTATCCCGCACTGTGGCCGTGAGGTCTGTCACGTTTGGGCTCATGCTACGGAACGCGCGCTGGTCACCGGTCTTATCACCATCGTGAGGAAATTGGAGAGCTACGAATGAGCAGCGTAACTCGGTCATGGGAAACCTACAACGACGACTGAAAGGATCGTCGTGCTGACCACACGTCACCCCGTAACTGGTTGTAAGATCTCCCACCTCTGCTGAGGCATGAAATAGTTAGTTTGGCACTCGGTAGGTAAGCCTTAGCCCGCAAGGGCTGCTGCGCCACCGGATATTATTACTTACGAATATTAGTAGTAGTTCCTGAACTGTAGAACAATTATGAATGACACACACACATCAGAGAACTAGAGAGGGGATGAGGGGGAGAGATTTGAGAAATTATTCAACTTAAAGTATGTTTTCCAACACATATGAAAACTGACTTCATATTTGCCTTGAAGAAACCCACATAAATACACCTGCACAGTTTCTAGTTTTAAATACCATTGTAAATCATAAATATTCAATCTCCTGTTCTAATTTCAGGGGCCACGTTAATTCACGTCGATACCAGAAACTGTTGACCCAGTAATAGTTTACCTTCGGTCCAGTATTCCTCTTATCATATTTATCGTGTAACATGGCATTAAAATCAAAACTACTTCTCCCTATTACGTACGCTGAAAGTTACGTTTACATAAAATTACAAACATTAGAATTTTATTTTTTCTTAGACAAAAAAAGAATATTAGTTTCATTGCTTCCACGATGTTTAATTTTTGGAAAATTTTACAAGAGTGTCTTAACTTTTCTCCTAAAGTTCCTTTTTTACTTTCACCGTTATATTCTCTCGTGTTATATTTCTTGCAACACTGATACACGGAAATCATCCTGTTCCAGTTTCACGAGTCTCGGAGCTTATAAAACAAACCACTTGGAATCTTTTCCCCTTATGCAACTCGCTCCATAAACATATTAAATAGTTAAACGGGCTTGCTCAAGTGTCGCGCCGAACGAAACACGAACGAGCTTGAAGCTAGTGTTCTAGTCGTGCGTCAAGTGCACCTGAAGGAAAGAAAGAACTGGAACTGTTTCTTAATCCTACCACCAGAGCGCTGTTCAACATTCGCTTGATTTCGTTTCTTTTTTCTAAGTCTACGTTCTGTCCAGATAGGTTAATTGTGACTTCGCTTGTAGACTTTAAATGTAGTTGTAGAATGTAAAAACATTTGTCTACATTATTTTCAGATGTCATCAAAACTGCAGTCCGCTTTACAGTTTAATGGGGGATACGAACCATTGTGCACTGTACAGTGGGATCCAAGAGAATTACCGTGCAAATTGTCCATCACCATGTTCGTGCACTTTATTTGACCCACTAAGAGCTTCAAGAATTAAAAGAAAACTCAAAACAACCTGTTGATAACTTCTTCACCAGCATACATAGAAATCCATCGCTTAAAAACACACAGGATGTACGAAAAAAATTAATGAAAATAGTCATGGACAATTTGCAGTGTAATACTAATGGATCCCACTGTACCTCAACCGTGATCTCTACTCATCGGGGAGGCATGTCAGGTGTAATCGAGACGTCCTGTGGAAGAACACTTAATTTATTCTGGTGTATTCCAGAATAGCCTAAATGTGCATAAAGTTGACTTCATCTAGAGCAAACTTTTTACTAGTGTTGAGCGATGTATCGTCCAGACGATATATCGCGATATTGAAAAAATTATCGTCCAGGCGATATCAACTAGACGATATATCGTCACGATATTTTGGCGATAAATATCGTGTCGGCGATATATTGTCACGAAATTTTGGCGATTTATATCGTGTTGGCGATATATCGACACGATATATATGTTTATCCTGTTGGCGATATATCGTCACGCTGTTTTAACAATATATACAGGGTGACTGGTAATTAGATGTATTCCCTGAAAGGGGTTAAAGTAGAGACAATTTGCAATAAATTTGACCATATGATACCCCGTCCGAAAATTAGTAGTTTTCGAGATAATCGAATTTCAATTGTTTTTTTAAAAAATGACAATTTTCCACATAAAACGATGAATTGAGAAAAAACTGCTTATTGTATGGAACTTATTTCAGCGTTTTCTGGTAGCTAATAAATAAGTGGTTCGTTGAAAAAAAAAGTTTTTCCCAAATAACAATCACATGTAAGTAACGGGTGGGTCTAAACTTACAAGTGATGATAAAAAAATGCATTCTTAGTTTACATGGCAACATATTAATAACAAAAATGGTATGACATTACCATGGCGTACAAATTACTTAAATTACTTCCTTGTGACATCTGCTATCCAACAAGGTACAAATGTTGCTGACATTCACATTTGTGTACAATAAATAATACTTCATTCATCTTCATGTGAATGGAATCAATGAACAATACAATTAAAGAACATTACACTTCTTGATCAAAGTGGGCACCTCCGTTACGAATGCAGGCACGCAGGGTTTTACGGACATTTGGTCTCTTAACTCGTGATGTGATGGTGTCCTTGATGTGTTGAGCACAAGGACACATATGTGCCGGGGTAGGTATCGGAACCCAAATTTTGCACCATCTATTTCTGAAGCTAAGAGTATAATTAAGGTACTCCATTTCTCCAGTTTTTATTCAAAACTGCATATTCAGATTTTTTTAATTGGTTAAAAGTCTCTTGGTCCCTTTGTGTCTGAATTTCCTTTCATAAAAATTACCCTTGCACTACTCACTGTGTCGCAGATAAAAGGTAAGTGAGGTGATATGCAAGCAGTAAATGTTGACTGAAATCATTCATAATGTTTGCCAGAGACTTCCCGATGGCGTGGCGTGGTGGTAATGTCACCTTGTAATTAAGAGGTTCCAGTTTCTTTTCGGGAGAAAACAATTTGCACAGTGGTTCGGGTACCACTTTAAACTGTGCTTATCTGAGCGTAACATGGACATAAACAAACAATAATGTTTGCAATAACAAGTGACATACATTGCGTTTCTTTCTGCCACGATAGTGAAGAGCTTTTTAGCAAACACACTTATGTTGTTGAAGCATTGAATTTTTTTCTCCTGCATAAATACATTGTACGCAGACACTACCACATGCCTCAGCAGAGGTGAGCGATAATCCAACCAGTTACGGGGTGACGTGTGGTCAGCACGATGAACCCACAGTCGTTGTTACAGGTTCCGGAAAAAGTTAAATTCACGGAAAATGGAAAGTGATCACATAATTAATTCTCAGAACTGTGCTTTGATTGTTTTTCTGACGTGATTGTAATTTTATTCCCGCGTATAGTGTTGTGCATGCACGATTTGCTTCATCTTGCCTCATAAAGTAAGCAAAATATACTGTTACAAGCACATCGTTGCGTTTGACAGCACATTCCTAAGTTCTTCGTCTAACTGGTAAGAGATGAAATACTTTCCTCTTCATTGGAATGTAGAAAGATTTCTAAATATTGGAATAGTGAAATCAGAAACGATGCTATGTGGAGAATTTTTCAAGAAGAATAGTTCCGGATGCTGTTGTTTTATAAGCACACTTAACGACAGTTTTGTGAATCATACTCGACAGGCAAAATTAATTTTTCATAAAATGATCCTGATAGATAAATTAAAACTAACATGTTTGATTTCTGATTACGAATTTTGTTACGGAATTCTGGATACAGACTTCCATTTTGTTATGAATTAGGCTATTTTACGTTTCTTTTCTGCAACTTTTGGCTAATCGCGAGGATGGGGATGAATGATGATGCTGTAAGATTGTCAGTTCATTAGTAATAATCCCAATTTTCCCTGTGATTTTAGCGTAGATAAAGATCTGGAGGAGCTTATGGGCCTACAGCCACCTCCGAAATTTTGATAAAGTCAAAATTTATGAAAGAAGTAAATAATTCAGAAGAACCAAAGTAGTAAATACAAACCCGCCTTAAAATGACACCTGATTGTCATTTTTGTCGTTAGAAAACTTTCTAAAACGAAGGTAAAAATTTAATCACGGAATATTTTATATTGTATCCCTCTTGTCCTAGAATGCAGCTGTGTAATATTCACCTTTACAATTTTTACCCTCCCCGAAAAAATAAAGCGTATGATAGTGCCGCTCCTGACAGTCGAGTGGCTAAGTCTTTGTTGTGTGATGGACAGTGGTGGGTCATGAGGTTACAGTTGGGAGGGGCGAATTTCAGTCGGGTAACTCATCTCGCCCAGATTCAATTCTAACCTACACTTTGTACTGTTTCACATAAACAACAGAGACGAATCTGACTTCTATGTTCTAGACAGAGATTAGCGTATAATTGTGAATAAATAGACGTCTAGGGCTGGATTAGATTGTTGTCATTGTATACGGTTATCATATTCCGTATACAATAAACTGGACGATAAAACGAGGAGCAAAGTAAATAAACAAAGGCACAAAAACTTATTCTCTCACTGGGTCTCGGGGTTTGATCCCCTTTTGAGGCATGGTTCGAATCTAAATTTAAGTTGTAGGTCCAATTTCGACCAGCCTATTGTGAACATAAAGTGTACTGTAAACAAACTAAAAAAAGGTATTCTCTGGATCCTGTTAATCTTGGTGATAAAAGACAGAACATTTGAGTGTTCAAAAATATTAGGCATAATATCTAAAAACATGGTGGTTTGGAAAACCGCCCCTTGGAACCACACCTGGTGATGAGTTAGATTTACCGGTTGGTATTAGGGTGACCGACTTTCGACGTTGAATTTACGGGAGATTTAGTCCCGTCAAATATTGCGCATTTTTAGCGGCGCGGCATCACCCCAGCAAATGTTTATGGAATGGACAATATTAAGCAAAATAATTAATTTACATTTTTACATAATATATGTTTCAAAATATAGAATAAAAATTTATAAATTTACATGTTTCTTAGTCCTAACACACATGTTTTTGTCCACTGCTAGTACAGAACTACTGAGATATGACGTCACTTCCGCCCGCCAAAGATTAAACGCGTCCTTCTGTTAGCGGACAGTTCATGGAGCGGACACAACTTGATTGAACTAATCAGTTAGAAAATCTAAACCTCCCGCCCCCACGCGCTGCTGGCAGGCAGCAACCAGTTCATGGCGCGGACACGTGTTCATTGACCTCCCCCGCCAACCGGGAAGCTTCACCCTGTCTCCTGTGAGCTTATTTCATTTTTGTGCGATTAACCTAGCTGTTCGTTCCTGTTAAGTAAGTTCCGAAATTTAAGAATATGGAGATCGTAGAGACCAGGAAAGGGAAACCGTGTGCAATGTTTAACGGATACTCGTACCGGAAATTTCGCGTAAACAAATCTGCTGTTGTAACGTGGCTTTGTGTCAATGAGAAATCTACGAAATGCAAAGGTACGATGAAGACCAAGGATGATACAATTTTAATTGTGACGGATCACCAATGTGTTCCCGACAAAGCCAGCATCGAAGTTAGGAAAGCGCTCTCAAGGGCGAAAAAACGTGCCCGCGAAGACACTACCACTCCAATATGTGAGGTATGTATGTACTTGTATATCATTTAAAACTGCTGAATCTTATTAGTTCCATTTTAACATCAAAATCTATGTAAGGGAATCGCGTTTTTTTGTTTTTGTTTTTTTTACAATTTAGTTAGGTGTTACCATAAATGTTTTGTCGTTAATTATGTCTATATTGTGGAAGGAATTTGCCATTTTTAGGACAAAAATGCAAATGCACTTTCGATTAAGCAGAATTTTTTGTCTCAAAAAAAGCTACCATACTAATGTAGCATGCATTAATTAATAATACATGACAGAATGTTGATTTTCGCAGGAGCCAAAGGGAACGAGAACTTGGAACAGCAAAACACCTTTTTCATGGACGGAACTTTTAAAAGCTGTAGCTAGCAGTTTGCACAGCTGTAGACGATACACGCGGACTTGGGTAGCACGGAAGCAGAGTCTAACATAGCACCGGTAGTCTTTGCTAAAGACAAGAAGAAGGAAACGTATGTACCTCTGTTTCGGACAATCCTACGCACGGTACCAGGTTGGAACCCTCAGAATGTGACACAAAATGTACGTGTTTGACGAAGCAGATTAATGCTGCTGATGGGACTAGGCCTTCAATTTGAAGGCCGAGTACAGCTATCCGTGCGGGTCTGTCGCCTCCGTGGGTCTTTGGACTCCCTGTTGCAGTGCTGGCGCGAGGCACCACGGCAGGCTCACATTCAGAATAATGAGGTGCCCGAATGTGAAGAACGCACGCAGTTCCGGCTGGCACTAAGTATAGACCTTTTCGCACTTCATTATAAGGATATGTACAAGTATTGTTTGGCACAAAGTGGACGTAAATACAAATCCATCCACCCTTTAGTAATTCAATTTCCAGCGGGGCGGGGGAGGTCGACGAACATGTGTCCGCTCGATGAACCGGTTGCTGCCTGCCAGCAGCTCGTGGGGGCGGTAGCTTTCGATTTTCTAACTGATTAGTTCACTAGATAACATGTCAATCAAGTTGTGTCCGCTCCATGAACTGTCCGCTAACAGGACAGATCCTCAAGATCTTGCATTCGAATTTTTGTATGGCTCGCCGAACTCTGAATGAGTTGGAATTTCGCGATCTTGATTGTTAACGAAAAATGCGGGATAAATAGAATGCCAATACGAGAGCCAGGAGGATAAAAAAAAATAGCTCTAATACGGGAGATCCAAGGAAATACGGGAGAGTTGTTCACCCTAGTTGGTATACAAATATCTGTTATTCAGAACTGGGTGCATTAAAAACTCGCCAAGATTGTGGAAATACATTTGCATGAAACATGACTCCCCAAGCGGTTTTGTTTTTCAAATTTCAACGTAACTGGGCCATAATTGAGGTAGGTGTTGCCGCACGCATTCCAGTTCTCACGTGGACAGCGCCGAGGATCAGCTTTCCCGCCATTGACACAGACCTTCGACTGCTTCGTGGAGCCGTTGACCTGCTAAGCCAAGCGACACCGGAACTCGTCGTGATACTTTTTGAATGAGCAACGCACGTAGCGTTGGAAGCTTGTCCATGTCTGCACGAGGGTGACATGTAACGGGGGAATGCCGAAGATTCCTCCTTCCCCCGTACACACAGTGGCGTACCCTGGATTTTCGAAGAAAAGGGGGATTACGTATACTTTTTTTTAATAGTTAGCCCTCATTTGTCATTTTTACCTGCCTTTGATGTTCTTTTTTTTTTAGGAATGATGTGCCAAAGGTGGCGGTTATATCCCCCACCAACCCCTCTGACTACTCTCAAGTAACAGCGGTAAATTTCCATTCTTACCAGAGATCATTAGCTTCCGCCATAGTCACCTTTAGGGACTCCCCGATGGCATAGTGGTAACGTCGTCGGCTTGCAATGGGCCCCGGGTTCGATATCCGATGGAGGCACATTGTAATTCGGATCCCACTTTAAACTGTAGTCCCAGTCCTGATTAGCCTATCTGTGCATAATGAGGACTTAGAAAAACAATCAAATAAAGATGCACCAATACCTGACCAGGTATCTGCCCGTCTCCGTGGCGGAGTGATTAGAGTCACACACTACGAGGTCCCAGGTTCACACCCTGTGTAAAGCATGGCTGTATCTGTTGATTGATATAGTTGCTTTACGTCACTTTTCTTCCAGTGATAGCTAATCGCGACGATGTGGACGGCTGGTGATGAAATTATATTGATGAAAGGACGATCACAAACGCATATGGACAGGGCACATCGTAAGCCCCGCAGAGGATGATATTGTCCGAGAGTCTAGAAGCCAGAGCCTCGTTAGTCTGCAACAATGTAGTCCAGGGTGACTACGTGAAAGACAGGTTGACACCAGAGGGCCTTCCGAAAAGGCCACTTTCTACCATAGGCTAAAAGGGACTGTATCTACAGTTTAAAGTGGGATACGAACCACTACGTGCCTTCACTGGGAATTTGACATGAGAACACTGGTTTCAATATCGTGTAAGAGAGGTTGCGAAAGCAACTCTGTAAATGCCAATTACTGATCTTCTATATTGCCACATATTTCAAGGAAAATCTTTAATATCTCATCAAGGTTGCTGGTATTTGCTCACATATTTATTTCCCTGTGGCACTTACAACTTTCTGTTTTTCTACATCTTTCGCAAAATACACAAAGAAACGTTGATTAAGAGAAGAATAAGTTAATATATTTCAGACTGCATTGCTTAATATATTTATGTCTGTATGTATATTTGTATTCACGGCCACCATGGCCTGTAGAGCACGCTAATCAGTAAACCATGGAGATAAATAGTATATTACTTTCAAACTCGTTATCATAAAATATATAAAAAATACCAATTCATATGGAAGCCATTGCTGGTTTCGAACCAAGGACATTCCACATATCATGCTGATGTGTTAAACGTACTATGTGAATATGTGAAGCGGGTAGGGATCGAAATCAGCTAAGGTAAACTTAAATGTTTGACCTAGTCACCAGTGATCGCCAAGGATGGAAACACAACAATCCACTTAAAATTTAATTTTTCACGTCTTGGCAATTTTAATATTAGTCAAGGTTACCCTCAACCGTGCTTTCGTAATATCGTATGCGAAGTTGCAGTGTTATACTGCAATTAAAACTTACAAAAAGTCATGTATCTACTATTATACAACTAGACAGAGAAAGATTAAAATGTCATGGCCAGGAATTTGTCATAGTGATAATGATTCGATTATGTTAATGCATGTCAATATAAGGTCTTGAATATACTAACAACGGGATAGGTCAGTACAAGCTGAAAAACATCTAGTTGATAAATATAATGGTAGAAGACACGAGCATAATTACCTGAATATTTTTGTGTAAGGACATGAAATCCCTTATGTACTAAATATTTTTTTTGGAACATATATCTATTAATGTATTTTTCGCAATTAAGTACAATTTGAGAGTCATAGCTTTGAATTCGAATACTTTGAACTGTGTACGTTGTAGTGAATTTGGAGGAATCGTAGCAAAATTTCCTTCAATATCATGGGCATGTTAAAATAATTTGATAATTTTTATATATATATATATATGCTATGATAATAAAAACTCTAAACCTTAATTTTATTTGTCTATTGTTTAATAAAAAAAATCTTAACAATAAACAGTAATGCATTTGCACTTACTATATACAAAAACATTGAAGTTGATAATTTACATTCAATCTTAACAAGATGGTAAAAGGGCTTCATTGTAAGTCAAGAATGTGCTCGCGTGTTAACAGCTATTTCAAAGACGTTCACTTACCTAGTTTTATGGTCCAACTGTATCCTGGAGCTCACAAATTGTAACTACGATCTTTTCATAACATTCACTCTTAAGCTTGTATAACTCTGAACTTCACTGCGCATGCGCCTTTGTTTTTTAACCGTAAAACACAGTTTCGCCACAGAAATAACCACGCACCATTCTCTGCTTGTGTACCTACTGCCCTGCAACCTCGGGCAATCTACTTGGATGATCTTTTTTTGTTTCTTTTTTCTCTCTGCCGGTTAAGGCTTACGTATTACCCACTCACTCTCTCTCTCTCTCTCTCTTCAAATCTTACGGTACTTTCCGCCCAGTGGACACGTTTTGGCGGAAAGGCTATAGCCGATGCACTAAGCTTGCTGCATTGCATGTGACAAGGCGCCGTTAAAGCTATGCACTCTACCATACGAAGAAGCGATGTTATGTCTGCAACGGTTGTTTAAGGACTACATGTTGTTACGATAGCAAAACCAAGAACGACAGATGAAGAAAGAAGGTAGTGGTTGGTGAAGTTATCGGCCTTGGATTCAGGTGTTACCTCAAAAGAAGGTCATGGTTGCATATCAAGGGGATATGAAGAGGGCGGTCCGTGTGACAGTAACCCACAAGAAATTTCATTGCACGCTTAAATTTATGTGCAATTGCTGTTTCTCGCGGTTGTCAAATTGGAATACAAATTCCAGCAATTGGACACTGTGACTTGAAACGTGTAAGTGAATTAGTTGATCCAGGATCTGGCCTCCGTGATGATGTGGTTAGCCTAATTCACTACGAAGGTATAGTGTCTTGTTTGTCCTTCCCGTATGAGTGACTTTTTTGTGTATTAATTCTCTGATCTAAATCACCACATATCATCATCACGATTAACACGTTGAACCACCAAAAACCATGCAAATGTACGGATTGATTCCTTTGGTTTATTTTACTTCGCTCTTCTGGCACTTTTTGGCTAATCGCGTAGACGAGGATAAGTGTTGATGAAATTGATGAATGGACACTCACAAAGAACACCCATGCCCAGTCTGGGATTTGAACCCAGGCCAATGTATAGAAAATATGAAAACCTATAATACTATAAATGACTCGTATAAGGGCGATAAGGGGGACAGGAAGGAGCAACCACTTTTCTGTTACGTTATCAGCTATTTTGAACCATAGGATTCTCCTCTCTACTTAAACACTTAACCAAGAGGTTGCCAAAACTTTTCGTTCCACGGCGCCCTTAGTGTTTGAAGATTTTTCGGCGGCGCCCTAGTCAGTTAGTGTGTTTAGGTTCCTTGCCTTAGTTAAAAAATATACAAATATTTCAAATTCAGAAACATTTTTTATGTAAAAAGTACTAAATAAGCAAATATTTGGAACAATCATATCATTTCAGTGAAAATATTCTAACAGTTCACGGCGCCCCTGTAAGCCACCCGCGGCGGACACTTTGGGAACCACTGACTTAACCTAACACTTCACCAACATCAACCAATTACATTGAGAATCAATTCCAAGACTTCGACTTTGTATTTACACTTCTTTCTCTTCCTGTCAATGTTAATGGTATGCATGATGAGCCGACGAAATAGATTCGAAAAGACATGCATTGTGTATAAGAAAATGTCTTATTAGGTATTTGATCACAAACCCCGAGAAAGATATAGGTTTATACACATTGACTAATCCGTATGTTATTATCCAAGGAGACATTGCACACCTTCCCTCCAAATAGAAATTGCCTCCTCGATGGCGAAGTGGTAGTGTCGTCGCCTTGTTATGAAGGGGTCCCGGGTTCGATAACAGGTGGAAGCACATAGTGGTTCGATCCCACTTTAAACTGTAGGTCCAGTCCCGATTAGCCTTACTGTGCATAAAGTGGGCTTAAAACACCAAATCAATCAATGAATCAAATCAAAATAGAAATTCTAGCTTTTATTAAGTTCGCGTACAAAAGCGTATTCAGGAGGATCTTTAATGAAGATGTTAACTCGGTGTTGTCAGCTCCGTGATTTCTAGATGCATTTCCTGTGAGAAGGGTTGATAAAGGTTCAGGAACCCATAAATGCTAGTGGATTCTATGTAAGAAGACCGGAACCGGACAGTATTTAAATTGCTCCGGAAAAAAAATCCGGGACCGAATTGAAATTCTTTGAAGATAGAAAGGTTCTTTATGGGACCGTGTTGACCTGTGTTTGCCCTTCTGTGTGCTCAATGCCCCATTACAGCCTCAGCGTTTAACCTAGGTAAGGAAATTTTAGTCCTCAGAGATAGTGTAGCTTTAGTTATTGTTAAGTAATGAATTAGTTCCAAAAATTGAGTATGGAGGTTTTAAACAGACATATTTTATATTAATGATAGGGGCCTGCCTTCAATTTTGTCTTATTGTCGGTGCATAAATTCGTAGCGTTTTTTTATGGGTTGGCAACACTGCGTTGCCAAGAGTTTCTTGTCCGTCATTCCATTGTTATTGCTTAGTTTGTACTTTTGTGTTCCTGAAAACACAGTTCATTCTAATTCTGAGCATATTTTGTCTTGTTTTGCGGACGAAACAATATGGAGTGTCAAGTGGACAAAGTTGAACACTTCCGGCATTTTAGCTCTTCGAGTTTAACCGAGGATCAAGTGCATCAGTAAGAAGTATTTCCTAATGAAGCTGCTCTTGAAACTTGGCTGATTTCTTCAACTCAAAAACAATTTGTGCTGTGTACTGGGATAATGCCATATACTGAAAACACAGCAGTTCTACAGGCGAGGCATCGAACTCCTCCCAAACGTTGGCAGATGGTCATTGACAATGGAGGAGACTACATTACTGACTGAGTGACTGTTGTTGTGACTGTGTATTGTTAGACTACAATAACAATGTTTCATCTTACGACCTGTGTACTTGTGTTAATTAATTATTGTATTCCTGTTAACGTATATTATAAAACGCTACGAACTTATGCACCGACCCAATAGTTAAGGGGCTTGACCCCATATTGACTGACTGGCAAAAATAGCCTATGAGCTGATATGTCCATAATATAAAAATCAATCAGTCACTCAGAACTAGTGTTGTCCACGGGACGAGACGGGACAGGCTTTTAAAAATTCGAGACGAGACGAGATTGACCATGTGCCATGAGACAAACGAATATTTTCGAGACGAGACTCTCGTGGCCAAAGTCTCTTCTCGTGGGCAACACTACTCAGAGCTGCAATATAACTTTAAGATTTGTAAAGTAGTTTCGAAAAAATGCAAATCAAGGAACCTAGAACCAACAAAAAGAAGGGGGGGGGGCTGGGGTACCACCACCAGTGCATCACCATTTATTTTGCGCATTTAATCCACTAGTCCGACGGGTGTTTTTTCTGAAGTGTTCTAATATTGCTATGTCTCATTGCATCATATACTTATGCCATGAAATTTGAACGTGCTGGTTGCTCATAAATTCCTATTTGTTTTTTCTTGGAAGATGAAGTGTACAAATAATTGCTGCTAAGTCTGGAAGGTCATACACGTTTGAACTTTCCCACATTTGTGAAACTTGCGCAGGAGGTGTTGAGAGGTCTTCTAAGAGGTGAGAGATGATAACAATCTTACTTCTTGAAAGGGAATGATGTGCAGTACTTGACGCGCAAGAACAGTGAACACCGGTTTGAATAACTGGTAATGCATTTACGTTGATAAGAATTCATAAGTAGATGCATTTTGTTTGCAATGTAGTCGTTTGTCTTTTATTCACGGAATATCATAATATATGTATTATCAAAATACGGTTATGTTTTTAAAATGGGTAGAAAATTAGTATTTCCTTTGCAAAAGATGATTATTTTGATAGACGGTTAACAACACTATAACTTCATTTTGTATCCAGACTACAGCGGGGGTGACGTCACGAAAAATGTATTTTTGATACTGCCAAATTGTCTTCGTTGTCGATTTGGCATATTTTACTTCGCTTTTCTGCAACTTTTGGTTAATCGCGAAGATGAGGATGAGTGATTAGCCTATATGATGAAACTGATGAAGGGACACTCACAAAGAACATCCAGACCGGGATTCGAAATCGGGGTCAGTGATTTGCAGCGTGCTGTGCTAACAACTCCTCCACGGAGGTCGGCACTTTCTTCTTCATTCAAATTCTCCATGGATCACACATATCCAACGAGGGTTCTCAATTGGTAGTCTGCACACACCTTGCAGGCAGTAAGGATGCAGCTGCCACCACGCTCAGAAAAAAAACTATATAAATATTATTTTTGTTTTGATAGTATAATTTTCCCATTTATAGATATTTTAGGATCGAGCCTATCTGGTAAACAAGGGTTCTGCAGACCTTGCCTATTTGTGAAAACTACTTCTCTACCACTACACCTTTTCATCAAGCGTATCTATACTAGTGACTGGACCCGTAGATTTTCTTTCAATACGACCCGGATAACTTAGTGAACCCGTGGCGAGAATCGAACATACAAATCACACAATCGATACATTTTTAAAAAAGAGCTGAATCGATTGACGTGATTGTACTCCAGTTTTCCTGAGTAGTTAAGTGACATAGTTCTCGGACAGGCCTGGCAAAATATGTCCTTTATTTTTTCCCTACATTCGAATTCCTTCAATACCATGAATCCGACACAAAGTAGAAAGTAATTACGAGAACTTGCTGATTCATAACCTAGAAGAATCAGAACTGGTAATGTACCTCAGGAACTACTTTTTTTATGTGTTCTGGCAGCAGTAACAACGTAACACCCACGTTCCACACACATTCACATATGTGTGTGTGTGTGTGTGTGTTGCTTCTGGTAATTTAATTTGAATATTAATATCAAGTGTTAAGGTGTGATGATTGCAAATGGTGAAGATAATATGGGTTTCTGTTGAAACCGATAGAACATTTACAGCTGCAGATTACTATATATAGGACCCTATCCTATATCCGAAGCGGAGTGATTATCACTGCGCGTTACGACGACAGGGGTCCCGGGTTCGAATCCCGGCCTGGGCATGGATGTTCCTTTGTGATTTTCTCTTCATCAATTTCATCATATAATCACTAATTTGTCGTCGCGATTATACAAAAGTGAAAGAAATGAGAAAATTCAAATACAGGACCTGTTTAACAAAGAATTTCCAACGTCTGCAGCGGAGTGCTTAGCATATAGAGCTACGAGACCGGATGCCCTAGGTTAAAACTTCGGATAAGACACTGATGTTCTTCATGAATTCATCCTCATCGTTGTTAATCTGAAGAATAAGAACGTGATGTAAAATAACCAAACTAGAAAGAGGCAGAAACATACAGAATCATCAGTTTTAAGCTAGTGCCTCTACGTGCAGTTAGGAAAACATACACTTACACACATCCTCACGATCCATACATAGTGCGTACATATTGGCGAGCAAAGAATAGACTGGAAATGATATAACTCGGATCGAAGGCAGAAGCAAGGGGGTATGCCACTTTGTAGAAGTAGTAACTGTAAAATAAATCACGGTATCTTAAATAAACTATAATTTCAGTGTATAATAACTATAGCTATCTGTTCCTTCCAATATATTCTTCGTCAAATGTGAATGGCATTTCGAAATCACTTCATTGTCAAAACTCAACATAACTTCTTGCTTTCGATACTTCGTCATGTCCCTCCACATACAGCACAAATAACTTGTTAAGATGCAGCTGATGTTAAAAAAAAGGACAAGGGTATAATGGCGGCTAGGGTTTGTTGCTGATCTCAATATCTTCATTATGCTCGAGATGGAAAATACGAGTATATGGTGCCTTACCTGGCCACCGCCCCCGTGACACCGCTTCTGCTGCATACACTCAAAATACAAATCCGTGATTCGTTTCGTCACTCGAATCCAGCATTCGTTATCGAATCGTTATTACCCCGAGTCCGTTAGGATTCGATATCCGATTCTTCAAAGATTCTACCCATCCCTACTTCTACCTATCGAAATTATCTCTAAACGCGGGGCCTAGAACCGCACGATAACTAGACTGTTCTCGTTAACGTGTGTATCTTCATGTAAAATTGACTTATTACTCTCTATTCGAGATATTGCAAATGAACATGAATGTTTCTTATATTGACGTCGTTCTTTTACCTCTGTAGGCTAGTTGTAATGATGAGAATGAATGGTGATTAGATGAAGTCGCTGGACGTACAGTGGCAAGATCAGAAGTCAACACTAGGGCTGAACCGATGTCGATATATCGGCAGTGGTTGATACCAGTGGTATCGGAAAGTATCGATTCAAATTTATTTATCAATACTTTTCCGATCGTTTGTGAAGACCGTAAAAATTACGAGCAACATTTTCGCGGAATCTAATTATCCATGAAGTTTTGGAAAATTAGAAGTTTCCTTTGATTTTGTACCGATATTATGTGAAAAAGTGTATATTTTATTACGTAAGAGGTATTTTTATATGCCGATGTATGTTTTAAATATTTCATAGCGAAACTCTAGGAAAGTAATGCTTGTAATTGGAGTAGAATACTGACCCATATTAATCAATTTTTTGAAGATTTTTTAATTTGTAACAGTGTTCAAGCATCGGTATCTGTGAGAATCGATAAGGGTATCGGTTCAAAGTTGTATCGGCCGAACCCTAGTCAACACACAATGATCTCGGCCAGTAAAACCGGCTAAATAAATAAATACATAAATAAATTATTAAAAAGGAGGGCAGTCACACAGAAAAAATCAATTACCATAACAAAAGTAGTCAGTTCCAATATCTACATAAAATATTCCCTACCTTTTACGTAAGATTCTTGTCTGTGATAAAAGTCCCGTCTCCGAGTGTGCTCACTCACTGACTCATTAACAACAATGCTAAATTTTAAACACACGGATATGTTTATAAAGGTCTTTCCTCCCAAACCAGGGGAAAAAATGTATTATCCTAAAACAAAAGCAAAAACAACTCGATTCCTGTCGCGAGCTGGAATTTCTATAAGCCCAATTGCATCGAATGTTAATAAAGTAATTTTCATGCAACCTTAATCAAGTCCAGTCCGGATCTCCGATAGGTCCTTGAATCATATGCGTTTAATTCAACCATACAATTAGGCTGGTGTTGCACAAGAGGGTAGAGCATGTGTGACATAACATGGAAAAGTACAGGCGTACATATGTTTTCAAATCTTCGCCATCTCTTTGTCCTTGTTATTAACAAAATATATTATGGTTCCATTTTTTTATTGGGTTGTTTTCCGCTTAGTGTAATGCGGAATTGATGTTTATGGGATCAAATGGACGCACACTTACATAAAAACTCGCCCTTTTAATTTTTTTACTCCTGTAACAATTAGGTTACTTGTTATTCAATGCGTGAACAACTCGCACATGGAGATCGTAAGAATATCTGCGAGACCAAGTTCCTTCTTTGTTCCATCGAGGACGGCAAGGGAAGGAAGGATATTTTCCCAAAGAAACGCCATTGTGACCTCCAACAAATACAAATGTCTGATGCCCTTCTGTCTCTCCTTGCTACCACATCCTTGGTGAACCGTGGTAACAACCAGTGCCAACATGCAATCTTCATTAGTGTAAAGTTTCAATAGCACCGCTTACTTTCAGTCTATTCCTTTCCTATTTTTGTAAGGTTTTCTCATAACCCACCTGCTATTTACAGTAAAGGTAAAGGTAAAGTGTTCCCCTGTGCATAGCACCACGCCATGAAGGCGTATGGGGGTAACGCCCCACACTTTCTTGATCCGGTCATTACTGTGCGCTTTGCACTGAATTATCAAAAATTAGGACTGAGTTGATAACACTTTGAACAAGGGTTGGCATTTTGGCCGTTTTTTTTTCGAAAAAACTTAACCCTGGTGTTTTTTTTTTTTGGATTTTTTCAGATAAACCCCGATTAAACCCGGGCAAAACTGGGTTTTATTGGTTTTTTCATGTTATGTTTATATTTTAAAAATGAAATACATTTTTCCCTGATAGTAATATATTGGAACATTCAATTTGTATTGTTTTAGTTCACTGAATCAAAAACTATTTAATATTTTCTGTTAACATAGTTAAGAATTGACAATTAAGGTCCCACACCTTGAAATGATTAAACTAAAAACGTACATAACACTAGTGTTGCCCACGAGACGAGACTTTGGCCTGTCTCGTCTCGTGGAAATGCTGTCTCGTCTCGAAAATATTCGTTTGTCTTATGACACATGGTCAATCTCGTCTCGTCTCGAATTTTTAAAAGCCTGTCCCGTCTCGTCCCGTGGGCAACACTACATAACACGTTCTCCAATAGACCATTGAGGGCCCAGGCCTACCTACCGACTATCGGCAACAATCCCACCTGATCCTACTCCGAGGTGGGAGATCATTCAACCAATTACGGGGTGACGTGTGGTCAGCACGACGAACCCCCAGTCGTCTTCGTAGGTTTTCATGGCAGGGTTAGGCTACTCATTCGTAGCTCCCCAATTTAAAAATGATGGTAAGTGTTCACCAGTCTCAGGAGAAAAGCTGTTACGTTTCCCCAAGGAGACTAAATCCCGCACGAGTCCCATAGCCGGAGCCCAAAGCGGGACAAATGATTAAATTATCTAAAATACTATGCTCTGAAAAATTTGACCAACAGGTTGATTCTACTCTTGCTGGATGGCGTAACAGTTAATAGATCTGTGATCCAGTGCCGGATCTACAAATCTTGGCTCCCCCGCAAAATATTACCAAGGGCCTTCTCTACCTACCAACCTTTATTCGTACACACACACACACACACACACACACACACACACACACTATATATATATATATATAATGTATATGTGTGTGTAATTCTTGATCTCATGTTGACAGTCACATATGAGGGCCTATAGAGCGATTCAAAAGTCCCTTAACACCACCTATAAAAAGTAAAGGAGTTTGGCTGGGTATAATTGGCCATGCAACTCAACCAATCAAATCAATCAATGAAGAATATGACGGACCCTACCCACATATCCTCTGAATGTGCCTTCTTTTTAGGCGCGGTGCTATATCAGGGTGGCCACTCTGGGACCATGATAAAATTCAAGTATAATTCCTAGTTTTCAAGGTGAACTTTCCAAAAAATCAAGGTCATCACAAGATGTTTTCTCTTTTTCAACCTTACGTATTACCGCTTCTCACCACCCACACGCATACACACACAAATATATTAACAATATAAACTTTCTGTGTGATTCCAATGTATCCAAAAATTCTAAATCAATTCAAATAAACGGCACATAGTATGTATATTTCAAATATTAAATTTAAGGTGCGGAGTTTACATTTGGATTTCACATATTCACTCAAAATACATCTACAAACACAAGTTACTAATGTTACGGGATATACTAATGTACGAAAAATTGTTAATTGTATAAGAATTTTAAGCAGAAATTTACCTATTCAACTTCAGGATATACTGGGTGAGTCTGTTAAAAGAAACCCCGTGGAAAATGTGCTCCTTGCATGTAGGCAACCCTGGTACACCGAAAAGAAGAGCGGGGTAGAGAACATTCCAGGATATCGGTGCCAAGCCGTTTAGACAACTTGACATAAACGTAAATGAATGAAATATCTCTTCTGTAAATACAGTACAGTGTGACAACAACCTACCTAGAGGAGTTGCTGGAAATGTCCTCCGTTGATCTTGAGGCACGTGTGCAGACGATACCACATGTTCTGAAAAGCACGGGCGAGGACATCCTGCGGGATGGCCTGGATAACTGTGATAATGTTGTTCTGGAGTTCTTCGACTGTGTGAGGGTTGTTGCTATACACCTGCCACTTTAGAACTCCCCACAAGAAGAAATCACAGGGTGATAAATCTGGAGAACGAGGTCGCCAAGGTTGGTTCGTGCCACGCCTGATGACGCGATCAGGCGGGAACACTGACTCAATGCGCGTGATCATTGCACATGCTGTATGCACCGTGGCTCCATCTTGCTGAAAGTAAGCGTTCCTTCGCTCATCCTCAGTCAGTGTTTAACAAATACGTTGAATATATTACTGATGTAACGAGCCGAGTTCACCGTCTCATGGAAGAACGCGGGAATGATGCTGCGTGACGACACGGCACACCAGACACCGAGTTTCTGGGAATGCAGTGGAACCTCCATGAACAGGTATGGATTGTCACCTGGCCAGTGTCGCGTGTTCTGGGAGTATATGTAGCCTGACAGATGGAACCATGCTTCATCGGAAATGAACAAGAAACCATTCTGCAGCACCTCCGTAGCAATGTTGGACAGAAACCACTCACAAAACTGCCGCGAGCTGCCTTATCTACAGCCCGCACCTGATGCATCACGGTAACTTTGAATGCGTACAAGTTCAAGTCCTGCTTCAGGATCCGCATAGCGGTTGACTGGGACACCTGCAACTGTTGTGCCAAACGCCGAGATGATTTTCGTGGACTGCGTATCATTAGTTGCGCTGCGTCGCCCAACTTTGTCTCAGTGCGGACAGTCTTTGGACGCACTTTTGGCCTATTCAGCACGGATCCGGTTTCCCGCCATTTTGCAATCAGTTTTTGCATTACTGATTTGGTTGGGGACTTCGCTGGAACTCCATTCACCGAGAACTCCGTTGTAAACAAATCTGCTCACTGTTTCCAAGAACCGAGGCGTGCAAACGTCTCGACAACAAAGATACGCTGCTACACCGTTAACACCATGCCGACCCACCGAACCACACTCACAACTTTCCTCGCCGCTCAACTGCACTCAACTTTCCTCGCCGCTCAACTGCACTCAACTGACCTGCACGCTGCCTGCCTCAAGGTCACTACTGGACACTTTCTTTTCAATCCCCCTCTATTCTATGTCAAGTTGTCTAAACTGCTTGGCACCGATATCCTGGAATGTTCTCTACCCCGCTCTTCTCTTCGGTGTGCCCGGGTTGCCTACATGCAAGGAGCAAATTTTCCACGGGGCCTCTTTTAACAGACTCCCCCAGTATTATCTTGCAATAATCTTGCGTCTATCAGATAAGATTGTTCTACAAAGGACAATAAACGGATCAAGATAATTCAATTTTATTTTTCACGTAGCTTTCTTTTCCTTCCTTGATAAAAATAAAATTGGTTAAAAACTTGCCTCAGAGCATTTATAAATTCAATGGGATATGGTTTGATTGATTGACTTGGTGTTTTAAGTCCACTTTATGCAGAGAAAGGCTAATTGGGACTGGAGCTACAGTTAAAAGTCGTATCCGAACCACTATGTGACTCCACCGAGTATCGAATCCAGGACCCCTTGATTACAAGGCGACGATGCTACCACTGCGCCATCGGGGATGCCCTTAATGGGATATGGATTTAATAAATGTTGCAATTTTTTAACATTTACGGAGTAAAATTCACGGAGCCAATTATTCACGCATAATTCCTAGAACTCAAGGAATTGTCGGTGGGTAGCCACCCAGGATATGCAAGGGGAACTTTACATTTACCTACTATACAACATACGGTAGCGGCACACACACTTTTAAATCTGCTTCAATACAGTTTGTTCACAGTTGTGTTTTCCCATTATTTTTGTGTATGTTTCAAGTTTAAATATGTCCTCCGTGTATTAGCTGACATATTTAATTGTCTTGACTGATTTCATCCAAATGGAATACCATATCAATCCTCCAAAATATTTGGTTGCTATGAAACTAACAATTCCCATAGACAAAACAGTAGTGGCACCTATTTGGATCCCAACATACATATGCAAAATATTGTTAAAAAAAAGTATTTGTCAATCCATAACATAAGACATGCCCTAAATATATTTCTTAATGCCCAAAAATGTAGTTTAGGCAGATATTTGGAGCTACCTCAGAATATGGAAAATCAATTTTTCATCCACTATCTTGAAATGCTTTCAACAAATGCAAATGCAAAATAAAATCATTCCCTGGGTGTGTATATTTGCGACATGAATTTCAGCTTAAAAACCCTAAAATTGCTAGATATCGTGGTCTCAAAATTTGTGACCCTTCCGAAATCCCACACTATATTAGAGTTTTTTTTTATTAAAAACTTCAAGCTGAAGTTATGTCCTAACGTAGCTGAGACTTGGTTTTCTTAATCTACTAAAATCTAACCTCAATTATTTGCATAACTTAAAACTCTCGCAAGGTATGTTAAATCAGTCTGTCGTCCACTATCTTTAAACATGGTGACAATTTTTTTTCTCAAATACAATATGACACCAATCCTTTAAGTTATCTTGTAACTCTAGAAGTTGCAACTCAAAAGCTTTACATTTATAGCAAAATGTATGTTCGCGATTTTACCACCACTCCTCTCCTAAACTATGAAATATAATTTTAAAAGTTTTACTGCAAAATTGCGGACCGACGGATTATCTACAATGACCGATTTTAGTTCCTTATGCTCCGAAAATGCATTGTAGACAATTTTGGGAAAAAGAGAGCATGGTATAGAGCATGCGTGCAAGATGAGGAAAATCAGTTTTTCATTCAACATCTTGAAACACATTGTTCAATTTCACTCTCATGTAATACCATTCCAGTCTGTCAAGTTTTCTAGCTGCAGAAACATGTTATCATGGTCACTAAATAGTTTACTTGTCTTTCTTTTCCCATCCACCCCACCCATGCTCCTCCTAAATCGTGCATTATGTTTCGATAATTTTATTGTGAATTTACAGTGCAAGTAATGTCATACACAATGCTCCTGAAAGTTTTATGCACAAGCTCGAAATTGTAGTCTCTAAAAAGGTTTGAAAATGTAAAAAATGACCAAAATATGAAAGTATACGTATGCATTGTATTTACTTGAGTACCCCCCCCCCACACACACACACTATATTTAAGATAAATAAAAATTGTGGTAGATTTTAAGAGGGCTCGACTACTTGGGCATAGAGCTTCTAACCGCAAATAACATTTATCCTACATGGGCAAGCAACCCATTACGTTCAATCAATGCACTGAACTGGAGGGTGGGCGGGGTCACTGTCTCAGTGGAAGGCATTGGAAAGATAACAGAAAATTTGCACACATGCTAAATTTTGAGAAATTAAATTAATCATTTGAAAAGTGTTTGGTTTAATTATACCACAATTAACATTATTCTACTTTCACAACATTTCAGTAACATGTACTACTCAATTCTTCGTTGTAATGTTTTATTCATGGAAAAAAATATTGTAACAGGTGATCGTCACAGGTGAAACTATGTGGCTTGCGCACGTACGGAAGTGACTGATATCTAAAGTGCTACCACATTTCAAAATTATAAGCTTTGTTCGTTCAATGTTTTATCTAAATATTTTAGACCTTTTGATTTTTTTGTTTCTTGGATGTAAGTTCGTATATTTCTGTTAAAAGTACATTCCTAGCATGATTGAGAAAAATATACTGAAAAAAACCACTGTGACTTGTTCCACATTAATTATTTTGAGTATTATAAGCTTGGCTATGCTTTTATTTTACAAGCTTTCTCAAAATGTTGACAATTCTATAACCTTACAATTATATAAAGCAATAATTTACAACATTTTCTGGAAAAACCCACATTTTGAGTTGGTTTTTTTGGTTGGTTTTTTGAAGGTGGGTTTTTCTGGGGAAAAAAAGCCACGTGGGTAAAACTGGGCTGGGCCCACCCGGGCGAACCCTGCTTTGAACCGATATCGATGTTTGAAAATTGTAACAATTAGATGGCAAACACATTTGAAGTTGTTCAATATGATTGATTACTATTAGTGGGTAAGTATAAGTATCAACTTAGCAGAGTTTTGTATTAATATTAAAACTAAAAATTACAATATTTTTAAAATAAACTTCTTATGTACAGTTTTTTCACATAATATTGGTTCAAAATTAATGGGAATTCTAATTTTGCCTAGCTTTTATGATAATTATACTCCGCGAAAGTGTTGCGCGGCAGTTTTGACTAGCCCGCAATCAATTATTGATTGCAATCAGTATACCGAAAAACTATGGGCCAGTATAGGTAAATAAAATCCAACCAATACTGATACCACTGTTATCGGCTCAGCCCTTTTCAAAGTAGATACGTTGATAGAGTACTTTAAGTAATAGAGTCTGCATGAAATCAGGTAACAGTCAATAATCTGTATTGATCTTACAACACTCTTTATTGTTATGTATTGTCAGATTGTGTTTCCTAACCATAAACTGGGATCCACCCGGTTACTGGTAAGATTTGAGTTGTGCAACTTATGTTGAAAATTGTACACGCCATAGCAATCGTTGGGTTGAATATGCTGGTTTTTACTCTCATGATTTATGACTTTTGCTCAACCCATCCTGTGGTTCCTTGAGAGTTGGGAAATGTCGCATAGAGCCTATTGCCCAATTGCTCTCTGTACTTGCCTGCAACAACGAAACTTAACCTTGCAAATATCATGATTACGTTATAATTCTTTTCTCAAATTTCTGTTATCTTCTTCCATTTTTATTTTAAGTTAAAGATTCATTATTATACACATTTTCATGGAATATTTCTACTTCGATTCGCAAGAAGATACGATATATAATTTTACTGATGCAATGCGTCCTTCAATGGATGATGTTCATGATCCATTGCGCGAAATCACGCTCCGTTGCCATATTTCGGGTAAACAGATCAAATTCTGCGTTAAAAACATGCCGGGTAACGGTAACCATTGTGCTAATGATCTTTGCCGAAGTGATTCAAAGAGGTATGAATATCATGATCATATGAGGAATGTGTATGAATAAATTATCACAAATTTCTCGCCGTAAGAAGGCTTCACGGGTCGGGTACTCTATTCTACACCCTAGTAGCACGTAGATCTAAAAAATTAACTTCCGCGCTATTTGCAAACACTGTTTGTAATGAGGAACTAAAAATTTTCTCGAAAATATTTGAAATGTGCCTGAAATCGAGGGTGTAGAAAGGGGTACCGGAGCCAACACAAGCATTCCTCAACACGTGCTAATCTGTTTGCCTCACTTCATGACACTTTCTTCCCAGAGTGGACTGCGTGATGTCAAATTGAATATCATCTATTAGTCTTTCAGTTAACTCTTGATGATTGTTTTGAGATAAGAGCACTTTAATATTCAATATCTCGGAAAAAAGTTTTACTTTAGGATAAATGTTGTCATCAGTAAAGGTTGTGCCTACTTTTGGCTGATTATTAAGTCATATATATTAGCACAGGAATCGTAATCTATGCTCAAATAGTAGAAACTACACTAGGTGAAAAAGTCAAAATTTGCACATTTGTGGTTTTTGGTGCAACGATATCAGTTTCAGATTTGTCCTGTGGTTCATCTTGATGTAAATTTATGCATTTCAGTGACTATGAGACTGTTTTGCAACTATCAAACTATCAGTTATATCGCCACGAAATCTTTGGTCATGCAAAAGTCAACATTCTAATTATTTAGCAGTTTTACTGTTTTTAAATTTTACGCCAAGACAGTTATTTGCCATGTGAAATAGATTTAGTCTAATCTGCACACATTATACAATCAATTGACAACAAAATAAACTCACTTGAAGTATTGACAGTGAAATCTTTTTCTTTAATTAAAATAATCTTTATATTCACCATCAATGGTGAGTAACAGTTAAGTACACACAAGTAACAAAATGAATGTGTTTAAGAAATCTCAAAGACAAGACACAAACTACAATTATTATTAGTACTGAGCATTTTCTGTAATTTGAAATATCACTGAAAGGCCATAAAGAAGTTTCAAGATTGAAGTTGCTGTCAGGTTATGATGACAATTTTTACTTCAGTATCTATCTATTGATACACTTAGAGCAACTAGTAAAAATTGTCATCATAACCTGACAGCAACTTCAATCTTGAAACTTTTTCTATCGCCTTTCAGTTGTAAATTACAGATAATGCCCAATACTAATAATTGTAGTTTGTTGTGTCTTGCCTTTGAGATTTATTGAACACATTCATTTTTTACTTCTGTGTACTTAACTGTTACTCACCATTGATGGTGAAGTATAAGGATTAATTTACCAAAACGAATTTCATTTTGAATACTTCAAGGGAGTTTCTTCGAAGTAGTGTTTTTGTTGTGATTGTACAATGTGTGCAGATTACATGGGATCTATTTCACATGGTAAATATACACTTACAGCGACTATCTTTAAGTAATAATATATTATAAAGTTTACGTAGAATTTATTATTTATCTTATTTCTTCTTGACATTTCAGAATAAATAATGAATTGAAATTACTAACCTTGCTATTCCAAGTCACAATTTGTTGTCTTTGATCATTTTTTTAAATTTAATAATTTATTTTTTAAAATATTTTTTTCCGATCTATTACGTTAACCAAGGTGTAATATACACAAGTGGTCCAAAATGACACTTTTGGTGTTCGTGGTTGGTTCCGGAGAAATTTCATGTGACGTAGGTTGTGGACACCAAAATTTGCATAAAATTACAATTGTAGAATACATTTAAAAATGCCTTTGCAAGGATAATTCGAACAAAGTTTAACACAGGGACGTACTGGCCAGCAGGGCAAGGGGCAGTTGCTCCCCCGACTCAAGTTTACAATAAAATTTTGGACAACTTTGAACTTTAAACTCTAAGTCAACTAACTGTGTGGTTAGAGTGGAGTTAAAAAATTAAGAAAAACATATGTATACCAATCGAAAATTGAAATTAACTTATTAAATTGGGAAAGCCTGCGGCCCCTTTCTCTTCATATATTCAAGAAATTATTCAAAGAAAAATTCGGAAAAATATATAAGTAAATGTCGTGTAATATTAACTACTTTTAAAAATATAGGTTCTAACTTATTGAGTGTAGATAGTTATGCTCTATAAGTGTATAACGAAGTATGTATATATAGAGCTATGGAATTTTCCCCCTCTTTAAAGTATTCCCTGCCAAGTAAGTCGCTTTTGCACAGCGATCGATCGAGTCCACCTTATGCACAGTAAGGCTAATCGGGACTGGACCTACAGTTTAAGTGGGATCCGAACCACTATGTGCCTCCACCGGGTATCGAACCCTGGACCCCTTGATTAAAAGGCTGCGACGATACCACAACGCCATCGGCGAGGACCGTATTTTTGTATATGGATCGTGCTCTGATGTCTGGACCCCTCTGGTCTAGCCAGTACGCCCTTGGTTTAGTATATGCCAGAAATAAATATAATTTCCATTTGACTTATGAAACGACCTTAAAACTTCCGGCATGAATTGTGTATAATGCATTGTGATTTAACTAGTATGCGTTGTATAAAAACAAATGTCTATATTTTACTCCATTCAAGTCTAAATTAACCAAAATACATATTTTAAATCATGAATATCCGGATGCTTACAAGGACTGGCCTCAATCATGGCTACTCGAAACCACAATGCAACAGTTTGTGACGTAGGTGAAACACCCCTATAGCTTGTCAGTAGGAGCCGTTTATCAAAATTCTACATGGTACAAGTTAGTTTTCTAGGGTCCATGTGAGAAACTATGCATAATTTGTTTATTGTAGGCCTCTAGCAAGATTCAGTAATTTCCGTGAAAAGTTCCTTTTACTTGTAAGACTAGGAGACAAAGTGGGGGGGGGGGCTGCCTCCCCACAAAAAATCAGGTTTATTAAAATGTACAAGTTGTGGGTACTTTTGTTAACATCCTGGGAGCTGAGGATGTAATAAGGAATGAGTAATTTTGTGATTTCACAAATGTAACAGTTAATTAGCAAATAATCCTGGACGGAAAATTGTGTGCTAGAAAACTTTTCGATTCTGCTCCCTTCCTCCCCCAAAGTTAAGCCCCAATTTACACTCATGGATTGAAGCACTAAAATACCAATAATGAAGAGAAAACTTCCGAAGGTAAAATATCTAATTCTAAATTGTAATGGATGTGTGTAGTGTGATGCACATGTTCTAATAACAAATGTGTACTTCAGATTTTACAAGATGACGTGCAGGCATATTATAAACTCAAATATTTATACAAATTAACACAACACATAGTGAAATGTTGCCTAACGATTAACATGTTTAATCCCTGATATTTCAGCACTGAAAGTTAACAACCCCAAGTTTGTTTTTTTCCGAGTAATTTCAAGGATTTTTTTTTTTAATCTCTCTCTCCCTTTAAGTTGTTGTAGAAAGATATGAAAAACTCCTACACGCGTGCATAATCAGGCCGTCATCCAGGGTTTTACGAAACTAGGGTTCGAGTGCCTAAGGAATCGTTGCATCATTCTTGAATCGAAATCAATGACTGCCGGATCACTTTTCCCCAGTCGTCAGTAACACTTAGATAACTGCTGAAGACCTGAGATACCAAAGCCAAGTTTTTGCCTGTGTTACGGCATCGACTATCTCTCACTTCCAGGGTCATTACTTCTTGACGGTCCGTAGGAAATCTTGAATCTCAGTTACATGCATTTTGATCAGTTCTGATATTTCAGAGTGAGAGACGGGAAATGGATTCTAAACGTGCAGTTATGATATATGCCTGTTTTAAATATCCCTCTTCTGCAGTTTTGTTGCTATTATAAGCAGTAATTGTGTGTTTGTCGGATACATACATGATCATGCATCACGCGCTGCGATGCCAGGGGTCCTGGGTTCAAATCTCGGTCTGGGCATGGATGTTTGTGAGTGTCCATTCATCATATCATCACTCATCCTCATCTTCGCAAATTAGCCAAAGGTGGCACAAAAGGCGAAGTAAAATAAAGCAAATCAATCAACCAATGATCATACATCATATTTGTGACATTATCAATGGCGTTCGTGCATATGTTTGGTCATAGTCGTCGAGAGGAGCAGAAAGGTTGTTATTTTTATTGTTAATAACACAAAAATATTAGTTCATTTCGTTAGTATTCAAATATAATAACGAAAGTTTACTTTTTTGTGCTCCCCTGTGCTTTGCACCACGCCATGAAGGCGTATAGGGCATAAGTAAAAGGTGCCTATTCACACATCTGATGCATCGAGCAACAAAGTCTCCCAATTTATTTAATAATGTTTATTTTGTTAGCTCATAATAACCATTAATGTTAAATAATAATAATTATTATTATTATTTATACTAATCAAGTTTTATCAATGGACTGCCCCCACCTCCCGTCTCCTACAAAAAATATCTGGCGACGCTCATGTGTTTGGTTGAATTTGAGAAAAGACTGCTAGCTAAATGGGAAAACGGCCCTCTGACCATTGAAATATCTTCTCAGCCTTTTTAGGAGATGCAAAATTTTGCGATATTCTTGCTCGATTTGATTGCTTAACTACCATGAACTCAGCTTCGAGGCGGAGTAATCTGTGAAATGTTATTATGAAGTCTGAAGCCCGTCAATTGTTGTAGTGTTTTATCAATTTTGACAATGAGGAAAAATGTGTAATGTTCAATCTTCACAGTCGTACGTTCCTTTAATTCGCAGTTTTAAGCATGGAAGACAAGTAAATCTAAGTACGGAGGACCAATGTCGTTCCCAGGATTGGTCCCCTCTTTTATGCAAGCTTTCATTAATGTAAGAATGCCAGGTACACGAAAAGATACATATTATTTATTATTTGCATTAGTGACAGGGACGGCGACAGGGGTGGGCACGGGTGGGCAATTGCCCACCCAAAAATGGCTGTGCCCACCCGATTGCCCACCCAATCAAATTCAATAAATATATACACTTGGGAAAATGCGAATGTTTCAATAAATAAGTTTATTATGGTGATCACTCCATGTATATTATACTTGTGAATATTATCTATATTACAGACAAGTTCACATATTACCATTCAGTAAAGAGCTTTGTTGTCCTTTTCCGAAACACTGATTTAGTGAATAGTTTACGAAAGTCAGAGTAAATAATAGAAGTTGAATGGAATTAATTTAAGCTTTTCTTTCAACTTCCTTAACTTTATCATTGGAAAGCGAAAAGAATTTCCAAAGATTTTGAAACAAAAACTGTGATCTAATGTCCACTCGTATGCTTAAGCAGCCAGTAGGCTTAGGAGGCTTTATGAGAGGCGCAAAATTGTGCAGAATATGATCAAGATTAGAACAGGATTATGGGCCTGAGGGCTGCAGCTCCTGCTTTCAAAATGTGTCACATAATGAAAAGAAATAGATACTTGAAATGTGGCAAAAATTTAGAAATATAATTAACTGTCTGCCATAACGTGGACAAAAAGTTATAACTGAAACTGAGTGTAGAAGGGTTGGAGTGGAGTTGTTTGATGTTGTCAACTCCGGGCTTCCGACCTGGGTATGATTAAGGTAATCTGTTAAACAAATAAAAACCTCTTCTTCGCGTTGCTTCCTCCAGCATCACACAAAGTTGTTTAGTTAGGTCTATATTGACATACTAAGACATAGGTAATTTGATATGCCCCTTTCATCATCACAATTGTATATACCTGTCATCTCATTTCGATATGGTATCCAAAATAAAAAAAATATATAACAATTTTATATTCGTTATACTTAGATTACATTAGATTTGGTGTTTTAAGTCCACTTTATGCACAGTAAGGCTAATCGGGACTGGACCGACAGTTTAAAGTGGGATCCGAACCACTTGTGCCACCACCGGGTATCGAACCCGGGACCCCTTGATTACAAGGCGACGACGCTACCACTGCGCCATCGGGGAGGCCCATATTCGTTCTACTAATAAGAAGCAATCACAAAAAAAGATTTTGATAAAACAGCTCTGTAGGTTTAAAAAATAGCTGCAGAATTATTGACTTGATAATGAATGAATTAAAATTTTTGGTTGCGTTGGCACTTCAGGCCAATCTGCATCCTTCAAAACTTGATAATGAGTTAGCAACCGAATTTAGAAATCTTCTTACATGAGTTGTTGTTTTAAGTCTACTTTATGCACAGATATACTAATCGGGACTGGACCTAAAGTTTAAAGTGGGGTCCGAACCACTATGTGCCCCCACCAGTTATTGAACGCGGGACCCCTTGATCCCAAGGCGACGATGCTACCTCTATGCCATCAGGGAAGCAAAACATATTTTTACAGATTCATTTTGCCTATTAGTTCTGTAGTCGTGATTTTTCTTGTGGTTAACTTATGTAGAATAGGGACGAAATTTTAGAACTTTGTGCATCATAACATAATACATAGAATGTTATTTATTTATTTATTTATGACTTTTCGGTGATATTTTGCAAAAATGTCCTTCTTTAGACTAGGAAAATATAATGCAGAATAAACTAAGAATTTGATTTATATTCGGGTTCTTGTTTTTCTTTAAATTTTGCTAGTAAGACATTATCCATACTTATGTCAAACGCTGAGCTGTATTGGGTGCTCGGAATGCACACATGATGTAGTGATATCTTTATTCAGGTCAGATTGAAATTAGTTATTATGTATTAATTTTAATGTGCGAATTAATTAATGTTTAAACGTTGTTTTTAATTTTATTGCAAGAGGTTTTAGTATTCATCTTTTCACTAAGTGATTTACCACCGTATTATGTGAGGGACTCGATTAGCCATGTAGAAATAACTAAATAACAGTGTGCGTGTTAAACAAGGTGGCGAACGCACTATGTTTGCATTTCTCAGTTCGTCCATTTCATCAACTACGTGAATCTTGCGATTCACGATTATTGGTACTACACGACACTCGAAACAGGATGGGGGCATTTTAGAATGAAGAGTCTTGAATTTCAGTCCGCATTTATTGGAAATTCTTTGTCTTGGCCAGTTTGTAAATGCTGTAAATACTTCTTTCAGCCATAGGTGTGCGCACGGAGGTGCCAAAGGTACCTGGCTACTCAAATTGTCTTCTCAAAAAATAAAAATAAAATATGTTGAACTACCATTAAAATAATGAAAATAATATGAGTGGCAAGAAAGTATGGAATTTCGTTTAATTTGAAATGACCAGATCGATCTCTCTGGTTTTAACTTTCTCCACAAAACAATGTGTATTTCTTTACTATAGTAATCAGTAATCACGTAGTTGTTGTTGTTGATTTAGTGTTTTAAGTCCACTTTATGCACAGTAAGGCTAATCGGGACTGGACCTACAGTTTAAAGTGGGATCCGAACCACTTGTGCCTCCACCGGGTATCGAACCCGGGACCCCTTGATTACAAGGTGACGATGCTACCACTGCGCCATCGGGGAGGCCCTAATCACGTAGTAAAGAAATTATTTTCTTTCTTTATAAATCGCAGAGCCCTTCACATATCGGCCCCTACTTATTCTTCTCCCGAGGATCGATTTGTTCATTAATGCAACCTTCCAACATTTCCAATAAGACTTTCATGTTCAAAGGCTTTCATGAATGCTCGCTTTCCCTTATCTTTCAATGACAAGTGTATCAATTTTCAGATATTGCATGCATCTGAATTCTACGTTTTTATATGATATATAACTATCGAGTGACCAGGTGCAGCAATATATTTTATGAAGTAATGTGCATTATAAAACATGGTAGAACTGAATCTACAGATGTATATCGTGAGAGTAATTTAGCTGATAGTACCTGTAGAAATATAGTCTTGTATTTATCATTTTAGTTGTATACTTTCAATTAAAATATCGACACAGTGATAGTGAAACCTGTGCTAAAGTGATAACAAATACTCATTCTATAATGTTAAAATTTCATGTTCATATACCTAATAGTTTCTGTTAAAGGAACATGAAGTTACGACCATTAGGCTAGCCTTATCCAAATAGGTAACTGAAACTTCCCTTAAGGCACCCCAAAATAAATTAGTCGGCGCACACCTATGCTTACAATATCGCAAGTATAATTATTATTTTGTATTTTGCCAGATAAGACTCTCAAGTTGTTGTTTTCAATTCAGGTGGCAACCTTGCTACTCGTCCCTGGAAATTATATCAGAGCGATCGTTTGGTGAGTTGGGTTGCATACATACAGGTTAGATTTTCAGCGCTCATAGATCAGAAACTAAGCACTTGCGAAGTTACGTGTATGAGGAAAGGTTCCTTGTTTTCTTATATCTACCAGCATCCAACCGTTGTTGAAGTTGTTTTCGGAAACCCTGTATATGTTGGATGGGGGGGGGGCATGAGTGCATGTAAAACTCATATAAGGTCTTAAATTTATACTGCCCACCCTAATTTATGAATATACAGCTTCTGCCCACCCGGTGGAAAATTTCTGGCGCCGCCCCTGATTAGTGATACAATCAAGCGTAATAGTCAGTCGGTAGGGCGTCAGACTTCTACGCGCGAGGGCCGGGTTCGATTCCCAGGGTATGTGATTTCAGATGGGAACTGTTCCAGCACTGTCTTTGCATGGAGTAGCTGTGGGGCTCACGAAGCCTATAATAAAATGAGTACCTGAGGGAAGCCCTGGGAACTAAAGTTGGTCCTAGGGTGGTGCTGTACAACACCACCTCCACAATATTGCTGGTATTGTGTATGTGTTAGGCCCCTACCTCCACTCACCACCATATGACTTCACGGAATGTTGTACTCAAGGGTACAATTTTATTTTTACAGTGTTTTGTCCTACATACATAAAAGTTCTATTGGCAAGATAAGGCAAAGTTCCCCGTGCACTTTGAACCATGCCATAAAGGTACATAGGATGGGATGTGGGGGGGGGGTAGGGTCACACACATTCTCGATCTCAGTCATTTTTCGAGGTGTGATCAGCACCACGCTCCAACCTTCTTTACTCCCAGGGTTCCACCCTATACATGTAATAGAGACTAGGTAAACCCTAGATCCAGTTTATGATCCAACCGTCTTTACGCCCCAGGGTTCCACCCTATACATGTAATAGAGGCTGGGTAAACTCCAGGTCCACTTTATGATAGCTTTAGATCACCCATCACGGGAATCGGACCCAGGTTTCCCAAAAGTATTATTGTAGATAATTGTGTGAGTTATTAATTTTAGGATTAACAACTTAGGCCTCCCCGATCGAGCAGTGGTAGCGTCCTCGCCTTGTAATCAAGGGGTCCCGGGTTAGATACCCGGTGGAGGCACATAGTGGTTCGGATTCCACTTTAAACTGTAGGTGCAGTCCCGATTAGCCTTACTGTGCATAAAGTGGACTTAAAACACCAAATCAAATCAAAATCAAATCAAGAATTAACAACTTAAATAAGTCGCGAGTCCCTTACTAAGTTCCTTGACACGCCACTGTAGAGGAGGCTTTTATACACTTGTTTCCTTGGCAGAACAAGCAATTTATCATCTCAACTTTATCATGGACCGTTACTAATGGAAACAGCTGGGTATTGTTGCAAAATCACGAAGAGATAAAAAATGTGCTGTTGATTCTTCAAAACCCTCCGCCTCTTCACGGCATCTCTTGACCGTCACTTCACTAGCAGCTCTATCACTGTTGCCAATTTAGCTCTTTTGGAGACAAATCTGGTTCTTTTGCACACTCATTTGGCTCTAAAATTTTCGAAATGCTCCAGGGAGCTTTTATATTCCACAAGGGTAAATTTAGCTCCAAATATAGAATATAGCCCTTTTAGTATTATACTGTCAATAAATTCTACCCATTGGGTAAATTGCGACGAGACTCATAGTGTTTTTGGTTTTAAAACGTGTTGATATATGTACAAATATTCAAAATTAAGCACTGAATTGGGAGCGATCACCCTCTGTCCCCTATGGTGCTATCACTGGCTGCTGCCTCCATAAGCCAATAAGGCATTGATTATTGAATGAATGTTTTGGCTTTAATATGCATTTTACACGTGGTATGTACGTAGTTGTATATTGGTTGTGTCGATCATTGTCGGAGTGGTGCCGCCCGCCTGATCTAGACGTTGAAAACTAAGAATATATTGTCACTTTAAAGTCAATGATAATAGCAGTTCCCCCTGCCTCCGTTCATAGTTAAAATGACCCTAGGAGGCAGTTATCGCGCCTTCGAAAATCTAACTCCTTGGAAGTCATTTTTGGTTCCATTTAAGATACAACTTAGCTCTTTTATGCGGATTTGCTTTGGCAACACTGAGCTCTACCATTCATTCGTGGTTCAACGACCCAGTGAGGATGGAAGCGATTCTCTTCCGTCACCGCCGAAAAATGATGAGTTGAGGGAAAGACGGTCAGCGAAATGCACGTCATATCTTGGTGACCTAGTTATGTTACCGATTTCCACGTATCAGTTCATAACCTGAGTTCTTCGCACGCGTTTCTAACCTCTCCAGACAGGACTTTCAAAGCGCGCGCAATTCAAACGTGCCGCGATTTACGAGAACAGATCGTAACTCGAGAACTAATTGTCGTAAAGAGTTGAAATCGGTTTTGTGTTCTTTCGGAATGGTGCTTTTAGCGGAGGTGAAAATTAATACATTGTGCCTCCCGATAATGAAAGTTAATGGAAGATGAAGAAGATCGAAATATAAGAGAATTGTGTTCAGCACGCCCCTGTGGCCACAACAAAAGGTCAAAGTGAAAAGAAAAATGTAGTATGTAGCAGTGGTACATACTTATAACCGTGCAAAGTTTCGTTGAAAATAAGCTGATACTTTCCGTCTACTAAAGGTTAAAGAGAATGATTGTGTTTTGTTTCCAACAGGAGAAAAGTTTCTACTGTGTTTGCGTGTGTGTATCCGTGTTCAGAAAGTTAATTTCAAAAGATATCTGAGTTGCATTTGCTTGGTTGAAAAAGTAACTGAGTGACAGCTGCTTGGTTAAAAAATAACTGAATGACAGTTGCTTGATTAAAGGAGTAACTGAGTGACAGCTGCTTGGTTCAAAATTTATCTGAGTGGCAGTTGATTGGTTAAAAAATGTAACTGAGTGACAGTAGCTTGGTTCAAAAAGTAACTGAGTGACAGATCCTTGGTTAAGAAGTAACTGTGATAGTTGATTGGTTCAAAAATAACTGAGTGACAGTTGATTGGCTCAAAATGTAACTTAGTGAGATTTGCTTGGCTCAAAATATAAGTGAGTGACAATTGCTTGGTTAAAAAGTAACTGAGTGACAGCTGATTGGTTCAAAAAGCAACTGATTGACAGTTGCTTCTTGCTTGGTTCAAAAGGTAACAGAGTGACAGTTGCTTGGTTCAAAAAGTAACTGAGTGACATCTGCTTGGTTAAAAATTAACTGAGTGACAGTTACTTATGTTTAAAAGTAGTCCAGTTACAGTTATTGGTACGTACTTGAAAAGTTACTGTAAGTTACTTTTACACTTATTTCCTGCTGGAAATTTTCTTGAAAACAAATTATACACAATCAATGATCACATTGAGTCATTAATATACGAAGACTTACATACGTGCGTTTTATTTCTGTCTGTGACAATCACATACATCTTCATACATTAATATTAGAACAACAACAAAAAAGATGGAACAAAACGTTGAAGCCTTCAAATGCTATTAGAAATGGCGAATTGCAACAAACCGCGGATTAACTAAATTTAGCAACGAAGAAATCCTAGCTCCATTACCTTAGGCGATTCCACGAATATCTTTTCACCTTAGCATACAGAGAATACATATAGTTGGAAACACGTTGCCAAACTTAGCTCTACCCCCCAGCGTTACACATTTTGGAGCAAAATAAATACATAAAATGTCGTAAAGTAACTCTTGATAGCGTTACTTCTACTGCAAAGAGTAGCTCTGTTACAGTTGGTTTTAATGGTAGCTAGTTACAATTAAAATTCCTGAAAACAGTAACTGTTACTTGTAACATCGTTTCAAGTAACTAGTTACTCTCAAACACTGGTGTGAATAGATCAGAAACGGAGCCAAATTAGGTAAATTCGCCTAAGAAAAAGCATACTTCAAAAACACGATTTTAGAACATGAACTAATTCAATGTTAAGCAGCATTTATTTATACGAGTATAATTGTAATAAATAGTCATGGTTAAACTCCAAAAACAAATGAACGAATGTTGAAACCCAAGTAAATATCTTTAGTTCTTACCTCGGTTCTGAATACTGGTAACATTACCGTCAAACAAGTTCTAAAGCTTCAGTAGGCAATAATCTAGATTTAAATAATTAACCTGAGAGGAAGAGAGAATTTACGAACGTAATTTGGTATGAGACTGAAATTAAATAGGCAGTTAATTTCCCATTAGCGAGAGAAAGAGGATATTACGTATATAGTTCGTTCTTTCCATAAAAAAAGAGATCGCAAAACAAAAGACCTGTTGTTATGCGCCGCAAAAGTCAATCACGGAAAACACTTAGTAATTATTATAATGGTAATTAACATCACACACAAAAAATCGAACAAAATGATAAGGCCAACGAGAAGACAAAGCATATCCTAGTTAATTTTTCTTATCATTTTGTTCGATTTTTTGTGTGTGATGTTTTGTAGTTTTACCGAGGCAACGTTAAGTTATAGTAACACTGGCGAGAAATGTAACCCAGATATCAATCTTCACTGTCAGATTTCCATTATATTGCACCATAAAAGTCCTCCCCCCAGCGTAAATTCAGACAAAAATGATTTATCTGGTCTAAGAAACCAGATAACCTTGCATAACAGGTAAATTTCTCCCATAAAGAATAAATTACTGTAAATTTTCTACATAATTTTTATTTTTTCAAATTCCTAAAACTATGATTGATTTTAGCGAAAATTTTTTGAGAATAACAATTGAAAGTTTTATTTAGACCATTCAAATGAAAATGTGGGATTAGGACACATACTGTATATCAAGGTTCTGCCCAATCTATGGCCCACGGATGCCTCTTTGGCCAACCTTAGTACGTTTTTTTTTATTATGAGGCATTAATTTTAGGGCAAATATGATGTAATATAGCAAGTGACCAATTGCTCAAGTTGCTACGGCCTGGAATACGAAAACATTTGCTTGCGCCTCCTGTAAACTGCAAGGGAAGTGTTGCAGTTGATGTGATTTGAGGAATCAGTTCGCCATCAATTTTCATCCGACAAAGTATTAATCCTTTTATGGCTCTGGAAGCACTCTTTTAATATGCAGTCTGAGAGAAGGAGAAGTTAACGTGAAAATTTCAGTCAACATTTTCTCCCCTGCTGCTACTGATGACGTCGCTCAGCGTTTGGTTCATGGTTTCACTCAAGCGGATGACACCATAATAGTCAGTTAACATTGATGAGGTTGTGGCATCCTTTGGAGCTGCATGTTTTTGGGGAGAATTTACTTGTAGTATCGCATCTTGGCAGTACATGGATAACGGGGAGTATAGAGCCGACATGTGCTGATAAGTTCTTCATAAAAGTGTGCACTGGGACAGCCCTCAGAGTTTTCCCAAATCCCCAGTGCATCCACATCTCACATCTCCTCCATCACTAGGGTCTTGTGTAATTGATATACAAGAGTCACCAGGATATCAGGTGGATATCGTGACTAGAGACTGGATTTTAAAGGAAAGTCCTTTTTTATTTTTCAACACGGATCATGGAATAAATAACAACAGTGTTGAAAATTATCTTCCACCAACAATATTGCATGGTTTTGACTTCCCTTTTTCAGCCCACATTCCCTTTTTTCCCCTTTTTAAAAACATTTTCCTTTCTGATCCATTTATTGACTAGTTTTTCAGCCTATATTCCTTCCCCCACCCCCTTTTTTTAAAAAAAATCTTCCCTGGTCCCTTTATTTACAAGATATCCAAATATTTTGTACGACTGTTTTTTCCATGAACAAAGCATTCAACAATAGTATATTTCTATGGTGCAGTTTAGAGGATAGAAAGAACAAGCGTATTCTACCTTACCTTCCCACCATGAGTGTTGGGCGTACGTTGCAGCGATTGTTGAAACAATGCGATCTGGGCTTATGCAGCAGCAACAAAACACATTGTAAAGCCTAGTTTCCATTCTGACAAGTTCCAGATTCATGACGCGCAACATGTCCCGGCGCATGTTTTTCGTCATTAAAGCTACGTTTCCATTCTCACAAGTTCCTGACTCATGACGCGCAACATGCGCCGGAGTATGTTGGGCGTCATTTAGTGCACTCACTGTTTCCAATTCAAAACTACTTCCGCAAAATACGCCCACAACAGCACTAGAGTGCCATTTCGAAACGTAAGCGTTCTTTGCACTTGCACCACTTTTTTTACTCTTTTCGATTTTGATTTTTTCCCTCAAATACTGTGATCTGAGTGTGCGGAGTTTCTTCTCAACTTCCTCAACAGTGGTTTCAATGATGTCGACAATTCGTTGCAAGGCATCGCCCCTACAATTTAAGTTTTTATGGTTCGGACTGATTACATTCCACAACACTGACTCCTGTTCATATTGCTCTATAAGTTTTACTACTTTATCTTTCGACCACTCCATATTGTCCACAAACCAAACACTCACGTACAGCTCACCTCTCACGAGAAGATCCCCAAACGAGGGGAGACGGGGAACGGGGGTGAAGGGAAGGACCGGCCCATTTGCAGATTTTAGGGGTAGCAAAACACCTTCCGCTGCGGTCTAGTATCCTTTTCGAAGTGCGTGGGAGTTGATTTGCGTCAATCACGCAGAGCGTGTGCGCAGCAACAGTTTGCTGCTTTTTTTTCAGTGGCCAGAACACTTTTGTATTGCTTATCCTGTGTATTTTTAGACTGCATTTCAAAGAATTTTAAAAATAATATACGGCATTTGGTGAGCTTATAGATCACACACCCCTGTAAAACAATTTTACACAGTTTCCGTATAAGTAATAATAGGCGTCATTATAGGCATATGCCTGAATATTCTAATATTTATTCACTATGCCCGTAATATTACACGGTTGTGAAACTCCGTCTCTTACTTTAAAATAATTGAAACGGGGCTTAAGCGGCAAGCCTGTTGGGTTGAAAGTGTACTTACTTTCTAGATTTCGAATTCTATTGTGAAGTTTTTTAGAATAGGTATAACTCAAGCAACATGTGCCGTGGACAATGGAAACAGCTTGCAACAAGTTCCTGGGGCACGGGCATGCGCACTAGAGTAGAAACAGACGACGCGACAACAACCACGTGCTCGCTGTTCGGATTGAAGCGGCGTCACGGCAGAACGTCCTATTATTTGAGTGTAGTTGTTGTAGTTGGTTGTGTAGTTGTACTTGAGTGTTTTGTGGACAATATGGAGTGGTCGAAGGATAAAGTATAAAACTTATAGAGCAATATGAACAGGAGTCAGTGTTGTGGAATGTCACCAGTACGCGCCTGCCATAAGCAAAAAACTCGCCATTGCTGTATTGTCCATCTTTACATAAGTTAAATCACCACCAAATTATTACAATACAAGAGAAGAAACACTGAACTACTCTAAAGCACAGCACACGCTACACTGCGGTCCTGCACTCCAGTGTTGTTGCGGGTGAATTTTGCAGAAGTAGTTTTGAATTGGAAACAGTGTACTAAATGACGCGCAACATGCGCCGGCGCATGTTGCGCGTCATGAGTCTGGAAGTTGTCAGAACGGAAACTAGGTTTTAAGTGTGTTACAGTGATGACAGTATTGAATAACAGTGAAATGGCGAAGCCAGGTAAAAATGGCAGCAAGCTATGGAATGCTGTAAGCTGTTGCAAGGAACATTTCATCGAAACGGATGGTAAGATTATTCGTTGTATTTTACTTTAAAGAAAAGGAAATGAAAAAGGAATGTAGTTTATTTCTGCACTCCAGTAAAACTGTAGTACTTTTCCCCCTTTTTTTGGCAATAATTTCCCCCCTTTTTTGTCCTTTTTAAAGGACATTTTTTCCCTTTAAAATTCGGTCTCTAATCATGACAATTCGTTTAACTTTAGGCACCTAACTTAACACTACTTTACTTTTGTCGTTCAGTCCATTTAATATTTCTTTCGATTTCAAGATTAAAATAAAAGTATACACATGTATCAAATCAATCGCGCTACGACAGCAGGGGTTCCGGGTTCGAATCCAGACCTGAGCATGGGTGTTATTTGTCAGTGTCCCCCGTCATGAGTTTCATCATATCACTCACCCCCATCTTCGCAATTAGCTATAAAGTGGCAGAAAAGCGAAGTAAGATAAAAAAAATCAACCAATCAAACGTATTAAATCAATGTAGTGAAATTCCTAAAGGTGCCGAGGCCATAAAATCAATGACTACTGCAGTATCTAATTCCAATGCTGGAAGATCTTTGGAGATGGTATACTAAGAACATTTCAGATTCTGGCACGAGGCCGAGCTTCACACTTTGCTTCAAAAAAAAAAGGAAAGTATATAGGTATATTTTTACTCACAAAAAATATGTTTCGTTAGCTCGTATGAACCTCTAGCTATCTCAACCTCTGTGCAATGGCACTCTCTGGTAGCACGCCTATAAACATCTGACTTTCTTTTTTTATTTTCTTCTCAGCTTCCTGATGTGGGTCCATCATTTGTTTTGTTTTAAAAGAAAATCTATCTTTAAGAAAAGAAACTGCAACACTATCTTCTGGTGTGAATTATTTCTTGGCGGTCATGTTGTGAAGAATATTGACTTGTTCTTTATTGCATACGTTGAGTGGATTTCCATGCTGCACAATGTAGTCAACTATCATTTTCAGTTTGTTTCCTTCTCAAGAGGTGGTACAAGCGGAAAATTCATGATATATGAATCTCCCAGTTCCATCTCGAACATGTGAGGTGTCTGAGCACCTGGATGAATTGATCTCTTGAAGTTTACAGCAAGAGCAAACAAACTTTTTCCAGTAATATCTTTCAAATTTATTCAGTTGTATATTAATTTGAATGAATGTAGGGCAAGTAGCTACCTGAATAATTGGTCACTTGCTATATTACATCATACTTACACTAAAATTAATACCTGAAAATAAGTATTAAGGCGGGCAACATAAGAGGCAAGGGTGGGTACGATATAGTCCGCTGGCTATAGATTGGACACCCTGGCATACAGTATGTGTCCTAATCCGACATTTTCATATGCGCTGGTATATTCCTTGTGTATGAACTAACAGAAGCCGACCATCGGTACCACCGAGACCGCAGATATCCGGAATAAGAACATGCTACTTTCGGGGCACCCTGCACCCTCAGCGTAAATTCAGACACAAATGATTTATATGATCTAAGAAGCCAGATAACCTTAAATAACATGTACATTTCTCCCATAAAGCATAAATTACGTATATTACTGTAAAATTTCTACATAACTTTTATTTTTTTCAAATTTCTAACACTAACGTTGATTTTAGCGAAATAATTATGAGAACAACAATTGAAGGTTTTGTTTAGACCATTCAAAACAAGAGAAGGAAAATAATGAAATCGGTTGATAAATATCAGAGATACAGGCAATTTAAAAATATGAATTCAGTCATTTTGAATCCAATGTGGCGGCTAAGCGATCAAAAAGCGAAACATGTGACTATTTTTTTCTGCATACTAGTCAAACTGAGGGTACATTTCAGGGCACACGAAACTGGAGCTAGTCATTGGTGTCTATGAGAAACACAAAATTTGCCCCCGCCTAGTTACGCCCCTTGGCATCAATGCGTCAATCGTGCACAGTTCGAAGAAGAAAGATATCAAGTCCACGTGCTGTAAATTGCATGCGTGTGACTCAGATACAGGCCATGCAACTTACATGCCTTGTACTGTACCGCTGACCTTTCTGGAAAGAAATGAGGTCACGTGATCTGTAGGTTAGCAGATTGAGGAGTTCTAGCGAACCTCGTTTCACCGAAAGTGTGAGCAAAATGAGGAGTATCAATCTCTTTTGATTTTAAAAAGCTTTTAGATGTCCGAAATATCAGTGACCCTAGGATCTTCCCACATAAATGTGAACTACTTGAAACCTTCCCATCATAAACATTCAACATTCACTTGTTCGAATCCTCTGTCACTGTTTTTGCATTGAAATCGTCGAATAAATTATCTTCAGGGGGCAACTGGGCGGAACATAACTTCCGCCAAATCCCTTCGGCACTTTACTGTATACCTAAGTATGTAGGAAATTTACGTGAAACCTACATTTAAGGTAGAAACTGACCACACGCTCAAAAAGTTTCTACGTTATATAATATAAACAAACCTTATACACCCTCCTGTTCTCTTTTTGTCGAGAAATCCCGTTCGAAATTTACATCAATATCATCTCCCAGCAAAGCGATCGTTCTTATTGCTGGTCGTATAATATTATACTATTGTGTATTATAATTATTGTAATAACTGAACATATGAAAATATGGAAATATTAATTCATTTATCAACCCTTTGCTTGACGCGCCAAAGTGGCTAAAGTTCAAATAACCAACCCTGAGACCTTCTGTAAACAAAACCACGTGCATGCAGAAAGCATTGCAAACTCATAGAAGTAAACTAAACTCAAGACTAGGGTATGGTCGTATGGTTCCTTTATGTATAATGATAATCTAAGTTGGGCTTTTAACACGCTATCTTCTATCCAATATAGCAGTTTATGCAGGATTTATGGCCTTTGGAAAGGAACTCCAAAACAAGCAACGTTCGTAGAAGTGGGAGATCCACCATACAAACTTCGAGTTAAATATCTTGCGAGCAAATTTTTACTTAAGAAAATTGCCAACACGACATCTCCGATCATACCAAAACTTCAACTGTTAGACTCTTTGATGCTCAACAGACGTACAGCAAAATATAAATCCAGATTACCTATACTATATTATGCTTATAAGGACATTAATAAATTTCAGGCTAATATTATTCGTTTACCTAATGCACCATGCTTCATGACAGACTACTTTAATATGATATCTCCCATGAGGATTCATTTTCCTGCCCACCCAAGTAGAGATTTCAGGAAGACAATCCCTACAATTTCAAATAATATATATCAAGACTACATACAGTCAAAATTACAATGCGAATATCACATATATACAGATGCTTCAAATTCAACGTCTGGAAAAACAGGAGCAGCATTTTACTGTGATAATTCTTCAGAATTCAAATTTTTTCCTTTGCCATCGTATCTGTCCATTTACACTGCAGAAGCTTTCGCAATAAGACAGGCATTGCTTTATGTACAAGAGAAGAAGTTGAATTCAGTTATAATTGCAACCGATTCAGCCTCGGTGCTAAATTCTTTACAGTTGCATCATGGTCATGTCATACGGAATGGTACATTGTTAACATAAGAATACTCACACTGAAATTAACGATATTGGGATATGATATCAACTTTATTTGGACACCTGGACATTCATTAATAGAAGGGAACAATATAGCAGATACTTTGGCAAAATATGCAGCGAATCAAACAATCTATCAATAAAGTTTCCGTCCGTAGTTTTGGAATCCCAACTAAAAAAATACTATTTACTGACTGGCAAAGCTTGTGGACAAATACTGGCACTCAATGCGGTAAGGCCTACTATTCTATACAAGAAAGAATTTCAAAGGAATGTTGGTTTAAACAGATTCAACTCTCCCGAAGTTCCCTCACAACTATAATGCGCTGCAGGTTAAATCACACTATCGCCGCAGCTCACCTTTAAAAGAAGAATTTAGTGACTTCACCAGTTTGTTTGTGCAATGAATATACTGCAACACCGAACCACATTATATTTCAATGCAAACTTTATGAAACTTACAGAGAACCATTTTTACAGGAATTGTACAGGAGTGGACATCAAGCACCACTGGCACTGCCTTGTTTACTGACTTCTCCTTCATCCTCGATAATCAATATTCTTACAAAATATCTTAATAAGTCGAATATAATTCTGTAAAAGTGTAATGAAATTTGGTAACTATTTATTATGAAAGGAATAATTGTGAGTAAATATTATGTGCATACATGTATATAATACCAATTGTTAAATTGTTAACTGGTGCATGGATTTTGTCCACAACCAATAAATATTTTATATAAAAGAAAAGTAAAGTAATCCACACGAAAATCCAGCGTTGTTACAGGATTCATTACGTAAGGTAAAACAACGGCCAATTTGTAGTATGGGATACGCTGCCGCAAATGACGTCTCACTTTAAACCCAATGCTCTTTCTTTTGTACTTATTGCTTCATCTTTATGGTTAACTCTTTGCACCAGTAATCATTTCCCATAAACTCGGCTTCTTTCTTGCATGCGAATTGAATATATTTTACTTGCATTTTTTTAGACAAAATGATATAACATGGTAATGTATATTTCTAAGGTTTGATATAGATAGGAGTGTATTTGAAATTTGTTTGTATATTTTATGTAAATTGTATCTTATGTAAATAAAATATATAATGGGCATAAACAGCCATATGCAATGATGTAAGTCCAATAAATATATTGATGATGATGATCAAAACAAGACAAAGAAAGTTCGTAAATTTATTGCGGTTGGAAAATTTGACAAGCATCCTAATAACGATTTTTGTTCCGCCAAATATAGTGCACTTCGTAAAATAACTTGGTGACATGGCAGGGCAAGATAAGTGTGAACATTTTGTATAAATATGCATTGTAACTTTCAATGAGCTTAGAGATTTGTGTACATAATGATATTTTATAACATTAGTTATTTTCTAAAAATAATCATGTGAACAGCAAGGAAGTAACTGCCACTTTCAACATGGCGAGTTCTATGCGCGCGGGAAGGTCTCCGTGTTCAGTGATACATCGAATCGGTGAGACGGTTTGTTTACAGAAGGTCTCAGGGTTGGTGATTTACAATTTTGTTAGGCTGGGACGACTTACTCCACCCACCATATTCACCGGACATTGCGCTATCGGAATTTCACTTGTCCCGGTATTTACCGAACTATTAGAACAAGAAATCATTCCGTGACTGCAACGATGTCAAACAGCACGTCGATGACTTCGCCTCAACGTCAGTCTAATTCTACGTTTACGGTATTTTGAATTTTCCAAAACGATGGACCAAGGTCACAGAGAAAAGGTTTGTTTGAATGTATTTGTTATTTTAAGACTACTTTACGCGCAGATAGGCTAATAGGGACTGGACCTACAGTGTAAAGCGGGATACGAACCACTATGCGCCTCCCTCTACGGGTATTGAACCCGGGACCCTTCGATTACAAGGCGACGACGTTACTACAACGCCACCGGGGAAGTTCGAAAGTCGAAAACTGTATTTGATTAATTGATTGATTTGGTCAGTTTTACTTCGCCTTTCTGCCACTAATCGCGAAGACGAGGATTAGTGATGATAAGACGAAATTGATGAAGGGATACTCACAAAGAACATCGATGCCTACGTTACCTCTGTTGTCGTAGATCAGTGTGATAACCACTCACCACGAAGATTGGCTCATGGAAAAGTGGATAATACTTTTTGTAACAAGATTATTTCGCAATATCATAATATTTGTTTACTTTTCTGTAACAAAAACGCTCGTAACTTTCCGGACAACCCAATATTAAAACTATAACTTGACAAGTTTAAAAACAAGACGCTGCAAATAGCTGTTGCGCATCTCGCACCACATTTCCACACTCCATTCTCCGCAGCGACGTTGGTTCGCAGTGTTGCAACCTGGAGGGAACAGAATGGTCTGAGGATTTTTAACAAAATTTGTATTCGCTTCTTCCTGGCTGTTTTCTACCTGTCGGAGTACAGAAATTCAGCTCACCTTTCGCCAACGACTCTTTTCCTTCTTTTAAAACTTGGCCTCCCCGATGGCGCAGTGGTAGCGTCGTTGCATTGTAATCAAGGGGTCCCGGTTCGATTCTCGGTGGAGGCACATAGACACATTCGGATCCCACTATAACTGTAGGTCCAGTCCCGATTAGAATACCGTGGACTTAAAACAACAAATCAATCCAATTCAATTCTTTTAAAACTTGAGAAACCATCCATTTAGATATTCCCTTGGCGGCGCTTGTGGACTCGACAACATTATACTTAAGTTTATGTAACTCCTTCTGATTTCGCATATATGTTGCAACATTGTAAACAATTTATTTGGCCTGTCCTCTAAGGGGCTTTCCAGAGCAGATTGTGGATTTCGTTGGACCCGGCATGATTTGATTTTTGCATTTCAAAAATATGCAGCCAAGAGTAAAGAGCAAGAACATTTCAGGGCTTTAAGAAAGAACACAGGCAAGCGTGTTATCAGATTGCCTTCTCGTAGTGTTTGTTGTACGATAAGCAAAAGAACCCCCACCCCACTCGACTTTTTTTTCTTTAAAAAAAAAAAAAACAGGCCACTTCTCGATGTCGCATTCAGAAAATGAAATCATTCGCCCAGAAGTTTCTCTTCGTTATAAACCTTAACGCAAGTACGTAATACTAGTTTACGATCCGCGCACCGCAGGCATTTTCAAAGACCGGATTAAATCAAATGAACCACTGATAAATTGATATGAGCGGCACCGTCAATCCACACAGTAAAAATTGTTTTGTCATATTTGTTTTAGCTTAATTTTGCTGAGTTGGCACCACTCGTACTCTCAAGGCCCGACCAGTACGTAGAAGAGTGGTGGGTAGGATGACGTAATAAGAAGTGCTCCGCAGCGATCTGCGCATATGGGGACTTAACTTGTCAGGCTATAGTGGACATGGTGTTCTCGCTGCGCTGATCCGTCGTCGGGGTCTGCAGGCTGATGGGTCGTTCGTGAACTAGTCGTTCCTTTTGAACGACTCCCTCTTGGGAGCTGTGAACTGCCCGCTCCTTCGGGGTGAACGAGCAGTTCCTCTGTGGTCGTTCCTCGTTCCTCGGAGTCGTGAGCTTTGCGTGTGTTGCCAGCCGCTCCAGCAGTTCCCGCTCCTCACTTTTAACACTTACTGTGACATGTTTTCGCAACGTGAGAATAACTATAAAAGGAACTTCGGAAACAAGCTTCGATGAAACACACAGGGTTTCTGTTCTGTGCTCTTCTTTATTCAAATCTCTTTCAATCGGCAGAACTACTATCGCAAAGAGAAGGTGGGGGCGGGAGGACTGGGGCGAGCGTATGAATTATAGTGCTATTATTTGCAATCCAAGTATTAGCGTTGTGTCCTCCATTCTCTTATGGGTGTTTGTTTGTCCGTTTATCCAATTGCATGGACATCCGTAAGTGGAGGGGCAAGGGAACGACGGCACCCTGAAAAATGATTTGCAAAATAGAATTATATATTCAACACATATTATTTTATTTCAGTTGCAAGAACTTGTTCATTATTAGAATGGTGTAAAAGGAACATGACAATATCAAACTGAAGGACCGTCCCACTATTACGTGGGAAAATATGACTCGTTTGCTTCCCCCCAGAAAAAAATACTGCGTACGTCCATGTTTAATTGTCAGTTAATCTAACCGTACGAAAATGCATGTGACGCAACGTAAGCAACTAATCTAATTTCATTTCTGGGAGGGGCTCATATCTTATCAGCACTCGCCATCTAAAGGAGAAAAAAGGGATGTAGAAGCTCTGAAGATGAATTTCTCAGTGCATTATAACTTATTATGCAAGGTGTTTAATCTTGCTAAGGGAGTAAAATTAATTATCATAATACACTATTTAAATTACACATTTGTAGGATTTCAGCCTCCCGAGCCGCTCCCTTGGCTACGTACCTGAATCCAACAAAGAAGACGCAGAATCTGACAAACTTATGTAACACCAAAAAAATATATAAGTTGAAATACATTAAGATTTTTCTCCACCCCCCTCCCCCATCAGTCTTCAATGATTTCGCACCCTGACCGATACATTGTTTCCTTCCTGCTGTGTATGTTCTCTTCCCCTTCTTTTCATGTTGAGTAGAGAAGTTCCCTTCCTCCCTAATCCTTTTCACTTAGAATAACTCTAGCAACAATCCTCCCCTCCCCCTTTGCTCAACTGCACGAAAAAAAAGGTCGAGTGCCTCGCAAAAAGGAGCTGTATCGTTCCTTTGAACGACTCCTTGCGGTGAGCGAGCTCCGGTGAACTGACTCCTGAAAAGGAACGGCCATAACCCATCACTACTGCAGGGAACGCGGCTACCAACCTTCATGCGGGCCTACTCCAGGCCCGTAGCCAGGAATTCTTAGTAGGGGGGGGCCTAAGTCAAACCCAGAGGGGGCAAATTTATAATATACTGTGTCGCATTGTCAGATATAGTAGGATGCACAGAGGCACTTGCCCCCCTCCCAAAAGCTATAAGTAACAGGAAAGGGATAATATCTTGAAACTCCAACGAACAAAAAAGTTCGAGCAACATCAAAAACAATATTTCGATAATGACCTTTCTGGACTGCCAAAGAATACAAAGATAAAGTATAACTAACATAAACAGTCTAATCAGGACTGTATCTACTTGATATTTACAGGTCGATAATGTTGATAGATGATTAATATGTACTAACTACTTTGAGCTCCTCTGCAGAGCTGATTGATTGAGCCCTTTATAAATCGTGCTTCATAATGTTTCCCTATAGTTACCAGTATGTAAGATTTGTATTTTTTTGTACTGCTAAAACCTTAAAACATGGGTCCCTTAGTCCACCACGGATTATATTTGCTTCAAAGGGGAGACTCTTGCATCACTACATTGTCTGTAGTGATGCAAGAGTTTCCCCTTTGAAGCAAATATTATACGTGGTGGACTGGTTACCATTTTACAAAGTATTGTGTGAATTGTATTATTTTATTGTTGAAGTACATGTTTGACATCCGAAAAACAAATAGGAATCTTTTAATTGATCAATGACTTCTTGGATGACATTGTCATCATTAATATTTCATATTAAGTTTCATAGAGATAAATTATGTATCCTCTTTACATTATGAAAAATATGTTCCTTAATGACTATGGTATGATACCAAACGATATATCTCCTCCTGCCAGTCACAGAATGGCTTAAGATTTGTTAATAAAATTAGGGGAAACCTCTCCACAGCAGGAGAGTTGACAGAATTATTTGTCAAAAAAAATAGGTTGTGCCTGAGGTATTTTAACAGACGTCTGTTACAGACACAGTGTAATATTATAAATACAAGAAAATAAATAGAATATAATTTGAGAGATTTTCAACCGTATTTATTTTACTGCAGATTTTTTCTACTTGTCATTTTCATGAACCTATATTCATAGGGTGCTGCCTGATAACACCGCCAACTTTCACAGTGTGTACAGGGCATCAAGGCAAACAACTTTTCTCAGTGACTTTTTTTTATTTGATTTATTTAATTTTACTTCGCGTTTTGTGCCTCTTGGCTAATTTGCGAAGATGGGGATGATTGATGAAATGATGAAAATGATAAATGGACATTCACACACAACCATGCCCGAGCAGGATTCGAACCCAGGACCCTTGGCATCGCAGCGCGATGTGCTAACCACTCAGATTTTCTCAGTAACTATTTGCTCGTCCAATTCTTCTGTCGATGTAATCGAAATAAGGCATCATTTGTCCTTAATGTATGCAATCCCATTGACTGATTCGCAGTTGCAAATGGCATTTATTTTTACTGCCGTTTAAATTCTAAGAGCAATATAGATATAAAATGCTATGGAAACGATATCATGCCAACAGTCAGGGTTATCACTTACCTTTTCCTTTACAAAATGCATATCATAAGACACACCTATGTTGCTTATCATATTTGATGCGTTTGCATATGAGAAATGATTCATTAGATTTCACAAGATGCCTAGTGTAACGTATCAAACTACAAATTTTGTTGGTTTTTAACCAAAATAACAAATGTGAAACACTATCACATTTGCATCACGTTTGATAATAATTTGACCCACAAAGCTGTCCTACATCTTTCACCAGCCGACCTCTATGGTGGGATGGTTACACAACACACTACGAAGCCAAGGGTTCCAGTTTCTAGCCTGGGCATGAGTGTTCTTTGTGAGCAGAGGCGCAAACACAAATTCTTGTCTGGAGAGTGGGAGGGGGGCAGTACCAGGAGAAACTTGAAAAAAATAATAGTAATATAGTGGTGGTAGTAATAATAGTAGCACCAAAGACGTTATTAAAAATCACGCAAGGAGGGGTTAGAAGTCAGTGCTAAAGCATTTGTGTTGGAACAATTGATTTGAAAATATTTTTCCAACACGTTCAATTTCACATTGGCTAATAATGGAAAAGAAGCACACAAACTGCATTTTTGAAAGACACAAAATGCATGACGAAAATTCTATTTGTACATATGACATGTATTACTTTCATGTGCAACATATATTTTATGTATGCAACATGGAGCGACGTAAAATAAGAAAATACATATTCAACATGTTAACGCTAAGTTGTGTGTGCATTCAAAGTTTCTTTAATATATATAACAAGTCAACAGCAAAAATTATACAAATGTTGTCTCCATTTCGTCAAAAGAATTGTTCGTGCATTTAAGACAATACTTTTTACCAGCATCAGTTTGAAGTAGCTACATATTTGGTCTTACTTCTCTCTCGGGTAATTTAGAATGCATTACAGAAAACAATCATATTTGGATCGAAGCGAGCAAGAAAATGTTTTGAACCAAATTTTTGCAAACTTAAAACATATTGGCTTAATAGGGTGCAAATAATTTCACGGGTCCATGGCATTTTCTTTAACACATTTTTTTTTTCATTTATACCTTTTCAGCCCAATTGCTATGGCTCTGAACTTGGACTATAAGAACAGCAGACGTTGCGAGCGAAGGGATCAAGAAAACTTTACGAAAATTTGAAATCAAAGGGGGCAATTGACCCTCTGTGCCCCCTGCAAGCTCCCTTGGCCGTCTGGAAGAAAAATGCAAAAAAAAAAAAAAAACACGTGAAAACTAATTCCATCGTGAGTATCCATTTGTCCTGTTATTCTTAAAATCTGCTAGTCTTGTTTTTTTACTTAAATGTTTGCCCCCTAGAATGGACTTCCGTTCAACGTTGGGGGGACAATGGTCCCTGCCCCCCCCTGTGGTTGCGGCACAGTTTGTGAGTGCCTCTTCATCAATTTCATGTCATCACTCATTGTCGCGATTAGCTAGAAGTGTCAGAAAAACAACGCTAAGTAAAAGAAATTAAATATCCATTCCCTCTCTCTACTGCATGAATCACTATTCCCAAACGGTAGACTCGGGAAACAAAAGATTTAGCATTTCAAACTTCATAGCAACACATCCAAGAAAAACATCCAAACACCTTAGGCACCTTTAATACAAGATTTCTTAAAATGTCACAACTGTTCTAGATACTGAAAATTACGACATCATTTCCCGAAGTCTGAATCAGGAAGGGCTCCCCCCCCTAATCCTAGTACGACATTATTCGAAATCCCACACACCTCAATATATCACCAAATCAATAAGTGTCTTTGTTATGTTGCTAGAGCAATAAAGGATATAATTGTAAAGATTAGTGAGAATACCAGGTAGGAATGTGTTCTGTATTTTTCACAGGGGGCGCAAAGCAGGCTCTCAGGGGGGGGGGGTAGTTGCCCCCCTGCCCCCTTCTAGCTACGGCCCTGGCCTACTCTACGCTACGCACCAATAAAGTCAACTCTCGTTTACGGACTCTCTCTCTTTGGGATATACTATCGTCACCGCGAGCTGGGTGGCGTATGCAGACTTCACATTTTACATTCGACTAATAACGTGCCACTTCCTCTTCAAAATGAATGGAGTTCTTCATTTCTTCATTTACAAAAAACCTTGTGATTAACCACATACAATTAAATATGTATAGTGGCAATGGCAGCATTCCACAGTATGTCACAACTTATCGCATACGATATCTACCAACGAAACTCGATGCATATTCATATGTAACCACATAATAGTAAATTATTACGTAAGGTCACATTAAGATGCGCTATGTCACCTCAGAGAATTGAGTATACAGATTTGAGTAAGGCACCATTCTTTAATGTGTAATGGACGGAACTATGTGGGACAAAGGAAACACGATTATGACAGGCCTGTCGGAAAATATATCGATCTCATGATTATTTTAATATGAGCACATCAGCACATATGATATTTTTGCCCGTCACACAATAGGGAGATAAGCTCCTTAACTCCTACATAAAATTCAGGACAGATCACTAACAAGAGAATAAAATATGTCTATTAAAAACTCAATTTTTTCACTCAATTTTTAAATCTTAATTCATTCTTTCATTACTTAACAACAAACTAAAACTATTTTAAAATCTCCTTACCTCTTAAAATCTGGGCTATAAAGAGGCACTTAGCACTTAGAAGGTTAAACACAGGACAACACACAGCCGTACAGAGGATTATCCTAGCCGTGAGTTCAGGCGCCAGACCCTCATTGGCCTGCAATAAGCACTTACGGGGGAATGAGGTTGACTTTGAGTGCCTTATAGCTCATTATCAGTGTTCAAAATATCACAAAAATAATATCTGATCTTGAATGGGAGCAATTGTTAAATTGGATCAGAGTGTAAGTAAGACACTGTATTATGCAGTCTATTGCAGGAGAACGAATCATGATAATTGTTACTAACATGAAGGTATGAGTATCAGATATGTAATAATATTTAATGTACAGGGTGAATCAAAAGCCGTGAAATTCTAGCCTGAATTCAATATCACATCCCTCCCTTTCCATGTACGTATTTTTTTATTTGAATTCAATATGGCGGTCCTCCGCTTGACACACACAACTATAGTTACCGCTGCGCCTAGCCTGTTTCTATCCTCACCAATTGTACCCAGCATAACATCTTTATAAAGGGTGTGACAACCTTCTGTAAGGAATGTGAATGGCAAAGATGTTTCATGGAATCAGGAAAATGGCAGATGTAAGAAAGAAAGAGTTGGGGGATTTGTGTTGTATAAGTAAAAATTATTTACTGTGTGAGAGTTTGGTCGTTTCTTAACGAAGCAACGCTCTCATTTTGGTTCAACGATAATTGGGGAGCACATCACTGCAATAACGTTTTGTGTGTACAGTGAAAGGTGAGCTTTAGAGCTAGGGACTTTCATTTCTCGTCTTTTTTTTCAAAATCAGTGGGTTTGTGTTTTTTACTTTTCGATGTATTTTTTCGCGTTTTTATTTTAGCACATTTTTTCTGCCAAATGTACTCAAAATTATATCTTCATTGTGCTTATAAACTAGTATTTAAATTTGTAGCTTTCATATGTTGGAACCGATTCTTGAGGGAATTATTTTGCATTCTTTCTCGCGCGACAAGTTACCGATGTTACGTCTCGTGTGTGACGGGAGATGCGCACTCGATCTCCTGTCAGAACACCGGCACTTTGCTCGGAGATGCAAAGCATTCCAATAGAAGGTGGAAAATGGTGGGAAACACATTTACACGTGGTTTCATGTAGGTGTCTGAATTATTCCGTGTATAGCACGCATTGTAGTTTTCTCTTTGATACAAAGTTAGAAAACATGCGCGTTATACACGCGTAAGTATGGTACACAGTGGGGGCGATTGGGTTCCAAAACCGGAAGGGGGTGTCAAAGTTGGGGGACAAAGACAGTATATTTCCCCTTGTAGATAAGGTTTAGCATAGTGCGAGGGCAACTGCCCCCCCCCCTAATCGCTGCCACTGATGGTACAAGAATGTTGAATTTTCTTGGATTTCTTCCCAGAGTACACTGCGTGATGACGTCAAGTTGAATATCATCCATCATCATAATATATATAATTGTGATATGATGAAAACGATTTTGAAAAATATACATAACTCAAAGGAGACAAAACTAATGCTCCCAGCTACAGGAAAAGGCTTTATATATTACTTAAATATGTAAATAAAAATGTGATTATGATGTTTTGTGCGTGTTGCGAGATTTACATTGCGAAATAAATGTATCATTTTTTATGGTTTCCAGTAATAAGGTCTTTGGAGGGAGGGGGTTGAAATCTAAGTCGGATGACGTAAAGTGGGATCGTGTGAACCTAACCCCCGAAATTCACATGGTGTTGCGTTATCCACATTTAAAAACAGAGCACAAAGTGAAAACTGGAAATCGATCTTAGAAATACTTATATCTTGAAATCGAAATTTATGGTTCAAAATTGCTAAAATTCGTGACAGTTTTTCACTACAAGAAGTTTGAAATTGTTAGTTTTCACGTAGAACTAGAAGTGTAATGCGAGGCCACGGTTCAGCTTTAATGTTTTGTGCACCTTAGTATCCTTGTACTCCTAGTTGAAACCACCGGCGGCTCCAATAAGGGTATGATGGTACGGGGCCGTACCCCCTGTTGTTTCACGGACGCCGGGGCGACTGAAACACTTTGGAGATATGTAAGAGGAAAAAAATTCCAAAACATCGTTCCTTTTATTTGCTGCTTCAATCAACTGTCAACAATCACGCCGAACCTGTCCTCTAACGTCAACAATCCCTTACAAGATCCATTCTCACTTTTACGAATTAAATTGTCGGTGTTTTTTTTCGTTCACTGCTTCAGAACGTGGCAGGCGGCTGTTCGGAAGGGCTACTTGACGTTTTTGAACATTTTAATAATCCGCAAGAATAAGCGGCACGATAAACATTTTTTAAAAAATAGTTCGTACTATTGTTTCCCTTCGGCTATTCAGTTGTGGTCTGGTAGTGAGTGAATCGCATGCATTAGAAGTGTAGTCTTAGCAGTTTGCATATTTCTGAATTTTTCTTTCTGGTTTTCCGTTTTCGCATCCAATAAAAATGAGTACAGCAAAGAAAAAACTGTCGGGCAGAAAATAGGAAAAGGCATAGAGAACGGGATAAGGCTACCTTTCGTCAGTCTACTTTCATAAATAATTTTCTGAAACGTTCGAAATCAGGTACGTTATTGAAATCATTGAAAAACGGCCTACTTCTAACGAATCATTTTTGAACATTTTTCCCGAACAGTATCATAGTGAAAAAATTTTGCAATTCGAGTTTCGATACTAGAGATATTGACACTTGAATTTTGGATAGCATTAGTTACAGTATGTCAGGCTTAGTGTTGTTTATGTCTTCGCTTCTCTCCTGGCTTTTTCTTTTGAAATCACAATAAAATATTACTGCAAGAATTGGACATTTTTTTGGTAAAACTACGTATAGTATTAGGTACGGCTAACAACAACAAGACGAAACGTGAGTTAACCAATCTTTCGTCCTTGAAGTTAAGTTATTGAGAAACGATGAGAACACGTAACATTTCGCCCCTGAGAAAAAAAAAGTTAACCAAATCATACGTTTTGGGCGAGTATTTGAGTGAAGTAGTCGTACCTAATTCTATAGTTCCACCCATTTCTCATACTTCCTGTCGTCTTAATGATTCTAAAAGAAAGAAACAAATTCTCTTTTATCGTCCCCCAAAGAAAATATTACGATTAGAAATGTAATTAAACTGTTCGGAACTCTGAAGTTCCCGACTTCTTCTTTGTGGCTTTGTATGTATACTTAGGACTAAAAATCTTAATTTTCAGGGTTAACACGGTAGCAAATGGGAAAGATGTTTGCAAAAATTATTATACATTTCTTTAACTTTTCTTCTTTTAGGGGCAACAGGTTACGTGTTTTGATTGTATCTCAATAACTTAAGGTTTAATAAATGATATTGTATGCGCATTTTGTATTTTGTTTAACCAGACACAAATAATTTGTGGTGAGAAAAATCGAGACGCGAGACCTTGACTTGGATTTTAGCATTTTAAAATGTTTGTTATTCTTATATTATTGTTGAAGCGAGCAAGTGAAATGCCCATTTTAATGAAACACATCATTTCGACAGCCAGCGTAGAGAGAAGTTTCTCGAAGTTGACTTTGGTGAAATCAAAAATAAGAACCACCATTCCACAAGATCGACTCGAGGAATTATTGATGATGTTTGGTCAACGAAACTTGTGCAGAAATGTTAATATTTCGCATTGCATTGATAGATTCAGGTCGTACGGCCCTCGTAGGCTTCTTTTGTAAACTAAACTTGGTATTTTTAACATGCACAAACATTTCAGTACAAATAGAGAAAAATTAAATAAACCTCACGACACCGGCGCCACAAGAGAAAGGTAGATCTCGTCTGCTTAGAGTGTAAGGTGGATGGTAATATTTTGGAAAAGAGGACAGAAATCAATGATCGATCATAAGTTAACTTTCGTCTTTCGGGACACATATTGAAACAATATATGTATGTAATACCTCGTATCATGTACTAGGTTTTATTATAACAAATACAAAGGACAATAACAATTGTAGATGCATTAATTATATTATTTAAGGATTAAATATTAATAATTAAATGTTAATAGTTTCGTTAGAAGCATATAGAAATATGCATGTATAATGTGGGATAATTTTTACCAGTGCTGTATATTCAAAAAAGTTCTTACGTTAATTATGCTGTATTATTAAACTAATAAAAAAATCGTCATACAGATACTACCTAAGTACATATAAAATTGCTAGAAAAAAAATAGTATAATTAATACATTCTACTAGAAGAGAAATCCACGAGCAAATTTTATTGTACAAAATTATCAATGGATCAACGGGAAAGCAGGATTTTTTTTATTTTTTAAATTCAATGTGAACAAAAATAGGTTACGTACTTACGGAAAAATTGGTTTCTTTTTGCACTTGCTACGCTTTTGCAGTAAATTGTACATTAGTCACGTCAATTGGTAAAGGTATTGTAATATACCTACGTATAAAAGACGGTGTGAAACTGGGTAATCGATTTTTATTCTGTATAAGTACAGGGGGGCCGCTGTTTTGCTTATCGAACCCCTTGTTCACAAATCCTGAAACCGCCAGTGGTTGAAACCTAAAGACAGCAGAAAGCACACGTATGACTACTATCCGTGACACAAATATTGAGCCCTCTGTTTACGTGCTTGTAAAATTGTACTCCGTGGGAGGAAAAGAGTCAAATATACCTCATTGGAAAGCTACAAGTGTCTACTGTTAGAAAAAAGCAAGACTAGAGTGCGCGTCAAATCTCCTGCATATGGCCTTGAACGACTGAACAGCACCAGCGAATCACGGACGTGCGGCGTTGCCTAGTTCAGAAGCTGTTTCACCTCGCTACTAAATCGTGTACCTGGCGCTCGGATATAAATAGATTATTTCAAGTGTCAGTAGTTCAACAGATGGAAAGATAATGAATTTGCGAGTATGTACGAAAAACAAGCGTGATTGTAGCTTATACCGTTCCCTCTGTAGAAACAATGTTATTATAAACGTATTTGCATTGTATCCTTTTTGCTCTCCCTTCGTTCCTGTTGCATTCTGAAACTTTCCGATTAGATAAGGGAACAGGGCACGTTCGTTCCCAGTGATGGCAGAAGAAGTTGACGGAAGAGGATACCGTCATTGTTAGTTTTTTTTTCATGTGTTTAGTGGGTATGTGCAGCATGTTGTTGAGTAAACCAAGTGGTAGTGATGGCGAGAGAAGAGGGAAAAATACAGTGTCGTACGAAGCCAGGCACGACAGGTGATTTTTCAGGTGTACAATTTTTTTTAAAAAAAACTGTTCGAGTGACGAACAAAGAAGTAAAATTGACTTTAATAAGTGCCAGGATCTAACAGCTCAAGCGTGTGGTGTGAATCAAGCTACCGTTTCTCGGATATGTTCGGGGGCAAAACAATGTGGATCGGGGCCTGCTCCAATGTTTCAATAACCTAGACTAGAAAGCACATTAACATACCGAAAAGAACGACAACTTTAGATGACTTTGAAAAAAGACGTAGTTCGTAGAACACTCTTTGAAATTTACGATCGTGGCGAATTTTCTACTACCAAAAAGATAACGTACTCTTTACGGGACAAAATATCTTACAAAGGCTCTACAACTTCCACCTTGATAATATTGAAAGAATTATGCAGTCCCTAATCAGGTATGTTCTTTTCTCCCATTAAGTTTATTATATGTTATATTATCTAATGTTCCGTGCTCTCCGTGACAAGGCGTTTCGCTCGACCAGGCTGTCTCTTTCCGTGTGAGATTTCGACATGGCACCGCTGCAGTGCGCTGCTATTGGCTATCGCCATATGCAGGAGATTTGACGCGCACTATAATTGATTTTAGCTCTGTCTGTTCTCTATTCAAACAAAAATGTTTGTAAAAGTTTAGTTTTTTCGTGTGTGTTCTATGTAAGTCGAATTCAATTGTGTGTAGCTTCTTGAAAACCAGTCGTAAAGATATGAAATTTCTTGTGATTGAAACTTGTTTATGTGTAAATATCTCGGCCATATATAATGTTGCTATCATTTGTGGAACAGCCAATATTAATGTTTAATAACAGTGTTGCAATCTCGGTAATGGCCAGCCCAATGGCGATGCAACGCATATCTAAATAATGAGCATGGAATAAAAATCAAATTTTTATGGCTTATCTTTTCATATTCTGCGAATTGAAAACGACAGACAGAATTGTTTATTTTGGTAACCGGCTCGAGCGTTTTTCTTCTCGTTGCTACGAGGAAGTGCGCTTTGTTGCCACACGCCGCCGGCAGCCCTTTAAACTTTGCGTTCAGCCAGCAGCTTTGACACTGAAAGTAAGCCGAAAGTTTTGGTTACAGAGCGAATTGTTGTATACAGAGAAGCATTGTTCAGATGCTGTAATTGACGAATGCAGATTTTCTTTTATCACTCTTGTGTTCCTACCATATAGCCTGAACTCGCACACATACATAAGTTTCCTTACATGCACTTTTTCTTGCTGTTTTCCTTTGTTATGAAGTTGCTGTTGTTGTTCATCGCATCATCGCAGGCACGTTATTTCTTTATACAGAGGAGACTGCGAAGCCAGCAGTCACGGGTTCGAATATTTGGTAAGCTATTTCATTGCCTTCATCAAATCAAGCTCATTGTTGCATTTAATCGTTTTAAATGAGCGACATAAAATTATACTGGGAAAATGACGTTCGTATAAAGATTAGATAAAAGCTAGAAAATATAACAATAACTAAAGTATACAAAGAAAATGTATTTAATTCATAATATGATAAATTGTTTATTAATTAGCCTATTTTACACTGCCACAATGTTTTGGATCGGACCAACGGAACGCACTTCCAGTATTCCCGCAGAGTAGACCGTGTTGCTGCAGCGAGACGGCAACACTGTGCAAGTCACCTGCAGCCCGTGGAGTCTGAGATTGGCCGCATCTCGCCACACGTCATCCGCTCGTTTACCATATTAGGAGTGGTCAATAATAATTTATATCTGTGGTCATACTTGAGATACACATGTTGAACTTCTGGATTTGGATGAAATGTGTCATATAAACGGCTTTTTACAATTTAATTGAATTTGCAATTACCCATTTCAAGATTGCACGTTTGCCTAAAATTTCAATTTTTGAAGCATCTAGTGAAGATCTGCATTTGACTTCTTCCACAGAGATGCAAAAACAATCCGTCTTCATGTACAAAAAATCTCAATATTATATCAATTGTGGATTATGAACTGTATGATGTTAAGTTCCCCGTTCTTGCAAACTGGAAGAAAAAACTACACTTTTTAGTGAATTTTTCATTATAATACGAAAATGCAACGAAGAATAATTTTTAGATGACGCTTATTAAAAATAGATAATTGAAGCTTTCCAATGAGGTATATTTGACTTTTCTCCACCCACGGAGTACAATTTTACAAGCACGCAAACAGAGGGCTCAATATTTTTGTCACGGATAGTAGTGCATATTGTTGGGGCAATTATGTTTTCCGAAATGAAAAGAAGAATTTACTATGGCTATTTACAAAACATTTTTGTTTATGCGTGTACATTTTATAAGTACTTCTAATAACATTGCGCAGAAATAGTTCCCAGAGCTGGTTGTATACATCAGTTTATGAACCCAGAGAACAGTAGTGAGGAGATAGATACATGGCCATATAGACATGTAAGGGGAGGGTTTAAGGAATCCAAACCCTTCCCATTGGTTGAGTAAACATTTTGCATTAATTACATAATCAAAAGAACATATTAATAATTTCATTATATTACTTGGAAGAATTTTCAAAAAAAATTATGTATGTCTCATTTACAATGGATGGTCACATATTTCAATTGTAATGTTGTTTTACTCTTCATAAGCTAAGCATGTTTCATAATTGTGTTGAAAATGTGTGAAAATTCAGACACATATTGTAACATTTTTTTAAAAAGTTGAAAATAGAAATATGAATGCACACTCCTGCAATAAACGTAACGGAGAATAATTATGTTGTTAATAGGTATACATCGATAATTTTTAATGAGATTGTTCAAAAGTAAATATATTATTGATTAATTGTAAACTGTTTAATGATAGAAATAATAATTCATCCTTTTACAAATATAATAATTAACATCAAACATTATATAATAGTAATAACTATTGCTTGATGCAGTGGTGGCAATTAGCAGGGCGAGAGGGTGCAGTTGCCCCCCCCCCACTTTTTTGCCACTTTTGCCTCTGCACTATACTAAACCTTATTGACCAAGGGAAAGTAAACTGCCCTTGCCCCCATAGTTTTGGCACCTTGCCCCTCCCTCCCAGTTTTGGATTCCAATCGCCGCCACTGCTTGATGTTAATGTACGATTAACAGCTGAAACAATGAAAATTTACAAACCTTGAGGTGCTGAAAGTTGAACCTCTACCCTTTATTTCTCTATATACCGTGCGTTCATTTCGATCTTCAGCCGAGAGATCGGGAGAAGCGTGGCGGGCGGCGCTGACGGAGATGCCGACATTTGCGCCCTGTAATGCCCGCTTATTTTTATGGACATATGCAGACATTTATATAAATATTGCAAAAAAACGAGCATTAACCTGTGTTATAACACGCAAAAGTTATTCTGTAATTCATCCGAGTTCTGCCCTTATATACACAAACAATACGCTTTAGAAACGATGTTAAGAGCCACAGATAATAAACATTTTAATCATAGTTTTGACCAGTAACGTCCTGCTTAAGTTTATATCCTTGAAAGAGTTTTGTGTCGATGGGGATCGTTTGGAGGTTTCGAACTTGCAACACTGTATCGAGATTACGCTGCAGACGAAACCGTTAAAAGTCAATGGTTTTCGTGAGCTTCCTTGCAATCCGAAATCTCCGAGCTCGAGTTTTTTTGTTCCTTCGCGACAGAGCTGTGAATATAGTGGCGAGCAGATGTAAACCAAGAGCTTGTTAATTTCGTACTGTGCGCAAGAGTGATATTCTTGGTTACTTGCCGTTACTTGTTTGTGTTATTGCAGTGTGTATGTGTGTTGTGTCAGTGAGACGATTGGAATGCCAGCCGCAAGGTTCACGTTAGAACAAAGAATTCTTATGTATGACACTTACGTGAAAACTGTTGGCTACGCGTGAAAACAGACTCGTGTCGAGACGTGTGTAGGCAATTTGTACAGAAATTCCCAGGCGTTTCACCTCCACATAGAGATACCGTTAGACATCTTGTCCTTAAATTACGAGAAACTGGATCGTTGAATTTTGAAGCACCTAAGCCAAAACGACGGATTCTAACCGAAGCAAAACTCGATGAAATTGGTGCAGCGTTAGAACGTTCTCCAAACAAACCTCTACGCCGTGTTTCACAGGAGATGGGCGTGTGAAAATCATCAGCACATACAGCCACTAAGCTACTAAAATTAAAACCGTACTCTTATAACACAGGTTAGTGCTCGTTTTGCAATATTTATATAAATGTCTGCATATGTCCATAAAAATAAGCGGGCATTACAGGGCGCAAATGTCGGCATCTCCGTCAGCGCCGCCCGCCACGCTTCTCCCGATCTCTCGGCTGAAGATCGAAATGAACGCACGGTATATGGCCATTGACTGACATTTCGTTGTGTGGGTGCAGTCACATTTACATATACCCATAGGCGTTGGGAGGGCGGGGGGTTCTAACCGATCCATAGACCCCCGCTGAAAATTGACATCGTTAATTTCAAGTTACAAACAGTAGAAAGCTTGTTACTCTTTTAAATAACAGAAATAGTTTATAAAAGCATTAGAAGTGTTAGATCGAAAAAAACTGATCTTTAAACACATGAATCAGTTTATGTTTTCATATGTTGAACTGTTTAATTCAAAGAATAAATTGTTTCACAGTCTTAATTTTTTTTTTAAAAAAATAGATTTTTATGTCAGAGGTCACACAACATAAACTTAAACTAAAATTTCCCTGTAAGTTTTATGCGTTAAAGTTAGTAACAAAATAAAATATTTATTCAGTACACTAACTGCACGAAATGTAAAATAATAATAATAATAATAATAATAATAATAATAATGATAAGCGTTGTGCTAGATATTCACTCATCTGTTATTATTTCTATTGTTCAAGTTTTATCAACGGGCTGACCTCCCAGGGGTGCCCACAAGGGGGTTTCATGACTCGCCCGCGTCATGGAAATTTTTGGGGGAGACAAAATTTTAGAATTTGGTTACGAATTCTATATACCGTCACACAAAAATGGGGGGATCGATTCGTTTGATTGACTTGTTATTGATTTTTAGTTTTATTTGCAATTTATTTTTATAACTTAGATGAAGTTACGAGAATCACTTAGGTCGATATTGGAGTAGGAGAGTTCGAAAATAACAAAAATTAGCAACATTAATCTTTCTGAACAACCGCTTTTATCGAACTTTCCAAATTTGCAGGTATTGTATAAAATTCTGATCGCCATACCAGTGACAAGTTGCTCCGCAGAACGCACAATGAGTGTCATAAGAATAATTAAAAACAGACTACGTCCTTGTATGGGTGGTGCGATACCTTAATTCCATCCTGTGAGTCTTAAATTTTGAAAGTGGTGCAAAATGAGGAAATTATCAATAAGTTTGCTGAAACAACTTTGTAGCGCCAGACGTTATTATCATTTATGTATAATGTTATTTCAATCAATTTCAAAGTAATATACAATATACATGTAAATTTCTATATTGTAAACAATACCTAAAGTAAATATGTATTGCTTAAATATGTCTGCATATTGTCTGACCAAATTAATATGAGTAAATAATACCGCATAATAGGGGAGAGAGAGAATGTTCTACCTTTTGGGGGGGTGCGTCATAGATCTTGGGGGGATGGGCACCCCTGGACCCGCACAAAATTGTCTGGCGACGCCATTGAATATACTCCCTAAATATTGCCAGTAAAATGGAGAAACAGAAGTTTATCTTCTCCGCTTCTTGATGTTCTTGCTTAAGAGCAAGAAATGAGCAGCGATTGAGTGTTTTCTAAAGTGCATTACGTTTCTAGACAAGTGAGTTATGTGGAAACCTTTGAGCTATTAAAGAAAGCCCATCATTATCATTATTAATTCTATTTGGCCTTGGGCTGCTCTATTACGCAACTTAGCGCTAGATTTCTATATCAATCAAAACTCGGAAACAATGGCAAGTTTTTTTGCGCAGAAATTGATCTCGAATCTTGCGTTAATAGCTTCACTAGCGTAGTGTTACTTTTAGCATCGAGGAAAGTTTAAAAACATTAATTGTAGCCAGAGGCGGTGACTTTTATGTTTACATAAGGGGGCGAAAATAACTTACGGACAAGTTATGACGACGTCCAATTATAATGTTCACTTATCTCTCTTGAGCTTGTAATGGATGCACGAGAAAAAAAAAGCTAATGGTGTGAACAAGTCTCAATAACTTGGTTACTTAGCAGTTCGAGGGTAAACGTGATATAAAAGCGGGCATAAGAGGAATGCGTCTCGTGCAGGAAAGGTTCGTTAGCTTCTGAATTTCACGTGCCGAGGCAGCTATCTGCACTCTCTTGACCTGCTTTCGGTCGAACATGTCACGTGTCGAATGCAGGGAGATGAAGGTACCGATTCACAGCCGGGGTTGAAGTGAAAGTGCTCGATTCCGTTTTCATACACGTGATGCGAGTTCCACGAGCGAGCCGTCGGCGATCAGTGGCGGGTTTGACATAACTTGCCCATTATTTCTATTTCAGTTATTTTCCGTCTATTTTGTACCGTGTCGTGATGGGAGGAACTCAACGATACATCCATGCCTGACCAAATTTGTAACATGTTGAGTTTTCCAGTCGTCCACGTTCGCTCGTGCCTGGCGAACATTACATTTTTCTGGACTGCATTTTGCAGACTAAGGAGGCTCTGGCGGCTGGACCAAGGACTTATGTTTTGTGCGTCCATGGGTGTTACTTCATCTAATCATTACTATTCCTCATTGTTGCGTAGTCAAGTAGCAGCAGAAAAGCTGTAAAATAATAAAAATGCTCGGTTGACGCCTGAAAATGTCTCCACATAAATTTCCATTACGTGATTTGCTTGAGTTCAAAGTGCAAAGTCGAACAGTTAAAGATAATAATTTCCCGAAATAGAAATATACAATACATAAATTGCATTAGAAATGGTAAATTTGCGCCTGAAGTTGTAAAGTTCTGAAAAATTGGACGGTTCGAAAGTTGTTAATGGAATTCTACGCAACAGGTACCAACCACACTGCGCACTTCAAACTGACGATCATCATCATCATTGGTCACGGAGACAACAATATTGAATAGTATCTAGCCATTAAATATACCAGTAAATCTCATTCAAAGGCGATATATTGATTGATTGAATTGGTGTTTTAAATCCACTTTATGCACAGTAAGGCTAATCTGGGCTGGGCTTAGAGTTTAAAGTGGGATCCGAACCACTATGTGCCTCCACCGGGTATCGAACCCGGGACCCCTTGATTAGAAGGCGATGACGCTCCCATTGCGCCCCAAGGGCAATAGACACACACACCCACCCATATATATATATATATATATATATATATATATATATATATATATATATATATACATATATATACATATGTATCAAAATGAATAATAATATATCGTATGTTATGCGAAATAGATGATTAGGATGTCATAGCATTGCACCGACTATTCAGGCAAATATAATTCCCACTGTTAGAATGAAACCTTGGGGACTCCTTACATTGGGACCAACGGTAGAGGGACGTTGGGTATTAATGGAGTACCAGAAATATTTGAAACAAGTGACGTGTCAATATGAATGTACACATTTAAAGCATGATTTTTTATATTGAAGACAATGTTTCCACTGAAAATATGTTGCAATGACGGTTTCTGGAAGAAGCGTTTGTTTATGACGAAGGGAACAATATTTTCTAAACCTGTTCTGTGAGTTGCTCTACTCACATATCCAGTATGATATGTACTCCGGTTTCGCTTTCTAAAGACCTCCCCTCACCCCTTCTTTTCTTCCCCAGAAGAATTTCATGTGATTGGTTTGCATGAGTAGGTAGTATCGTCAACACAAAAAAGCTTGTTTATTAAGAAAAATGCCTTTCACATTTTAAACCCGGAGGGAACAGTTTTTTGAAAGCCGGAATGACGTTGATTTTTTTTGCAATGCAGTGTTTTCCCCGAATCATTGCTAATGTTCGATGCGAATCGAATAGTTGTCCCTGAGGCCGAGCAAATTACGGTTACTTGACGATATTGATACAGAAGGTTCCACGTTTGAGTTTCACTGGGCGTTTCTTCGTCAGTGATCTTTCATCATTTTCATCTAATCATCATTCATCGTCATCGTCATTATTGGCCTATAGAGCTACTAAAATATAAACGCAAATATTTGAATAAACATACTCTGTACTCACAAACCATTCTAATTAAACGACATGTACATGAAAAATTATCATAAAGAACAATAAACGTTGGAGAAGTTTTATATTAATAAAAAGTAAGTTAATGGGTTACTTGTCTCCTAAATGGAACCTGTTCGGTAGAACGCCTCTACTACTGCAATTCGCGTATGAACAAAAAAAAGAAAAGAAAAAGAAAAGGTACCCCCCCCAAAGAGAGCAACGTTCCATGGCAGATATCCTACCGTAGGTTTGCGATTGTTTCTAATTGTGTACAAAGTCAGAAAGTTAAAATTTAAAAGAGGGAACACTTCTGGACGTTTACTGAAAATTAGAGTCAGTTCCAAATAATAACATGGGTGCTGTGAAGATTTTGTTAAAGAAGTAAGGTTTGGGCCATATTGGGTACATGTACCCAATATGGCCTAGTAATATATTTTGTTCTTTCACATCAAACATGCAACAGAAATTGTAAGGAAAGTTCAACAATGTTATTTTTATAGGTAGGTAAGTATACTGATACACTTCCGTTTTATTTACATAACGACATAATGAGATTACACAAAGAAATGACATCGTTTAGAAACCAATAAAAAAGGAAGTGATTTGTCATAATTTGTCACCAGAAGACCATGGATTACATTACAGTCTGGGCAAATAAAAGGTCCTTTATCATCCTTAGTAACTCATACTCTACGTGAACATAAAAGTAACAATTGTCACATTTGCGCATGTCCTTCACGATATATTTCTCTGTAGGCCATATTGAGTCTACTTTACATAGTGTTATTTTTTCCTTCGTTATAAACAGGACTTTAGATTAAATTCTAAACTAAAAACAGTGTTGTAAAGTACAATTTATGAGCTATCATAATATGAACTAGAGACATAAACATCAATGAATTGGAAGATACAGTAGCTATGTACTAACTTCCATATGCAATATTAGATCACGTAGTACACAATCACGAGGTCCAGCTATTTCGCTTCTTTTGTCCTAAAGTTACTGCACTATAGGTAGGGCCAACAGGTTAAATCACGTCATTCGGACATTCTAAATGATATACTGTCGAATTAATATTGTAACGACTTGGAAAAAGCAAATTAGCCATTTGGGTACTAGGCCATATTGGGTTCAGCTACCTTACGCACGGAATAGAATGCTTTCGTGATTACGATAGCCTTGTTACGTTAATCTCTTAGCTTTAAAGAAAGGATTTAACCAGACGTCAGAAGACGAAGTACTGCGATTGACCAGGAGGGTGTTTGAGTTTGGTGCGATTAGTGAAACCTTGAATAGTGCCTAAACCTGGGCGATCTCTGCAGATGTGCGCCAGCGTTGGAACAAGGTTGCAATTAACAGTGGTAGATGCAATATGCCCCAGTCTGTATTAACGATTTTCCTATATTGTGCATTTTTGCAATCCTGAGATGCCAATGAACACAGGTACTGGCGTGCCGGGGGGGGGGGGGGGGTCAGTGTAATCCCATTGGCTTTATTGAAAAATATACTTTAAAATATGGTAAAACAGCACTGATTCCAAAGAGAAAAAACATAACCACAATTATAAAATTCCTGCACACACCACCGTATTCAAAACATGGAGCATCTGCATCACAAGTCTCTGGAATGGAAACAACGACACGTACGAAACCAAAAGTAGACGGCTACTCACCGCGAAAAATCTTTAGCAGATCTTCCCTTACGGGAGCGACTACGCGAACTGTATTGTGGACTGTAATGTGACTTGCTGGCCTTGGATAGGAGCTGACAGAACAGGAAGCCCGCCAAAGGATTCTTTTAAGAAAAAACACATGTGTAAAGTTTCCACCTTTCATCTTTCGCAGTGGATGACCTCCAAAGAGTTATTGATGACGCAATGTACAAGTTGTCTCGTTAAGATTGTTGTTAAGTATTTGTCGTTAAGTTTTCTTACATTACGTTTTCTGCCACTTTTGGCTGATCGTGGCGACGAATGATGATATTGATGATACAAAAAAAAAGAAACGACATCTCCTAAGCAGGGACTTGAACCTGGAACATTCGGTGACTCGACAGTCTCGGGTACCGAAACGATGCATTTATTATGCAGCTGGCTGTTGTGTATAAATGTTATTGGTTCTCTTCACGTTGGCTTCGAAACCCGGATGTATCGCTTTTGCTCCAAATTCTGCTCACATTTTCAAATTTCTCCCTACACCGAAACGAACCTTCTGAAATAAATGCAACCTTAGTACCGATTACGTCTCGCTTTTGCAAAATAACAGGCAAACTGTAACATTTTAACGGTAGACTATAGTAAATTCTAGAGTATCTTCTAACAGCACACTTATCACGGATGATACGCGCTAGATAATTTTTAATTGTTCTTCCTGAGGGGTGTTTCTTAACCGCCGGCCCGCGAGAGTTTCTCCTGAAGTTTGCGACTTGCAGCCCGAGCTGGCAACCGCCTGGAAAGATGGCCTTTCGTTCGGGTTCCACTGCGATAACAGTAAATGCTTTCGCGACAGTGGCCGTGATTCATAAAACGATCTATCCGGGGGGCGGGGGCGTTGCTTCCCGCCTTCAAATCTGAAGGTTGACGGACACAGGCACCACGGTCAATATAGTCTCCTCAGCAATTTTCATTAACAAACATATTGAAGTGGAAAGATTGCGACTAATTGTAATTTTCCGGTGTTGGAAATGGGCCATGCTATTAAAAATCAGCACTTACAAATATTTAGTGATTTTGTCCATAGAAAACAAAATGATTCCATTGGATCCAGTTGTTGTCAACTAATGTAAACCAAATTTTATATTTGTCAACAAGTGTACACACAACCGAACTAATGCTCTCTATGGTTATGCCATATATATTAATATTAAATTTCAGGTGTAGATAGCTACGTATTAACTAATTTATAAAGTTAAAAAGATAGAAAGCTATTTACGAGTTACATTATTGGGATCGGGTCATGGACTTTTAAGAAACTAATTTTCAAAGCCGCGGGATCACTAAGGTTGGGAACTACTCTTCTAGTGTATCTTCTGTAACTCCCACTTCTGCTATCTTTTTAACACCGCTTTGCGATTTTATTTAAGTTATTTTTCATTTTTTGTGAACTTTTTCCTTTCTTTTACACTATTTTATAACATTATTATCAATATTAACTTATGGATGGAGTTACACCCATTAATTTGTTACTTTTATTTTACGATAAGAGTTCTTGTGTTGCAATATAGAAAAAAGTACATTTTAGTATTTTAAACACACCCCATTGAGGAGATAGCCACACAATTCATGGGATTCTTTATTAATAAAATTGCCCGTTACTTGTTATTATACATCCACAAAATTCACTAATGAAACACAAGCTTATTTTTCGTTTTTCACTGGCTACATGTCACCTTCTTCGCGAAGTTTTACACAGGCCGAAAATTAATATGGTTTCAGGGTATTTAATTAGAATATAAATTGTTTTTACGTAAATATCAGTTTAACTTGGAAAACTTACTTTCGTTGAGATTATATTAGCAAATAACTTGTTAAATTTTATTTCGACTATTGAAATCCTCGTAGGGAAGTCAATATATAATTATTATTAGTATTTGTCTTCTATCATTGAGTTTGTTGTAAGTCCATTTCATCCTCAGGTAGGATAATGGGGACTGGATTGCTGTGAATTACGCCTCCGCCAGGAATAGAACCAAAGAACCATTGATTATCAGATGAGAGCGTTAGTTAGCCTCTATGTTCTCGGGGAGGCTAGCATTATTATTTTTATTACATTAATAATACATTGATCAGGGATGCATTCATTTCCAAGAATTACCGTATTTCACCTCATAATCCTCGCAGATTTATGCCAATTTTGAAAAAAAGTGGAGTGCGACCATTATGTGAACCTTTTTTAAAAAAATTGTACCGGTATTACTGATACTTAAAATCATTTATTAGGTAAACTGTATTTGATGCAAGATTAGGATGGACGGAATACTCGTGAATATACCATTACAATAGAATAGCCCAACGACTAAACGACGCACGTAATTTCTTCGCGACATTACAGCGAATATTTTTCCGGTCTCAAAAAAAAGTTACCAAATTAGTTGTTGTTGATTTTTACATTATAGTCGAAATATTGCACTTGAGGAAATTTAGTGCATTCTTGCGATGGACACTTACAAAATTTAATCTGTGACCAAATTTTGGACTGAAAAAATAGAATGGGGCTATTATGCGGTGAAATTAAATATTTGAACAAGCAGTTCTCAAACATTTAGACTGGCGTACCAAACAAAGCGCCTCCCCGATGGCGTAGTGATAGCGTCATCGCCTTGTAATCAATGGGTTCCGGGTTCGATACCCGCTGGAGGCACACAGTGGTTCGGATCCCACTTGAAACTGTAGGTCCATTCACGATTAGTCTTATTGTGCATAAAATGGACTTAAAACACCTACTCAATCAATCAATCACAAAACCATAGTTTTGCAGCACCACGTGGTAATGTTAAAATTGCATGATTTTACTGCCAAATGCTAGTAATGATTATACAATTGCTAAAACTGTACTTAGATTACCTTCCTTTACTGACATTAAAATAAGACATAACCATAATTGTGTATTAATAATGGAATAGAGGATTGATTGATTAGGCTTTTTTATTTCGCTTTTTGTGCCACTTTTGTCTAATTTGCGAGGATGAGTGATACTATGATGAAACTGACGAATTTACACTCACAAATATCCATGCTCGGCCGGGATTTGAACTCGGGAACCCTGCGTCGTATCGCGAAGTGCTAACCACTCTGCCACGAGGGCCGGCTCTGATAGAGGAGATTTTACAATATTTTTCTGTACAGAAGTATCCGAAGGCATGTGTACCAGTACTGGTTCGCGTACAATAGTTTGAAAAATCCTGATCTAAACCAATCCACTGTGCTATTAGGTCCTAATAGAAACTTTGCGTTTCATTGTCGAACCTCTTTCTCGCTAGACGTGCTACTTTCTTCTGTAGTTTCCTCACAAGTAAAGCACCTAAAAAATACTTTTATGTAATGCTGTTCCAATATCAAGTTTAAGGACTACTTTTACGCGGAGGGATTTACTGACAAACAAGTTTCTTTCAATCCAGACCAGAAGAAGAACCTTACTACACGTGCATAAGCGCGTAAGCATACGTGAAACAAAGGACGAACAAACAAACAAGAAAGTTACTGGCGGATTAGCGTTCCAGTTTTGGCTGGAAGTATTGCGCAACAATACCTTTTGTAGAAACGAATGGATGAACTGATCCACGCTCCTTTTTTTTTATGGCGTATTGACCTCAATTAAAAAGCATGGGCGTTTATTTGAATCGGTCATAGGTATCACACAATGATTTGTTCTGTAGAGGCAGAAGAAGTGGGGCAGGAAAAGAGTACAGAGGTGGAAAATTTTGGGGAATGTACAGTACCCCCAACATTTTGATCCGAATTGTAACGCTTGTACCTCCTCTCAAAGAAAATTGTAGACAGAAGATTGTCTATATTAAATATGACTGTCTTCCTTCATGCCCACCTCTCCCCAAGAAATTCTCTGTTTTCCTCATTAAATCGTACCTGCGACGGACCATTAGGAAGGAGGTGGCAAACTCGACCGAATAGTGGTGCTAATATCGAGAACGTGTGGAGTCTAATCTCCAAATCCCTTTTGGCCTCCCTGGAATAGCTACAGCAAATTTTTTGCTGTTATATTGTATTGTTCTCTAAAATATTGTTCGCTTTTCTTGCATTTTTGTCTCGGAAGCATATTTTGGAGTCATTAGTCGTTGATGGCAACTCATCTGATGCTAGTGATGTTAGTGTTGGTATTTCCTTATGAAAATATCACAATGCATTGTTATATGTAATGTTTAATGACAAAACACTTTGGTATGTTCATGTTGTATGTGGTGATTTTAGGGAGCCTGCTGCCCAGGTGCTTTTTTCAATAAATGAATAGGGTCCTCCCCGATGGCGTAGTGTTAACGTCGTCACCAATAATCAAGGGGAACCGGGTACGTTACCTAGTGGAGACACATACTGGTTGGAATCCCACTTTAAACTGTAGGCCCAGTCCCGATTAGCTCTACTGGGCCTAAAGTGCACTAAAGAAACAAACTCAGTAAATGACTAGACCTCTATTAGCTTAGAGTCATGACGTCGGTGTTATTTGCCAAAAGTTCATTCGGAGGTCGCTTCAGAAACCACTCCTGCGTACGTGAAGTACCGAAATGAGAACAATTGAAATTCGGGACCCCATTATTACGTAACAATAACCTTAACCACCTGTCTACCTTGTTTTCCGACCGCCAAAGACATGAAAGAACCCGACAATACCATCTAATGAACCCGAACTTCGCAATCCGAGGAACATTTTTGCACATAGGCATAGGACCAAAGGTGGAGAAGCTCGAACATGTCTCGTGTGCTATTTTCATGAACCCCTTCGCCTAATTTTGTAAAAATGCGGGCTAGAAGCCACCTTTCACCCGCCACTTTCTCTTTTATTTTTTTTCTCGTGCAGACAGCACGCGGAGTGCAGAAATGAACATCTTAGCAGATTGACACACTGATTTGATTACGCAATACGTTATGTAAAAAAATCAATTAATTTTTATAATGGAAGGCTTGTTTGATGTAGGAATTTCTTTTCCTTAATCCTTCTTTTTAATAATTTTTGCTGTTAGTGCCGACGTCAAGGTGAACGAACTGGCTATAAGTTTGTTCCATTTTTACTGCATTGTAAACCGCAACTGGCACTGTAACTAAATTTTTTGTGACGTTTGAAGAAATCAGAGAATTTTGGCTCCTTAATCTGAAGTACAGGTGTCTTATGTAATGAAAATATAAAGAATTTATGTATTTCCTATTATTATCGAAGAGCAGTAAGCAGGGTATGTTTTAAAGTTAAAACCAAAAAAATTGAGATGCTGCTAATAGAAGTTCCTAAATTATTGCTTCCTTTTATTTCCGATGTGCCACTGGTGAGACGTTCATTGCATTTGAATACAAAACTGGGTGTATTTAGTAACAAACTGATAATCATATCCTGTAACATTCTCTATAATTTAATTCTCTTTTGTTTACTTGACGTTTTACATTGTTTCATACAAAACAATATTTTCACATTACAATTTTGTTCTACAGTTATATATAATTATAATTATACGAATAGTGTATTTTAACTATGTTTGATTGAAATCAAATATTGAACAAGGTGTTTATGTAAGTACTACTTTGTTTAGACTACGATTTCAATTAGTTTGGATATTTTTTAAGTATGTCAGAGCAATCCATTAAGTCAGGGAAGATCAGATTGGTTGCTTTAATTTGAAGCACCATCGCCCTTCCTAGGTATAAACTCGTAATAAACCGTACACAAACAATTATTTTGAAATGGGGCGTGGCCCCGTGAAGCACCTAAGAATGACTCTGTTTTTAATTACTTAATTGTAAGGCAATTATTGTAATCAGTTCTTAATTTGTCCAGTACATTATGGTATTGCGATGACGTACTGTATTGCACCATGTGTGTTCCGACTTCTAATCCTGGACTGGGCATGGCATGCGTGTTCTTTGTGAGGGTCCCTTCATCATTTTCATCATGTCATCCCTCATCCTCATCTTCGCAATTAGCCAAAAGTGACAGAAAAGCAAAGTAAAATAAACCAAATTAACCAAGCAGGCAATCTGCGTACTGTATTCTGAACGAAGATGGCTTCCATTGAAGCTCGTACGAGTGCTACGTTGAAAATTCTAGCCCTTAGGATTGTAACCCACGTATCTACAAATTTCCCCTCTCTCCATTTTTCGCTATGCGCACCAATAACGGGGCTGTCCTGTGGGACCGGACTGTGTATGTGTGTATTAAACTATTACTTCCTTGCATATTCATGCGCATTTCATACACTTTCTGTAGCAATGTTTAACATGTTGATGGTTTGTTATTTTAAAATAACTATTTCAATGAAACTTACAGGTTGTTCTTGCAACGTTTAAAGCTGAGAATGGCTCGATAGCTATCCGTCTTACACATGAATTTGTTTTATTTCAAATTTCCTTTCTTGATTACTACCTTAGGTTTGCTTATTCAGTACACTTTAGTGTTAGTGATGTAATTAGCCATTACAATGAAGTCAAATGTCTTGACCCTGAGGCTTGCTCTTTGACGAGAAAGTAGTAACTCAAGGTAAATTTATACAGATGGATCCGTTGAAATATTCAATGAAAACGGTTACGTGACGTCAAGGGGAAAACTTTCATCTTTTGTATGATAATAGTGGCAGCATTATAATTTTTAACTGTTTTACATAATTAATTTCCCCTTTTTGAGTTGACTTACTTTGAATTATTATCCTTGGAAAGCTTTACTTAGTATAAAGGAGACAGTTCTTAAGTGTAGTTTTGAGGTGTCCGACTTAAGTCACACGAAAATTCCAGAACACATGCATGACGGGTTCACCTGTGTGCATTCCACCTTGAATAAATGCATGAACGAATTAAAATTTTCGGGTGCGTCGGCACGTATGGCCAGTTTGCACCCTTCAAATTATACGAGGAAAATACTTTTATCTAAAACCGTTACTTTAGTGTTAAAAAAGGGGTGTAAAGTGGTACTTGAGAAAGTTTAAATAACAAGATTGTAAACGGACCTGTACGGGACATAGACAACACATTAAAGAGTTAAAGAGAAACTAAAAACTTCCTCAGAAACAGTGTCAGCTTCTCAAAAAGCTAACAGTACACGTACTTACCCAGTTTTATACATAAGGCAGCAGCTCTTGGTGATATCTACGTTCTGGAACATTTTCGCTGGATGGCCTGGCAGAAGCCAACTATCCAGACCTTCCCAGCCCTCCTGTTTTGTCCGTAATTCACTCTTTCTTCTATTAACTTATCTCACTTTTCTTAAATATCTTGTAACCTATAAAAACGCCCATAAAAATACACTACACCCAGAGTATTTTCCCGGAACAGCGGTTGATAGTTTCATAGACATCCGTTAACTGTAGCTTGGGAGGAAAAAAAGGCTTGTGTCAGCAGTTTAAAATTTCTGCTTAGATCAGGCGATCCCATTTCTTTAGCGGACATTAAACCGCATTGCCGACATAGTTTGCTTACGTAAGTTTCGTCTGCATACTATGAATTTGTGTTTGTATGAGTGATTATTAACAATGCACACTAATGATCACATCGGAATGCCTGAGAACTTTGTATAATATTATGCAAGCGTCCAGTAGCTGCGATTTGATGCTACAACTGGGGTACCAAGGACAGTTTACTTTTTCTTGATAGACAAAGCATAGCATTAACCTTTAAACAGCCAAGCCGGTTTTCGAAAGTAACCCCTCTCTCGCCACGGCCTTTGCGCTCGATTTTTAAATTTTTACACTTATTTCAGAAAAACGTTATATCTCTGAGACTATTTGAGCAATCTACTTCGGATAACTTCTGTTTGAAAGCAAAAACATCGGAGCACGCAACCGTGTACAATTCAGAAAGACCAAGTGAGAAAAACGGGGTTGGGAGGGGCTAAGTCCCCAAATTTCAAAATCTGGCGTTCGCCCCCTCTTCTCCCGTTATTTTGGAAAAAGAGCGCAAACTTTTGCATTGTTTTCAAAGAGTAGATCTTTTGCAACAAAGTGAAACTTGTTTCAAGTCCCTAGTTCTCATACAAGCTGAAATATGACGCAATATGTACAATCCTGCATTTTGGCTAAAAATAGCTAATTGCATATTAGAGAAAGGGGGAGGGGGCTTTCTTCCACATGACATTTAAAAGTCTTATCTCAACATCTGTCAGCGTTTACAACCTCACATACAAGTATGAAGGTCCTAAAAGCACGTGAATGTTGTAATCGGGCACCATGGGTCATATATGACCCATTGGCTGTTTTCACCTATGCTTTCTATGTATATTACCTATTGGCTGTTTAAAGGTTAAGAGACCATAGTGTGGGGAGAAGATCAAGGGAGACAGCTGCCTCTAACTAACCCCCCCCCCCCCTAATCGCCGTCACGGCAAGCGTCATACACGAACAATGGTTTCCCAAGTCTGGGGGTGTTCGGCCTGGCTTAAGAGAAAGAATACCAGATAAAGGAAAAGATCGTACATTATAACACTACTATAACAAAATCATATAACCCCTCCTTTACATGCATATTCTGATTATAAAATTCATGCATGTGACACACATCATGTTCGTTTCAGGGACTGAAAATTCTAAATCTAATAAACTCAACTGGCATTTTCGTAATTAGCATGTTGGTACTTAACTTTGTGGCGTAAGTACACTCTTTCACCCTCAAGAGACCATTTTGTGCATCATAATCATCCACACAAGACAAACATCGCATCTTAGTTGTAATATCCCCATATCAAATTTTCTAAGTGTATAAATATTTGATAAAACAGTTCTTGTACGCGCGCACACACTATTAGGGACTCTTCGATGACGTAGTGGTAAAGCTGTCACATATAGTAATCAAGGGGTTTCGGGCTCGCTCCCCGGTAGAGACAAATAGTGGTTCGATGAGCTCCCACTTTACACTGTAGGTCCCGTCCGGATTAGCCTATCTGAGCGTAAAGTGGATTTGACAATATAAATATTCACGTTATTACTTGATGGCATGAGATAATATAATTGAAAGTACGCCTACATCACTAAATTATTTCATAATCCTTTACTTTTTTCTGTAACATATAAAACTGACTTGGCAAAAATTTTAAAAAAATAAGCAATCCTATTGCTCGAACTCTTAGTTTTGCAAAATTACGTAACTGCCACATGGTAAAAAGTGATTAACATGTTATAAATGCATTTTCTTTTATTCCCAGTCAGATATTCTACAAAGATTTTTCAAGATCTTCAGAAAAAAATTGTCTATTTTCGACGTCGCTGATACGATTTTAGCGACGAAGACGTAACGACAATCATACACCACCCATACGTCATTTTTCAAACCTACATCAGTTGTACAATTCCTGACAAAAAAATCGTTTTTTTAATGATAGTCATTTCGTCTAATCTATAAAATGTTTATTCCCAAATATGGACCAGAAACTAGGAGAATGAAAGATACCAACTTGAGTTTAGAAACCGTCGAGAACAACAATGGATACACACTGTATGTATGCAACTTCACAGCACAAACTCTGAATTCCACTGACATTATCTTTCGGAAACCGTACTACGGTAGTAGGTATACAACCATGATAACACATGTTCGCAATGTTTTCTAGAGTGTGCATACCTTCATTGTACATTTTACAAAAGTACCCTTAACATGTAAATTTTAATTAACCTGAAAATTTTTGGGTGCAAGTGCTCCACCAAGTTATTCCCATGAATTACTGTTCCTCAGGGACCTGTAGCGTCGAAATAAGGTAATTTAACAAAATAGTGTTCTCCTTGATGTTTTCTTCATGCTGTGGAAATTTGTCTCTATTTTACAGCAACACCCTGTATATCTGTAAGTTAAATTATGAAAAAATATTACAGTGTGGTTCAAAAGCTATGTATCTCAAAATTTTATAGTTGGCAGCGTTAAAAACGTCGACATCTACACACATTTTTCTTTCAATTGTAACTTATTGTCCTTGGAAGCATTAAAGAAAAACTCTTTACGTTATTCGACAAGGTCACATGGAACAGTTATAAATTACAACCGAAGTGTATTTTTTACCTCAATCGACACAAAGAGAGAAACTACGTTATGGTACAGTGCCTTGAATAATGTAGTGTGGAAAACGGATGGTTCTAGCCTCTCTGGCAGGTTCCACTCAGAAATGATATCGCTAGAGGCGCTGGTGTCGGTGCAGGTGCATGGCATTCGTCTGCTTATAATGGAAGTAAATTGAGTTTTTGCTGCAACGTCTGATTCTTTTCCTTGTAACATTTCTTCGTATCAGAAAATTGTTATGATATTTGGTACAGTAGTCGCGAAAATATTAAAGAACATTCTGAACCGTCGATCATGACCTGTCCTTGAGTTTTTTTATTAACAATACGGAAGAAAACATAGGTATGGATTGTTACTCGTAACTCGTAATATGGCAATTGCCGCGAGAATTAATATTGTGTATGCATTATCCTGAAGGGTTCATTAATATTGTCATTGTCACATACAATATTTTCACAAACATTATTTTTATGCAAATTCACACAGACAATACTCGTTTATTTTTCAAAGATCTGCTTTACATCCACTCGCGTATTGTCTAACTTACCGCCAAAAAACTCGCAAGAGTGAAATATGACACTTTTCGTTTCCCGCTTACTGGAAAAATGTAAACAACGCGTTGGTTGAGTTATATTTTTACCATGTCTCGAAGATATGATCGCCACTGTTTTGTGCCTGGTTGTCCTAGTAGATATCGTTCAAGTAAAGAAAAGGGTATTTGTATATTTAGTGTTCCCAAACAAAAAGATACATTTTATTAGCATACAAAAATAAACCTGTGTACACAATCCAACGTTCGACGTATAGCCTCACATTGCGATGTTGCTGCTCGTATTGCGTTGCACATAAAACGTATTTATGTTACTTTTCTGTGTAAATTAATGCCATTTCGTGACTGCAAATCACTCCACAAATATAACTGTTTGCATCAATTCATTTACTGCTTTTCAAGACAAACAAATCTACACAGTATATTCCAAAAACTAAATAAGCCGCATTACTTTCATAACAAAATTAGCACCTGTACGGATCGCACTGCCATCTATATTGTCATCTGTCTCGAGAACCAGTTTCTTGGGTTGTTTTCCACACTACGTTATTCAAGGCGCTGTAGTTATGGTATCATATAAAGTTGTGAAGTTCATGCCATCTGGTGGAATTGCTTAGAACCAGGAGAAGTCTGGCTGTTTTATCCTGACTTGTGGATTGATTGAGTTGGTGTTTTAGGTCCACGTTATGTACAGTAAAGCTAATTAGGGCTGGACCTACAGTTTAAAGAGGGATCCGAACTACTATGTGTCTCCACCGGCTATCGAACCCGGGACCCCTTGATTATAAGGCGACGTTGACTTGTGGATTGTGGAGGGACGTTTCCATGGCTCCTACGTGGTTTCTATGTGTTTTCCCCCTGTTCTTGGCGTTTCGTTGTTATCTGTTATGTCTGACTTCTGCACCTGTCGTTTGAGGTCATGAACAACTGGACATTATGACGGATTATCTTTTAATATGTCATCTTGAATATTTACAATATAAAACGTGCAGAGAGGGCCTTCCCGATGGCGCAGTGGTATCGTCCCGGGTTCGACACCCGGTGGAGACACATAGAAGTTCGGATCGCACTTTAAACTGTAGGTCCAGTCCCGATTAGCCTTATTGTGCCCAAAGTTGACTTAAACAACAATTCAATCAGTGAATCAAAAACGTGCAGACTTTCATAAAATAGGACATGGCTGCATTTACACAAAACCCTGTTCGCTAACTGTAGTAACTATAAAAACTTAATTTTAAATAGATCAAAGAGTCTAAGATCTACTCTTTTGAGGATGGAAATGATTCTAACAATATAATATGGGCACTATCGACATCTGTAGTCAACTTTTAGACTTATTCGAAATAATCAACTGCTGTAAAGGTGAACCACATTTTACGGACGTGCAATTTTGAAAATACCGGTTATTACTTAAGTGCTTTTGGGCCACCAAGGTCAGTATAACATACGGTGGTGCTCATTAGCATTCCGCGTACCAACACATGTAATCAAGTAAGTATTAAACAACCTGTCAGCAGCAGAAGCGAAACATGATATGTTTAAGCTCATTGTGATTATTTTATTTGCCGTATATCTATCTATACGTAACACGCATAACTTGAAACATTCATTAATATGTTCAGGCAACGGCAAAGTTAATAGTAAGCAAATTGTACATCACTAAGCCGCGCGTCAGGCTAAGTTTGCAGCAGGTTTTATGTATCAATCCGCGCGGGAACTGAGCTCAGAATCTTCCGTGCCAGTCTTGCCTCAACCGCCGAGCTGCTTACATCGCAGACACTGAGAAACTCCACAATATTGCCAACCGCACAACACATCAAAACCCGCATGCATGTCAAGCGGAATATATTTGTGTTTCTTTTTGTCTCCTGAAACATAACATTTTAGAAGTACTTTCGGCGCATAAATTATTTAAAAAAATGTGTCATTACTTAATAAATGCGAAATATCTTCGAAACATGAGAGTATTTTTCCCAGGGGGGCAAACAAGTCACATTTCCCCCAAAAGAGTGTAGTTCCCTAATAACATTGCTTAAATTTGAATTTATTGTGTTAATGCAATAATTAACACATATTATTGTGGCTAAAATGAAATTATATGTGTGAAATACATAATTTTTAGGTTGACTTTCATTTTCCAGGGAGGGAACGGCCCCCTTGCCCCCCCCCTTTCCGGACGCCCATGAGCATGTGTGTATATTTCGAGCACGCAAAAATAAAAATAAACAAAGATATAAGTAAACAACGACAGGCCCTCTTGAATTTAATGACAAATTATTGTTTTTGGTTTATAAAAAAATACGTTTATGAAAACCTTTGTTACTGTAAGACACACGCACTTCAAGTTATACCAGCAAAAAAAAAAAGTATGATTTGTTATTGTGGATATATACAATCAGGTGCATTGTCTGCTGCTATTATTCTGGTTACAATTTATGAATCACTTCACTAAACCAGGATTCAAATTTTGGTCTGTCCATTTCTTGCTAATCATCCATCCCTTTTCTTGCACGGAACAGTAAATATATGCGCCTTCAACAAAGACGTCATTGCCGTCAGTGGGTGAAACAATAAGCCTCCCCCTTCCCCTCTCCCTTTCTCGTCGGTTTCTTCAGCCCTGGCGGTGGTTTTGCATGGTGATATATATATATATAAAAAATCAATATAACGCCCACGCCCCTCCCAGAGTTAAAGCACGTCTGCTTCAAATAATAAACATGTTTCTTCTCACGGGGATATCTTTTAATACCGGGGACATTCTTTTGTAGTCAAACAACAAAACAATCGTTTCCTCTTCCTAAACTCAAACCGCAAATCATTCAACACCCGGGATTCAGTTCGTGCGCCCATTGACGGCAAATCACCTCACGCCCTGTTTTACTTTGATCTTGTTTCCGTAAGAAGGATTATGCATTTTAAACAACTTGCTTGATTTGAAGAGCTTTTCCCTTCGGATGAAGCCCACAATAACACTCGCTGAACAGGAGACCTTGCTTGATTCAGCCATTCTCGCCGCTGTATAGCACGATTATTAATCACAATAAACATAGGGTTAAAATAGTGGGATGTGCAACACTGGTATCACGGATTCCACGCGCTCTGCAACGTATTCAGTCTTGCTCGACTCGCACTTGGGCTTCAGGGATTCCTCAGCTCAATACAAACTCCAGTTGGCGAATCTGCGGATCCAAGTTCGTCTGCACAGTGATTGCAACGATCAAGTCCACACCTGCTAATGGATGTATTATTTTGTCTGTATTTTACAAATTAAATAACTGTTTTCTTGCAAGTATGCAGTTGTGTCGGAATAGAACCCGTCTCAGTGGAACTATATTCTTGCGCGCACGTTTGGATCTACATATGCGAAAACGTGCTGCAAGGTTAACCTGACGCTTGGCTTATTTTAATTTTTTGGATTGTTACATTTAAAGTTGCCCTATTTACTCAGAGCCATCTGGAGCCCGTTCGAAGCAACGGATTGCGCTGAATCTAGGCTATTTTGCGCACGGGAAAGCGAATGATAAAAAGAAGAAAAGAGTTCAAATTTTCACCACCAGTTTGTAATGTGGCGCTTAAGTCTGATGCACAGTGAACAAATCCTGGGAAACAGCATTGAACATACTGCCTTACTCTTCCAAAGGGCCGTTCACGTTCAAAGGGCGCATATTGAACACTGTTGTAACGACAGAAACTCAACTTACTGGTTGTTCTTACTTGAGAGCCACATTTCAACCTTTTGGTGATAATTTTAACTTTTTTTTTATCAGCGGTTGCTTCGAACGGGCTCCAGAGGGCTCTGAGTAGGGGGAATTTAATTGTGGCCACCCGGTACATCATGTGTTGTTTTGAGGAATGGAATTCTGTTGATTCGAAGCGGATGTTATCCTTTGCTTATTGGCTTTTTGTTTCAATTAATTGTCGTCGCATGTGCCAAATAGATTGATTGATAAGGGCGAAGGACTACTCTTTCTTTTGCCTTTATCTACTGGATCTTTTCAACTTCTTTTGTGTGTGTATGGTGTAAAATTGTTTAACTGCAATGTCATTATTTTTTGCGGTATGGATCATAAATATCAACTGATTTTAATCAGAAAGGAATTTTTGCCAGTCGCTGCTCTACGAGAATTTTCTAATTTTCTCATCTTCTCATTTACTTGACGCTTTTTTACACACACACACACACACAAAGTCGATCAATAGAAGGAGAATTTAACTCCATCAATCTTCCAGAGGTTCAAGATTCGAGTTCCAGCCTGGTTATGGATGTTCCTTTCTGGGTGTCCCTTCGTCAGTGTCACCTAATCATGCTTTATTTTCATTGTCGTGATAGAAACATAAAATAAGATAAATATAAATCTTTTGGGTATTTTAACCCTTTTCTACCTCTTTATGTTAATCACGACAATGAGGATGAATAGGAAATTGATGAAATACATGAATAAGCAAATGCGTCATACCCAGGATTAAAACATAGCTCGCTGTGGCTTCGAAGTGTCCCACGCTAACCACTTCACCATGGAGATTGGAATTTCACCTCTCTGGGTCCATGAAAGAATTGGTGTTAGGTATTATACAGGATGACCCTATAAAGGTAATACTTTATGGAGACTTTTTGGGGACCACCCTGTATTTCCCCAAGCAACCCATGTTTTATGAGAAAACGCCTGATGCGAGAAGTGAGAGTAAGAAAAGGACCGGCTCACTCATACCACATTTTTTGTTAATAAAATACCTGAGCCCAATGCCATTGTGTCGACTACTATTGTGTAACGTGTGTGCATTTAAGAATCAAACTGAATGCACGTGTATCTTCATTGTATTTGTTTATTTTTTATTCTCTCGTTGTCATTACACGAGACCTCCGTGAGATATTTTTCGCTTGTCCTAAACGTATTGAGATTGTTGGATCGTCCCATGACAATGCCAGGCCCCATCTTGTGTTTCTCGTTGTATTTGCTGGTTGAAGGGAAAAATTATAGGTGGAGTGAGCTTAATTTATTTATCAATATGTACCAAGACAAAGTAGTTCTCGGTAGTTTTGGTACAGTAGCTGCAGTGGCGGCGATTAGGGGGGCGAGGGGTCAGTTGCCCCCCCCCCCCCACTTTTCGCCACTTTTATCCCTGCACTATGCTAAACCTTATATACAAAGGCAAATATACTGTGTTTGCCCCCCAGTTTTGGCACCTTTCCCCCCTTCCTGTTTTGGAACCAAATCGCCGCCACTGAGTAGCTGCGATGCAAAATTTAAAATTAACACATATCTTGCATAATTAAATTGTAATATGAGTTTGTGTAGAGAGCCAACTAAGTACAAGTACGTATCGGAAGATACCACTCAGAAAATTTATTTCAGAATTTGCTAGGTGAACATGATAATCACCAAATATTAATTATAATTCTACGGTATTAGAAACTATTTCTTTAAGTGATAAGTTTTCTCAACTTCCTTTAATGTGAATTTTCGCTGTTAACAAGGTTAAATATTAGTGGATATTTACGTATAATACCGTTAGCGGCTAATTCAAGAGAGCAAGTCCATCATAGTATATATACTGCTGGACAAAAAAAACCGGACACTTGCATTTTTTGTGATAACGCATAAATTCTGATTCGAAGGCTAACTAAAGGTTGCAGACATTATTCGAAATAAGAAAACCTGAATATATTCAACAGAAGGCAAATTAAAATTTATTGTTAATAAGATAAATTAGAACAAAAACGAAAGTTACAGAAAACTACCCAAAAAAAAGAGAAAAGGAAATCTTACCAATATTTTTTTTAATATTGTTAACTGGTACTGGTGGGGTATATAAGCTGTCTAGTAGTGGGTGTTACCTCCCCTGGCATCAATTACAGCTTGTAACAGCTGTGGCATACTTCGAATAAGGTTGGCAATCACTTCTTGGTCCAATTGCTCCCATTCTTCTTGAATAGCAAGTCTTAGCTCTTCAATTGTTTCTGGAACTATTGTGGGGTTTCTGATATGTTGTTTCAGTTGATCCCAGACGTCCTCTATCATATTTAGGTCTGGACTTTGTGGTGGCCATTCTAATCACGTAATCGCAACTTCGTCCAAGAACTCCGTGACAATATTCGCAATGTGAGGACACGCATTGTCATGCATAAAAACAAAGTCCGGGCCTATGAATGGTGCATATGGTACTACATGATCTGCCACACATTCTGTAATATACCTGCAAGCTGTCATTGCCCCATTCTCTACAAGAACCAACTCTGTACGTCCTTGTAAAGAAATACCTCCTCAGACCATGGCACCACTGCCTCCAAAGGGTGTTATTTCAACGAAACAACATTGCGCATAATGCTCATTAGATCTTCTATACACATGTTCACGCCCGTCTGATGAACGTAGGTTGAATTTTGACTCATCGGAGAATAAAACCTTTTCCCAGTGCTCCACATTCCAATGTAAGTGTTTTGTAGCAAATTCCAATCTTGGCTTCCGGTGACGTGCTAACAACCTGGGACCTGTAGCCGGCCTCCGAGATGATAAACCACTTTCATTCAGTCTTCTACGAACTGTTCGTGAAGAAACCAAAGCTCTATGAACATTTCTCAAACGCTGTGCCACAATATTTGAAGTTGTACGACGGTCTCTTAAGACTATGATACGCATTAAACAATCTTCCCGTACTGTTGTGCATCGTTTCTGACCAGAACCCGGTCTTCTACCATAGGAACCAGTTGCATCATACCGTCTGAGAGCTTCATGGATAGTACTTTGTGCTATATTTAGCATCCCAGCAATATAGTGTACACTACGACCATCATCGCGAAGAGTTACTGCTTTTACTACCTCTTCACGTCTCATTTTCAAGCTAGCAAACTTACAATACACTTGCAAGAAAAACACCAGCAATGACAATGTCAATATTATCTGTTACTATGGTTACTATGAACCAAAATTCATGGCTCTCTAGACATTAAACAAAATAACATCAACAGGAATTGAAAATCAATAAATTAAAACAAAATTGCATGAAATTGATTTTGAGCCTACTAGGTGTTCCAAATAAGTAAATACGAGTAAATAAATAAATAAATAGATAAATAATAAACGGAAAAACTATGGAAAATGTTCAATAATGAATGTTCAATTGTACAATACTTAACTGAGAGCATAATTCATAAGTAATTGCAATTCAGATGTCAAATATTAAGGTGTCCGGTTTTTTTTGTCCAGCAGTATATATCTATGGGTGCCTTGGAAAAGGCACATACGTCACAAACTGCAATTTTCTGATTCTCTCATCTAAGTTACACTGAATGAATTAAAGAAACTACTATGAGTATCATTTTATATTGGCCGAAATGTATATTATGTCTGCAAAGTTTGCTATTAAAAGAATGAAGATAATTTACTAGCTGCTCTGGAATTGCATTTTTTGACTTAAGTACTTTTCCCCCCAACAGCCTAGATATGCATTTTGATATTTTAAGGAAAAATTACTAGTGTAAATTTGTTTTCAAATTAATAACAGGCAAAATGCGACAGGCAACAGCGGGGGTTCACACGGAAGTGACAAATAACACAGGCCCCTTCAGTCTATAAGGAAGCATTCACCAGGCATGCGCAAATAACGGACCGAAGCGACACGTGTCACTTGGAAGTGAACTCTCAGTAATCAATGCAACCTCTTGAACCGAAGCGACACTACAAGCTGCACGTGTTGCTTGTCACTCGGACTGGCTGTTCTCTCAATGGCATGGATCGTGTCGCCACGGTCTGTTGTTCTCGTATGCGCGGTGAATGCTTGCTTATAGACTGATGGCGGCCCGTGTAGCGGTGTGAACCCCTGCTTTCGCTTCTGTCTGAAATCTCCCTCAAGAGACACGTGTCGCGTCGGTCTGACTCTTAAAGGTTCTGTGAATCACTTGCTGATTGATACCTGCGAGACTTATAACTCGCTCCTAAGCTGGTCTAATAATATTAACATTATCTAGGAGCTTAGGGAATTACAGCTAGATATGTTACTGAAATACTCTCACTATACTTTACCTACAACAACCTAAGATACAAAAGACTAGATTACTATTATACTTATGGTGCAGTTTCTAGTAGAAAGTCCTCTAACTCTTCAGTATTACAACTCACATCTCTAACATACGAGGGGGTGCTGATAAGTGTTTAGTTTTACCTAGAAGAAATCAGATTTGGCAAGTGGTGATGAGGTTTTTTATCAACATGTTCTCCGTGGAGACTAACAAACTCTTGTCCATTCTCACAACTTTTGTAGACCTTCTCAAACAATGTATTTGGTTGCCCTTGATACATTTACAGTCTGAATGGCCCTCAGCAATGATGCCAAAGCGAGTCCCCTTCAGGTGTTTATTGAGATTTAGGAAGAGGGGGTAGTCCGAAAAGTTTAAATCTGGGAAATACGGCAGATTGTCCAGTACTTCGAACCCCAGGACAGCCAATTTCTGCAGTGTAATAGTGGCTAGTGATGCATTATTATGGAGGAAGATGACACCTCTGGACAACTTTCAGCGTTCTGTCGACGTTAGTTTATGCTTCAGCTGATCAAAAATTGATCGAGATGCATTCAGTGGCGTGCCGAGGATTTTTGAAAAGGGGGAGGGGTCACTATACTTTTTTTTAGTAGTCAGTCCTCATTTTGCCTCATTCGACTTCCTTTTTGTAGGAATACTGGGCCAAAGGTGGGGTTATGACCACACCAACCCTTCCCCTTCCCTTGGGTATGCCTCTGGAAGCATTCACCAGTTGTGCTGGAGCACTTCTTGAGGCAGTCAACCAACACCACACAAGCCTTGTTCCAGAACAAAGTCGCGGGACCCTTGGTAGCTGACTTCTGGACCCTCCCCTGCACTTCTTTGGTGAATCACTGTGCCTCCATTCGCGGGACTGTTCTTCAGTCTCGCGACCTTACAAACAGATTCAGGTCTCATCGACCGTTACCAATTGAGCCCAGGAACGATCACCATCCTGATGAAACCACTGAGGAACTGCGTTGAAAGCGTGAAAGCGATGGCCTGAGCACGCTTGTGGTGTGCATTGAAAAGTTTCGGAATGCACTTTGTGGAAAGCTTCCTCATGTCAAGGTAGTCGTGAATAATTACACCAACTCTCCTGATTTATTGGATAATGTTTTGTCAGGGTCTCTGCTATCAGCGTAGATGAAATTCTCCCTACATTCTGTAATCATTTCATGCACAGCGTCCACAGTTTCTCGCCCAATCACGACTGAAGGCGTACCCGCATGTGACTCATCACTACTGAAATGTCCCAAACCCTTATCCGTCGTCTGCTGAACGTTGTTGCCACTGATTTCGGCGCAAGCGAGCAAACATGGCGACAGGCCGGACTGCGAGCGGTCATTTGCGGGTGCAAGCACAGATGTCTCCCTCTCCGCCTACCAGAACATTCACGTCCTTGAGAGCGGCGACCCCTGGTAGGCAGAGGACAAAGCACGTGCTGTCTCGAAGGCTTATGCCAATGGTTGAAAACACTCACGTCGCGCCCGGGAAAGTCGGCTAGCAGAAGGAAATCTACGGTTTGGTGCGAACTGTGCCAGGTTAAACCTTCTGCAGTATAGTTCACTGCAGTTTTTGGCACTAAAGTGCGCGTCAAATCTCCTGCATATGGCCTTGAACGGCTGAACAGTACCAGCGAATCACAGACGTGCGGCGTTGCCTAGTTCCTTGACAAGGCGTTTCGCTCAACCACTCTGTCTCTTTTCCGTGTGAGATTTCGACATGGCACCGCTGCAGTGCGCTGCTATTGGCTGTCGCCATATGCAAGAGATTTGACGCGCCCTTTAGGTGCATGGAAGGTGTATCCCGGTATCAGAAGATTCAAACTTTTCTATGATTCAACAAACGCCTGTCTAAGCGATCATTTGATTAGTTAGTACACACCACGTGGCCATACTCCACACCACACCGCTCCAGAACGTAGTGAAAAGGTGGAAGCACCAAATACATTACATGACAGCAAATCAACGCAGTAGACGAGTCGGTGTGGCACTTTGTAACCAAGTAGACGCGTGAGTGCAACGAACTAATTTTTCACGGTGCCGTATCGAGTTGAGTTGTATGGTCCAGCAATGTTTGTTCCATGCTAATGAATTTCCTTTGCGAACTTTCCATGCAAGAAGAGACAATTGATCACTGCCCTGTTGTCATTTTCATTTAAACTTTCATGGATTGCTGCCATGGTCCGTTCACGCTTCAAAACACAAATTACATTAGAAGCCTCGTGTGTGGTCACAAAAATCTACAAGGATGAACGTTCATTACAACATAAAATCAGTTCATATTAATACAGGAAAAGGCTCAAAAGCTAAGGACTTATCAGCACCCCCTCGTATGACAGCCAAATCAACCCGTCAGAGGAAACATGAAAGTACAAAACAAAATATATAACTTTATTAATACATAAGAACACACATAACGTCACACATTCAATCAGACTTCTTACTCCTATAAGATTTTTGGTAAAACACATAAAACAAGTACATAAATATGGCAACGTTGGAGACTTCCAGTGCTGCCAGAAGATAGCTCATTTTGCACCCGAGCATCATCATCACCGGAACATGCAACGTCACAACCACGAAGAATTGTACCTGCAAGACAGATTAACAATAATGAATTCGAGGAAGTTGGACTTGTGGCGTTCGGCTTTAAACCCAGGTTAAGAAAGATTCGTTTTGTTAACTTGAATGTGCTGGCAACCCTGCTCTCTCCCCTGGAAATTTCTGGTGGCGGGGACATTTTAGGACAAGTTTGTTGGTGGGAGGGAAATACCCCCCCCCCTCTGTCCCTTTCGTAGCTTACAATAACTACACCCTGCTATTAACATTTTGGCTACTATTATAGAACAGCAAGTGTTTTCCCAGATATTTCTACAGTGTGTTTCAAAAGTAGCGCAATCCAAACTTTGAAAATTTATATCATGAAAACCGTAAGAGATATTTACACCTGGTTTTCTCCATTATAAAGCCTCGTCTATTGAGATATATTTCAATGCTTAACAGTATCAGTGTACTCCATACATAAAAATTATGATTTTGATTTTTCATACACATTTACGGCCAGTATTTCACGTTTCGTGAGTCTGTTGACAAAATTTCGACCTGCTAGTGTTGCCAGCTGCGGAGATATGTCCCTAAAATGGCACATTTTCATTTAACCCATTTTATCGCCAGTCATAAATCCATCAAATGCTGCACATGATCAATATTGGTCACAAATGACATATTGACATGGCATCAGACGTCTAATTATGACCCTTGGATATTTTCTTATATTTTTTTTCACTCAAAAGTGCATTTCTGCAACAACAAAAAAAAATAAAGCTGCCTTTTATGTTAAGCATTGAAAAATATCTCAATGGATAAGGCTTTATAATGAAGAAATCCCGGTTTTCATGATATTAACTTTCAAAGCTTGGGTTGCGCGACTTTGACAACTACACTCTGTATTTCCTTAACATTTTGGCGGAAGAGGCCGTTGCCCCTTTCCTCCCATTGTTACTTCAAATAGCACTTTGTTAAGGAAGAACAGTTTTGCATTCATCTTTACACAAAGCAAAATTTATTAACTAAGCTGAAGATAAATAGTCGATAAGCTTGAACATGTGCGCCAAATCCCTGAAATTCCTGAAAACTAAACGTTCGACTTTTTTTTTTCAGACCCTCAACAACACATTTCAAACTTACCATCTGAAGCATTGTCAAGTACTTCTTCCACCAAAGGTACTTCTGGACTCTGGGGCCAAGCGCAGACAGGAAGTAGTAGGAGTACATTATCACGTGGATAATGGAGTTAAGTGTGCCAGGTAAGATGAAAGCTTCATCTGTGAATAAAAAATTAAAACATTGCATAAGGTAGAGAAAAATTAAAATACCATCTAATCTTATTAATGTTGTACGTAGTGGTCTCCAGCAACCTTGCCTATAGGGGAAGTATCAGGGTGTCTACCAATGTGGAAAAACATGGAAATCCTGAAAATCCCACGGTAATTACTCTGGAAAAGTCATGGAAATGTCAGGGAAATTTACGGTGTTCCTGTATAATTCACTGGTTTTGTACTAGTGCATTGAAAGTATTATTTTGAACAAAGAAATAAAGGACAAGCAAGATATTTAAAAATTGTCGTGGACAAACTACTTCAGTTTGATATATTGAGTGTTACCGGTAGTTACTGTAGAAATTGTACATTAAATTCTCTAGCAAAAGGCCATGTTTTAAAATATTTTCATGTAAAAATATACTACAGTAAGTGGCAATTGGAATTTCCCCACTTGCTTTTAAAATTTTTTGCTTGTGTTTGGTAGATATCAGGATTAATTCAGATACTATTACTAAATTTACTACAAATGTATTATTCTTGCTATAATTATGTTTTTTTATTAACAACTTTGTTAATCATAAGTCAATGCATGTCAAATTATGTAAAAGCCCACTCCTGATATACACTTTTCCAGCAGTCAATTTTTATTCAATTTATCTTCTTGTTATCACTTTTACATGTGAAGTGAATATTCTAAACACTTGGTTAAGTGTGATTCTAAGAGTGGGGTTAACTAAAGTTTAGTGACGTTCTCACACACATGTTCAAATACATGAATTGCCCTAATGATTTTATTCTGGAAAATTTTAGTTCTTTATATTGAAATCCTGGACGTAATTGCAAGCACCCTGTATAACCTTACTGGTAGAAGAAGTATAACTTGTTGATCCTTACAAGTAGGGGAAGTATAGCGTGTAGATTCTTTATCAGTGTCTACAATTCACAGTTTGCGATAACTCTTATAGTGTTAATACCTGCAAAAAAACAACTCTTATCTTAATTCCACCAGAGAAACTTTCTACCCCACTTACAGTCGTGTATACTTCTGGCTTGTTACTGCACCATAGATTTTGAATGAAATCGTTACAACCCAAAATTATCCTTCCCTGTACGTACATCTTAAGTAAAAGACAAAATATCCGCAGTTTCCGCACTTTTATCGAAAAAATCTTAAATGGTTATGAAGTACAACTATTTTTACCTGAGAAGAAAAACGTCATGTTGAGCCAACTCGTCAGTGGCATGATGGTGTGGTGGAATACATGGAGAAACGTCACTTGGTTCTGCTTTTTCCTCAAAACGAAAAATACCTGGAATCAGAGGAACCAGACATAAGAGATATTACTTATGACTAGGGCTAGAATTTTTATGACCTAAAAATAACCAAAATATGCAAAATAAAATATGCTCTTATGACCTAAAATTTTACAAAATATGCACTATAATTTGAAAAATATGCCCTCATAACTGGACTGTTTCAAACATCAATATCTAAATGCCGAGGTATTTTCACATTAAGTACTATTTTTAGTTCACTTTATGGGCTCTGAGTTACAATGCACAATGAATACTTTCTCTAAATTTTCAAATAAAAACGAAAAAGATTTTGCTAGTCAAAAAAAAAAAAAAATCGCAAACATGGGAGTAAGAACGAATTCACTTCGAAAAGGACTGTATGTTTCTTGAAAATGCAAAAATATGCTGAATATGACCGAAAATCCATCACAATATGCTACATCAAGCAAGAATGGCCAAATATGCCAAAATATGCCCTTAAAAAGCACCTTAATTTAATTAGTTTCTTCATAATATGAATTTCTATATGTTTGGGGAACAGATCACCCTTACCAAAATAATATGCTAAGTCATGAAAATACAATACATTTTACTGTTTGTCTAGTGATTGGTTACGAATATCATGAAAGGAATGATATGACAAACAAGTTTCTTTGTAAACTATCATGTTATTGTATCTTCATTTGAAAGGCATTTTGCTATTTTTGATTCATTATATACTAATAAGTAATGTTTGTAACTGTTAAAACAAAAGTGTCTCATGTAAAATAACAGTAATAATTAATATTATACGCCCACTGCCATCTGCCATCGAGCATTCAGAACAAGTATAAAACAGTTTATTTACCAAGGACTCTCATTAAATTTCTCCTGTTTGACGCTAATTTCAAGAAATTCGATAATAAAGTGCATTGAATATTCATTGAAAGTTGCTCGCCAAGGTTTTTTTTTTCAATTTTAACAATCAAATTTATTACAACGCTTATATTTTATTTCAATAATTACAATACTATAACAATGGTACCGAATAGTACTGAACAATACTGAATACTGTGGATAATAGCCTAACCTTTAATAGGAAGACTGGTGATATCTGCCTCCCCGATGGCACGGTAGAAACGTCGTCGCCTTGTAATCAAGGGGTCCCGGGTTTGATACCGAGTGGAGGATCTTAGTGGTTCGGATCCTACTTTAAACTGCAGGTTCAGTCCCGATTAGCCTTAATGTGCATAACGTGGACTTAAACACACACACACAAACTGGTGATATCGAGCTAAATTGCTGACATTACTGAACGTGTTGTAGCCTACGCTCAACCAAGATGAGAAGAACACCGGCAAACTCGCGAACTAAGGTGGGCAGTCATTTGTCTTCTCCTCTCGCTTCTCCTTCTATTGTTATCCATTGTTGCCATGTGTATATCTTCCCTCCGTTTCTTCGTTGTTCGAAAGCTTCAACAACGTTAAATATTAGGTCTCTAGTTTCGCCGTGTACTGTTTTCACTTCCATGATGATACAGTAGCGTGCAAATTAATCCGAACAAAATGCATACTTTTCCAGGTATACAATAAGCTTAAAACCTGTTGCAGTTTTAAGTTTTAGTTTCACTTTTTTTTTAAAAAAAATTACTGCACATTCTCTCTCGATAATGCCCTGTGCTATGAACATCGATCCATTTTTACTCAATAGTTTATTGTTGAAGACCCGAAGTGGAGTCTTATTGTTGAAGTATTTTGTTATCGTCGTCAGACGAAGATTCGGTTGTGTTTTCCAACAGGACCTAGCAAAATGTCATACATCTCGAAAAGTCAATGAGTTCTTTGATAATAACAATGTCCAAGTACTCTCCTGGCCAGAAAACTCAACCTGACTTAAATCCAATTGAAAATTTATGGTCTATCTGCAAAAGAAGAATGTCAAAAGTGGATTGTTCAACCAAGAAGAAAATTCTTCGTGCCCTTGTTAATGAGTGGTACCATGATGAAGAAATTAAAAACATTTGTGCAAATTTAGTGTCATCCATGCCTAAATGTGTCAATGATGTGATTACAAAAAGGGAGGTCACATAAAGTACTAAGGGTATTTCTAAAAACATGTATAGTTATGTATATTGCAGCAATTGCATTAAATGACAAAATGTATCTTGTTCGGATTAATTTGCACGCTACTGTACCAACACTTGGCACTGACTAAAGGTGACGACAATATTTTGGAGAACGTCAAACATTTTGGCAACGCAGGGGCAGAGGATTACATGGTAATCAGCTGACTGCATTGCCCACCTCCCCACCCCTCGCTTGCAGTTGAAAATTCGACGATACTGCCACAAGGGTTTCCTCATTTTTTCTTAAGCAGTATATTGCCCCGATCTCCGTGGCGAAATGGTTACCACAGCGCGATAGGACGCCACCGGGTCCCGAGTTCGAATCCCGGCCTGGGTATGGGCGGTCTATGTGTGTGTCCCTTCATCAATTTCACCATATCATCACCCATCCCCATTTTCGCGATTAACCAAAAGTGGCAGAGAAGTGAAGTAAAATAATCGAAATTGATCAACTGTATATTTCCTTGCGAAATATAAGAGAGGTGAACCAATTATCACACGAGTGTGTCGTTACGGGAGGCATCTATAACTCGGAGTCCTCTTTGATATTCTCGAAAGTCTTCCCGTGAGCCAAGACATTCGTGCGAGTCTTTTTCTTGATGATATGTATTAATGAGGACTGTCGTTTACTGCTGTACGCAGGACTTTTTCTTCCGGAAGGGGCGCCAATTTTAAAGGTGGATAGTAGTACATAGATGATTTCTAGAGAAGGGTTGTATACATATTAAGATATTTCGAATTTTTAGAATTTTCCGCTCTCAAAATGTCAATCGAGGGTATTTTGCGGGGCTTTCCATTTACCACTCTGGTTTCCCCCCGAGTTGTTCACTGATTTTATTTGAAAATCTTGTTTCTCAAAATTTCGGAGGGGCTGCAACCCTTCAGCCCCCCCCCTCCCTCTGCGTACGCCAGTGTTGTTGTTGGCGAGATCTTGAATGCACCACAAACACGCAACTCACCCGGCCACCGATGTAGCTTCTTCACAACAAGGGAACAACGTTAGCCACTATGCTACATAAGAGGCCATTCATTTTGGTATTCCAATATAGAGTTTGCATACATATTACGTCACAAGAATGCGTTCTAATTGATACACAGCAAGCAACTTTTCCCACGTCATGGTACTTCAACATTCCAACATTCCGACAATTGCATGTAGTTAGGAGAGTTCCCACCAGATGGCGACACATGCCTGTACCTACGTCAGCGCTGACTGCGTCGGCAAGGCAAAACAAAAGTACTTCCGCAATGTGCCGCAACGTAGTGAACGGAGCACGTCTTCAAACGTCTTGAAAACAAAGCAAATTGTTGTCCTACGGATCATTGCTGGCCTCGATGCCTACTTCTCGAATACAGTCAGTCTTTTTTTCATGTCATCATTTAATCAGTTTTCGAACGCACGGCATGTTTTTGTTTTTGAAAGAAGTTCCTCATTTTCTCATGTTCCATAGCTAAATAAATATATATTTTTCATTATTTATTTACTGCTGTTTAGACAGTTACAATATTTAGCAAAGAATCTAGTCAGCACAACTACTTTTAGCCAAATGTCCTACTGAACTTTCAAATTGTACAATACTAAGCGCCTGAAGTGGTAAATGTTAGCTGGTGGATGCTTCTATATTGTTTAACATGACGACAATGAGACAACTGGGGACCTGCTTTGCGAAAAGTTTGTTAGCTGTGCGTGGGGGATACCACCCCCTGCATTCCCACTTCGAGTACTGATCCATACTGCACTGGCGTACGCAGGATATATTTTCGGGGAAGCTGGAATTGTAATGGTACATAGCTGGCTCTGGGGTGGGGGGGGGGGAGCGCATACCAATAAGATATTTCTTATATTTGGAACTTTCCATTCAAAAGTGGTAATCAGGAGCCACTTTAATTAAGCTGGGTTTTCCAGAGTCCCTGTTTTTATTTGAAAATGTTTTTCTCAAAATTTCGGAGGTGGTTGTAGCCTTAGCAGCTTCCCCTCTGCGTATGCCAGTGCCATCTACTTGCTCGTCTACTTATGAGCTCAGTAGTTGGTACACCAGTTTGTTCTTGTGGTGTAAGAGGCGCCCCTTTTTGAAAACACCCAAACATAGTACACTCTGGACTTAATTTTGCAGGCTAACGAGGCTCTGGCTCTGACTGACGCGTAGGCTACAGTGTATAACATGAACACAAAATCCAATCATCATGCCTTTTTCGAATTCAACGCCTCCAAATCTATAACGAGCGGCTAGCACGTTTTTGTAAAAAAAATCCTCTATTTGTCAGTGAAATCTGTCCAACTTACAATATCATTATAACCGAAATCAGGATGTATTGTTAGCTTCTCACGTGTTTTTACAGCTTCTTAAAACACATGTGCAAAAATTGTAACTTCGTATTCAACGTATTCCGAATAATAACAGATTGAAATCAATTCATTCCCTTTAACTTTCACATAATCTTGCCATTATTTAACGCTAATTGCTTGCAATAAAAGTTATAGAGAGTTACGCTCAATATAGGTAATTTTGTATTTCACATCCAAGATATTTCTATAATTTGCTTGTGCTGCCATCGTTAATGAAAAGTAAGAACTACATATGAATTTACCCAGCCCTGGCCCAAAACCATGGTAACGGTTGAAGTTTTTGCGTGCGATGACGTGTGACCGGCCAAGTGAATGCATCACTTCAATGTGAAGTCACGTGAAATGACAAAACGACGGTGTTGCAGTATGCAGATATTAAACACCAGAACAAGAACAATGTCTAGATGAGGATGTGTACTACAGGCTGTGGAAAAGGAGATGCGATAACCACTAACGCCGTCAAATGGTTGGGCGGGAACTTTACGTCACATACCATGAAGAAGTCATAGGATCTGAGCTGATTATGTCCTTTGCGATTAGTCCACTCAGAATTAGTTCACTTCATCAAATGATTTACTAAATCTCATCAATTTACATTGTCGAGTTCATTATTTGTGTTATTTTTGGTTTAGGTTCAACATCTTCTCCGAAGAGAAAATCATGCTCTTTTCTTTGTTTTCCTTGTCCCTGTACATCCAGGGTCAAGGAAGTCAGTAATAAGGTGTATTATATACAGTGTACACCTATAGATTGAATTGTATCTTCTCCAAATATGATGTATAAAGAAACAAACTGCCGGATAACTAAGTGAGGTGAGTGTACATTTTTATATTACTATTATAGTTAGTGGAACCAAAAGCAAAGAAACCTGCGCAGACTCGCGACTCCTGTGCACCGTACTCCAGTGTGGAGGGGATGGGGAGAAGAGTGGAGCACGCTCTCTTATAGTCCGAGTTGAACGGAAGAGGAGGAACGTGTGCGGGGACTTTTCGACGAATGTTCTTTTTCTTGTAGTCGATCTTATAAGGAAGGGGAACTGTGATTGGTCATTAATATATTTTAAAACTTCTTCATCATCTCAATTGACTTAAATGGTCGGTAGAGCAAAGTAAATTTATCAAATATAAATACAAACACGTACCGTTTAATAAATAACCAAAATAGAATGAAAAATTAGCAGTTTGTATTTTTATTGCTTTATGTGAATATGTAGGGAAAAGCGAGAGAAAATTGTACACCAATGGCAAAAGAAATGGTAGGCGAATTGCCCTTCACCATTTTCCTCCAGTCTGTTTTCCACAATCTGGTGATCAAATAAGCAGAGGACAACATCTGCCTTCCATTATTTAAAACAACACAGGATAAGAAAAAAATGAAAATAACGATGGACAATTTGCCTACTACTCGTATTATCTATCTCTTCAAGAATAAAAATACATCTAAATTTAGAACCACACTAAGGAGCTTGCTAATGTAACATTTGTTATATAGAAGATTATTTGTGTCATATTTTCCATTAATGGACATTAACTTTAAAACTTTTTCTTATTATTACAAAATACACTACATTACTTCTTAACTTTCTTAAAGTATTATTGTTTTTACTAACTTAATAGATAAAACTAGACTATAGGTTAATTCCTTGTATTCAAAATTAGACATTAATATTATTGACATGTCTCATAACATAGTAAAACTTATACTTGTATGATCAAGTGAATGGAACTCAATGAATTAATCTTTGTAGTTGGCTGTACGCCTTTAATTTTGTTTTAAATTAATGTTTCAAGAAAACTATATTTCTGCCCCGAAGAAAAAAGTATTGACGGATTGAAAGTATTCCAATCAAAATGTATGTGTCTTTACTCTTTACAATTCGTTTAACTCCATTACATGTCCGACTATGAGTAATTATCCTTAGGAGCGCACAATTCATCCACCTTTCTCAAATTCATATTTCATATGATTGTTAAGGACCGCTGCTGCGAGACTTCATATCGCTAATTATTCACGCAATCTATTGTCACGATTAATACTACTATTCATTTTCATTAATTTCTACATAATTCCCACATAGGTATGAGGATGAGTTTAAATAAATATACCTTGTATCATCTTAAACTTAACTTCTGACATGCAAATGAATGATACTATCATTGCTTCAAATGTGCAAGTTATAAAATATCAAATTTATTGCTTATTTGCACGGCATAAATATATGATTAGAGGATGAGAATGTGAATATATTTTACATTTTATAACAATTAACAGTTTGTCAGAAACATAAGTGGAATGCAAGTATCATCATTTGTTAAAATATAAACATACAAACATGTTGTACAATGAGGAAAAATACAAGTGCATAGCCTAGTGTAAATATAGCGTACATAAATGCTCATTTGAACTTTTCTGGTATGCACAGCATATTATGTTCAACGTACTTGGAAGATGTATCTTGTGCTGAACTAAAATAAATAATAATAACAAGTGGTGTGCGGTATCTCGAAAAGTCGAGACCGGGATCGGAAAGAAAAATTCCGTCCCGATCCCGACTTCAGCAAATGACTTCCCTACTTTTCTGGATCCCGAGCAGTCGAGAAATACCGAATGGTCATTTTATAACGATATTAATTCTTGACGTTTTCTACATTGCAAGTGACTGGAACTTATGGGAAAAAGTTAGTTTTCGTTCCAGATATGCAAAGATAATTACTTAAGGTGAAAATGACGTGTAGAATTTGAGATTTCCAGAGCCTCGGGAAATTTCAGAAATTTCCCGAATGTCGGAATGTAAAAACAATTACCGTTCCGATCAATAATATTCTGTCCCGCATAACAATAAGTAGCCATCGATATTTATTTTCAATTTGTCTGAAGCCACAAAATGTAAATGGGTGGAAATGCTCATTTGTGTACTCGATTTCAGGTGTCCAGTTTCTGGCGTGGTTTCCTATCTGCATAGTGCAACACTAGCGCATAGATTTGGAATTCATTTCATGGATAAATTCACCTCTTACCGTCGTTTCGTCATTACGAGTAAACAACGGATTGGCCCAACCTATACTTCTAATAACCTTGAATTTACCCACAAATTATCGCTGCTATTTTGTTAGAGGTGCTCATTACGGGCACTTTCAGATGAAATTTTTAGGGTAGGCTGCCCAACCTTATCGCCATCCTTGTTCATCAGTTAATTTGGCAAAAGATTGGATGCTACCTTAAATGAAGTCCTTCTCATGTTCCCAATTAATCTTTAAGTAAAAATATACTTTGCTTACACGGCCCGTACTCACGAGTTTCTTTATGGGGGACAGGTCCGAAAATGTGAACAAAGGAGAAGAATGCTGTTTGAGCATGGATGTCCGGAAGGGGATAGGGGACACAGCCAACCCCCCTGGAAAATGTCAACTTAAAAGTACAGTGTTATTCAAAATTAATGGTGCAAATTTACACAGCTATTATGACGTTACTATTTATAATAGAAAATCACACATGGCCTCAATATAAAGAAAAATAATGGTAGTTTTCTTCTCACTTTGCCGCTGTTCCACCAGGATCGCCAGTGTTGCAAAATGGCTAGTGAGCAGTAGTTGTGTATTGTGTGTTGTGTGTTGGAGCTATCAAGAACTGATTCACTCACAATGGTGCAAAGACATTTCCACATGCGTTTTGGTAGTAATGCACATGTTTCACCCTTCCGAAAGTTACAACTGTGAATTGTCAGTGTCTTCGAAACCATGGACAATGACTTGTCTCGTGCATAGCATGCACTTGATTATCGTTTGGACGTTTACCGCATTACACGTGGTTGTCATGTGAGTAAAAGGTCCACAGTTTTTCATCATGCTGATGCCTTGTCTGATTTTCTATCATAAATAGTAACGTCATAATAACTGTGTAAAGTTGTACCATTCATTTTGAATTACCCTGTATATACTTCACACACATAATTTCATTTAGTCTCAGTTATGTATGTTTATCTGTAAAAGAGCGTTGCAGAACATGATAGCTTCAAACTGAAGGAGAGATTTTTTTAAGGGGGCGACAATATTATAAGGGGAAATAGGGCTCCTTTGCCCCCCTCTTCCCCCTCCTGGAAAAATATACTTTGCTTGTCACTCTGTGGAAAAAATCCTGCGGACGTGTTGCACTTCTAAATGTGACCACCACTGCTATGGTCGTACTGCAGCCAGATCAAAATAAAGACCCCCTCCTCCCCCGATGCGACAATCAGCAACCAATTTGCTTACAGACAAAGGCTGTCACACGACGTACAGCTTGGTGGTTATGGTTTACATTCAATTCTCAGAAGTATTCGAATAGTACTGTATTCCACAAATTAACAATGTTTTCAAATTTCCTCTAATTTTCTTATACCAGCACATACCAGGTGGTCCAAAAGTCCCGGAACGGTCACATATCGTGAGAAATACACATCGAATCGGGAAACGAAAAAATACGTGTTTAATAAGTGAAAGAAATCTATTCAATGATATCACACTTGATTCCCCACCCCCGCCCCCTGGGGTTGGGGCGGGGGGCAACTGTGAAATTTTTGGGGGTGGTTGATAGCTCGTTGGACTCGGAATGAAGTCCTCTTTCCGATTCTACAATACAAAATGGGGGGTTTCCATTTAAAATTTCATAGTTGCCCCACCCCCAGGGGGCGGGGGTGGGGAATCAAGTGTGATATCATTGAATAGCTTTCTTTCACTTATTAAACACGTATTTTTTCGTTTTCCGATTCGATGTGTATTTCTCACGATATGTGACCGTTCCGGGACTTTTGGACCAGCCGGTATGAAAAGCCGTTATAATTCTATGTTTAGAAAATAATATAATATTTATAAAATAAATGATACGTATTAGCAATGATTCTTATAATGAAGAACATGTCTGAATACGAGTTAACAAAAATGAAAAAAAAAACTGACCAATTTCGCATCACGACTGCGGTTCGAAAAAAACCCGGGACAGCGATTAAAAAGAATGGATTGTCCCGACAAAAGATCATCTAATCAGTTACAGGGTAGCGTGTTGTCAGCACGACAAACCCCCAGTCGTTGTTGTAGGTTTTCGTGACAGGGTTACGCTACTCGTTCGTAACTCCCCAATTTCCTCTGGATGGTGGATGGCCATCGGTCGCACACACAGGCCGAAATCTCAGGAGAAAAGTTGTTACCCTTCCCCTAGGAGACTCGAGCCTGCGCGCGTCCCGTAGACGGAGCCTAAAGCATGACGCCTTAGATCGCAAGGCCAAGATGCGCCGCCCCCCATTCTCTTAAGCAAGGACAAAATCGAAATTCTTGCAAAATCTTTAAAATCGATATTAATGTTATCTTCGTTGGTTTTTATACGCCACATTAAAATATTTCATAGTTCGAGGGTGGGGGGCATGGCCACCTTGGTCCCCGTTTGGGCACGGGCCTCATGCTTGTTAAGTCAACCAACCAAGGAACTCTACTTTCAACGGAAGGCACGAAGCAGTTTTTCACCTGTAGAAACGAGTGAAAGATAATTTTTTTTTCACTTCTTGAAACGACCTGAATAACCAATCACCTGAGATCGGGACAATAGCAGCAAATTGTTGCACGCGGGAAAGCAATTTAAGTTTTATTCTTTTATTATTATATTCCAAGTAAATGATAATTCAGGACAATATACTTAGATGACTCGGGTACTTTCGACGTGGCCTTTGGCCACGTCTTGTACGCTTGCATGCGTGACCTTCCTCTGTAATACCTTGCCTCTGTAATAAATTCTAATTCTCGTATTTTGAAATTCGAAAAGTCTAGCATAATTCCCTTACAGTAGATTCCGGGGCGAAAATAAACTTTCTTTAAGTTCCCTAGCAACGTCCGTTTCCATGGAAAACAACAGGCACGGCAAGCTCTAAGGAATTGCATGTCTTTATACCCCCTAAACATTTAGTTAAAACAAACACGATGTAGATATTTACGCATTGAGTATAACAATATATACGTAATTGTATCTGGGCTGAATCTTCTTCTTATGTAGATGTTACCCTTGTTTCAGGCACCATTTCAAAACCACGAGTTCATTCATCTGTGTGCTATTGATCTGTGAGAAATATAATGTATCTCGACAATTAAGAATTGAAGGAAACAATGTGCGTTGCAAAAAAAGCCCGTGGCAACGGTTGCTAAGGACGTGAGAAAAGGGCATCTTCACCCTTAAGGAAGGGCCAATTGAGCGATTTTTTAATTTTCTCGGCCTTTTGGGACAATTTCATGGGGGGGGTCGTAATCGGGTGTTTTTCGCTTCCGGGGCTTCCTTCATGTAGAACATTTATGTCAGTGAGTCAGTGGGATTGGGGCTATATATATATTGGACAAGAAAAATTTAACATCACCGAAGGTTGATGAAATGGAAGTAAATACGCGAGATGAATTAAAAGCATTAGTCAAACACGTCCCTCTGTATTTTCGGCGAACTGATGGCCCACTTAATAGCTCTGCATTGTTCTTCTCTTCTTCTTATGTAAGCACACGAAGTACGTGATTTTTACTCACTTGCTAGATCAATAAAGAGAAAGAAAGGTCGTGTGATTATTCAGCATTTGTCGGGAAGTTCCATGGTTTACACGAATCGTTTTTCATTTATACAGAAAAAAATCTTGTTTTAATCGAGACGAAAACAGTTTGAAACTATGTTCAGAAATACATCATTATCCAATATACGATACTCGATTCTAGTTTTCGATATCCGAATCTCGATTTCAAAACCCCACTTCAGAATCTCCATTTCAGAGCCTGATATCCTACTCCAGATTTCAGAGCCCAATATCTGAATTACAATTTCAGAGCCCGATTTCAGGATCTATATTTCAGAGCAAGATATCCTAATCTCGATTTCAGAACCCGATATACGAATCTCCATTTCAGAACCCAATAGCCGAATATCAATTTCAGAACCCAATAACCGAATTTCGATTTCAGAACCCCACTTCAGAATCTTAATTTCAGAGCCTGATATTCTATTCTGGATTTCAGAGTCCGATATCCGAATTACAATTTCAGAGCCCGATTTCTGAATCTAGATATCAGAGCAAGATATCCTAATCTCGATTTCAGAACCCGTTATACGAATCTCGATTTCAGAGCCCCATACCCGTATCTTTATTTCAGAACGCTATATTCGAACCTCGATGCCAAATCCCAATATCAGAATATCAATTTCAGAACGCGATACCCGGATCTTGATTTCAAAATCCGATATCTGAACCTCAGTTCCAGAATCCGATATCTAAACCTTGGTTTCAGAATCTGATATCCGAACTTCGGTTTCATAAACCGAGATCTAAATTTTCGTTATCCGAATCCATTTTGGAGCCCCAAAGTCGGATGGTTTGCTGAAAAAAAAAGGGGGCAGCAGACTCCAGTCTAGAATAACAGCGGAGAAGGGATTCAAACGAAACCCCAATTGTTGGGCCTTGGACCTCAAGGAACTGTTACGTGGGTCTTCCATTTCCCACGAGGTCTTATTGTCTCTTAAGTTACATCCGGACTGGCCAAAGTTGAGTAATTGCCTGCTTGTTTGCAATGCTGCGTAAGCATGTCCTCTACTCTTCATTGTGCGAAAGCTGCAATATGTCCACGCACATATTTCATGCACTTGCCAGGAAGTAGGCTGTTCATTACGCAGCATTATCAGCATCAGAAAATACATTGTGCAGCAATCTTGCGTAACGCTATTCTTTGTAATGTCATAAACATGTGAAGATGACATGAAATGATTTTTTTGGTCACTTTTGGTTCATCACGACGATGAGCGTGAAATTGATGATGGAACACTCACAAATACCCAGGACCAGTGTACACACGCAATCCAAAATGTGTCATTTGACACAAATCTGTATAGGCCTACATGTTTTTCCTGTAGCAACGCAATTAAGGGTATAAACGGCTAACGACGCTCTCACCGCGCTTCAGCCAATGAAAACAGGTCCTGACCGCCAGAGAACTCTTGCACACGACCTTCTCAAAGCCTGGCCCACACGCAATGTTTTGCCGTCAGTCTTGCATGATGATGCCAGACGGATCAAACAAAACATTACGCGTGGACGGCAAGTCTGACGTCTTGCATGAACTGAATGAGGTTTGACGACCGCTTGAAAGAAGGATGAGCTGGGGCTTTGTTTTCAAACAAAACGAACTTCGCATAATTTTGCGACAGGCCTCGTTGATGTTGGACGAGCAATGACTTGTTTTTCAATTTCTGGGGATACTAGCGATAATAATTTGCAGTAGGTGTCCACATACATACGTAATTAATTATGCCTATTCCCATGTTCCTGCCGTAATTCACGGGACAATTTCGCACCAGGCATCCATTTATTTAAATATCGTCGGAATGGTCACTGCTACTAAAGAAAATCCACGCATAATTTGAGAGTATGAATTTCTCCCCATGTTGCAAGTGGAAGCGGCTTTTAAAGTTTATTATTAAGCTAGATACCATGTTTGAAAAATGTGATGAATACGTATTTACAGAATCTCATGTATTCCTTATGGAGAGACAACTTCAAATTGAAGTTACGGCTAAACAAATGGGAGTTTCGACTATTTCTAGCGCAAATATCATCTTCAATGGATCCTTTACCCGATCATATATTTTTTTCCGCCATCGGAAGTTTGATATCTCCAAGAAAACGAGTAAGATAATTCTCCTATAAGCGTAATGCATTTCTTCTTGCCTCCTACAGCCATCCTGGCAGTGTTGCCAAACCTGATGTGCATAAAAGAGCTAAATTTCACCTTAAATTGAGCTAAATTGACTTTCAAGGAGCTAGATTTACGAAGGCTGGAAAAAGTGCCTCCCATGGTAATTTTAGTTGTCAAGAGAGTGGGGAGGGGGTGCTGCTATTACCGGTAACTTTAAAGTGATGACAATCTATTCTTAGTTTTCACCTTCTAGATCTGACGGCCTCACCCATCTCAAAAATCGACCAATGGTTGTATGAATCGAAAATAAAGAATTACCGGATAACAATATTGTCATCTTCACCTCAGTCAAAGCGCTATCTAAAAATTAGCTGGGGAGGTAAAGGGGGGGGGGGTGAGACGACGCAGCAAATATAATAATATTACGTCACGTGCAAAATGTATACGCATGGCAAAAGTTGGTCTATGTCTGGGGCTAGTGATGCATAGTGGGGCAGGGGGCGGGTGCCACAGTTCACAGCCAAGCGAGTGCACGAAAGAGCCAGATCTGGCCTCAAAAGAGCTAAGTAGGCAACAGTGCTTCCAGCTGCCTCAGAGAGAAGAACCTAGGGGAAATTGTCCCTCTCCCCCTTAAGTAATCACTCTCGAGACCACAGTGAGTGATGCTAATATTTTTTTTCATTCTCACCGTACACACTTATCAATGCTTCATCCATGGTGTTTTTGGAGAGCATGAATAGTGCAGCCGCGTCTTATGTATCACTCTTATCTGTCAAACTTACCATATCATGTAAGACTGCGGACCAGGCTTGCTTTATATACACTCTGATGAGATCAGATTTTCTAAAGAAAAAAGGACATTGCCGACAAGCGGACTCCCTCCTTTTAGGAAATTTCTGGGTTGGCATGTTACTGGCAGCGAAGTGGCAAGAAGGACGGCATTTTGTAAGCGTTGGTGCGATATTACAATTTTGTATTTAGCTAGATAGCTAAATACACTGGCTGACAAAAAAAGTGAAGCACCCAGAAGGAGTGGTCGAAGATTACCCCATTTCGGTATACATGCATACCATTGATGTGTGAGTAAATGATTAGATGTATAAGGATCTGTAATGTGTAGAACGCCCACCAGAGGGCATTTGTGATGTCACCTCCTGTTCCTGATAAGGTGGGACCAGTCACCTGCTGTGAGTCAGACAGTGCAGCACGAAGTTCAGAGAGGGAAACGAAGCACCGGCGATGCCTCGCAGATGCGTTAGACAGCCGATCCAGCAATTGACAGCATTTGACAGAGGCCGCATTGTGGGACTGCATGAGGCAGGTTGCTCGTATCGGGCAATTTCCAGGCATGTGGGCCATTCAGATGTCACAGTGGGCCGATGTTGGAATCAATGGGTACATGAGGGCACCCATGCACGTCGTGCAGGTTCAGGTCGACCAAGAAACACCACCCCAAGGGAGGACCGTCATATGGCGCTCCAAGCAGTGCGGGATTCCACAAGTTCGGCACCCGTCATCCGAGAACATGTACTGGACACTCTACAACATCCTGTGAGTTCCCGCACAGTGTCTCGACGACTCGCATCTGCCGGATTTGGGTCCTACCGCCCCATGCGCCGGTTGACATTGACACCACAACACCGATGCCTGCCGTTGGTGTGGTGCAGGGCTCGGGAGGCATGGACAGAGGACGAATGGCGTCGCATCATGTTCAGTGATGAGTCCCACTTCTCCATGACCTCCGATGACCATCGTGTGCGGGTGTGGCGGCGTCGAGGGCAGAGGGCACATCCTGCCTACATTGTGGAGAGACACACAGGTGTGACCCCTGGCATCATGGTGTGGGTAGCCATTGGATATGCGTTCAGGTCACCTCTAATAGTGCTTTGACAGACTTTGACGGCACAGCAATATGTCACAGACATTCTGCGTCCACACGTCCTACCCCTTATGGCACAGCACCCTGGGACAGTGTTCCAACAAGATAATGCACACCCACACACAGCCCATGTGTCTATGAACTGCCTAGAGCATGTTGAGGTCCTCCCGTGGCCAGCACGATCCCCGGACCTCTCCATCATTGAACATGTGTGGGATGACATTGGACGGAGACTCCGTCCTAGTGCCAACCTGCGGGATCTGGAGCGACAGCTGCAACACCCGTGGATGAACGTGTCTCAGGAGAGGATCCAAAGGCTGTTTGACACTATTCCGAACCGCATAAGGGCATGCATTGTGGCCAGAGGGGGTGCGACACCCTACTGACCTTGAGCCACCATTCCACCTGTAACTGCCAACGGCCTTGACTCTTGCATCCTATATTGTAATCAGTTCAATAAAGGTACATGGACTTTCAGCATATGTAGTTTCATTCACGTCCAACCACTCCTTCTGGGTGCTTAACTTTTTTTGTCAGCCAGTGTATTTTACAATCTTTTTCACAAATCTCAATATTATAAATAACAGGCTTGACAACCAAAAACTCAATATGCTGACCAAGGCAGAATTTATTTTATTTTAAAACATAAACTAAATGTTACGTTTCAACCTTCTAGCAAGGTCTTCTTCAGACTCTGTACCAAATACAAATGAGATAAGGTACAAAACAGGAAGATATATATATATACACAAAAATAACCCAGTTATCTTCCTGTTTTGTACCTTATTTCATTTGTATTTGGTACAGAGTCTAATGAAGACCTTGCTAGAAGGTTGAAACGTAACGTTTAGTTTATGTTAATAATAATAATAATAAATCTGCCTTGGTCAGCATATTGAGTTTTTGGTTATCATGGAAACAAGGCTTAATGGTGTTAGGTTTGACAAAAGGAGGGATATAACCAAGGTGGTATTTGAAGGGTGATGTGAATGAATCCCCATTTCAGGTTTCTGCAGCCCATACTCTGCTTGCCAACTTTTAGCGCCTGTGTGGATCGTATATATATATTTATCCCATTTCTTCAATGGAAGTTACTGGAATTCTCCCATCCCCTTCCCCTGGCAATTGTTCGAATACCGCACTGGATATAACGAATATTTAAATAATTGAGCTTCAAATTGACAATATATAGAGAGAAACTGTCCTCCTCCGTGACCGTGCGGTCTAAGGCGATGTGCTATGAGCTCCCACTACGGGACGGCATGGGTTCGCGTCCACCTGGGTTCAGTCTCTGGGTTCTCGGCCTGTGTATAGGACCGGTGACCACCCACCATCGTGAGGAAATTGGGGAGCTACGAGTGAGTAGCTTAACCCGCTCATAAAAAATCTCCTATAACGACTGCGAGTTGGACGTGCTGACCCCACGTCAGCCCATTACTGGTTGAGGATCTCCACACCTCTAGGTAGGATTATGGGAGGGAGACTGGCAGTCGGGAGATAGGCCAAGGCCCTTACGGGCTGTCGAGCGACGGGTTAATTAATAGATAGAGACTGTGTCCATATTCATGAAGAAACATTTGCTTAATAGGCAAGAAACAAACTATTTCCACCGGCACCAATTTTCTTTAGTAATTCTGGCTCATTATCAAATAATCCCATCAAAATTACCAATTTAATACAGTTTTATTTATGTTTTACGAAAAAGCCCATCTAAATGTTCATCTAAATTGGGAAAAATAAATTTTTCGGATGGTTTCATTTCTATAACTCGGAAAATTTAGATAATAGTTAAAATATAGTTGAAAATACCGTCAGCAAATCGCTAAAAATAATATATTTCTTACGAAATATCAGAACATTGGCAGATTCTAGGAGAGAATCGAAAATTGGAAGTGTGTCGCTAATGTACAATGTATGAATGAATGTATAGTTTGAAATATCTTGTACTCAGTAGAATATTATTCTACATTTTGTATTCCATGTTTTGATTGATTGATTTGGTTTATTTTACTTCGTTTTTCTGCTCCTTTTGGCAATTGCGAAGATGAAGATGAGGACGCCCATGCTCAGACCGGGATTCGAACCCCGATCCCTGTATTCCATGCTTTATACACACTGCTCAGCGTGATGCGACTTGCATGTATGAGTATTGTGTGGGTGGGTTGGTGCGTTCGTACGTTTAGGGACATGTGAAATGAGAAAAGTAGCTACTTCGTGTTTAATACATTATGTTTAATATAAGGTATATGGTTGACAGCCTTGACTTCGCCATGTAATATGAGACATAATGATAATAAAAATGATATTCTATATTAGAAGTCTACTAATACTCACTGTGTCCATTAACTCCGTGACCTTGGCAAAGTAGTACCACCATACTGCAGTTTTAACCTATAAAAGAGCAACAGTAGATCTGTAAATTCTGTAAAACAAATAAATGTTAAATGATATTAAAACACTCTTATATTAATGCAATATTTTGGATATTGTATTATTTTTCAAGGCTCGGATCAAATTATTTTGAATTTTGAATTCAAAATTTTAATTCTGTTACAAAATATTTTTGATGAGTGATAAATTTATTTGGTCTTGTTTGCTTGTTTCAGATTTGGAGGAGGGAATCAGTTTATCCTCAAGACTGTCAGAAGACACAGGATTGGAATAGTGCCTACAGATTGATGGTAGGGAAGATGCCTGAAGAGTGGTCGAATAGCTACGTGGTTGTCAATTTGCGATATATCCGATTTATGTGTGAATTTACGTCATCGCAGTTCAACTCCCTGTCAGACACGTTGCTAAAGTATGTATGCGTTAGCTTTGAATTATTTGGCAGGACATAGTGTAAACATGATATTATTTGTACTAATTATTAGGGGACCGCCCCCCTCCTCCCGTAAGAGTAGAGAAGACGCCGCTTTTTAAATGTCTGGCAATTTCGTGAGTGGTAAAGTGCGATAGTTCGAAGATTCTACATTTTACGGAAAGAACAAGTCTCTTGTTATCAAATTTGTGAACTACCAATAAGTGAATGTTACTGGAACCGTCACCCTTAAAATGACTATCCTGAAGATGGGTGCTGAGATGTTGCTTGGTGAGTACCATGTTGGCTTCATTGTCATAGATTTATTGTTGTTCTCATGATGTAATTTACATGTATATAATTACTTAGGTCTTGTTACTCAGTGCGATCATATTATTATCTGTATTGTCTAATCGCCTTGTGGTTATTTTTCGAATCTTTATTATTTTGTTTTTATTGTTCTACGCCTGCCTTAGAGTTATTTTTTCATTCTGCGGTATTTAATCATTGCTATTTCCTACTTAAGTGATTTTTAATGTGAAAGTCAACTATTAGAGCGTGTTTGTCATCCCGAATTTCTACTTGTTTGCTGTCGAAACAGCAAGGAGTACTTTTAATAGTTATGCATTCACACGTCTCACATTCATGCTAAGAAGATAATTATCGTCTGATCAAGGAATGCCTGACATCTCTATCTTCTGCCTCGAAACACAGACGCGTAAAGAAAGCCTCGCCTTTCAAAACATCACGTGACAAGCATCAAACTTGATGAGCCTAACCTACTGATGTAAGAATTGCGAAATGCAATTTTCATACCAAAATGACACATGTGAATTAAGCAGAAGCGAGATCCTAGAGTGAGTATAAAATCAAGTTTTCAGACATTGCTTGCAGAACTTCTCAGTCGATAGCTCAACCGGTAAAAAGAAAAAAGCGTGTTCAATAAAGGTCTTTCTGAATTTTTCGAAATAGTATTCAGATGTGCAGAGGCCGGTGATGTCAACAATGAGCAATGGTAACATGTGTATGTGTGAAATATTATTGGCATGTTTTCTCACCAAAGGCTTACTGCTACTTTGAGAGATTTTGTGATGGGCATCTTCTGTGTTTGTGTATGTGTACCATAGATTCCAGGCATAATCTTACGTGTGCATTTCAGTATTCCGTTGGCAGAGTTAAAGCAATTTCTAAATCAATAATTTTGGAATTTCAATATTTTCTTCCGAATTTGCGGTGAAAAAATAATTTTGTATGACTTGGAAATGGAATTTTACACGCATCAATATCCGAAGTAGTTTCTTTTCTATTGAAGGGGACTCGTCACCCTGTCTCCCCGCTTCTGACGCTGGTGGCTGTGTGTGTGTGTGTGTGTGTGTGTGTGTGTGTGTGTACATGTAATACTGACGTGTGTGAAAGATAATATAAAATAGAATCCTTACCTCGTCGTTATGTGAAGCTCGAATTTCTGGTCTGACTTGGCATCCTGGATTGCTATACTTCTCAAATTTTTCTGACTTAAAACCCTGCGAAAGAGAATAGCACCCACATAAATATAAAGTTTTCAATATTATAAGTTTTTCATAAAATAATTATAACCAATGCTAAATACACATTTCGAAAGAGAAAATATCACACTAGGTGCGAGGAACACGATACTAATGTAAAGTACAGGGTGGGAAATAACCTTTTGCTAGGGGTCTGCAGGAAAAAGTAACAACAATTAAGAAATTATGGTAATACCAAATGTTTACTACGACAATTGTGGTTACAAAAACAAAATTAAAAGTTAGTTCACGACAAACCACCTTGCTTCAAGGCAAATGCTGAAACCAAGACCTTCTTCGGCGAAGTGGCATTGACTTCTTCAACAGTTCTGAATGGCCGGGTGCATCACCGGACCTCAATGCAGCGGAGCACTTTGGGGCTATTCTGAAGGACGCAGTTGAGTCCTTGATGATAGTGGAACGCGGACCGGACCGCTATTCCCGGCCAACACTCCTTGCACATCTGGAACAAGTCCTCCGTGACATGCAATGGAATACGGACTGTTTGCGAATCTTCTGAGCTCCTACCCTGATCGTCTTCGTGCTGTGAGAGAAGCAAACTGCGGACATACTAACTTATAATTTTGTTTTTGAAACCACAATTGTCGTAGTAAACATTTGGTATTACCATAATTTCTTAATTGTTGTTACTTTTTACTGTGGACCCCTAGCAAAAGGTTATTTCCCACCCTGTAATATGTACTAATTCATTCGTTTCAAGCATTCCTTGAAACGTGCCATGCACATACCTAGATAGCACTATATTTCTCTACCTAATTTAGAGGACATACCTCGTACAGCTTTTGATTCGTGAACTTGAATCGGCAGTTATCTGCTGTTACATTAAACTTAGTGTTAAATAACTGATAGTTTTTCCAGTGGTTTTGATTATGGTTAGTGTGATTTGGGAAGATCATTACAAATTCGATAACACTTTTTATGTCTTAGAATTTAAATTTCTGTTAAGATGATAATAAGTGGTAATAGTTTCTTTGGATTTACAATTTAAATTTTTGTTAAGTGCATCGAAGGTTAAAGTATCATTTATACTAGAGCCGTTGTAGTTTCCCACCCATTCACGTAGGCTGTTGGTTTACCTCTCCGATGACGCAGTGGTAACGTCGTAACCTTGTATTCAAGTGGTTCGCTGAAAGAACATAGTGGTTCGGATCTCACTTCAAGCTGTAGGTTCAGTCCCAATTAGCCATTCTGTGCACAAAGTGGACTTAAAAGCAGACTCAAACAAACCTAAGCTGTTTGGTCACTGGGGGAAGTAGGCGACGTGATTGGTTACTTCCGGGGTTACTTTTCCTACACGCCACAGCAGGTGGTCGGAACAGCGAATCAGACGAGCATTGTTCTTGAAATCTGCCCGCGCTCAAATGCTATTGGAGGCCGGGAATAACGCTGGTTGCACGTTTAAGTATTTTCATTCCTATGATCCTTGGCCGTAACTTGTTTTGTTATTGATAAGTAAGTAGCCTCTAATATAGTAATATAGGAAAATTCGGTTGGGAGATGCACACGGTATAATGTTCAGTAGTTACATGTAGCATAATCTAGTTTTACGTTGGGATTTGAACAGCGACGGATTAACAACATTTTCTCGCAGGGTGAAATGAGGTGTATCCTACTAGGTTCATTTCTAGGGTATTGTCAGCTGTAGAAGGGCGGAGTGTGATTACTTGATTTTACTGACGTATTGTTGCAGAGTCAAGTCTTGTCTTGTCTCGGTGCTATGACTGGTAAAGCATTAAAATAGGGGAGTTTTGAGTATACTGAATCAACACGTCCCTAAAACAATGTTCATTTCTATCGTGTAGTTTTAAATGCACATGAGTTATAGAAAGTAACGCATTAAAAAAATAGACACTTTCTCTGAAGAACTGAAACAGTGCGAGAAAATACCCTTTCGTCTGTTTAGCGACGAAAATGAATGGTCAAGATGTAGCAATTCGAATATACAAATTTAAAAGTTAGCATGAAAATGTATTATTTTTGTAAATTATCTACTCACCTGATACACCAACCAAACACTTAACACAACTTGGGCTAGATTATAGAAAATTAACAATCTCTTCATCTCTAAAGGTTTCCTGTTTTTCATAATCCGGGGGCCCAGTTTTACTACAAATAACAAGTAAGCTGCTATGATACCCCATATGGTGAATGGGTTTCCAAGTAGTAGCCATGATTTGACTTTGGGATCTGAAAGATAATGCAAACGTTAGTTCATTGTCTTACCAATGCTATAAGGTAATTGTAAAAATGTTACTAAGAAATCTATATTTCGCCTTTAAACACTTTAGGTACTATAAATTGTACTCGAATATTCCTGCCGGCCAGTGACGGAGTGCTTAGCACATCGCACTACGACGCCAGGGGTCCCGGTTCGAATCCTGGCGTGGGCATGGATGCTTGTGATTGTCCATTCATCAATTTCATCATATCATCACTCATCCCCACTAGAAAATAGAAGTCAAATATTGAATATTAATTTTCTTCCAGCTCTAATGTCTTACAGTTTCTAGACATAATTACATTCCAAATATCCAAATTATAACTGGAGAAAGTAAGAATTTGTTTTACGCCCATCTGAACTTCATCGAAATATGTTTAGACTTTCAGTTGATAACTATATTGAAAATATGGAAAACACCAACAGTAATTGTTTCTTGCTTCTGTTTTGTCATCGTAAGAAAACACTAAATCCGAAAGATTATTAACGTAGGTATTTATTTCTGTGGGGCTTTGAGTTTTCAAGCGCGGATTATGTAAATTGGTGCAGTGAGACAGTTACCTTCGTGTGTATTTGTAGCATTTCCCAAGATGCATTGCGAAAGGAGTTTGAAAAAGGATGAGGCACGGGGGCACCTCAGAGCAACAGTTCAATAATTATTGTTCGTGAGGTATAACTAAATGATCTTTTTCAACCAGAGTTCTTTCGATATAATAGCGTGAAAAATTAGCCAATCAGCTTCGGTTGCATGTTGCTAAAGCCATATCTGATTGGCCATTCAGCTGGCGCGCCTGCTAACGGAATAAGGCTTTGGCGGAAGGAGGAGAAGTTACATCTCATGGACTATACATTACAGTACGCTGATCAGCTTTGTGGCACTTGAGCGATTTAAGAAGGCCACACCACATTCTCTTCCCTCAAGAGGAAAACTAGTAATTATTTCTGGAACACCATTCTTAGCATCCTACGCATGTCGAAGTTAATTCCTGAAGATGACACTATTCTCTCTTCAATTGCAGCGAGTCAAAGAAATCGACCTGAGGCTATGAAGAAAACCTATGAAGAAAGAACGCCCAAGAGAGACTTCCCCAGGGCTAAGAAGCAGGGCCAATGTCAAGGAACATATTTTTGAGGTCAATAACAAGAGGAGAAAGTCTCTTAAGGCAAAAAAAAGGGACAAAGTATGCCGGGATAAAAAGACTCGTAACGTAGCACGAACATTTTTGTCTTCATAATTCTGAGCATTAAATGTATCAGTTTTCGTATCGCTAGTACACTCGGAGTTGCATTTCAGTAACAGAAAAAGGCCATCGAAAGAAGCTGTTTCCTCCGTAGGTTCCGGTTTTGTAGGGGCAAAGCAAGTGTCTGTACTTTTTTACCCCCTCGCCCCTAACATTCACTCATAACAAGTTTTATTTTAAACGTACATATAGACAGCGCCTGAAGTGGAAAATGTTAGCTGGGGAAATGTTTGGTTTAAACCTGGGGTTGGCTCGGGATGCTGCTATGATTTAATATGGTGACATTGAGACAGCTGGGTGATGCTTTGCGAGAATTCTGCTAGCTGGGGGTGTAGTGATTTTCTGTTGCATCTCTCGAAAAATACATTACAATTCTCCGCCCCCCTCACTTCGAGCACTGTATATAGAGAGATAATTAACAAAAACGTTAATAAAATCTTCTATGTATAAAACATGTATTCGTTTACCAGATAACCTAAGTCTAAGAGTTGTAATTAAAATATAATGCAAAAAGCAGAATGATTTAATCTCAAGAGAGCAGTAAACAAAGAGGATATTCCTAAAGAAAATTTGTTTGTAAAATAGGTTCGATTGTTACACTCATTTTTTTGCTTGCTACAGCTCTCTTTCGATCTCGTCAACGAAGTTCCCGGGTTTGGGTGTCCCTAAACCAATTCCACCTAATTATCATTCATCCTTATCGTCCAAGTTAGCCAAATGTTGCATAAAGGCGACGGAGAATAACGAAAATGTCACTTTGATCCTTAATACGTAGTATTTGAACTTGACGTCACTGATATTCTCATCACTCTGTACTACAAAATAAAAGTTACAGAAATAGTTACTTTGAGTGTAATTTGCGTTTTATCTTTCTACAAATGTACATATTGGACGTAAGCGTGTCTTATTTCTTGTGATGATATGCAAGGAATTTTTACGTGTATTATAACATACGAGTAATTACACCCTTCTTTCAGCAATTACCAAATCTGCCGACCCCTACGCGCTACGACGCCAGGGTTTCCAGGTTCGAATCCCGTCCAGGGCATAGTAGGTGTTCTTTGTGAGTGTCCCTTCATCAATTTCATCATATCCTCAGTCATACCGTCGTCGCCTTGTAATCAAGGGATCCCGGGTTCGATACCCGGTGGAGGCACATCGTGGTTCGGATCCAACTTTAAACTGCAGGTCCAGTCCCGATTAGCCTTACTGTGCATAAAATGAACTTAAAACACCAACTTAATAAATCAATCAATTATCAATCATATCCACCTTCTCGATTAGCAAAATGTTGCAGAAAAACTAAGTAACATAAACCAAATTCAATCCAGTAATTACCAATGATACTATATTTCAGTCAAATCTTCTTATGTCGAACCAACTTTATATTATCAAGAAGATAAGGGAGTGTGAGTTGGTCCTATAATTCCGAAAATTCTCACACATTTTACACGTAGTGATAGTTTTTAAAAAAATATATATTTCAGCAAGGTAATAGAATCGCTAATAAATGTTGTTAGAGAAATATATTCTTAAAACTCACATCTGCCAGTGCATATAATTTCTATAACCATTGTAAAGCGTTTCTTCCTTCAAGAATAATTATTTCTGACTGAGCCAAAGGAATACTTTTGAAAGTTGATTTTATGCAATAAGTAATGTTGAATTTATGTCTGCTAGCCTTTGCGAACACGCATGTATACATTATGAGAGAAAACTATAGCTTGACTAGAACTTAACGTAAAAGAACTATTGAAACGTAAATATTTAGTGCGTACCTGTTTTCCTTTCGAAGAAGTCACTGTAATTTTCGACAAGGAGATCGACACCCATCGCCCCAAGCATGGCTGGTACGAAACAGCTGCAAAATAAGAAAACAATTCAATGTAGGTGTACATCGCTCAACGTTTAATGTAGAACTAGGTAATGCTCGTTAAAATCTTGCGTTTGTCACAATTTTTGTTCTATTAAAAATTGCAGTGTGAAATTGAGAGATACTAATATATTTTTACATTAAATTTATTTATCCATAAGGAGTTCATATGTTATAGAAATGAGGAAACATGCTTTCTATAGTACAACAATTTTCGAGAAATCCTTTAAACTGTGCGCGTAACTCGTAAAACAATACAAACTACGGGTACATTATTGTATTCTCTAGAGGTTGTCGAGGTACAGTACACAATATAAGGTTTTCATATGATTTTTCATGTTTTGACATGTTGGGTTGAGTTGGTGTTTTAAGTTCACTTTATACACTGTAAGGCTAATCGAGACTGGACCTAGAGTTTAAAGTGGAATCCGAACCACTATGGGCCTCCACCGGGTTTTTGACATGTTAAAGCTAGTTTAACGGAAATAAATTTGGATGGTGGAAATTACATACCAGGGTATATGTACTGTACAGTGGGAACAATGAGTATTACCGTGCAAAATGTCCATGGCTATTTTCATTAATTTATCTCTTACAGCTTATATGTTTTAAGCAATGGATTTGTATATATGCTGGTGCAGAAGTTGTCAACAGCTTGTTTTGAGTTTTCTTTTAATTCTTGAAGCTCTTATTGGGTCAAATAAAGTGTACGAACGTGGCGGTGGACAATTTGCGCGGTTATACTCATGGATTCCACTGTACATGTGTTGTCGTTCTTGTCAACATATCAATGCTTGGTTATGTAACGACACTTTTTTGCATTTGTGACGATGCATCTCGATTATAGTCCGTCCCAGTGGCCTGTGAAGCAACGCCAAGCATAACGGCAGAGAAGGTGTGGAAGCGAGTGGGCGGGGCAAATCAATGCGCGCTGCCTACAAACGGTTTGTAGCTGAAGTCGCGTTGCCCTTGCATTCACGCACTTCCTCTCTCACGCGTTCATTGGTGGAGCCTTTCGCGAGTCACTACTTGCTTTCGTCCGCTTGCTGCACAGACTCCTGGGACAGAGTGTAGGTGTCCAGGCGACACGTGAATGATTTGGTTGGTTGATTTGGTTTATTTTACTGGCATTTCTGCCACTTTTGGCTAATCGCGAAGATGAGTTGGTGAAGAGAAACGCGAATAAGCATTCAATGACTTCATCATGGAATAATGTAGTAGTTTTAGATGTAGTTTCATCTGTAATCGGTGTTTTTATCTTTGGAACTGTAAAAACAAATGCTTATAATTTTCTTACTAAAGAATTTTATAACTTTTTAGTGATCATCTTTGAAAGAAGATTTTTTTACAAATTTAAGCAGCGTAACTTTGAAGTTTCATACAGTACAAGGAATAATAAACTATAAAGTGAGACGTTATTGAAGAATTTAGCCTGAGAGAAATCCACACCGGTAATCACCGGTAAACACCGCTGATTGCTGTAATACAGAATAAATATGGATCAATATCATCATGTACAGTGCCGGATCTACAAGCCGCAAAACCCCGCAATGGGGGGGGGGGAGACAAGTAAGCCTTTAGGAGGCCCTCAGCCATTGACATAGTAGAGGGTTCTTATATACGTATGTAAAAAATAAACGTAGGTACTCAGGGGTACAGAAACGAATACAATATATACAGGTTTAGACAAAGTTAAAGTTCCCTGTGCATATAGCACCATGCCATGAAGGCACAATTACGGTGTGTGGGCCCCGCATATTTTCGTTGTCGGAAATCTTGGAGGTGCTGTGATCAGCACCATGCTGCAGCCGTCTTTACCAGTCAGACTAGAATTAAAACAGGCTGGAATTTCACGAGAAATACAGTGGTGAATGTATCTTTAACCTATCTTTGACCAGGAAGAAGTTACGACTGCATGATTGTAACAAATATATCATTTTCCAGATGTGAGACAACATTGTCAATCACATCACCCCCTTCCCATTTGAAGAAATTGAGTTGAATTCAATATAGCGGACGTCCGCTTGGAACACACCAATGTGGTTCCCCCCTAAGGCTAACCTGTTTCTATCATGATCAATTATACCCAGCCTAACTCCCTTGGCTTTTATAGGGGGTGTTAAGGTACGTTTGAATCATTATATATTATATGTGTATATATATGTGTGTGTGTGTTTGTGTAAAGATTGGTAGGTAGACGGGGCTTTTGGTAATATTTTGCGGGGAGGCTCAAGATTTGTAGATCCGGCACTGATCATGTATTTTAACCATGTCAGTTTTATTGTTTTCGGAACCTGTAATTATAGTTGTTGATGATCGGGAACGTGCAACAAATGTGAAATACCCTTCTTCAATCTGCAGCTGAACAACTGGTACAAGGTGTATATGCGCAACAATGGAATCAATTGAAAGCCACAGCGACCTCTGCAATTAGCATACAGTTAACGACTTGTAAATGCGAGAAAAATCCACGTCGTAAACATTCCTAAGAACATATTTGGTAAAGGTTTGCTCTCTGAATTCATCACTGAAGCATACCTATAGCTTCGGAAGATGAAGCTATTTCTTTACATTTGCAGATGATTTGTTCTTGTTAATGTGTCTCAATTTGTTTCTCGCTTTTGTTTCCTTCCTGGGGGGGAGTTCCCAAAGGGCTCTCATCTCCAGCAGATTAGAACTACAGTAGTAAAAAGAATTCCAAAGGAGCTGTGTTGTTGTTAGGGAATTTTGGTCAAGGGCGAATGAAATATGGCCAGCCAGTCTGTAGTTTGCGGTAGTAAATTAGTTGACTGTTGTACCCCAGCATTCGTATCACCAGAAATGTTGTAGGGGCATGGAGAGCATGCCCTTGAATAGTAGAAATAATAATAACTGTTATGATTGTTATATACAATAACTCCTAATACAAATAAACCAATTTTATTCGAAATTTATTATTATTATTATTAGTTGTAGTAGTAGTAGTAGTAGGGAAGAAAGACTCTTCTACTCAATCCACCAAGTGAGTGAATATCCCGCACAACTTCCATTCTTACAGTTAGTTCAAAGTTATGCTGTTTTGTTACTAGTTCTTACATACAAAAGTTGTATGGAAATTTTAGTTATAAAGTTTATGTTCTGACCGCGGTGGCTCAGTCGGTAACGCGTCTGACTACTCTGCATGCCGGTTCAAATCCAGGAACTTTTCTAACGATGGAACCGGCCCCGTCGCCCACCCAGCGTCGAATAACATGGGTACCTGGGGGGTAAAGGCGGTCAGGGGCGTGATGCTGATCACATCACTCCCACTCACGACCGGATCAAGGAAGTGTGGGGCGTTACCCCCACACCCCCTATACGCCTTCATGGCGTGGTGCTATGCACAGGGGAGCACTTTACCTTTTTTTATGTTGTGTGACCTCTAACATGAAACTCCCAATTTTTGGAATTTTGAAAACTGTGGAATCATTTATTCTTTGAACTAGTGGTGGAATATGAAAACTAAGCCTGCTCCGTGTATTTTACACATTTTTTTCTATCTAACGCAGTTTTTGCTTTGGTTATTTTGTTCGAATACGAAGTAACTGAAATTTGTCTCGATTATTAACAATGAAAATAACAAGCTTTCTGCTTCTTTGTAACTTGAAATGAACGATGCCAATTTCCATCCCTCCCGACAACCATACTTTGCTTGTGTGCAAAGCTTAGCGAAACCGTGACTTCAGCAGACAATACGTCACTTTTCGATCTGGCAACAACGCGCTTGTTCTCCAATCGTAGGGCAGAAGGCACAGCCGCCTTCGTAGTCGACGGGAACTCTATCTCGCTTAGGCACCTAGGATTTTTGATATATTTGAAATGGTAACAGCCTGGTAACGTCGGTCTGGACGTTGGAGGAGAGGTGAGGAGTCCGTAGCGGGAAACGCAGACATAAACATTTCGCCACCTCATCATATTCGATGACAATGGCACGCTGGTTTCTTCACCTACCTTTATCTGCAGAGAAGCGCCTTACGAGCTTGCATAATTGAGGACAGCGACTTCCGCGTCTCTTTTCTTTCACCACTAAGCATTCCTCGGAGTTCATTCTTCAGGAAGAGACCTTATTATTGTTTTTGAAAAATTCTTGCGACTATTGAGGAAAGCTATGCTGTGTATTCTTTCATGCAAGTTGACAGAAATATGTGAATTTCAAGAAATGGGCACAACCGGAAAATAAGTGCAAACGGTCATCAGGCCTACTTGTGGCATTTTAATTGGTATTTTTTTTTATATACATACATATAGTACGGATGGGACTGTTCAATTGGCCGAAATAAGCATATCGTTGTGTATCGATTTATTGGCAAGAGTCGTCGGCAATTTACCGGTCCAAAATTTCTATAAAGAGTCTGTAAATTAGTGTAAAATTCTTCCGTTTTGTTACGATTTCATGATTATGACGATATCATTCCTGCACTCTGGTTTTGTAAACTAAATATCACAATACGACGTTGAATTTACAAAGAAAAATGTGGTGCATTCACCTGGATACATGCATTAAGAAGACGAAGGAGTCATTCAAGTTCGTCGTGGAACATACGAAATTTTATGTCAGATCAGTAGAATATCAGTAAATGTGAATTTTTTATCGCCATTTTATCGATATAGGCAGAAAATTGACATCAGTTCGTCCTTATTTATATTCCATATATAATTTATGTCATTCCTGTTCTTCCAAAATTTGTTTGTAGTCGACACCCCTACGCCTAGATACCCGATAACCTAATTCAAAGGGCTCTTTCTTTGGTGGAAGGAGTTACGGAGTCACGGGACAATTGGAAAGAACTACTCGAATTTCAAGTAGCATGGCAATTAGTGTTGACACAATGACGATGCAATTCGTGTTCAGTGTTTGAACTTTTGCTCACCGATACATTGTGGAGCTCTAGCTGGCCTGTTATTATATTTCATTTTACAAATATAGCCCTCGCGCTTAAAAAACAAAATGTTCACGGCTTAATTAGCCTACTGGCTGAATGCTATCAAAATATTTCATGCTAACTTGTTACATCTCCAATATAATACTTTTCAGTGTCCTATATTATTTACACTATCCGTGCTCACGTCTTTATTAGGATATTAAGGGGGGATAAGGGCTTATAACCAGGATGAGGATCTTAGGCACTAAAAACTCTCAAAATAGCCAGTCTGCAAAAAAGCACCGAACAAATACAAAATAGGCACTAAAAATAGAAGAACGTCGACAGATTTTTCTTCCGGATTAGACATTCAAAAAGCAGTTATCTTCGAAATAGGCACTGATGACCAAAATAGACAAAAACAGCCACTATAACGTTCAGGAATGGCCTGAAACTGTTTTCAAACCTAAAAGCCTACATTTTCTGGCTAAGTAACAAGACATTTTATGGAAAATTCACAACCTACTTATGGCAGATATCATCGCGTAAAATTATAAAGCAAATCCCAGAGTTCAGGCCACCCAATGTTTCTCAAAAGTTGGCACCTCTGCTACTATACATGTTAATCACTAAGCTTCATACCTAGGTAATCTTCATATGCATTATGAACATGAGGTTACGTAACCTAGGAAAACTATATAGAATGAATGTGTACAAGAAACTTTCCTTTTTCTCAATATATAAACCGTTACGTTAGAGTACCTCAGTTTATTACAATCATTTCATGTTTTCTTCGCTTCAACTTTAACGCACGTATTATAATTTGCATAGGTAGCAAGTAAGCGATTTATTCATGGTAAGAATCACATTCATATTTCGCCTAAATGAGAATGAGGAGATAATGGAGTGGGAAAAGTCATTACATAAATCATGAAACCACTACAATTGTTGTTTAATTGTTCGCACTTGTACAAAAAAGAGCAGCTATCGCTGGAAAGTTATGTGTTGCTTTCTGTTTCCCATTGTATGATAAACATGAAGCCATCACTCAAAGAAATTAAGTTTTTAAGCCCGTTATTTTCAAGTTTGAACTGTAAACCAAAACTTTCAATTTTTTTCATAGAAATTCTTGCTTATATTAATGCAACTTATTAGAAGATGCAATTAATGCAATCTATATGAACACGTGTAAGGTAAAATTTAGCAGATGAACAAAGCCTGCACAGCCACAGAAATGAATGGCGTGGGGGCAAGGATCCTCTCCACCCCCGGTCTAAATTTTGTTTCCGGCCTCTACATTTATAAATATAGTATATATAGAGCTATAATTCGCTACTAATTTCCAATATTAAAACGTAATATTAAGTTGGGTATTGGCATGTCAGGTCTAAGACAATGATTTTGAAACGTTTTGGTATCACTTGTCAATTAAATCGTCAGAAATAAGTAGTGTAACCCATGGGCTTACCACGATTTTTCTTGGGCGGGGTGGGGAGGATATAAACTCTTTTTTTTTTGCAGGGGAGAGAACGATACTACACTTTCCGAAGGAGAGCGATGTTTTATTTTGAATTATTTGTGAAGAGAATAATGTTTATATACTTTCAATGTAGAAAAAACACACTGAACAGAATGGAATTATCAGCCCTCATTTTCCAGGAGTGGGGGGAGGCAGCATGGTGTAACTTAAACAACAGTAGTAAATCACTATAATAAACAACTTTGATAATAATAATAAAATATTGGGTGACCTCAAACACCACTACCAGGGTTCCCGGGTTCGAATTCATCCTGAGCATGGATGTTCTTTGTGAGTATATCTTCGTCAATTTCATCTTCAGTGGTGGAGTGGTTATCACACCGCGTTACGACGCCAGAGGTTCCGGGTTCCAATCCCAGCCTGGGCATGGGTGTTCTTCGTAAGTGTCCCTTCATGATGTCATCACTTATCTTCGCGATTAGCCAAAAGTGGAAGAATTGCGCAGTAAAATCAATCAAATCAATCAATGAACCAATCAATTTAATCATACCATCACTCGCTCTCATCTTCGCGATTAGACAAAAGTGGCAGAAAAGCGAAGTAAAATAATCCAAATCAAATTTCACGTTCAAATGTAAGTTGGTGCCACTGTGACATGTAAACTCGATGAATATTTTCCAAATATCGTACAGTTTCAATAGTTACGCTCATGTTTGCACTGCATGCTTGCAACAAGTAAAAGTGGGTTACACTGAACCCTTCAGTTTTTGTATCTTAAAACAACAGAAACCTTATCAGTTTAAGATAAGGAATTAGGAAATTGCATGAACGGAAAGATACCCTTGCGCCCTGGTGTAAGAATTTAACGGGACATTGTTAACTACAATATAAAAAGTGCTAAGGAGAAAGCTAAACAGAAATTCGCAAAAGAATCTCTGTGTCCACCTTCTTCCTACGAAGGGACTTGCTTCGCGCTTCTGTTGCCCTGCTGTTCATTCTTTGATGTATCTAGGCCACGGGGACACAGTCTTTTTTTTTCCTTGTAGACGATGAGGAACTGCAAAATAGGCCTTGACCCACGAAAGACTATTCCATTATGATTCCCTGTCGTGATTTGGACGTCAAAGAAAATTAATAACGCTGTCTGACTATTCTGATCACTCATAGGAAATGAAAAAGAAAGTCACAGTTTAATCTTTGTGTTTGTCCCCGATTGTTGGGATAGCTTACAATTCATTCTTTTCCTTAAGTTTGTTGGTAACGCTATAAGTAGAGCCCGGAAGTTTGGCAAAATGCCTCTTTTTATCTACTGCATATATTCATAAAATTTTTCCGGATATACGTTTCTTATGTTGTTTCGAATGTTTTAGAAGCCTTTTCATTTTGCCTATTTTGCCTACTTGGGACCCCACTGCTTATTTTTAATTATAATGCCTCTTTTTGCCTTTTTCAATGAAATTTGACCATTTTTTTAAAAAAAAATGTGTATATAAATTATTTATCTCCCAAAAAACGTTGTTGGCACTTATTTTTCTTCCGTTTATTATGTGAATAATTTTCGCCTTATTTAAGTAATATTGAACTCATGCATGTTTCAACATTGCTGAAGGAGAAAAGTGTGAGAAAAATGTATTTCATGCTCAGTTAGGATATTGCCTTTCGGTTAACATTTCCTTGTGCATGATTGACTGTTGAAGTGGACAGGTTGATTTCGAACACAACGAAGATATTTCTGAAATCTCCCTCTCGAACCTGAAATAAGGAAGTTGCATCTGAGCTTAGTTTACCTCCGCAACCAGTCTTGACCAGATGGGGAACCTGGATATCAGCAGCTATATATTATGCTAACAACCTTGAAAAAATCAGTGAGGTGATCGATGCTCTTCCAGAAAATGAAGCGGCTTCAATTCGCGAAGTGAAAAAAACTCCTGTGCTATTCAAGTTTATTTTTGCACATTATGGTGCATTACCAGAGACAATTACAATTATAGCATCCATGAAAATCTTCGAGGAATCTATGCAGCAGATGATGGAAGTGCCAGGAAAAAAGGGGTCAGCTGTTGCGGAAAAGTGCAAACGGGTAGTGAGTGCAAATGAGGACTTGAAACAATTGAAAAAAAAAATTGTGATATTCTAAAAGTTGAAAATGCTGTTACCGAAATGAGTCCAGCTACATTAGCTTGTTTTATGTATGCTCCAATAACGTCTGGGGAAGTAGAAATATCATTTTCTATTATGTAAAACATTGTCTCTGACAGACGACTATCAATGAATGTTGAGAACGTAAAAAAACACCTTGTAGTTATGTGCAATCAAGACGGAGAAAATTGAAATGCTCTTCCCAATGTAGATTTTAACATGTTGCCAGAAATTATAGATGAAAGTAAGCGCCTTCCAAATGTGCTTTTTTCGGTTTATTTTGCCCTTTTTTTCATTTTTAGTGCCTATTTTCCACATTATAAATGCCTTTTTGCCAGCCTATTTTAACGAAAATAAATGCCTCAACTTCTGGGCTCTAGCTATAAGTATTGTAGTCAGCCTCTGTGGGGGAGCGCTGGGAAGCTAGTGGTTCTTGGATCGAATTTTGTTTCAGGCAAAAAGTGATTTCTTTTTGTTTGATTTTTTCTTATTTAGCGTCGCTTTTCTTACACCTTTAGCTAGTCACGACGATGAGTGATGATATGGTGAAATTGATGAATGGACAGTCACAAACAATACCCATGACAAGGCCGGGATTCGTACCCGGGAGCCCTGGCGTCGATAGTATCAGGCAAACGTCTACAAGAAAATCTACCTATAATAACTCAATTCTTCATAATGGTTCACATTGCTTGCTAGACTTACACTTCAAATGAAGAAAATCGCATATACCACGCAAAGAAGCATTCCACTGTATCTTACATTACATTCTTATTAATCTAAGATTGTATAATGGTAAAGTAAGGTAAAGTTTCCCGTGCACATATCAAGCACCGTGCCGTGAAGGCACATTTAGGGGATGTGCCAATTTGGATGTGATGCGATCAGCACCACGTTCCGGACGCCTTTACCCCCAAGGGTTGCCCCCAGGTACCCATTGATTTTAGGCAGGGTGAGCCCCAGAGCCGCCTTATGCGGGGACACGGCCGGAAAAATTCCGACCTTAGATCACCCTCCCCGGGAATCGAACCTGAGTCTCCCGCGTAGAAGTCAGACGTCCTACCATATCTTAGAATAATAAGGTTTCCTTAAATTAACAATATTTGTTGTCTTTCATAATTTAAATAACTGCTGTATCTGAAAAGATATGCTATCTTTGTTATCCAGAAAAACTCATTTTAACAGGTAAGTTTCCATGTTTTTTCAATCCCGGCTTATCTCCAAGGTGATACCTAAATTTGTTGTGTACAATGACGTACAGGCGTGAAACGTTGACACCACAGTGTCGCAATATGCTGATATTAAAACACCTGAACATGGACAAACTCCCAGTAATGATGTTTACCATAGCCCAAGGGTTCCCAAACTTTTTCGTTTGACGGCGCCCTTAGCGTTTCAAGATCTTTCCTCGGCGCCCAAGGCATTAATTAGTATATTTTACTTCGCGTTTTGTGTCTCTTGGCTAATTTGCGAAGATGGGAATGAGTGATGAAATGATGAAATTGATGAATGGATATTCACAAACAACCAAGCCCGAGCGGGATTCGAACCCGGGACCCTTGGCGTCGCAGTGCGCAGGGTCCGGCTGGCGCCCAAGACAGAATGTAGGCCTACCTAACATCTGCAACGCTCAGTTAGTGTACTTAGGTTGCTTGCCTTAAGTTAGAAAATAACACATATTTCAAATTCAGAAAGATTTTGTATGTAAAAAGTACTAAATAAGCACATATTTGGATCAATCATATCATTGCAGTGAAAATATTGGATCATTTCGCGGCGCACATGTAAGCCAGCCACGGCGCACCCTTTGGGAACCACTGTCATAGCCTGAGGAAAGCAAATGCCACTAACGCCATCAAACGGTTGTACGTCATAAGTAGACCTCGGATGTTTACGTTCTAAATAATGTAATTTTAGGTTCCTAAAATAGGTTCTAAAAATTCTAAAATAGGTTCTAAAAATATTGTTAGACTAAAAAAATCCTGAAGTTGGTTACAAATAATCTAAAATGGTTCAAATATCTTGATATATGTAACTATCAAAATTATTAATTTTCTAACTAAGTTTTTATTTCTATGCATCATTTTCAAAATGATCCACTAAATTTTGTAATACTAATACTTGTACTGTTAGAAGAAGATACTTATCTATTGATATATTAATATGTATAACATTTTTCATATTATCCTCAGACAAAAACCCCGCCTTTTATCTTTGAGGATCATCTTATATGCTGAAAATGCCCTTTAAACAGATGCTTAGTCAATGGTACAAATTTGAATGCTAGAAAGCACAAAAAGTAAGCGGATTAGAAGTTTGCACTTTGGACAGTGGTGCCAGACATTTTGTTTTGTTTAGAACTTCAAAAAACATTATGGACTTAGACGAAGGGAAATCGGCCGAAAAAAATTTTGTTTCATACATGTTAGTAAATTGTAATATAATTAAGCCTTGTTTCCATATTAAAAACAATAAGTTGCTGACCAAGGCAGTTTATTAAGTTAAAAACACTTAAGACGTAACGTTTCAACCCTGTATCAGGGTCTTCCTCAGACGAAGAACTTAATTTAAAATAATAATAATAATAATAATAGTTTAGTTCTTCGTCTGAGGAAGACCCTGATACAGGGTTGAAACGTTACGTGTTAAGTGTTTTTATCTTAATAAACTGCCTTGGTCAGCAACTTATTGTTTTTAATGTTAGTAAATTAATTTTTTCATTACCAAACAGAACAAATACCTTCATGTGATGTAAAAATAATGTGAAACCTTAAAAGAAATATATAACAACCTGCAAAAAGGGTTTGATTTAGGCGTCTATACCTAAAATAGGTTCTAACAAGCAAAATAGGTTATTTCAGGCAGTATAAAACTTCATCAATTGTTGCGCTTTTTAATGAAACGCTGATGTAACTTTTTATTTCTCATTTACCTGCAAAGGAAAATAGGTTAAAAACCTAAGATCCGAGATCTAGTCATAGGTCACAGCGTTAAGGACAAGTAAGACTTTTCCGATTAGTCGACAGTCGAGATGAGACTCATAGTGATTAACTAAACTTAATGAAAATACATCGTTACATTTCACATATTGTAACAACAATTTTCATATTGGTCATTTGAAACATAGAGCAAAAGCTATTATTCGTGTTATAAGTACCCGCCAGTATTTTCAACATATCTGAAACCAGAAACTGTAAATGAGGTTATTACTTGTAAAGAATATAGTACAGCAGGAAATTACGATTTGTGTACTTGGTTTCGTGTGTTCTGTTGTCCGACATTTTTATCTGCATAGTCCAACAGTGGCGCATAGTTTCCTATTTATTTAATTGACAAATTTGCATTCTTCCATCATTACGTCATCACAAGAAAACAATCCATCTACCCAACCTCTATACCTCTAATAACCTTGCGTGTGAACTTTATTCACAAGTTGTGAAAATAAAGGTACGGCATTAATCTAACGGTGATGACTAATTGCTGCGTCAACCTCGTAGGCATGAATGCGCTGGCAATTCTTTGGGCTTTTCCTGGTATCATGCCTGGGAATTTTCATGTGATTCGATGTCTATTTTATGATCTGTCTACGAATCTACATTTTAAAATAGATTCTGGTAATGTCTTAACCAATTCAATAGCTATAACATTTTGTTCCTGTGATTATTTAAGAGGTTTTCTAACGCCTTTTCAGATATATGTCTAATTTATAGATATAGTTGTGTGTAACTGGCCAAAATTTTGAAGTATGTATTTATCGAAAATTGAGTTCAACAAGAACGATGTCCAAAAAAGTAGGCCAATATTAAATCTATTATTTCATGTTGAAGTTAACAAATAAAGTAACATCAATTTTTTTAAAAAAAGAAAGATTTGTTTGTGTAGTGACTCTAACAGAAACAATAATTGTTCCCTAATAAAAATAATATCACTATGCTTATTAAGTTTAATTTCATCTTGATATATTTTAAAATTCCCTTAATCTATAGTTCCTATGGCAAGTCGCCAGATATTCGTCCACAGTCTATTCTGGCTTGTAGCCTAATTCTTTCTTTATCATTTAGTTTCTTGGGCTTCCCCGATGGCGCAGTGGTAGCGTCGTCGCCTTATTATCAAGGGGTCCCGGGTTCATATCCGCTGGAGGCACATAATAGTTCGGATCCCAGTTTAAACTGTAGGTCCAGTCCCAATTAGCCTTACTGTGCATAAAGTGGACTTAAAACACGAAAGCAATCAATCGTTTAGTTTTTTAACATGGCTACAGTATGTCAGAGCCATATTTAAATGCCATTCTATGCTAGAATAGGCCTACATCATTTAGGGAAAAACGACAGGCAATATGGCAATATAGGCAATAGTGCTAGAGATGTCTTCCCCATAGAATCAGTAGTTTTATTTTACGACCCTTTTTGTCACTTGTGTCTAATCGCGACGATGAGGCTGGATGACGATTAGATGAAACTTACGAAAGGGACACTCTCAAACGAACACCAGCCAGGACTCGAACCGGGAAGCTTGGTTGGATAGATCGTGAGTCGACTATTCAATGTACAGAGATGGTCTGCATAGCGCAGTGGTTATAGCCGTTGCCTTGTAATTAAAGAGTCACGGGTTTCTTTACCGGCATAGCCACTTTCACAGTGGTGCGGACTCCATTTTGAACTGCGCCTTGCAATCAAGAGGTTTCGGGTTCGATACCCGGTGGAGGCCCAGATTGGTTCGGATGCGGATCCCACTTAAAACTGTAGGTTCAGTCCCGATTGGCCTATCTGTGCATAAAGTGGACTTAAAACAACAACTTCACTTTGAACTGTAGGTCTAGTTAAACTTCAACCAGCAGGATTGTTCAAATGAAAATTAGTTATGAGTGTCCCTTCATCAATGTCATCACATCATCACTTCTCATCGTCGCGATTAGCGAAAGTGGCAAAAGAGAAGCTAAACTATTAAACTCAAATCAAATAGACAAGAGCATCAAGAATTTAAAGCGGATCTAAAGATTGCTTTAACCGCGACGATGGTCACGTTGATCATGGAAAGAATGCAAGATAAACTATAAATAGTTACGAATGCCTTTGTCGGGAGTCGAATCCATGATATTAGTTCCACAGTGTGTCAATCACGCTGTGGAAACTGATCGAGTTGATCCTGAAATAGAGCACAGTTTACACACCCTTCCAGAGACACAGAAGAAGAAAAAAACTTTCCTGAAAGAAAACGTAACCGGCTTCGCAGTACGTACCAACAGAACGTTAGCTTTCACGCAAAGGGATCTATCGCCGGCGGGGCGTTCCTGGACAAGTCCACACAAACACAAACACAACACGCTCGGCTACGGCGTCAGGCGATAATGAAACTGAACACTGTGTCAGGCGCCGTGTTGTTGCACATGCTTCAGCTGACGTACGCCGAAGTGCTGACCTCCAATGCTTGAAGTGGTCTTTCCCTGGCGGGGGAGACCTTCACCGTTATATATCAGCTGGGTGGCCGGCGGGAAATTTCTCGTTCTCGAAACGCCAGCCAGAGCGCGCGACGCTCAGTTAACACTTTCAAGGGCCAACCCATTTTCAGGTACAACCATTTTGGTCGTACCCGCCCCTCCTCCTTAAAATCCCTCCCCTCCCTTTAATGTTACCGAATTTGTTGCATCATTGGGTTCCCACGTATCATGGAGATCTGATGACTTACCGGAAGCTAGCTAATAATGACAAGCAAGGAGTTCTAATAGGAAATTTCGCAATCAAGAAGACATGTGGCTTCCTAAGATATAATTGGCTGCTTCTTCGTGCTTTCCGGAGATGGATGATCTGTCCAGAACTCGACCTCCGTGGAGGACTGGTCGCTTCCACACTCTGCGAGGCAAGACGTCCCAGCTTCGAGTGCTGATTGATGCCCCCGTGTGTTTCCTGATCTACTTTCTTAAAATCAACCATTGCACACCAATAGTTACAGTAATATGCTGCGAAAGTTCGATGGAATTGATTGATTGAATTACTTTATTTTACTTCGCTTTTCTGCCACTTTTGGCTAATTGCGAAGATGGGGATAAGTGATATGGTGGGTGAAAGAACAGTCACAAACACATAGGGACGACACAAAGCCCAAAGATGATTATAGTGGCTGTGAGTCCAGGCGACAGAGCCTTTTTAGCGATAGTTCGAGACCTGGATGGGACATAAAATTATGTGTTTCCCTCATTTGTTACACCATATCCTTCTCATCATTCATTCACATTCAAGAGATTAGCCGACCTCCGTGGCGGAGTGGTTAGCACAGCGCGCTACGACACAAGTTGTCCCAAGTTCGAGTCCCGTCCCGGGTGTTCTTTGTGAGTGTCCCAATGTCAATTTCATCTAATCATCACTCATCCTCGTCTCTTCGCGATTAGTCAAAAATGGCAGAAATGTAACAAAAAATTACAAAATGTAAACACAACCCAATGTAGGCTACGTAATTGATTTTTCGTCCGCCAACTTCAAATTCTGTAATCGATTTCACTCAAGTGCAATCCATAATGAACAATCAAAAGTATATACAGCTGCTATTGAAGTTTCCAACTCAAAAGCTGTAAATTTAAGGCAATTACCGTGGTCACAAGATATATATATATATATATATACATCAACACACCCCATCCAAATGTTTTGCAAAAGCCCAATGAATGGTATCACTCTTAACTCCTAAAACTACCTTCACCCCCAAATCCCTGTTTTTTTTTTTGATACCGTAGCCTACCATAAACCGAGTATTACATTTAAAAGAGTTTGAGTTTCCAAGTTCACTTTATGCACAGATAGACTAATCGATATTGGACCTGCAGTTTAAAGTGAGATCCGAACCACATTTCAAGGGCTTTACAGCCAAATTGTACCACAAGTGATGTCATAATACTCCTGTAATTTCCATATCAAATCACCAAAAATATAGTGCATAATAGTTTTGAAAATGTCAAAAAGGTGGAAATCTCTCTTTCACCCTTTATGTACATAATTTATATTGTCGGGATGTGTGTGTACTATATTATCATTATTTGTTTCTAACAGAAATTCTCGATATATTAGCGTCATCCTTTAGTTCTTAACCTGCTTCAATTTGTTTAACAATTCAGATCATCATCAAGTAAATTAATTGAAAAATTCTGCTGAAATTATTACGAAACGAAAGAGCCAAGAAAACGAAACATGGTGTCCTTGACAGAGATAATGCGCATACATAATTCATATGTACAGATATTACTGTTCTGTTTTGCAAGAAATGTGTACAGCTGGGGGAAATTTTACATTATTACGGTACGCGCATTGGTGACTGTCAGCCGATGTTGACATTGAACGTAGAATCCAAATATTTCCTTAAGAGTTTCTGGTTTCGTGTCAACTGGCACTATATAGGACCGTATGTAATTTCAATGAAAGAAATATGTTACGTGTAGAAGGTCAAGCCTCTCTTGTAAGCCTTCCCGAGAATGTCAGTGTGTTTTATCCTGAGCGAGAGAGAAATTGAACAAATGAACAGGTTCCGAAAAGAGGAAACAACTTTCGCTTTCGAGCCTGCAGTGTAGAATAACAGGTATGAGCAAGAGCTGAGCAGACGGGTGTAGGGAAGTGCGCGGGAAAGCGATTCAGGCGTCTTACAGTTATGATGCTAAAGTAGTAAGTTCCGATTGGAAATTAGTCACGAACTTCTCCACACGAAAAGCTAAATGCATCAAATATACTTGATGCACCAATAATGCATCTGTTGATGCATTAAAGTGTGTTCTTTTGCCTGTGCTAAGAATCAGGTTTATAGTTTGATGAATCTTTGCATAGCATTTGCAAAGGTAACGCCAAAGTGCATCATATGATATATTTCATCACATCATATATGTCCTACAATATTAACGTTTCAATACAACTATGATATTTTCCAAGCTCTGTAACCGATATTTGCCTACTTTGTTACGCCTTGTTTATCTTTACGATATGTAATTCTTTACTTGTTTATTTGTTTGTGTTAATATTATCTAATGTACTGTTTTCTTTTACGTATGTGTAATTAAAAGTGACAGCGGAAGTCATTCCCGGTTTATAAACATTTGTAGAACTGTCCAATCTTATATTGAATCCGTTGCCAGGACAACAGTGCGTGAGGGGCCTCCCGCTAATGCAGTGGTAGTGTCGTCACCTTGTAATAAAGGGATCCCGGGTTCGATACCCGGTGGAGGCACAAGTGGTTCGGATCCCACTTTAAACTGTAGGTCCAGTCCCGATTAGCCTTACTGTGCAAAAAGTGGACTTAAAACACCAAATCAATCAATCAACAGTGCGTGAAAAGACGAAAAGTAAGTTGAGTTTCGCGAGATGATGTGAATTTTTTTAATCACGTTGTTATAAAAGAAAAGCCGCAGCTTATTGTAGTGTAATTGCGTTAGTGAGTATAGTGGCATTGTATTGTAATGACTGTTTAAAGTAATATGATTTTATTAAACGTTGTACAATGAAAAAAAGCTAGTTACTTTTCTAATTGCACGTCCTGAGAATGCCCAGTGTAGCAATAACGTAAAGGAGAGTCACATAACTCTGCGGCACAGGGAGATTGGGTATCTACTGTGACGTGGCAATCCAGTGTCGTGCACCAAAGGGAACGTCACAACGTTTTACACATATTAACAACAGAACCCAGTAACAATAGATATAATATCAAACAAGATATGCTTTCTGTGGAACCACGATATGCCCCACGCGTACTAATCAACACCTAGCAGGCTAGCATATATATATTTTGAAGATTGACTTGTAATTAAGCAACTATTTTTTTAAAAAAATATATGGGCAAACGTATTTTTATTCATCCTCTTAAAACTTCATCCATCCTTCATCACACAATTTTTTTCCCAGAACTCTAAAATCTAGAAATGCAATTTATGTCTATGAGATTGTCGCACCACTTAGCCATCACCGTTAGATTAATGATGTACCTTTATTTTAACCTCGTCCATATCGAAGTTTAGGCTAGAGGGTTGAAGCATACGGTGCCATGCAAACAAGGTGCCATTCAACCTTTTCTCTTCTTTTTACGTGTAATCTTATATTCTGGTAACACACTGCTGGATTTTTCTGTTTCATAGTACGTTTTTAATTATGTTCTTCAGACACTAAGACATAACTGAAATATTCTTAAAAGCGGTAAACTTTTTAAAATAAACGCAATCTACGAAACTTTAAACATAACATTCATTATTTTTATAATAATTTTTTCCTTGTTTCCTCATTACAAAATTTGGGTTGTAAAGGGGTGATTTTCCACGTAGTACACCCAACTGTCAACCTCACTTCCACGTAGTACACCCTGGACGGCATTTTGTAGACAAACGAGGATCTGTCGACTGACCCTATGGCCAGTATAATTCTGTGTGTTGTCCTGTGTTTTGTTCTTATGTGTGCTGAGTGCCCGTTTACAGCCTCAGATTTTAACGGAAGTCATAATATTTTAAGATTTTAGTTATGCAACGTTAGAGTTGTTATTTGTAACGGCAAGGGTCTGACTCCGTATAATGTGATGGGTTCAAAATAGCCTAAGTACTGACGCACCCAAAATTTTAAATTCAAATTCAAAATTCATTACAAAGTTTGTAGGATGTAAATATCATAAACCATGGCAGATGAAGAAAATATCCAAGGACATACATGCTTGGTAATGCGGGGGGGGGGGGGGGTAGGCGCCAAACCAAAATCCTGCCTAGAGCATCAAAATATCTATCCGCGGGGCTAAAACTTAGTCAAAGAGTATAAAAATACAATGAATAGAAGAATCGAAAAAGTACATACACGTGCCGAAACAACAACGCTAGAGTTCAGCACGTGTAGACATCCTTCTTATAACTACTTACTTATTTGAAGTATTCTGTATTCTCACGACATTTACTGACTTGCCAACATTGATTACATTACATCACGCATCGTTACCATAATTGGGGATATTCTGAACTTTATCCTTGAGTAAGGAGGATTGCAAGCTAATCAGAAGAATCTACTCGTTATCAACCACTAGCTCAGATCGTCATCCCCATAAATGATCTTACCCATTCATCATCATCATGATATGTTTTTTATTGGGCTTGTAGGGTTACATTTGGTTGTTTATACCCAGCATACATTTTGAGTTTCTTACACAATATCATTCTGTTCCTTTTTCGGCTGGTTACATCAAGGTTATCATATAGCCTAATACCGAAACGAATTGGAGGATATAGATTGACACATGCGTGGCCTGTTAGGCTTCCAAAGTAACGTTGAGCAAGCCTTAATGTGATGTTGATGTGCAAAGATGGCTTTGGTTCAAAGGTGATTCATAAATCTTTGACTGCATTGAGAGATCCTATGAACAGGAGGTAGTTGAGATTTTATGTTCAGTGCGGAAAAATCGTATTCTCTATGGTTGATGGGAATCTAGTTACGACCTGTGGTCATCAAGGAACTCTCTTTTTGATCGGCAGTTACAAGTCACAGCAAGAATTAACGTGAAGTTAGGTGCAAAATATTGCATTTTAAGTGCACATGATTTGAAATGACGATGTATGTCAGTGAAGTTAAGGGGGGGGGATGCGGGGGGTGGTATCCCTCGTCAGATATTTTTTCTAGAAGAATCCCGGCCCCCATATAACCATGTTAAACCATAGGAGCATCCTCCAGCTAAACCCAGGCCTCGACCAAACATCCCCCCGCAGCTAAGAATGTTTATTCCAAGCGTTGCCCCCCTTATATATTTTCAAGTTTATAATACCAGTCAAGAATGAAAAGAAAGTTTAAAAAAGTCAAGAAATCAGTAGATATGTTAAGTAAGTCAAATAAAAGTCAAGAAATTATGCTTGTGGTCAAGAACTTTTGCTGTTTTTTACAGTATAGTGAATTTACATTGTAATATAGCTGTACTGGGATTTGGTAAAATTGAATATTTGGAAATCTAAAATTGTATTAAGATTTGTTCACTTTGTTTCTTAAGAATTCTTGTGTGAGTGAAGTTTTGTAAAAATATTAAGTAAAGTAAGGTGACCATTCCCCATCCAGGATGAAGTCTGAAGCATTACTTTTTGCATGCATTAATAATTAAAGCAAGTCTAAATCTTGTTAAGGTACAGCTTCAATTTTCATCTTAACTGGCCTTGTGGTAGGGGGTTGTCATTGATCAAAAATATATAATTTCTTAATTTCCAACTATACATAACTAAGGGGCGATGAAACAAATGTTAAAAAAAGGTCAAGAAGAAGTCATCAAAAAGTCCATAATTTTTGATTTGTTACTTTTATAGTCACCCCGAAGAAGCTACAGTTAGAATTCCTCAAATAAAGTAATTGTTACTTCCAAACACTAACACATACATATACACAAATAATACCGTGCTTTTATCCAACTTGAGCCTCCAGTAAATTCATGAAAGAAAATAAGATCGTGTTTGAGTACAGGTCAATAATTGATTCTTAGTTTTAGGGATATTTCTATCAAGTTTTCATTTTTGTTGTTGTTGAAAGAACTTTATTATTGGCATAGCCGGAATATAGGATATTTGTCTGTATTTCTAAATGCAACAGTGCAGCTCAGTACTGGTGTACCATAACAAAATCTTCTTCAATGTATCTAAATGTTTCTCCAGGACCGTAGGTGTAGCATACGTTCCAAGATCTACACCGTACGATTGGTTACCCTGTTCTTTAGACATTGACCTTGATTGATTGCAGATATCAAATAATTAACACGTATTTAATGGAGAAACATAGGGTTCAACCTTTCACGTATGTCTTCGACATAAAATATAATTATTACCAATTGACTGTATTTTGCTTCGTAAGGCTCGTAAATTTGTATTTAGTAGCTCATTGCGAGTGAAGCTTTACGTTCTCATCCCTCATTGCAACGCAATGCACAGAAGTAGTCAACCTACATGTTGATGGTCAGTATGCCTATACGGTATAACTATGATGAAATATGAACGATGAGTCTTATGTTCCTTTTTGCATCATTTCAAGGCATTGTCGCATCCGTTTCATTAGTTCATGTTTCATCCGCCCTAGAGGTCGAAAATCTGCGCAAATCATGACTATGGATCAAAAGATATTACACTCACACACATCCGAAGCATATTTTCTAGGCTAGCTAGGCTATAGTATGCGAAGGCTGAAAGACAGAGATTACAATACAGAAAAGCAATTGATTAGAAATTGTGAATAAAATTTCAGTAAGAAAATTATGGTGTTTACAGAGATACCAACCCTGATTTCTTAAGAGTTTGCAACCTAACTGCCGTTGGCATGGTAACGCAGCTTTCTTGATGATGACGAGAACGAGCACGACGTTTAGGCGGCCTAGTCATCTCCCTTCCTTCGTAGCCTAGGACCATGTGTAATATGAGATAGTCCAGATCTTGTACAGCACACACCAATGATTTTCGTATATACGTATGTATTATATCGTCGCCTTGTAGTCAAAGGGATCCAGGGTTTGATACCCGGTGGAGGCACATAGTAGTTCGAATCTCACTTTAAACTGTAGATCCTATCACGATTATCCTTATTTGCATAAAGCGGACTGAAAACAAAAATCATATTATGTTATTAATCTGACCCCTCAAACTGCTACAAAAGTCGGCACCCAGACACTTGTCTATTTTTCGGGAGGGGTGGAGGGTCCGATTCAAGTGTCTTACATATAATAATAATAATAATAATAATAATAGGACAATTAATAGTAAATATGATTGTTATTATTGCATGAACAGATAAAAATAAGCAGTTATTCATTGTCTGTCTTAAGATATCTGCAGTTAAGATCACTAATATTTCTGTACGAAGAGCTGTCCTACTAAAGAAAATAAGTATTTTTCTTATTTAATGTTGGAGTTCCTTAGTTTTTCGGGGGTCCAGACTCCATGGAACTCCCTAAATAGATCCTTGTCGCAGCAGTATTTATACATTTAATCCTTATCTATATTCCGTTAATTAGTTAGGCATAAACATTCCAGTACTCACCCTTACTTGGCCCAAGATCAGAACTACAAAGAAACGTTATATTTGATGGAATCTTCGCTGCGTTTCAGGACATATTTTCATGTTTTCTTACGCAACTACATCTATTTTATTGCATATTAATGATTTGCCTTTCTTAGGAACGGACGTTCGTCCCATCCTTGGATTACAAACCAGTCTCTGCGAATTTTGGAAATTGGAAACAGACAATGACGTAAGTCTATGAAATGACGTTTAGTTCAAAGAGGAAGGTCGTTACGTAAAATTGGCAGGAAATGTCTCTCCTTGGCCTGAAGATTAAAGTTCTTATTACGGCCCTGAATGCACGCAGTCGATATCAATGCAAATTCCGGCAAAGGACCGACATGTTTTTTTTTTGTTTGGAGACAGAAAAGTAATACAGTGTGCTAACTACATTATATTAAAACACTAAACTGAAAAATTGAGGCATCGGACGCTGAGGAGAACTGCATCATATTAGATTTCGTGTTTTTTGTATTCGTAGTTTAAGTCTACGCTGCTTTTTTAAAAAAATCTTTAGGTTGTAACATTGAGGTTGAGTGATGGCTTGGTGAAAAGAACAAGACATTTGAAATTAGAACCTAATGCAAAAAATATTGGCGTTAAAGCGACACAGACAGTGGCACCAGGAGGACCACACTATATATTGTTCAACGATTAACCTCAGTGGTGTTACAATTGTGTCGGTTAAAATCATTTATCTGTGTTATTTTAACACTACAGAGATTATATGTTTACCAATATGTGGCATGGATCTTTTGAAACCTATGTCTGTCTGTGTTGCTTAAACAAAGGTTGGGTAAAAATCATGATTTATATTTTATTGCTTGCATGGTTTCGTTGCCACTATGCACATACATATGCTTTTTTTTGTAGAAAGGCTCTTTCAAGTAAACGACTCTGTAAAATATTTGAACAGTTTTATTAAAGCAAATAAAAAGTTATATGTAAACATACATTTTTCTCTATCTGATACTGTATACATGAACATACTATGCAAATGTTTCTTGAGTGTGTTAATGAAACTATAATATATAATTTCAGCAACTCTTCTTCCAGTGAAAATAAAACATTCTGGATGTACTATATAATTGTAACTTGAAATATTTTTTAAAGTCTTTGTAGCTGAAGTTTGGCAATTTTTTTAACTGATAGTTTGCAAAATATCAGCTGCCATGTTTATTTACAGTTAAATGATAATAACATTTTTTACGGTTTAAAATGATTAGTATTCTGTTTATTTTTCTACACAAAATGTTTGCTATTTTTTACTACAAAAATTATTGAATTTTAAATCAAGATAAATTGAAGGGTGTTGACAGTTTACATATTACATTTCCTTTCGTATGAGCTTCACCCCATCAGTACACATTTTTTGTTTTCTTTCTTTTCTTTTCATAGAGCCTAATAAACACTATTAAATGATTACGAGATTAATGTACTTTCACTAAAAGTGATTCTGATATCTGATTCTGATTTGTAATGCCTATTGTATGTAATTAGAGCATTCGCTCTGTCATAGGCAACTGGTTAATAAATAAATCTGCAAAATCCTTATGTACATTATTCTATAAATTATACAGTATGTTGAAAGTAATTTAAATCAGTGATTTTTTTAAAAAAATCACCTGATTTAAATCTTGATTTGAATCGCGATTTAGATCAATCCACCTTGCTTTAACATAGGTGTTTCTTCAGTGTAAGTGCCCTGTCATCACATCAGCGTCGAATTATCAATCTTACCGTAAGATCTGAAGTTCAGTTAAATTTACTTTCATCACATAGAACTCAAAATTCATCAAATAAGGTAGATGTACTTTTAGTGCATGATTCGAAAATTTTAAACTTGTAATTTTGACTGGTGTCAAATGGTCACCCTATATATATATCCTAATTGGTGCATTTTTTTATGCATCACATGGAACAGCAGCTGTTAAGAGTACACTTTGATGCATTTCTGTATGTATGTTGATGCACCAAAAGTACACAATAAAACCTTCAATCTCATTTATGTCAGTTTCTTTCGGATCTTGTATTTGGCCCAATAATCTAATATGCTATTCCAAAATTAGATGAAGATACAATAAGGTAAAGTGCCCATTGTACTATATACTCTTTAAAAATAGAGGAATGATTTAATTTGTTTTTTGCAACAAAACAATGCTCTGCTTTCTAGATTCAATGACATATTTTTAGATTGAATTTCTGGAATTGAGGAAAGTTATGTGAAATATCTTATACCCTTTTTGTACATTATACAGTCACGTGTATTTCAGGGTTGTAGTGATCCCATTGAAAGTAAATGAGATCCTTACAAGAGCCCCTGACTGTACGCGTACTTCTAACCACACTCTCTACCTCGAAACCTTGACAGTCAGAACTTCATTGCTATGTTTATATGATCCCATAACACTACAGAAGCTATTAACCACTCGGAAAATAATGCAACGACAAACAAGGCTTCCCTACAGATGCTAAGATATGATCCCTTTAGCTGAACTGGCTGAAACCAAATCCAGCGAATCAGGAGGTCCCGAATTATTTTGGACAATCCCATGAAACCAAATTCTCAGATGAATGTACATCAGTCATGTTATATGTGACTGACTTAATGACTTACGTCTGACTATATGATGTTTGTGTGACACCTGTATTATCTGATATATATTCGTATGCGTTTTTCTTTGTGCTGTGATGTCGTCAGCAGAAAGGTTGCTTCCGTAACATTTCAATTGCACTGTACTTAGGAAATAAGAATAACTGATTATCTTTACTGTTCAATTTACTAAAGCTTGATCTTGTATGCATAGGTTTTCTTATTTGCTTGCTCATCTTGAAGAAATTTTAGGCATTCAGCGAAGGCATACTTTCTAATGATTTCTGAACAACACCAGTAACATTACGTTTTCAGTATATTTAGAATAATGTAGCATAAAAATTCAAAATATAACTGTGCATAACTCCTATGAATACTGGCCTCCCCGATAGCAGAGTTACAGCTCCTTGAATAACGTAGTGTGGAAACTGGTTCCCGAGACGGATGCCAACATAGATGGCAGTGCGATCAATACGGCTGCTTATTTTCTTATGAAAGTAATGTGGCTTAGTTAGTTTTTGGAATATATTGTGTAGATTTGTTTGTCTTGAAAGGCGGTAAGTGAATTGACGGAAAGTTATATTTGTGGGTGATTTGCAGTCACGGAATGGCATTGATTTGGAAAGAAAGGTAAAATGAAATTAGTAAATAAATATCAAGCGTAACCAAGAAGAAACATCGCAATGTGATTCCGGACGTCAGGTGTTGGATTGTGTACTAGAGTTTATTTTTCTATGTTATTAGAATATAAATAGTATCCTGAGAGATATTTCATACCGAGACGACAAACCACACGTGTCGCTTGGAAGCGAGCAGTCGGTAATCAATAAATGCAGTCTTTCCAACCGTAGGGACACAAGCTCTGACTGCACCGTGTCCTCAAGGAGATTTTAGACCCAAGTGACACGGGTCTCAACGTAGCGGCATGACGGACAGCACAGGCCAGCGTTCGTTTGGTGAAATCCTCAAGCGATAAGTGTCGCGTGCCGCTTGTCGCTTTGGTGCGCAATCTTCCTAAAGCAAGACACTCATTGCATAGTTGCATCGCGCATGCGCGAACAACAAACCACGGCAACACGTTGCAAGCTATTGAGGAAATGATCCAGTTTGAGCGACACACAAGCGACACGTGTGGATTATCGTGTCGCCTAGGTCTGTTGTTGTAACGTGTGGTTTATCGTGTCGCCTAGATCTGTTGTTCTCACAATTAGCGGCAAACGCTTGCTAATAGAGTGAAGGCACCATGTCGCTTGTCATTTAGTTGGGAACTCCCCCTGTAGCGCGTCGCTTCGGTCTGAGCACCCTTCCTTTAAGGAGATTTCAGACCGAAGTAACAAGTAGCACGCGAATACGACATATGAACGTGTCGTTTGCTGTTTGGACCCTCATGCGCAATTAATGCTATTTTACAGTCTGAAAGTGTCTGTGTCACTAGTCACATCAGTGTGAACATCCCGTGTCGCTTGTCCCATTGGTCTGAAACTTTCCTTACACTCATGTCGATGGCGCTAAGGAGGTTTTGTGGGTTTCCCCTTGTTTTTTCATGCAATCATCATTATCACCATCGCCGCGATTAGTTTCAAGGGGAAGAAAAGATACAGTAAATATCAAAAATACAAATGCTTCAGTATGTATATCTTTAAAAGAAATGCCGATGATGATAATAATAATAATGAACCTAATTCATACACAAAAATTTAGTTACCAAGAGGATTCCACGAGTATTTTTTCTCCCGTATTATTAATAAAAGTATAACTATAAGAGGACGTGGTCGACTGTCTAGAATGTTCGTCAACATCTTCGCGACCTCTGCACTAAATATCATATCAGTTATCACATTCATAGAAATGCTTCATGTAAAAGAATCAGACGTTGCAGCGAAAACTCCATTTACTTCCATTATAAGCAGACGAATGCCATGCAGCTGTACCGACACTAGCGCCTCTAGCGGTATCATATTCGAGTGGAACCAGCCAGAGAGCCCAAAACAGTGCCGTTTTCAACACTACGTTATTCAAGGCGCTGTAGCGGAGTGGTATTATCATTGCTTTGTAATCAAGGCGCCGACCCTCGTGGCGGAGTGGTTAGCACATCGCGCGACGACTCAAGGGGTCTCGGGTTCGAATCCCGGCACGGACATGGATGTTTGCGAGTGTCTATTCATCAATTTCATCATGTCATCACTCATCCCCATCTTCGCAAATTAGCCAAAAGGGGCACAAAAAGCGAAGTAAAATAAAGCAAATCAATCAATTAATGTAATCAAGGGGTCCCAGGTTCGATACCCGATGGAGGCACATGGTACAGTGGTTCGGATCCCACTTTAAACTGTAGGTCCAGTCCCAATTAACCTTTCTGTCCATAAAGTGGACTTAAAACAACAATTCATAGCAATCCTATGAGTACTAATTTTACAAAATATGATTATTTTTAATTAATGTTTAGGGTCAAAATTTAAATATTACATCCGTAAATATGGAATCACCTTTTATAGTTTCATATTTATTAATCGCTAAATATAATTTTAAAAGTCCTGGTAGCCATTTGTTTAATTACCAATTTCATTTCAAGGATGATAGGGTGATACATACTGAAGCTTCCACGTAGTACACCCTGGACTGCAATTTGCAAACTAGCGAGTCTCTGGTGTGTGGACCCTCGGCCAGTATAATATTCTGTTGCGATTGTGTTGTGTCCTGTCCATGTGTATTTGTGAGTGTCCCTTCATCAATTTCATCATATCATCAAACATCCTCATCTTCGCGATTAGCCAAAAGTGGAAGAAATGCGAAAGTAAAATATACCAACTCAACCAGTCAATCAACCACAACATGTAAGCACAGTCATGCGTTTGTAAGGAAAATCCAGCATGTGTGTATGTTGTCGAACATGACACATTTCTTGGAAAAGATGTTTCATCCAACAATATTTTGCTAAGATGTTAGAAGTTCTTAGAACCATCTTTCCGCAGAGTAAAAGAAGGGGGGGGAGGAGGGAATCCACACATTTTATAACCTTGATATACAAAGACGTAGTTTGCAAGTCAGGCCGTACACTAACAGCAAAACAAACGCAAATGCGCCGTATTTGCAAAAGTTTTTTTCAATGTGCAAAATTCTTGCTTTGCTTTTGAGTGATTCACAAATAAATCCGAAAGTCCTGTTTACCGAACGAAGGTGTTAACTTTCGTGGTACTGCGAAAGTGCTTCGTACGTTCTCTTGTAACTGATCCGCCCATGTTGTTTCAAATTCACTTTTTCTGAAACGAGAAGAATTCCTCTCTCTTTTGGTAACTAAAGGTTAATGTAACATATATGAGTGTATGGTATCGCTTGGTAACTTTTCTAATAGAATTGCCTTGAGTTGTAGATTACAAGCCACATCGTTGTGAGGAAGTGTGTTTATGTTATTTTTCGCCATGTTACTAGTTCATCAAAAATGAATGCAGTGCAAATCTACTTTGTGTTACCAGATTACGCTACAATCTGAAAATAAACATTTGAGAGTGGTTAAGTAGCGGAGGGAAGGGGAAGTCACTAATATTTTGCCCACGTTGACATAATGTTTGACTTTATATGTATACGTGTGTGTGTATTTGTTCCTAACACTGCTGTGAGTTTAGTTTTTGAATCTCTGTAAATGCAATCTAGATAGAGAGTTGTGAATATCAACAGAATTTAGTGGAGAACACACCATATATGGATTTATCATCCAGCATATTGAATAGTTGTGATGTGTGACGATTTTTTATGCGAATTCGATTTTAAGTACAAGTAAAAAAATCCCGCATCGAATAATCGTCACATTCTCCTCATGTTACTCCGGTACGCTTCGCGTCTATCTGGTTTCAAGATTAATGAATTGACCACTAGAGGTCTCTAGTGCCTTTTTTCGCCTTACGAACAGCATCGACGAAAAGCAGCAGTTCCTTATCAGCTCGCGAGCCGCGAGGGATTCCTGACGTGACGTAGCAGATTACGGGAGAAGCAGCGGCTCGCAGAACTCAGTGTGCTTCTCTCCTTTTCTCTCACTCGACGCCGGTTTTGATTTTGACAAGTACTTGATTTCGTCAAACATTACGAGGGAACGTTGGTTCGCACGCGTTTAGTGCCACAACGCGTCGGAAGCGATTGGAGTCTTTTGGAAATACAGGAATGTCAAATTACGTGGCTGGTAAAAATGGAATTTGCTTTCCCCATTGAGCATTTTTCACCGAGGACGATTTGTTAGTTTCGTCTGGTAGAAACCCGAAGCACGAAGGACCATTGGATGGACAAGCGAGAAGGAAGGATGAGAACGAATACACGGCTATAGTGTTCGACGAGCATGAGAAGCGGCCGATTTGACGACGTCCCAGTGTTCGCTTGATTCCAGAAGGATTGTCCAGTTAGTATTGGTGGATCGATTGCGACGAGGCTGAGGTATGTACCCAATGACCTTTTCAATAAGTGAAGTGTGAAAGTGTGTAAATTTTGGACGAGAAGGCCACTTTGACTCTCTTGTCGTTACCTTCGTCACGGAATGATAATTTGAATCAATAAGTAAGCCACGAAGTGCGAAGAGTGAATCACGAGCAAAACGATTACAATTCTCATTCCCCCCCTTTTGTGAATAGACGTCGTAATGTTGCAGTGGATGCAATGAAGAAAGAAAGTGTCGCTGAGACACGTCCTTCCTCTCCTCCCCTGATTTTTTGCTCAAAGTAACAAAAGGATTAATCGTTCAATTTACCTTGCATACGGGCAACGCGTATAATGAGCTCGATGCCTCCCCCTCCCACAAAAAATCAGAATCACGAGTTGACGTAATTTTCACGCAACACAATCAAATGAGTTTAGCATGAGCACCAAAGTATTATGTAATGTCAAAACGGGTGTTTTATTCCTTTGGAATAACTAGCATTTAACAAAAGAGTAGTGTAAAAAAGGCAATCATAGATTTGTTTCGACCTGTTTTAATATATTGTATATTTACGTCATTGGTAGTCACTGGGTTTTGTTCCCGGTTATATTTTTTTGTTGTGCCACCAGTAACGAAGAATTGTTAGTAACTTTTAGTCAGTTATTGTTACGAAGGAACGAAATAATTGTTGTGAATAGTATATGTATATGTTACGTTTGGAAAACGCCTGCCATTCTGCGTTGCGAGGTAGTGCGTAATAAATCTTGAGTTGACTCAACAAATTAAATTAAGTGTAAATAATTACCCCTTACTCTGTAAAAAAATTAGAATCCATTGCATTAGGGCATTTTGACTAAAACGTGATCGGAAGAGCATGCTTGGATGAACAGGCGATTTACTTTCATTGATTGAGAAAGCGACTTAATTTGACTACGATATTTTCAAGTTTGGTTATTGACAAATTGTTTTCTTTTTCTCTTTTTTGTGTGTCAAGTTGGTTCTCTGCGGAGACTGAGGCGACGGTCTAAAATACTGTCATTAGCCTCAACAAGCCCTTCTGACTATTGTAAGTGATAGTTTTCTCTTTACTTCTATTATCGTGCGAGTGATTGAATTTTCCACGGACCTCTGCACCTTCCTTTCAAAAAAATCTTGACCTTATTGTCCCGCACGCGACTATCACGTTACAAAGTTTTTGGTAGCAGATCTGGTTCTGTATACATACATTTTTCTGCTTTACGCGTTAAACGTAAGAAAAGTTTAGATTCACCTCCTTTTTTTTACAAAATTTTTTCCCCCCCACCCCCCCTTTTAAGAACCTTTTGTTTTCTTTTCCCTTTTCCATTGGAAATTTGAGTAATTTAGTAGAAGATAGTAGTCACTTCTATACTTCTACCACCATGCCTCCCCCGGAAACGAGCAATGTTGGCGAATTGATATCTATACAACAGGAGTCTTCTCCATTCGTTTTACCACCACCGCCACCCTTAACGGGCCCCCACATTACACATCCGGTTCAAGTTTTCTCGCAGGTAACTACGGTACCAATTAACACAACTACCACATCTACAGCTCCCTCAATGTTTTCGTCACCCTTGCCCGCAACAACAACGGCGACCGTAACGGTCCCTATATCACCTGGTTCAGTTACGTCATCTCATCTTAACGGAGACTCTTCTGTTATTCATAAGATTCTTCTGAGGAATTTAGATACCCATATAGATGCGCTGGCTATGTGCGACGGTCAAAGTCATTCTGCCTTATTCACATTCATGTTGGCTTTACACCGTCTGGTCATTTCCCACCAATATCCATTGCAGTGGCTTTTGCAAAATGCAACTCGCCGTACCGCGGGTGCCTTGCAAACACTTTGGACGACGGCTATCGCTTCTCTTATGCCTTGGCACGACATGAAACTCTATATATGGAGACATTCGGTTCCGATGTCTTTGTATACAGACTTGGTTAATGCCCACGTTACTCGTCCTCAACGTGAATTTGAGACGCTTCACATTTATGTGTCAGACGTCCGCGATTCGGCCGAGGCTCTGGCATTGGGCTGGGATCCTACCATTTTGGTCACCTTTGTTTTACAACATCTTAACAATACCTCCACCAACTGTTTATTATTTCAGTCCCGTCCACAATCTATGCCTGAGTTAGTAGCTTTAGCTCATTCCATCATTCCTTTAGAGATGCAAAAGGCGTATACACAACGCCAATTAGGTCAGCTTGACCGGCACGTGACTCCCCCTCCTCATAATCTTGCTAACCGAGGGCAGAATTTAAATCGCCCCCTGCGTCAATCTCATTCTTTTTACTGCAACTTTTGCCACAGAAGTGGACATTCCACGTCTCACTGCCGCCGTCGTTCCTCCCAGCATGCTCCCCATTCTCGTAATCTGGTTGTTCCAAGGTAACCAATGCATTCACTTTCACATGTATGGTATGGTATGATAAGTGTTGTTATGTACTAGAATGTTAAGGTTTTCTACTGCAAGTGTACTGTTTATATCTTGTTTATTACTATGTGTTTATTCACAGTTTTGTATTCTTACTTGGAGTATGTTAAAAACATGTATTCATTAATCTTCATCAAAGTAAAGCAAACTATGATTCATTACTTAAGTTACAATTTCACTTCATTTAGTAAATTTGGATGTCAATTTCTATACCCGTTTGACAGTATATGTATATTTTTGGGATTGTTTGGTTCAAATATCTTGTAATTGGTGCTCTTATTCCTCGCTGTATTCCCTTCCTCCTTTTGGGTTCCTCTCCTCTTTCCTATCTTTTTGTTTTTTCTTCTCCTCTTCTCTTCTAATGTATTTCATTTTTTTTTCTTTTCATGGTTTTTGAGGAACCTCACACTTATATAACATCTCGGAATCAGTGGAATGGAGGCATCATAAGGATGATTACTTATCCCCGTGCAACAACATATATATATATTTCCGTCTACGTCGCAAATATCTTCGACCTGTAAGTGCATATCTGATCGTTGTTCCAGTGTCAGTTTCTCCGCCAAAATTAAGTGCTACGTATCATATATCCCTATTTTTCCTTTATCGAAGGCAATTCTGTGCGCCCCATTCTAGACTCTATTGGCGCCTATGGTAATTAGGTGCTGCAAATTTTGATATTATGTATTACCACATTCTTAAATTGTTAAATGTTTTATACCATTTGTTCATTCCCATTTTTTAGATTGCAATCGATCATTCACTTCCATTTTTTATATTATTGTTATTGTATTTATTACCTTATTTATCTAATGTATTTCAATTTATTGCAATTATTAATCTCTATGTTGTCCACTGCCTTTCTCAGAGATTAACTAGTCTTTCAAGTAATAATTCCTGTAGGCAGTCAGGTGTTGGTGTCAAAAAAAAAAAAAAAAAATTGAGGGTGTTTTGACTTAATTATTGTCTGGTTTTCATGTGTGCGTTTTCATCAAGGTTAACTTGTTTATATCATGTATATATATAAATGTTTTAATATAGTTAGGGGTTATTTGGTAATTGGTGCTCTTCCGATACTATTGTGGTTAGGCCATGTTATGAATTCTGAGCCTTATTGGTGTCTTTCTCCTTTTTTGGCAAGGCAGGGGAGTTTGTGACGATTTTTTATGCGAATTCGATTTTAAGTACAAGTAAAAAAATCCCGCATCGAATAATCGTCACATTCTCCTCATGTTACTCCGGTACGCTTCGCGTCTATCTGGTTTCAAGATTAATGAATTGACCACTAGAGGTCTCTAGTGCCTTTTTTCGCCTTACGAACAGCATCGACGAAAAGCAGCAGTTCCTTATCAGCTCGCGAGCCGCGAGGGATTCCTGACGTGACGTAGCAGATTACGGGAGAAGCAGCGGCTCGCAGAACTCAGTGTGCTTCTCTCCTTTTCTCTCTCTCGACGCCGGTTTTGATTTTGACAAGTACTTGATTTCGTCAAACATTACGAGGGAACGTTGGTTCGCACGCGTTTAGTGCCACAACGCGTCGGAAGCGATTGGAGTCTTTTGGAAATACAGGAATGTCAAATTACGTGGCTGGTAAAAATGGAATTTGCTTTCCCCATTGAGCATTTTTCACCGAGGACGATTTGTTAGTTTCGTCTGGTAGAAACCCGAAGCACGAAGGACCATTGGATGGACAAGCGAGAAGGAAGGATGAGAACGAATACACGGCTATAGTGTTCGACGAGCATGAGAAGCGGCCGATTTGACGACGTCCCAGTGTTCGCTTGATTCCAGAAGGATTGTCCAGTTAGTATTGGTGGATCGATTGCGACGAGGCTGAGGTATGTACCCAATGACCTTTTCAATAAGTGAAGTGTGAAAGTGTGTAAATTTTGGACGAGAAGGCCACTTTGACTCTCTTGTCGTTACCTTCGTCACGGAATGATAATTTGAATCAATAAGTAAGCCACGAAGTGCGAAGAGTGAATCACGAGCAAAACGATTACAATTCTCATTCCCCCCCTTTTGTGAATAGACGTCGTAATGTTGCAGTGGATGCAATGAAGAAAGAAAGTGTCGCTGAGACACGTCCTTCCTCTCCTCCCCTGATTTTTTGCTCAAAGTAACAAAAGGATTAATCGTTCAATTTACCTTGCATACGGGCAACGCGTATAATGAGCTCGATGCCTCCCCCTCCCACAAAAAATCAGAATCACGAGTTGACGTAATTTTCACGCAACACAATCAAATGAGTTTAGCATGAGCACCAAAGTATTATGTAATGTCAAAACGGGTGTTTTATTCCTTTGGAATAACTAGCATTTAACAAAAGAGTAGTGTAAAAAAGGCAATCATAGATTTGTTTCGACCTGTTTTAATATATTGTATATTTACGTCATTGGTAGTCACTGGGTTTTGTTCCCGGTTATATTTTTTTGTTGTGCCACCAGTAACGAAGAATTGTTAGTAACTTTTAGTCAGTTATTGTTACGAAGGAACGAAATAATTGTTGTGAATAGTATATGTATATGTTACGTTTGGAAAACGCCTGCCATTCTGCGTTGCGAGGTAGTGCGTAATAAATCTTGAGTTGACTCAACAAATTAAATTAAGTGTAAATAATTACCCCTTACTCTGTAAAAAAATTAGAATCCATTGCATTAGGGCATTTTGACTAAAACGTGATCGGAAGAGCATGCTTGGATGAACAGGCGATTTACTTTCATTGATTGAGAAAGCGACTTAATTTGACTACGATATTTTCAAGTTTGGTTATTGACAAATTGTTTTCTTTTTCTCTTTTTTGTGTGTCAAGTTGGTTCTCTGCGGAGACTGAGGCGACGGTCTAAAATACTGTCATTAGCCTCAACAAGCCCTTCTGACTATTGTAAGTGATAGTTTTCTCTTTACTTCTATTATCGTGCGAGTGATTGAATTTTCCACGGACCTCTGCACCTTCCTTTCAAAAAAATCTTGACCTTATTGTCCCGCACGCGACTATCACGTTACAGATGTCAAAAATACTTAATATAGCAAACACATTTCCATACATAAAATACCGTTTATGTCCAGCTTGTTCTTCCGAAATTTATTTGAAGTTTGCGCAACAGAAGGTAATGAATAGTGAGTAAAAAATTTAAGGTTACTCTTTACTCACACGTGTGTGTGTGTGTATGCTTATTATAGTAGTAAAAGTTTAAAACTATAAGTTTTACATTGCTCTTATCTACTAATCATGAATCTATGGAGTTTTGAGTTTTTGCTTTAAGTCCACTTCTATTTGCACAGACAGTCTAACCGAGACAACACAATGATGTTGAAAAAAATTGATAATAACAATCGCTGACCTCTGTATCGGAGTGGTCAGTGCAACACGCTGCGAAGCCAGTTTAAAGTCGGATCCTAACAACTATGTACCTCCACCGGATATCGAACCCTAGGCCCTTGATTACAAGGCAACAGCATTACCACCAAGCCATCGGGGAGGCCCCATGAATCTGTGGACTGAGATTTCCCGCATAAGAAATGAACTATGAACGACTTCCTCAACTTATCTTTTTTTTAAAAAAAGTATATACGGAGCGTGCTGGAAACTTGGATTTTGGATTTAGAGGATGAATCAGAATTCAATTTCATTTAGAAATGAATTCCCGAGACAATATATATATATATATATATATATATATATATATATATATATATATATGGGGGGGGTTGTGTGTGTGTACTCCTATGTAGAGAGAACAGGAACTTTATATACATACCTCGTATGTGTGGTGTGTGGTTTGGTTTCTAGTTTCAAAGACCCACAATCAATCATTCCACAGACTCCATTCGGAATGCCCATTTCCGCCATCTTTGAATCACCAAGTGTTCTGCGCGAGCAAAGATGCGCTGCTTCAACTACAAACCCAACGTTTCCAGTCTGCTAATTAGATGTCTGTGATTTTTATAAATACACCGGTGCGGTTCAGGCGCGGAAGGGAAATTTAAGATTACACCTTTTCAGATTTACGAGTAAAGCGACATTGCCAAACGGGCTTGGCATGCTGGTCCAGGCTTCCTGGTCAAGTTGTACGATTTTTGGCGGAGAAGGTCGTCCACTTTCGTTAGGCAATATATTAGAATTCAGTTGTGCTATTATGCGAAAGTCAAGGCGAATTATGAGCAACGCCGCAATATTACGCAGCGCGCAAGAATAGGATATTTGATAGGACCTCACGACTCGGGCATCAAGGTCAGTCTTGACCATGTGGATCCGTCACGTTGGTGAATATACATCGTCTGGGTGGTGATGATATCGCCACGTGTACGCAGTGGCACCAACTTTTGAGATGCATTACATGCCCTCGACTCGAAGACTTGTTTTACGCGTGCAAACAATAACACGTCATAACCCTTTACATGGATCATTATAACAACATTCACAATAATGATATGACGACGATAGTGAAAGTATCAAATTCGATATCCAGCACAATGATGTTGAAATGTTTTGGTAATAACAATCGCCGACCTCCGTGGCGGATTGGTTGGTGCAACACGCTGCGAAGCCATAGGTCCCAGTTTCGAATCCTGGATGGTTTCGTGGACATATCGTTGCCTTTGACCTATTATCATTTCATCAGTTTATCACCCATCCTCATCGTCGCAATTAACCCCACATGTAGAAAAGCAACGTAAAGTAATCAAATTAGAAATAGAAATGGTAATAACAATCACTTAGCAGTTAAATCGCCAGAAAGCTGTAGTGTATCAAAATTATTTCAGAAACCTGAAACCTTTTTTTTCTTAAACTTTTGAACTTAGTTTTCAACTCATCATTATATAGCATGGCATCTTGCAAATGTCTGCTACATCTCAATGTAAATTGGTCACAGAAAGGGTGTAAATATTCTTCCTTACACTACCGTTGAGAATATTTAAAACAACAACGTGATTAAATATTTTCTGGGTCATTGCTAACCTTAGAAATATCTTTGTTATTTTCATAGCGGACAAATACATTTTTGGAAACTAGCACTGTTAGAGTACAAGCTTTATGCATCCATTCGTAATTTCACGAATAACATTAGACTTCAGGGCCTCCCCGATGGCGCACTGGTAACGTCGTCGCCGTATAATCAAGGGATCCCGGTTTCGATACCCGGTGGAGGCACTTAGTGGTTCGGATCCCACTTTAAACTGTAGGTCCAGTCCCAAATAGCCTTCCTTTGCACAAAGTGGACTTGAAACACCAAATCAACCAACCAACCAACCAACATTAGATTTCAGAAATGTTACTATATCACCAAATGACTCGGTTCTGCGTTTGTAATATGGCAGCCATTCGACAGGAAGCATTTGAGTCGGCAATTTTATTAAGCAGCCTATCCTGCTAACAGGTATTATACTAGCTGGAATATTATAGTGTGTTAATAAATGTTGGCGCCACGTTGTGTGTCACAGACTTGTAGCACCAGAACGGGAAAGTGGAAGTCGTTTGGCTAGTTCATGATGAGAAGGGGAGAGGGGAGGATTCATTCATAATTTTTGATTTGGGGGCGAGTTTGTTTTTAAAGCACCGTAAAGGTAAATTGAGGGCCAAAATTACCATAAAATGGACGTATATTAAAAGATTTAGGAGACTGTTAGGACCCTTTTTTAAGCAGGAGGTGCAAAGAATGTGTGGGGATTGTGGATAAATCGCTGGCGAAGAGTGACTTAAATAGAAATGATGCCAGGTTACTAGAAGGAAAGTCAAGAGGATACTTCTGCATTGTAGTCACTCTGCCTGGTAATTTTAACTTAAAGTTGACCAGTGGTGAAACGATAAGTTTTCCAGTCTAGTACTATATGTGTGTGTGGTATTTCAACCTGTTTGCAAATCAAGGAAATATGAATAATTAATACTAGACACACATGCCTATTACAGGACCAGAAAAGGTTCATTCATTAAACTGAAAACACGAAATATCAAATAAGGTGAGCTGAGCTTAATATTGTAAGGCTATTCAAGTTTCTACAAGTTATCTGCGATTTTAATCATTGCGTTCGTTTGTTTCGAGAGTCGATGTCAACCCTTCTACCACGCAATAAACGCTGGAAATCGCATACTTGGATAAAAAAATATACACTAAAAGCATAACGTTTCCACCCTCTAACAGGGTCTTCTTCAGACGAAGATTCGCAATAAATTCTGAAGAAGACCCTGTTAGAGGGTGGAAACGTCACTCTTTTACTTTATATTTTTTATACAATAAATCTTGCCTTGGTCAGCATTTTAATGTTTTATTAACATGGAACAAGTCTCAACAGTGTTACCAGCATACTTGGAGCCTAACGATGCTCTGATGCCCACGGCCAAAGAAAATCATATTAGTGCTTACTTGGCCTTATGTATACTGAATGCCCCTTTACAGCCTCGGATTATCATATGTATGGAGAATGTAGTCCTCGCATAGTTTTATGGATTGTAGTCTTCATTGTTGGTCACATACTCCTAAGAGCGAAAGTTTTTGTCTTCTTCTTTTGAGCACATGGCCCTGGCAGCACGTGGATCTGTATCGGATGACTTTGTAACCTCAAGAATCGAGTTACCTAACTGCACAAGTCAAGGTCGTATGACAGTGAAACTTGTTTATTTGCAAGCTTCTCTGCAAGAAAGAACTAGCGAATAATAATAAAAAAAATACCAGAAAACAAGCCAGACTCGATCCACAGATCAGGAAGCTGCCTTGAGCAAAACTGGAATGGTCAGCCGTTCAACTGTATGCAATCACTTTCGTTCAATGCCACCAGGTTTCGCCTTTGAATTCTTTTTCCTAATTATTTTCTGTGTATGCTTATCCTTTTAAACTAAACCACACGCAAGGTATAGGATACGAGTAGCTGAAATGAAGGCGAATGTTGTGAAGCAAGTTGCGCAATTTTTGTGTCCATGAAAATTGTCTTCCTTGTTTGACGAAAATACTTCTTGCATTCCTTGACAAACTTGTCTGAAAGCAAGACATTTACACTACACCATGAAATAATTATGACATAATTTTCGCAAGAGAACTGCGCATAACGGTTTTTATTCGATCGATATATTGATTTTTTATATTACGTCGGTTTTTGTATCATTGTTGGTTAAGCGCAACATTGAGGATGGATTGCTTAGATAAATGAATGAAGGAACATTCACAACCACACATGAACAACACGCAACAAAGTTTCGTAGAGGATTATCCTGGCCATGGGTCCACACACCAGAGCCTCGTTAGTCTGAAAAATGCAGTCCAGTGTGTACTACATGAAAGTGAGGTTAACATTTAGGCGTCTTCGAAAAGGATCACCTCTTACACCCCTCATTACCTTTTAGTATTGAAGTCCTCCGTGGCGGAGCGGTTAGCACATCACTCTACGACGGCAGCATTCCCGGGTTCGAATCCTGTCTCGGTATGGATGCTCTTTGTGAGTGTACCTTCATCAGTTTCATCCTATCATCACTCATCCTCATCTTCTCAAGCTCATCAAGATCCATTTTCCCGCTAGCTCAAAGTTCACGTTCCAAATGAACGCAGCAGTACACCAAGACACTGGGGTCTTGGACGGAAATAGATGAATTGCAATGAAGCGTATATGTTCTAGATATAGTATGTAGCGAAGCGTAACTTCCTTGTATAAGGGAATTCCACCTTAGCATCCAGAGAATACACATAGTTGCCAAATTTGGCTCTTTTTTTTTTCAAGTTAAAAACTTAAGTATCGTAAAGTAATTCTAATAGTAACTGTTGATAACGTTACTTCTACTACGGAAAAGTAACTCTGTTACTGTCACAGCTACTAACTTTTAACAGTAGTTACAGTTAGAATTTCTGAAAAAAGTAACTGTTGCTTGAAAGTGCGTTACTTGTAACTATGTCACTACTTATTTCCAAACATTGCCCAAAAGGTGAGATCGCCAACCTTTACTGTTACGAGGGATGTTGAAGTGTGGCCTTCTCTAAAGGCACCCAATTGTCAACTTCTCTTCCACATAGTACACCCTTGGCGGCATTTATTACTGGTTAACGAGGCTCTGGTGCCTGAACGCACAAGCAGGACTATTTTAGTGGTCCCAGGTTCGGTACCCGGTGGATGCAAATTACACAGTGGTTCGGATCCCACTTTAAACTATAGGTCCATTTCGGATTAGCTCATCTGTGCATAAAGTGGACTTCTTATAAGAGCAAATTGAAAAAAATTCACAGTTAGAATAATTCTCAGGTTTGAGTTCTGTCTTGCATGTGTCTTTGTAACTGTCCCCCTTCATTCATCTTTACTTATCATCATTCATCCCCATCATCGCGGTTAGCCAAAAATTGCAGAAAAGAGATGTAAAATAAACTAAATGAACTTTCGGTGATGCTGGACCACTCTTCGCCCGCAACCTGTCTCTAAATTGGATGTAAAAGCTTTTAATGTCACTTTGAAGGTTCCAATTTTTGAGCTCCTTTGATTTTGGCACAAATTTGGGCAATCTGATCTTAGAGTGGATCCAAACAAATATGACGAAATCCCTTGAAAGGACTTTCTATTAGCATTGCTACAGGAAGATATCTGGAGAACCTCATGTACGTACATTATTATTTGCTGTCTGAATTGCTTTGCTTTTTATTTACGGTCAATCGGTCGTGGGAAATAACTATTGTGCATTATCACAAGTTTGAATGTCTGCACATGCCTTATCCTTTTCCCAGCTTCCAGTTGAATGTCATGGTCGCCCTGCTCTTCGCATTTCACCACTTGAAAGAGAAAGTTCACAAAAAATTAATTGACGCAGCCGCATCCTGTTTAATAATTACAACGCTTGAAACTGCTAAGTAGTAATTACGTGTTTTATCAGAGATTTTTACGAATCTCCACTCGTGTTAACCGACACTGGGGCTAGGAAAGGCCACAATATGTGAAAATTCCACGGTAAACCAACATAGCGTCAATCGGTTAGGTGTCCTTTTGTTTTGGAGTGTAATGTGTTAATTAACGTTTAACAAAACAACAATGATGGATTTTGGGTATTCTCTATCAGTGTCCCTTCATCAATTTTATCATATCATAACTCATCCTCATCGTCGAGGTTAGCCAAAAGGAGTAAAAACGCCAGTCTAAATAACCAAAATCAAAATAATAAAAAAATAAACAATGTGAAAACTCCTGTTCAAAGTGACACATATTTCAATTGTCCAACCTTCAAAAGAAGTTTCTTCGGTAAAATTCAAAATAGAGAAAGTATATCCTACGTTTGAGCACTATGACAATCTGGATTCCAAGTTTTGCTTCACAAAGCTACAAGATTCAGAAACATGATTCAGTATGTGTTCGCGAAGAATTCTGGCTACAAACTCCTAAAGGACATTGCTCTATCCATTAAGGAAAACAAAATGTGGACGGTATTCCAAGTGAACAGCACGTTTCCGATTTGTTGAAATTACAACATGCGCCTATTGTTGCTTGTGATGTGGATAGAGTGTTTTCAGAGTATAAAAGTATTCTCGTGGATAGCAGGCATAAGTTTACTTTTGAGCATCTGAAACAATACGTAGTTATTAAGTGCAATAGTAACCTTTCATGCTGAGTAGAATGAGAGACAGCTGGTGAAATTCCACCTTCTGCTAATCGTGACGTTCAGTGAAGTCAGAAACAATTATGATAAAGATGCATATACAAAAACCATATGCAAAATATGATCAATTGTCAAGAAGGTAAGCCAAGCCATATATTTTTACTTATGTAAACAGTGGAATTAATAAATAGTTACAAGCTATGGTTAAATGTTCTGAGTTTGATGTAAATTTTTTAAATTTTAAATGCTTATTTTGATCATTTAAAGAGCATATTTCGAGCATTTTAAGAGCATATTTGCATGCATATTTAAAGGTTTTTTAGTGCATAACTATCCGAAGCCTAGTAGCTAGGAAGAAACACATCGACATATTTTCTATGAACCTAAAGGTATTCCAAATACATATCCTCAATACATTTCATGATATCAGACAGAAGACATAGTAGTAAGTTAAAAAACTATATACATACAAATATACATATATATATATATATATATATATATATATATATATATATATAATACTAATCAATTTATTGTTTATGTTTAATTTTTGTATCTTCAATATAGTATTATATTGCATTGTATATATATTTTGAATGTTACTAGAAGATCTGGACAATGCATAATGTCCAAGAGGCACTCTCTCGAAATGTAGTGTAAGAATAGGCATATGCGGATGTAAATTTTTTTTCTGGGAGGGTCACAGAACAGTGGCGGCGATAGCTGGGCGGGGGCAGTTGCGTCCCCTACATTTTGCCACTTTTGCTCCCGCACTATGCTACTAAACCTTATGTACCAAGGAAAAATAAACTGTCATTGCCCCCCCCCCCCCATTTTGGAATCCAATCGCTGCCACTGCCACAGAATATGTTGTTTTTGTTAGACTCATTGGTGTCGTTGATGATCCCCGTGTTCAGCAGTTACAAACTTCTTGGGAGGGGTGTAAAGAGTAATCTCTCCTGAGAGCACCCAGAAGTCAACCTCACTTCCTAACTAGCAAAAACCATTTCATTAGAAAATGCGTTTAACTATGTAAATCTCAAAATTTAACACTATCATTTCTATGGACTCTGGAATGCTACCAAAATAATATAATATAAAATAAGTTCTATATGTAGAGCCTTAGGCTGCTGTGATACCTAACTATGTACAATACGTCACAATAATAAATAATTTAATATGAATTAATTGTACAAGCATAAAATAAACCATTAACACAGAGAATACAATGAGTGACACACACATAAAGATACGCGCATTCCATATCGTGATTAAAGTAATATATATATATATATTTGTGCTGTCAGGCAAGTGTTCACAAAATACAGATTGTGTACTTTATTTTTGTTGTTTGATTTGGTTTGTTTTACTTTGCTTTTCTGCCATTTTCGGCTAATCGCGAAGATGAGGAGGGGTGATGTTATGATGAAATTGTTGCAGGGACACTCTTAGAACACCCATGTCGGGATTCGAACTCGGACCCGTAACGTTGTAGCGCGCTGTGCTAACCACTCCGCCTCGAAGGTCGGCTGTTTTTGTTGTACCTGAAATGTTATGTGATAATGCGCAATTGTTTCTTTTGCAATGAAAATAACAGAACTCGTTCGTTGAAATTCTTGTCTTATGCAGTAGATGAGACGTCGTCCTGTAGGGCATTCCAAACCCTTGCAGACCATGGAAGAAGGTAAGAGCCTTCGAAACTGACAGCAGAATGGCGCGGAATGTCAATTTTTTTCTCCGACCAACAAACCGATGACGGCAGAACTTTCACAACAGCTCTGGAAACAAATGAGAGTCTGATGGTGAAGCGTTTTGGTGTTCTCATTACCCGAGCTGCTTCCTGCAAAATTTCAAGACGCATAATTCCCAGCTATAAAAGGTTTTATTCACCACAGAGCCATTCGGGATGATTTGACGACAAAGGTGACCTTTCCTTTTTACACCAAGCAATACTTTCTCTTGTAGGGCCTTCCTAAGACATGGCGGAAACCTTCCTCTCCAGCATACACGGAGGTGATTATCAATAAAACGGACATTGAAGGCACAGAACTAAAACTTGTGACTTTCATTGCGTTGTGTTCTCCGTTCATCCCATCTCTGGTTTCTTCCTGGTTTCGTCCATAAGAAACTGAAGAAGAAGTCATTTATTTAGCATGTCAGTACCGTCCAAATCTAAAGTAGATTTAGGGGATCAAACCTCAGGCTACGTGAGAGCCTGGTGTTATAAATATTGCCTGCGAGAGGTGCATTTTTACACCCAACGACGAAAGAAACAGTAAGCGAATTGTCCACCAACATTTTCATTTAGTCTGAATTCCACAATGTGATGACAATGAATTGAAATAAAGACGTCAATTAGCAGAGAACAATGCCTGCTTCGAACCAACAAAGTTTCATTCCTTAAAACAACACAGTATGTAGAATAAAAAAGTAATGAAAATAGCGGTGGACAATTTGCTTACCATTATCTTCGCCGTTGACTGTACGTGGGGGTACTGCTCTGGAGAGCAATGTTAACACCCAAACAAGCCAAGGGGGCTTGCCCCTGTGAAATAAGAACAACACTTAACCATTAGATTTTAACACTTCAATGGCTGACTGGTCTGGCAGGGTTGTGAGAATGTAAGAATGGGGGATAAAGGAACGTTCGTTACCTCTGGCTTCCTGTAGTTGAAGATCTCGTTGAATCTGTAAATCTAGATGTGAAGACACGGTCCCTGTAATGAAACTTCAATAGCGCACCACTCCCCGCGGTAACTCTTTTCGTATCAATTGCAAATTAGATAATTCAGAGACTGTGACTGTTTTCTACATTCACAAATAACTAACATTTACTTGATTTATATTGCATACAAGTTTATAAAATTAACAGGGAACTATTGAGATTAAGAACGCTGTATCAATGTCGATATTTGTTTCAAGTTGTTGATTTCGATTCGTTTTTGTTATATGTAAGAAGATTGACTAAAAAATGTCTTGTGTCAGAAATTAAATATGAGTTTATATCAAATGTTATAAAGTGAAATAATATTTTGGAAGTTGAGTTGTGTTGTTTATTTCTTGCAATGTAAGTATAATAACATTATGAAAACCAGTTGATCGCTGAGGACTTTCAATTTAATTTTAAAATTGTGTTAGTCTGCTCATCCTTCGCGTACAATATATATTCAGTGTGAAGTATCGTCACATATATCGTTGCAAGAAATTGGTGGCCAGTGTGGGTGAGATTTGGTTACACTGAAGAATTATAATTTGTAGACTTCTTAGTGTTCCTTCCTTTGTGTACTTCATATTTTCATTTTGTTGTCGTGAAAACAAAGTAGTGCAATGACAACGAATAATGTTCCTATCATGCCATTACCTACGGGTACTTCAGATTTTAATGCTCAATTATTGGTCATGTTTCGGGAATTGAAGGAATCGAATGACAGCGTAAGGCAAAAGTTGTCAGAGCTTGAAAAATCTCAGAAAGAGCAGTTTTCAGAGCTTGAAAAATCTCAGAAAGAGCAGTTTTCAGAACTTGAAAAATCTCAGAAAGAGCAGTTGTTATAGCTCGAAAAATCTCAGAAAGAGCAGTTCTCAGAACTTGAAAAATCTCAGAAAGAGCAGTTGTCAGAGCTTGAAAAATCTCAGAAAGAGCAGTTGTCAGAGAAGTCAGAGCAGTTGTCAGAGCTTGAGAAATATCAGAGAGAACAGTTGTCAGAGCATGAGAAATCTCAGAAAGAGCAGTTTGCAGAACTTGAAGACAGAACGGTGAAGTGTATGGAAAATATGAACAACACTGTTAAGGAGTTCGGCAACTCACTCCGGATGGAGATTGGGTAGGTTGCTGAAGCTTGCAAAACAGCAAATGATCAAATAAAGGAACAAGTTAAAGTGTTGGATGAAAATTTTCAACAGTTGAATATATCTGGTGAAGCGAATACCAACAGCATTCGTAAGTTAGAAGATAGTGTTGCTGAATTGGGTTTGCAGGTAAACGAGCAGTGGAATGTTATCAGCCAGATTAGTAATAAGGAAGGTTTAATTCAACGTGTTGAGGAGATCTGTGAAGCACAATTAAGTGATGTAACAGCTAAACTGCTGATGACTAATACTTCAACAATCCATAAAGCTGCAGGGAACAATAGCAACATTACTGAAATTTCACGTAATCCAGAGCATCCCGTATCTTTATCCTTGTCATCTTCCAGTGCTTCAGAAGATGAATCTTTTCCATTGCATATGTCAGGAAAACATAAATCTACAGGAAATCCTAAATCTAATTTGTCAGCTCCGACTTCACCAGTTAATGTGCGAAATTCTCGATTAAAGAAGCCTCATAAAACTTCACAAGTTAGTTATGTTGATCCAGCAAATAATGCTTCACAATCTAGCAATATAGACTCTGATATGTCTGAAGTAAACAAAACTAGATATAATTCGCAATAAACTTCTGCCAAACGATTTAAACCTAATTACAACACGAAGCACCATAAGCACGCTACTATCATTGATTCTGATATAAATAAACCATCTACTTCTAAGGAACAACCACGAAAGTATCTACGGTTGAATGAGTTGAATATCTTGCCTAAATTTTCTGGAAATCCAGAGAAATCTAGCCCAAGGAAGTTTATTAAAATCTTAACTTCACATTTGGATTTGATTCATTTTCCAAACGTTCAGAGATTGGAATGTATTCGGAATTGTTTTCAAGGGCCAGATGAGTTGCTGAACCAGTACACTTCATACTCATTGACGCAAGCTCAGTTGTCAGAATTGAGGAACAGAAAGTATGATCAAAATAGCGGCATGAGCATGGAGGCGTTTGCCACTCGTACTTATTCAACATATTTTAATTTGGTAGAGCGTCCTAAAGATGCAGAAGTCATAGACGTTTTGGTTAATCAGTTTCCATCGATTACGGCACAGACGATATTAGGTGCTGGCTTAACGAAGGTTGATGACGTTATTAATTTACTGAAGAGACTGGATTTGATAAAGACCAGATCTGGTAAGAAGTGTGATTTGCCTAGTGATTTTGAAGTGAGAACATCCAGGTTTGCTAAGGATTCAAATGCGTCAGATTTCAGAGATAAACAAAAGTATAAAGTTCAGACAGTTAACACGCAACCAAGGAACAGCGAGCAAAATCCTAATCAAAGGAATAATAGACAGTTTTCTCGCAACAATAGAGATTCTAATTTTGGTTCTACATCCGGTGGCAGCTAGTATAATAGAGGGCAAAATGTGAATGAGAATTCTGATCGGCGTCAGGACTTTACATTCAGAAGAAGGAATCAAAATAATTATGGCAATCAACAGTGCTTTAGAAGAAACTTAAATGCAAATAACAGAAGTTATAACAATACCCAATTTCGACGAGACAGTGATACACCAGACAGTGATACAGACACCACAGAATGATAGACGTTCTAATACAAGGCAAGGTTATCTACAAACAAGGTCCAATTCAGATCCTAATGTGGCTTGTTTGCCTTATTCCCCGAACAATAGTCATGGTTTAATCAGTGAAGTAAATTTATGTAGTAATTGTCGTCAGCCCTGTGAACAATCATTCGCTTCTCTTAACCGTAATGCTATTTCAGGTAGCCGATTGAATGAAAACGCTGTTTCATTTGATCCCAGAGAAACACAAGTTAAAGAATTAATACAACCAGCGATGGAGTCACAGTCAAACGAACGCCTTGGGTAAATGGATCCCATTTTACTCACAGTGAGAGTACAGAGGGCTGTGTTGCAAGTTTTAACACAGAATATGGTTCACAAAATGTTCAGTCACAAATTCAAAATATTTTTCCTGTATATGATAATTTTAAAGACAATGACCAGCTAAAGTGCGCGTCAAATCTCCTGCATATGGCCTTGAACGGCTAAACAGCACCAGCGAATCACAGACGTGCAGCGTTGCCGTGCTCTCCGTGACAAGACGTTTCGCTCAACCACGCTGTCGCTTTTCCGTGCGAAATTTCGACATGGCACCGCTGCAGTGCGCTGCTATTGGCTATTGCCATATGCAGGAGATTTGACGCGCACTCTAGCAGTGTTTTTCCAACTGGAATGGTATGAGGAGGAATCCACTTGGACCATGGATGATAGTGGTGTACCATTTTTTATTACCGATCAACTTGTTATTTTTGGGTCCATTTGTAATTTAACAATTCGATGTATTATTGACAGTAGAAGTCAATGTAATCTAATGAGTTACGAATTATGGTGCAGTATAAAGTCCATTGTACAAAGTGCGAGGTGGAATCGATAGATCAGGTAAAATTATTACCATTTGCTGGACAACAAAAATTTCGAGTTGTTGGTAGGAAAATCCTTTACCTTTCAATACAGTCGGAGACTTTTCCGTTGGAAATATTTGTGTTAAAACAATTACGTGCAGATATAATTTTAGGTATACCATTCCTTAGGCAATATAAAGCTATACTGAATTTTAGTCAGGAAGAAGTTACTTTGGTATCTCCTGCAAAACAAGAGGTGACCCAGTCTTTGTATCGACCGAAGCCTAACGATCAGCATGTTGATAAAAGGGTTCAGTGCATTACGTCAGAAAATTTGCAAATGAACACAAATTCCGAATAAATCTACATAGTAACTGAAGAGAAAATTGTATCAACAAAATTGTAGTAAACTCTCCTCACGCCAGCAAGCGCTCTTACGTGAGTTGCTATTAATATATAGAACGCAGTTTTCGAATAAGCCTAGACCCGCTCATGTTGAACCATACAAGATAATGTTGGATACTGATTTACCAATTCGTGCTCCAATTTATCCGGTTCCTTTTGCTAAAATGACAGATTTGGAGAGTGAATTGCATAAGTGGAAGAACTGAGGCATTATGAAGGAAATGTCGTCCGCTTACCTCGATCCGTTGCACATAGTTCCAAAGGCAAATGGAGAATGGCGTCCAGTGGTAGACTTTCGTCGTTTGAATCAGAATGTAATTTCCCCTCTCACTCAAGTCGAACCCATAACTGAACTTCTGCAACACTTTCATGGTGCTACATTCTTTAGTTCGATTGATTTATCATGTGGATATTTCCAGATTCCGCTAACTCCAGACTCCTATCCATATACGGCTTTTTCATATAGAGGGCGCCAGCACGTTTTCTGTTATTTACCTTTTGGTATTAAATCAGCGGTGTCTGTGTTTATGGATCGCATGAACAACCTTTTTGGACCGGAAACCAGTTCTTTTGTGTTGGTATATAATGAGGATATTCTTATTTTTAGTTCGACTGCTAGTGAACATTTCAAACATTTGGAGTATACATTGCAGGTTCTTCGAAAGGCAAATATGTCCATTAAGTTTGCAAAGTGCAAGTTTTTCCAGGAAGAAATTCTGTTTCTTGGACATGTAATATCTGGTACAAAAATTAAAGTGGATCATTCTAAGGACGCAGCATTGTTACAATTTCCAGTCCCAAACAATAAGAAATCACTGAGAAAATTCAGTGGATTGGCGAACTGGAGAAGCCGATTTATTCCTAATTACTCGCATATAGTCACACCATTATACAGCCTGTTGCGTAAGGATACTATTTATGAATGGACTCCGATACATCAAGAAGCTTTCGTTAAGTTAAAGAATGCATTAGTAGCTGCCCCAGCCCTACAACAGCCGGATTTCAGTTTCGAATTTTCTATATCCGTCGATGCTAGTCACAAAGGATTAGGAAGTGTACTGTGGCAAGATGCAAGTGATGAAACACGTGTCATTCAATATGTCAGTCGTACACTTCGTGGTACAGAGGCGACTTACAGTACTCATGAACTAGAGTGTTTGGCTATTCTTTTTGCAATAGAAAAATTTTCGATATATCTTAAGGGAAGGCACTTCCACATAAGTCACTTCCACATCATAAGTCACTTTCCTGGTTGAAAACTGCGAAATCATTGAACCCTCATTTAACGAGATGGGCACTGAAATTACAGTCCTATGATTTTACCTTTCATCACATCCCAGGTTCCTCTAATTTTATAGCAGACACTTCCCAGTGAGTGAATATAATAAAATATCTGGAGAATATCTGTATATAAATCAAGTGATACTAGATTTTAAACAGGAGGAAGTCTCAAATATGTCGTGCTCTGCACAAAGGTCCGATGAGACCTGTAATCGTATTATAAATTCACTTAAGGATGACTCCTTGCATAGAATTTCAGGTAAATATTTTATACATGAAGATATTCTGTTCTACAAAGCAAAGCCTGAGGAAAGATGTAAAATTTTTGTTCCTGAGGAACTTATTCCCTTAGTGCTGCATAAAGTCCATGATTTAAAAGGTCACTTTGGTTATGATAAAGTTTTAGCACAGTGTCAGAAAGTTTACTATTGGCCACGCATGAGAAGGAGTATTCGACGTTATCTAAGAGATTGCTTGGAATGTTCAAAATCTAAATCAATAAGCCAGCCAATATTTCGGGACAAATACCATATATTATCTACTCAGCCTCACAAATTTCTATCTGTAGATCTTATTGGAAAACTTCCCAAATCTAAATGTTACGAATATTTGTTGACTATTGTGGATATTATGTCAAAATACATTATGATTTATCCTCTGAGAAAGGCAACTGCTAGAGAGATTCTTATTCGTTTTGAGGATGGTTATTTCAAGCATTATCCTGTGTGCAAAATCCTTCTGTCCGATTGTGGTAGCCAGTTTACTTCCAAAGAATGGAAGTTGTATCTGATTTCAAAAGGAATAATTCATTTAACGACAACGTCTTACAATCCCAAAGCTAATCCCATAGAGAGGTATAATAAGGAAATTGTAAGATTACTAAGATTATTTTGTCATCGTGATCACACCACATGGTCACTTAAGATCGATAAGGTTATAAAATTAGTAAATAACTCCTGTTTGAGCATAACCGGTTTTACACCTAATGAATTATTTTTGCACGAGGAAATCAGAGACTCCATAACATCTGAACTCAATTGGCTTGAGGAAATGCGGAAGTTGCCTTGGAAGGAAAAAATATATTTGGCAGAGATAAATTCAAGGAGGAAGAAGAATAAATCAAAAATAAGGAATGCTCCCAATGCAGTTAAACTGAAACCAGGACAATTAGTGTTGGCAAGAAATCGACAAATGCGTTCTAAACTAGATAAACAAATTCATAAGTTATTTCAATTATATATTGGACCATTTATGGTAAAATAAGTTAAAGGAAATTTTGCATCTTTGTACACTTTACATGGTGAAAATTATGGAAAGGTAAATTTCTCTAATTTAAAAATGTTCAACTGTTCCGAGAAGAAGAAAAATCAGTTATTGGGAAGCAATTGTGACGAAATTAATTGAAGTTAATTGAATTTAATAATTACATTGTTCTATTTAAGCATAAATTTATCTCATTGTGATTGTAGAATGATATGTGGAAGTCAGTTATTATGGTTGTGAAATGTGCTACTTTGAGGAGAATGTTTATTATTTAACTTGTCGCATATTGTTGTATGTCTAAATATTATGTAGGGATCAGGCTTGGTTTAACCAAAGCAAGGTTAATGAAAATATATATGGGGATCAAATAATAATAATAATTTGAGGCAAGTTGTTTATTGAATGTGTAATGGTTCAATAATGAATGTACTGAAGGGTTTTGTATATTCTTTATATTAAGTAGTTTAGCCAACAAGGAGATTGGGTTCCGCAAGGCTACTTCTAAGTATTGTTTTACGTATGTGTGAATTATATATGCCTCATAATTTGACCCTTAATTTTTATGTCTTGAGAAAACTCCTTGTGATCTGCACATTTTAGATAACATACAGGGTGATCATAAAATGTTTGATCCCTCGAGTAGTTTTCTATAGAGAGTGGGGGGACTATGTGACTGTCTTCTACAATTCACAAATAACTAATATTTACTTGATTTATATTGCATACAAGTTTATAAAATTAACAGGGAACTATTGAGATTAAGAACGCTGTATCAATGTCGATATTTGTTTCAAGTTGTTGATTTCGATTCGTTTTTGTTATATGTAAGAAGATTGACTAAAAAATGTCTTGTGTCAGAAATTAAATATGAGTTTATATCAAATGTTATAAAGTGAAATAATATTTTGGAAGTTGAGTTGTGTTGTTTAATTCTTGCAATGTAAGTATAATAACATTATGAAAACCAGTTGATCGCTGAGGACTTGCAATTTAATTTTAAAATTGTGTTAGTCTGCTCATCCTTCGCGTACAATATACAGAGTGTCCGAAAAGTCACGCAACCCGGTGTTTACGACCGTATAACGGAATAGCGAAACGGAATGAGAAGAAACGCTTCACAAATAACTAATATTTACTTGATTTATATTGCATACAAGTTTATAAAATTAACAGGGAACTATTGAGATTAAGAACGCTGTATCAATGTCGATATTTGTTTCAAGTTGTTGATTTCGATTCGTTTTTGTTATATGTAAGAAGATTGACTAAAAAATGTCTTGTGTCAGAAATTAAATATGAGTTTTTATCAAATGTTATAAAGTGAAATAATATTTTGGAAGTTGAGTTGTGTTGTTTAATTCTTGCAATGTAAGTATAATAACATTATGAAAACCAGTTGAGCGCTGAGGACTTGCAATTTAATTTTAAAATTGTGTTAGTCTGCTCATCCTTCGCGTACAATATACAGAGTGTCCGAAAAGTCACGCAACCCGGTGTTTACGACCGTATAACGTAATAGCGAAACGGAATGAGAAGAAACGCTTTCCGCCAAGAGAATGCCCTGTATATTGGGAAAATTTAGAGAGACAAACATATGTAAGAACATGCATGTTTTAATAACAAATAAGCAAAGTGTTGCCAAAGGCGGAAAAAAAATATTTGCAAATCGTGTATATTGATACACAGAACTCACTGAGGTAAATTATTGCAACATTTCACAATACCAACGAACAATTTGGATGGCCATCTAATGAATTTGACAGAAAAAGAACTTTGACGAAGTTTCAAAAACATTGCAGAAGGGAATAAATGGGCTGTTCCACAAATCGATGTTTTCACAATATTACGAGGGACACTGGCAACACTGTTGGTGTCACGTGTCACTAACAGACGTGTTTCACCTCAGGCTATCACACTAAGGCACTTTTAACGACAAAGGAGAAAGTTGGTTATTCTCGAACATATGCAATAAATTACATACACCTTGCAACCCTGAAATGTGGGTATCCTTACAAATTAAAGCAAATGTTTGAAGTGTCCACCATTTTCTTGGATACATAAGTTGGTTCGCTTGATCATGTTCTCAGATACCTTCCTGAGGGTTGCAGCACCGATATTATCAATTTCCTGTGTAATGTTTCGTTTCAGATCCTCCAATGTACTGGGTCCCGTTTGGTATACTTTCCCCTTTAAGTAACCCCACAGAAAAAAATCTCCAGATATTAAATCGGGCGAGCGACTGGGCCATAAATCCTTGGATATTAGACGATCACCAAAAAATTCTCTCAGCATACGAAGAGATTCATTTGATGTATGGCAAGTTGCTCCATCTTGTTGTAGCCAAACATCACGTTCGTCTTCTTCCATGAGAGCAACGAATTGCATTATGAGATCCCCGCACACAGCGGTATCCACTGTTGTCTTAAAGAATAACGGTCCCGCAATACGACGTCGCGATATTCCACACCATACACCGATTTTCGGAGAGTGCAAGGGTAGTTCATGCAACTGATGTGGGTTTTCTGTCGACCAATGCCTGGAATTTTGGCTGTTGACATACCTATCCAATTGAAACCACATTTCAGGGTTGCAAGGTGTATGTAATTTATTGCATATATTCGAGAATAACCAACTTTCTCCTTTGTCGTTAAAAGTGCCTTAGTGTGATAGCCTGAGGTGAAACACGTCTGTTAGTGACACGTGACACCAACAGTGTTGCCAGTGTCCCTCGTAATATTGTGAAAACATCGATTTGTGGAACAGCCCATTTATTCCCTTCTGCAATGTTTTTGAAACTTCGTCAATGTTCTTTTTCTGTCAAATTCATTAGATGGCCATCCAAATTGTTCGTTGGTATTGTGAAATGTTGCAATAATTTACCTCAGTGAGTTCTGTGTATCAATATACACGATTTGCAAATATTTTTTTCCGCCTTTGGCAACACTTTGCTTATTTGCTATTAAAACATGCATGTTCTTACATATGTTTGTCTCTCTAAATTTTCCCAATATACAGGGCATTCTCTTGGCGGAAAGCGTTTCTTCTCATTCCGTTTCGCTATTCCGTTATACGGTCGTAAACACCGGGTTGCGTGACTTTTCGGACACTCTGTATATTCAGTGTGAAGTATCGTTGCAAGACGACGACTGTTTACTCGATAAATTTCTAATAACTGGGATGAGAAATATTCTCTCGAGCTATTTATGTGAAATTCGAACTTTTTATCGTTAAAGCCGTTGGCGAAACCGCATCAATTGATAACGGTGTTTTTAGCATAAGATTGTGTTTGCATTATCTTTCCTGCGATTTTCGGAAGAATGCTTATCAGCGATTTTTTACATGCGCTGAAGATCGCTGGTGTAGTTAGCTTGAAGGTAGCTCTTTCAAGCTTCTTCACCGGGCCTTTTTTATGAAGTGATTAGACTATTGGATTATAACGCCCGGTATCCCGGGTTCGAGTCACGCCTTCGGTGTTATACGGTACTGTAGTGAGTAGTTCCAAAGTCTTCACAGCATATGCACTAAGTTACATGAAACCTTCAGTGGAGACCACTTTGGATTATGTTTCCATGAAATCAGTGTGCGAGATAACGCTGGGGATATCAGTGATTTCCTACCCACAAAAAGTTTATCCCCGTCAAAAAAAAGTAGAAGATTTTTTCGTCCTGCCAGGGGTGATCTTATCCCCCTCAAAGAAAATGGAATTAAAAGCATACCCTATCATAACTATGGAAACACAGTTAAAAAAATCATTCGTGACTTAATGGTCCACTCGTCAAAGATATTCCTGCCGGAAAGTACACTGCTCAAAATAATTAGGGGATCAGGCAAAAATAAGTAGGGGATCAGACCAGATATCAAAACTCATGTAGGCATACTAATACCAGATCCTTTATTTCATTCTGAGATTGGTTACAGCAAGATATGCTGTCATGATACCTGATGTTAATGACATGTGACGCGATATGACAATTAGAGCATCAGTAGAACAGCACAAAAACAGACACAAACACTACATCAACTCTCCTCTAGTACGGTGTATGGTCTCCCCTAACGGCAAATACTGCTGCACACCTGCGTGGCATGGAATCAATGATCTGATAAATGAGCTGTTGGGGGATACGTTGCCACACTGCCAGAAGGGCAATTTCCAGCTCTGCACGAGTTGTGAGAGGTGCTGATCGAGCTGCAACTTATCGGCCTAGTGCATCCCAGATGTGCTCGATTGGATTTAAGTCTGTAGAGCAAGCTGGCCTGGGCAGACGCTCGATACCCTCGTGGTCCAGCATGTCATCCACCAAACCCAGCTTGGTGTGGACGGGCATTATCATCCATGAAACGGAAAGAATCTCCATTGGCACCAGCATAAGGCACAACATAAGGTCGGAGAATCTCGTCTATACCTTCGAGCTGTCAAGGTGCCATCGCGGATGATGTTCAGGTCCGAATGTCCACTAATACTGATTCCTGCCAACACCATCAGTTCACAGCCACTATATCGGGAGCGTTCGTGCACAAAAGCTGGGTTGTTTCGTGTTCTGCTTTCACTCCAGAAGAGAACACTTCGATTGTCAGGTTCCACACTGAATCGCGACTCATCAGAGAACAGAACAGACCTCCATTCGGCATGTCCCCAACCACGATGTTCCTCCGCCCAGTTTATACGGGCTCTACGGTGTTGTAACGTTAATGGAAGAGACACCACAGGCCTACGTGCATAGAGGCCACCTTCATGAAAACGATTCCGGACAGTTTGCGATGACACTCTGCGTCCCGTTGCTGATTGCCAGGCACGTTGCAGTAGCGTTTCATTCTGCCCCCTGTTCCGACGGGCTGTGATTAAGAGATAACGGTCCTCCCTCGATGTTGTTGCTCGTGGACGACCTTGGCCTTGTCTTCTGCGAACACTTCCTGTTGTTTCAAAACGATTCCATAGTCTGGAAATCACACTTTGCGATACTCCAATGGCGAGTGCTACCTGGATTTGTGACTGCCCAACTTCAATCCTTCCTATGGCCCTTCAAGCCATAGCTTCCGCTAAATCACGTTGGTGTGGCATTGCCTTTCTCACCTGAACCTTTGCCTTCCCCAACTGAACTGTATCGCTAACCAGAGACGACTAGCATACAACATCAGCACGCACACACTCCTCCCCTCTACCCTTAATATCACCAGTGCAAAGGTTACGTCATGTTTAAGGCACTGGAACTTTCGTTTACGGGGCTTTAGCAGCTGATTGTATCTCATACAGGTGCTGACAACATATCTGGTCTGATCCCCTACTTATTTTTGCCTGATCCCCTAATTATTTTGAGCAGTGTATATAGCCTTGTGGAATCAAGGAGGACACCTGCAACTGAACAACTTCATCGAGCCAACAGCAGGCGGTTTTCCACTTAAGATTTCGTGCCATATTGCTGATATTTTACATGTATGAAAGTGTTCACAAGACTTGTAGGTAGATCAGATGGACGTGAAGTTTGAACTCGGCAATATAAATTTGGTGTTAATAGTTCGATAGCTCTTTTTCTGCATTAGTTTGGTTTTTCTTAGAATGTAAATACGTATAGTAACTGTTTCTAAATTACACATACGCTAAAATGTTTTCATAAGATTAAATGATCTAGGTTAGAACAAATTTTCTAAGCTACTTAATGTTAGGACCGCAAGGCAATAATTTAGTTCACAAACTGGTAACATAACAAATTTGTATCCCCCACTCCAAAAAGAACTACCTCCCAAATTGAAATCACAAATACGCCAATTAGGGAGCACCGCCCCCCCCCCCAAAGCACAAAGCTTAATTTGCACAGTAAGTCAATTAGCTTCTACAAAAAATGTCATTCATTGTAGAATACTGATGGCAATGATATACCCATAATTAGCACAAAGAGGCATTTTTTTAACATGAACGCGTATTTTAATGATTAAAGGCTACAGTGGTATTTTATAGGCTACAGTACTGCGTTACCCCCACACCCCCTATACGCCTTCATGGCGTGGTGCTAAGCACAGGGGAACACTTTACCTTTACAGTACTGCATGTTATTCTATTTTATTTTGTTGTTGATGTTGCTTTGGTGCATTGTGAACTTGCATACTATTAACAATTTTAATAATAGTGCTTATTGCACTAAAAGTGAAAATCTTGAGAAATGCATAAAACAAGCTGAACAGAAGAAGCAACAATTGTCTTTTCTTTCGTTCTCTCAGTGCTTTATTCTGAAATACAACAATCGTAAATTGTTGTTCCGGCGTCAATTGTTACGGGAAATATAAGGAAGAACATTATTAAAGGATATTTCACACCGAAACGACAAACGACACATGCCGCTTGAAGACAAAAATAGAAAACAATCAAATGCGGACCAAGGCAAAATTAATTGTAGAAAAAGTTATACACTAAAACGTAACGTTTCCACCCCTTAACAGGGTCTTCTGAGACAAAGATTCACAATAATTATTTTCTTATTTTCAGAAAATTATTGTGAATCTTTGTCTGAAGAAGACCCTACAATAAATTTTGCCTTGGTTAGTATTTTATATTTTTATTAACATGGAAACAAGGCTTTACAGTTTTACGAAAGTAGAGAGTAGACGCAGGTATAGGCTATATATCCTCGATTACAGTCCTGGATCCACCACGCTGAAAACATGCGTCATTTAATTCATGTTACATTACCCCGTGTGATGTGTTGTGTGCATAGTGATATGATAGCCTACTTCAGAGCTATATTTGCGCAAAATGAGCATAGCAAATGCACTTGACAACCTCTCCACTTTGTTAAATGCTTTGTACAAACATTCCCTTGCAGTTTGCGTCACGTTTTTTCTGGCCAAGGCCCACGATGTGAACGCTTAATATTACCACCTATTTTTGGGTTACATCACGGCTTAATTTACAGGGTTGTGGGTTATTTTAATAATTGAAACCAGACAGTGAGTCTTCCAATCGAGACTCTTACTTACTTACTTACTTACTTCCTCTAGTCCCCTTCTGCTATCATAGCGTAGGGTTGGTTGCCTCGATCCATCTCCTCCATTCCTGTCTGTTTCTCATCATTCTCTTCATCATATTTATTGTCTTATTCCTTTCTCTTCCAATCTTTTCCATTCTGTCTTCAAACATTATCCTTGGTCTTCCTTTACCTCTCCTACCTTGCACCTTTACTTCTAGAATTTGCTTTACCTTTTTTTCTTCATTCATTCTAAATACATGTCCCCACCACTTTAGCTGTCTCTTTTCAATTGTTTTCTCTAGCGACTCCTGTTCCACTTCTCTTCTTATTTTTTCATTCCTCACTTTATCTCTCCTAGTCTTATTAACAGCTCTTCTCAGGTATTTCATTTCACTAGCCTGAATTTTACTCAGATGTTTATCTTGAAGTGGTAAACTTTCCATTCCATATGTTAATGTAGGGACCAATACTGATTTGTATAACTGCATTTTTGTCTTTACTGCCACTTCTTTCTTTCCCATTATTGTTTTACTGAACTGATAATATACTGTATTTGCTTTTCTTTTCCTATTTAGGATTTCTTCATCACACCTACCATCACTTGTTATGATGGTTCCTAAATATTCATATTCATCTACTTCTTCCAAGTTCTCGTTACTTTTCTTAATATTAATCTTCATCCCTTTTCTCGCAAGTTCTTCTCCCCATTCTATTACGCTCCTCTGTAAATTCTCTTCACTGCTAGCAATTAAGACTATATCATCAGCATATAGCAGTATTTGCAGTTGTACTACTCTCATATTCCAATATCCTATTTGTACTCTTGGGGTTCTTCTTTTGCAAATGTTAGTTATTTCATCCATTACATTAATGAAAAGTAAAGGACTGAGACTATCTCCCTGTTTAATTCCTTTTTCTACTTGAAATTCCTTAGACTCGTTTCCTTCTATTCTTACTAATGGAGACTCTTAAAGGATTATATTATATCTCTCCTTTGTTCCATCAATACTCGTGTAATTGGAAACATGTGCACATGTATTAGTATGCGAATGATCAATTTTCAGTAAACATTATTGCTTCCTTCTGGATTGAAACTGGAATTGCTTCCTTCTGGATTGAAACTGGAATTGCTTCCTTCTGGATTGGAACTGGAATGGCTTCCTTCTGAACTGGAACTGGAATGGCTTCCTTCTTGATCAGGGACGGCGCTACAGGGGGGCTACGGAGGCTAAAGCCCCCTGTAGTCCCTAGAATTTTGTAATACGGTAGATGCATTTCGATCGAAAACTTAAAAAGTGGAAGTTTACATTTTCCATTATAAAAATTATATTTGGGCAAGTACAATGTTCAAGTATGTATATTTTATGGTTCGGTTAGATCTCAAGGTTACTTCATTACGATCTGTTGTAAAATCATAAGGGGAGGGGGAGGAGGGCAGCTGCAAATATCCCTTGATAACAGTGGCCACTGATCATTTATTTGATATTTAAGTAATTGGCCAATCAGAGTCGACAAACTTGGTACGGAATCTGCTGCCTGTCTATTAGGTAGACGTATTTAGTGGCTGGGAGATTGTGCTTTGATTGTTGGCATATACAGCTAAATGTGTACAATTATTAGCCTCTGCGTTTAAATCATATGACTATATTTCTTAATAGGTCTAGCAGGTGTGACAAATGAATTTTATATGAATAAGTAGGACGACCTTTAAAATCTAAAGAAGCGTTATGTTTCTTTTCTGTTTGTTAGTTCATCATTCGAGTACTGACAATTTCAAGAGTGTTGGCGATGATCTCTCATTGGTTTCATCGTAACATCTATTCTTATTCCTGCAAATATTCGAGAAGGAGAAATATGATGTAAAAGAATCAAAGAATACAGGAACTACGTAATTCTTAAATGCTAAGAATTGTAAGGATTAAAATTGGGTTCCCAGCCACGATAGTCTAGCGATAAACCTGATATGAAGGGGTCCCGGGTTCGATACCTGGGTGGAGGTAACATTTCATTAAGTGGTTCGAATCTCAATAGAAACTGTAGCTCTCGTCCATACTGTAGGTATCTGTGCATACAGTGTGACCTTAATACAAATCCAATCAACTAATCATTGCAATACGGTGCGAAAATCAGGTTGCTTGGGCAATTTTATTGCTCGCAGTCCTAGTCCTACATGTTAATTAATTATCATTTATGAGGTTAGAAAATAATTTCAATTTCTGCAGTACCGTCATAGTGGTATCCGTGCAAGAGAAACAATTGTTGATCCATTTCTGTTCAGTATTTATGCATAACATATTCTGAAATAAAATTATAATCTTCAACTGTTATTTTCACTAATCAAAATGCACAGTGAGAGAGTTGCAACTATATTAATTACTTTTATGTCAATATATTTGTCTCCTAGTGCAGGTGAATTTGTATTGAAAATATATTTGTTCCTTGAGAGTGGCACCTCCTATGTGGGCGGTATTTCTCGTATCCTCCCCATTTTTAGCCCTAAGTTCTGAATTTTAGTTGTTGAACAAGAAAACCTGGGATATTTCATCATGGGAGAGAAAATAATACAATTAACACATTTTCTATTCAAAGGTGGTGTTATTTATTTGATGCCTACTTTATTAAAGTAGTGCCGCTGTACGAACCGGTCCCAATCACCGCACAGAACGGTTTATTTCGACAAAACCCTGTTTCCCTGATGCCTGCTTCTGGGAGGAGTGTTTGAAATGTTGCCGCTTATTTCCCAAACAGCAGAAGGTCTAATTGGCTGTTTGACAACAAGTTCCTTTGTAGGTAAACACGGCAACAGAGGGTCACTGCCATAAAGGCGGTCCCCGCGCCGGTTATAAGGGCGGCGGGACTGTAAGTTAGTGCCGCTTTTCTGAAGCACGAAAAGCTACAATCTTTTCCCTTTCCCTGTTGTTGTGATTTAGACACTATAACGAGCGTGTCAAACTTAAAAGTCAGTATGGGTTAAATGCAGCGCGGCGTTGCCAGGTCAACCAACGGAGTCGCATCGAGTCGCTGTTAATCGCTAATTATTGCAACAAATTTACTTCCTTCATATCGTATAGGAAATCATCAAAATCTATGTATTTGATGCATGTTGGAAAAAAAAGAACGATAGTTACTTCAAGATTTGCATGTAAATGTTTATATTTCGACGTAACTACTGTATTTACCATTTTACATTTGCATTATATGTGTAATACACGACGCAACTATTGTTACTTCTTTCGTTGAATGTTGTATCCTTTACATAAACAGAATTAAATAAATGCAAAAACAAACATTAAGATACATTTTTACGGAAAATGAAGCACACTGCACTTCCTACGAACCGGGGCACCTTCCTGCAACTGAATTGTAAACTTGGTGGAGCGCAATTAATTTGATACGCGAGACAGCCCGCATAAACAAACTACGATTGCGGAATAAATAATGGTGCTGTGGAGTAACAATGCATTCTAAAAATAACTTCAAACAATGGTCAACACTTTTCTCGCTTGCTCTGCATGTGTATCGCAACAAATCGAAAAGTTTCTCGCTAACCAACTTTTTCGTGTTACGATCTGATGATTTATACAAAATATCCAATGTGTGTGTGTGTGTGTATATATATATATATATATATATATATATATATATATATAACTCTCCTCGTAAGCAAATTAATTCACTCACGCAAAGAATATCATATCTACAAACATCATAGATCCCGTAGAAAAAAACCCGGCGAAGTTGTTCACGCGGTTTGATATTTATGGCTTTTGAAGTATTTACTAGAAAATATTAAGCGTTTTGCAAAATTACATAATTATGAAAAATTCAGATCACATGAATTTATAACAGGTTATATAATGCCGTCAGTAAATAGAGCATAAAAAACTCTACAGGATAATGATTTCACTGTTTGAATTTCTTGACTTTTACATTTTGTAAATTTGGTAACATCTCGCAACGCAGCGGTGGTAGAGAAGGACAGAGATATTGGCAAAACTCATGTATTAGAGAGAGAGGGAAGTACTCCATTTACTTCCATGCTGACTTTTAAGGTTGAGGCACTCTATAGAGTCATGCCACACTATGAGGCAGAAAGAAACTAAAAATAAAGACCCTTCAGCACCTCCTTGCAATGGTTGAAACATTCGAAACCGTATTTTAAGATCTTTAAAAGTTTTGTGTTATTGAAATATGCATACCCCTTGCGGCAAATCAAGTGTTACCTTCGTAATCGAATTGGTACATGTATTGTTTTTGAGAAAGAGATTGCAAAATCTTTAGATTTAAACAAGGCTGTAGCAGACGTATCATATCGTTGTTTCTTGATGTGGTTCGTTTTCTCATTTCAGCAAAAAAGTACTCAAACTCTTTACATATACTCTGTCCCAGGCATATCTGGGGCATGCGAACGAAAGCAAGTCTCTGCGCAAGTAGTGGTTCCGGAAGACTGACTAATCAACGCGTGCGAAGGAACGGTATTGTGGATGGAAAGAGCGACTGCAGTTACCAGACTTTCCAGCAGCGTGTACTGCTTCGCTCCGTCCACTCGCTTTCTCCTCTAGTACTGTCTTTCTGCGCGGCCTTCCTCCAGAGATACCCGGGACAGAGCATAGAAATAGTGTTAAGTGTATATTTATACGTATATCCCTAGCTTTTATGGTGTATTTTGTACTGTTCATTTCATGTGAATAGTAATTAGTAAATATGTGTGTGATATTATTCCACTCGATAATGTCTTTGGAAGAGTAAACATTGACATGAAAGATCCGTGCCTAAAAGTAGTTGTGTGTATGATGGAACAAAATGCAGTGATTTATCTTTCGATCTGACGATAAAATATTGCTCTGGTAAAATTATACGTAAATACCTTTAAGCCGGTATAAGTTAGCCCCCCGAGAATTTGACTCCGAAATCTATAGCCCCCCACTTATTTCAGGCTGGCGCCGTCACTGTTCTTGATTAGAACTGGAATTGCTTCCTCCTCGGTTGGAAGTGGAATGGCTTCCTCCTGGATTGGAACTGGAAAGGCTTCCTTCTGGTTTGGAACTTGAATGGCTACCTTCTGGATTAGAACTGGAATGGCTTCCTTCTGGATTGGAACTGGAATGGCTTCCTTCTGGATTAGAACTGGAATGGCTTCCTTCTGGATTGGAACTGGAATGGCTTCCTTCTGGATTGGAACTGGAATGGCTTCCTTCTGGATTAAGACGGCTTCCTTATGAGCTATAAATCTTGTGTGTCCATTAGCTCGCGGGTCCCTGACGTCACTAATTTACATAATTTCGTATACGCTCTTTACCTTTTCGTCAAGTTCAAGAAGGTTCACTCTGTATTTCGATCTGGCTCCAACTTTAGCTTTCAAATCCAAATAAGAATCACTAATGACATGTCGTAAATGATCGTTGTGCTGCGAAAAGGTTTATTATCAAAAAATTGTGTCTGCTAACAAATGTATAATGTGTTAAGCCCCACATTCCCTCGTGGACCTTATTTATATTTGTGGTGGCGATTTTTGGCTGCGCGTCCCAATCGTGACACTAAGTCAACACTTTTCGGTTGCGCTCAGTATAGAAGCGGCGCCTTCTAATCGACACCCCAAGGTTATGTTATTATATTATCAATAATTATCAATGCCAAAAATCAGAGGGAAGAGGGCAGGAAAGTAAAGGAATTCTTAAATCGGCGAGGAATTGAAGGTGGTGCAGATATAAATCCACCATCGCAGCACAACGATCGTTTAGGACTTTGCATTAGTGATTTTTACTTGGATTTGAAAGCTAAAGTTGGAGCCAGATCGAAATACAGAGTGAACCTTCTTGAACTTGACGAAAAGATAAAGATCGTATACGAAGACAATTTTTTACTTGTCTCTCAACTACTTTACATTTCCAATATACTTCTTGTCTATGAGAATCTTGCGAATTACATAAATATCTTTATTAATTTATCATTTGTTTATTTTGTTCTTCTTATACTACATATTATTATCCTCCATCTTCCTGATTTGGTTTTATACTTATATGTACTATCACTTATGTGCACTACTATAATCTTTTCATTTTGTCCGCCTGGTGCTGTCATCTCCGTTTGACTTTTACAAACTATTTACGTATGTTGAACCCTCCGGGCACGTAACATTTTTCCTGTTGCACTTAGAAGAACATCACTTTGCGTTTGTAACCTCTTACACTAACAAATGCAGTTGTTTGACAGTGTACACGCTTTCAAGAACACAACTGACAGTTCACACCCACTAGTGTACTTAATTACAGTGTAAATTTCTGTACACAAAGTTCTTCACACTTTAGGGAGCTTTCAGACCGAATCGACAAGTGAAACGCAACACGGTGCCTTCCCTTCCAGTATGTAAAAAATAAGAATTTTCTACGCATGCGCGATAAACAGGGCAGAGGGACACGATGAACTATATTGTGAAAGATGCCCAGTCCGAGTGACACGCAAGCGACATATGCAGTTTCTCAAATTTCTCCGGTAAGAAAAGTTGCATTTACTTCAGTAAGTTCGTTTCCAACTGACTCTTGTCACTTCGGTCTGAAAGGTTTCCTAACAGAAATGTTACACTGAATTGACAAGCGACACATCTCACTTGGTTTGATTGTGATTTAGTTGATTTTGCTTCGCTTTTCTCTACTTTAGCGAATCAAGAAGATGAGGATGAATCATGACATGACGAAATTGATGAAAAGACACTCACAAATAACAGGATTCGAACTTGGGACCCCAGGCGTCTTAGCGCACTGTGATAACCACTCCGCCACACATGTCACTTGGAATGAACCTATCGAGAGCAACATTTCACACCGTAACGTTATGGACGGCTGCATTCGATTTGTGAAAAACCTCAAACGACACGTATCGCTCCGGTGTGAAAGCTACTTAAGAGTTACGGACGCGATTTTTAAACGAAAGTTTCACAAATATCAAAATCATTCGTGCTGATAACGTAGGTATTACTCTTGGACTCTTAACGATAAAGCTAGATTGAATTGCATAGGTCCAAATTCAGATGGAATGGATAATGTGAGAAGTTTGTCACACGAGAAACACTTGGTATATGCCCCAGATAGGGAAACATACAATCACCAGCAATAAAAGTGGGATACCTCCCTCAATCCTGAAATCATCGCTTCCCTGCAAGGCGTTCTGTGTGTTGCCGTTGAAAATTTGCTATTCGTCGTAGAATTAGGCAACACATATAACGCCTTACAAGGAAACTAGTATTTCAAGACGTAGATGTCCCATTTTTTTTTGCTGGAGACTGTACATGCAATTTTGCCGTCAAGCGGTATGGTTCAAGCCGCTACTCGGGCACAGCTTCAAGCTGAACAGTAACCAAATATACACACTGTATTTCTTTCTATATTCATTTCTGTCTCATTTTTATTTGACTCTTTCTTTCTACCTCCCTTCGTCTCTTTACCTTCCTCTGTGCGAGGTACTATTTGGGTGCCAGTTGTTGACACCCCTGCTTGTAAGTCTAAATTTTAAAATGCTGTTTGTTTTAATTTAATTTTTGTTACTTAGCGTTGCTTTTCAGGCACATTTGCTTAATCGCGACGACAAGGACAAGCAACGATATGACAGGCCCGTACCGAGGATTTTCTTGAGGAAGGGGCCAGATCCGAAAATGTGATGTATATACACATACATACATACATACATATATGTAGAGAGAGAGATTACAAAATAGTTGAAATCACCGTGGATAAAAATCATATTTTTTTTTTTTTGTGATTTTTTATTTACATCGAATTTTTGTGATTTGAATTGATTTTTAAAAAGCACTTGTGTGTCTTTTTGCACCGTACGAAAAGATACACTTTTTTATTGAAATGCTTTTTCTGGTAAACGGCCTTGTAAAATATTTCTACATTTTCATTAAAGCAAACCATATACATTTTTCTGTCTCTGATACTGTACATATGAACCTACTATGGAATGTTTGTTGAGTGCGTTAATGACAAACACATTCATTTATACAAGAACAAAATTGAAATATTTACAAATTTGCAGAATCGTCTGTGCTATTTTCGTAGTTTTTTGTACGTTCACATATAAATATTTCATAGTTCGAGGGAGGCGTCATTGGCCCCATGTCTCCTTCCCAGGGTACGGGCCTGCGATATAAGAACACCCACGTCCAGGCCTGGATTCGAACCCAGGACCCCTGGTTGGCTGATTGATATGTTTTATTTTACTTCGCTCTTTGTAACGACCGCCATGTTAGGCAGATTTCAGTTGTATATTGGCATTTGTTTTATTTATTTATACTTCATTGTTTTCATAATTCATGCATATATTTATGTTTTATCTCATATTATTCGCGTATTTTTGCAATATTTATTCAGAATTTATAGGCTAATAATTATCCCAAATAATAAATATATGCAACGTTTTCATTGTTTATCAAATCCAAAATGGCTAGGATTATTTCTACCTTTCAAGCAAATTTTGTTGTTTAAGCACAAGTTAAATACATCTCTTCTTAATATCGATTTTTGTTCAACAATGTGCAAGATTGAAGTAATTTCTCTTCGTTATAAACTAAATCTTTATTTAATCATTTTTATGTGCAAGGGCAAATATGATTTATTTGATAAAATCAGTTTAGTTATTTCTATATAGTTTAATATATTGTAATATTATAGCAAAGTATTTCTCCCTCGTTTTCAATAAAATATCGTTTTCCTATTGGCTGTTTATGTTAGGAGTGGGGGAACCACGCTTCGTGTTTTTGGCGATGTAAAAACTTCCACGTTGGCATTTTTAATTGTTGCCAACCTGAACTTTAGCTTACTATCGCTAATTAACATTGATGTGTTATATAAATTATCAGTTTTTCTTGTGTTATTTTATGTTATGAGTTTGTATTGTAAGTTAGAACAATCTGTTATGCTGCTCCTCGCGCTTGAGATAGCAGTTGAGGTCTCCCTATTAACTGTGAAGGCGGTGCGCGGACTCTCGTGTTAAATAAATTGCTTATGACTGCCTGCGAGCGTGCATGACCCAACAAATTATAACTTTTAACTTGTGCGAACCAGTACGTACGCGCGCGATTCGTGATTAAAGATTTTGGACATTTTAATTATAAAGTATTTGGAATTTTATTTACTGCCACGTGTCGCTATTCGGTGGTTTCCTTCCTGGAGGAAGGGTGGATCGTCTTAATCCCGATCCCTGGGTGAGAACTGGTGCTCCCAGCTGACCAGCCGGAGCAAGGAGTGGTGTGTTGCCAATTCGGATTTCCATACCCTGGAGTTACGAGTGGTGGCACGTTGCATCTTCTTCCACTTTTGGCTAATCGCGAAGATGAGGATGAGTCATGTGAAGATCACAGAGAACGCCCAGTCTGGGATTTGAACCCAGGACAGCTGGCGTCGTAGCGCGCTGCGATAACCACTCCTCCACGAAGGCCGGCTGTAGCATTGTGGAATCCGGGTAAATGTTTCTCGTTGGAGTACGGCATCGTGTTCGCCTTTTCAAACGTTCCATCTTGGGAGTTGATGACAGTATTTTAACAAATATTTTTAGCCTCTTGAGAAGAGCGATCCTTTTCCACTGCCTCTGAGGGAGGTTTTAGTGTATCCTTATATTTTAACGCGTTGCGTACATCCTGTGAAGGCACCTTTGCAACCTTACACTTTTAACCTTTCACACGGTTTTTTTTTTTTGCCCATTTTTAAACTTTCAAGTAAGGATTTTAAACAACTAGATTTTCCCCATGTGCTTTAAAGGATGAAAAATGGGCATATGTACCAATACCCCCGCCCCCCCAAAAGAATATATGAACTAATTGTTATTCATTCAAACATTGCATTTTGCGAAGCGATTCTTCCTCCTTAATATCTAGATCTTATTTTTAATCCGAAGTCAATGACAGCGCAAAAAATGCTGCCTATGTAAAATTCGTGACACACAAGAATCGGCACACAACACGTTGTTTACCACCTCGATCAGCATTGCACAAGAGTGATTGTGTTTGCACAATTTGATGAATAGAATAGTTGAGGATTTCATGCAAGGAAGGTAAATTTGCTGTTACGTCATCAAGCACTTTGTAGATCGATGTGCATAGAAATAGTTTTAGATTATCCTTTCTTGCAAAATCCTGTTTTTCTCTTCATTTCACGGGTTGCATAAAACGCTCTGGTCAATGTGATAAGTAGAGACCGGATTTTAAAGGGAAGTCTTTTTTATTTTTCAACACGGATCATGGAATAAATAACAACAGTGTTGATAATTATCACATGATTTTGACTTCCCCCTCTTTCAGCCCACATTCCTTTTTTTTCTGGTCCCTTTATTGATTAGTTTTTCAGCCTACATTCCCTTTTCCCCCTTTTTAAAAGACATCTTCCTTGGTCCCTTTATTGACAAGATATCCAAATATTTTGTACGACTGTTTTTTCCATGAACAAAGCATTCAACAATACTATATTTCTATTTGGTGCAGTTTAGAGGGAAGAAAGAACAAGCACCTTCTACCATATCTTCCCTCCATGAGTGTTGGGAGTACGTTGCAGCGATTGTTGAAACAATGTGATCTGGGCTTACGCAGCAACAAACTCATTGTAATCGGCACGCCTGTTGAGTTGAAAGTGTACTTATCTACTAGATTTAGGCTTTTATTGTGAACTTTTTTTAGAATAGTTTTAACTTTACTGTGTGACAGTAACGACAGTATTGAGTGTCAGAGAAATGGTGAAGCCAGGTACAAGTGGCAGCAAGCTATGGAATGCGGTTTGTTGTTTCAAGGAAGATTTCATCGAAAGGGATGGTAATATTATTGGCTGCACTTTACCTTCAAGAAAAGGAAATGGAAAAGAACAATAGTTTATTTTTGCAATCCACTAAAATATTATTTTAAATGAAAGAACAATATATACCATTCATATATAAAAAGGAATACATTAAATTTGTTGCATTCCTTACTTCATATGAAATTTAATGTATGCATTTTTACATATGAATGATATATATATTGTGATTTCATTGAAAATAATATTTTTAGTAGAGTGCAAAAATAAGCTATAGTCCTTACTCATTTCCTTTTTTTTGGCAAAAATTTTCCTTTTTTTGTTCTTTTTTTAGTAAAATTTTCCCCTTTAAAATCCGGTCTCTAGTGATAAGGACCAAGCACGTACAGAGGATGAGAGATGATGGTTCTATCACAAAGTATGTGTGATAGAAGATAACGAAGCATGTACAATTACCTTTCTTTGTCAACTTATTTTAAATATTCACAATATTTGCATAAATTGCAAAACTTACCTTTTATTACCCATAGATGGGATGGAATTTTTATGTACGTGCAAGGATCACCCCTTAGTATAAAATACAGAAGCCAGGTAATATTTCTGTCTTGTACCATTTAATCCAAATAATATATAGTTTGATAGCTCTCAAAAGTCCAAAAATTAAGAGTTTTATATGAGAGTTCACACAACATAAAGTTTATGCTAAAATTTTCCCTAATATTTATTAACATAATTAAGCCTTGTTTCCATATTAAAAACACTAAGTTTCTGACCAAGGCAGATTTATTAAGAAATAAAAACACTTAACAAGTAACGTTTCAACCCTGTATCAGGGTCTTCCTCAGACGAAGAACTAAACTAAAATGAAGAAATACACACACAGAAAGATATATACATATAGCAGGGTGACTAACCACACAAAAACAAACCATCTTGACAGCCTTATCTTGGACGATTTCTCCCAAGGAAATAAATACATATCATATCATTCCACAATCTTACGGATTAATGCCATATCGCCTCTTGACAGTTGACTAATGGGCCTACCACACTGACAGGTGATTGACAGGTCAAGATTAGCAAGAGTCTGGAACTACGTGTTTATTATTCCCCTACCCCTCCTGCCTTTTGGGTATAGATGAATACCTCCTACCCTGGACTTCTTCTCTTCTCTTTCTTCCTTGTTCATTCTTCTACTTTTTCCTTCCTTCCTTCTTTTTATCCTTTTAACTTTGTCTAACACATTCTTCCATTCCTTGTTTATCTTAGTCCGCCATTCCAATTCATGATGTCTTCTCCTTTCTTCTCTATTTCTTTGGCCTCCTTCCATTTTCTCACTAGTTCTCTCTTCTCTTCTCCTATTCGCCTAGCCGAATCCCATTCTACTTCATGGCCCGTTTCTCTAGTGTGTTTGAATATGGCATTCCTGTCTCTCTTCAAACTCACATCAACCATATGTTGCTTTAACCTGTCTTTCAACCTCTTCTTCGTTTCCCCTATATATACACTTTCGCATCCTCTGCACTTCACCTCCTAGATAACCCCTTCCTCTCTCTCTCCTTTCTTCCTTCTTCTTGCTCGCTTGCGTCCTCCCTTCCTGTAAGTTCTTATACCCACTTTCCTAAGCACTTTGCACATCTTCTCTGTTGCCTCTCCCATTCTTCTTATACCAAACCATCTCTCTTTTTCGTACTTCTCTTCCGGTCCTCTCAAGAGGTGATATGTATTTTTTTTCCTTGAGAGAAATCGTCCAAGATAAGGACTGTAAAGATGATTTGTTTTTGTGTGGTTAGTCATCCTGCTATGTGTATATATCTTTCTGTGTCTGTATTTCGTCATTTTAGCTGGGGATACGTCGGGCTGACCCCCCGACTATTCCAATACTGGTTGAAGATCTCTACGCTTAGAGGTGACGAAGGAAAGCGTGGGAGGGAGACCGGCAGTCGGTAGGTATGCCTAGGCCCTTCATGGGCTGTTGCGCAACGGATTATTATTAGTTTAGTTCTTCGTCTGAGGAAGACCCTGATACAGGGTTGAAACGTTACTTGTTAAGTGTTTTTATTTCTTAATAAATCTGCCTTAGTCAGCAACTTAGTGATTTCTAATATTTAAACTTAGTAAAACTTAGTAACAAAATAGGACACTGCCTGTATGAAATGTAACAAAAAAAATGAAAAATATTTGTGCTAGATATTCATCTGGTGGATCAAATAAAGTATATATGTAATAATAGTAATATTAGCAATACATTCGAATAAAGTTAGTTTATTTCTATCATTTTATAACAGGAATCATAATCGCGATTATTATTTCTGTATTGAAATTTTATCAATGACTTGAACCTACCCCCCTCCACAAATATTTCTTGCGACGCCTATGAATGGCACTATGGGGGGTTCTAATTTCGAATATAGTGTACGGAACTGATGTGTAATCCTGTTTCTTCATCTATTTCAATTGTTCGTTTTTCACCCTCACCGGCGCAATTAACCCAAGAAGTGTAGAAGAATCTTAATCTAGCTGCAATGGAAAGAAAAATGTAACCTTGACTGTTGCGTGTTGCTCGACGTAGTTCTTAAAGTTCGTCATAGATGGCAGAAGTAGCTTAGGTAAATGCTTCTTACCTTTCTCCACGTCGACGTCTATTGTTCGTGAAATAATGAATTATGGATGATGCACGTCTCTAAGCCTAGATTGCGTACTTCTGAGTATGACCTATTTTCCATTTAATTCCTGCTTAATTAATATTCAATATTATAAATTTCAAGTGTTCGAGGCCAAACGCACCTCTTTAATTTTTGTAAACAAACAGAAATTGTATTTAAAAAAGTTACATGGCGAAAGATACTTAGATTTGGTTTGATTTCCTTTATTTTACTTCGCTTTTTGTGCAACTTTTGGCTAATTTGTGAAGATGGGGATGAGGGATGCTATGACGAAATTGATGAATAGACACTCACAAACATCCATGCCCAGGCTAGGATTCGAACCCGGACCCCTGGCGTTGAAAAGATACTTTAAGAAGTACTATTTACTGTGTTTGTGGATCTAGAGAAAGCATTTCATAAGAGTGAATTAGATGAAACTTACAGAGATGCTAAATAAGATTGGTGTAGATGGGAAAGGGTGGACACTCATGAACAATCTGTACATGAAACTAAGAGTTAATGTGGAGGTAGAAGAAGAAATGACAGAGGGAAGTGAAATTGAGGGAGGAGTACGACAAGGATGCTGCCTATCGCCTATATTTATCAACATGTACTTGGAAGAATTATTAATGAACTGCTTCCAGAACAAGGAGTTGTAAGAATAGGAGGAAGAAGCAACAAAATATATAAGATTTTCGGACAATATGGCTTTGTTAGCTTCTTCTTCTCTTGCACTACAGCCCTTGGTGGGCTCTGACATCCCAAACAATCTTCCTCCACCTCGTTCTGTCCTGCGCTACATTATTCCAATTACATACATTCATCCTTTTCAAATCATCCTCAGCTGAATCGATCCATCTTCCCCATGGTCTCCCTTTCGGCCTTGTTTCTCATAGTTTCTGGTTTAAACCAAAGAGTGAGAACTTGCCCACCTCCATTCTTACCAGATGTCCTGCCCATCTTAAAGGTTGTGATTTGATATATCTCACCACGTCTTCATGTTGGATCAAATCTTCTAGCTCCATGTTTTTCCTAATTCTATAGGATCCATCTTCTTTCTTAAGTGGACCAAAAATCCTTCGTAAGATTATTTCTTTCAAAACCTTGATTTCTGCTTTGGATGTAAGTTTCCAGGATTCTGCACCATAAGCTATAACAGGTCTGATGAGTGTCCTTCACAGTCTTAATTTTGTATTCCTGGAGAGGCTTTTGGACTTGATGTGTGTATAATATTGTCTGTTTCCAGACTGGATCCTGGCTTTGTTAGCAGCGAATAATTAAATGCCCAGTGTGAGGATTCGGGATGAAAATAAATGTGAACAAGACCACAGGTATTGTTGTTGGTAAGAAACCATGGGAATATATGAGACTTCGGTGCCAAAGTACAGAACATTTTGAATGACGAATTTGCTGCTACGGGGAGAAGGTAATGCAACCATCACTCAGCATTCACCATTAGCCAACTTTCTTATAACGTTGTCGCGTTGTACCCGGTGGAGGCACATAGTTGTTCGTAGGCCCAGTCCATATTTGCCTTTCTGTGCATAAAGCGGACTTGAAAACTAACTCATGCAAAATTGTCGCATTATGGCACCAGCGGCAGTCGAACTAGGTCTAACTTAGTTTCAAGTCGATAAAAACCACTACGCTATCTAGCAGACTCAGTTGCACATGGTACCAATTTCAACTTTGGCTAATTTACTCCGCTTTTGAATCTCTTTTAGGTTAATCTCGACGTTGATGATAAACACTGAAGTCAGATTATGGTACAAACGCAATGATACATGTAGGTATTCCTTACTCGTAATTCGACGCAAGTCTTAAGTGCGTGTGTTGCATAGGTTGTTCAACTTGCCTACGCACGCGTTTCCTGCCCAAATGTAGCTACCGGAAGACTGACTATCCATTGTTCTTCCCCTCCTTTGTGCTTTCTCCGGCATAATTGTCACAACAATGAATGAAAATATGCGATGAGTTCCTATAGGTAATGACATACTCATGAAAGGGGCAGACGGGTGAAATATCCTCTCTTCTGGTTTCGAGAAGAATTTAGTTACCTGTATGGCAACACACAAGGCAGCGTGTGTGGTGTTGTTGTGGTTATCATTTCACACCATAAAATCAAGGTTCTTAGATTCACACACACACACACACACACACACACACACACACACACACACACACACACACACACACACATATATATATATATATATATATATATATATATATATATTTATATATACTTGCTGAACCTACGTTTTGGACAATTATACATTGGCGAAGCGTCTTGTATATTTTTTTATTTACGGATTTCAGTACTTATAATTTCATTAAATGACATTTAACACAAGAAAACTGGAATTCTAGACCTTGCGATAATTACACAAATTCCCATCCCTTTCCAGTACTTCATCTTTGCATGCGATGGTCTCATCTCGTCCCATAACATCTTACGTATTTCATGCGGGAAGTCTAATTTCAGGGGCACGAATACCTATAATATACAACATGAGGCCAGTACGGTGCTTCGTACTAGGGCAAATAGACTTCCTGCAACTTTCGTTTCCAAACAGGGATGGAAACATATTATCATAAAATAGTGTTAAGTTGAGCTTAAGTATAGATTTGACTTGTGCCCCCCACTCCTCCCACACTACAAAGCACCGCCATTTTATGCGCGTCCTTCTCATGCCATGGTTTGTGATAATTACATCCTACAAATTTTTAAATGATGAAACAAAGAAAATACTAAAAATAATATAAGTTTTATTTAAAGATTCGTAGTCTACTTTTGGAAAAATAAAATAAACATAAATTTAAAAGAAGAAGGAAAAATAATAATAATTAAATATGTAATACAGTAGGTCTGAAACTTGGAATCAACCTCATAATCGAGGGGGATTTATAATAGAGATCTTTTCCTGACATGGTCGAAGTGAGAAACGTCATGTACCGATTTGATTGATGACGTCTATTTTCAGGTGGTGACCTCCCGAAGGAAGTATCTAGAGTCACTTCATCATTTGAAAATCTTCAATGGGAAGAAGGGTCGAGAAACATCTTGTATGCTTTCCTTCTCCCCTTACCTCTGCCAAGTCTAAATTTCTCCATTGCATATTCTGACTTTATTTATTTTTCTTTTTCTTAAAGAAAGCTTCAGCCCCTCATCCCCTACCCTGCCCTACCCTTCGTTACGGAGCTGATTCTTAATTCTGAACCTCTCTCTCCAGTAACCAATGACAGAGGGTTAGGAGTTACTAGTTATCCTCAACTCCAGTAATAATAAATCTCGGATGTTTTGAGAGGCTGTTCTTCTGTATGGTGGTAAGTGAAATCGCAGTGCTTTTTAAGGTAAACCTGTAAGCTTTGATTTCAACACAGAAGGAAGTACGTTACGATATTTAAGTTGTTTCTTTCTCCTGCTCGTCCATGTTACGTCGACAGTCGCGCAGTAACCTTGGACCAGGGGAATCACCGTTCAGTGACTTTCTCTGTAAAATGGCTTGGTACGTGATCAAAGTTTTATATGTTTTTAATCTATACGATCGCGGTTGAAAGAAATATGATGGTTTTTTTGTGTTTCCACAGTTAAAAGTTATTTTTAGTGTGCAATGAAAACGAATGCTTGTCAACAGAATCGGTATTTCAAGCTCTGCTACAATGGAGGCAGACGAAGGTAGGATCTAGGCTATTGTATTTAGCGATATGTCAAGCATAAGTAGCCGATTAACACAAATATATTGTGTGAATATTCTTTTCTGTATAACATCATGGTTCCAGGTTAGCGCTCTCGCCTTTTATGCGAGCGGTCCCGGGCTCGATTCCCGGTGTGAGCGGCGTCGTGAGGACAATTGGTGAGCTACTTGAAAAAAAGAAATAGCGGGCTCTGGTATCGAAAGCCAGAAAACAGCGGCGATGGGAGTCGGATGCGCTGACCTTGCGTCAACCAATGAAATGTCGCTCTGGCAGGCCCTGGTCGTTAGAGGGCTGTTTAATAACATTATGAAGACTAGGAGGCAATAGAGCTTAATCCAGTAAGTTTTGTGTGAAGGTTTTAGTCATCTTCGTCCTTGATAAGGCGAGGCCAGGCCGGCTCGGTAGCTCAGTGGTTAGAGCAATGGCACGGTATGCCAGATACCCGGATTCGAGTCCTGGTCGAGCCTGCATTTTTCGCTGAAAATTTCTGCGTAAGATCTATCACGTCTGTCATTTCAGGAAATTTGTTTCTCATTTTCGTCTTAAATTAATAGCACTTACCAAAATATATTTTTGGAAATACTGAATAACCGTAACTTGTAAATAAGCGGAAATATTTTACCTTTACATTTAAAATTACCAGGAATTGAGATAAAAAAAAAATTCACGTAGAAATGATTGGATTAATTAAACATGCACATCCCATGGTACAATTAAGAAAGTCTTTAGAGACTTTTAGAGAAGTCTCCATTTTTTACGTTTTCCGCTTTTTTTCTTTTTAAATGCACGAACAAAGCTGCATGTGTAACGGTGGAATTAATGTAACAAAGGATGGACTATTGTTTAGTGTGGGCCTCGCCGTTGGTGTAGTGGTAAGGCCTTGTAATCAAGGGGTTCCGGGTACGATACCCGGTGGAGGCGCACATTGCACACTGCTTCGGATCCCACTTTAATCTGTAGGTTCAGTCCAGATTAGCCTATCTGTGCGACTTGAAACAATAACTCAACTCAACTCAACTCTATTCCATAAATAAAATGGATGTTAATGTCGAAGCAGAAAAAGGGTCGGGCACCAAACTGATTTGGCGGCGCATTCCGGCTCACTTTAAGCCCTTCTCTTCATAATGTATTTTCCAAAATAAAATCCAATAAGTGGATCTTGTTCATTAAACCTACGGTTCGATTCCAACCTAGAGATTCAGTTCTGATTAGCCTTGTGTGCGTCAGTCTCAATCATCTCCCTAGTACAATGAACGGCCTGCACGAGAAGATTGAGAGAGGGACCACTTTGCCACGGGGAAGACGGGAACTGGGCCACGGGAAATTTCCATACAGGAAATCCGGTCAACTTACTATGTATTGAAGACAAGAAAGACAACAGTTTTCCGATGCGTATGCTAGTGACATTGACTTAATGATGACACGAGAATTAATTTCACCCGTTCGTGTCTTTGAGCTGATTGTCTACCATTAACTGTTCTGGAGGTGACACGGGAGGAACAAAGTTGAAAGATACGAAAGGACAAAAAGTTGGAAACAGGCATGTCTCTCCTCATAGTGTATTCTTGACCTCCGCCTGTGTCGTACTTGTGAAGACCATAGAGAGGACTGTGTGAGGTATGTTTATTCTAAGAAGTGTACTGGCTTGATATAGAATCTAGACTCTAAAGCTAGTTTGTACTTTATTCTAACAACAACGTAAAAAGAGTATAGTATTCACACTGAAACCTATCTTTCAAACCCGTTGAATCTCACCGGCTCTGTGGCCGAGAGAACCAACTGGTACCGAGATAGTCGACCTTAGTGGCTAGTAATAGTCGTTGCTACGACACCAACTTTAGGGTTCGGATCCAGGGAAATACATCGATCTTCGTGTTTTTTATCCTCTTTAAATTTGAAGAGTAAAAATTAATAATATTACATGAATCAAATGAAAACCTTTAAAGTCCAATAAAAATTATATCGCAGACTGTATACAGCTCAAATTTGCGTGACGTATCAACTGTTATTTACGAGACGATCTCAAGGCTGCAACACTAATCAAGTAGCTTCGAAACGCCATTTTTGTTATTTTAAAGATGGCACCTCCTTCACACTTACACCAGTAAAGAAGAGTGATTTCTTTCCCTCTATCAGCCTAAAACTTACAGAAATTTCTCGGCAAATGAAAATTCAATATCTCTGTGCATGCTTACCACACCAGAATGTTTGACAATGGCCTCAGTTCGCAGGCAGATGGGTGGAAAGGCCTTAACAGTGGTTCACAAGTGACTGCACGTGGACCTCAAAGACTTATTCTTCTTCAGGTATGCAGGCACCAACTCAAACTTTAAATTAAGGGAGCAATAGGTCTGTGCTAAAATACAGCAAACTTGTGCAACACTACATACAGTAATCTACTAGATAAGAAACAAGAACAAATGAAGGTTTTCATTTGACTCTCCCTTGTAGTAGAAGATACAATTAATTATATACTCACACGTATTAAGCCTATAGATCTTTGGTTCATATTTCCATGTCGATTCAATTTACGCTTGTTTCATTGTTAATTCATAAATCTGCTATAGTCAAATCTCCACCCATCATCAAAATGTTGACGAGAGGTGAAACATGGTGTTACATTACGTGAAAGATAAACGAATTAACGAATTAAAATTGGAAGATAATAGAGAAACATTGCTACTAACGTTCAGACAAGTATTACAAATATGCATATGCTCGTTGTTACATACTGTCATTTCACAATTCTCAATCATCAAGAACAATTTTGTTTATGAAGAGATTATTTGATTCAAAGCATTCCTGTGCAGGTACAATAACTAAATATGTCAGTAAGGAACATATAATTTTCTGTATCAAACAATATTTTATAGGTTTATTTTCTACGCAGACGTTCTAGAAATTCGAACATGGACACTTACAGTGAGCTGATGACAAGTGAAAATGGTGGTAAGTAGGAAGTTACGCTTTTGAATTAGATGTAATTAATATTAGTTTTAAAACTCTTAACTGTAGAGTTTAATAACCATGAGGTTCTAGTATGTGGCCACGCTGTTACAAAATATAGAACCATGGTATAGAACTATGATACACAGGGTGTTTATGAAGTTTCGGTTCATTTTGGTGGAAAATATGAAGTTTTGATTTTGTGTTCATGGTCGTACATTGGCTTTTATTGTTCATTCAAAGTGTTTTCTCAGTTTCGAAGCATTGCTGGCAATGTTCTGCAGTAGCTCGAAAAGAAGGAAAAAAGAAACCAGCAGCATATAGTCTGAGTTGAATTGGCAATGTCTTGAAAATATTCACTTTCGTTTTGTAAACCGCAGGTTTGATAAATCCTTTATTGAACTGAATTTAGGGTAGACAGGAAAACCACTGGTGTTGAAGTGACACTCAGAGCGGTTCCAGGAGGTTCACACCATATTTTGGTCAACGTGTAACCTCAGTGGTGTTAAAATAACACCATTTGAACACCACTGAAGTTAAACGTTGATCAACGTGTAGTGTGGATCTTCTGAAGCCACTTTGACATCAATTTTTTTGCAGTGTAGCGATCGAAATTTTATAATTAACCTGTGATTATAACGCTGAACTACATTCCACGAAACTGAGTACTCATAATATAAATTTCATCCACATTAGTTTAATTAATATAATTAGGACTTGTATTGTTATAATAGTTCTCGATTTTCAGGCAGACGTATCGACTCGTGGCTATTGATGAGCAGTCCTTGGCCTGTGCTAACTATAGCTGGGCTTTATTTATATTTTGTTCTCAAATTAGGCCCTCAGATGATGGCAAAGAGACAGGCATTCCAACTAAAAAGGGTGCTCCTTTTCTACAACTTGTATCAAGTCCTCTTCAGTCTTTGGATTACACTTTATGTGAGTATTGATTCGATCATTTTCTTAGTTTTACGAGAAATATCTTTTATTGGTCATTCGCGCGTATATTAAAACTTGTTATGAACGCATTTATTTTTATCTCTGTACGTTGTATGTATAACTCACGATGTTGGAGTTGCTGATATTAAACAAAGAATTTGTCATTTTCATGCAAATGTATGTTATTGTCACCAATATTAAAATATATACACATTCTGATATTTTTTTCACTCTGCTTTATTTCCTTAAGGCTCTCAATGAAGGTGCCATTACGTCAGTTTTAAGCCATGGTTGCAAACCTCTGGATAAATCATATCATGTTCTTCGCGAAAAGGTAAGTGCACTACATTTAAATTTCTTCATTATATTCAGTAAATTCAGAAATATTTTTAAAGGATGGATTTGATCATGTAATATTTTTTTTAAAATATGTCATATGTTCGTTTGAGCCTCTATGTTTCTAAAGTAGTTCTTGATAGTGTAATTTTACGTTCATTATTTAACTTTCATTGTACCAGTTACTATTGCACTTACAGCAGTTTGTCAGGAAGAGAAAGAATGAATTACCAAATACGATAAATAAGAATAATACTCTAGTTATCCAGTGTTTCTAATATGTTTTAGCTCATCGTTTGTGAGGCTGTGTTTAGTGTTTCCTTACCTTTTTAATGTGTTGTTTGTCCTGTGTAGCTCTCTTAAAAAAACTTGAACTTTCTCGAGGGGATTTTTACGATTACGGCCCGTTTCACCTTATCCCATTTCTCCTTATTGCGTTTTCACCCCCCCCCAATACAATTTCGCGTGATTTATGTGACACTAACTTTCTAAGGCGAAACGGGACATAACATTTCGCTTTACACACAAACCTAACCTAACCTAACCTAAAATTTGTTCTTACAAATGTCGGGATAAATAGTACCAAAATTACTAATAGAGTTAATATAAATCCGTTTACATAATAAAAAAGTATATATATCAATGTAGCATGGTGTTTTATTACATTAATAATAATGACCTTTCATGTCTATAATATTCCCTGGTGGGAAACTTTTCGTGTGTAAGGCGAAACAGGATAAGGCGAACGTTTCGCCTTAGAAAGTTCGTGTCACATAAATCATTTTAAATTCTTTTGGGGGAGGTGAGCACGCAATAAGGCGAAATGGGATAAGGAGAAACGGGAGGACACGATTTTTACACACCTTTCTTAACTTTAAGGTGAGGGTTTTAGATAAGAGAATTTTTCCTCTTACACTTTGAAGGGTTCACATACCTGCCGACGCACCCAAAAATTATAACTAATTCATTTATTCCTCTTTATTCATTACTCTTTCTCAGATCGAAGGAGGAGTATGGTGGTACTTCTTTGCCAAGGTTGTCGAACTTCTGGATACTGTAAGTAGAATTTAGTGTTTAGTAGCAAAGACTAAAGAATATTCCAGGCTATGAGCAATCCACTTCGATGTTTCTCGAAATTTTCTGTGGTCGTCCAACAAATTTAGAGAACCTCTGTCACTTTGCGGATACCTCCTAGTAATGTGTCCAACTCACATTAATTGTTACCAGGTTGAAGAAGGACAGCATATGCAGCAGTAAACGCACGCAGACAGTTACAAGCTCATAAGTGTACAACTGCGAATCTCGCATACCGTAGCACAAGCTAAACTTCACAAGTCACAGTCATCATATCAATGTTTTTAAGCAGAATTTTAGTTTGTACCAGTATTGGCCTGCCTTATACAGGATTGGAACCCAGTATTTGTGGCGTCTCAGTGTGTATTTTACCATTTTTTGGCGCACATGAACTTGCCCTCAAGTGTTAAAGTTTGTGTGTGTGTGTGTGTGTGTGTGTTTGTGTGTATGAGATTTCTGATTGGTTGCAGTCCGGATATCAACTCTTTTAAATTCACCACCGCAAAGAAGTATTGTGTATAATTGAATTGTGCGTATTACTAACGAATCACGGCCATCAGAACATCATAACTATTTTTATTGATGTAATCCTTTACGTTTAATGAAAACAGTATTGTCATTGGTTGGACTTGCAAACTTAACAAGGACATAGATTACTTTCATTTTCATGATGAGCAACTTTCTTTTTTTCTGGGAGGTAGATTATGTTCAGGTTTAAGAGAATGCAGGTTCTTTGAGCAGTACCACTGAGGAACTACAACTTGAATAAGCGTCTGCGAATGTTTTTCAGTGCATTCCTTGTATTATGTAGTACGTCTCATTGCAATTTTCTGTTAGTAATTGTCTAAATATGATGTTTGGCATGCACTGACGTACGTTGATGAATAAACAAAATTCAGAAGTTGTTTTCGAGCAAGAGAGGTGAGCGGCAACACTTTCACTTCATGTGGATTGGCAGAGGGAGCAAGGGGTCTCAAGATGAAGCACTAAGTGGATACATAGTTCATAGCGTAGAATCTTCTGTAACTGTGAAGTCTTTGTGCTTTTGTCTCAGTTTCACCTTTGAATTGATATTGTTTTCTCATTTAATAAACTTCAGATTTTCCTTTACTTTCTATTTACTTGCTAAAGAATTGTGTAATCAATTTAATTTAGTGACTCAACCACTCTTTCGTATTTTCATTAGCGTATTCTCACCACGTTAATGTCAGCCAGGCTTCATTAAAATATACCAACTTTTCAGTTAATTTGGATTGTATGTACCATAAACTGCCTATTTTTTTGACATAGCCAAAAACTGTAAAAAACAAAACATTTATCAGCAGTATTTATATTATTTCCACACAAATTAAGGCTAACTATTTAATCTTACGCATCAATTTTTACTTATTTAACATCAAAATACACATGAAAGAACTTGGCATCATCTTAGTTATAGAACATTAGGAAAATATACATGTATGCTCGCGTACTCTAAGCTCATCAATACTGAAAATATGTTTTCGTTACAGGTATTTTTTGTACTAAGGAAAAAACAGAGCCAAGTGACATTCCTTCATGTGTATCACCATACGATGACAATGTTAGTATCATGGACGTATTTGAAATATTTGCCAGGTAAGAAGCTGCGTGCCAATTCTGGTAATCTGGTAATCGTGTGTGTTTGAAATTTAAGATTAGATGCTGCTGTCGCTTCATATTTGTGCCTGTAACGTAGATTGAAGTGATGTGCTTATGTAATTTCAATCTCTGTGTGCTGGTAGAAACTTAGAAAAGAAGTACACAAACATTCACAGATTGATTGGTTCATCTTTATCACGAATGCAATATCGAAATTTAGGCTGTTTTTGCTCGCCTTTCTAGGCTTGTTTTAATGTTGATTTTTTTTCGCAGGTGAACAGATCATACCGCTAGGCGTTATGAATTCCATTGTTCATGTGGTTATGTATTTTTATTACCTGATGTCTGCCATGGGACCCGAATACCAAAAATTCCTCTGGTGGAAGAAATACATGACTTGGATGCAGTTGGTGAGTATACAAACTATGAATTCAGTCTGAAGTGTATTCATTCCTTTATTTACTAATTATTTAGACTGTATCAGTCCTAGAAATAGATAAATTGTTTGAATTATTTTCCTTTTGTTCCCACAATAACAATTCCGAAAAGTGTGAAAAATATGAGCCTAGCATCATCTTGCAAATTGTTGAACATAATCATGATTTCTTTATAGTTACATAGAAAAACGTTTAATGTATTATTATTGAAAACCTAATACGTATGATATTACCAAGTGACGAATTAAAACTATTTTGAAAATATCTCAAGCTGAACATATTTTCTCTATTGATAGTTACACTTTATCGAGGATATCTGAGGCTGAAGTTCCTAACTTCTTCACTACCTTGAAGTATCATTTCATATTTGGAGTATTTCATTTAAAGTATTTTGAGACTTAAACATGAAATAATTTAATGTTAAGTATGTATTGTTATGATGTAATTAACCTAATATTTTGTGCTTCCTTATTTTCAGATCCAGTTCATCTTGATGTTGGCATATATATCAGTCCTCGCCACAAGCGACTGCAATTTCCCGAAAGGATTGGCAGTATTTTACTTCTCAAATGTCCTTCTATTTTTGTATTTGTTTTCGGCCTTCTATAGGCAAGCTTACAGAAAGAAGGTTTAATATATTATTTCCATCTTCAGTAAAACATTTTTTGAGAGTTTTAAAATTTCACACCTTCGTACATAAAAATGTATACACACTTAAACCGTGTGATGTGAAAGTTATTCATCTTAATATTATTTAAGTAGCAACCCCGTGTCTTGTTTTAAAAGACTGAATCGTATGCAGCGTTTTTTATAATATTCTGTAATAGTGTGTGTGGTTATAACCGTAAACCATAATTTTATATGTGCAAGACTAAAAATAAATAATTACATACATTTACATTCATTGATTTAATGAAAATTATTTGTTTAATTTATGTGAAAGATCATGTAATTACATTGATGTTTATTAGGTGTTCTTTTGTGGTATATTTAAAATGCATTGGCTAAGGACAGTAGCATCGATTGGGTGGGCAAAGACAGGTTTACTTTCTATTGGTATACAAGTTTCAGCATTAAGAGGTAGCGTCGTCGCCTTGCAATCAAGGGGTCCCGGGTTCGATACCCGGTGGAGGCACATAGTGGTTCTGATCCCACTTTAAACTGTAGGTCCAGTTACAATTAACCTTACTGTGCATAAAGTGGACTTAAAACACCAAAAAACTAAAACTTTCAAATCGTTGTTGAAGGCAACAAACTGAAAAATAAAGTGTAATCCCCTTTACTACATACATTCACAGTCATTAACCCTTAAACACTAGGATGTTATCCTTTCCTACAATTACTAGAATGGGTGCATTTTTACCCATTTAATTTTGTTTTTCATTTTTGTACTGTACGTGAACTTAAATCTTATGTACAAAATTTGTAGTCATGTGAGAAATAGATTTAAAACATAATTTTTTTTCTCAGGGTAAAGAGAATGACATTGTATTAACAATATATATTGTTTATAACATCAATGTATTGCTTTTTAAAAATTTAACCTTTTTTGTTCGTTTTCGTTTTATGTAATTACATTTATACTCTTGAAACTTAATAATTAGAAGCTTTCAGAAAAAGTTTAATCTTACAGAAAAAAGTGCTAAGTGCCATAATTAATTCCACGTACATTGTTTGCATGACCTCCTTCCCTGTGCTTATCTTCAGAATCAACATCCACATTATCGTCATCTAAATCTTACACAATTCACAATCGGACAGTTCTTTCTTATATGGTTATTTTCATGAACTAATATTGGAAAATATTGTACCGAAAAAATATGTATTACTAGGATGGGTGAAAATTTACCCACCCACACCCAGCATAGACAAAAATACAAAATGAAATACTTCTCCCTTCCCGGAATCTTATTCTTTACTGAACCTCTTGGTACAGACTTGTGCAAAATGCTATTATTCAGTGGCAACTGTTATAAAATATCACTTAGTGAATTTTCAGCCTTCCTATACTCTGTCCCACGAATTTCTGGAGCGAGCGAACAAAAACAAGCGCCTGCACAAGTAGTGACTCGAGAGGGCTCGGCCAATGAATTAGTGCGAGGGCAGGGGATTTCGTGGAAGTGGGAAAGCAACTGTAGGTATCAGGCTGCTTGCAACAACACTGGCTTTCTTATAGTTTTTAAGGGTTAATACTTGCATGTACGCACATTCAACGAGAGATGTACTTTTTGTGAAGGTAATTACAGGAATATAACCTTCATTCAGGCCTTAATTGTTTAGAGATGAAATAAAGCATCGAACCCAATGTAGCATTTGTATTGTAGATAGAGAGAAAACGTAATGGATATTTAGGTACAACCAATGTAACAAGCTGATTATAATTGTAAAATGATTTCTTATTGCTGGTTCTAAAATCTGTTTCTGTACTTGTAGGCTTGTTTCATTTTTGAGATTAACATTGATGAAGGAGTTTAAATCGATATTATAACTGAATTATTAATAAACACAAACATTGCATGAACGCGATAGATTTCCTCACAAGTCGAAAAAAGAAAAAAGTTATATTTACCGAACCGTAAGAGTTCCTTACATGAAATCGCGTAGAATAAAGAACAGGAAATAATAAAAACTTCAGAATTATATTACCAGTGACATTACTTTTTTGCTACCGAAACAGTGTTTTGGTGAAGTTACTGCTTTTTTCTAGCTATTCACCTCGACAAACAAAAAACATTTTTTTTCATCCAATTTATCTAACGTAATTGTTTCGTCACCAAAGTTCCCAGGTTGGAGTCCCACCTAGCTATGTATGTTCTTTGTGAGTACCCCTTCATCAGTTTCATCTAATCATCGCCCATCCTCATCGTCGCGATTGGCCAAAAGTGGCATAAAAGTGAAATAAACCAAATCCATCAATCTTACCTCAGAATCAGAAGTAGAAAATGTGCCTACAACACATAGTTGTGGCAGAGGCAGTTGATCAAAAAGCCACTAGATGGCAGAATAGAATGCTTTGCTTGGTGCTGACATCTTTGAGAAGACAAGAGAACCAATTCCTCCAAGTAACCTTAATTTTGATTTGACTTGCTTTATTTTACTTCGCTGTTTGTGCCACTTCTGGCTAATTTGCGAAGATGGGAATGAGGGATGATATTATGAAATTGATGAATGGATACTCAGAAACATCCATGCCCAGACCAGGATTCGTACCCGGGACCCCTAACGTCGTACGCGATGTTCTAACCACTCCGCCACAGGAGCCGGCCTAACCGTAACCATAGTTTTGATACAGTATGTAACATTGTTATTCGTACACATAGAATTTGCGAGGAAAAAATGCCATATCTACTAGTAAATATAATCATTTTCATATGTACCTGGAAATTAATGTTAATGAAGGTTTCACCAACAAATGTCAATAAAAATGTATGTTCAAAGTGTATAAACAGAGCATATAATCTGTGTGAAAAGAGAAAAACACGCTGTTTCATGCAACATTGTTATTCGTACAGGCAAGAGTTTCCATCTTCCTCGCATACAGCGCCACCGCTATTCGGCCGATTTCGTGCAGTTTGCAACTTCGTAACAAGTTTCAACATGCAGGCGCGCTCCCCGTCAAGCGACAAGCTGGCGTAGATATTGTTGTAGGCCTATCTTCTATCTATCAGCGTGTTCGAAATGGGCAAGGTGAAGGAACTTAGTTCCGATCTCAAGGATGTTGTTATAAATTTGGCCCTTAGAGGTTATTCGTTAAGAAAAATTGGACAAACAGTCAATAAATCACACTCCACAGTTCAATACATAGTAAACAAATTTAGAGAGGAAGGGTCAACACAGAATGTGACGAGAAAACCAAAAGAGAGACGGTTGAATAAACGTGATGAACGCTTAATTTTAAAAAGAGTGCTAGAAAACCCCTGACTAAGTGTTCCTCAGTTACGACCGTTAGTAGAAAATGTTGCTGGCAAGATGATGTCCGATCAAACTGTCCGACATGCGTTGTGGAAGCATGGATATCATGGCAGAATACCACGAAAGAGACCGTATGTAAATAAGGTGAATCGCAGGAATAGACTTTCATTCGAGAAAGAGCATAACCACAAGGACCAGAAATTTTGGGATAGTGTCATATGGTCAGACGAGTACAAGATTAATATATACGGGTCAGATGGGATAAATAGGGTCTCGAGAAAATCAAATAAAGACAATGATCACATTAACACAGTTCCAACAGTTAAACACGGTGGTGTGTCATTAATAACTTGGGGCTGTATGTCGTCCAGTTTATTGATGGTACCATGGATGCATATGTCTATTTGGACATATTGAAGAACAATGTAAAGCAGAGTGCCCAAAAAATGGACATGCCGCCTATCTACAGATTCCAACAAGAAAATGACAGTAAGCACTTCGAGTAAACATGAATTGGTTAATATGGAATGTGCCCAAACTACTACAAACACCAGCTCAAAGTCCAGACTTAAATCCCATTGAGCATTTATAGGCAAATTTGAAGAGGCGAATCCATAAAGCAGGCGTCAAGTCCAAACAAAAGTTGAAAACTGTTGTGCAAGCCGAGTGGAATAAAATAAGCTCTGAAACATGTCGGAAACTGGTTAATCTATGAAGAACATGTGTCAAGCAGTAATTAAAGCCAAAGGATACGCATCAAAATATTAGAACTGTCAGCCAATTTGCTCTGAATATACTTTTTTCTTTTATATTATTAAGTGTACGAATAGAAAAGTTGTACAAAAAATGGCATGTTTCTCTTTCAGTTTCATTTAATTTATTATTGTCATTGATTATACAGAATTTGGGTAAGATTTTATGTTCCTAATGATATGAGTTATTGAATTGTAAAGAAACAATTTCAAAAGAGTGTATTTCCTTTCAGATATTAAAGCATTTTCTTTGAAAATCTGTGTGTACGAATAAGAATGTTACATACTGTAGCTATCCTGTTTAAAGGTAAAATGCCTATACTTCTTTTGTGCTTAATTTGCATTTTAATTACAAACTACACTTGTCGTATAACCTAACTTACCAGATCGTGGGCATATCCAGGCATTGGTCCCCCTCGGAAAACGAGTTGTGAAAAAAATTAATTAATTCTCTGAATGTTAGTGACAAGGGCTCTACATTAGCATGCAAGGCTAATTGGATATTTTGCATTGTCTAGTGCTTTTTTAAGACTATACGTTTTGAGATAGCACCTCTTCTCTCCTGGTGAGCATTTTTTTTGCCGTGGTGGGGATCGAACCTACTGCAGACTTATGATTTTATTACAAATCCAGTGTTCTAAGCAATTTCTCTTGGGGGGAGGGGGGCGTGGAGTAGTTACAGACAAAAAGGAATATGTTTACATGGTATCATGACAGTCTACATTATATAGATATTTTCTTATGTGTCAGATAAAATGTTGTAGTTAGGAACTCTAGGTTCGAATTATTGGCAAGGCTCGGCATTTCTTTGTTTGTTCTCTCATCTTCTTCACCATCATCATCATCTGCACTCATCATCGTCCCGATTAAGTGATGATGGAAAAGAACATAAAATAGCATAAGTGTAGGGTGTCCCAAAAAAAACCGACGGATTTAATATGCTTAATAGAACACTTTTTTAAAGAAGAGTGACAAATATTTTTTCATCATTACAACGGGTAAATGCTCCGATTTAAGGATGTCAAGTTTGATTTACGCAACATGTTCTAACAAGTACCTTATCAGGGATTGTTGCAGCTTAGTTGACATGGGGGGTTACACAAAGGAAAATCGAGTTTTGATAATGAAAACTCATAACAAGAATGGCGAGTGTTATGCAAAGACTGTAAGGAAGCTTTGTGCAATCCTTGGACGTGAATGTGCACCTACTGAGAGTAAGTTCGCAAGTTGATCAAGAAATTCGAGGAAACAGGTTAGACAGCAGACATTAAAACACCGCGCTCTCAATCTAGCCGGTCTGTTGAGAACATCGTTATTGTGCGTGACAGTGTTATTGCGAGTCCAAAGAAATCTTTCATTCTTAATTCGGAACATTTACCCGTTGTAATGATGTAAAAATATTTGCCATTTTGTAAATATACCGTATTTTCTTAATCATATTAAATCCGTTGCTTTTATTGGGACACCCTTTACAATACAATTTTCGTATTCACCATTACTGAGTACTTCCAGTTTGATACAATAGCCATTGGACAGGTTGCGATTTGAAGGGGATGGGAAGTTTCCCCTTTCTATGTTTAACCATCCAAACCCCTGGTTATAAATCACATATCCCAACAAGGGATAATTATTTGCCACCCACTGGATATGTAATCTACATTATTTAATGTCATAGAGTTTCAGATCAGTTAATTTTAGAAGCCCCTAGCTATAAACCAAAATGCATGTTATATCGTTAACTATTTTCTAAAAGATAGAAAGCTACTTACTAAACGTTTGTAGCACTGATACATTACTATGTATTCTTATTTTGTTTCTGTATGCAGAGGTATTGGACTTAAAGTAATACAATCTGAATTAACTTACTTGTATTTAACATTTTGGCCGCGGTGGCTCAGTCGGTAACGCGTCTGACTACCATGCTAAAGGTCCCGGGTTCGATCCCCGGCCGGTTCAAATCCGGGAACTTTTCTAACGGTGGAAGCGGCCCCGGCGCCTACCCAGCGTCGAATAACATGGGTACCTGGGGGAAACCCTGGGGGGTAAAGGCGGTCAGGGGCGTGATGCTGATCACGTCACCCCCACTCACGACCGGATCAAGAAAGTGTGGGGCGTTACCCCCACACCCCCTATACGCCTTCATGGCGTGGTGCTATGCACAGGGGAACACTTTACCTTTATTTAACATTTTAAGTTTGTTACGCAGTACTCAAATTAAACTAAGTTCAAGCATGTGAATTATTACTCTAATCATATGCACGCTAGCAGTGAAAATAATTCTAATACTTTTATCCTTGCATGTTTATGTAAATCGAAATCTTAATTTCTATAACAGTTTGTTTTTAGAATTTAACTTTGATTGGTGCTGATTTGTGTTCATTCGATATTAGAATTATATTTTGAAGCCATTAGTGTCCAGTTATAAGCGTACACAATATATACGTAAAAGAGATGCTGCGTGTGATGTTTTAATGAACGGAAACCTATATTCCTTGCGAGCTATTAGCTAACATCATTAAAATAGTAAACGAAGTCCATCCCTCTTCCGATAAAATCACAAATCCTACCCTGTCGTAAGATATGAATGAGAGACAATAAACGCATTTCATGTTCACCTTTTGAAGAAGACAAGGCAATAATAACATAAAATCAACCCTTGATATTGTCGTGTATCTACTCCATTCGAAGGATGATATTTCCTAAAAAATTATTCGATAATGGAGAGTGTCAGATTACACGATGTATAGAGGTTTTATGAAGGATTTGCAACTAGTCTCTCCACGTTTGTTTACCCTTAGAGTTTATTGTTGTTGCAGAATGACTTTCCTTCATTGACAAAATATCTTGAAATTATTAGAACTTCATATATATTTCCCTTCATCTCTCATACCATATTGATAAAGATTAATGAAATAGTTATGTTGACGATCAGGTTATCTCAGTTGATATGTTACACATTTGATTTCAGGCAAATTTACCCAACTTTCGCCGAACTCCGTGGCTGACGTCGGCCTCCGTGGCGGAGTGGTTAGAATAGCGCGCTACGAAGCCAGGGGTACCGGGTTCGAATCCCTGCTAAGACTTGGATGTTTGTGTTTGTTCGAAATGAGTAAGAATAAGAATGCAGTAAAAGTTGGCATATGTGAAAGTTTGAGAAATGTGTGAATGACGGGGGATACTGCCGAATAGGGGTATTCCCTAAAGAAAAAAAGTGGTCAGCTACGAAGCCAAAGGTCCGAGGTTCGAACCCTGGATAGAAGATATATCCGAGTCATTCCATGCCAAATCAACACAGATATGTGCAATTTTCAACCTGACCATCTCCGATTTTCATGAAATTTGGGGAGTTGAAACTATGCATGGAACTTAGTAACTATGAAAATTTTTAGTCTCGTGCGTCTTGTAATTGTTAAATTATTCAAGGTCAAAGTTAGCAGAAATTGCCCTTTTTGAGTCCGCTTAGCTATACTAAATGTGCTGTAACTCCGCCACTATTTTGCCTAGAAAGGTCAAATAAAGCTTATTGTACAGGAAATTGAACAAGCTTTTCAGTGATATATATAACAAGCCCACCTTTCGATAAAAATATAATTTTGTCACTTGACCTTGACTTTTGACCTTGAATATCTCAAAACATGTCATCACCAAAGATCGTGAAAAAATATATTTGGTCCCTCATGCCATACTCTAAAACATATCAAAAAATCATTCTGGGACTGCAGTGGGATCAGAAGATACAAAATAATATGTTTAACTATGTGACTGATAAAAGCCTCATTACATGAACTATGACGAGTCAAATGTCCTTTAACACCCCCTACAAAATGTAAAGGAGTTATCCTGGGTATAATTAGTCATGAAAGAAATAGGTTAGGCACAGGGAGATCTCTAGCTGTGTGTGTCAAGCGCAGGTCCGGCATATTGTTGACCGCCATTTTGAATTCAACGCAAACATTTCAAAGGAAAGTGGGTGATGTGAAATATCAAATCAGGCTAGAATTTCACAAGAAATGAAGCACCGAAGGTTTTTCCAAAGTATATTTAACCAGCAAAAAATTATTACTGCATGGTTGTAATCATTTTCTCCTTTACGAGGTGTTAAAAACAAAGAATTAAGAATGCTCGTAACTTGTTAGGAACTCGTTGAGATCACGCTGACAACTTGGGACAGAAAGAAGTATACGCACCATTGCATATGATTTTAATCAGCAACATTCACCAAATACCTGAATAGTGGAGAATATTGGGAAAAGTATCTCAAACAATTACGTGACACTTCCTTTGGAATGAAAAATTCTTCAGTGAAGATGCTAATTTTTATGTTCCCGGTAAAGTTAATAAAAATTATACGTAATACCTGTGATTTGATAATCTACAGTAGAGAGATCCCAGCCAAATGGTTGTTGATGGTAAGCTAATGATGTGGTATAGTGTATGGAGAATGGGAATGGTTGGTCCACATTCAACAACGGAACCTTAAATAGTGAGGGCTTCTTGGATGTGTTATATTAAGTGAACACGTTTTTCATCCTTGCTTACGGTGTATGGCACTTTTCCAGAGTTTTGAAACAGGACAGTGTGTGACCACACTATGTAAACATTCTTCATGGTAAATTTCTACGTAGATTGATGGGCAGATGGGGATCTATTAAAAGGCCTGCACATTTCCCAGATCTAACATCTTAGGAGGACTTTTACCTTCAGAAACATTTGAAAAGAATGGTGCATGCACAGTGCAGGCATAGTTGCTGCTTGCGATGATGGTGCACCTGCTACATTGCCAAATGTTCTATGTGAGTGTGAGAGACGTCAACGAGTCTGCTCACAGGAATATTGACAACACTACAATGTGCATATATCGTAAGTGAAAGATATGCGTATAACGTTTTCCAGGCTAAAGATACGTTGGAGAACTTTCGTCACATCATTTCTCGTGAAATTCTAGCCTGATTTGATATTTCACATCACCCACTTTCCTTTGAAATGTTTGCGTTGAATTCAAAATGGCGGTCAACAATATGCCGGACCTGCGCTTGACTCCCTGTGCCTAACCTATTTATTTCATGACTAATTATACCCAGGATAACTCCTTTACCTTTTTGTAGGGGGTGTTAAAGGACATTTGACTCGTCATAGTTCATGTAATGAGGCTTTTATCAGTCACATAGTTAAACATATTATTTTGTATCTTCTGATCCCACTGTAGTCCCAGAATGATTTTTTGATATGTTTTAGAGTATGGCATGAGGGACCAAATATATTTTTTCACGATCTTTGGTGATGACATGTTTTGAGATATTCAAGGTCAAAAGTCAAGGTCAAGTGACAAAATTATATTTTTATCGAAAGGTGGGCTTGTTATATATATCACTGAAAAGCTTGTTCAATTTCCTGTACAATAAGCTTTATTTGACCTTTCTAGGCAAAATAGTGGCGGAGTTACAGCACATTTAGTATAGCTAAGCGGACTCAAAAAGGGCAATTTCTGCTAACTTTGACCTTGAATAATTTAACAATTACAAGACGCACGAGACTAAAAATTTTCATAGTTACTAAGTTCCATGCATAGTTTCAACTCCCCAAATTTCATGAAAATCGGAGATGGTCAGGTTGGAGGCTGTGTTGATTTCGCATGGAATGACTCATCCTTGTGTTTGTTCCATAATCATGTCGTCGTTAATCTATTCAAGAAGTAGAAAAACGGATTATATATTTTCTCTTTTTATTATTATTGTATAGTTATGTAACCTACCGCCTACATATTTCGCAGTGACATGCGATCGCAACCATACTCCGGCTACCTCTCCCCACCCCAAATACTCCATGATTAGAGATTCATAAAGTCTGTAGTTCAAACCATAGGTCTGCGTTAACTGTAAAAGAATTCGGCTAGATGGAATCTGAGATCACCATTATTTTGTATCAGACGAATGAGTAAACGGTGCCTCATACAGAGTTATTCTTCGTTCAACTGTGTATTATTGTTGTGTAACAGCTCTTACTAAAACAACGCCGAGGGCGTTAAATGGTTGGCTTTTGATTTCGCCTCCAAAGTGCACGAGTTCCGACTTGGCATGGGTGCTCTTTGTGATTGCCCCTTCATCAATTTCACCTAATCATCACTCATACTCATCGTAGCAAATAGCCAAAAGTGACCGAAATCACTACGCTAAATAAAACAAAAGTAATCTAAAATACAGAATATTGAGACAGCAATAACACACACACACACACGTCACCGAACTAAGGGAATCGAACTAGGGTCTCGAGGATATCAATCTAGCTTCCTACCGACGGTACAAGCACCGAATGTAATTACGAATAATATTTTCCCAAGATATCTGACAATTTTGATCGCACAATTAGTGGAAGAAGTGCGCAGTTTGCTCATGACTACAAGATTTAACCAGGAATGGCTAGGTTGCATCCTATTTTTTTAGCTTTTTTGCGTCTATTTTCTATCTCTGATCCCTACAATAAAAAGGAATTATATTACTGAAACAGGGAATGCTATAGAAATGCGTATATGTAGACACTCGTGCTACTGAGGAGTTTAAGGGTGTCTTTTTGGGAAGGGTGCATCCCATAACTGTATTCCTGCAGGCAAACGAGATTCTGACACCTTGACCAACAGCCAGTCCTCCTCCATTCTTTTCATCAAATACCCAGTCATCCTCATCTTCGCGATTATCCAGAAACATGGACGTCCGCAGGATTTGTTCCAGCTACGGCCAAGGAAGGTATTTTTTTTCCAGGTGGGTTATGGAGAAAACGAGGCACATTTTCACCTACTGAAGTGTTGCCATCTCATAAAAAAAACCCTTAAGTTTGAAGTTATCATGTTCTTGCAACACCTTTCCAATAATTAACATAAATTACTGTCACTGAAAGGAAATTATAATTCGTAATACATAAATACATAATTACAACATTAGTTTTTCATGCGCCTCTTCCGGACGTCCATGGCCAGAAATAGCAGCAAAGCTATGGATAATAAAACAAATTCACAAATAAAAGTTATTATTAAATATTTTATTAACATTTAAATAATTGGACATGTATTACAAGTGTTAAACGCTTAACGTGCATATACGAGTTGGATAATGCACAGAAGTAAATAATAAATATCACAATTCGTGATGAAAAATCACAAATATCACACGTTGCAAATGTTCTAACGTCCATTGAAAGCACCACTTTCTTATTCTCAAGAGAATTTTGCATTATGTTCATTGTCTGTAGTCCTGTCTCATTCCATATGCTTCTTCTTCTTCTTGTAGGTTTGAATGTAGAAGTTGATGAACAACCCAATGAGTATACACCCGACCATTATACAAAATGCACCAAGAATTTTCGGATATCCGCAATCGTAGAAAAGAACATTAGATCCATGCACCAAGCAAACGAAGAACTGTGTCTGTTAAAAGAGAGACAACAGTTAGTTAACTAGGGTTAGTCATGTGAAATGCTAAGTTAGAATTGATATGGGGATTGTCGATGTTTTTGTTATTTCAATATGTACAAATGTCGGCTTGAGCATTGCTGTGAAAAGCATAGTACACGAAGGAAATAAATTCATTGGCTGAAACAAAATTTCATAAAGTCTGTAGTTCAAACCATAGGCGTCGCCAGAAATTTTTGTTGGGGAGGTCAGGCAATTGATAAAATTTGAACAGAAGGAATAGTGATATTAATTATTATCATGTTTTATTCTGCATTTATTATTATTATTAGTAGTAATATATTCTTGGGGAGACTTTTCTACTCGATCCACCAGATGAGTGAATATCCAGCAAACTGTTTTCTTCTTCTTCTTCTTCTTCTTATTTTTACATTTCATACATTTGGTTTACTGAAATACATAGTAATTTTATTTTCTTATTAGTATTTACACATCTCGTTGTGTTGTGTTCAAGAAAAAGCTTTAAAAGTTAGGAGACAAGTTTAGCCATAGTGTTTTATGTTGAGTGTAATTTTTGAAATTTTGAAAACTGTGAAACCATTTATTCTTTCGTTTAAATGGTAGAATAGAACAACAGTATTTTGCACTCAATTTTTTTCGATTTAACGCATATTTTTACTTCGTTTTCTGTTCGAATAATAACTAACTGAACTTATTTCCGTTATAAAAGAAAGCTTTCTGATATTTGTAACTTGAAATGAACAATTCCAATTTCCCAGAGGGGTCGACGGACCTCTTCGCCCTCCCCTCCCGACGCTCATGGTTTCTTGCATTAAAGTACAGTTCAACGTAGAAAGAAATACTCACTTGTATGATGCACTTTGGGCGTTACTTTACATATATACAAAATGGATCAAACTCTAAAACTGATTTTTGGCTAAAGCCAAAACTCATGCTTTAACCGATGCTTTCTGGTGCATCTTTTGTATGCGTACGTGTGGCTAACGCCATATCAAATTCAAGCATAATGTAAATTGTCACAAATGACATTTTACGTTGAGATGCAACTGAAGCTTTAACAAAATGTTATAAAGTTCCCGCCACGAAAACAGTCCAGTCAAGATCGGAGCTTTCCCTTGCCTCCTCCACCCCACACCCCTGGCTCTCCACGGTTGCCACACTTCTAAGCTGCTCGGTCGACACTTCGCGTGTTTTACGTATGCTGTTTATTTCATCGGTTGAAATTGTTGCTCATTGGCAACACTGTATATGGGTGGCGTGACCTTGACTGGACTGTTTTCGTGGTGAGAGCTTCTAGTCAGTTAAAACGGATCTGAAAATATCAGATAGATGCACAATAAGCTCAAATACGATATAAAATTGTCAGAAATGGCACATTCCTGTTTATTTGGATCTGCGAAAAGTGATCAAAAATTGTAAGTGAAGGTACACTAAGTTGAATAGGATGTGAAGGATATTGAAAACAACATACATGGTAAATGCGCAGTAAGTTCGTATATGATGTAAAATTGCCAAAAATGAAACTCATGTGAAAATTGTCTTTTGAATACTCACAAACTGTAATCGCGTGAGACTCTTCTTCCAACGTAATTCCTTGTCATAGCCTGACGTCATCGCCATTCTCAGGTAATAGTAGTACATAACCACGTGAACAAACGTGTTGCAAGTACCAACAAGCCATAACTGTCCTCCTGAAAATAATAAAAGAAAAATACTTTTAGAGAAAAATCTCAATGAATTATAACAAACAATACCTTGAAATATCCATATACGAGCATCCGAATATCTATAGTACAGTGCTGGAGTGAGAGGATTTCGCTCGAACGCCAAATAGTTCTCACCAACGACGCTAGATAGCGTATAGAATGGGGAGCTTATTCGGTCGAGCGAGTAACGCTCTAACATGCAAAACGAATGGTATACACTCGAAGCCCAATAGTACACGTGTAACCGTCATTTGTCTGTGCTAATGGTCCATCGTATATGGATCGTGAGGTTAAAGACGCAGTGAAATTGAAACTCAAGTGAACATAGTCATCATTTCCATGTCAGATTGTAAGGAGTGTCTCTTACCAATACAGCGATATATGAAAATGAAACAGATGATTGTGGGCTGAAACTGCCAAGGTGGATATACCGGGTGTTCCGTTCAAATCTCCCTAATTTCAATTAATTACTGTGAACGAAGTACGATGAATTGTTAAATAACAATAACACCAAATGAAAGGCCAGATCTTCAGGTTTTGTTTCCATGACTTGAAGTTGTCCGTTTGCTCACTACGCAGCGCCACGGTGGCATAATATAAATGGCGACTGTTGAACAACGCGCGCAGGCAGTGGTGTGGTATGCTGAGACAAAATCTGTGATTGCAACGCAACGAAATTTCAGACGAGGGTACGGAGGAGTTGCACCTGATGCTAAATCAATTAGGCTGTGGTTTAGTAAGTTTCTAACAACCGGCAGTAACCTAAAACAATCTGGTGGAGCTCGCCGTCGTATGTCAGAGGAAAAGGTGTAAGGCATTCGAGCGGGGTTTCAGAGAAGCCCGAGTAAATGCATCCGCCAGGCATCTAGGCAATTCAATGTGCCTCCAACAACAATCCATCGAGTTCTGGACAAGCGGCTACGGTTGTATCCGTATAAAGTGCAGATTGTGAAACAATTGAAGCCAGATGATAAGCCGCGTCACAAAGAATTTGGTATGGAAACCCCGCTCGAATTTCTTCCACCTTTTCCTCCAACACACAATGGCGAGCTCCACCAGATTGTTTTAGGACACTGCCGGTTGTTAGAAACTTACTAAACCACAGCCTAATTGATTTAGTATCAGGTGCAATCCCTCCGTACACTCGTCTGAAGTCTCGTTACGTTGCAATCACAGATTTTGTCTCAGCATACCACACCACTGCCTGCGCGCGTTGTTCAACAGTCGCCATTTCTATTTATGCGACCGTGGCGCTGCGTAGTGAGCAAACGGACAACTTCAAGTCATGAAAACAAAACTTGAAGATCTGGCCTTTCATTTGGTGTTGCAGTTATTTCACAATTCATCGTACTTCGTTCACAGTAATTAATTGAAATTAGGGAGAATTGAACGGAACACTCTGTATTTCACACGATTATTGTCATAATAATATGTTTTTCCATTGTAAACGTTCTTGTGTGGGAGACTCGAATGAATACGAGCGAGCGAAAGTAGTCCGTTGCAGTACTATAATCTATAGTGATACTGTCTGAAAGTAACTTCATTTACATAGAGGCTCACAACCAATTATCTACAACCACTTCATAAAGTAACCCTGAAATGGCTCTTCGGTGATACGGATCTGACTTCAAGCTGCGAAAGTAGATTTGAAAGAAAGAATTTGCCACTACCAAAGATTTACCCATCTTCAAATTGGCAGAAATCAGTACTTCGAAAAGTTACTTCTTAAAAGTAACCGAGTTACAGTTACTGGTATGTAGAAACTGTATGTCATAGAAACTTTTATTATTATTATTATTGCTATTATTACTGTTATTATTATTTCTACTTTAATTCTTTTTTAAGTTACATACATTTATAATTTCCATATTCTGTATATCTGTATATAATTTGCATAATTGTACACTTAACATGTGAATTCATGTAGGACAGAAAGCTGTTTTTTATAGTTACATAATCAGTTTTAAATAGACTGTAAGATTAAATGTAACCATACTTCAAATAATAATAATACTAATAATAGTTGGTGGAACTTACGGCCTGTAAGTCACAGAAAACAATATGATTTGTTATAAAATATCGCTGCAATTTCACTACTCGAATTACATTAACTCTTTCCATAAATCTCAGACCGGGGGGGGGGGGGGCACCCTTGGGTTCAAGGTTCGAAATAGCGTTTCAATAGATCTGACTGAAGAAGACAACTTACCTGGGAAATACTTAGTGACTCCCCATGTCATCGCCACCATCCCTCCATGATGGAACACGTGCAGGACCGTGACTTTTTCCTGCCTCCTCCTCAGTACGAACACAACCTGGAAAGCACAATGGGAGCTCATGACTTGGAGTTGTACATTTCTAAAGATAAACACACACACACACACACACATATATATATACATACATATATACATACATATATATATATATATATATATATACACATACATACATATATATATTATATATATATATATATATATATATATATATATATATAAAGGGTGTCCCAACTACAACGCAGGATTTGAATTGCCCCACTGTCTTGTTGTTGTTGGGTTGGCGTCACTGTTCCTACATACGGTATTTAAGTACTGGGGCCTGTCAAGTATTTGAGCGATGCTCGCTGGGCAAGATTTTCGCTCGTTGAGCAGACAGATCATTTACTTGACGTTGTTTGCTTATTGATCAAAATATCAGTGCATTGCCTTTGAATAATCTGTGATGAATGTGGCTGCGTCGAGTGGACAAGATTTCGGTGTTTGAAAAGCTGTTAATTATGGAAATAGAATAGTTGCACAACACCCTAGCACAACTTTCCAAAACTACGGTGTATATTTAATATTTGGAATACACAACACTTTTATTTTAATACAATTATAAAAAACTGCAATATTACGTTACCTTCTGTCACTTGAACTTCCTCTGTAATTACTATTTCGCAACCCGTTAATCATATATATTTCCTCATTGGTTGCCAACCCGCCATCCTCATAGAGTTTTCCTCTGCTTCCCTTTTCCTCACGAAGTCGAAACACAAAAGCGCTATTCTGTGGTTCAAACTGTGGTGAGCAAGGTTCAAGTTCGCTCAGCGATCAAGTGAGCAGCGCTCGCCGAGCAACGCCTATTTGGCCGTCATGTAGCCGAGTGATCATGTTGCTCGCTAAGCGCTCAGATACTTGACTCACCCCTGTGTGGATATTGAACACTTGTGGTTCCAGTAGGAAGGCACTTCTTGCCAAACCTCCCACGAGGCGATTGCCTTGCTGCACGACAAAATTTCCGGGTCGAGTCCTTCCGCACAACGGCTACCAGAACTGGCCGGCGAGGTCATGTGACCTGACACCCTGCCACTTATTCCTTTTTGAGATATGTGAAGTCGCAGGTTTATGAAAACAATCCCAGAACCCTACCAGAACTCAAGGAGTACATTCGACGTGCCATCGGCCACATCGAGTAGCAAGTCTGTGTAAAGTCATCAGCAGGGACCAGATTTACATGTAGTAAAAATGTGCTACTTATGTAAATACATAATTACTTATTTTCACCAAAATGTGGAGTTAAATATGGATTTAAAATTGTAAAAAAAAATGTCTTTTTTACAGGACGCTACACGAGCTACATAATAAACAATCTCTGCATTGTAACTATTACCGTGACTGTCTTGAAGAGAAACCAGAAGCGAATCCCGTACGTGTGCCACAAAATCGTTGCTTCTGGCGCTTCTGTCGTGACTGTCTTGAAGAGAAACCAGAAGCGAATCCCGTACGTGTGCCACAAAATCGTTGCTTCTGGCGCTTCTGTCGTGACTGTCTTAAAGAGAAACCAGAAGCGAATCCCGTACGTGTGCCACAAAATCGTTGCTTCTGGCGCTTCTGTCGTGACTGTCTTGAAGAGAAACCAGAAGCGAATCCCGTACGTGTGCCACAAAATCGTTGCTTCTGCGCTTCTGTCGTGACTGTCTTGAAGAGAAACCAGAAGCGAATCCCGTACGTGTGCCACAAAATCGTTGCTTCTGGCGCTTCTGTCGTGACTGTCTTGAAGAGAAACCAGAAGCGAATCCCGTACGTGTGCCACAAAATCGTTGCTTCTGGCGCTTTTGTCGTGACTGTCTTGAAGAGAAACCAGAAGCGAATCCCGTACGCGTGCCACAAAATCGTTGCTTCTGGCGCTGATGTCGGACACTCAACTAGTAGCTAGGGTGGGGTTACCAGTGGACTGCTCGACTTGGGACTCTCTTCCAACGTTACTAAAATAACATTTGTAACAACTAGGAGCCGATGCTTGAGCCCTCGTTCTCTTATTGTTGACAACAATTGTAAATAAACAGGAATTTCAAGTGTTTTACAATAGCAAAATAAAACAGTTGGGAAATGTAAAATTTAAGAAAAAAATATTGTTCGGATGACAGAAAACTTGTAATTATAAAAATGGTCGTATAAACTTTAGTTTGTTTAACGTTGCTTCACACTTTGTCAGTTATTCGCAAGAAATTCACCCAACTCTTTTGGTCACACTGGGACGTGTAGTTACTCCGCGAGTATGGAGTATATGTTGAAAACAATTCTGAGATATGGAAATATTATTAAAAAATAACTAAATCCTGTAAAATATGAGCCAAAACCTAATACAGTAGAGCGTCGATTATCCGAACGTCGGTCAACCGAACGACCGCTTAACCGAACTGTGTACTTGCTCACTTTCAGATATCTGTAATGAAAAAAGTACGTGACTTAGCTGCTCGTAAGCGTGTAGGCTTGCTTAGACAGACCAAAATAAAGGATTTTTTTAAACGTTAATTTTGTGTACTGTGTGTATTGTTCATGCAAAATGCGTATGTAATATGTACATATTTTTGTTTAATAAACTGTACCACATACTATATATTCCTACTAAAGTTGCCTTTGTACGTTACTTTGTAATACATACTTAAAGAGATGCCTGTTTTTATGAATAAATTTATTGTACAGTACTTCTTTTTGGCAAATAAACATGTACAGTTCGATTATCCGAACAAACCAGTTTTCCGAACACCCATGTCCCCCAATTACTTCGGATAAGCGACGCTCTACTGTACTATATGCATAAATATATGGAAAATAGAAACGGAATTTTCCGAGTCTACACGCCATGTTGTACAAAGATAATACAAAATATAGGATGATTTCAGCTTCACACATAAATATGTATTTACATATAAATCCGTTCCCTGGTCATCAGTAATTCCATCGATAGAGTGATTACATGCAGAGCAAGTCTTGGGGGCACATTGGCAGATATTGTTTTCCATACTAAACTGGCAACATGCACCCTTTGTAATGATGTAGAAATACATGGTATTTCGTGAAATTAAGTGAATTTTTAATTTAAGTTAATTTTTAATTCAAGTGTGCTAATCACTTCGCCAAGGGGTCCGGCCAGAATTGTCGTGTAATAAAATGTCGTAGGTGTAGGTAAATAAAACTTACTGTGTCTGTAAGCTCAGATATCTTCAACATGTAATACCACCAGCACACTGCAGCCGTCTGTAATAAAAATAATAATAGCTTTAGTTGCAGTCTCTTAATTATGCACCCCAATACTCCCTCATCAACAACATCCAAATTATTCAGGTATACCCTAAACGTTTACACAAAGGTCTATTTTATAGTGATTTTTAATGCCAAATCGCCCTTCCAGGCTCTGAACTAATGTAAGGTAGTTCTCCCATCTCATGTACAGCCACGTGCAATAAAAATGCCACACCTAGATCCTGAAATATTATTATGTTTTGTGTTTTGACTAACTCTACAGCGGAGTCCAAAGTTGCCAATGCGGATTTGCTATTGAGGTCCGTGTATCATCGTAGAGTTAGGCATATTTTAAAACCTCCGCATCACATTTTTATTGCGGATGACTGTACTGTCATGGTTGTTTTATTACTTCTCAATATTTTTCAGTGTTAGAACTTAATTCTAGAGAGGGTAAGATTTAATTGTATCACTGGCATGTAAAATCCTTGCGAAATGCCTGTTTGAAAACTTCAATGTGGCTGTTGTAACACCTGAGGAGAAAATTTAAAAAAAATTCTATCCACATTTATTGTCAGTTCGAATATTGCTAAAACCTAGACGGTATCCGTTTACGGTTACCAGCCGATACTTTTCCGGCATTTTGGTCTTTCACGGGGTTTGCAAAAAATGCCGCGTTACACTTTCGCGAATTCTGAAAATTGGGCAAAATTCTTTATTTTTCTTTTGCACCAAATTTGTATGAGAACTGGATTTTGTGATTACGTAAAATGTATTTTAATATTCTGACGCAATTCGTCAATATTTTAATGCTAAATTGGTGCAGATAGTTGCGGTAGAGTACTCGCACACTATTATTGATCAATATTTTGAATAACTTTTAATTATTACAATTTTCCATTATGACTGTCCTTGTGAATCGGTAAGAGTGTTGGTTCAAGCTGGTATCGTCTCAGTCGTACTATAAGCTCTCCCAACACAACGCAAATAATGCAGTATTAATTAAAATCTTAAAACATGACTACTTATAAACAATATTTTTCGCTATTTATAACTCAAGAGCTGCTCGGGCTGTCTTCAAACGTAGTGTGGATAAAAATTTCGATTTTGATTAAAAAAATGATTTTTGTTGATTTATTTAATTTAAATCGATTTTTTTAATATTTTTAAGAAACACGCTTAAAATTGCTTGGCACCATGCACATAGATATATGTTTTTTATAGAAAGGCTTTTTCTAGTAAACGCCCTGTAAAATGTTTGAACAGTTTGATTAAAGCAAATAAAAAAAATATACGTAAACATAGCTACAATTTTCTGATACTGTAACTACTATGGAAGTGTTTGTTGAGTGTGTTAATGAAACTAATAATGATTTCAGTTACTTTCCTTCCAGTGAAAATAAAACATTCTGGATGTACTATATAATTGTAAATAGTTTTATAGTCTTTGCAGCTGAATTTTGGAGATTTTTTAATGATAGTGTGAAAAATTATCATCTGCCATGTTTATTTAGCTACAGTTTAATGATGTTGACACTATTTATGGTTTAACATGATTAGTATTTTGTAAATTTTTCTACACAAAATGTTTGCTATTTTTGCCCATAAAAGTATTGAATTTTTAATCAAGAGAAATCCTGTGTTTACATTTCCTTTCGTATGAGCTTCACACCATCAGTACATATATTTCATTTCCTTTATTTTCCTATCTTAGAGCCTAACAATCACCATTAAATGATTACGAGAGTAATGTACTTTCACCAAAAGTGTTTCTGATAACTACAAAATCCTTATGTACATTATACTAAAAATTAATAATTTAGAGTGATTTAAATCAGTGATTTTCAAAAATAAAATCACCTCATTTAAATCAATCCACCCTGCTTCAAAGCCACTCAAATGTCACTCTCTCTTCCACATAGTACGCCTTGCAGGCTGACGAGGCTCTGACTGTGTTTGTAATTGTCTCTTCATGCGTCTCATCTTATCACAATCGTCGCGTTTAGCCAAACATGAGAGATAAAGAGGCGTTAAATCCTATCATATACCGACTAATACTAATAATTTGGGGGCCTCCTCCCCCATGGCGCAGTGGTAGCGTCGTTGCCTTGTAATCGAGGGGTCCCGGGTTCGATACCCGGTGGAGGCACAAGTGGTTCGGATCCCACTTTAAACTGTAGGTCCAGTCCCAATTAGCCTTACTGTGCATAAAGTGGACTTAAAACACCAAATCAAACCAAACTAATAATTTGGACCAGTAATGCCACCAGCGTAGACTACGTGTTCCTTTTTTTTATCTGCAAAATTGTAAGTGGATCAGAAATTTTAATTTAATGTATAACACCGTACAAAAAGGTACTAAGTTTATAGCTAAATATGTAGTACCCGTGCGTCCATTTCGATCTGCAGCCGAGAGATCGGGAGAAGCGTGGCGGGCGGCGCTGGCGGAGATGCCGACATTTGCGGCCTGTAATGCTCGCTTATTTTTACGGACATATCCAGACATTTATATAAATATTGCAAAACGAGCACTAACCTGGGTTATAATTCATCATCTGTAATTCATCCAAGTTCTGCAATTATATACACAAAAAAATACGCTTTAGAAGTGACGATAAGAGTCACAGATAATAAAACATTTTAATCATAGTTTTGACCAGCAACGTCCTGCTTAAGTTTATATCCTTGAAAGAGTTTTGTGTCGATGGGGATCGTTTGAAGGTTTCGAATGTGCAACACTGTATCAAGATTACGCTGCCGACGAAACCATTAAAAGTCAATGGTTTTCGTGAGCTTCCTCGATGAACTCGATGAAATTGGGGCAGCGTTAGAAAGTTATCCAAACAAACCTCTACGCCGTGTTTCACAGGAGATGGGAGTGTCAAAATCATCAGCACATACAGCCACTAAGCTACTAAAATTAAAACCATACTCTTATAACACAGGTTAGTGCTCGTTTTGCAATATTTATATAAATGTCTGCATATGTCCATAAAAATAAGCGGGCATTTCAGGCCGCAAATGTCGGCATCTCCGCCAGCGCCGCCCGCCACGCTTCTCCCGATCTCTCGGCTGCAGATCGAAATGGACGCACGGTATTTACAAAGTATGTTTGGAAATATCGCGCTGTTTTCATGATAAAGAACATATCGTTCATTCAAGATGAAAACAAATACGCTAAAAAAAATCAGGTGGGTATACAATATGTATGTTCATTCTGATTGGTTAAGTATTATTACGTTGATACCAATACTCACCCTTAGTGCTAACGGGCTTCTAGAAAAATCCACTGCTTGACACCTCCAGTCTGTGATTATTTTTGGCAATAGGTACAATAACTGGAAAAATAATACGATTAGTATAAACTGTTTCTTTCATTACTTTTTTTGTACAAAATATATTACAACCTTCTCGCACATGATCTCTTCTCCTACGCATAAAATCACACATAGAATAATTTATAGGTACCATGAGTGCTAATTTACTTTCACTAATGTGTTATGTGCTGTACATATACAGAGTGAATTAGCAAAAATCCGGGCAAAATACTCAGTGCATTATAGCAAGTGTATATGCTATAATGTAAGCAAAACTTACCTTTAGCAAACAAGCATTTACATGTCACTGAAGGGATCTCTACTGAGTGCTAATATTACATGTAAACCTCTTTCGCTTCAATCACTGCCTTGAATCTCTGCCTGAAGCGCGAGTAAGCCCTGTTTTGCTGTTCTTAATTCATCCGAGAATGGTGCCTCTGTTAGGATTTGAATCTGGGGAATTCGGAGGCCAGTAGCAACTTGCAGCGGGCAACTCTCTTGGTCTCGGCAGCTTCAGACAGCATCTATTGCACCTTGATCACGTAGGACGTGTATCTGAGGCATTCTTCAGCGATCAGACGTGTTGAACGTTGTACAAATGACACACTTTCTGAACATGGTCAAATTGACTTATCAATTTGTATTTGCTCTGTAGTGAGTAGTCAGTGGAGAATGCTCTCCAAGAAGGTTGTCGTGTACCAAGAATGTAGCACTGTACATCGCGTCACGGTCGGTCGCGTTGGACACTAATAAAATGTTAAATGTGAACACGTGTTGTTACTCTTTGTAAAACCAACTTCCGGAAATATCTGCGCTGAGGTTCAACAAGACGCTTGGCGGCCTCACTCACCCCCCCCTCAAGGTTGCCATAAATTTCCTAAGTGACGCCCCTGGGTCTTCCAAATTAAGCTCTTTGGATCTTTGAACAACTGCCGGGTTCCTTGCTGTCTTCTCCTTCGAATGATTTTTCTCTCGTCGGATTTGCAGAACCCTCTTCGGACTTCTCCGAGGCCACATACTTATGTGTAACGATGTCGTACCAATCTATCTCGGATATACGAAGATCCTTATGACTTCAGTCGGCGACCTTATCAGCTCGAAGACCTTCAATAATTGCCGCTCTCCGATTGTATAGCCTACTCGACCCCACAAACTATAACAGGCCAATTTGACGTTCTGCACGTTTTTCACACAAGTCTTGTCTCTCAACGCGTCAACAACTGCTGAAGTCAAATTTAGCGCGAACTTCAACTTGAACATTGTCAGGATTCTGCTGACGCACGGTGTAATATATGCTAGTGTGTGTGTGTGTTTATGTGTATATGTATGTACTGTATGTACATATATAAAGCTACCACTTGCACGTGAAAGCATATGTAGTGGATGTGACATTCACAGTCTAGCCCATTTGGGCATTTGTGAAGCTGATGTGATAAGCACCGGAAACCCCCCCCCCCCGTCCCGCCCAGGGATGCTCGGTACCCATTTATTAGAGGCCGAATGAACCCCAGAGCTGCTCCATTGCAGGGGCATTGCTAATATATACTTATAGTAAAACTTGTAAAATATAGTCTTAAGCAGTGACGCCAACTTTACAGGCCTATAATTCTTCTAGGCAGAAGATGCCTATTCCCTCAATGTCCAAGCTTGTTATATCGAGTATCCAATGCAAATTCCTTTACATTTATGTTTCCCTGGGCACCTTATAGTCTGCACATCGTTACGGTTACATGATACATTATTCATGCAATTACAGTCTTGGCATGCGATTTTATTAGAAATTTCTTTCATATTTTTATAATTCAGCGTGTTATTCTTAGAGGGATCGAGAAATACCGGTAATTTATAATTTGAAATGTAAATAATGGTTTATTAACACACATTTTTACATACCTTAATGTAGAGAGTCTGCGAGTTTAGGAAAATGATCTATGCAACTCGATGTGTGCGCCTCGAGTTATCCTGCAGACATGTAAACGGTATTCAAGCTCCCGCCAAGTGTTCTGTAGCATCTGTGGACCGACTAGCGCAGCTGCATCTGTAATGCGTTGCCTCAGTTCTTGTATTGTGTGAACTCTCTCTTGCTGCGTAACAGATTTATCTTCTGCTAGCCAAAGCACACACTGAACCTTTTCCTGTGGCGTCCACATTCTTTCCGTCGCGGGTCTGTTGCTCTACTGAATAGTGCCAGGTTTGTTCCCGCATTACACATTGGCGCGCATGCGCAAGCACGTGTATTCACTATTGGTGTATAAACTTGGAGAGTTTCTGAATCTTATAAAATTTAAATCGTAACAATATCTTCCTCTTTTTTTAAACGGTGATCATTTATTTCTCGATCCCTCAAAGCGGAACTGTATATTGCGAACATTTTGCAAACCCACCTCAGAAAATAGAAGAAAATTGGTGACTATTTGAACACAGTTGTAGGCGATGATGAAGTTCCTTAACTGAAATGGTTTCCTATCCGCCATTAGTCTTGGTCCAAGTGAACAGACGAAATAAACGTAGAAAATGCCCAATCCAAATACTTGGAACGGGGAACTAACCATGAACCAGTCATCAGTCCTTGGATCTGGTTAAGAGAACAAAACAATAATAATATTAAATGACCTATTTATAGACTAAAATTATTTTACATTTAGGTCCTATTGTGAGCTACCTATTAGCATGAGTTATTTTAATTATGCATAATGTAATTTTATTTATAAATTATTTGGTACACTTCTTTTCAGATAAAGTGACATGTACACACTTCAACTGTTCAACATTATAAAATGTGCCACTTTATGTGAACAGGAGTGTACAAATAATAGAGTTGTCTTTATTAGAAGTTATTATTTTAACTGTAGAACATACTTCACAGAACTTCGCAAACTAAAATTAACACTTCGTATTTCATTATATTGTTCTGGATTTTGCCTTTACCATGATATAATCGAATTGACGGTAATATTTTGTAAAATAACTTTACATTGAAAAACGTTCCATTTTTGGGGTAATCTATTATTCAAACGTTATTGTTAGATGTGAAGTCCAGTGCTTTTTGTTATTAACATCTCTTAAGATGCTTTCATTCTGTTGCGTGTTTTCTGGGTTTCTAAGCTAATCGTGATGTTATCATTCCAGACAAGTCTGTGTTAATTGGCCTGCGTTAATTTCTGTTTATAAACTGATAGATTAGTAATCACCTTAGTGTAATGTGATATTTGGCTATCTTTATGTAGCAAAAGAATCTCCACTCGTGAAGTGCATTACTAGAAGCGAATAAATATAATTCATAATTTTACAATTAGTTACCTATTTACTTTTTGGTAAATTTTAGTGTACTTTAGAAAAGACGTTAGAAATCGTTGGATAATATTTCCTTGTGACGTGAAGGAACACAATTTCCGATACCAATAAACCAGTAATTTTATTGGAGTAGCTTAGATATTTAACCATATGTAATATATATATATATATATATATATATATATATATAAAAGATAAAAGGTAAAGTGTTCCCCTGTGCATAGCACCACGCCATGAAGGCGTATAGGGGGTGTGGGGGTAACGCCCCACACTTTCTTGATCCGGTCGTGAGTGGGGGTGATGTGATCAGCATCACGCCCCTAACCGCCTTTACCCCCCAGGTACCCATGTTATTCGACGCTGGGTGGGCGCCGGGGCCGCTTCCACCGTTAGAAAAGTTCCCGGATTTGAACCGGCCGGGGATCGAACCCGGGACCTTGAGCATGGTAGTCAGACGCGTTACCGACTGAGCCACCGCGGCCACCATATATATATATATGATTACTTAAAATAATTGCGCTGTAATTCTTTTGTATTTAAAAGTTCACTGCTACCGCACCCCTTCATTATATTTATTTATTTAATGGAAGATTTCAAATACAGTGTTAGCCATTTTACATTGGAACGTATTAACAACAGAAAATAACAAAAAAATAATAGCATAAAATAAGAAAAACATTAACATGAACTAAACTTGCATGTGGTTAAGAGACTTTTAGTCAACAGTCTTCTAAAACTTACCAGATTATAAAAAATGTCTATTTGGCTTGTCACCGATTGCATAAAAAATATGTATATTCTTACCTGCGATATCGTACATCCAATAATTGAACCATTTCTGAGCTCTCGACGAAAGGTCGACCACCTCATTAATTAGTTGAACCTGTAAAAACGAAGATAAAGTTTGACAGACGTTACCTAATCACTTCACACATACTGATTAGTATAATTATGTGACATATTTTCCAGCCCTTCGATGTCTAAAATGCAAATTTAGATTTACCTATATTTTATGCTGAGGTAGGATAATCGGTGGATGTCTAGGTTATGGAAACGAATTTTTCTTAATTGGTCGAATGATTATGAAACAAATGAAGCATTTATATAAACACACATAGATATAAATTCACACATATGCACACACATGTCGATAGACTACGTATAAAAATAATAAGTTTATGTAGCAAGTGTGACTTGAACCCGTAACCTTCATGTGAACATCTTGAGATAACTGTTCGTCGAGTTCGGCTACCGAGGTGACATATTTATAATTATCATTATACCTATTCCTTTCTACATTTGCTTTTATTTCACTCTTAAAAGAGACATGAAAGAATTGTATGACACAAAATAGTCCTCAGTAACAACATTTAGCTTTCACACTCATATGCGTTAAAAAATAGAAATGAAATATTTCATTTTTAAGTTCACATACGAGTGAGAATAGTACACAGGCATATTTAAGATCATATATTTAGTTCTTTTAGCTGTTTGGCAGATATTGCGATTGAAATCATACCGATACCTGTAAACAAATTTTTGTTTACCTTTATGTAATTGTCTTGGAAACGTGTTAGGTTTAATGAATGGATATAATAAGAATTATGAATAATATGCTATAAAGCAAGGCACGATAGTTTTATGTTATATTTTAAAATTGTAGGCCGTGGAAATATGAGCCATAGCTATCGATATTATATTTACATATCCTGTAAGTCTTCCTTTCATCACTATCATAACTTATTTGTTACTAACAGTGCTTCCTCGAGGTCGTAATGTTGTAAATGTATTTCCATCTTACCAAATGGGTGTTTTTTATGATGCACATTCAGTGTCTTGACAATTTCCAACGGCATCCTTTTCATTTACACATTTGCAAGGCTAGAATACAATGTATAAATAAGTTTACATTACCGTGCGGAAGTGGTGCTGTTAACTATTAATGAAAAAGTGACTAACAGAACAGTTACGGCGCTTCCCAGCAATAATTAGCACGGATACACGTGCAATCCGACATTCGAGTGCTAAGAACAGGGGAGCCGTACGGCAACTAATATAAAGATCAAGGCAAACAGGTTTCTTCTGAACTGCAGTTCCTCGGTCAAGTTAGAGGTTGAATGTGGATACTTTTGTCAGTTTTCTCCCATCCACAGATACACAAGTATTATATTTTGTAATGCTGAGCATGTGATGATTCTCAAGTTTCTTAATGATGCAATCAGTTTATTATTGCGAACTAAGTTTCTTTTGTTTGTGCAATCAATTCAGTATGAATACAACTGAACAACGTCTGCTTTCTTATACCTGTGATCATAGTTTAGTATGAAACTGAGCCATCCAACTTTCTGAAGCGTTTTTATCATTCAATCAGTTTACTATGAACCAACTAAGCAACTTCTACTTCTCAAATATTTTTATCATGCAATCAATTTACGAGTACATTGAATACACACTAAGCAACAGTTCTCAAGATTTTTTGATCACAGTGGCAGTAGCGACGATCGAATGCCAAAACTGAAGGGGGGGGGGGGTGGGCAAGGACAGTTCACTTTCATTGTAGACAAGGCTTAGCATTAAGAGGCCATAATGTGGGAGAACTAAATGGGATGGCAACTGCACCTCTGCCAGCCCTAATCGCCGTCACTGTGCAGTGTTATGAAAAAAACAATGAAACTTTTACTTTTACAAGTTTCTTTTGTCCTGCAATCAATTACTATGAATACAATTAAGCAACTTCTACATTCTCATTTCATCATGCATACATTTCATCATGCAATCAATTCACTAGGAATGAAACTAACAACTTTAAATTTCACATTTTTTTTTCATGTAATGAATTAACTAGGAATAAAATCAAGAAACTTATACTTTCTCCATTTTTTTTATCATGAAATAGATTTGGTAAAATTAAATCCGAGTAGTTCCTACAACCTTTGATTCCTATTTTGCTGATATGGGCCTCCCCGATGGCGCAGTGGTAGCGTCGCCACCTTGTAATGAAGGGGTCCCGGGTTCGATACCCGGTGGAGGCACAAGTGGCTCGGATCCCACTTTAAACTGTAGGTCCAGTCCCAATTAGCCTTACTGTGCATAAAGTGGACTTAAAACACCAACTCAACTCAACTCAACCTATTTTGCTGATGTTGAAGATAAGACTTTGATTGTGGATTGAAAATGAAATCTGGACAGTGGACACGTAATTGTCCATCCTCATCGTCAAAATTATCTTAGAGAGGTAGAAAAGCGACGTAAAAATACACAAAGAAAGAAAATAAAAACTAATAGAACATCGCAGGCCTTGATTGCTGTATGTTATGAGTAGGTGTTTTAAGTGCACTTTATGCACAGTAACGCTAATCGGGACTGGACTTACAGTTTAAAGTGGGATCTGACGCATTATAAGCCTCCGCCGGGTATCGAACCCGGGCGTCCTTGATTACAAGGCGACGGCGTTACGGCGTGGAAGGCTACCAATAGGAAATTATTGTTGACGTCCGCGAGCTTCGAGCAATAATTTTGAGTTATGGGTCTCCAAAACATTTTTCATGCAAGATCTCAAGACTTCCATCGGCTCTTCCTACCAGACCGAACCTAGCTTACTCTTGGACTCTCCGTACCTTGCAGAGAAAAGTTTATATCTGCACTTAATTTTTTAAAAAATGAAGTACCTGTGCCGTAGCCATCCTGGCAGATTGCCTCTAAGGTCCAAATTTCACTTATCCTTTCTGTTCCATCGACTTTTCGCTTCTGGTGCAGAGATCACTCAACAGTCCAAGATGAACAGATTTGCCCTGTTTGGCGCTGCCTCTTACACTACCTTACGCTCCATTTGAGTGACGTAGTTTTCGCACAGCAATAACAGAGGGGAAAAAACCTGATGAGTGCAAAAACAACTCTCGTGGAGTTCTCTTTTTCTCGCAACGTAGGACAGACGGGAGAAGCGGCACCCAACGTCACCACAGCGAGTTCTTCTTTGTTAACGTCATTGGGATTTCGTCCAGGGCACCCTTTGACCTTGACACGATGGGAAGGTAGGTTCCTGATGTTACGTGAGAAGCCCGTTGGTTGATTATATCCTTTGCGCAAGTCGTGTTTTGTTTGGTGATCGGAAAGGAGGGGGGGGGGGGCAGGAATTAGCTAATGACCAAAAAACTATCTCTTTCTTCTCATTGTTGCTAAATCATGTGATTGGCTACTTCCCCGGTTGTTGCGTGTGTCAACATCTTGTTCGTCTTTGGTACACCTTAACCTTAGCTTATTCGAGAGTAGAATCAGTGATCTCGCTAGCTCTTTCTCACCTCCGCGATGGCTTAGTGGTAATGTCATCGCCTTGTAATCAAAGGGTCTCGAGTTCGATACACAATGGAGAAATGCCGCATAATTGTTGCTTCAATGTTAACGATTACATGAAACCACATCACCGCCAGAATTCGAACACAGGACTACTGTCGTAAATCTGCGCTGTGCTAACCACTCCACCACGGAGATCGGCCCGGGGATAGACTACCAACTACATCATGCATGTGATGAGCTCCGTGGCGGAGTAATTAACACAGAACGCTACGACGCCAAAGGTCCCGGGTTCGAATCCCGGGCCGGGCATGGGTGTTCTTTGTGAGTGTACTCATCCTCATCTTCGCGATTAGCAAAAAGTGTCAGAAAAGCGAATTAAAATTAATCAAGTCAGTCAAACAGCATCATGCATGTTTCATATTCATTCAACCACATAGCTGCAATTTACCATCAGAGGTAGGAAAGCAGCGTTACCAAATATAAACATTTGTTTTTAAAGAAAGCAATTACAAAAATGATAATTATTATTGAGTGGGCTATAAGCTAGAATACCAGGAGAGGAACTATATGATCTCGTACCGTGCTATGTTAATCAGTAGAACAATATAGCGAAAAAAATCAATAGGCTTCTTATTAATGGCCCATCTCACCATTCAAATATAATAGCTACTTAACGTATTTTCGATGTATTTTCGTGTATTTGCATTTGAGTTAGATAACATTAACATTAATATAAATAACTAACTATATAAATAATAATTAACATAAATAACATTAGCTGAATTACAAGTTTAAACCTTTTTAATAAACACTATTTTCATTTAACACAATAACACATTAGATTATAAACTTTATATAGCCAACACTTTTAGCGTGTAACATCAACAAGAGTTAATCTTACGAAGTATGTTGCAACGAGCAGGTAAGTCCATAACCATACCCCAAATTTGCTAAACTAAACGCCCCTCTTCCCCTAGGGCAACCATAATATTTTGACCCAAAAAACGGGACATCCCAAGGAGCTCAGTTTACAATCGCCTTCCTGAAAAATCGGTTAGGTCTAGTTATAAAATTATCGTTATTATTAACGTACTGTTGCTATTTATTAAAGGATGGATTACATAAATGATACATCATAAACAATGAATGAATTGTCCCGTTGTCTTAAAATCTCCGTATAATTTAAACAGCGTTTCTCGTCCTTTCTGATCACTTGGGAGCGGAAGATGATGACGTAAAAATATAGGTATATGACCTATAGAATGTCCTAAAAAATGGGGAAAAATGACGTAGAAAATGCAAAAAATGACTATTACATTTGTTAGTTCCAGATCAAAAATTGAAATGAAAAGGAAATTAAACAAAATGCAATCTTGCTTTAAAAAAAAGGCACCAAATGATACCACATGCACATTCAATTAAATTATGCAACCAGGATTTCCAATGGAAACAGGGTCTGGTTAGGGTATTTCCAGCCTCTCCTTATCTGATCTTAAATCTGAGTTTGCCCCAGACGGGCAACTGGTGGTTTCCCCCGACACAAGAAAGATGACATTTCATCAACTTCCGCTCCCTGCTGATCACCCTTTGATGTTAGTCCTATGCTGAAGTTGAGTAATGCCAGAAGTATTTAGAAGAAGACCCAATCTTCTTGAGAGAAGGTTTATTCTTTATCAATCGTTTATAAACTCCCCGAAAGCCTCCCCGGTGGCGCAATGGTATCGTCGTCGCCTTGTCCCGGGTTCGATTCCCAGAGGAGACACATAGTGGTTTGTATCCCACTTTAAACTGAAGGTCCAGTCCCGATTAGCCTTGCTGTGCTTAAAACACCAACTCAGCATAAATCTCACCGAAAACCTTTCCCTCCATATCAGAGACACAACCCTAGATTTTTCATTTGGGTTTGTGTCAAGACGCAGGAAATTTAAATTATTTTTGCAATTCCGTAAAGAAACTTTATGCTTATTCACTACTCTACAAATAACGGAGGACATACAAATTAATGCATCTTTCTTAGCATAAAATATGTCGGAAATTTAGACTTTGTTTTCAAGATGACTTTTATAAAACTGGACAAATAGTGGCTTTTTAATAATATGGACGGGATGACCGGGACGTGTGGTCGCTCTATTCGGATCACACATTAAACTGTAGGTCCAGTCCCGATTAGCGTTTCTGTGGATAGCTCCCACACAATGTCTCTATCAATCAGGTGATCTTCGGGACATCGACCTTCCGCGGAGCGTGGCTGCTTGAGGGTTAGCAGGTTTTCGTTTCGAAACTGTCCATCCGACTGTCGATTGCCACACAACAAAAGCATGGTAATAAAGAACAACGTTCTACCCTTCCGTCAAGCACTGGTGTCACGAACTGGCAGTATCAGTAGAGCCAACTTTTCACAAGGTCTGTTGGAGCTCACTGGTAAAATCTCTTTCCATTCTCCACAGGTGGTTGGCAATTTTAGTTGGTTAGCTAAGTATCGGATTATGCATCCACTGCAAAAACGATATTAATGTAAACAACACCACGTGACTTCAGAAATATAGTCTCTTTCCTACATGTTAGTTCTGGTGTTATTTTGCCCATGAATACATTGGTTGTAGCTGCACACCTCAAGGTCACGCAACATCAATACAGTAGCTACGTTGAGTGGTATTGCTCATGCACTATAGCTACTCCTACGCGCAAGATTTCTGCACGTCTGCCATTAGGGCAACCGATAGGATTCTCAAAAGAAATAGTTCCTTTGCTATGACTGATGTTCTTTTGCCCATGAACATATTAGCCAGAGTCGAACAACTCATTCCACCGTGGAATGTCTGTAGTACCACAACTTCAATATAGCAGGCATGTTGAGTAGTAAGGCTTTATCACATGCACTACATTCTTACGGGTAAATAGCTGCCATTCGGATAACCCAAGAAAAAATTAGTTCCTTTGTTATGTGTTAGTTGCGGTGTTATTCGCTCATGAATATATTGATCGTAGTCTTGCAACAGATGGTTCTGTATATATACAGGGTAAGTCAAAATGATGAACCCGATTACAGAAATTTATTCTGTGAAATCTAATAAACATATGTTATTTTGAGACATGCTCTTCGAAAGGTTAACTTTCAAAGTTAAGTTTCCACGCAGTGTTTCCACTTTGTACCGCTAGGAGTCAGCAGCGAGCAGGAAAATGGCGTTGACTGGAGAACAGAGATCTTTCTGTGTGCTTGATTATCATGTGAACCAGTCTGTGATTAGTGTGCAACGACATTTCTCTACCAAATATCGGAGAGAACCACCTACGGGGAAGGCCATTCGTAAGTGGTATGAACATGTCAGAGATTCGAGCTGCATCTGTAAACGAAAATCGACTGGCCGTCCGTCGACTGGGGAAGAGCGCGCACACGTTTCGTGCGGAGTTCACAGAAGTCCACCTACCGGGCAGCGAGAGAACTTCAACTTCCACAGAAAACTGTCTGGCGGGTTCTGCAGAAACGTTTACAAATGAAACCCTACCGTTTGCAACTAGTTCAAGCCTTAAAAGACACTGATTATTCTTTGCGCGTGTCCTTCTGTGCTGATTTCCTCGCATTAATGGAAACGGATGGGTTCTCTGAGAGGTTAATTTACAGTGATGAAGCAACTTTTCACCTTTCAGGGAAAGTGAATAGACACAACGTAAGGATTTGGGGAACTGCTAACCCCCATGAATTTGTGGAACGCGAACGCGATTCTCCCAAAGTGAATGCCTTTTGTGCCATTTCCCATGAAAAGATTTATGGGCCCTTTTTCTTCCATGAACGTACTGTGACAGGACTTGTTTTCCTTGATATGCTGCAACTATGGCTCCTTCCACAGCTTGCAGAGGATAGCGCAGATTTCATTCTCCAATTGGATGGTGCCGCTGCGCATTACCATGGCAGCGTTCGGGACCTTCTCAATGGGGCATTGGAACAACGTTGGATAGGCCGTGCATCTACGGAGGATCGACCTCTCTTTCATTGGCCACCTCGTTCCCCCGACTTGACCCATGTGATTTCTTCGTGTGGGGTTTTGTCAAGATCATGATTACCTACCACCACTTCCAACAACATTGGATGACCTGCGTGCCCGCATCACAGCAGCCATTGCTGATATTGACCGCAACATGCTACACAAGGTTTGGCAGGAGATAGACTATCGGATTGATGTGTGTCGTGTTACACGAGGTGCTAACATACAACACTTGTGATTTGTTTGAAAAAAACTTTGACAGTTTACCTTTCTTAGCACATCTCTCACAATAACATTTGTTTATTATATTTCACAGAATAAATGTCTGAAATCGGGTCCATCATTTTGACTTACCCTGTATAGAAGGTACGTTGAGTGGTATGGCTTTTGTCACATGAACTATATTCCTACGCGCAAGATACCTGCACAGTTGCCATGGGAACACCAATAGAATTTCTCGCAAGCCACTTGCATTTGCTATCATCGACTTTGTTCTCACAGTGGACAGATAATAAAATAGCTCTCGGTTCTGACATTAGGGGTTGTACAGAGGCTGAGAATACATTTTGAAAATCGAGGTAAGCACGAGGCCAGACGCTTGTAGAATAGAAATAAGGCGAGTCCTCCGGGGGGGACATCAAACTTCACGGAATGGGGATGCCATAGGCATACAATTATGATAGCAATACTAATATTTTAAAATTGCCCCTTACTCCTGATATGTAATTAAATTATATTTCGTGTCATTCTAAAGAATGAGGGGATCTGTTATATCTTAACAGATTGATCTTAGGGATTGATACGATTTAGTGTAATTAGGTTTAAATAACTATCATTTTAAGAATGAGATTATGAGAATCAATGAAATATTGATTGATTTGCTTATTTTACTTCGCCTGTGTGCCACTTTTAGCTAATTTGCGAAGATGGGGATGAGTCATGATATGATGAAATTGATGAATGGACACTCACAAACATCCATGTCCAGGCCGCGATTCTAACCCGGGACCATTGGCGTCGTAGCGCGATGTGCTACCACTCCGCCACAGGAGCCGGCTGACATCATCTATGAAACTTTCTCTGGGTTCCTCCTCCCCCTCACACAAGCTTGAAGCGTATCCTGATCCATCCTATTTCTTAATTTAGCAGTTAAGGAAACTGACGATAATTTAAATGAGTTCATTATTTGGACAAGAAAACGTACTTTCTGCGTTAAATTAAAGTGAATGATACAAAGCCAAAGTTGTTGCCAAATTTCTTACCTGTTGTCCGAATTAGTCACACTTAACACCATCTTGCAGTTGTTCAGTGTTAAGTGGGACAGTCCCGCCTCAACTTGAGTGCCACTTTATACGTAAACGAAGTACACTGGACAACCCACTGTTTATTATATGGTGTATATAGGTTAATGGTGCAGTCGATACGGCGAGGTCTCGATCAGCTGTTGGAACTTGCGAAATGTTGCAGCATGTTTTGCATTACCATAACGATAGCAAAAAGGCAAAATGTGTTAATTATTCCATGGACGGTAATAAATGAAGCAACGTCTATAAACATATGTTTAAGATACTAATATTGTGTGGGCATTTATGTGCGTATACTGAAAATGTTATATCTTAGCAGTTGCAATCATGGGTTACGGGTCGGTGGACCCCCCCTGGAAATTGACATCGTTCATTTAAAGATACAAGAAAGCTGAACGTTTGTTACTCTTATTGTTACGAACAGAACTGAAGTTCATTTAGTTAGTATTCGAACAGAATAATCAAAGTAGAAATGCATTGGGTGGAAAACATTGAGTGAAAAATACAGGAACAAGGTTATATTCTACCATTTCATCCAAAGAACAAATGGTTTCACAGTTTTCAAAATTCCAATAAATACAGTTGTTGGTGAGAGGTCACACAACGAACTTTATGGAAAACAATTTCCTCTAACATTTAAAGTCTTTTCTTGAACGAGACTTGCAAAAGTTCAAAATGCATTTCAGATACTAACTTCATAAATTGCAAAAGAAATAATGGAAAAGAGTTGTGCTAGTATTCACTCGTATGGTGGATCGAGTCTGCATTTATATAATAATAATAATTATTATTGTTATTATTTCGAATACAATTTATTTTTGTTAGTTCATAATATTTATTATTGTATAATAATAGTTATAACCGTGGAAATAATACTTATTATTTGTCTAATATTCATCTTTAATCATTTGCCCGACTCCCCCTGTAAAAATTTCTGGCGACGACCATGGTTTAATGTAATTTCGTAACTATGGGATTTGGGTTCGTAAAAACGACTGTTCTATGTTGCAGCAATGTGTTTGAAGCTTGCAAAATTAAATTGCATTACAATGGCATTCCAAGTAAAGGTAGAAATGAATGTGTGCTAGCTGAAACAAATTTCCCCAACAAAACACCACAATATACGACTTCAGTGGCGGAGTGGTTAGAACATGGCGCTACGACGCCATGAGTCTCGGGTTCGAATCCCGGCCTGTTCATGAGTGTTCTTTGTGAGTGTCACTTCTTTAAGTTCATCAGAACATCACTCATCCTTATCTTCGCGATTAGACAAAGTGGCAGTAAACAAAACACCACAATGCACGAAATGTAGACCATCCACAGCTTGCTTTCCCGAAATTAAACTGCCATATTCTGCCACTTTTGGCTAATCGCAAAAATGAGGATGAATGATGATATGATTAAATTGGTGAAGGAACACTCACAAAGAACACTCATGCTCAGGCCGGGGTTCGAACCCGGGGCTCTTGATGTCGTGGCACGCTGTGCTATAAACTCTGCCGCGAAGGTCAGAATAATGATGAACATGATGCGAAACCTTGGAAGATTCGAACCCAAGACCTCTGGTTTTGCAACACGTTCTAATTACCACTGGGTAGTGAAGATCTGAACATTAAATTCAACACATTTTCGTTGCAACATTCGATTTTATGTAATTTATGTTTAGTGAAACAATTAAACTTTTTATTATTGCGCAATAAATAATCGACTGGATCACGTAATTATAATGCAAATATCAAAACAAAATTTTACCTGAAGATGTGCCCGAAATTATTTACACTAATACTATTTATAGTAACGATTATAATCACACATCCAACCTCTTACCTGTGAGAGAATGTCGAAATTATGGTCATGGTACAGCCACAGACACTTCTGGGTTATAACAACCTCATTGACCTTCAATTGCATCATTACAACCCGGAAGTGTCTGTGACTCTACAGTGAGGTGTATTTTCAACAATCCTCTGATTATAGTCTAACATTGCAATTTCTTTCATGTGAAACAAATTGTAAATCATATTTTAAGGATGTTAAATGCCCGTGGCGGAGCATAAATTACAAAATGGAAACGCAATTCTCTTTTAAGAACTTAATACTGTTCCGACCAGGAAAATTCTATGAACCTATGTTGGGGGGTGGAGATGCCGATCTTCGGTTGAGATGAGTGTTGTTAATTTCTTTTTTGCCGTTAGCAGAAATTCACATCCAAGGTCAACTACTTTCCAGAGTATGGTGTTTGATCCTTAGGAGGAAAGGTTTAGAGGAAATTCGGTTATCGAGCCTTTGTTTAGGGCGTGTAGCTTTACACCAGCCTTGAGCGACACATGAGCACTTGTGAATGCCACCGACCGCTCCATGCGGTGCGAGATTCCCGCATGAGTTTTGAGGGAACGTACCCCTCATTTTCACAGAACCACCTCCTGTTCTTTCTACGATGATTACAGTGCTACCACAGATAAAGATCTGTGGTGCTACACTGCACTGTTGCTCATGAATCAGACGACCAGAGGGTTTCCAGTGCACGAACGTGACCGACGAAGCCTCCTTTCCGCCCTTCTAACAAGGTTACAGTATCGCTGCTCGCTGTGCAGTCCACACGCTCGTACGAGAACGCGCATCCAGATATAAGGCGGTTTGACCAGACCCGCTGTATGTACAGTCACGGACACTTCTGGGTTGTAACGACCCTATTGAAGAAGCACTGAAGCAAGTCATCCATGTCTGACCACCAAGCGCCTTGTGACTAGACAACCCAACCAGCATTGCAATTCTGCGGCTTGTATACCAGTCACAGCTATACATCTCTGTAAATTGAGTAGTGATGCCAAAGAGAAATACGAGATGAAGATTGTCGATCGTAATGTCTCGTGTTCTCGACATGGAATAATACTCGGTCCACGTTACGTTCCATTATTTAATGTTGTTTGGGAACAAACCTGACGGACTGGGTTTATATTTTCACTCCTTGCATTACAGTAAATTCCATATTTTACAATTATATTAATGCTTTGAAAGAAAATAATGCCCACAAAAACATCGAACACAGGTTCACACCATTCTTCTCACACACATGCACGTGAAAACAAACACACAAAGCTAAGTTTTAACTTCCAAGTGAATGTCCAAATAACAGTAAATGGAGAAGCACGATGTGCGAAACATGGGATTTTTCACAGAAAGAATGCGTCTATTTGTGACATACGTGGTTTCTATTAATAGAAAATGAAACTATTATGAGAGAAATTAACATGCATTTTCAGGTGCTGAGGAAGGAAACAGACTGACTGGAAAAAAGAAAACATGGTGCTATTGATAGAGTGTTGGTTAGCGTACAGAAAATTTACGACGATGGGTTCATGAGAAGATGGAGAACAACGCAGCAGAAGGAATCTTTGTCTCCATAATATGCCTATTATAACACCATTAAGCCTTGTTTCCATGATAATGAAAAACTAAGTATGCTGACCAAGGCAGTAATTTATTTTATTAAAAACATAAACTAAACGTAACGTTTCAACCTTCTCGCAAGGTCTTCATCAGACTCTGTACTTTTTTGTACTTGATACAGAGTCTGATGAAGACCTTGCTAGAAGGTTGAAACGTTACGTTTAGTTTATGTTTTTAATAAATTAAATTACTGCCTTGGTCAGCATACTTAGTTTTCCATAATATGCCTGTTGACATGAAACCGCTTATGTTGTTTTCCTCGCTGTACGTTTATGTGTCGTTCTTTGTAGTTAATGTGAGGTTACTGGGTACAACTTTTCATCTTTCTTTCATGTTCTCTGGGCCGTTTCATTATATAAGAGAAACGGATGTTCCATCACGACATGGGAATTTACCACGAAACAAGTGTGTCTGTGCTTTTGCTCTTTATTTAGTCTCAGGGCGTGTCAAACTGAGATAAAGGGGGAGGAGGTGGACTGTAGCCCAAGGGAAACAATCTTATTCCACCCTACTCCAATTATCCCTCACGAGAAATTTTCAGAATCAGTTAAAGTAGTAAAAGTAACTGAGAAAGTTGAAGGAACGGAATGCAAAGCAGAAAGAGAATCAGAGGGATAAAATAAAACGAAAGACAGAAGATAGAAAGCGAGACAGAAAATGACACAGTGGATAGTAAGAAAAACTGGGGAAGAGAGAGAATTTGTAGACAAAGAAATAGAAAGAATGAGATATAGAAACATAACAAGATGAGAGAGAAAGGCATTGAAAGATAGAATAAGATGGAGAAACAGGCCAAAAAGAGAGATACATAGAATCAGATGAAGATGAAATAGATAGAATGGGGTAGAGAAACAGCGATAGAGAGAGATAGAATGAGATATAAAAACAAAGCAAAATTAGATCGAGAAAGAGAGAAATGTAAAGAATAAGATAGAGAAACAGAGTAAGAAGAGGGAGGGAAAATAAGTATAGAATGAGTACTTTGTTGCCAGAGGCGCGGGGGGAAGAAATATTGGAATTTATAAGTTTCTCCCGCCACCTCACCCCCACAAATACACCGAATGCGCATAAATTTTATATCGTTCGATTTTATGGTTCATTCCGCTTAGAATGCTATATAAATTATCCATCTACTGCAATTAGTCACCAAGTTATAGTCGTTTGATGGTAACCCTGTAATTTCCTCAAAATTGGCCCGGTCACCGGGAGCTTACCAGCGAAAATGGGCTTGGTAAGCAAAATGTTTAGTGTTATTTTCATAATTGCGGTCCAAAATTTTCCCGATATTTCGCCAAATTTCACCTTTTTTTATAAATTTTTCTGAGCAACACTTAGGCATTGATCTTCAGGAAAACCGTAAAAGATTAGTTGATTGATTAATTCTTATTCTCTTTTCTGCCACCTTTGGGTAATCGCGAAGATTGGGATGGCTATAAGATGAGATGGATGATAGCACAATCACAATCATACAGGGACGACACAATAGAGGATTATACTGACTGTGAGTCCAGACGCCAGAGACTCGCTAGTCGTCATGTACTACGTGGAAGGGAGGTTGATGCATGCTTGTCTTTGGAAAATGTCACCACCTTACGCCCCTCGAAATGAGGTTAAAATAACACATTCGGCTGCTCCTGGAGGTTCACACCACACTTTGGCCAGTGTTTAACTTCAATGGTGTTAGCATACCACGCTTCAGTAGAGTTGAGTATTAAGATCACTTTGTAATAATCGGGACTGGACCTACATTGGCGTCTGAACCACTATGTGCCTCAATAAGGTATAGAACCTTAGGATGACACAGATAACCGTCTGATGAACATCTAATACTGACAACCATAAAGCAATCGAAAGAATTTTAACTGGTAAATGGCTTTGAGAGAAAAGAACGTTGGGGTTCTTTACGGTCTTCACATTCCGCATGGTGGACCATACTTGAACTCTTTACATCCCGACAAGCACCATTAAATCAAGAATCCAATTCAAAATTACACTGTTGGCCAATTTTTCCAAATTACATAAATTAAATTCTGTACAAAACGTTTTCTGTTCTTTTCTCAGAATTTTGGAAATGGAACTAAAACATGACATTGACGACTCGTTCGTGATGCACAAGGTGCCTGAATCAGAGCCAAACGACCTTCAGGAGGTTTGTTACTCGAGACTAGAGCGCTTGCTCATCTGCGCGTCTGGTAAAGTTTTCAATTTGGCCGAGTCCAAGAAATCGTGGAAGGACTTCTTGTCTCAGCTCCCGGTCACATGTCGCGAACGGCTTAGGTTATTAAATCATGGCTCAAATGAAGATTCTGCTTTGTGCTTGTTCTCAACACAGGTGTTGTTTACTGAAGGAGTGAGGAAACTGGAAGTAAGGTGCGATTTGAAGACCTGCTGCGACTTGTCTCTGCTGAGGGAAGAAGCCTACGTACTTTGATTTTGCCTGAATACCGGTACGCACGCAGGAAATTTCAGCCAAATGATAACCAACATGATCATCTGAGACGAACGTTTGTTGCTGCCCAAAATTTAGTTATATTATCTTCATCGGCTTTCTGCGATGAGACCGTGCTGCAACTCATCGGCGAGCATTGCTTCTCTCTTAAGGATCTCAGCGTAGTCTCTTCTCCATTTACAGAGAAAGAGATTCAACTCCTGACTCAAAACGTAGTGCGGTTACCGCCTGGTGCTAGACGTGAGGACCAAACGTGGGAGAGCACTTTGTGGAGAATCCCAGGCATCTTCTTGCCGTTGGAGGAACTGATCCCACGTGGAGAAGCGGTGGAAAACTTTGAAAGAAAAAGAAGCCCAATATGTAACTCACTAAGATCGTTAACTTCTTATGGGGTTCGGAAGGTTGATGAAAATTCAGTAGCACGATTTTATATTCCGCCCAAAACAGCTATGGCATTACTAGAACTGATCCCGAACTTAGAAGTGCTGCAATTCACAGAATTTAAGAAGTTGTGCAACGACGATGACCTGACAGCCGGCATCAATTCTGAGATCGGATTTTAGCTTCCATCATTCAATCTGTTGTTGTGCCTTTAGAGCAAGAAGAGTTGCTAAGGATGGTAAACCGTCTTTTCCCAAAACTTCGTAGGTTACGTTGCAACGACAGGGGCAGGAACTCGTTGCCCCTTATCCTGTCAAATCCACTGAAACATCTTGAGGCACCTGTAATTTTCTCTTATAGTGCTGCGTTCACAGATAATATACATATCCGTGAATTGTCGCCAGAAATAAGGGAGAGATTGAGAGAGATCCTCTGATGAAACTACGTCGTTCGACCTATCTCGTATTCTCACCTGCCCCTATTGGCAATCCTTTCCCTGACATATACATATTTCGTTTGGGGACGAGCTATAACGAGTGGATCTTCAATGCAACACCTACTTCAGGTGTACCTCGATGGCCGCGTGACAGGGGAAGCGGTAACCAGGATTTTCGAAAATGCTCCGAACTTGAAAATAATTAGAATTGAACGATTTAGTGGAGAGAAGCGGTGATTTCTGGCAAAGAATATACGGAGCCATAGAAAATCCTGCACTGGAAATCTTTGAATTGTTTACGGGCTTACTCATCGACATTGAGGAAGAACTGAAACTATTCTTGGGACATTTCAAGAGAGTAAAATACGTGGGTGCAGTTTATGTCTCTTATGATGATGATTAAGATGATGATGGCAGGAACCTGTCACGTGCATGTAGAGTGAAAAAGCAACCTTTTACCATTTTTATTAGAACTTTATTACCGGGAATATTATGGAACGTTTCAATTCAGAAAAGAAAATTGGTTGTATGTATACAATGACTTGTATTTTTGAATCCCTCTTCATTTTAGCGCGTGAACAAACCCCTTCCCTGTGAAATTTTCTGACAAAATGGTTTCCTGTTCTGTGTATTTTTTTTTTTAGTTTGCGTAGTAATATTTTTAAGTAGCTACTGCTTCAGCACAATTCATCCGAGTATCATGGTTCATACGTCTTTCTCTTCAGAATAGAACAGGCTTTCAAATGGTATCACGCACATGTGTACATCAAGTATGAGGAAAGGGAAATCGGGGATAATTCGGGAAATTTCCCTCCGAAAAATCCCTTTTGGTAACTTTGGGACCCTCTGGTCCGGCCCTGGATATAGGTACCCGATTGTAATCTACCTTGAACCGCCAAGTTTCATTGCAATATCCTGAATAGGTATGAGGGATGAGGGAAAAAATATTTCGCAATCCTGTTTGACAATACTAATAGATACTATTGGAAACTCAGAAACTCAAAAACAAAAAATAAATCACCAACAGTTCAAATAACGCAACACCAAAAGAATGTACATAAAGCAACTGACTAAACGCGGCACACATAATGACTAACCCCCTAAAGCCAACAACAAAAAAAAATAATTTAAAGAAACCGGAAGAAAACTCCTTCAAGCTAAATACATAAGCCTATCATAACGAAATCGTGGTAGTGTACCTCGAACTCAAATATAAATAAATCCTAAAAAAATAATCCTCAAGTAAAAGAAATAAGAAAAATGGTATCCACCCAACAACAAAATTCTAAATAAAACACTTATAAATAAAATACTACCATATTCAGATATAAAAATTAAAGCAAACCCACCAGCACTATACTCAACATTAAACCCAGAAACAAGTTCAGACTCTCCTTCAGCAAAATCAAACGGAGTTCGATTAGTTTAAGCTAAACAAGAACTCAATCAGGCTAAGGCCAGCGGCAAGGCAATAAAAATAAATCATAAATAATCCTGAAAAATACTAAATAAAAGTAAATTATAACCACCAATTAAAAAAATAAAAGATAATAAAATTAACACCAATCTAACCTCATAGCAAATAGTTTGAGCAACTGCTCGAAGACCTCCAAGCAATGCATAATTAGAATTAGATGATCACCCGGCAGATATTACTCTATATACCCCCATTCTCATACAACATAAAAAGAAAAATACCCCCAAATAAAAATTAAATAACAAAGTATGATATGGAAAAACAACCCAAATAAACAAGGACAAAAATAAACTAAAATCTGGAGATATATAGTATGGATAATAATTTCTCAAAGTAGGTAGTGTCTGCTCCCTAGTAAATAATTTAACTGCATCAGCAAAAGGCTGAAAAATACCACAAATCCCAACCCGATTAGGACCCCTACGAATCTGAATATACCCTAAAACCCTACGCTCAAATAAAGTAAAAAAAGCAACTCTAATTAAAACACATACAAGTAAAATAATAAAAGAAATAATTCCAATAAATAAGTCTAATATCATTTAATACAAAAAGAAATTTATCTTTATTTTTGAATTCTAAATTCAATGCACTTCTACTTACCATAATAGTAATTATTATTAATCAATATTATTATATATAATATAAGTATTTGGTCCTTTCGTACTGAAACACTTTAAATATTAAGAGATAGAAACCAACCTGGCTCACGCCGGTTTGAACTCAGATCATGTAAGAAATTAAAGGTCGAACAGACCATCAAATTTGAAATGCTACATCCAAATGATATCTTAATCCAACATCGAGGTCGCAACCCCTCCTGTCGATATGATCTCTCAAGAAAGATTACGCTGTTATCCCTAAGGTAACTTATTCTTTAAATCACTAAAAATGGATCCAAATAACAAAAATTATTGAATATTAAATAAAAAAGAGTTAATTATTATCTTCCCATCACCCCAACAAAATATCATTTAATAACATATATAATTATATTACTAATCAAAATATTATTAAAATAATATAAAGATCTATATGGTCTTATCGTCCCCTTAAAAAAATAAAGCCTTTTCACTTTAAAGTAAAATTATATACTAATTAATTAAAGACAGTCTATTCCTCGTCCAACCATTCATTCTAGCCCCCAATTAAAAGACTAATGATTATGCTACCTTCGCACGGTCAAAATACCGCGGCCATTAAACAATCGTCATTGGGCAGGTTATACTTCATATAAAATCATGAAAAGATGTTTTTGATAAACAGGCGAGAATAAATTTTGCCTAATTCCTCTAATTAATTAAATAAATATACTAATAGAATCATAATTTCTAAATAAAAATAATTAAAACATATAATTAGGTAAACAAGTAAAACCAAACTAATTTTTTAATAAAATTCCACATAAATTATAACAAAATTACAAAAACTAGCAATCTCCAAACCAACAAATATAATAAGTTTATTATAAAGTTATAACCAACATATTGACCAGAAGCACATCCCCCTGGTCATAACTAAACATTAATATTATAATATATATATTAATATAAAAATATTAAAATGTAAAACTATATTAAATATAATTCCCCAATAACTAGATATAAGACAAGTCGAATAACATTTTATTACAAATAGCAATTTTAACAGAAAAATATAACACTTTTACCTTAAAATTAACCTACTAGCTCCTCACCTTTCGAGAAAACAGAATATTCAATTAAAATTTAATCCTCCCTGATACAAAAGGTACGATTATTAACATCTCCTATAATAAAAATTAATATTTCATATATTTAATAAATCCCAACACTGTACTAATAACCTATAACAAACTAATTTATATATACTAAATATATACAACCAACCCCAATAAAATTACTTTTCATATATAATCAATTTATAAACAAAATTTAAATAGTAATAAAATTTCTATCAAAATATGTCGAATTGCACGACTAATTACTCAATGTAAATGAATATTCTAACAGAAATATTTTGATACTAGTCAAACCAGGCACACCTTCCGGTACACCTACTATGTTACGACTTATCTCACCTATATAAATGAGAGCGACGGGCGATGTGTGCATACCCTAGAGCTAATAAAACAAAATGCTATTCTAAAACAAAATTACAATTAAATCCAATTTCAAATATATTTTCAATATATTATCCAAATCAACACAATGTAACCCATTCTCCCCCTACTAATAAGCTGCACCTTGACCTGAAATATATTTCAATAGAAAAAAAGAATATATATATATTTAAATATTCAAATTACGGCGGTATACAAACTGATATTTACAATAATAGGCCAAATAAAACGTGGAATATCGATTACGGGACAGGTTCCTCTAAATAGAATAAAGCACTGCCAAATTCTTTGAGTTTCAAGATCATAACTAATACTACTCAGACCAAATTTACAATGATAATAATAGGGTATCTAATCCTAGTTTAATACATTACCTTTATAGAATTAATAAAAATAAAGAACAAATTATATTAAAAATTTCACCTAATAAATAAAATATAAACAACCAAAAATCAATTATTACCACAATTAAGCCAACAACTTTCCACTTATGTCCCCACGTCTAACCGCGGCAGCTGGCACGAATTTAGCCGGACAAAATAAATGTTAAAATTTAAAATCCTGTAATCTAATTTACATTAAAATTAAACAAACCCACACACTGCGAACTAAATTCAAATACACCATTTCAACCCATAAAAAATTTATAGAAATTTTACCTCTCTTTAACAAATACATATGTAAAATTTAACTAAGGAAATTTAAGCTAGAATAAAACTTTAACCTTAAAATATAAAGAGAGGTTCTTTATTATTATATAATATGTATTAAATTAAATTAAATTATAATTAGGAATTATCTCACGAAAATTTCCCCCCATTTAATTTTTTACTCACTTTCCCGTTCTATATAGAACACAATTTTTTTTCCCTCAAAATTGTGTTCTATATAGATATATTAACTTATTTTTTCTCTAAACTCAATAAGTTTTAAAATGACATATTAATTAAGTCAATTACTTTAAGTTAGACTACAAAAACTAAAAAAAAAATAGATAAAATTAAAAACAATTCTCAAGTATTTTATATTATTTAATAAATATGTTTTACTTATTAATCATAAAAATAAAAGTCCAATAAATAATATTATTAACCCACTATTATAATTTTTTTATAAATAAGATGTCTGAAAAAGGATTACCATGATAGGGTAAAGTATACATGAAATTTAACATGTTCTTATTATTTTAAAATTCATTTTTTATAATTGAAAGAATTAAACTTTCTCCATTGGTATCAAACCCCATTGTACATCATACACCAAAATATAATAAAAAGGTAAGCTAATTAAGCTAGAGGGCTCATACCCCACATATGAAGGTTTATAATTAATCCTTCCCTTTTTAATGCTCACAACCCCCCAAAAAATAATATTCCTATTGACCCTCACAATAGGAACCCTCCTTTCTATTTCTTCCACCTCATGATATGGAGCCTGAATAGGCTTAGAAATTAATTTAACATCTTTTATTCCATTAATTTCTACACCAAATAATCAACGAAATACAGAAGCATCACTTAAGTACTTCCTAATTCAAGCATTAGCATCATCAATAATTCGGAGCTTTTGATGATATAATTATATCTTCCTTGATGTTTTTAGAATTATTAATTCATTTATGATTTACAAGACCATTGTTTTGATTAAACTATAAAAACTTATGTTAAGAGTATTATTTATACTAATTATTTTATTTATTAGATTTTTATGTTTTATTTCTCAACGCAGGCATTTATTAGTAACTCTATTAAGACTTGAATTCATTGTATTATCCTTATATTTATATATAACTTATTATTTTATTAATAATCAGGAGGAGTCTTATTTTTGTTTATTATTTATTTCATTTTGTGTATGTGAAGGGGCCCTTGGCTTATCTGTTATAGTATCAGTTACTCGTACTCATGGTAATGATTATTTTAATTCTTTTGTATTATTGAAATGTTAAAATATATTTTTTATTTTGTATTTTTAATCCTTTTGAGATTTAATAGTTCTTTGTGAATGGTGGTCCAAATTTCTATTATTTTTGGTTGTTTTTTGTTTTTATTAATAGTGTGGGTTGGTATAGGGGTATGAGGGGCTGGTTATTTTATTGGCCTGGATGTAATATCTTATTCTTTAATTTTTCTTAGTATTTGAATTATTTTTTTAATAATAGTAGCTAGATATAGTATTATATCTATTTATTTTTATCCTTGTAGATTTATATTTTTGTTAATTATTTTATTATTACTGTTAATATTAACTTTTATAAGAATATTTTTTTTTTATTATTTATTTTTTGAAGGATCATTGGTGCCTACCTTATTTCTAATTTTGGGGTGGGGATATCAACCAGAGCGAGTACAAGCAGGGGTATATTTGCTTTTTTACACATTACTTGCTTCTTTACCCCTTTTGGTTGGTATTTTTATATTAAATTATAGGGTGGGGGTCTATATATATATATATATATTTAGATATATTAATATTAATATAAATTATTTTATTTGATATGTTAGAATAATATTTGCTTTTTTGGTAAAAATACCTATATTTTTGGTTCATTTATGACTACCTAGGGCTCATGTGGAGGCTCCAGTTAGTGGTTCTATAATTTTGGCTGGAATTTTATTAAGGCTTGGTGGATATGGTATTTTGCGAATTATTTCTTGTATTGAGAGATTAGCTGTTAAATATAATATTTTTTGATTTAGTATTAGAATTGTTGGTATTTGAATAATTAGTCTTGTTTGTATACGTCAAATTGATTTAAAGGCCTTGGTTGCATATTCATCTGTAGCACACATAGGTCTTGTTTTAATAGGAATTATAACTATAGGGGCGTGGGGAATAAATGGTGGGCTTACCCTAATAGTAGCACATGGTCTTTGTTCTTCTGGAATATTTTGTCTAGTAAATATTACTTATGAACGATTAGGTAGTCGTAGTATATTAATTAATAAGGGAATAATTAATTATATTCCTAGATTATCCTTATGATGATTTATATTAAGAATTACTAATATGGCCGCTCCACCCTCTATTAATTTGTTGGGTGAGATTAGTTTATTAAATAGAATTATTGGGTGATCATACTTTAGTTTTGTATGTGTTTCATTACTTTCTTTTTTAAGTGCTGGATACACTTTATATTTATATTCTTATACTCAGCATGGAATATATTTTTCTGGTGTATTTTCTTGTTGAAGAAGTAATATTCGTGAATATTTATTATTATTTTGTCATTTATTTCCATTAAATTTTTTAATTATTTTTTGTTCTCCAATGTTTCATTGAATTTAAATTATTTAAGTAGTTTAAGTAGAATAGTAAGTTGTGGACTTAGTGGTAACTAATAAGTTCTTAAATCAATGGTTTTTAATTTTTTTATTACAAGCATATTATCAATTATTTTATTAATTAGTTGTCAGCATAACACAAAAACAGTTTACTTTCCTCTGAACTACTACTTCTTCTTTTTCTTCTTCTTCTTTTTCTTCTTCTTCTTCTTTGTCGGCACTGAATATTGTGACTAAATAAAAGGTCGTTTACTTTCCTCTGAACTACTACTTCTTCTTTTTCTTCTTCTTCTTCTTCTTTGTCGGCACTGAATATTGTGACTAAATAAAAGGTCGTTGTTTCTTCAATAGCAAAACATATGTTTCACCAACATACAAAATACAAAAATCGTATTATTCCGTTCAACACAGGTTACTTCAGTCAGAGATGTTTGCGGGCGTAATATTACGCCCAACACAGAATAAGCTATAGTGACCAAGGGCGTAATATTAGGGAAGGGTTAAGATGTAAAGTTAAAACAAATGTTATTTTAATAATAAGAATCTGACAATCTTGTAAAATCTCCGATAAGTAAAGTATTTTCCATCTTAAAATGAAATTGGCAACTTATTCCCAGCAATAAATGGCTCCAGAACGATACTGTAGTTTACTGTGTAAAAAATACGTATGTCTCTGTTTCTGTTTATGATATTTAAGTCACTTTTCTACCAATTGGGTTAATCGCGATTATGACATGGGGATAGGACAAATGCGATGATACGTCCATGGCTGACCATGTTTGTAACTGACGCACAAGTTGGATGCACAAGTGTTGTTCGCTAAATTGTTTATGATCATTTTCTCGTTAATTTTTGTCCTCCAACCTACGTGTTTTTACAAACATGGTTTTTATGTATACTGGTAAAGTGGGATCCATGAGTATTACCGTTGCAAATTGTCCATCACCATGTTCGTGCACTTTATTTGACCCAATAAGAGCTTGAAGAATTTAAAAAAAAATCAAAACAAGCTGTTGACAACTTCTGCACCAGCATATATAAAAATCCATCGCTCAAAAACACAGGATGTAAGAGAAAAATTAATGAAAATAGTCATGACAATTTGCACGGTAATACTCATGAATCCTACTGTACAAAGATTGTCAACGTTTTTTTGGGCGCTTTGTTACACCTTTTGAAGTTCATGTTGCATAAAACAAAGAGAAGAGATATGGTGATGGAGAATTTGCTTGTTAATATTTATGCATTCCACTATACAGTAATGAAGTCAATTTATGGGAAAAGACACATTACGTTTTGATAATGTTTTGTATAAAGTATTTCCATTCTCTGAGTAAATAGGACATTCAACAATAATATGATGAGCATTAACCCTTAAATTACCACTGTCACAATTTGGAGATTTTAAAATGTGTATTTTAAATACATGATGGATGATAAGTTTTAGCATGACTGTTTCTTAGTCTATTTATTCAAATAATTGAATTACTCAGTCCTTTACAATTATAAAAACCAAGGTTTTTTCCTAGTGTGTTCAACATAAGCTTTCACAGACATTTTCTACTGAATTATTACACCATATTTTCCACTCTTTCAAAAAATTTCTTCTTAACCTTCGGCAATTGTAAATCTCGTTGTCAGATTATATCTACAGGTTAGTCTATACACTTGTCCTTCTGATACTGGTTGTCTGTGACACAGAACATAGTTGACAAAATAAAGAAATGAGCGAACTCAAAAGTCCAAAGATAAGTAACATGCATGATTGTAATGTTTAGGGTATTACTCCAAGAAAACTACATTCAATTGAAAATTCGAGTTTGCGAATACGTGATACACGCTCCATATCTCCATACGGTGCCACATGTAAAAAAAAAAAAAAAAAAAAAAAACCATGCCTGTTACTTGTCTCTTATTGACCTACCAGTCTAGTCGCGGTTTAGGAAATGAAATTCTGGTGTATATTTATATGTAATATACATATACATATGTATAGTATATGTAGTATAAACTAAATTAGAACTTTTAGCTTAATACCCAGGCAAAGTGTAAGAAGATAATGCAAGTTTATGACAGTTCATAGTTTGTTTTTTTGTAAGCTTAATTATAATGTTTCTTCTACATTGTGGCCGCAAAGTCCCGTTACCCCTATGTAAAGTATAATAAAAGTATATATTTGTTTCCGTTTTAAACCGTACAGTACCACTGACGAACTGAAAGAAGCTTTGAGACGGGTTTTCACTCATATAACGCCAGCATTGCTTCGCAAAATGTCGCACAGAACCTGGCTGCGTATTATCCTTTGCCATGAGAATGATGGTGCACAGACTGATCCCTTGGATACTTAATGGTTTATATCACAGAGGTCTTTAGTAAATTCATTGTCTGTTATCAATAAAAACTACTAATTTTGTTTGCGTATTATAGGGGTAAAGGGACTTTGTGGCCACCCTGTATTGCAAAGCACTAGGAAGTCCTGTTTTTCTACGAAAGTTCAGTAGTATTTCAAAGGTGACCTAGCACCTCAATTGACACCGGTGTTATAAGATGGTGTTTGTTACTGTTTTGTTTACACTATCGTTCAGGTGTAGAAGGAGTTTAATAATACCATTAGAAGTCGCGTGTGTAAGAAGAGGCCACAAAAGAACTTTAAGTACTTCCTGTAAATTTCCTTTGTTACTCCCACGATGCTTCAAGGTTAACGAGTTAAGATTGTAGAGTTGAACAAGCCGGTAACTTTTCACGAATTCTTTCTGGGAGTTAATTATTGAATTGGCTTGAAAATGATGGCGACGTTGTTGTCTTGCTTCCTTCCTGATTATCTGTGACTGTAATTAAATTTGTGTGTTCTTGAACTCACTAGGTTAGTGCTCTTCTAAAGTGTGGTTTAAAAGTTAAGATGCCTATTATTTTGGCAGTATTCAGGAAGTTTCTTTGTAACAGTAACTCAAGTTACAGTTAGTTGGTTCAAAAAGTAACTTAGTTACTATTATTTGGTTCAAAAAGTAACTTCGTTACAGTTAGTTGGTTTAAAATGTAACTGAGTTACTGTTATTAGGTTCAAAAGTAACTGAGTTACAGTTATTTGGTTCAAAAAGTAACTGAGTTCTGTTATTTGGTTCAAAAACTACCTGAGTTACTATTATTTGGTTCAAAAAGTAATTGAGTTACAGTTGTTTGGTTCAAAATGTAACTGAGTTACAGTTTGGTTGTAGAATTGTTGTTTTAAGTCCACTTTATGCACAGAAAGGCTAATCGGGACTTGACTTACAGTTTAAAGTGGGATCCGAACCACTATGCCATGTGCCTCCATCGGGTATCGAGCCGGGAACCTCTTGATTTGTATTGTTAGGGATGGTTTCTTGAATAGTTGGTTTTACCTTCCTCAGCACGTGACTCGTCGGCGAGGTAAAGTAGTGGAAAGTAAGTTGAGCACAGGCCGGGATTCGAACCCGTGTTCGCTGATGTGCGCGCTGTTATAACCACTCCGCCACGGAAGTTGAGCAGAGTGCAAAGAAGACAAGGTGAGAAGGAAGACTGGCGTAGAGAAGTTTAGAGTGACGAGAAATACTAGCCCTACTTTTCGCACCAAACTCAAACACCTTCTTGGTCAAGCCCCGTATTTGGTCCTCTGAAGCCTTTCTAAATACTTTCGTTGCAGTATATTTATGCTAGGAGATTTAAACGTAACAAGCCTATCCTACCCACAACAGCATTGCGCCGGTCAGAAAACTAAATACGGCGACTGACCAAAATGGTGTTTGAGTTTAGTGCGATGAGTCATGCAAAAGAAAAATAGGGGAAGAGAGTAGTAAAGAGAAAGAAACGAGATGGACTGAAGAAGAATACGAGAGAGAGAGATCAGTTTATAAAATATATTTTCTTAGTGTCCTACATGGTTTGCAGATCGGTCCATTCATCTCCTTACTACGCCACATAAATCAAGGATTTGCAAACACATGAAGCAATGCCCATGATCATGTTTGACCTTGGGATAAACAGTACATAATTATTAACGAAAGGAAGAGAAAATTATCTACTTTCACCAGCTCTTTAAAAAAGTGGTGTCTTTTTGTTTCCTTTACGTAACGTTACGTCATAGTTTCTTTCGTGTCCATTTTACTGGAAAGCAAAAAAGGAATCTTGACAACAATTGAATCTCGCAACATGTACTGCGAAGCTGTGTCTTCCGAATGAATAAAAAAAATGCATCAGTCGGTTCTCCCCGTACATACGCTGCTGTTTGTAAAAATTACATCAACATGAAGGAATCATGTGAATCGAATGGAATGTATTCCACATATTACTAATAATGATATGCACAAGTGATTAAAGTATATCTCCTACTAGGAGGGCCGTATCAAGGTTTGTGGAGGCCCCTGGGCAAAATGGTTTGTGAGGGCCCCCTATTATTATTATTTTTTTACTAGGAGCTTTATTAGCTCAATATGTTAACCACCAATTTTCAGCAGTTGAAATGGTAGACCTGATTTTAGAATCAGTAGTCATTCGTGCAACATTTCAACATATACCCTGAAGCTAAGTGAATTTCAAGTAAAACGTTCACACGTCGCCGCTGGCAATCCACGTCAATTCAACAGCAAAGGAACTAAAACGCAATAACCAAAATATATACACTTGTAATTACGTCTACGTCCATTTTGCTGACTGGAGGCTGATGGTTGTTCTTTAGTAATTCGAATCCAAAACCGAAATCCTTTTTTTTTTTATCACGTCAGGTTTCGGAGGAAAATAGAAAATTATCTAATATTAGAGATGTATATTTATAGCAATGAAACAACGTAGTCCGTAAAGAGGTCACAAGATGACAGCACATGGCTATATGCGAAAAGTTGCTGCAAACGTAACCTGTCACGGGGCATACAAACAGATCGACTGACAGCTGTGCTACAATTGGTTCAAGAAGAGTGTAGACATACGACAATATTGAAGTTTATTATTTTTAAAATACAACTTCTTATGTACTTTTTCATAAGCATAGCCAGCTGGTTAAATTTTTTTTTTTGGTGGAGGTCCTTCACGGCTTCCTTTTGGTGTGGGCCCCGGGGCAATTACCCCAGCTGCCCATAGGGTAATCCGGCCCTGCCTACTAGGACGCAGGGAAACACGGCAACAGAACGCAACAGACCCGTTTCCGGCGTCTATGTGGGCGACAACCTTTAACATAACCTGCAGACTTCTGGCACAGAAATCCCCGCTTCGGTTCCTCGCGATTCCCTGCCGTGGGCGTTACACAATTTGATTTCAATAGAAGCAGACAACAGAAGCTCTGTTGGCGCGTTCTCCATGTATGTGGCCTTCCCTTGCCCTCACTGCAAATGTGGCAACCGCATTTTGAAATTCGGTTTTATTTGGTTTGAGTTGGTGTTTTAAGTCCACTTTATGCACAGTAAGGCTAATCGGGACTGCGCCATCGGGGAGGCCCCAGTTTCAAATTCACCTAGTGCTTTGGGTGTCTCACTTATCGCACACTTCCAAAACACCTTTTTGGTCAAGCCCCGCCCTTCGTCTTCTGCTTGCTGTCGTTGTTATAACAACCTATAGGTTAGGCATGTTAGGTTGTGGACTTTTAGCATAAATACAAGATTCGCCCATAAAAAAACCGAACTTTACTTGTTTTATTTCCTAAAATAACAAATTACCTTCAAAATAATCACCAGAGGAGGCAACACACTTTGACCAGCGTTTGTACGTACACTGCAATTTTTATGACATCATGAATCGAAGAGCGGGAGTTGACCAGAAATACATTATTTATGTTAAGAGCCCTTAATCTAACATGCCTAACCCAACAATGAATGCATTTTGCCTGCCGTCAGAAAACGAAGGGCGGGGCTTCGCCAAAAAAGGGGTGTTTGAGAAGTGTGCGATAAGTGAGACAGTTGCTCCGGTACCACGGAACACAGCACTGCATCTAAAGCGTACCTGCCATTGGATGCAATCACTCACACGATGGTAAGGCTTCTCAGCAGACGACGGACCACTCAGTGGCGGGAAGTGAACCAGGATAAAATTATCTGATGATGATTACGTTCACCACACAGCGTTGCCTAGTCAATGCGTCAACTTTCTATCCAATGAGGAATAGACCGTTGTTATACCTTGAACTTCCCAATAAATATTGATAGCATTTTTGTATAAGATATCTGACAAGTACTGGCTGCATAAGAGAAGATACATTGTCGTAAACGTTCGACCAAATCCAGTTACCACCGATGTGGCAATAGCTCATTTTCTGCCAACCGCCTTATTTCGTGTCCCAAAGTATAGCTGGCTCCTTCGTCATGGATTTAGTAATCACTTAATGGGAGACTTCCCACTTACACAATCAAAGTCTTTATCTTTGTCTGTCTTTACTGGATTTCGCAGATGGCTTGGTGGTATCGTCGTTGCCTTGTAATCAAGGGGCCCGGGTTTGAAAGAGGAATATGGTGCTTTGGGTCCTACTTTAAACTGTAGGTCGTATTAGCCTATCTTTGCATCGAGTGGACTTGAAACCTCAATTTTTTTCCTTTACTTAACTCATTTATGAACATTTCAAATTCCCAAGCATTTGGTCCTTCGTCCCTGGTTCGAATCCTGGCCTGTGCATAGGTATTCTTTGTTAGTGTATTTTCATGAATTCCACCATATCATCCTCATCTTCACAATTAGCCAAAAGTGGCAGAAAAGCGAAGTAAAATAAACCACATCGATCAGACAGTCCCTGCATTGAAATTTCCACAAGTTTATAGAGGAATCTCACTCGCTGCTCAATGCGCGAGCACCGGAAATCAAACCTGTGGGGCCTTGATTACACGGCGACTACATTATGGCCGTGGATGATTGATTTCACATGGAATTACATAAACCTCTTGGCCACAACGGTTCGTTTTCGAGGAAATGGTTCGTTGGCTTTCTCTGTCAAGGTCGTGACGTCATGCGAGTTCACTGCCCTGGAGAAACTGCAGGAAATGGGGGAAAACCTTCCAGAAGAGATCTTCACATTGAACAAGAAGAATGGGGATTTCAATGCCATTGCAACATTGGCTGCTCTTCCTGGACACGTATATTGACGTGGCTTCTGTTGTTATTAGAGGCGGAAAATTATGGCTTAAGGAAAAAGTGGTGGACAGATTTTCTTTATTTTTTTTTCTGTTGTGAGTTGTGGGGCAATGGATTAGGCATTGGCGGTATTCCAGACATAAATAATAACAGTTAATAAGGCATGGATCCTTAAAAGCTTGTTACACCATTCGGCGTACAGTCAAGTTCGAAGATACTTGGACCTCGATTTGTAGTATTATGGATGTTGGGGTGCGCCTTGCTAAGGGTTTGTTTCAATTATAGAACTTCACATTAAACAAAACAAAGGAGACAATTAATAAATAAATTGATTTCTCTTTTCTGCCACTTTTAGAGCTGCAGTGATCTTGGGCGTTCGACTGCCACGTGGGAGACCCGGGATGGATGATCTAAGCTTGGAATTTTTCCGGCCTTGTCCCCGCATAAAGCGACTCTGGGGCTCACCCAGCCTCAAATCAATGGGTACCTAAAGCGCGAGTATATGAGCGGCGCTCGCTGAGCAAGATTTTCGCTTATTGAGCAGACAGATCATTTACTTGACGCTGTGTGCTCATTGATCAAAATATCAGTGCCTTTGAATAATCTGTGATCAATGGGGCTGCGTCGAGTGGACAAGATTTCAGTTTGAGAAGCTGTTATTTATGGAAATAAATAATTGATATGGACAAAACTGTCGATATTTCATTTGCACACCCTTGCACAACTTTCCGAAACTACGGTGTATATTTGGAATAAACAACATTTGATTTAATTTGATATTAGCATATATTCCCTTCTGTTACTACTTGAACTTCCTCTTTAATTACACCATATCGCAAGTCGTTCATCATAAATATTTTTATCTCATTGGCCGCCAGCTCACCATCCTCGCACAGTTTTACTCTTTTCCTCACGAGATCGAAACGCAGAAACGCTGTATTCTGTGCCTTAAACCTGTGGCGAGCAAGGTTCAAGTCCGCTCAGCGATCAAGTGAGCAGCGCTCGCCGAGCAACGCTTATTTGACCGTCAAGCAGCTGAGCGATCACGTTGTTCGCTGAGCGCTCAGATACTTGACGCTCCCTTGGGGGCAACCCTTGGTGGTATAGGTGGTCAGAGCGTGGTACTGATCACACCACGTCCAAAATTGCCGGGAATGTGTGGGGTCCTATCCCCATATCCCCTAAATGTGCCTTCATGGCAAGGTGCTAATGGACGGAGATCTTTGCCTTTACCTTTCGGCTAATTGCGAAGATGATGATGAATGGAAGTTTGATGAAGTGGATAAGGAAACAATCTCTAACACATGGACGACGCAACACAATTCGCAAGAGGACGTTATTGGCTGCAGGTACAGGCGCCAGAGCCTCGTTAGTTACAGTACTATACTCTGTCTCGGTAATCTCTAGAGCGAGCGAACGAAAGCAAGTCTCTGCGGAAGTGGTGACTTGACCAATGAACCCGGGCTAAGGAAAGTGATAGCGTGGAGGGGGAAGAGCGACTGCAGTTGTCAGTCTTTGCCGCAGCGTGTACTGCTTCACTCCGCCCACTCGCTTTCTCTCCTTCTCTAACGTTATGCGCGGCCAAAGTCTTCAGATTCCTGGGATGGAGTGGAAGTGAGGTTTACACTTGGGTGACTTGAGAAAGGTTCACCCCTTACACCAACCCAACTAGACAAATATTGTGAAGGACAATTCGAGTACACGCACTTTCAACTTGACTGCACAGTGGAGTTAGCCTGGAAAGGACAGTGGTACTTTAGTATTATACGGGTTACCTCCAATTAGTACGATATACGTACCTAACCTAACTCAACCTAACCTAACCTTCATATCTAATAAGTTAGGTTAGGTTCATATAGCGTTATAATTAGATATGAAGGTTAGGTTAGGTTGAATTAGATTAGGTACGTATAGCGTACTAATAGGAGGTAGTTCTTATACTACTAAAGTACCAGGACAGTAAATAAGCTGAAATCACTAGTTAATAGCATACATACAGAGGAAATTCCATCCATTGAAACTACAAGGCTTTCACTTGCTTGCTCACACAAGGAAGTAAATCGCCACTTTCACAAAGCATTTTATTAACAAAATATAATCTGTTCTTAACAATTGAGCACCAATTTTGCACTTCACATACAATTATAGCATTATATTGAAATATAAGAGTAATATTAATAACCAACAGCTTTGCCAGCTTCTGTAGTACCACCAAATTTTCCACACTGTTCCCTTGTAAATATTTAGTCTCTAAGATTGACAGTTCTCCCAGACACTCCCTTGTATTTTGTATGTGTGTGCGCAATACTGTACAAGTATGTATTAATACATATGTGTAGAGTAATAATAACTTAGTGTTATGATATTTTAAGTTTGTGTTGAACAACATCTTCTCTCTGTGTCTTCCAGTAGGTTTTGACGTAGAAGTTCATGAAGAGCGCTGTCAGGAGGCAAGTGGCCGTGATCATGAGGATGGCTTGGCTCTTGGGATAGCCACAGTCATATGTGACGGTGTTCGCCCCGTGAATCATGCAGATGAAGAACTGGACCTGTAATTGACAAAGGTAGGTGATCCATTAGAGTTCGCATTTTGCTTTTGGCGTGGGAGGCGGGAGGGATGCAAGAATATCGGATCTTTTCCTGAGGGGTAGGAAAAAGCTAAAATTATTCAGACACAGTCATATGTGACTTTTTCTTTTTTTCCCTTTTTCTAAGGAGATAGGTTGTATTTGGGAGGGGGAGCCTACAGTCTAATAAAGTTATGAATGCAAACAAAATGAAGCTTCACATTTTAAAACATTTAATTTATTAATTAATACAAGATTACGCGAGTCGCGTAGGTTCAGTCTTGTCGAACTCCGTGGCAGACTGGTTAGTGCAGCGGAACGGACATGGTTGTTTGTGTTCGTCTGTCCTGATGAATAATGAGAATTGAATGAAATTGACATGTATGAATTCGATGTATGGGGAAGGGAAGGGGTCTTCCTTTAAAAAGAAAAGTCGTTAAGGCGTCTGACTACCAAGCGAGAGACCCGGGCTCGATCCCCGGCGGGGGATAACCGGAACTTTTCTACCTGTCCCAGCGGCTCCGGCGCCCAGCCAGCGTCGTATAAAAGTTGGTACCTGGAGGAAACTCTTGGTGGTAAAGGAAGCCAGAGGCGTGGTGCTGATCACATCACCCCCACCTTTGGTAGTGATCAAGAATGTGTGGGGCCTAACTTCACACCCCCTATATGCCTTCATGGCGTAGTGGAAAGCACAGGGGGGCACAATACTTTTTTATTAGTATAAGATTTAATTAAAAGTTATTAATTCTTACGCCGGAGGTGGCTTTCTCTACCACATCGCTTCAGATTATAAAATTCGGCTAACAAAATTGCAAACATTAATAATGACATGTTCATTATTCCGATTTAATGATACTTGTGACACAGAAACCACACAAACGTTAAGAAACACATACTGTACTCGTCATTAAAAAAAGGTAATGGAAATTTCCATAAGCGAACTCGAAATATAAAACAAATACCCCTTTTTACAACTGAATTTGAAAATTCAGGCGACAGGTGAACATTTTCAGGCCTCATGGCGATTAGGCACCCTGTATTTTTCTACTCCTGATTCTACTACTACTACTATTATTAAAAGCGCTTTTGCATAAACTGGATATTTCTTGGAATATCACCCAGATGTTTGAAATGATTTGAGAGTTAGTGAATATTACGTTTAGAGTTAAAATTGGACAAATCACCTCTGAGATAGCAAAAATAACTTGTGGAGTGCCACAACAATCTCCTCTTGGACCAATTTTACTCGTATTTACAATTTTTATTCATGATATTATGTATAGTGTTGTTGTTTGTTACATGCTGATAACCTAAACGTTTTTTTAGGGAAATAAAAGGTGGTTCAGATGCTTTAAAATTACAAAATGTTATAGTAGATTACTAAATCATGAGATTTCCTTCAAGAGTTTATCATCGGCAAACATAAGTGCATTTATAGGGAGAGAAGACAGTCTGTCAGAGAGATCATCTATGAAAAAAGGAAAGAAAAATTAATGAAACAAAGAAATAACTAACAGTAGACATTGGTCTATAACATTGTACAGAGTTTTTGTCTTCAGATGGATGGATCGGTACAATATTGGCATACTTGAACAGTTCAGGAAACAGACCTGTATGAATACACTAAATAGGGTAAGGATGGGACAAACAGACACCCTAAGCACATTGAAAACTGAAAATAATGATTGGCACATAGGGTGTTAACATTCAATAAACACATAATAGAATATAGTATTTAAAATTAGGAACGTCTGTCTTAAAAAAGTCCGATCAATCACATGGTGTTGCAGTGTTTGCCATGAATGTTCGGGGCAAACGGACATGGGGTTCGGGGAAAATGGACATGTGGTTCGGCGCAAACGGACACCAGATGATTTAAACACATTTTTGCACACATGGCACTCAACAGCTGTGCTGCGCTTATCCTGCTTTGATTTTGTTGATGTTCGATTTACAGCTCTATATTTTTCATTGAACATTCACATTTTGTATTCAACTTTTACACACTATATCTATCCGATGATATAAAAATGCAACAATTTTTAATAAATTTTAAATAAATACATAATCAATCTCAAAATCGTGGTAAATGAACGATAACAAAATAAAAGTCAGCAGTAGGACTCGAACTCACGACATAAAACTATACCCTCACTCCAAGCTGCTTCCCTTACCCACTACACCAACTTGCCACTTGGGATTTTCCTTCACGATAGGACAGATGTCACCAGAACGTGCACACAAATGAAAGTCTGGTGACCATTTCCCTTTGTTTTACCTGTTACTGCGCACTTCATTTGAATTCTGCCAAGCACAACAAGCTTATTTTTATACCAATTGGTCATTCCATACCAAACCATCCAATGGTGGTTGCATGACCATTTTAGAAAAAAATAATTTTTAGTACATACATTTGTACATGTTTCTAGATATCGAAACCAATGTCCCAAAAAAAGTATTGTCTTTAGTTTTCCTGGGGCAGCCATTTTTCCAACATGGCGCAGGGCTTTTTTTGCTCATGTAGCAGTTTATGGAAACCTTAATATCTCAAAAACCATTAGAGCTAGAGACCTGAAACAAATTTCATTTTGTAGGTAATAAAGCATACTTTATGTGATATGTATTTTTTTTGCTTAAAGTTGCATCCTAAGTATGAAAATTATGGTGGAAATTTGGGTAACAATAGTTAAAAATTTGGATTTTTAGTTTATGGCTTGAATTTTATTTTATGTGCCGACCTATCTGCAGGGTGTCTGTCAATAAAATATCAGTGCTTCCTTTTTTACAGCATGGGCTCAAATATGGCCGTTCATGGAATCTTGACAGTTTTCGGGGTTAAATATCTCAGATGAGTCCTCTTGAAAAATTCTGAAGTTTGGCACAAGGGAAGCCCTGCATAAACCTGACTCACAGTAAAAATCTCACCTTTTAGATTCAACTCGTTTTGGTCAATATGAGGTAACATATGTGACCTAATTTGTGACGTTGATAAGTAACGTTAAGCTACATGTATACCTAGAAAAATGGAGTCTTTTCTTTTTCTTTTTTAAAGTTGGGTTATAAAAAATTCAGAAAATATAGTAACATAGGATTTTAATACTTGACTTACCAGAAATTAAAGTTACAAGGTATAACAATTAAAGATTTGCAAAGTCTCATTGCAAAGGGTTTGATTTATTTGGTACCCACGTCCAGTTGGTTGTCAGCTCCAGTTTCCTAGTGATTGATTCCCTTTGTTAAATCATGCAGAAATCCTTTTTCTTTCACTAAGTTCCTACTCTCACTAAATGATAAGAAACCTCCAGTTCATCACGTATATTTTTCTTGACCGAGTGGTAATAATCAAACCGATGATTCTGACCTTTTCAGCATTAATTTTTGCTAATTTACATTTTTTTAAAAAAAAAAAATTAAATGATTGTACTGTCCACGCAAAGGAATGTCACACTTGCCAGTTTTCTTTGCACTCCTTGTATGATGCGAATAGTTTTGTGAGCACGAGCACTTTAGAATTTTTCATGTGATGTAACTTTTTATTGAATTATTTCCAAGAACTTTTCGAATCATTCATACATCACGTTGAGAGAGATAGTGTCGTATGCTGATTGAACTCGAACGCCAGACCTGATTATTAAATGTTGTTGGTGTTTAGTCTGTGCGTCCTTCCTGTAAAACATGTCCAATATGATATAGCCGTTCTGTGCGACGCAACTTTGTATCTTCATGTCACAATGTAAGTTATTGTGCTGATTATGTTACTGTGTTCCTAAATTATACATTTACGTTCGTGTTGCTTATACTGTTTTATTCCTGACTCCATTTCTTGTGAAATTGAAGAACTGAAAGAACCCGAAACTCAACAATGGCGACGAGGATCTTGGAAACTTTATTTGATACCTATTTCTCGTAAGTCTACATATTTATTTTCATTGTTCTTCAAGCTGTCTGTACACAATGCAAAAGCTGTCTCAATTTTCTGAATTCTGCAGGGAGCAGGAAAGTATTAAACAATACTTCGATAGATTCGAGCATTTCTGCAAAGCTTCAGACATTCCCGATGATAAGGCTAAGCATGTTCTATTAGCTGCAATAGGGCACAGAACGTATGCTGATTTGTACAATCTCATACAACCTAAATCAATATCAGAGCTCAGTCTTACTCAAATTCAACAAATGTTGATCCGCCATTATGAGCCCAAGAAAAATCTCGTGCTTGAAAGGCATAAGTTCTTTCTTATTAAACAGAAAGAAAATCATAACATTCCGGATTTCATTGTGCAAATCAAAGAACAAGCTTCAAAATGTGATTTTGGTGATCTCATCGACTCAATGTGTCGCGACGTATTTATTCTTGGTATGAGAAGTGTGCGCGTTAGAAACAGACTGTTATCAGATCCTGATTTGACCTTGAAAAAGGCTATAGATACGGCCATGTATCTCAATGAGCTAGAATTAAATGAGGGAATTATTAATCAAAGTCGCTCAAAGAATGCTGTGGAATATTCTGAAACTCCAACTGAAGTCACTTCGCAAATACAAAACAGGTACAAGGACAAATTCCAAATGAACATCAGACAAAATAGAACTGATTCAAGGGATATTGGTAACAAATCAAACAATGATTCTGGTAAACCGTGTGGTAATTGTAATTCTTTTCATCCTAACGGGAAATGCCCAGCTTTTGGGGCTACTTGCAAATATTGTAAAAAGAAAAATCATTTCTTGACTGCCTGCAAGAAGAGAGAATTTAACAATTCTAGTAAAAGCAAATTGGTTTCTGGCACTAACATTGTGCTTAACACACGTATCAATGAAAAATCTATCAATGTTCCGGCTAATTCAAAACCTACGATTGTACCTAACAATCACAGCAATTTCAAACATGTAAACCAAGAATCATCCATTGATTTTTCAGATTTTAATGTGCCGTGCATTCCCATAGATCACAAATTTGCAGATATTCAAGAAGAAAAATCTGAGAGCGAATTTGTTGATTACAGCGCCGCTGGTATCCAATGTAACGCTCAGTGTCCAGAAATTTTCACTACTTTCGTTACTAAAGAAAGTGAATCTGTTTGGCATACACAGGGATCGTTGTTTATCGACTTACAAGTCAACAATTCTAAGATTCCATTCCTAGTGGATACAGGTTCTGTTTATACTTTAATTGACAGTAGACAATTTGAGTCTTCATTGCGAGGTTGCACTATACACAATTTTCCTATCATCTTGAAAGCAGCAAATGGTAATAATCTTGGTGTTTTAGGAAAAGTTAACGTTGAAGTTGTATTTCAAGGAATGAAACATAACTTAGATATGATTGTTGTAAAGACAAAATTGAATCGTTCGATTATGGGTTTATCTTGGATTGATATTTTCATGCCTGAATGGCGAAACATTTTTGTTTCACATGTTCCTCGGATGGTTGCAACTACTGTTGAATCATCTGCAATAAAGGAACTGGTTACGAATCTAAGGAAAGATTTTCCTATACCTTTTGATGGTGACATGTCCAAGTCGATCAAGCGCTTCGAGATAGACTTGCCATTGAAAGACGATGCTACACCAGTGTTCAAGAGATATTACGACGTCCCGTACTCGCTTAAGGAACCAGTCAAGGATGAATTACAGAAGTTGGTTAGTGACGGAGTTATTGAACCTATCAAATCATCATCGTGGGCTTCTCCTCTTGTTGTTGTTCGTAAGAAAAACGGTGAATTAAGATTATGTGTATCCTACAAGAACACTGTTAATCCGCAACTCAGGAAGATGGGACATCCATTACCTAAAATAGAGGACCTTTTCAACAAGATGGTTGGTTGTAGTTGGTTCGTTTCATTTGACCTTCGAAGGGCTTACCTTCAGTTACGCCTATCTCTACAGGCTCAGAAGATCCTTGTCTTCAACACGGAATTCGGGTTATTCAGACAGTTGAAGCTTCCCTTCGGAGTAAACTCTGCCAGTGCAATTTTTCAAGCCACGATGGAGCAGATATTGATGGGTGTAGACAAGGTTTCCATTTTCCAAGACGACATTTTGGTGGGAGGAGTTACTCTTGAGGAGTGCTATGATAACGCACGAAAGGTGCTAAATCTTTTCTCCGATTATGGCGTCCGCATAAATGAACAAAAGTCTGTGTTCTTTGTGCAAAATGTGAAGTATCTGGGACATTCTCTTTCACAGGAGGGAATTCGTCCTCTGAAAGAAAACATTGATAAAATAATTCAATGTAAGCCACCCACTAATGTCGGCGAATTGAAGTCATTTCTCGGTATGGTCACGTATTACGCTTCGTACCTGCCAAACCTAGCTGACTGTGTTGCCAGTTTATATGATTTGTTGAAGAATGGGGTGCGCTGGTCATGGACAGATGTTCATCAGAAGGAATTCCAGGATGTCAAGGATCTGCTATCTAAGGACTTAGTACGCACAGTATATGATCCTGATAAAGACTTATACCTCATGTCGGATGCATCTCCTACCGCTACGGGAGCAGCCATAATGCACAAGATAAACGGAGTCCTAAAGCCTATCATGTGTATGGCTGGTACTTTATCCGCTGCGGAAAGGAACTACACTCAATTGGAAAGGGAATCACTTGCATTAGTCCGTGGAGTCAAATACTTTCACAAGTATCTTATTGGACGACATTTTGTCGCGTTCACCGACTCGAAACCTTTATCTCACCTGTTGGATCCTAGAAGTAACTTGCCTGCTTTAGCCATCAGCAGAATCAACAGATGGAAGTTAGTATTGGAAGAATATGACTTCAGAACTGTTTACACGCCGCATGTTGAGTTGGCTGATGCTCTATCTAGAATTTGTGTTGCAGATGATCCAGTTCATGATTATCATGATGATTTCGCATGTCAGTTGACAGCTGAGCCAGTTGTCCTTAATCTTATTGAATCTTCGGTGTTGACGCGCATTTCGCTGGAATCACAACGTGATCCTGAGCTTTCTAAAGTCTTCGAATATGTTCAAAGGAGATGGCCACAATCCATAGGGAGAACAAAAAGTCATCCTATCAGGAAAATATTCGACAGGCGATATGATGTCCACATACAGAAGGGATGTATTTTCGTGGGCGAAAGACTAGTTGTACCTGAATCTTGTATACAAAGTGTCCTGTCTCTATTACACAAATTCCACCAGGGAACATGCAAAATGAAGGAAATAGCTCGTTCATCGTTCTTCTGGAACACGATGAATGAAGATATTGAAAGGGTTACATCTTCGTGTGACACATGTTTGCGATACAATAACAGGCCCAATGTACCAGGTACCGCATTCGAAACGTGGCCTATTGCATCGCAGCCTTTTGAGCGTGTTCATCTTGATTTCTTCCATTTCTCAGACATGGATTTCTTGTTGCTAGTTGACGCTTACTCTCATTGGATATCTGTGTGGAGAGTGAAGAATATGCGATTTGACACCATGATTGGTCATTTAGATGAATTTTCCTCATGCTTTGGATATCCGAAAACATATGTTACAGATAATGGCCAACCATTTGCATCTTCAGACTTCAATTCTTATTGCTCAAAGAAGAACATCAAGCTTCTTCACTCAGCTCCGTACACCCCTCAATCGAATGGTCTAGCTGAAAGGAATGTTGGGGTGGTGAAGAACTTACTACAAAAGAACTTTTCGAATCGTTCATACATCACGTTGAGAGAGATGGACAAGTTCGTTCTTGAGCTTTTAGGCAGATTAAGGAATACTCCAGTGCACGGATGTAGTCCAGCAGAACGTTTGCTCAAGTTTCGGCCAAGAACGGACATTTCCGCTTTTGACGCACCAAATGGTTTCGACAATCAGCCTATTAGTCCCGTTCCGTTTATGCCGGGGGAAAAGGTGCTTGTTGAACAACGCAAGAAACAATTCAGCCATGGATCCAAATACAAAATCGGAGAAATTGTAAAATTGATGGGCCGGAAGATGGCGAAGGTGATTGTGGACAATGACACGATTGTTGTTCATCTCTCGAAGATCAAGAAGTATCCCGACAAGGTCGGAAAAGACATCCTTGTCCGAAAAAACCCAGTGCTTGTTGGAGAGGAAGATTATCTCCCAGTGCCTGCTTATCAGGATCCAGTGTTACCTCCGAATGCGGCCTGCGACAATCAACCGGTTAGGAGATCACAAAGACCAAGACGACCGCCTGACCGATATGGACAAACTACATGAAACGGGAGTCTCTTCAACCTAAGGGGGGGAGAGTGTCGTATGCTGATTGAACTCGAACGCCAGACCTGATTATTAAATGTTGTTGGTGTTTAGTCTGTGCGTCCTTCCTGTAAAACATGTCCAATATGATATAGCCGTTCTGTGCGACGCAACTTTGTATCTTCATGTCACAATGTAAGTTATTGTGCTGATTATGTTACTGTGTTCCTAAATTATACATTTACGTTCGTGTTGCTTATACTGTTTTATTCCTGACTCCATTTCTTGTGAAATTGAAGAACTGAAAGAACCCGAAACTCAACAGTCCACGCAAAGGAATGTCACACTTGCCAGTTTTCTTTGCACTCCTTGTATGATGCGAATAGTTTTGTGAGCACGAGCACTTTAGAATTTTTCATGTGATGTAACTTTTTATTGAATTATTTCCCGTTCAATATGCCTGAGAAACTGTCTGGTGGAGATCGATCTTCCGATGAGGCAGCCATGTTTATTCTCAAACTACCAGTCATCTCGCTGATCACCAAATGAAGCACGGATCAAGTTCAGTGCCACTTTACCTCCAGTTGAGGAGCTGACCGCAGATGGAAAAACCCAAAATTGCTGTAACCTCTAGTTATTTTCCCAATCCGAACTTTGATCGCACATTGAAAAAACCGGACCTCAAAAGTGTCTTTGAGGCGAGCTGTGAAGGAGAGATCCGTTAATATGTATGCGAATATCCAGTTTTTCGTTTCCTGTTGCAGGACCAAGAATTTCATGGCAAGGGGCTTAGCTCCTCAAAACTTCCTCGGGATGATACATCATCTTCTTTTGCTGTAGTTTCTGATGATGGCTGGTCACGATCATGCATTAGTTGACAGTTCCAGGAACAAATACATGCTCAGGCAGAAGTTGTGGATTAAATGAATGTATCCCACACACATTAAACCCATTTACTATGCACATTAAAACCACAGGACCGGCACGATTTCACACAAAATGCCACAAAAGACCACTTTATTGATACTTGCTGCATGCAATATATGAAAATAGGTTGTTTTCAACTACACGCTTAATTATGATTTTCCCAATTGTAAATCTATCAGACGTGTCTCCCGATTTAGTCGGGACAGTCTTTTACTTTGAATTCCTGTTTGTCATAGCCGTAACTTGACGGGAGCAGAAAGGGCATTTGTAACCCCCCCAAAAAAATCAGGTTTCTTAAAGCTGCTAAAACAGGAATTAAATACTATGATTTGACGCGTCCAAAAAAAGTATTATATTGAAAGATTTTTCCCAAATACGTAGATAGAAATGTAATACTTTGAAACTGTCTCAGATTTGTTTATTGTCACAACTTAGTGTGGCACAGGTCTACTACAAAAGTGGAATTTCGTAACAGAAATTTGAACCCACTCCTTTTATTTCGTAGCCGATTTCATCTTGAAACTGAAATTAAGAATATTAGTTAATAATGTCATTGGTAAACAATAAAAAAATGTGTTAGACCCAATTCTTTAATACCTTATCATAATCTTTATCGCAAGTTGAAATTTTGTTGTAAGTCCACTGTATGCAAAAAAAAAAAAGGTAAAGTTCTCACCTGTGCTTGGCGCTACGCCATGAAGGCGTATAGGGGGTGTGGGGGTAACGCCCCACACTTTCTTGATTCGTTCGTGAGTGGGGGTGATGTGATCAGCATCACGCCCCTGACCGCCTTTACCACCAGGGTTTCCCCCAGGTACCCATGTCATTCGACGCTGGGTGGGCGCTGGGGCCGCTTCCAACGTTAGAAAAGTTCCCGGGCTTGAACCGGCCGGGAATCGAACCCGGGACCTATAGCATGGTAGTCAGACGCGTTACCGACTGAGTCACCGGCGCAGATAGACTAATCTGAAGTGCATACAGTTTAAAGTGGGATCCGAACCACTATGTGCGATCACCTGGTATCGTACCCCAGACCCCTTGATTACAAGGCCTTACCACTACGCCATCAGTGAGGCGCACAGAATCTTTGTATTTTGACCTTTTTAAACCTATATGTATCATATAAGAGGTTGTTTAACGTTGCTATGCCTCTATGGATTATATTTAGCCAGTATTCGAGCACATAGCGTCAGGTTTCATAGAATATAAGCTTCTCTTCCATGTTTATGGTTTCCTGTCTGCAGTAGAAAAACTGGCAGGTTCCCATAGCTTTTCTTTCAATAGTCTTCCAATGGTTGCATATCATATCACTCAAATTTGATTCATTCGTTTCGAACACAATCCCCGATGGCGCAGTGGGATCGTGGGCGCCTTGTAATTAAGAGATCCCGGGTTCGATACTCGGTGGAGGAACATAGTGGTTCGGATCCCCCTTTAAATTATAGGTCCATTCACGATTAGCCTAACAGGACATAAAGTGGACTTAAGACACCAAATCAAGCAACTAACACAATCCCGTTATTGTCCAGATTATCGAATCCAGAACCTTCGTCGCGAATAACATAAGCAGGAAGACAACGTGAAATAACCGAACAGAAACAGAACCTAAAACCTACATCGGATAGATTGGATTAAGTCGACGATACAGCACGGGTTCTGAAATGAAAAAGAATACGAAAGTTGAAGGACCTCTATACGCACCCACTTTTCCTCCACTCAATGGGGAAGATATCCTTCTAGCTGAGAAGCCTTTACGTAGGAGTGCCCTGAGGGAACTTCAAGGCCACGACGATAAAGTGCAATGACGGGACCAAAACATACGGCAGATAGCTGTGTTCCTCCTTATTTCGTACGCCATTGATAACTGGAACACGTGACCTCGTCTTTGGTAGAGCAGAAGCCTGCTTGCTTGCCACCACCCTTTAGTTCAGTGACCTTCGCCCGTAGTCAGCAAGAGTGAATGACTCACCATATACTTGTCTGTGAGGCTACACAAGAATAGATATTTCGTTAGTGGCTGTAAGTATTGTTTCATCTGCAGTTATATCAGTTACCATTTCAATAGTTTCCTTCCTAATGGTTACTTTAGTGATAAACATGTAAATTAGTTCTCGAGAGTGAACGTTTTAACAGCCTGCATGTATTATTTTTTTCCTGAAACAAGAAGAAATTCGAAGACGCAAAAAGAGTTGTATAAGAGTAGTTAACAAAAGGAAAAAAGAAGAAGAAATCGAAAATGTAAATGCTGAAATAAATTATGGTAGAGATCGAGTGAATGACATTTTGTCATGGGGCCTCCTCGATGGCGTAGTGATAACGTCGTCGCCTTGTAATCAGTGGATCCCGGGTTTGATACACGGTGGATGCACATAGTGGTTAGTATCCCACTTTAAACTGAAGGTCGAGTCCAGATTAGCATATCTGTGCACCAAACCAAAACTAAGAAAGAAATTGTCACAGTGTAAGAAAATTTCATGTTCAACCACATACGAAACACAAGGGAATAATATATTGCAGTTTGGAGTTCACATCTGTAGCATCTAACAAGCACAATTATGAATCGCAACATATCGTATCAGATCCATTTTTATTATACATGTATGATAATATAAGAGAAGTAGAGGAAAGAGAAAACCAAGCGAAACACGGACGCCTTCTCCAGAATTTCAAATCTCGTTACATAAGGTTCTGGGTTGGAGTCCCGAACAGGCATGACTTTCTTGTTCTTGCCCTTTTATCTGCTTCATTTCATCATAATTCATCGTTATGGTTTACCTGCAGGGGAAGAATACTGGCAATAATTGCCAATACAAAGCCAATGACAAACAGAACAACTCGATTACGGAGGTGCCAAGAAGAAACGAGACTTGACAATTTCTCCGTCTCTCGGTTTGTCGAATTGAAAATTGCTCTCCCGTTCTCGGTCTCGATTAGTTAAATATAGAAATCGAAAATGTATGTGAATGAATATACATGTATTTTATATATTCCGGTTTTGTAGGAGATTTCGTGAGAGATGAAATAAGTACTCTTCCATCGTATTTATTTTTATAATTTTTATTCCCTGTTCGATGATCGCGACGATAAGGACGAGTGACCATTACATGAAATTGATGACGAAATAGTCAAACACCCCCGACAAGGACGGTACTCAAACCCGGGGACTTTGGCGACGATATCGAATGTCAATCACTTAATGAGCTTGACCACCGAGCCTGCTTAATGTTGTTTCTGTCAGGTAATTCGTAATAATATCCCACATTCACTATCATTTGCTTCATAATTTATCTTATTGTTGTGATTAACCTGAATTCAAAGAATTAGTTGAAAGGCAAAAATGCAAGATTGAATGTCTCTGATGTTACTCCGTGCCGAATAATATGACGTGGTATTATGATATGAATTTATTAATCATATAATATGCCTATTCATTCCATTGATTGATCCCAATTGAGCACACAAAATATGCTATAATGTCCACTCCATGGAGGAGTGGTTAGCACAGCGCGCTACGATGCCATGGGTCCCTGGTTAGAATCTCGACTTGGGCGTGGGTGTCCTTGGTAAGTGTCCCTTCATCAATTTCATCATAGCATCACTCATCTTCATCGTCGCTATTTGCCAAAAGTGAAAGAATAGCAAATCTAAATAACAAACATCCAATCAAATCGAACATCTCTACCGATTTAATTCTATACGGTACCGAATTCCCACTTTATTACTGCATCTTAAGTCATTTTACAGCATCTCAATTGTTTTCCGATTCGAAAACATTTGGAATGTTGTTTTGTGCAGTTGATTGTGCATTGTTTCGTTGTTTGGATTGTTTAATTAACGTCGCATTAATTAGTTTTAGACCAATCGTGACGGGGAAGCAAGAGCACAAAGAAAGCAAAAAAGACAAGGAAGAGACCACGGCTTTCTTTAAAGATAGCATCCCGTGAATACAACTCAAGTGACTGCAGAATATTATGAATAAAATTTATTTCGCTTTTTCCTTTTATTTCTGTTTCAGTTATTTTACTTCGCTTTTCTTCTACCACTCGCGTTACTCGTGTCGGTGAGGAAGAATTATAAACTCGTGAAATGGACGATGGTACAAAAAAATATATGCCTCTCCCACGGTTCGAAACTGTCAGTACAAAATATTGTCTTATTTTTAAAATTTACGGGCAAATATGATTTGTCACGTAGCAATTTTCGCTTATCTCTTTCTCAAAGGGTTCCATTGCCTCTCTGATGTCGTAGTGGTAACGTCTACGCCATGTAATGAAAGGCTTCCGAATTCAATACCAAATAGAGAGGCATTTGGTTCGGATCCCATTTTAATCTGTAGGTCCAGTGCATGAACTGGACTTAAACAATTAACGTGTGGCATGTGGTCTGTGATGAGAACCATCATTTCAGCGAACCTCTTGACAATGACTCTAATATCACTTGAAAGAATAGTATTTCTTTACGACTAGGTCTTGTCAAGAAACCAGTTCCTGAAATTTTCTTCTGGAGGCATCGTAGCACCCAGCTGTTTGTTGTGGCTGGGGCACGAGTCATGTGACTCATGCTATCAAAGCTCAATCCTTCCCGAGAACTCAGAATCACCAGGCAAACTTAAGCGAATATTTTGTTATTTGGGTTGCATAAACAACAGGCTTTAAGACGTTACGAAATTCTACGTCCCGTGGCCCAGGTATTTTTCTTCTAAGACTGTACACTAGTATCCCAATAAAAACTGTCAATGGTTAATGCAAATTCATGCATGTTCGTTTGTCCCAATAGCAATAGCAGCCTGTCCGTTTGCCCCAATAGCAGCCTGTCCTTTTTTCCGCCTGTGGTGGCCTTTGGCCTTAAATTTTAAATAGGAAACACCAAATGGCAACATCGTGTCGGTAATGTCCATGCACCTATGGAGGAAGGCAGAACTTCGGACGGACTATCATAATCCATGCAATCCTTAAGTTCGCAGTGCGTTTTCTTTTACTATTCGGGTTTCTGCAGTTGACATTTCTCTTAACCGGTCAGCTATTAACAGGGTTCGCCAAGGTAGGCCCAACCCGAAAAAACACGATTGGTTTTTTTCGGGTTGGCCCCACTTGAAAAAACTCATTTTAAAACCCAGTGGTTTTTTTCATTAACTTTGGTATTTCAATGATTTCTGAAATGAAGGAACGTAATAGAAGTGTATACTAATAAAGATTGCATTTTAAATTCTTAGAATGCGATCACGACTATCATTATAATTCAAGATTAATTTTGCTATCTAAAATGCACAATACTTGTAACATTGCAATTAAGTAGAACGAAATTTCAGAGCTCAGTACACCAATAGAAACGTTTAATCTTTATTATGAAATTACATAGGCCTATATTAAGCTGTAGATTCTGCAGGTACTTTAGACAAAATATTCCAATATGTTGAACAGCAACGTATTTATGTTTACTCAATATTGAATACATTCGTTACTGCAGTTTATATACCAAATTGCACAGAATTACATGATTACTATATTATTACAATAAAACAACCATTACGTTCTACTTAACAGCGTATTTCTTGAAAGAAAAACAACAGATCGATTTATCGATTACAAAATTTAGTATTAAAAAAAGGAGTTCTGTTTCTGGCGGTCGCATGTACCTACCTTACCAATCAATATTTTGAGATTCTTTATCATTTGAACGTATAAACCTGTATACCTTCACCAACTTTACGGCCTTATCTACATTGGGGTGTGTGGAGTTGGAGTTCCGACATTTCCGACACCGTCATTTGCGACACTAAGGCAAAAACTGGTTTTTCCCCGTCATAAGCGACACTGCTTGGATTTTCTCCTACGATTTCTAATTTGTTTACCAGAATTAGTGACATTTGCGTACGTGCAGCAGCAATAGCGTATCTGAAGAAAGTATTTCCCGAGGCTCAGAGCAGTGTGTAATTTTCACTTTAACCAATGTTTGAGGCGAAAGGTGCAGGAGTTGGGACTGACAAACGATTACAAAACAGATCCAGACGTGCGGCTGTGTATTAGAATGTGTTCAGCTCTGGCTTACCTCCCTGTGGCTGACGTCGATGATGGATGGCTGTGTGTGATGGAAGATGCGCCAAACCACGACATATTGAGAATATTTTTGGATTATTTCGTTGAACAGTGGATGAACAACTCTGTTTTCGACATTTCCATGTGGAACTGCTCCCAACAGTGGCACAGGACTAACAAGGCAGTCGAGGGATGGAACCATACAGTTAATGTATTGACGGAAAAGTTAAGTCCTAACGTATACCAATTAGTGAAGACTTTAAGATGAAGCTGTGTACAACGACTACTTATGTGAGAGGAGGGTCTTGAATCTTAAAGGTAAACGTAGACGACGTCAGTACATTACATTAGATGAGAGAATACAAAGAGCGTTTGCCGACTATGAAATGCATAGAGATCTTAAGCGCTTTTTGAGGAGAATGATGTACGTTCAGAAATTAGAATGAAAATAGTAAGATGTTGGTTCAACTACAAGTGAAACGACGCATTCTACATTTCTATATTGACAAGGGATTGCAGTCTGCTCCTATACTGACAAAGGATCTAAAAAATCCGTCATTGACAAAAGATAAATACATCCAGCTTTTAAACACCCAGCTTTCATGATCCCAGTGTGAAGGAAAACTAATAAAGGTTTTAAAAACACACCAGCTTCCATGAAGCTGCCAGTCCTAAGCCTGAATAAAGTGTGATGGGAAGCTACTTACACTTTGTGTCGCAGATGACGGTGTCGCAACTGTCATGGAATATATTTTCCATACAGTGTCGCATATGACGGCAAAAATGCTAGTGTCGCATACGACGGTGTCGCAAAAGTCCTGGATTCTGTGGAGGTAGCGTCCACACCTTCCCGATCTCGGCAATATTATTTAAGTGACGTGAAAAACTAAATATGCTGACCAAGGCAGTAATTTATTTTATTATAAAAACATAAACTAAACGTAACGTTTCAACCTTCTGGCAAGGTCTTCTTCAGACTCTGCACCAAGTACAAGTCTAGAAGGTTGAAACGTTACGTTTAGTTTATGTTTTTATAATAAAATAAATTACTGCCTTGGTCAGCATATTAATTTTTCATATCATGGAAACAAGGCTTAATGGTGTTTTAAGTGACGTGATCGGCAGCACCCACCGGCCACCTTTACTCTCTAGGCACCCATTTGTTACAGGCTGGGTGAACCTCAGAGTCGCCTTATGCAGGTACAGGTTAGTTCCAGCCAGGGAATCGAACCCGGGTCTCCCGTGTGACGATCAGATGCCCTTCCGACAGGAGCAATAAGGTAGAGCCTTCATGGCGTAGTGGTAACGTCTTCGCCTTGTAATTAAAGTGTCCCGGGTTTGATACCAGGTGGAGGCACATTATAAAGTTGTTCGAATCACACCTTAAACTGTAAGTTCAGACTCGATTACCCCATCTGCATAAAGTGGACTTAACAACAGCAAAGATATGTAAAATAACAGAAATAGAATTAATTTTGCAAACACAGGGTTGCCAGCGGTACTAATATTCTTGTCGAACGAATACCGGAAGTGAGAACATGTTCTGAATATAATATTGCCTAACCACGACACAGTGTAACCTTTTTCTCCATTAAGTATCTACTACACGAATTCTCTTAAGAAAAATCCACCAATGTCGCTTTTCTTTATCCAGCAAAATTTTTCTCTACCATAAAAATCTTGTTAAATGGACTATGTTTATGCAAACATGGCATTTATACACGAAGTTATTCTCACGAGAGTTATTAACGAAGGCAACGTGTGCTAACAAGGTCGAAGTCACAGGAAATCTTTCTTTTTACTGACGATTTAATTACATAAAACATTGTTTAGAAGTTGTAAAATTTAAATAACCCTCTGATTTTAACAGAGAAGACTGCAAGAAAAGCCAGAATGTTTAGCTTTTTCTAGTCGAATGTGTATCATTAAACAATAAAGTAGAGATTTTTTTTAGCAGCTTTCGTCTAAGATTGTGTAGGTACTTGATACGTATAATGTGAGAACTTTTTGTGGTAGTTGTAAAAACACTTTCAACCATTCTGTCTGTTTTAGTCGTTATTTCAAGTCGTGTATCTTTCTGCCAACAATGAAAAAGATGAATTATTAATCTTGAATAGTTGAAGGAACCTCAATGGAAATACATCAATGGCTAGCTGTAATATGTTAACTTGTATAATTTTAAGTTACGAATCTTTTTGTGTTTAAATTTTCTTAAGTAATTTTCAACTCTTTCTAATATCAAATTCTCTCTCTCCCACACGCTTGTTCTCTTCCCATGATTGCACGGCTCTCCACAATCGATTTGAATATCTTGTTATTATTAGATCTTGGAAATTCCCAGAATAGGCACCTGTGTAAGGGACTCCGTAAATACAAACCTGAGTTTAAGTAGACAAATGACCCGGTTTGCAAAGGAAATCATTCACGACTAAAACAAAAAAGCAAACAAGAAGATAAATTTCGAGTTGTCGGACTAGAAAACAATATCTAAGTACAATAATGTTGGCATTTTGTCCGTACAAGACAATGGGATAACGTTTTCAAACATTTTCTGGATGAGGAAATGGGTGTGTGTATACTTTTCCGACTGAAGTGAGAAAATGTAGATGGTTAGTTTTTTACGTGTGTTCTGACATAAATCAAGATGCGTATTTAAATAATATGTAACCATAGGTTCAGAATTTTTTTAAAAATATATGTATTTTATTATTCCAATCTCTCTTTTTCAACTACTAATACTTATCACTAATGTTGTGCCCACTGACACCAAGCGGCCCCAGGTTCTATACCCAGTGAAGGCACATTGCACAGTGTTTCGGATCGCACTTTAAACTGTGGGTTCAGTCCCGATTAACCTATGTGTGCAGAAAGTGGACTTAAAACAACAACTCAAAACGTCCTTTCGACGCTGTGAGTTTTAGCAAGACAGCATTTTATTATGGGCCTCCCCGATGACGTGTTAGCGAAGTTGCTTGTAATGAAAAAAAAGAGTTCCGAGTTCGACATTTAGCTGTTCACATTCCATTTTAAACTGTAGGTCCAGTCCCGATTAGCCTAAAACGTAAAACAAATTCTGTATTTGTGCGAAAATACGATCCATATTCAGGATAGTCGCTGACTGTCTTCAGTCAAAATGCACTAACATTTTTAACACACTAATGACGAACTCTGTAATCAAATAGCTATGTCTCCCTCTAGAGCGCTGAACAAAAATTACGAATTCAGTCTTTATTGAAGAGCATGAAATAGCATAAGAAAAAAGGTGTATGGTGTTACAGTAATGATTTCAAGGTTCGATTCCCGAGTAGGACAGTGATTCTCATTCATTTCAAACTATAGGCGAGGTCCTTAGATCCCTTTTAGCTTAGGATTAAAGCCGCCCGGAACGTGGTGCTGATCACCCATTTCATTCTCACATTGTTACTTTTGCGAATAGTTGTGCTGGTAGTGAGTTTGATGTTTTCCGATGTGAACATGGTATAGGTAGGATAATAATAACTCTCGTGGACGTAATTCATAATATTTCGTTGGATTGCTGTGGTTGTCTTCTTCGGCAATATACATAGATCGATCGGACTTGCGCAGAATCTGCCATCTTTAAAAAATTATATTTGTTCAGTTTTTGGCCATATTCTCGAAAACGGTTAATTTTAGAAAGAAAATGAACTGGATCCATTCGAAAGAATAACAAAAATTCGTATCGAAACAAAGTCGTCGCAATTTGTCTAGGACTTTCCATTGTCGAGAAAAGAAGGTTGCGGAAAATATAAATTAAATTAGTTTACACGAGGAATCATTATTTTTGCCTGTTGATTTCAATCGAGCAATTGTCTCCAAATTATTATTTTTTGTAGCCGCGATGGTCTAGTCGGTACGGCGTCTGACTACCACGTGGGAGACCCGGGGTAGGTGATCTACGGTCGGAATTTTCCCGGCCTTAACCCCACATAAAACGGCTCGGGGGCTCACCCAGTCTCAAGCCAATGTGTACCTGAGGATTAAAGTCGCCCGGAACGTGTGCTGATCACATCACCTCCTAAGTGGCCGAGATCGAGAATGCGTGCGATCCTACTCCAAAGTCCCATAAATATGCCTTCATGGGACGGTGCCATATGGAACTTTACCTTAAATTATACTTTTTTTATGTTAAGAATAATGAATTTTAGTATCGTTTGTGTTTTTGGTGACGGGAGAACATAGCACCCTCTCCGAGATTAACGCTTTCAACTGTACTTAAGATATGCGTTCTGTGTTCCGTCATTACTTTAATGCTAATGGTACTTGCTAGTGAAGGTTGTTTTGAAGGATATGTTTCTTGCATTAGGCTACAATTTTTCCGTTTTATTTACAATAATGCATTGATAAAAGGTAGAAATCAATATTGACCTTTTCGTTAGAAAGATTTACGTATTGCTAAGAACAGAAGAAGAGTACTACTTTAGACTTCAGGGAAATAAAAAGGCAGCATTCTGATAAGGAACATCACTTGTAAGTCTTCCAAAAGCCTTTGATTCTTTTGAGCAAACATTTTTTATCCTGTCTTGAGAGCCCTTTTTTTCGGCTCCGTAAACAATTTTAGTTACAGAGCGTGCAACTAAAATGCATTGGAATCGTAGTCGTATGGTTTCATCCTCTTGTTTGTATTTTGTATACCTTAAAAATGCTTTTAAGATAGTTTAAACACCTAAGCTAAACAATACTCCGTGGCGCAACAGTTGTCTGTTGTCTGTTGCTACCAGCAAAATGACTTCTTCATTGGGCGACTTTGTTAGCGTATAAGGTCCCATCGCCGCTGTTTTCTGGCTATCAAGACCGGAGACGCTACTATTCAAGTAGCTGGTCATTTGTCCTCACGATGCCGGGTTGACACCGATATTTTGCGAGTCGAACCAGGAATCGAACCCGGGACAGCTCCCACCAAAGCCGAGAGCTTTAACTTTCTGGCTGAGGCTCGAATGGACCTTTGTCCGACGCCAGAGCAGCTTTTTCAGGATTTTCTTCTTTCGAGAAACTGATATCGTGTCGCAAAATCTGAAAAATTACGTCTTACTTCTAGAGCATTCACTTGAATCCTCATGTGGTTTCCTTTCGCTGTTGTCTAGATATTTACAATAGTTTAGTGGCTACGAAAGTCTATTAGAATATTGATAATATCTTAGACAACAGCGAAAGGAAACCACATGAGGATTGACATGAATTCTCTAGAGGGAATTCTAAGCAGAGGTGATTTTTCACATTTTGGGACGCGATATCGGCTTTTCAAAAGAGGAAAATCCGAATGATGCTGCTCTGCCGTCGGCCAAACATTCAGCCGAGCCGTAGAAGAAATGGAGTGGTTCGTTTCAAACCCCATGCAAATTGTGGGTTTCATAAAAACGAGCGTCTGTTACCGGTTTATCAATCCAGGTTTGGAAAGGTTTTTCCGGGTCTCCATCAGTGTCTCCAGCCATTTGCTGCTACGGAATCTTTAACGCAGGTCACGATACTTCCATCCAGTTCTGTGTCCTCTCCTTTCACACTTTAAACAGTTTCTTCTCCCGTTCAGTGCTTGAAGTGAAAAATCTTTGCTGTGGGGATGTTTCGTCTAGCCTTGGAGTTAGCTGGGGGAGGGGGGATGCTCCTATGGTTTAACATGGTGAGAATGAGACAGCTGAGGGGGATGCTTTGCAAAAAAAATTGCATCTCCCCTCACTTCGAGTTCCGCACTGCTCCCCCATTAATAACACAACACACAACGAAATAGGTTTGATGGAGGCGGAACTTTTACACTGGCCTGTGAGCTTCAACTACAAATCCTGGTCTGGGTATATTATGTATTATATTATGCATAAAATATAAATATCAATGGTAAGTGGTGGTGTTGATTAATATATGAAAACAGGAGGGCAGCGACGGCAGAAACAGTTTGGTAAATAGTGGATTGGTTTCTACTTCAGCTATTCATATAGCAGATACTTTGAAACAGAAATGTTATGATCGGGACGTTTGAAGGTCAGTAACTACAATATCTGGTAGAGTTAGACTAGATTTTATGAATTCAAGATATTCACGTCTAAAACTGTAATTTCAATCTCATATCCATTTTCATTTGTTCCGAAGAGACGTGTGTTGCTAACTGGTTGCTGTAAGGTTATGTCTAACTTCTTTTCCATTTTCTCTTAGTACTTGTCATGTATCAAAAAGATATTGAAATGATATTGGGGTTGTTGTGGACCATTAGGACGAGTCAAATTGTGGAATATTGTAAACTCCCTGTGCCTTCCTAGGAGGTGGTTCGAAAATGTCAAATGGTAAAACTAGTAGAGTGACTCTTCATTTAAAGACAACTTTGTAGAAAACATATTTGCCAATGGGCCGGTGTATTCTAATAGTGTCCCAATATTATTTCGATATTTCTTTGCACACCTAAATTGTTAATAAAGTAGACCCTTGGATCCCAGAATATGCTTTCTAAATCATGAAGTGTTCACACAGCTTCGACTTTTACAAAAGCTTTGTAATTCTGTATTAATATCGAGAAGTAGAGCCTGACGAATGATGTGGCTCATATAATATATATAGGGCCATTCCATGTGAAAGTGCCCCTGAACCTCAATTTTTAAAATGAAATGAAATGCTGTAACTTTATAATATATTGTGAGTGAAAAATCTAAAATTGTCTGATGGATAAAAGAAAATTGAGTATTATACATAATTAAGTTAGAAGGTAGACGGTAGTTTACATATTGTTCGTTTATATTATTTTTTTTGATTTACTTGTGTTTTGTATTTTGCCCCTCCCGTGACACCAAAGAACAATAAATTTCTTCTTTAACTGTTCCATTTCCACCTCAATTGAAAGGTCAATTACCTTCTCTCTTTGTCTTAAATAATTTATTTTTCATCATTTGAAAATTCACAGAAATTAATATAAACTTCTTACGTGAAGAGACAGTCTTTCGTCTGTCCCACCCATGACATATAATTTTTCACTTAGAGCTACAAATCTGGGAAAGTATTTTAAGGGTAGTTATGTTTAATGAACAGTGTAAAGTTTCATATTTCATTGCACAGAAACTGTAAGAAAAATGTTGCCTAACTATCAGTAGAATTGTTACTTTAATATAAAAAATGTGTTTACAGGATTCTTGTTGGGAAACCAGATGGTAAGAGACCTGTAGGAAGGCCAAGACGAAGATGGAGGGACAACGTTGAGATGGACCTAAAGGAAATCGGTAGGGATGGGAAAGAGTATATAGATCTTGCTCAAGATAGGGACAGATGGAAGGCCTGTGTTGCTGCAGCCATGAACCTTCGGGTTTAAGAAGGCTAGAGAGTTAGTTAGTTAGTTAATATAAAAAATGTAGTGCGTGTGTCCCACCAATGACAATATATATTTACACACACACACACACACACACACACACACACACACACACTCTGTCAAATTTTGCTTGAGCTTCTCAGACCTATTCAACAAGATATGTCTCCTAGCATCTCTTTCCCGTTGGAAATTTTCAAAGAACCCCGCAGGTACCTTAAGCAAGCACGATGCATTTTCAGTATACCACCACGAGACTCATCCTATTCATGGCGTGGAAAGTCTTGTTCTCTGTATTGAGAATATTAACCTGTTACGAAGTTGAAACAATAAAAGAGTTTTCGAATTTGCCCCCTTTGTCAGGTCACCACGTACGTTCAAAATACAGTTATTCCATTCTCCCCATGCATTTTCGTGAAGTGACGTTGATATTTTGCGCGCTTCATATCTGTTAACCTGTTACATACTCGCCCTGTATACATCCAAGACATTTCAAGAACTTGGGTGATACCAGTTCCTTAAGAGAGTGAGTGGCAATACTTTCAGACTACTCTGTACAGTTTTCAAGTTTACCGACGATTAATTTACACAAAGCATTGTTTAGAAGTTGTAAAATTTAAATAACCCTGTGCTTTTCACAGAAAACATTATATTTATAACAAAAGTTGCAAGAAAAGGCATTACAGAAATTCCAGAATGTTTAGCTTTTTCTAGTCGAGTGTGTATCATTAAACAATAAAGTTGAGATTTTTTTTAGTAGCTTTGGTCGAAGATTGTGTACTTGATATAACTTGACAAGTTTAAAAACAAGACGCTGCAAATAGCTATTGCGCACCTCACACCACATTTCCCCACTCCCTTCTCTGCGACGACGTTAGTTCGAAGTGTTGCAACCTGGGGGGAGCGGAATGGTCTAAGTATTTTTAACGAAATTTGAATGTTTATGTATTATTATTTATATATTATGTATTTATTTTTGTTTATATAACTCCATCTGATTTCGCAAATATGTCGCAACATTGTAAACAATTTCTCTGGCCTGTCCTCTAAGGGGCTTTCCAGAGCAGATTGTGGATTTCGTTGAACCCGGCAGATTTGATTTTCAGAGACAACAGTCACATATTTCGCCTCACGCACTCACCATTGTTCTCACACGCAAATACACACACGAAACACACCACTTCAACAGCAGAGAAACGCCTCCGAAAACAAGAGCCTCTTCCACACGAATGATGCGGTCAGACGGGGGTGAAAATAGTATCTGTAGTTGTGACGTCAGATAAAGAAAGGTAGGGTTAAACAACGGTGAAATATTCTTCGCATACTGATATCGATAAGATATAAAAGAGGAGCTTGCATTTAAAAAATATACAGCCAAGAGTAAGGAGCAAGAACAATTCAATGCTTTAAAAAAGAACACAGGCAAGCGTGTTATCAGATTGCCTTCTCGTAGTGATTATTGTACGATTAACAAAAGAACAACCACCCCACTCGACTTAAAAGAAAAAGCCACTACTCGATGTCGCATTCAGAAAATGAAGTCATTCGCCATGTAGTTTCTCTTCGTTATAAACCTTAACGCGCGTGCGTAATACTACAGTTTACGATCCGCGCACCGCACGCATTTTCAAAGGCCGGATTAAATAAAATGAATCACTGTATAATATGAGCCGGCACTGTCACACTAAACAGTGAAAATCGTTTCCATATTTGTTTTAGCTTAATTTTGTTGAGTTGGCACCACTGGTACTCCCAAGGCCAGACCACTGTGTGGACGAGTGGTGGGGAGGATGACGTAATAGGAAGTGCTCCGCAGCGATCTGCGCATATTGGGACTTAACTTGTCAGGTTATACATATAATATGAGAACTTGTTATGATATTTCAACCATTCTGTCTGTTTCAGTCGTTATTTCAAGTCGTGTATTTTTCTGCTAACAATGAAATCAAGGTGTACAATGCACACTCATTTTTACATTAAACACTAGAACCATAGCAATGTTCTGTCGTCAATTCATGACAACTACTTTGAAACTTGCATGAATAATCTCTTTGCTGCACTTATTATTGCAAGGATACATGCATCATCTTTTAGCATGCAAAGAAAACTTATAAACACCGCAGTTTAAACAACATTTTATTAACAAAATTCAAGATCTCTTTCGATAATTATGTACAAGTAAGTGCTGGCATCTAGTGTGTACGTTTCAAACGCCGCTGTAACAATATATGCACTTAAAAAAATAGTGTTAAACTGAAGCGGATTTTATGCCACTAAGTCCACACCGCATTGTGGTAAATTTAACCTCAATGGTGTTCATTACAAACATTTACCTAAGTTATTTTAACATGACAGTTAAATTGGCCAAAATGTGGTGTGAAATTACTGGCAGCTTCTCGCTTTAACACCAATGGCTTTTTCAGTGAGGTATAGAAACACAATATATTTCATTGTACTTGTCCAGTTCGCTATGTACATAAGCTGTTTGCAAATCCCACTTTGTCTTTCACTGGAAACAGAGACGAGTCCTCTTGTCTTTTTTAACCTGTCAGTCAACATGCTCCTTTTTCTTCCAGTAAGTTTTGACGTAAAAGTTCATGAAGAGGGCGGTGAGTATTGAGGTGGCCGTCATGGCAAGGATTGATTGGCTTTTCTGGTAACCGCAGTCGTAGATCACGGTATTTGCTCCGTGTGCCAGGCATATGAAGAACTGTACCTATGGAGGAGAAATGGTCAGCCATCATCATGAGTTCTTACTCCTACTTTTCCAAGTTCTTTCTTCTTCTTGAAGTTGATTTTGGCGCTTGAGTTGTTGGTTCTACACGTGTCAGGCCACTTACCTTTGGTTAATTGCATCGTCACTGAGTGGACTCCAGAGCCGAGCGTTTTAAGTTCTCGGGTTCGATTCCTCCGCTGGGAATTTTTGTTCCTTATTAGTGACCCTTCATCAATTTAATCTTGTCACTCATCCTCATCGTCGCGATTAGCCATAAGTGGCAAAAAAACGAGGCGAAAGAACAAAAATAGAAATACTGGGTGAGCGAAATAGCCTTCGCCTACCTCGTGCCCAAGCTGTATGAGAAATTTTCAGTATCATTTTTAATAGGGCAAGAAACACACACACACATGCATATCGAGAAAGAGAGAGAGAGAGAGAGACAGACAGACAGACAGACAGACAGACCGACAGAGAAATAAACAGAGAGGAGGAAATAATAAGAAAGAGAAAGAGGGAAAGATAGAAGAATAAACAGAGAGAGAAAGATGGCAAAACCAGAGAACGACAGAGAGTGAGAATTACTAAGAAAGCGAGATATAAATGAAGAAGGGATGAGAAAGAGAAAAATGGAAATAATAGATCAAAGAACGAGAGAGAGAGAGAGAGGGAAATAGGAAGAAAGAGAAAAACAGAATAAAGAAAGAGAGAGAGAGAGAGAGAGAGAGAGAGAGAGAGAGAGAGAGAGAGAGAGAACCGAGAATAAATGGAAAGCAACGTATAGATGAAAAGGGAATGAGAAAGAGGAAAACAGAAGAATAGAGAGATAAATATGGAAAGTAGAACCAGAGAAAGAGAGAAAATAGAAATCGGCAGATAGATGAAACTGGAGAATGAAAAAGGAAAATAGATTAAAAGAGAGAGCAAAATGGAAATAATAAGAAACGGAAAACGAGGGTAAGAAATAGGATGAAAGCGAGAGATAGATTAAGAAGAAGGGAGTAAGAGAGAGGAAACTAATGAAAAGAGAGAGAGAGAGAAAGATATGGAAAGAAACAAAGCCAAGAATGAATGAAAGAAAGCCGATGAGTAACTCTCTGCATCTAATATAAGCATTAGTACCATCACAACCACTGACAAGCCGGCCTAAAATATTTACATTGTTATCTTCCATGATAGCGGCTATAGAATTAGCAACAAAACTTCGTGTTGATGATCAGCTCATAGATTAGACATTTCTTCAATTCGGGTTGGAAGGTGCTCATTACAGTAATTATTCAACACACGCGACTTTTGCTAGAGTCCAAATGGCCTACGTTTTTCTGACCACTCTGCTGACTAGATTGTAAATGAAAAAGATGAGCGATTACGATTTCCAATTGCATCTTGGTACGTTCAAGCAATCGCGTTCCAATTGTATGCACAATATTCTTTGTAAACGGATATATATATATATATATATATATATATATATATATATATATATATATATATATATATATATATATATATATATACGCCACTGTCTTCTCTTCTTGCAGACCTCATTCATATACATACTGAAGATTTCCATATATTCTTAAGTACGCAGGGGGGAGTTGATGGTGTTACAGCAGCTCCCTAAGTTTTGAGAAATTAAAGTTTTCACTCGGGAGAAACCAAATTGGTAAATACTGATAATTCAGGCCTTTATTTTTATATGTCAAAAGTCTGTATCATAATGTAACTTCGGACCACCCTAAATTTCAGCGGCCAGTGTTTTTCTGTGGCACTGTTCCTATATTGCAAACAAAGTCGGAACATTCTTTGTCTGAACTGTTTGTGAAATTTGAAACAAACATGTACATTAATTAAGTGCTAGTGAGGGACCTTTCCTGGTAATCTAATGTACGACTGTTGTTCTTAATGCAGAGTTATGCAATTAGTCATTCCCTTTGCAATGACAAAGGAAGTGCAGTAATTACACCAGTGTCCTCCGTGTTTTATTTTTTTTTTTAATTGCATAAACATCATTCTCTTGCATGTTTCTCACGCTGACAGCAAGTCTACTCAAAAGTTACAGCCAGATGGGAAAGTGAATTGTAACTGGCCACATGAAAGTAAATACGATGTTGGAATAACCCAATGCTTAATGGATAGTACCATCTGCTTGACGCGACAGGATGCACCATAAAGTCTCAGCCTTCTTTAATTTATTTTCTCTGATAATGAATCCAATTTCTGGAGGACAACTCTACGTCAGCTTATCTCCTACTGCCTTGCTTGTAAATGTGCAATTTTGCTTTGACTGAAAGTTGAAGATATCTTTATTTCTGATTCTGTAAAAATCGGAGCTCCTACTTATCTAACAACCACTGTACTTACCAGACCTTATCCTACATTTTTTTTTTCCAATTCCTGCGATTCACTTTTAAAACAGTCATATCAAACTTAGATCAGGCACAAACTGTCTTATCTTCCAGAAATGAAAAAAATTGCCATTATGTTTAAAATGCATGGAATCGCTTGAATGAGAACGGGTCAATTTTTAATTCTTATATGTGGATGGTATTATAGTGTAGAATATAAGCTACAAAATGCGTTCCCTTATGGCAATTGTCTCATGAAACAACTGACATTTTGGAATTTTCTTCCAGAATGATTATCATGTTTTGGCCAATAATTATGCATTTTGTGTAGATGCTGACATGTGATTTAACTATGTTTTGCACGGACACAAGTAACTGAATAATTAGTATCTTTACATGTACTAACACTGTTATGGTGATGAGAAAGCGCTATGAGAAGGGATTGGGAGTGTACTGAAAACTTTCAAAGCATTGCCCCTCTTCTTTTCTCATTTTTCGTCAAACTAAACCCCAGATGTATGCATGCTTGTTTCAAAATTGTTTAATTTGACAAATTAGAAGACAAGAAAATCTCGTATCTCACAGAATCAATTTTTATATAATCGAAATTTAGTTTTGTTAGATAGATGAACTAGTTACAAATTATTAAATTATTATTGGAAACATCAGTTCATGAAAGCTCAAATAAAGTTTTATCATGTGCAAAACACTCTTTTGCAAAAAATATAGTAATGGTTCAAATATATAATAGGAATAAGAAATGAGAAAGGAAGATGAAATAAGGAAGAAAAGAGACAAGGAAACAAAGCGAAAATGCAAATCGTAAAATAGCTGAAAGGTAGAGATGAAACAGTTAGTAATTGCATAACGAAACATGAAATATTAATGTACAAGGAGTTATATCAGAAATAAAGTGAAGAAAATATACTTACAAATTGAATTTTTGTGAGGTTCTTCTTCCATCTAAGATTCTTGGCAAAACCTGGTGTCAGTACGCATCTCAGGTAGTAATAGTACATGAACACGTGAATGAATGTGTTAAACAGCCCAGCTAACCAGATTTGACCGCCTGCAAAAATGAAAGTGTGGTAAATATAAATCTAACAATTTCGAAATTCTAGGTTTAATAAAACTTTGCTCACAAAAATGCAAGGTATTTATTTATGTCCAATATCAAAAAGAAGATCGTCATATAATGATACAATTTTCAAAGTATGTACATGACAATTGACACGTTTCTGATTAGATTAGTATTTTTTATGTGTTCGATGGTTTCAAAACTAGACAAATTGTTCTTCACGTTATTTATTGCTCCATATGGCATTATATTAAGTTAATTGATATATTTGGAACCAATTATGACAATTAAATAGTAATTTTCACCTGCAAATGTAGGAACGCCGAAGATAAATTTAATCAAACATACTATACAAAACAATTGGGGCTTAAATTTTTAATTGAACAGAATTTCAGAATTGTCTAGAAATTATCATTGTACATATATTCCATACATGTACATTGTATTTGGATGAATATAATATTTTCCCTTGTGTAACTTGCTAATTAATTTGCGTACCTTATTATACATATTGATTTAAATTTCAAAAAACGTAAATGTCTGCAATGCATAATCAGCATACATAAGAGTTGTCTTGAAATCTTTAATTTCTGCCGTACATTTTTTAGTTATACGTATATGTATATATGTGCATGTATACACGCACAAGAAAATTGACACAGAAATTTGCAGAGTGATTTTGCTTAAGTAACTTATATTCTTAATGGGAACCTAATCATTGTGTCTAGATGAAAGCATACAATATGTGCAGAAGCGTACTACTGGGTTATGCTAGACAGTCAATTAGTATATTTGTTCCAATTGAATGTACTTTACCTCCAAACTACGCAAACAATGCCACTTCAGCTGATGATAGTTTAATTTAGATCCAACTTAAACACACCGGTCATAATAACTATCCCTATAGCCTAATGTAATAATAATAGAGCTACATCGTTTCATTTCTCAGAAAATAATTAGACTTGGAAAGTACGCGTACGCTTTCTGAAATTACTTCAAACATTACGCAATACAAATAGTAATTTGCTGCACAAATCTTGTGCAAGAAATTTTTTCACGAACAAAGTGATTCAAACAACTTACCTGGGTAATACCTCGTAATGCCTGACGTCATCATTACCATTCCTGCGTGATGATATACGTGCAATGCTGTTACCTGATTTTGTTTCTTTCGTAACACGAATATCACCTGTAATAGAAAATTATGAACTATAAAAAGTATATCTATCTTGCGTGAGACAATATGTTCATAAATCCTTGAATATTTGTTCGCATGATTTTATTCATGAAGCATTTTTTAGAAATGATTGGGATGTTGAACATGCAAAATATCATTCTACAAGCTCCTATATCAACGCCTTGCAGGGAAGAGAGTATTGCAGGATCTAGCCTAGATCATGGGCATATTTAAGGGTGATTCAACAGATCAATTATTGATCTTTTCTAAATGAAAAATGGACAAGGTATTTCTTCCTTAAATATACTACTAGATAAAAAATACATAAAGCACTGTATTTCTATTTGTATGAGAGTAAGTAATTCACAAATTACGTAAGGACATAGATTACCGTACATCACGTCTTTTGAATGCTTTTTTTAAAAAAAGAAAAGAAGAAAAGAGGAAAGCCTCTGCTTGAAAAACGATGTATATTTTTCAAATCCACTGACCAAACTAACATAAGAACTTATAGTAAGAATTAATATTTGTATATTTATGTTCGGCAAGGTGCAAAACTATATTGTTAGTCGTAATGGATGATTACTGAACGAGTATTAACATCCTCGAAATATATTTTCTCGTGATATAAAACATATGCATTGTGCATGTAAGTACCATGGAATTGCTACATGTGTAGCAGAGTTGTTTTGAAACTATTCCCAAATTTTTGACAATTTTCTTCTTTAATTCTACAGAGCATTTCGGGAAATCAAAATTTCACAAAATTATATTTTTTCAAGCAAGTTCATTTATTTCTTAAGACAAATGCAAATTCTTGACCATTCGGTGAACCCAGCAATGAGGATTTGAAAGAATGAATTCATGATGGTATTTTTTTGTTGCATGAGTGTTTCGGCAAACTTTACGTCCCTGTATACATGTCCTAACGCAATAACCAAGAATATTTGAAATTTTCACTTTTTGTAAGGACTATATAAGCAACAAATGCAGCATACTTGAAGATCTTTAATAGTGGATTAAATGACTATGATTTGACATGAAAAGAAAGCTCAAAATCTATCACTATAAAGGTTAAAACAAATGCTTAAACTCTGATAATAACAATAATATTTAATATTCATTATTGTTTAGGAGAGCAAGGAATACTTACAGTGTCAATGAGCTCCGAAATCTTTAACACGTGGTACCACCAGCATAACGCCGCTGTCTGAAAAAAGAGTACACTTTTATAAACTTAGATTGGAAATAATTTCATTATTTATGAATGTTTACACTTGCACAAGTTAAACCAGAACTACTTTGACATATTTGTCACATGAAAGTTTTTAATTTAACAGGATGAATGGAAGTAATAAATTACATGTCAGTGCGTGTGTGTAACACTCAAACAAAAAATTACTCTCCAAATGTTCTGTAACTGAACTGATAATATGATATTTATAATTTACTTCGTTGTGTTAGTTAATACAGATGTAAAGAAATTGAAAAACTGGAACTGCATTTTATAAACATTAAAACTATGCATTTTATTCGCTTCTGTTATTTATCGTCGTTTTTCTGCCACTTTTGGTTAATCCCGACGATGAGGATGAGTGATGAAAGGATGAAATTGATAGAGACACTCACAAAGAACACCTATACCCAGGCCAGGATTCGAACTGTGATCCCGGTTGTCTTATTTTAAGTCTCACGTATACAATCATCCATTAATTAAAATATTTATTTGGTCAGTTATTGTACGTCGCCGTTCTACTGGGTTAATCGCGACGATGAAGATAAACGACGTCGGGCTTAAACAAATGACGAAATGAACACAATAAAAGCTTATGCTTTATCTAGGACTCAAATCTAGGACCGCTTGATGTCGTAGTCGCTAATTTAAATAATTACTAGCCTCGAAATTGTCCTAATTTACACGTGTTGCCTTGATTTAAAATAGGCTAATTATGTACCAACAATACATAACTACAGTCTCGGGCCTCCCGGGGTATACGTGCTTTGAAAAGGGCAGCAAAATAAAGATATTTCAAATATAGCAAAAAAAAAAAAAAAAAAAAAAAAAAGCCAGAAGTACACATGTGGCATAAATTGGCCTAAACTTTATAACCTACATTGTTTATATAAGAGATCTCACGATGCTATCAGACCTGTCTAATTTTTGACATATTTGTTCTTAGGATTCCATATGTGACTCATTTATGAAAAATGACTACTACTTCACAAGAATATATTTGTAACTACCTGCTATACCATTACATTTCCAACTTACCCGTACGGCAGTGGGATTCATGGAGAAATCAACCGGTTGGCATTTCAAGTCCACATTAATTTTGGTCAGAATATAACAAACCTGAAAAAACAAATTGCTGTCATGAGACGATAGTTAACCAGCTGGTTTTGTCATTTATTCAGTAATCTCGGATCTTTTTCATAAACTGAGTAAATAATTCGGCATAATGGGGGTAAGGGTAAAATATTCTCTCTTTTAGGGGGATGCGTCATAGGCCTTGGGAGGGATGGGCACCCCTGATGGCATCACATGAAACCGTCTGTAGGTAATTTCCAGCTTTCGCATTCAAACAACAGAATAAAAACAACATTAAAGCTTGTTCCCACATGTAGCTACTTCCCAGACACGTGCAGGAAGCAAAAGGTTGAACGTCGTACAGCAGCCGAATGACCCAAAGATCAACGGCGAAGAATTACCAAAGTTTTGAGTAGACACGGTGACCCTTGAAGGAAACATCAAAGGGGAGACCATGCCCTCAACCCCCTTCTCTTCTGAACCAAAGTAAATTCTTTAACTTGATTCAGGTTTCCTCTTTTGATTGCAACTCAAATCTTAACATCGTTTTTGTGCATCTAAACTCATGGTGTGACCGTCATCTTTTTATAACATTCACAATTAAGTTGTGTTAATGATAAAAATCTTTGATAAGAAGAAAGACATTTCATTATCACTGTTACTGTTCTAATTATGTATTATGGGATATAGAGTAATATATATCAATTCGTAAGTAGATTTCTGTATTTTCTTTCATAAAACAAATAATATATTTTTACTAGTTGCTAATACAAAACTAACAGCAACAATTATGGCGACCTTTAGCCAGGATTCGTGAATATATAGTGTGGAAGTTATCTTCTGATTACTTTAAATAATGGATCGGAAGCAACATTCTTACAACTTAAGAACGGGAGTTTTCTTAAGGTCCGATGTCGTCGATAGTTTCAGGGAAAATGAAACTATTGAAGAAAATGCTGACCCAATGAAGAATATTATTTGTTGCAGTAACATTGAAGCAGATTCTCGTCTTGTGAAGTGCAATAGCTGCAATAAATGGGAACATTTGGAGTGCAGAGGTTTGACTGTAATGCACTGGGTAATATTTAGCTCTTCTAATGAAAGCTATTTTTGTAAATCTTGTAAACCAGATTTCGATCCTTTTTTGTTAAAATCTTATACAAGTACAGTAAATCCAAACTTGGACAAGTTTATTGCTGCATTTCAAGTAACGGTTACCCAAAGTTTGCAGCAAAATAATGAAAATCTTCAAGAAAAGTTGAAACAGAACATTCGCTGTGAATTGCAACAAAATAATGAAATGTTGCAAAAGGATATGCAGAAAAATAATGAAAATCTTCAAGAAAAGTTGCAAAAGGATATGCTGCAAAATAATGAAAATCTTCAAGAAAAGTTGCAACAGAACATTCGCTGTGAATTGCAACAAAATAATGAAATGTTGCAAAAGGATAAGCAGAAAAATAATGAAAATCTTCAAGAAAAGTTGCAAAAGGATATGCTGCAAAATAATGAAAATCTTCAAGAAAAGTTGCAACAGAACATTCGCTGTGAATTGCAACAAAATAATGAAATGTTACAAAGGGAATTGCAACAAAATAATGAAATGTTACAAAGGGAATTTCAACAAAATAATGAAAATCTGGAAGAGAAGTTTCAAGCCATTCGAAATGAATTACAGCAGCATAATGTTAGGTTTAACGGCCGGCTTGATCATATTGAACATTCGTTACAAGATGTTGCCCAAACTTGTCAAAATGTTAGCAGTGAGTTGAGGTGTAAATTGGATGAAGGTATTAGTACAATGCATGTCGAAGTTTCAGTTATTCAAGAACAAATGAAGAGTCATGACGGAAAGTTGGCAAGGTTGGAAGTCTGCAATGAGGAAATTATGGAGAAATTTACTCAACATGAGGTTAGGTTTGAAACATTAAATGCGGAATTAGATAGAATGAAGGTAGTTCAGACTGCTACATGTAGCTCTGAAACCTTGGTAAATGACCTTAGAGATAGGGTTATTACTTTGGAGCAAGGCAATGCCATCAGCAACAGTGTTGCTAACGAAACTTTGAATGGAAGACAAGAACTGAGCGAAGAGGATGGAAATAGTAAACAAACTGAGCATGTGGCTTGTCAAACAAATAATGCAAATTCAAATCGAAGATCACGAAATGTTAAATTTCGGGCTAGTGACAAACGTGGTGTTGGTTCTTCCGGTTATGATTCTTCTGACATTTATGTACCTGCAATTACTAAACGTAAATCAGGTCAGAACGCTACTTCTTTAGGAACTGATTTTACCTACAGGCTTTCCAATACATCCTATTTGTGGGATCCTCCATTACGTGACGAATCACCTGCTCATTTCACTACACATCCGTTGGCCAATAGGGACTTCGCACTTTCGGAGAATGCATATAGAGTGCATTACAATGAACCTTGTTCTACTAACCATTATGGTTATGGAAGTCCTCTGAATGCCAGTTTTCATAATGAAACTCAGTGTTGTACAACGAAAGCTTATTCAAATAATCCAATTTCACAAATGTGTTTTCAGCATACACCTTCATGTGAGAAGCCAATATATACTGTGGCTGGTAATACAAATGCTACAACTTCAATGAGTCCGATGTTTTGTAACCAAAATTACATTCCCAGAAACAACATTTTGAATGATCCAATTAACATTGCTTCTAGGGATTCTAAGTCTCCAAATTTTGAATCAAACCAGTTTTGTAAACCTGCGCGTGCAGAATGTAATACAAATATTTCTGCAGGAAACCCATTTGGAGAATGCCCGGGTAAAGTTATTCGTGTAAATAAGCTAAGCCAGTTACCACGTTTTGGAGGTGACGTCTCGAAACAATCACCTAGGGAGTTTATAGACCAGCTGACAACAATGTTAAATTTGATTGGTGTATCTTCTCAATATCGCCTGCAAGTTATTCACAAATATTTCTACAATACTGCAGCGTATTGGTTCAATAGTGAAAGACGGAATTTCTCATCATATGATGATTTTGTGAGCAAGTTTCTTGAACAATTTGCTTCGAATGATTTGTTAGAAAGCCAACTGGCAGTTTTGCGTTCTCGTAAATACAACACATCTTCTGGTTTATCATTAGAAGCGTACGCATTAAAGGTATATTCATCTTATTGCAACCTTGTAGAAAAGCCTAAACAAGCTGAGATAATAAGAGTAATTCTGAAGCAATTGCCAGAAACAGTTTCTAAGAATGTGGGTTGTCACGAAATTTCCAACCTTAAACAATTAACACAAAAACTCAGGACAATAGACTTATATTCTAGTGATAAAACTAAATCTTTGTCACTACCTGGTGATTATATAAGTGGGGAGTACAACTCGAATAGGTTCGAAAAATCTAGGCATTTTGTAAGGCAAGTGTCTATGGAAAATAATTCATGCAGTGATTCATCCTCCCAAACAGTAGCTTCAGAGAGACTTATGGGCCAACCAGCTGCTAGGAATCCCAGAAACAACTATAGGCAATCTGGAGCTAACCAAGAGAGCTATAGGCGACAAGGTAACGATCGAAGTTTGTACTTTCATAACAACAATCGAAGAACAAACACTCAAATGAACGCTAGTAATGGCTATAATACAGATGCACCTAGATACAACAGGAATAGAAGATTTCAAAGTCCGACCAATACAGAATTGCGAGGTGACTCCAATATCACTAACTCAGAGATTTCAGCAAGGAACAATGGAAATTTCCGAAATGGAATGAATTGCAATGACATTAGTTTAAGTCAAGAATGTTCCTCAGTAACTAATGTTACTAGTGGGAGCCCTCCGAGAACATTAAACAACTAAGGCGGGGAAATGCGCTCCAATTCGCCCTGCCAAAGGAAGACCACATGGAGCTTACTTGTAATTATGATCCTTACCTTTTGCATGTTAAGTCTTGTCTCGGTGACTTTAAGAGAGTTAAATATTTAGACGTTGATAAAGAAGATGTTTTACCTGTTGCATTTTTGCTGGAGTGGTTTGATTCACAACCTGAGTGGACTGTTACAGATAAAAGAACTCCTACACCTTTACTTGAAGCACCAGAAATACAGGGAAGAATTTGTGACTTGTTTCTTAATTGTTTAATTGACACTGGTAGTCAATGTAATTTGTTGGATTACAAGGTTTGGATCACTCTAAGTTCTTTATTGCCAAGTATAAAGCTGGAACCAATAGAAGGAATTCAGTTGGCTTGTTTCGCTGGTGAGCAACGTATAAAAGTTGTAGGTTTTAAATATGTCATTATGCAGTTGGGAGATGAATTTTTCCACGTGGGTTTATATGTAGTTAAACAATTACATGCCGATTTGATCTTGGGAGCACCGTTTTTGTGGCAGTACAAGGCTATAATTAATTATCGCATGTCTACTGTTGAACTAATTCATTCAAGTGGTACGGAAGTATCAGCTCCTTTTGTTCCGAGTTCCACAAATAATACTTGCTCGCTAAATTCCGTAATTGGATCTTGTAAAACTTTGACATTTGAATCTTCTCATGTTAATGATTCTGCTTATCTAGCTTCCGAAGAAGATATCCATAAGAAAGTTTATGGCAACGAATATTGTGAAGCTGGAGTTGCTGATAATTTATTTAATTTATTACTGAAGTATCAAGATGTGTTTTCGGACAAACCAAAGGCAGCCAAGGTGGAAGCTTATGACATAGAGCTAGATACGAATGAACCTATAGTGGCATCTACGTACCCTATTCCATTCGCTAGGCGAGATGATATGGAGAAAGAATTAAAGAAATGGAAAACGTGGGGAGTAATTCATGAAAGTAATTCTCCATACCGGAACCCTCTCCACATAGTTCCAAAGGCAGGTGGATTGTGGCGTCCTGTTGTTGATTTTAGGAAGCTGAATGAACATGTAATTTCACCCATGACACAGGTTGAACCTATATCTGAACTTTTGCCTAGGTTGAGAGGCGCAAAATTCTTTTCGACGATTGACCTAACTTGTGGATATTTTCAAATACCACTGACACCTAGATCTTATAAGGTCACATCTTTCTCATATCGTGGAATTTTAATGGAATTTCATTTTTTGCCCTTTGGTATTAAGAGTGCTGTTAGTGTTTTTGTCGACAGAATGCATAAAGTGTTTGGCAATGATACTAGTTCATTTCTTATTGTGTATGTGGATGATATTCTTATATTTTCATCATCACTGGAAAGTCATTTAAAACATATGGACTACGTGTTGAAAACTTTGAGAGAAGTAAATATGTCCATCAAATTATCGAAGTGCACATTTTGTAAAACTGAAGTGAAGTTTCTTGGTCACATAGTATCAGCTGAAACCATCGCTGTAGATCCAGAAAGAAATCTAGCAATAACTGAATATCCTACTCCAACAAATAGAAAAGCGTTAAGAAAATTTTTAGGAATGGTAAATTGGAGGAGAAAATTTGTGGATAAGTTTGCAATGATTGCGGCTCCTTTATACGATTTACTTAAAACGAATAAGAAATGGGAATGGAATGAAGCACATCTCCAGGCATTTAAACGTCTGAAGGAATTGGCTTTGTCTCCGGAGAAGTTAGCTCAACCTAACTTGAACAACACTTTCCATGTAAATACTGATGGCAGTAAAATAGTGGAGTCTTATGGCAATATTCTGACGATGGTGAAACTTCGATTATCCAGTATGCGAGCAGAGTTTTGCGAGGTTCAGATATAACATATTCTGTGCATGAAATAGAATGTCTTGCCATCCTTTTTTCCGTGGAAAAATTTTCAATATATCTATTGGGCAGACCATTTGTAATACATTGTGACCATCAATCACTTTCTTGGTTAAATTCAGCAAGATCGTTAAATCCAAGGCTTAGGCTCGGCTGGATCTTTGGCATGCAAATGGGCGAATTTTTTCAAATGTTCTTCTCCATTCGAAAAACTTCTTGGATATTTCAAAATATGAAACATTACATCAGCTTAGAATTCCTTCTAGAGCATTGACGTGAATTTTCATGTAGTTTTCTTTCATTGTTGTCTAGATATTATCAATAGTTTAATAGACTTATGTAATCACAAAACTATTGATAATATCTACAGAAGAGTGAAAGAAAACTACACGAAAATTCACGTCAATGCTCTCAAAGGAATTCTAAGCTGATGTAATGTTTCATATTTTGAAATATCCAAGAAGTTTTTCGAATGGAGATGAAAATTTGAAACAATTCGCCCATTTGCATGCCAAAGGTCCAGCCGAGCCTTAATAGATGGGCTTTGAAATTGCAAAATTATGATTATACAATTCAGCATGTTAGTGGTTCTGCAAATACGGCCGCGGACGCGTTAAGTAGATATCCAATTAAGTCACAAAACAATTTGTTTCCTTCCACTTTACATGTAAACTGCACATATTGATTTACTTGAAGAAGAATACTTTTTGTATTGGATCAAAGTACAACAAAACGATGAATTATGTCAACGTATAATTTCTATGTTAGTCAAGGGTGATGACCATTTCGAAATTCAGGGAATATTTAAACTACATAAAAATATATTGTTTTATAGATCTACCAACTCGAATCATTGGAGAGTTTTTGTACCTGAAGCAGCTGTCAAGAAAGTTTTGTATGAACAACATGATTTGGCTGGCCATTTTGGGTTTTCTAAGCTTTATAAGAAGTGTTCTAAATTCTATTTCTGGCCTAAGATGAGAGGAAGTGTCAAGTCATATTTAAGTGATTGTGTGGAATGTGCAAGGACGAAACAAAAAACACAACATATTACCAAAGAGGAGCTTCACGTGACTTCTTACAAATTACATCAGTTCTTATCTTTAGACTTGATTCGTCCATTGCCATTATCTCAAGGATATCAACATATTCTGACTATTGTAGAATTAACCAGCAAATATGTTATGGCTTATCCTCTCAGGAAGGCAACAACTCGAGAAATTATCAACAGAATTAACTCAGGTTATTTCCATCATTATCCTATGTGTACAGTTATGTTAACGGATAATGGATCACAATTTAAATCCAATGAATGGGAAAAATTTTTGAAGTCAATTGGTGTAAAGCATATTCTCACTTCACCATATTCGCCTCATGCGAATCCAATTGAGAGATATAATAAAGAGATCATTCGTTTGCTTAGACTCTTTTGTAAAACCAACCACAGATCTTGGTCCAAAGTTTTAACAAATGTTATAAAATTACTAAATTACTCATATAACGAGGTTGTTGGTTTCACTCCGGCTGAAATTTTTCTACACGAGGAAGTTCGGGATAAAATAACTTCTGTTATTGACTGGCCAGAAGAGATGAACGAATTGTCTTGGACAGCTAAATATATTCAGTTAATTGAAACAACTAAACGTTCAAAATCTAGGAAGAAGACATTCAAACGCAGAAACCCCTACAATTGTTCAAGGTGATTTGGTTATGGTTAGAAATCATGCAAGAAGTTCTGCCTTGAACAAAACTATCCATAAATTTTATGACTTATATGTGGGGCCATTTTTGGTAGAGGAAGTGAAGAACAATTTCGTGAACTTGGTGTCTTTAGATGGACAACAGATAAAGTGTAGACACAATTTACAAAATATCAAACCCTTCCACTGTTCATTGAAGAAGAAACACGAGTTGTTGTTGAATGTTAACAAATAGGTGCGCAAGGGTAACAACGTAGTTTTGAATTGATTGTCATTCTTTGAAAGATTTGTTATAGTATTAAATGTTGTTTTGAATGTTGAATATTTTAAAGTTATGTAACTGTTCGATGTTCATATTTAAGATCTTGTATCTTTTTAAGCCACCAAAGTATGATGTCTATATTTTCTTCACCCCAGGAGGGGAGGTTATTGTGACTGTCATCTTTTTATAACATTCACAATAAAGTTGTGTTAATGATAAAAATCTTTGATAAGAAGAAATACATTTCATTATCACTGTTACTGTTCTAATTATGTATTATGGGATATAGTGTAATATATATCAATTCGTAAGTAGATTTCTGCATTGTCTTTCATAAAACAAATAATATATTTTTACTAGTTGCTAATACAAAACTAACAGCAACAATGGCCATAAAATTATGCTGTTGGCAGAAGTTCGCGCTGTTGCCACGTTGGAGCACAACCCCGTGTGTTCGGAGGTTTAAGCGCAGTCCGACGTTAATGCTATTTCAATTTACACGCTCACCAGCTGTGTATCGAATGGGTACTCGAAAGTGCCCCGGATAGGGGTCGGTCTGACACTCGAACTAAACGCAGCCTAATTGACGTTGCCACCCGCGAGTTCTGTCCCTTTCTCGCTTTGCTTTTCCCACATGTGGCACAAGTGCAATTCTGTCCAGTTGCCTATTTTCATGGCCGTGCGTTTAGTTTCTTCTTGTCTTGTAATTCCTCCTTTCATTACTTTCTTCTTTATAATTTTAACATTTTTACGTTATCTTTTCTGCCGTTTTCTGTATATTTGTTTCCCACCCTTTCTTATCGTCACTCATTTACGTCATGTGTTTAGATTAAATTTAAAAATACACAAACTAGATAATTGAAAATATTTTTTTGTGCAATGCGTCTTCTTAGGGGATAGAAACTGACAGACGTCAACGGGGAGGTTCAAGTGTTAAGTGTGGTTGAAATTTTAATTCACCTTTTATTATTTCATATGATCTTCCACCAACTCCTGATCATGGACCTATGTTACCCTTGAATTTCAATAAAAAATATCTTTAGTTAGAAGCAGCTTTTTGTATTTACTTCTAAACTTTAATAAAATATGTTCAGTTAGAGGTTGCTCTTCATATTTACTTCTAAACTTTAATAATATGTTCAGTTAGATGGTACTCTTCATATTTACTTCTAAACTTTAATACAATATGTTCAGTTATATGTTACTTTCTATACTTCTAAACTTAGTAAAATATGTTCAGTTAGAGGCTGCTCTTCATAATTACTTCTAAACTTCAATCAAATATGTTCAGTTAGATGATACTCTTCATATTTACTTCTAAACTTTAATAAGGAATGTGCAGCTAGAGTCTGCTCTTCATAATTACTACTAAACTGGAATAAAATATGTCCAGCGAGGAGCTGCCCTTCATACTTACTTCGCAGAAAAGAAACAGGTTGGCGACTATCTGCATGCAGTTGTAAAATATCGTGAAGTTCCGTAAATCGAAGGGTTTTCTGTTGGCCATGATCCTCGGTCCGAGCGACAGGACAAAGTACATGTAGAAGACGACGAGGCACCACACGATGTACGGAGGGTTTACGAGGAACCAGTTCGACGTCCTCGGATCTGCAAAAAGGAATTTATACAAGAGTAAAATGAATCTATGGCTGCAGAGTTACGAGAATATAAGCGCCGCTGGATGGGTTGTTCCGTTAGTACGAAATTACTACTAGTACACCTTGGACTGCATTTTGCAGAGTAACGAGCCTGTGGCGCTTGGACGTTAAGTCAGGATAACCCTCTGCAGGAATGTGTTATGTCGTCCATATTTGTTTATGATTGCCTCTTCATCCATCTCATGGTATCACCATTCATCTCCATCGTCGCGATTACCCAAAAGTGGCAGAAAAGAGAAGTAAAACTAAATCAATCAATCAAGCATGTAGGTACATAATTTAGATCCTGTGATCATGGGTGCCCACAGGAGGGGTCAAGAATGGGTCACTTGAACATCCTCTCTCTCCGGAATATGGAAAAATTACTTGCTTACGAATGCATTACATACGTACAGTCGCCAACAATAAAAATTGGACACCTAGATCGTGAATTACTCGTTTCCCTTCAAGGCGTTATGTGCTTTGCCTAACTCTAAGTGGATTTTAATGGCAAATTTTCAATGCAGATTCTACCACCGCCGTAGAGTTAGGCAACACACACAACGACTTGCAGGGAAGCGAGTATTTCAGGATCTAGGTGTCCTATTTTTATTGCTGGCGACTGTACTTCTGTTTTTCTTCCCCTACACTTTATTTTAGGTTTTCTTTATCTCATTCCTCGAATTTAATTCTGCATTCTTACTCCCTTCCCCCCCCCCTTCTCTCTCTCTCTTGTGTATTATTTATTTTACCACCTTCTGTCTCCTTCTACTCTTTACTCACTCATGTGCACTAGGGTACGCAGGAGGGGGCTGGAATTGTAAAAATGGATATTTCATGACTGCGTTCTGGTGGATACAGAAAAAAAATATTTTGCAGTTACCATTTTTAACATTTCTTTTAGAACTTGTTCAAAGACAAAAATGGTAATCTGAGGTTATTTTAAAAGACGGGGGGGGGGGGGGTGCGTTTGCACTTTGATTTTTTCCAGCTCTTTACTGCTTTTAACTTTTTTATTTTCTCAAAATTTCGGGAGGGGCTTTAACTCCATCAGCTCCCCTTGTGGACGAAATCGAAACAGTGTCGGCCACATGCCATAATATTGACCCCATAAAATACTATAGCTATGTAAGATTTATAAGGTGACATTCAAAAGGGAAACTGTACGCTGATTACGGAACTAACTCCTCTGTGGTATTTGTTATCTCCCTTCTTCCTGGTTGTTTTGAACATGACTAGTTTCTTGGTTCAGGCACGCCTGTGGATGTATATCTACTGGTTTTCGGCCCCCTCCCCTCCAAAGTTTCATTGCAAATCTATTTAATCATTATGGAGCACTTTCACTATTGAACGCGTGTGCGAATGTCATGGACAGAAGTAGCCGGTCCCCGCCTCACATTTTACCTTTACTAGAAAGGTGTCCACCCGGATTGGAAAGTTCTGTTGATCACAAGTGGTTGACTTCCTATATATTCATTTGCTTCAAATGAAAGTGGTCTTTTATTTGTTAGGGATTTCTGACGGGTTTAGCGAGAACTCCTTCCAATAGGTCTCGATACTCAAAATACCTTGCGAGTTGATTTGTTGTATGTTATTCCACTTTTGTGCCACTTTTGGTTAATCACGAAGATGATGATGATGTATGGTGATAAGATGAAGCTGGTGCAGTCACAAACACACACGTACAGAACGCAAGTTCCAAATATGATTGGCTGTGAGCCCAGACGTCAGAGCTTCGTTAGTCTTCAATAATGCAGTGCGTTGAAGAGAGATTTGACATTTGAGTGTCTTCAGACAGGATCTCTCCTTTGAGCCCCATTGAGAATTAAGAAAAGGGGAAATGAAAACCTTTACTATTGTCTACAATTTATAGATTTATAGTTACAATTCATCATTTATGAGATTTTGTCCCACACAAAACGTCTTTTTCTAAAATTTAAGAATGCATCATTACATGTTCCTTACAATTAATTATTTTTATAATATAATGCAAGTTAGGAATAATCGCAATGAAGGAAGTGGTCTCCCCGATGGTGTTGCGCTAACTTCCTCGACTTGTAATTAAGGGGTCCTGGGTTCGATACCTGGTGGAGTCACATAGTAGTTCGGATTCCACGTTAAACTGTAGTTCCAGTACCGATCAGCCTATCTGGCATATAGTGGACTTAATGAATTTCTTACAGATAAGGAAGACGGTGTTGTGGTTACGTCCATGGAAATTTAAAGGGGGCACGATATAAATAAAAAGTTTCAGCAATTAATACATTGCAAAATAATTTGGAAAACATGCATTCAAACTTATGTAATTATAACTTGCTTATTTCACATTACATTTGGATAATCGCCACTTTGATGGTGAATGATTTTGGTTTTCATTCATGCATGTTATTTTACGTCGCTTTTCTTCAACTTTTGGCTAATAGCGACGATGAGGATGAATGACGATATGGTGAAATTGATGAAGGGATGCCCACAAAGAACACACATTGTCAATCCAATTACTTAATATAAAAATAACGTATTGAATACATTAAAATATTTATAAAAATGAACGTCTATTTCAAAAACTACATTTTGCAATTTTCGAATAATTCCTGGTTTTCTAATATTATTATTAAGAGATCTACAACTGCTTAATGTATAAATTACATAAATGATTTACCTGCTATATCGTAAAATAAATAGTCCCATGTTTTCGACACTCTGGAGGTCCACGTCGACATTTTTTAAAGATTGACACCTGAAATTTATAATGACATGATTAGAATACACAACATTTTAATATTGATTATTGAAGCGAATCTTTACTCAATGATTTCTGGCTGACACATATGTTTTATTCTAAATTAATTATTTAAAAATGAAAAAGCTACAATTAGAAGTATTATTTATTTTTCGAATTTGATAAAATTTGAAAAAACTGGTACCATTATTACTATGCTTTCTTATCCTATTGTAAATTCCTTCCATGCAACATGACATTTATACATAACAATGTATCCTTAATCTTTTTTTTCAAAAATTGATATTTTCTGATTTCAAAAACCAATCTGTCACGAATCATCGTCGCGCCAATGCCTAAACCAAGAATGTGAACATTTTTTACTTTTTCATCTAAGTGCAGTTTATGACTACTTGTTGATGATAGAATTCTATTCTAACTTACATGACCTAATTAACAGCCATAAGTAAGTACACATTTTATCGATGACAACATTTATCCAAATGTAAAGCCTATTTTTTCCCGCAGAAAATTGAATATTAAAATGCTTCTCTCTAAAAGTAAGATTTAGCACATTCTTGGTTTTGGTATTGGTGCGATGACATAATAATAACATGACAAATTATTGGGTGGGCTTGTGGAAATGAATTTTGGTAAAAGGGGAAAAAATCGAAATCTGAGATATTGAGAGTATGTACTAGTATAATCTCAGTATTTCAGACTGTGTGTTGTACTTGATTTTCTTTAAGTAAGTTTCGATTTCGTAACTCATGTTTCGTGCAGCGTTAATAATGACAAGAAATTTTCTGATTTCATTTCGATACAAGATATGTGATATCTCGAGACTGCAATTTAATAGATCCGTCTTTTGTGTTGATGCCAGAAAATAGTTGATTTTTTCTACACTTCGTACGTCCTAACTTTTATGTTTATTTTTTTTCTGCAACTAAAAATCAGTGCCTGTTACCATGAATATTTTAGAACTATAGGGGTTTGGTCTATGTGCCGTTCGTCAATGATGACGTAATCCTGGCAAGGGATAAACTTATTCACGTAAAGTGATACATTGTCTGCTACAGTGTTGCACTGTCAGGGAATGAAAACAACTGAAGGCACGTAAACGAGTAAACTGTACTTGGTAATATATTTACAATTCGTTTATTCAGGTGTTTAACTTCTGTATATTGCAACACTGTTGTTTCACATTTCGTTGATATGTTCACTTGGCAGGCATTTCTTCATGCGTAGAACTAACTAAAAATTTTACTTCTGCGCATAACAACCTTTCAATTGTTGATAGTATTGGTTTCCAGTCAAAATAATGCAGAACTATGTTCTTGTAATGTAATAGACATTAGACGTTACATTTAGAATGGAATTATAGTACGAGTTCTCAGTATGGAATTTCCCAAGAAGGGATCTGTCAATGAGCTAAATTCAGATAACAAAAGTCCTACCAACTCTTTCCAGTTTGGAGTAAAACCGGCGATGCGCGTCTATTGGTAAACAAGGTTAGCTTACGTTCTACGCATAGACAATGTAATGAAAGTGGAAAACATGGCGGCAGGCGTTAGCTTAGCAACGGGTAAAAATGCAATTATCCAGCGTTTCAGTTTGTGAGAAGTACTTTGTAATCAAAAACAGCTGAATATATGAAATGTTCTCCTGAATGATGGGAAAACATAATGCTTTTGTCTCATGACTTTCTCGTGCTTTTTTTTTTGTTTTGTTTTTAATTTTCGATGTTTGAAAGAGAATGTGATATTTTGGTTGTAAGCAAGATTGCTTTCAGCTCAATACGAACCTACATGATTGAAAGACGACACTTTAACTTCATAACCTACTGTAAATAAATTCTTAGTGTAGTTTGCATGCACGTAAACTGTGCGTACTCAATTCCAATGTAATGCACGCCTAGCACTAGCGTACACAGGATTTTTTCGGAGGGGACTGGAATTGTAAAAATGGATATCACATACTAGCTATTCTCTTGATAGAGGTGGGGTATACTATAGAGTATTTCGAATTACCGTTTTTTTTTTACCTTCGTTGTATAAGTTGTTCAAAGACAAATGTGGTAATCACAGGTCATTTAAAAGTGAATTTGCATCTACCACTTTGAAAATCTTGATTTTCTCAAAATTTCTAGAATGGACCTAGCCCCATCAGCCTTATGCCAGTGATGCGTAGATTCTTTTGACAGCCCATGTAGACTATCACAGAGTATTGGAATTGTTGTTGGAAGTCCACTGTATGCACAGAAAGGCTAATCGGGACTGGACCTACAGTATGAAGTGGGATCTGAGCTACTATGTGCCTCCATCGGGTGTCGAACCCGGGACCTCTTGATTACAAGGCGACGATCCTACTCTACTACTGCACCACCTGGAAGGCCCAGACTACGATTACTGAAATAGCTAGTAGGATAGAGGGGATCTTGTTTATCTCCAGGTATATAATATAATTCTTTTTGAAGGCGAAATCATAGTGAAATGTATTGCGCAAAACTTCAAATAATGTAAGAAACGGATATAGTATCGTCAGTATCGTAATGCGTAATAACAATAGGGTTATGGGTGCTATTTTCGTAACCTGACGATAGGTGTCAAGAGCAAATAGCTAAAGTTTAATGCATGCGAATGTATTTTCAATAGCAACCAATGAAGCAGAGGTTCGACATGTACCTGGAGAACGGTTCACTATTTAAGCGTGTACCATATCTAATTGACCGTACTAATTACTTTTATCTGTGTGTTGTCCGTGTGCATGGCACAGTGAAATATATCTGGGATTAGGACATTTTTGCATTAGCTGTAACACCCTGTGAAGTTTGTGAGTTACAGAAAACAACCGCTTTAATAAGTTACTGTTACACGATTAGAAAAATAAAGAACAATTACATCTACACCTTAAGATGTTGCCGGGAAAAATAACGGTCCAAATTGAGTCCGACGTGAGGCACATCCAGCCCCTAACGCGTCACGAAAATTGGTTGCTAAGATTGATTGATTGGTTGTTTTAAGTCCACTTTATGCACAGAAACGGTAATCGGAACTGGACCTACAGTTTAAAGTGGGATCCGAACCATTATGTGCCTCCACCGGGTATCGAACCCAGGACCCCTTGATTACAAGGCGACGACGCTACGACTGCGCCATCGAGGAGGCCCTCCGTTGCTAAGGCCCTAAGTCTGGCCTCATAACCTAACAACGTACGTGTTATTAGAACTGTAATCGTGAAAATAATACATGTTAGTTGGTGAGGACTTTGGTACTATCGGCACGTTTTACGAACACATTTTCGTGTTAGTGGCTGATGTGCCTGCCGCTAAATTCGTCAAAACCCATCAATTTCCGCTGCCATTCAACGTTTAAAAAATGACCACGATCGTTTTTAAGGTACTCATATTAACGGTTAACCTCATTAATGCAATTTAAATTAGCCACTTTTCTTTTAGATATAACACACACACACACATACGTAATATATAATCAGTATACGTATATATTTATGCATGATAAAGTATTAAAATTGAAATTTCGTCTCACTAACTGGTACGAATGAGTCTGTATTTTATATTCCAAAAGTTTACCGTTGCCAGTATCAATTCTGATTCTAGCCACAGAGAAAATAAATAAAATCATCGCGAAAAAGAGAAAGAACGTTTGCGTATTATTTTCATCAATTAACGGACGGACTGTTAAATTTTAACGGTAGTATATTGTAAATTTTGCGTTAACTTGTAACAGAGTCTGCACATGTAGGAATCACACGCTGGCACGCCCACCCCCTCACACTCGCATATTAATTTACATGAGTACTAATTTTTCACTAAAATAATATTATTATTAGTTCCTCGTCCACCAAATCTTCAGTTCTCCCTTTTAATAAACTCACGAGTGTGAATATTTATTCAGAAGATACTTCAGCTGTCCTGTAAAATATGTTCACGTAATTGTTTGCAGTATTTAAAAAACGTTAAATTTAAATGTCTCCTGGGAAGGAATCGATCAATTAGTCCATCCTTGTTATTCGTCATTTTTTAAATAAAATGTATCGTGGTATAAATCCTGGCAATTCGTTGTCCGTGTCAGTGAACGTTATTTCTACAGGGTCTGTCGGGAGGCACATCCAGCTCCTAACACGTCACGAGAATCGGTTGCTAAAACATGCTGATAGGATCAAACTTAACTGTCCTAACCAAGCAACGTGCACTGTTTTTACAATAACAATTCTTCAACTGTCTACGTTGTTAGGTTCTGAGGCCATGTTTAGAGCTCTTAGAAACCGATTTTCGCGATGTCTTAGCAGCTGAATGTGCCTGATGATGGACTCGTTTCTGCCAGCGGGGTTGTTGCTTGGCTCAGTCTAGAGTTTAGAATTTTGAGTTTATCCTGATGGCTAGATAACATTACATCACTCTGCTGTTGACCTAATTCGAGATTAGTCGTCACGATGTCAGACAGCCATAAAAAAGTCGGAAAACTGTTCAAGAAACGATGTCATCCAGTCCAGGTACTTATTGACCTTGGCGCAAACTTATATTGTATTCTTGTACAGATGCACTACTAGATATCACTAACAAGCATAACTTTTATTTTCTGCCAATAATCTCTCGCCTGATACTAGATGTCGAGTGCTAAATTTTCATTATCAATTTTCACTTTAGAAACAAATATGTCTAGATTAAAGTTTTGGAATACTTTTCTTTGTCATAGGATTATTAACACTTAATCCTCACAAAGTGTTGCATGTAGAAATACATTATGAACATCACATCGAGAGAAGTGAAGATATGCTTGTCAGTGAAATTGATGAAACTGAGTTCCAGGTGTTTGATGAAATTTAATGTAAATGTACAGAAGGCCGTGTGGCGAGCTATTTATCGTTTGTATACTATTTTGCAAACGTGTTCTCCAAACAGAACAGATGACAGCGAATGTAGAGAAGTTTATCACAATCCTTCCTTCCTAGAATTCCGTGAGTGTTCACAGGAGACTTGAAGATGACACCGCATTATCACATTAACACACACGCGTAACACTGACACTCTCCAGTATCGCACACACTTCACAACGAAGCTAATCTAACGCAAGCAAAATTCACAACGGGGGAAGAGGCTACGGTCCTAGGGAAAGAACACAGCACATCCGGCCAGCAAGGCTCTGAGGATGCGAGAAGAGAAATTTTTGTACACTTACGGGAACGCGACACAGACACACTGGAGGAACCGGACCAGTTACGAATCAATATATACATACATGTGCGAACGTGTAACCCGTCCTGTTATTATAAGCCCCAGGGTGTTCGTATTATCGCTTGTTAGTTTTCATTATTGCAATCCTACAAGCAAGTTTTTGGGTCATTGTTTCCGCATAGAAAGTCATTATGGCATATCATATCGAAGCATTTGGTATCAAGGCTGACCACTTGCGCGCTTGTTTTTTTTTATTATTATTATTTCTGAAGAAAAAGTCGCTCCCGTTTGTCCTTTTGATCCGCGCAAGTAACTTTCACTCGTGCACTGCTGCTGTCCGGAATTCCGAGCAAGACAGGACAGGAAGTTTGGTTCTGTGTGAGATTTCCATCTCGTATTTCCTGTCGTGGTTGTAACTTCGTGTGCGCGAGATTCCAAGCAGGCGTGGAGGAATTTTCTAACAGTAACAAGCAAGAAAGAAGTCACAGATTCCTCGAGTCATTTACGGACAGTCGGCATAAAAAGTATTGGTAGTACAGCGAGGAAAAATTATGATCCTTGCTGAAAAAGAAATTAAATTATCTTACGATTTGTCATTCACAGGCAGGGAAGGATTTGCCACTAGGCTATCCTAGGCAGCCTAGGGGTCGCAGAAAAATGAGACGCTGAAAGGACACAAGTGACAAAGACCAGTAAAGACTATTCAAACTCCTTACTATTGTGATAATAGAATAATGAAACAACATGTCAAGTTCTAGACATGTTCAAGGTAGAAGATAAGAGCTTATAGCGTTTAAATAACTTCTTACATTATAACCCTATTTTCAGTATTATTAACAGGAAAGCAAGTCCATATGGCAGACTGTAAGGGAAGCCGCGCGAGTTCACGAAACAATGCTCGAATATAAACAATTGTTCGTATAAGAAACAAATATGAACATTTTGATTGATTGATTATTTTATTTTACTTCGCGTTTTGTGCCTCTTGGCTAATGGGGATGAGGGATGAAAAGATGAAATTGATGAATGGACATTCACAAACAACCATGCCCGAGCGGGATTCGAACCAGGGACCCTTGGCGACGCAGCGCGATGTGCTAACCACTCAGTCACAGGATCTGGCATGGACATTTTGATTCCATCAATTGAAAGTCAAGTGGAGGTATATTGACGGTTGAAATCATGAAGTGAAGAACCATGGTAACAAAACTGTTAATAATAATAATAATAATAATAATAAAAGTGAAGTGCTCCCCTGTGGTTTGCAGCACGCCATGAAGGCGTATAGAGGGTGTGGAGTTAGGAGCCCACACTTTCTTGATCACGGCCGAAGGTGGGAGTGTGTGATCAGCACCGCCCCTGGCCGCCTTTACGTCTCAGAGTTTCCTCAAGGTACCCACTTTATACGACGATGGCTGGGCGCCGGAGCCGCTTGAACAGGTGGAAATAATCTGGTTCTCCCACGCCGGAATCGAACCCGGGTCTCTCGTATAGCACTCAGACGCCCTAACGACTTATATATATAAATAAAGGAATACCCCTATTCGATGGCATCCCCCGTCATTCACAATTTTTTCTCAACATTTTTACATATCACTATTTTCTCTATATTCTCTTTTTTTCCCTTTCTTTACGGAAAAACAAACATCCAAGTCCTAACCGGGATTCGAACCTTAGACCTCTGGCTTCGTAGCGCGCTATGCTAACCACTCCGCCACAGAGGCCAACACTGAGCTACCGTGGCTCATAAGGATAACATAGGGGCACAAATTGTATAAATCCTCCACTACACACAAGAGATACATCACCAAATCCAGGCTCGACCAGAACTCGAACCCGTGGTTTCTGGCATACCGTGCAGGGAGGTCGGAACTTATTTTGGAGTGAGGGGGCAGGTTTTCAAATCCATCAAACAGTTTTTACAGATTTTGGGCAGGAAAAATGGCTCGATCAAATGATTGTTGATGACACCCATCCATACTTCTGCCTGGGCGTGCGACAGTGGCTGGATGACAATTACCCAAAGAAATGGATTGGCCGAGGCGGCCCAATTCCCTGGCCGGCTCGATCCCCCGATTTCAGACCTAGCGACTTCTACATTTCTTTCCACATGAAAGAATTAGTTTACAAGACACCGGTAAACTCGCAAGAAAAGCTCTGGGAGAGGATCTCAACAGCTGGTCAACACATCAAGGACACCATCACATCACGAGTTAAGAGACCAAATGTCCGTAAAAACCTTCGTGCCTGCATTCGTAACGGAGGTGCCCACTTTGAGCAAGATGTATAATGTTCTTTAATTGTATTGTTCATTGATTCCTTTCACATGAAGATGAATGAAGTATTATTTCTTGTACACAAATGTGAATGTTAGCAACATTTGTACCTTGTTGGATAGCAGATGACACAAGGAAGTAATTAAAGTAATTTGTACGCTTCGTGTCATACCATTTTTGTTATTAATACGTTGTCAAGTAAACTAAGAGTGCATTTTTTTATCATCACTTGTAAGTTTAGACCCACCCGTTACTTACATGTGATTGTTATTTGGGAAAAACTTTTTTTTTCAACGAACCACTTATTTGTTAGCTATCAGAAAACGCTGAAATAAGTTCAATACAAGGAGCAGTTTTTCTCAATTCATCTTTTTATGTGGAAAATTGTCATTTTTTTAAAAAAAAAACAATAGAAATTCGATTATCTCGAAAACTACTAATTTTCGGACGGGGTATCATATGGTCAAATTTATTGCAAATTGTCTCTACTTTAACCCCTTTCAGGGAATACATCTAATTACCAGTCACCCTGTATATATATATATATATATATATATAATTAAATATCTTATTATATTTTATTGTTATAATTATATATTTATTACAGAAATAATAAATATATATTTATTGTATATATGAATATCCACAGTGGCAAAGCCTCATAAGGGATGAGGAAGCCCAAAGGCCTCTATTACGGATTATTTTTTTATTTATAATTCCATTAAACGGCGCTAATACATGAAAACTGAAATTTTAGGTCTTACGATAATTTCCGCACATTTCCATTCCTGCATTGCACCCGATCTTCGCATGCAGCGAGGCATTCCTTTAATGATTAGTAACATAACTGAACAACTTTTAAAAGGGGGCGAAGTACACCTGCAATCGTATTGAGAAAATCCATGTTTCTGAAACTTTCTCTTCGATGTGTTGCAAAGAATGTTGGCCGTGTTCTCATATCATCATTTTATAAATCGTAGTATATATTTAACAAAACCTTCGCATTCTAAAAGAAGCTCGTACATGAATGAAAGATTTGAAAAGAAATAATTTAATGAGAGATTTAGTTTATTTTACTTCACTTTTCTGCCATTTTTGGCTAATCGCGAACGCAGACGATGATATGGAGGAAATATGGTATATTGTATTATGTAGGCGCTATATTCTTCATAATTTAACGTATAAAATATTTCTGCTTCTAAAATGGTGTACAAAAACAATTCTTTCACCTTTACTGATATCTTAAAATCTCAAACTTCTATTCAGAGATTGAGATTAAGAATTGAAACTATCAGTAATTTTAGAGCATTTGCTACTCTAAAGTTTTGCAACGAAGGCTTTCAAATATAGTGCATGGTTAGAGAGGGCCGAGGTGTCAAATATGGGGCAAGTCGCCACGCTACGCCAACAGCTTTACTATTAGATATTTTGATCTGTAATTATTGCAGCAGTTAGTTACCTGGTATTGCATTTGAATGAAATCAGTCTGAACTTTACACGACTATTCAGATCAATGGGCCTTCACATTTGAGAGAAGAACCTAAGACTGAATGTGAGATAGGCTAGCGTCCCCGTCCCCCAATTAGTCTAAATTATCGATCATACCTCGACCTTGTCACCTAAAACTAAACAATTACTTCTCACAACGTAAAAATAAATCACCTGCTAACATAAGAATAAATGGTGTTACCTCTCTCTGAGGTCAAAAACTAAGCCATCAGCCCCAAACATGACGTTTGAAACAAAGAGTAAACTTTTAATAAATCTAAATGGTCAAGAAAGAAAAGGTTCTTCGCTTTCCACGAGAGGAGGTGGTTTATACATTCCAAGGTTTGCAGAGTTAAAGCCCGAAAGGGCAGATAATTAATGGTATATTGAGACGATACTTGTCTGTCTCTAGTCTCGTCTTTTTCTGTCCTTTCACACAGAAAATATAAATTATTAAAGCAAACGTAAGGAGAGAAGTAAAACTTACCAGTATTTTGATTCTACATCAGGCGACTAAGTGCAGTGCAGTGATCTTCCGACGCAACCTTGCAGTCGGACTACTTTCTGCAAATGATTTACACGTATAGCCTATATGCACAGTTGTATCGCTTTGTGCGTAAGAAAATCCAAACTCATCACAACAATTTTCAGAGTAACTGCCCCGAAACACACCATCTGCAGTTATTTCACTCTGTACAATGACTGTGTCGTCTGACCAAGTCTAAATTTTTTAAAGGGAAGGGGAGATTACCCTAGATTTGAATTTCCAAGAACTTACAAGGTGCACCTTTCCTCATGGCCGATGACCTTTCTCACAGCAAGGGGCCGGACCCTGTGGCCTAGTGGTTAGCACATCCCGCTGCGACGCCAAGGGTCCCGGGTTTGAATCCCGCTCGGGCTTGGTTGTTTGTGAATGTCCATTCATCAATTTCATCATCATCTAGGCCTCCCCGATGGCGCAGTGGTAGCATCGTCGCCTTGTAATCAAGGGATCCCGGGTTCGATTCCCGGTGGAGGCACATAGAGGCTCGGATCCCACTTTAAACTGTAGGTCCAGTCCCGATTAGCCTTAATGTGCATAAAGTGGACTTAAAACAACAAATCAATCCAATCATCATTTCATCACTCATCCTCATCTTCGCAAATTAGCCAAGAGGCACAAAACGCGAAGTAAAATAAACTAAATCAATCAATCAATCACATCAAAGGGTCCCTAAAGGAAGCTCGTGTTCGGAAAGTGCACTGGAAGATTTAAATGCTGTCCTCTGTCCACCTTCCCCAGTGTATTGTTATATGTGAGCACACTTGCAGGTACAAAACCTGGCAGATTTCAAAGCAAAACTGGAAGCAGAAGAAGGGAATTCCAACGGGGATAATTGTTTTGCAGAGATCTGACTGCGATGTCAGGTGTTAACGGACACTTGAGTGCACGTTCACAAATCTAGTGCAAAACTATTCTTCCAAATATTCTTCAAAACCAAGATAACTCGAAATACATAGGCTATAGTATCATTTTCTAGGGCGTAACTGGGGGTGGATGGGGAAGGAAAGAGACAATCTTGCCCTTCCTCTGTGGTTTCTTCACATCAGACAATACTGTGTACGAAAACTCGAAACGAAAAGCACTTTTATTTCTTGGCCATTTAGATTTATTAGAAGTATACTCTTTGTTTTAAACGTCATGTTCATAGCTGGTGAGATCAGCACCAAGCTCCGGCCGCATTTAACTCCCAGGGTTACCCATTCATTTGAGGCTGGGTGAGCCCCGGAGTCGATTTATGCAGGGACAAGGCCAGAAAAATTCCTACCTTAGATCACCCGCATCGGAAATCGAACCTGGGTCTCCGCGTGGGAGTCAGAAGCCCTACCGAATAGACCACCGCGTCGTCTGGCATTCGCCTCGCATTTTTTCCACCTTCAACTTTTTACCTAGAAGGCTCAAGCTCAATCCACCTGACCCCATGATTTGGAGACCTTGCGTCCGTGCTTGTAGTTGTAGATGGAAAGGAAGAGATTTAAAATTCTCTGCCACCCCTTCTTTCCATCGGGGTACGCTGGGTTTATTGTTTCACACTTGTACATACAATACCTGGAAGATTCAAAGGAAAAAAAATATAGTCTCATTTTTAGCATGCGACCGGGGGTGCTAAAAGACTATCTTGCTCCCCTCGTTGATGAGTGAAGGGGGGGGGCAAGCCGCCCCTCCCCCCCCCCCCCCGGTTCCACCGTGGCAACCGAGCTACCGAACCAGTCCTGGTCTCTGACTTCCGCTCCTTTTGCTTGTGTGGAAATGGTCTCATTTAGTGATACTGCAACGAGTCTATTTTTCTCTAATTTCAAATTATTCCGTTTAAGATGTGCGTCACTCATAGACTTGTGAGTATAATTCTTGGATTACATTCTATAATTTATGAAATTGTTCAAAATTTCTTTGTGACTTGTTTGTTTTTATGGATTTGTTTGTGTAATTTTAATACTTTTAGTCTATCTTGCTGTATTTACTTCAAATTATGTTCAATAGATGTAAGGAAGTGTCAAACCAATATTTTTTTATTATTTTTCGTGCTTCTGAAGTGAGATGTTCTCGAAACTTTAGAATATTAAATGCGTATAAATATACGTTAATATTTTTAGTATTTTAGCTTGTTCTTATCACGTGAATAGAGATGAAAAATGTCAAATGGATCCAAGATCATTTCTTGAGAAAGTAATATGCTCCAAAAATAAATCCGATACAATATTTATTATACAAATTATTCCGTAACTTTAATCCAAATATTACTGACATTTGCACAAACTTCAATGGGTCGATCAACTACAAAGATTTTTATGAAGTTAGTCAAAGATGAATGTTGGCACTCCTTATTTGCTTGCTCGACAGAACATTTTGTAATTATTTGAATCTATGAATGCTTCTGTTTCATTTGGAAGATGAAGATTACATTGCGCTCTTGTTTTACCCTGAAATTACGCCCTCTATTGTTACGCTCGTATAGTAATTTTATAAATACTATTAAACGATGTAACTTCCGCTTGAGGTTCAAGCGGGGAAGTCAATTGAACATAGGAAAAATCGTAGCGTCTTAATTTCTAATCATATTACTTAATTTTCAGTATTCGTCGTTTACTTCCTCTGATCGTATTGCTGTTTTCTTATAAATGCTCCTTTTTTTTCACTTCCTCTTTTATTTTATCCATCCACTTTTCCTTTCCTGAATTCCCTTTCTCCATTTTCACTTTCTTCCTTACGATTGGGGCGTAAGTCATGGCAACTATTTTCTTTCGCGAGAATGCAGGACCGCACAAAAATTCGAAATATACAAATGGAATAGGACGCTTTATGAAACTGAACAATGTATGAACAATACAGGGCATGTGGTGGTGGTGCCAAAAAATCATTTAAGAAAAAGGTATCGTTCAACTTGCGTGTATTAGTAACAAGTCTACATTGTCAGTACAAAAACGTAAGAGGCCCAAATAAAGCTCATTATGAACCCTCAAAGCAGTCCCCCATAGCGTTAACAATAAAGCGACTCACTCCTGATGAGGCGGATGGTATTGGAGCCCTCCCAGATTTGGCAGCTTGTTGGGAACGCTCTTGAGGACTTCTCTTTGAATGGCTGAAGTCCCCCCTCCCCCCTAGCCTTCCCCTCGCTACGGGCCTGACGCGGGCAGGCATGATTCATTTCAGGCAGGAATATATGTACCTACTCTGTAATGCACCCAGCCATTATAAATTGATACCGGAGGGCAAATCTGTCGGAATACAGACGGGCAGAGCATGGTGCTGAACACATCACCTCCGCCCTGTCTTCACGGCATGTTGCAATGTTCAGAGGATGCACACCAGGGTGCGAAATCCTTGGGGGAAAGGGGGGATTTGCCCACCAACCAACCATCTTGGTCTAAAAATCCCCCCCCACCAAAAATATTCGGGGGGAGAGCTTTTGTTGTAACAACAAAGATATGCATTTACTTTTGACTTCAAATATAATTTACTATAGAATAATATTAAAAAAACATGCATCTGAGTGTTGCATGTTTTCAATCTTACTCACTTTCAAGTAACCATTAACAGATTTACACCAATAACAATATATGCACAATAGAAGTAAAGCGATTGATTATTTTATTTTATTTTACTTAGCTTTTCTGCCACTTTTGGCTAATGGCGAAGATAAAAGTAAAACGAGAATGCATGACAGATAAAAGCATGAAATCTAATTGATTTATATTAACAGAAAGCAAAAACTAAACAAAAAGTCATACATAATAAAACTATTTCAATTATTTTGTAATTTATGGACATTTTTGACCTGTTGGTAAAGGAATTACTTTGCTTCTTTATAAATATCTGATATATATAAAAGTAACAAATTAATTCCTTCACATATTTAACTATTTAGTGATTTACTTGTATATGTAAAAATAAATATCTGTTTTATAATATTTCATGTGCATGAATTATTTACTATATCTGGGTGGGTGGGTGTGTAAATTAAGATCGTCTCCCCCCCACCAGTCTCCAATGATTTCGCACCCTGATGCACACTCCTTGTTAGTACCAACTCCCTGTGTTCGTAGGGCCAAGTGGCTGACTATCTTTGTGTAAATTTTCGGCGCCCACAGAAGGTTCCAGATTCGAATCCTGGTCTGGGAATGTGTGTTTGTGGGCGTCTGTTCATCAATTTCATCTAATCATCTATCATGCTCATCGACGCGATTAGCTAAAAGCAACTTAAAATAGGGAAAGCGTAAATATCCAGAATGCAAGAGCAGGCTATCCTTGTGGGTGAAGGGGAAAACATATGTGAAATATTGAGAAGCAGGAAAATATTTTGTGAACTTTGCACATTCTCACAAATTTATGTAGTGACATAGAAGGTATATTAGTCACCGTTTAAGGCTTTCAGGAGGCACTATATTTTTCTGGCCGGTTCGGTGTCTGACTGCTATTCGGGAGACCCGAGTTGGATTCCCAAGGTGCGCGATTTCAGGAGAGAACTTTTCTAGTAATATCATCTGCATAGAGCATCCAGTCTCCAAAAAATTGGTTCCTGAGGAATGAAAGCTCCCGGAGTGTGGTTTTCATCCCCACAAGTGGGGGCTAGCTTTCCCTTTACTATAGCCAGTGTGTGAATTAACGGGGGGGGGGGGGGGATGCTGGCATCTCCTTCATATAAAAGAAACATCCCCGGCAAAAGAAAATTATTTTTATCCGCCCCCAAACAAAATGGAATTGAATGCATGTACCATTTTTTAGCTATGTAACAAACACAATTATAAAATCATTCGTGTTCATTAATGGTACAGTTATCAAACATTTCCTTGCCGAAAAGTATGCAGACTAGTGCAACGAATCAACTTCGCCGATCAGGCTGTTTTCCACTTAAGATTTCATGGCATAGTTCTGATATTTTACATAGATTAAAGTGTTCACAAGAAGGTTGTAGGTAGGCAGTGGCGTCGCTAGGGCCTTTTGGAGGGAGCTTCAGCCCCCCAATCCCTCGATAAGCCCCCCCCCCCAATTTTTAGCTATTATTACATACAGTATTTCGAGAAAACATATTTGAACAATTGTTAATGCAGGAACATACCTCTAGATACATATTCTGGGAAAGACTCGTTTCGTTGTGACATAGTTTTTCTAAACCACGATCTTACATCTGACACATCATGTCTTTAGCTGGTAACAGTGCAAACGATCGCCGTCATTTGTTCTATTTTCACAACGGTTGCTACGCGAGGAAACGGTAGTGGTGCGTTTTGTGTTACGGAGTTTGTGATATGGTGTGTTTGTTATCAAAGCTTTTTGTGACATTTACTGTTGTTCGTACAACAATGGACAAATTTATTATTCGAAGTAAGCGCCTGAAATCGGAAATCGGAAAAGGAAGAGTGTCATGAATTGTGTGTGGATTGTTTTATTGATAATTTTGCAAGAAATTCGAACCCCAGCGTATAGCTGATACATAAAAACATAGTTCACCAACATTAGAAAAACAGGACAAGAATATCCATCTGTTTTCATAAAAATTAATGCAGTAAGTCTATGTTAGTTTTAATTCCTTATGCTTGTTATATATTATTGTCTTATTAATCACTTTGCTATTTTCAAACATTAAAAATATTTACAATAGACGGTGTTAAAGGCGGAGCTACTGCGGAGCATGCGTACTCGTCTGGCCTCCCTCAAACATATCCGGTTACGCTTACGGTGCTATGGACTTTAATATGAAAGGGCAAAGTGGAGACTCTTTTACAAGGAAATAGGGTGTCGGCTGTGTAGCATATGGTTGCACAGTTCGATCGGGAACAAATTTACCACTTCGTAGATTTCCGAAGGACGTAGAGAGACGAAACCTGTTGATACAAGAATAACGAGGAAAGGATTGGTACCCGGAAAGGATTGGTACCCGGAAAGGATTTGTACGTCTTGCATTTTGTTACAAGCATGTTGATCGTTTATCTGCGTATTGTGTTGTGGTGAAAAGCACGCCTCCTAGTGAGGTTTCAAACCGAAGCGACAAGCGACACAGGCCCATTTAGTCTATAAATAAGCATTTACCGCTCATGGGAAATCATGTCTTAGGCGGCACAATACACGCCATTTGGAATCTGAGCGACACGTGCAACTTGTCGTGTCGCTTCGGTTCGAAAAATTTCATTGATAACTGAGGATTCACTTTTAAGTGGCACGGAGATTACACACCGAAGTGACAAGGAAGAGCTCCTTTACTCTAAAGGAAACAATTCACCTTGCATAGGAGCACAACTGACCGGAGCGACACGATGCATGGTACTGAGAAAACAACAGTCCAGTCCAAGCGACACGTGCATTTTCTTGTGGTGAATTGGTTCGAAAGGAAGCTTTCAGACTGCAGAGATACGTCTCTCTTGGAAACCAACATTAAAAAATAAACATCAAACACGACAAATTGCAGGTGTCGATTTTCGCTCGGACTTGCCCGTTTTATCAATACCGTGCATTGTGTTGCCCCGGCCTGTTATTTGCGCAAGCGTGACTGGTGAATGGTTTGCCTTAGATCGAATGCTTCTGTGCGAAATCCCGATATCGCTTGTCGCTTCAGTCTGAAATCTCCATTCTTGCTTGAAGTAAATTCGTGCAAGTGAAAGTGGCATGCCGTATTATAGGTTTTCCCTAAATCCCTCAGGCGGAAAGGCGACTTACGTTGAAATCATATAGCTATATTTACTATCATTTGTTATGTGTCATTACTTCTGCAGATTTGTTGGCAAATATTCACGTAAGCATACTTTATAATACACTAGTTTTATAGAAGTATCTTTCCCTCACTTTTCCATTTACAAAATAATTAAATATATCTAAACTTTCGTACGTTTTGAGCTCGTCGTGCGTGTACATGAAATACTTATATGTAGTATGCTATACAACTGGCGTCATATTTTAATAATCTGCTCTGCAGTTGATCATCCGACAGATTCTAGACGTCCACTCCTTCATTGCATAACTTTAACAAATACCTTTCTTGATTATCGTCGCACAATTGATGAAAACAAGCGCTCATTTCTTACTTCGTATGCCGGTGAATCTGCACTGGAAACAACGGGGACTGGCCTAAACCGAAAGTTCCGGGGGGACCGGGCAAGACCTCACGAATGTTTATGTTTACATTTTTAACACGGTCCATAGTAGTAAGTCATGTATCTGGTTGCAGCCTCCCCAAACCAGATGGCATAGCGACGCCACTGTAGGTAGGTTGGATGGCGTTGGACGTTAAGTTTGAACTTGGAAATAGACATTTGGTCAAATTTCGGTGTTACTAGATGCATGAGTTTGGGTTATCTTAAAATGTAAATATAATAAGTGTTTCTTAATTACGTGTGAACGTTATCATAACATTTAATGACCAAGTTTAGAAGCAATAGGTTAATGTACGTATCTCTGAGCAGTTTGTTGTAATATATGCAGAAAGGATGTAAGTTTTGAGTGAGTGAAGGTTTACAGACTTCAGCCATGTGGCTGTACTAGTGTGCATATAACACTCGAAAATTTCACATCCCATACGATGATACATTGTGTGCTGTTGTGGCGTGACCACTATCTTTATCTACCATGAACGCTAGCGACTCGCGGTTGAAGTCTGTAAACCTGCACTCACTCAAAACTTACATCCTTTCTGCATATATTACAACAAACTGCTCAGAGATACATACATATTGTACACAACGGTTTACTTTTCTCACTTCTCAAACGGATCAAGAGAAATATATTCAAATTTGCATACGCAAAGAAACTATATCCCAAAATAAAATCGCATATACGCCACACTGAGAGGTCATTCCTCATCCCCTCCCAGCAAAATGCTTAATTCACACAGTGACTATTTATTAGGTAACATTATAGTATAGGGGTGACGGGTTTCTTCAAATTTACAAGAGAAAGTACTTACTGAAATAATTTTCTGTAGCGTTGTGGAAGATCGTGAATGTAGTTTTGATCCATTTTAATGCGAATGCATGTTGTTTTCTGCGAAAATCTCTGTCCGTCACGCTGTTTCTGCTGCCGCCATTTGCTTTCTACACGAGAGCACAATGATCCATGTGTTAGATGACGCAACCCCGTAGTCAGTGCTTCAAACTCGCAGTGTTTTCACTAGAACATGACGTGTCGAGTATTTTTTTTTTAACTATGCTTGCCTAACCTAACTTAACCTAACCTAAACTTACGGAAAATGGTTTTTGGGGCTAACGTGAATGGTTTTTGGGACTAACGTCAATGGTTTTTGGGGCTAACGTCAATGGTTTGTGGGGCTAACGTCAATGGTTTTTGGGGCTAACGTCAGTGGTTTGTGGGGCTAACGTCAATGGTTTGTGAGGCTAACGTCAATGGTTTGCGAGGTATTAGCATAATTTCAAATCGGGGCACGAAAGTAGGTGTTTTCTGGTGAACGATGTTAAACACTGCATAAATCGACAAAACACTCGCACAACGCGCCCTGAACCAGTACGCTATCTCCCGCCATAATGTGTTACAGAATCGAAATAACAAATAACAGTAAGTACTCGTAAATGTAAGAAATAGACATTACCGTAGTTAGAAATACATTATTTCACCTTAGGAAATGTTCCGCATTCCAAAATAGTACGTTAGCAATGAAAAAAGTGCGAAATATATGATTTATAGGTGTCACCCCATACTATAATAGTACCATTTATTTTTTACCAAAAGTTGCTGCGTAACTGGTAGCAATGTTACAATACCCACTGAAGCCTTTTCCTGACACACTGAGATCAGCAAGACTTAAGAACCACATTACTGCATTTACTCTTATTGATCTAATTCGTACTCAGTTCTTCATTATGGCATGCGACCAATGTTAGTATTACATAAGAACCCACACCGAATAATGTGCTAATTTTTATACACTTATGAAACGTAATTATTAATTTTCTTTTCTCGTTCTAAAAAAATGTGTTATTCACAGGAAACGCTACGTAACTTCATTTGTTCTAAGCAAGTTCATTGTTAATTGCACAAATTATCTGAATGTATTGTGCCCATGCCTGTTATATCATACATTCTTTTTATGAAAGTTGTCATCAAATCGCGGCCCGTACAGTCGACAACGAAAGACGCAGCTAAAGGCTTGTTCAGCCCAGATCGGTACCTTCTGGAAACGCTTCACATCAGTTCGTTCGCCAGCCATGGGGTTGTGCAGCAAAGGGGTTAGATCTCTCAGATTCTCACCACGCTGGCCCTCTTATGCAGGGTTGTTAAAGGTCCGGGAATTTTATATAAATTCAATTCCGGTCCAGGAGAGAAAATGAGCAATTGTAAATTGGTTCTGGACCGTAAATAACCTTTTTATCTGTAAAGTATTTAAATTCGATCCACGAACCTTTTTTCCGGCTGAATTTTAATTAGCTACAGGAACTTTCTTTTTGGCTGAATTTAAATTCGGTCCAGGAACTTTCGTTTCGGCTGAATTTAAATACGGTCCAGGAACCTTTTTTCCGGATCAATTTGAAAAAAGATCAAGGAACCTTATTTCAAAGAAACAATACGCAACTTGTACCGAATTTAAATTGTGCGAGAAAAATGGTTCGTGTCCTGCAGCCGAACCCAATAGAAACCATTAGAATTTACGGGTTCCTGGACTTTTAACAACCCTGCTATTATGTCCTTTCTGAACAACAGCTTTAATTCTCTGTCGTTTGCTTGGCGATATAGGACTCAACACAGGGTGCAGGATTTCAACGCTTTTCACGTGTTGACGTCCCACGCTTCAGAAATCTTTTCGGCTTGTAATTGCTATCGCCGTGTTGTTCTGCGTTTTCCGTGTTTCATTGTTGATTCATTGTTATATTTTATCTTTTTTTCTTATCTTTAATTTATTTATTACATAATGTTGTGAGCATGGAGTGCATGCATGAGGTGGGCACGGGAGAACAATGTCTTGTACTTCTCCGCAATTCTAAAACAACCAACATCAAGGCAAATGTTTGTTCTGGGGGGACAGAAAATTGTGTTAAATATTTTTGCCTTTTTCCGGCCAAGGAAGAAAGAGGGGATATCGAAACAGTAAGGACTGCCACTCGAATGACATCTGAAGCCTTAAATTGCAATACATACATTACAGTTTTAGTTCTAATGGACGATTCCATACTGCAACAGTTCTTTAATTCAGAGACAATTTTGCAATTATATTTTGTTATTTAGTTTTGAGCATAATCTGAAAAGAATGAAGAAAATTCTATTGTGCTACTCTATTCAATGTTGATGTTATTTTGTTTGTTATTCGTTACTATAGTGACTGTAGAAATTGGTTAATATACTAATGTGTTCAGTAACATTTGAAAAGTTATTTTTAATTTAATATATTGCAACAAACTGCTCCACACCGGGGATGTACAAAGTCCTCATAAGAAGTGAAATTCTTCTTTTCACTGTTGAACCAGTAAGCGCCTACATTATAAAAACACTTACGAATTATACATAATTTATACTTGGAAGGAACACCAATTAAGTTTAACATTGTAGTTAGTTGTTCGATAAATTCTCTAGCAGATTGTTTTGAAACATCTCCTCCAAAACATGGCAATTGACTGAGTTCACTAACTCGTGAAAATCTATTAGAGCATGTATCAGACTGATTATAAGAATTCCATGTAGAATCATTATTCAGCCACATCGGGTTATAAGTACAGTTTGTTCTAGTACAAGGACTATGATTTACATTTAAGTCATCAGGAAACTGATCATGGATTAAGGATTGACATGTACTTTGACGTTGGCAACCACATACTGAAGTTTCAAGACCTGTGAAATTGTCTTTATTATCACAAGCAACGTAAGTTCTAGAAGGTATGGAATTTCTGTTAGATGTAGAACAAATCTGCTTTGATGTGTTTGTAGCACATAAAGAACTAGGTGCTTTATTTTCAATATCACAAGTATGTACGTGCTTATTATCATACAGTAAAGAGCTGTTCAACGAAGAAAGACATGAATGGTTATTTAGTGAACATGCACAATGGATTTTGTCAACAGTAGGATTGCTATTAGTAAATTCAGTATTATCTAAAACACAATGCCGCAATGCATATGTATTTTTGCCTTGTGAAGTGGAAGCTTTACCAAATTTATTTCTACTTTTATTGTGAGCAGATTTGCCCTTGCACAATTTGGTTACATTTTCTTTTGCAGAATTCACTTCAGCATCAGATGTATCATAGCCAGAAGAACCTGTATGAAATGTTTCGCATTTATTGTGTTCACTAAAAACAACATGCTTTAATTTAGAATTTAATCTTGTATCAGTTTGGCATGCTATGTGCCTATGTTCATTAATAAGTGCAACATCACTTAATTCTTTATCTGGTTGTAGAACATCTCTAACCATACTAGTACAAATAACATCGCTTTGCTCTAAGCTAATGCATTTCTCATTTAAATCCTTAAGCATAGAATCAAATTCTTGCAACTTTACCTGCGTAGTATTCATATTTGTTTGTAGAGTACTTATAGAAGTTTCATGTTGGCACAACTGGTTTGATAAGTGTTGTTTTAACTCATCATTATGATGGTCTAGTTTTGATTCCAGATCACTGACTTTCGAATTTATAAAGTTACTTCATCATTTAGACGTTCATTTAGTAACCTATTAGCTGATTGACAAGAATCAGAAACCTACTGCAACTTATTTTCTACATGTTGGAGCCCTTCGTTCAGTTTTTCAGTACTTTGCTGCAACCTAACCAATTTTGTGCCCCAAACTTCACAGTTTGTTTGGAAACTTTCGCGCAGCGTTTCAGTGTTCTGATCAAGTCTATCTTGTAACCTATTCTCCAAAGCTTCAGTGTTCTGAAGTAACCTATTCTCCAGCGTTTCGGTATTCTGGAGCAACTTCTCTTGCAACCTATTCTACACAGTTTCGGTATTCTGGAGCAACTTGTCTTGCAACCTATTCTCATGTTGGGCCAAACTCAAGTGAAAAGCAGATAAAATTTGGTCAATATTGGGATTTACCGTATCCAAGTATGATTTTAAAGTGAATGGATTGAATTCTGGATTGCATGTCTTACAGTAATAGTCTTCTTTCATAGAGCTGAATATTACCCAGTGAATAACTGTAAGGCCTCTACAATTTACATGTTCCCATTTCTTGCATGACGTGCATTCAATCATGCGAGTGTCAGAAAATCTGTCCTTACAACAGAGTAAATCCTTCATTTGCTTACCAGAATTGTTCTCTTCGTTGCTTACATCAGCAACATCCCTGAGATCCGGTTGAAGGCACACGCTACTTCGAAGCACGTAAGGCACTTCTCTTTTCTTCATTATAGCATTATCAGTTCAGTTCTTATCAACTTACAATTTTCGAATCCTGGCTCTAGGTCGCCAATTTATTGCAACTGTCCCCGGTGTGGAGCAGTTTGTTGCAATATATTAAATTAAAAATAACTTTTCAAATGTTACTGAACACATTAGTATATTAACCAATTTCTACAGTCACTATAGTAACGAATAACAAACAAAATAACATCAACATTGAATAGAGTAGCACAATAGAATTTTCTTCATTCTTTTCAGATTATGCTCAAAACTAAATAACAAAATATAATTGCAAAATTGTCTTTGAATTAAAGAACTGTTGCAATACGTGAAAGGGGGATTAGGTTTCAGATTTTACTTGCGCGCTTTCGGTTGTTTATTATCGGTCACTTTTCACTACGCGACGTTACTATGTTTGAAATCCCAATGTTTTGGCAGCAACAGACGGTTTTCATGGAACCTGCTTCCCCGTCTGCGTTCCACTTACATGCGTCATGCCTATTTTGCCACTGGACTCGCCCTCTTAGCGCATGCGCACTAGCGTCATGGTCGCCACTTAGGCAGAACCTGCTTCCTCGTGAAGCCGTCACCCCTATTTTACCATGGACTCGTCCACTTAAGGCTGAATGACACGGGGCTATATTTGCTGCTTGGACTTGGACTAATGGTATGGTACTTATCATCTGCTAACTTTCGCCTCACCGTTACAGTACTTGTTGTTAAACTTTTTGTTCCCACGAAGAATTGCGCAGAGCATAAAAGCAAAAATATGAACGCGCGACTTGAGGAAAAACGTTATCGGAGAATAGCTACTGTTCTTATTTTCCTTGCAATTTCCGAAATTAAACATTTAAGAAGATATATATATAAAGTATAGACCAAAAACTGGCTCGAAAGAAGAAATGCTGTACTGTTTGTTTGTTTGTTTCTTTGTTTGAGTTGGTGTTTTAAGTCCACTTTAAGGCTAATCGGAACTGGACCTACAGTTTAAAGTGGGATCCAAATTACTATGTACGTCCATCGGGTATATAACGCGAGACCCCTTCATTACAAGGCGACGACGCCACCACTGCGCCATCGGGGAGGCCTGAAGGTTTACTGCTCGTGCTTTTTTAAAAAGAAACGCAGGTATGTACGTGGGTTGGAGATTTAATAGTGGCAACTATTTATTTACAAATGATACAAAAGAGATACCTCCTGTGAAACTTTTACAGCACTTCGATGTAGTCACCGGCATTGTGTACTACCATTGCCAGCGATGTGGAAGTCGTAGTATACCTGTAGCGGTGCTTGCTCTGTTGATGGTTTAAATGAATGGAGCGATCTATTTTCTGAAGAATCTCTGGAACAGTTCGGAAGCGAATGACCTTCATCTTAGGGATCAAATCAAAGTCATAGGGGCTTAAGTCAGGGAAGTATGGGGGATGGTCAGGGCCGGATTATGACGAAATTGGGCCTGAAGCTGCTACTAAGTAAACTGTTTAACGTAAAATTGATAGCATTAACTTGCAATCTTCTGTGAACAATAAACAAAACGACGTTATAGTTACGTCACAGCGCAAAGAATAATAGTAACTGTATAATATGTAACACTGTGTCTAGGCGTCCGAAATTGGGGCTCCAAATTTCATTCTAAGATTTATTTTCAGGTTAATATAGCAAAAGAAAACTGTTCAGGTTTCGGAAAATTCTCGTCTGTTTTTTATCTTGGCCTATTCCAGGAATGGGCCTAATGCTGCAGCATCAATACCACCCACCTTAATCGGTCACTGGGGGTGGTAAAGCACCTGCCATCCCCATCGAGCTAACAAGGTAGCCACAGGTTGCACTATATTCGCTCCAGTATTATTCTGCAAAATGATGGGAGAATTCAGCAGAAAGTGTCGCTTCTTCTTTCACAGGTTATGTTCCAAAAATGAACAGTAACATTGTGCATTGACAGTCTGTGCTTGAGGTACGGTATGCGTTGAGATAACACCATCACAGTTGTACACAATAATCACAAGAACTTTCACATTAGTGGGGCTCTGACAACACAACTTTAGACCGCCAATTCCAACGATACTCTCTATTCCTCTCTTCACAGCGCATGCGCCTAGTGTTGGAAGGAGGAGTCCATTTAGTTGGTAGGTTAGGTATCAAACTAACGTGTTGGATAAGCCAGATGCACAGGTTCCGTTTCATGGCGTATATACAGCAGTGTTACCACTTTTAAATCTCCAACCCATGTATGTATTCATAAGTTTCTCAGGATCCATTTATTAAAATATGTATATATATGTCAAATGTTTAATACACTGGAAATAATAAATATTTTCATTACCGACTAATCACATCTGTCGTGTACAAATGTCATTGCTATGGATAAATTCCTAAATGTTAATATACACGAATACATCTCGTTTCTGTAACATTTTTTTTTTCATTGAACAACGATCAGAAACCAACAACACTCGAAAACCACTGTTTATTGCCAAACTCACAGATTATCTTTACATGGGCAAATGTTAGCTCTAATTGATTATTACCACAGCATGGAGCAGGGACGCAAGTTTGCAATAAGAACGTAGGAAATGATCGAGTGGAGTTATATGATAAACAGGCCAGAGATTTACAACTCATAAGTTTCAATAGATTAATGTATACGGATTTATTACCACGAGTAAAAATCAAACTCATGGATCAATGGAGCAAATGGTGCAAGGAACAATTTAAGGTGTGGGTAATACATATAGATGGATAGCACACTTTGCTACAAAAGACCCATGGTTCTTTTTATACACACTCCCACGGCAGGTCATAGTTGTTATCAATAGGTTAAGGACGGGTCACGTCCGTATTCCAGCTTTTGTAGCAAGGATACATATCAAATCCCAAGAAAATGCAAATGTGCTAATGAAAATCCTGATGCAGAACATTTATTTCTTGAATGTCCTATTTTCTCAAATCAACAAATTTCACTCTATAAAGGTTTTCAACGTTTAAAAATGTATTTTCCTATATATATCTCTCTTCACTTCTATCAGAATTATCTCCTCCATTAATATGGCTTCTCTATGCATATGCTCGAAAATGTAAGCTTGAATTATGACTTTTATATAATCGCATATGATACTGGTGAACTGACTACTTTCAGAAGGAAAACATTAATACAAATTCAATAGCAGAAACAATGTCCAAAGTCGACAGTTTTTTGTTAACAGGGTCATGGTAAAGAAGAAGAAGAAATTGCAATAAGAATACGTTATATTCGCCAATACAGGGTAGGCTTGGCGGCTATCATTATTTCTAGCCTGATAGTAAGTGCAGAACCAACAAGGGCATTCCAGTACGAAATCCAGTTCCGTGCGATTTGGCCTTTAGTGAATGTGCACTTTCGTCGTTGGTCACGATACACGAAAACAAGACTGTACACAACTACTGGCGCCTTTACTTTCTTAAAAGAACTTTAGATGTCTCTGAGGTTTCATAATCGTTTTTGGAGTAAGCGACAGTGACAACGGCGCAGCATAGATTAAATTATTATTCACGAAAATGAACAGTTATATAGGAGCATGCAGTAGATGGCAAAGCAATATGTACAAATCGAATTCGAAAAATGAGTAAAGATATGGCTTCAATAGTTCTACCTGTTTGACCTAGTAGAATAAATTAAAATAATTATTTTCTATAGCTATTTAAGTTGTTATGAAATCATTAGCATAAATTACAGTTCGTCTCTCTCGAAACTTGACGTTGCAAAACAGAACTCGGAAAAAAAGAAGAAGACACGTGGTAATGATCGAAATCATTATGCCACATACGAGTCAGCGGAGCCTCATTAACCTGCAATAATGCAGTGTCCAGAGTTTACTGACAGGGAGATCCAGGGGGGTGTCTCGTTTCAACCGGAGGGATTAATCATCGCTCCGACTCGACGTCGATTGGGTATAAGCCTAAGCGATTATACTTTTTCGATTTTCGGCATCTTTCGGGTACATTTCATATAATTTCAGGTAAGATATTATTGATTAATTATTTTCAACTTTTATTATTTGATTTGCTAGCACAAAGTCATGTTACATTCTTAACAATATTGTAGGGAACGCTCAAGTTGTGGAAAAGTTTTACAATTTTGATGCAAGGGACTCATAAATTCAAATTTTCATAATATATAAAAGCGTAAATGCATGTATGTTTTTTTGTACTGAAAGTCATTTCATATACTACTAAAGTTCCAATATTATTCAAAGAGAGTTTTCGAAAATTACAGCGCGCTACGACGCCTGGGGTCACAAGTTCGAATTTCAGCCTCGACATGGGTGTTGGTTGCGAGCGTCCATTTATCAATTTCATCGTATCATCACTCATTTTTATTGCACGATTGGCCAAAAGTGGCAGAAAAGAGGCGTAAAATAATGTAATTAAATCAATCAACAAATTCTCTCCTAGGTAGGGGAACGTATGCTATTCATTTCTTATATTATTATGTAGACCTTTAACCACCCTGCGAGTGAGGATAACTTTATATTGAACTCAGTATACTTATTTCATTCCCTACAATGTGGGAAACGTTAGGTTACCAGGACATTAAGCACATATCCTCGAAGGTATGCGAATGCAGGCGGTCCCCCGCCTTTTTTATATTCTTAATGGAACAATTCAATCCAAAGTTTTATCCATTGCGGGTTTACTTGTATGTATAAAAATACGGGACTTTCACAAAAACAAAAATTTAACATAGGCGAATACTATGAGAAAATATGGTCCAAAGTCTTGAATGGAAGTGTGCTGAAGTTTTTTTCATACATGGGTATATTTCTCTTTCTCTCTCTCTCTCTCTCTCTCTCTCTGTCAGTTTCAACTCAAGTACAGTAAGACCTCGTTAATCCGGACCCCTTTAAGCTGGACTTCGCTTAATCCGGACAGGTTAAACGCCAACAACAACAAAATAAAGCAGAATGCAAAGTTTTAAATGTGGCTAGAAGTCAACAAGAGAACTTCCCAAAGAAAAGGCAGTCAACCACTGATGAAATTCTGTTTCCCACAGACTTTGTACTGTACTGTATAGTGTATTTAGGCCTATGCCTTTTAAATACACAATAACAAACGTGTTTTTTTGCTATAAACGGAGTTTTAATGCACTTTCTACTGTTTTTTTAGGTTATTTCAGTTAATCCGGACTTTCGCTAAACCGGTCAACTTATCCCCCATTAGTCCGGACTAACGAGGTTTTACTGTAGTTTAAGATTCAAATTTAGACTTTGAGAAAGTATATAGCGTTAGATTTTCTCTCTGCAAAACTGTGCTTTTCTACTAACATCAATATCCGCATATTGTGTAAAATGAAACAATATCCGCGGCGGAATGGTTAGCACAACGCGCTATGACGCCAGAGATTCCTGGTTCGAATCCAGTCCTGGGAATGGATGTTCTTTGTGAGTGTCCTCATGAAATGTCATCATATCATCACTCAGCATCATCGTTGCGATTGGCCAAAAATGGTAGAAAAGCGACGCGAAGTAACAAAAATCAAGTCAATAAACAACCTAAATCACTGACTGTCAAGTTCTGGGTCTCGGGCTGTAAGGCGTAACCTTCGCCGAAGACACCCAAAGGTCAAAATCGCTTCCACGTAATACACTCTCGTAACTGCAATATTGCAGGCCAACGAGGCTGAACCCTCATCCCTTCATCCATTACATCTTATCACCCACATCGTAATTAGCAAAAACTAACAGAAATGCGACGTTCAATAAGCTTAATTAATGAATCAATCAACTGTTTGGACCACAAGAGGTTCATTAGATCCAATGGTCGACAGCAAATGTAAACTTAATATATATTTCGCAACAAACATAGACGTAATCGAACTATAGCCGGCCTGCGTGGCGGAGTGGTTATTACAGTGCGTTGCGATGCCAGGGGCCTCAGGTTTAAATCCCGGAGTGGGCTTTGGAGAAGTTTAAAAAAAAAAAACTTTTTGAGTTGCTTTACATGATGCCGAAGAACGCAAGGCTCTATGTCGAATAGTTTTCTCACAATTGTAATTTAAAATCAGAGATATTTTATGTGGACACCCTGTATATAACTAAATGCATAAACACAAGAACCAAGCTGATCTCCAGCATCTAGTGTCATTGGCGTGCACAGGTTTTTTTAAAGGAAGGGGAAGGGGTACGAAATTTTTGTTTTAGTAGTCAGTCCTCATTTTGCCATCTTTTCCTGCCTTTGACGTTCATTTTTTAAACAATACTGAGCCAGAGAGGAGGTTATGACTCTCATAACCCCCTTGAACACGCCACTGCCAATGATATATTATTTTTGATAGGATTTCTGGGTTCACGGAATTTTAACATTCAGTCATATACTGTTAACCGATTTGTAAACTCTTTGGAAATTAATAAGATAGTAGCTCAATAGATGTCACTGGTGATGTTTTCAGGTAAAGTGACGTAACTCGAGTAACGTCTTGCTTGGCGAACTTGTAACTAACAAATGTACATATTAATAGATTTTTTGATTGTTATTGTTGAATTTGCATTGTATATAATACTGATTTATGTATACTTTTGCTCAAATCCCTCTATTTGGTAAATTTAGTAATCTTTTTAAGTGAGGGTTTGGTGATTTTGGTTGTTGAGAACGCAAGATAGGAGTTAGCACATTGTTTAATTTCCTACATGAAGATATTTTTCTTACGTACAAATGAAAAATAGTTCAATTTGTTTTTCATTAAAACACATGTCTACATGTACATTTACTTGCAAAGCGTTATGGATTATGCTCAAAAATGTTAAAATATGTTTAGCTACAATACGAAGACATGTTAATTGAACTGCTGAAATCGAAGTTGTAAGAAAAAGGAAGGAAAATAGTTCGTCAAAAATTTCATCGTCTCTGTTTGTGTGCTCCGTGAACGAGAGAAAGTAATCACGGACAAGAAAATCGTTTAAATCACAATTGTTAGTTCGTTTTGGAGTTATTTATGCGAGTGTCCAGTGATACCGGAGGTCTGCATGTAGTGGAATGTAGCAAAATTCATTCTTAATTCCTCAAACCCGTTGTTGAAAAATCGTAAAGCAAAGAGGAAGCGACCATGTTATGTATGGAGTGAATATTTCAGAATGTGACGGCAAAAGGTAAGTTATTCATTTCAATATATTGAATTGTGAAGAACTACTCATCGTTGAAAAGCATATCTTATCGAAGATATTATGAGTGACAACGTGTTCGTTAAATTATCACAACTTACCTCAAGGTCTTGCGTTTATATTGTAACATAACTTTCAATATCACGTCACACTATAGAAGTCCTAAAGGAAGATTGTTGTGTATTTCATCAGCTTATTATCAATTTCAATATGTCAAATGATGAGAAGCAGTAAATCATTGTAAATTTAACTACAATGTAAATACATGAAGTAACCATTACATTCGAATGTTGAGAAAGGCCATTAATAACAGGCCTGTAACATTTTAGGATAGCTTGTACTGATGATTAGTGCAGGACTGTGCGAAATCAGAGTTCCTCTCTTCTTAGTCTAGCTCTTAGTCCACTGAATAATAATTATCATTTTTGTAATTAGCCAACTTTTTTATATTTTCGTTTACATTTGGTAAGGTGGCTTTTCAACTTATGAAGATAAACTGTGGTGATGTGGTTGAATGAAAATTCTATGAATGGATGAAACGACTGATGGTGATTAATTGATTTTGTTTATTTCACTTCACTTTCTGCTACTTTTGGTAATACCGAATATGAGGATGAGTAATGATATGATGAAATTGATGAAGGGACACTCACAAAGAACACCCATGATGAAAGCGTGATATGTTGTATTGTGAAATGTGAATTTTAGCACAATAATTACGCATTAAACAGATAAGTATAGTGTGTGTTAGAGAAATACATATACTAAAATCTCTTATGCGTTGGATTAGTTTTTATTAAGTAATGGACAAAGAGATATTTCCAGAGTGGTGTCTGTGGAGTCTTAAGTTCGTGTTGTCTTATGTTTGTAACAATTGTTCTTTTATTGCTATTAACATTCATATTTCAAACCTAGCACAGTGCAAATGAACAGTTTGCCTACTATCTTTACTGTAGGATGTATAGAGTTTAAAAATCCAGTATTCAACATTATAGACATTTTGTCAGATATTTTTGATAAATCTAGTTCAATAATAAAAAAAACTACTTTCGTCATGTAAAAAAATATATATCAGCCTCATAATCCTTTCTCCATCACACACGAACCGGTTATAAATCCAATCACCCAAATAAATTTCAGATTTTTTCCCCAACTTACCTTGCCTACGTACGAACAATCAGATAGGACACGATTGTGATATTTTGATTTCTTCACAGAAACTGAAAAGTGCGAACGCTGCCTGGACGAGAAATATCCAAAAGAATCGAAGTTTGTTACCGAGAAGGTTGAACCAGGAAGCAGAGCAAACAAATGACATAAGCGATCCGAGTGCCACAGAGGTATGACTAGTCGTAAGAGGCTCGGTAGTACTTAAAATGCAGGCTTCAACTCGCGCTCACTTCTGCGGAGGAACCTGTCCTGTCCAATAACTTGGTACGTCTTGCACAACCGGAACGTACATGAACTGATTTAAAGATCTCTTGCCTTATTTTCCGGAGTAACTGCGCGTGTACGTGGTATGCATGGCGATCGTGCGGTTAACTTTTCCTTTTATCTTTTGTGAGTTTCGCACAGTACAAGCTCGGAGTTTGGCAATGCCCCAGAGAGGACGAAGTAGGTCACCGTACTCGTCAATTCAACTCCTTCCGGAAAGAAAACCTGATGCAAGTCATTCTGCAATTCGTACACAAGATGTATTGGAACTCCTGCCACTGTGGTTTTCTTTATTTATCGCCCGTTTACCTTTTCGCTTACCGTCCTCATTCAAACACGTACACAACTTCTAGTACACGGTGAGGCAAAAGTCAGGTTACATGAATGTAAATGGCCATCAGGGTCGCCAGACCTAACACTCCTGGATTTTTACTTGAGGGGACACGTAAAGGCCATCGTTTGAGTTTTAGTTTTTAAGTCCACTTTATCCGCAGGAAGGCTGATCTGGACTGGACCTACAGTTTAAAGTGAGATCCGAACCACTTGTACCTTTACGAAATATCGAACCCGAGACACCTTGATTACAAATTACAAGGCGACTACGCCATCGGGGAGGCCATCAAGGCCATCGTGTACGCTAAGAAATTTAAAAGCCTGCACCACCTCAGAGAAATGATCACAGGTGCTATCTCCCAAATCAGCTCTACCACACTAGCAGATTGTGCGTCGAATTGAATTATGCATTTAAGTAGATGGTGTGTATGTTGAACGTGTGCTGTAACTGTAACCATTACATCAGTAGAGCCCGGACCTTTATGTGCTGCACCAACAAGAAAATAATGTTGGGCGCTTCCATACATGGAGTCTCACACCTTATATATCGCCATATAGACCCATTCCATGGTACGTACATTTCACACTAATTTGAACCTAAAACACCCATCTGCACTTAAATATGAATTTTGCACCAATTCTGCCCTTAAAACATGGTTGCAGTGAGGGAATGAAAGTAAAAATGTACCATTATATTTGATTGCACCTAAAGATTCAGGCTCTACATATCAGTCACGTGTGTGTATTTGTGTGTGTATGCTTGTATGCACGTATTTGTTCTTCTATATAACCTGACTTTTGCCACACCCTGTAGTGTTTGGAGGAGCTCTGTTATCTTACCCTGACGCGTTGAGCTCGCTGGTGAGCAACGTCGAGTGGAACCCTTGCCTCCTAAAGTTGTTGGTTGTCATGCTGATGCAGCGGAAGCTGGCGATAATAACAATTGTAGGTGGTTGAACTTCCTTGGGGTCATTCTATGTCAAATCAACTAATGGTCTGGATATTGAACATTAGGAATTGGAACAGTGGTAGTGCCAGTAAAGTTGACAAAAATTGTAAAATTTCAGATTTTTTGGGGCTCTTAGTTTTAGAGCTATTGACTTTCAAAGAAAGCAAAAATTGTAAATAATTGACAACATTTTGATATCTTTAAACAGCTCTAGATAAAGTAAACTATTTGACCTCAAATTGATGTCATTCTCTTCAATTTTTAATGACCTTTAATTTGAAGTGCAACATGACTATGGGATTTGAATTTCGTAATTTTCCAAAATTTTTTACAAAATTTCAAAAACACAACTTTTATTTTTTTAAAAAAATATAAGTTTTAAATATATCAAGTTCTGCTGTCGCAAGAAGGGTTTATAAGAGCATAATTATCTCTTACCCCCCTCCACATACATACAAAATTTATTTTATTAACTAATTCTTTGACACTTCTAAACTCTATACACAAAACTAAATGCTTCAAATCTATTTCATGCTTCAGAAACGCATGGATTGATGCAGCAAAGTTTATTGGCCTCTGCCAAGAATAAGGTTTCAGTTGGATGCATTTTTTTGGATATAAATATAAAGTCAACCTGTATCACATTTTGAATGTGAGTATTTCTTTCCGTGTCAAGCTGCACTTTAATGCATCAGCTGATGAGTGTTTTATGCACCTTCTTGCGTCTTTCTCGATTATGCATTTAAACATTTGGTCTGAGCTACAGACTTCATGCATTTTTCTTTCAGCTGATGCTTACACTTCCCTGTTTGTAGGGTTTATCGTTATGGCAACAAATATCTCATCTGGTCCTTGACGTACTAGGCCCATTTCACAAATTGTGTGCACATTACAAATCATTCAAGGGAAATACTGGATTATTTTACTTAGCTTTTTGTGCCACTTTTGGCTAATTTGCGAAGATGGGGATGAGTGATGATATGATGAAATTCATGAATAGACACTCACAAGCATCCATACCCAGTCCTGGATTCGAACCCGGGACCTCTGGCGTCGTAGATCGATGTGCTTACCACTGGGCCACAGGGGCCGGAACTACTGGAATATGACCTTTTTAGTCATGACGTGTACTGTTATAACTGACAATTTGATAGCCATGACCATGTCTTTTTGTAACATTTATATTGTCTTACATATCTTAACTCGTGACGAAGCAATGATTCTTATCTGGTGAATATTATATAGTAGATAAGGGATCTGATGTGAAACATGGTAAGTGGCATTTTGGTCATTATTGACTTACAAAGTAAAACTATTTTTGCGTGAATTTGCCATGTCATGCAATTTACACTTCTGAAATTGGTAAACACAACATGAAAACAATTTATGAAACAATTTATCTACTGTAAAGCTTGTAATAACCTTCTCAATAATGACCAATATGTCACCATGTTTTACTCCCGAGCTCTTCTAACATTATTATCAGTATCCCATTATCTTTCAGTGCGTATTACGATTCTACTAAAGCAATGTATAATATTTGTAGTAACATCTTAACATTTTCAAAGCATGTTATTACTACGCACTTAAACAATGTTATGAATTAGAAACAAGCAGTTTATTAGTAGGTATACTTGCGAGAATGACCTTGGAAATGTTCCTTCGCGTGCTAAGACTATAGTCGCACCAAATTTGCATCATGTCCTTGGCGAATTTTACCACGTATTAGGGTGTATAATTTTCAAATAACATGCAATTACATGAATCCTGAATGGTTTAAAGTTTTTTTGCTATAATCAGACTTTTCCATGTCAATTAGGTCAAGCTGTTCATATTTACAAAACGTTAAATTCTACTAGGTAGCAGAGAACATTCATTTTCAGAGATAGGTAGGAATGGTACAGAGGTAAGGAGGCTTTGGTTTCGTCTCGAACTTTGAGACGAAATCCAGACGGTCTTGTAAAGATCAGGAAGAAACCCTTCGAGACTCTCGATCTCGTTCGAGACTTCGATAAACCACTCCTTATCTCGAGAGCCTCTGGAGCAGGTTAACGAAAACAAGTCCTCTGCGCAAGTAGTGGCTCGAGAGGAACACGTGATAGGGGAAGTGAGTGCACAGAGGTAGAAAGCTGCTGCAGCTACCAGCCGCTTGAAGCAGCGCACACTGCTTTGCTTCGCACACTCGCTTTCTCCCCTTCTCTACCGTTATGCACGACGTTTCGCAACAGATTCCCGAGACAAGGTGTATATACCAGTGGTTCCCAAAGAGTGAGCAGTGTCACTCTGGGGCGCCGTGACTGGCTTACAGGGGCGCCGCGAAATATTCCAATATTTTCACTGAAATGACTCTTACTTGTTATGGCATGCTGTGATTGTTCCAAATATGTCCTTATTTAGTACTTGTTACACATAAAATCTTTCTGAATTTGAAATATGTGTTCAATTTTTGACTTAAGGCAAGCAACCTAACCACACTAACTGAAATTGCAAGTGTCACATAGGCCTACATTCTGACTTGGGCGCCGCGGGGAAATCTTGGAACACTAAGGTCGCTGTGAAACGAAGAATTTTGGGACTACTGGCATATATTGTATGATATTTGAAAATCAAAATCACCCTACTGTGTGACTTATTCGGACATAGTAATCGGATATCCATCTCTGATTACACGTAGGTATGTCACATAATTTGGTTATCGTAGTTACAGAGTCAACTCATTACATTAGTAACATCTGTGAACTTCTGCTTCATGTATCATTATAGAATTAGAGGATAGAATTCATGGCCGCATTTTGAGGGGGGTTCTAGGGTTCAACCCCCCCCCCCCGGAACTTCTAACATGTTGGATTAATGGAAGTTCAGAAACCAAATCTATAACTAATTTTCAAATTTTTTTTCGAAGCATCACAAAAATACAAGGAGGCAATGTTGAAACCATCGAGCTAGAATTTTCATGCATTTTGAATTCTGAGACTTGAGTGAGACAGGATTTATTCTCGGAATCATAGCCCACCTGCGACCCCTCCATTTTCACTTCTGTCCTCTTTCAAGTCTTGTTCCTGCGTCACAAGGAATATAGACTGAAAATTCCCTTATGATTGTCCCAAAATTCCCTTTCCAACTTTTAAATTCCCTGTCCGATAAAGTCGAAAATTCCCCACGATTGGAGTTCAAACCTAGGATCTCTAGTTTCTTAGCGCATTACGTTCGCGATTGAGGTTACAATCCATGCACCAGGCTGTTTTAAAAAATAATAACTAGTCCCACAATTTTCAAATTTCCAAAAATTAAGTTTTAAGGTCAAACAACAAAACCTTTATGACTAAAATTTCCATCTAACTTTTAAAGCTTTTTTCTTGAAGTTATCTAAAATTTAATAAATAAAAAAAAAAAACTTGTTCTGGATATTCACTCATCTGCTGGATTGAGTAAGCCCCCTCAAGGATATAAAAATAACAATAATAGTAATTATTATGATTATTGAATAAAATTGTTTTATTATTATGAAATTTTAATTATTATTGTATAATTATTGTTGTTATTTCTATTATCCAAAATTTCTGGCGACGCCCATGAAAACAATTATGAATGAACCCCCCCCCCCCCCCCGAAAATATTTTCTGCCTACGGCCATGAGAATTCCCTTTATCGAGGGTTAGTAGCCTCGAGACGAGGCTTAAAAGAAAAAATGTGTTATTGATGTGTTAAAACTGGTATAAACTTCTGTCCGTGTCTCCCCCCCCCCTTCCTTCCCATATAATCAACACCATGATAGACAATTTTGACAATATGCATGTTTTATATACTGTGTGTGCGAGAGATAGTGCGCACGTTTGAGGAAACTGTGTCAGAATATACACATTTTGGCAGCACAAATGTATACGTGGGGAGAGGGGTGCTTGGCTGTTTGTGTGTGTGTATGTGTGTGGACAGAGAGAATGATATATTCTCAAGTCTCATGAATTATGCGCTTTTAATAGGTTATGTGTGCCATTGTCAGAAAATGATTAATTTTTTCCTTGAGATAACATGCCAGATATTGACTTTTATGAGTTTCTAAAGTCCACTTTATGACTAGAAAGGCTAACCGGGACTTGACCTACAGTTTAAAGTGGGATCCAAACCTCTATGTGCCACCATCGGGTATCGAACCCGAGACCCCTTGATTACAAGCCGACGACTTTACCACTACGCCATCGGGGAGGCCCTCTTGTTTACTTGAGCTTTAGTGAATTACAAAGTATGTTCGTAACACTCATGTATAAATTAGTTCCTGTTTTTTTACTAATGATAATAATTCTTTGAAATTATTATGTAACTGCACCTATAAGAACAACAAAGGAAGCAGTGATTCTAAAACAAAATAATTTCTTGAAGCTAGGTAAGATAGGGTTTAAAAAAAAATAACTCCTATCTACAGAAATAATATTTCCAATCTACATAAAAACATTTCCAAGTCGTCTTGTACATACAATCCAGGGCAGTTTACATGAACCGCGTGGAAATGCAGTTGGAAAAGGATGTCAAAGTTTGTGACAGTAATCGCGCTACGGAGATTGCATTGACACCAAGGTTAAGCTATATTAGAAGAGGAACACACGTGCCTAAATAAAAATATAAAAAGTAAGAAATGGCATCAACTTGACACAAATCTAGTTTTTATACTTGAAAATGTTACATAAACATTGAACTAGGAAGAGGAAATTAACACGTGTAATTTAAGTTGATCCTTTGCCATTTACATTATTCCCTCCTTCGTGGAAATTATGAAAAGTCATTCGGTAATTTGAAGTGATTTATTAGAGCCTAGATTACTTTGCTGCAATAATGGCGTAATTATATATAAATGCGTGGCTTTAATATTGTTACGTGACAAAACACGTTCTTGTGCTTCGCATTATAAATCATAAGTCTTTATTTTTCATTTCTAGTTTTCAGTGATTACAGATTACTAATGTACACGATCGGTCTCCATTACAAATATTCAAATTTTCGAGACCTTGTTGCACTCTTATGCGGTACTAAATGTTGTAAGTTATTTCAATTAGAAAATTTTGTAAGTCTACGCTTGTAGAATTATTATGAAACACAAAAACAAGTGCATAACACGAAATAACGATAAGTATAATTGATATTCATTGGAGTTATATTAGCTACCCAGGGTTATTGTTTTCTTTGAATTAATCTTATAGATAAATACAAAACTGGTTATCAGCCTTTACAAATTTTTATTTGATGATTAATAAGTGGGCCTGGTGCCTACTATATCCGATATTTTCTTCTCCCGCGTAGGTACTGCATATGTATATATACATACACAAAAATCTCTTGCCTTTCAAGCATAACAAATGTTCTGAAAAAAAAAATATATAGAATTTATCGCTGCATGTCGGTAGGTATTTTTTTTTTTTGTAATTTTACGTTAAATGCCTTCTTGCAAAATGTATTAATAATACGCACTTTAAAAATGTTCGAGTATATTTTTACATGTTAATTTGTGAATTGCACGCAATCAAAATTATTTCATTATTGCAATTTATCCCGTAAGATTGGGTATGATGATATAAAGTAATATGGGGCAAGAATGCGCAGTTTATTATGTTTTATTGGACTTATGAATCTATAGTAACACACGGGAAAAGTAACACAGAATGCACTATCCTTTGCCAACATACAGTAAATTTTCAGCAGAAAACAAACGAAAAGCACGAGCGTACAAACGCGCAGTCTTACATAAGTTGGATGTAACTTAAGTCACTTTCCAAAAAAATATTTATTTGTTTATTTATTTTGCTCATCCATTTAAGGGCTACAAACCTTTCGTTTCCCTCCTCCGTTACGCATTTCCTCACGATAAATCATTTGTTTGTAACCTCTTCAAGCACCAATATTTTTATTTTCAATAAATATATCTTTTTGGCACAACTCCTCTCTTCGATTTTCTTCTTTATTTATTTATTTAGGGGTGTATTAGTTGAAAAATTAACTGTCGGAAGTGAATTCAATAAACAGACCAAATTAGATCATTGTATGCCATTTCCCAATGATGCACCTTGGACTCGATTCGAAAAACCTGTTTTTGATCTCCAGTGTGTTAACAGCGACCAAGAGTGATGCATTACAAAAACATTAATTTCGAAATTCCACACCGCATATTGCAACCATATAAATTGCACAATATAGGATAGAACACTGGCGAAATAATAGATTGGAAGCGCTAGTAACACAGATTGTAAAAGTGATCATAATTCAATGGACTGTCATTTTTTTATATTTGTTCAAAATGGTGACATAGCGGCAAAGACTTCAAGACTTGGAGTGAATCCAAAATAGCATCGTACCAGACGTTTGCTTGATGGGCGTTGCTTCATAGAATTTTAGCATGTGGGTCGCGTTGAGAGTAACTTTCTACTAGTCTCAGAGAATGCTCTCAAGAAATAAGTCGTTTGATGTAATTCAATCGACCTTTTTTGTAGCAGAAATTCTCAGACGTTGCAGAACGAGTTTCAGGATGAGATATCCAACAGGAATGATGAGGTGAAAGTCTGGATTACGGTATTGAATGAAACTGAATTTTCCATATATGGTTAACCTACCGTAAACATTAGTTTTTACCTTTGAAAGTGGAAGTATTTCACAGGCATCTAGAGCCAGACCGGTTCGTAGTCGTAGTTCAGAGATGGCCCAACTTTACAACATTCAAAAATAACAAGGAGTTTTGAATTGTTATTATAATTTCTTGGTTCACATAAACTTTAAGATGTAAGAAAGATATTATTTTTCATTAACGTACGGGGCAACAAAATATTATGTACCTCTAAATTTCTATTTGCAAGATCTTGAACTTTACATTGTATATGTTAATATAATTTTCATTACATAATCATTTAAAGGATGATGTGAATTAATTGTATGGTATGGTATTATATCTGTCCATTGATGTGCTTAGCATGAAGCAACAATAAACAATTATTACTATTAGAGGTATAGCTTGGAATGTAAATGTGTTGTTCTCACTATATCATTCTGCATATTACATTTTATCCGTGTAATACTGTTCTTCTTTACTTGGCTTTGTGGTGTATTAGGTTTTATTCTGTGGTCATTACTTAATTGATTGATTGATTATTCTAGTTTATTTACTTCTCTTTTCTGCCACATTTTTTTAATGCGAAGCTGAGGATGAATGGTGGGTGATAAGATAAAATGGATCAAAGGACAATCACAAACACAAATGGACAGCACATAACACATGCCACACAGAGGATTATACTTGACCGTGAGTTTAATCGGTAGAGCCTCGTTATTCTGCAACATTCGTAAAGGGTCCTTCCTGCCTTACCCCAGCCCTTCATCACATAATATAAATTATTATTATTTGATGCTAAAAAGGAATATTATAATGTAAAGGTGCAATACTATTAATCCTTAGAAAACAATGTTAATGGTGACAAGAATGCTTTTTGGTTTCACTTTAAATGAAAGAAATCACTGAAATGTATTTATGATAATGATGTACTTTAGTCAGATTTTTCACAAATCTTTCAAAATAAGAAGTCATGTAAATGTTAAAAAAATATTAATCTTAATAAATACACCAACTTAATTGAAATACCTGTTATCTTAGAAAAGGATGTAAGTGATACAATTAACAAAGTAAATGGCAGGTCTTGAATAGGTCCTGATGTCATACCAAATTTTATTTTGAAAGCCAGCAAAGATGTTTTTGTAACATTGTTAACTAAAATTTACAATATTTCACCATCATCTGGAGTATTTCCAGCTATCTGGAAAAATGTGTTTATTGTACCTGTAACTGAAAACAAAGATGGAAAAGTCAATTATTATAATTATAGACAAATCACTGTAATAAATGCCATGGCAAAGGTTTTTGAACACATAATTGCTGACTATTTGTCTTACTCTTTTAAACAATATATTGATGGAAATCAGCATTTTTTTTTTTTTAGAGAGAATGGTCTATATTACAAATTTATTGGTTTTAATATAATCACTTACATCTAACATTCGGAAGCAATCCAAGACTGATATTTTATTTATTGACTTGGCAAAAGCCTTTGATAGTGTCAACAATCAGCTATTAATTTATAAACTCGACCAAATGGGAGTATCACCACGATTTCTGAATTGGTTTTCCAACTTTCTAGTAAATGGAACTCCTCTAGAAAAGAAATATTTTGTGGAGTACCTCAGGGTCGCTAATTTGCCCAATTTTATTTGCTGCTTTTATCAATAATGTTACTTTATGTTTTAAATCTAGCACATGTTTACTATATGCAGATGATATAAAAAAACTAAAAGTATTTTAACGAATAATGATGTCGTTCAACTTCAGGCTGATCGCGATAGAATGACATATTGGTGCAAGGTTAATGAAATGGAAATTAGCTTGAAAAAGTGTAAAGTTTCAAAATGTACTAAGAAAGTTAATTACATAGTTTCCAACTATTATATTTATAAAAATAAAATCCAACTGTGCGACAGCCACAAAGACTTAGGAATACTAATAGACTTCTCTCTTATTTGATGAGCACATTTTAGAAATTTGCGAAGTAGCAAGAAAGATGCTTGGTTATATATTTTTCGCATGGAAAGTTTTTTAAAAAGAAGATACCTTAATATACCTGTATAAAACGATAGTTTGTCTTATTCTTGATTACCCTGATGATTTATGGTTTCTAACAGCCACTAGTCACCTTAAGAAAGTTAAATCAGTTCAAAAACTTTTTATCAGGTTATTATGCACAAAGTTAAAAAATAATACCATGACCAACATTACTCTGAATGGTTAAGACAGTTGAATATGTTTACCTTAGAAGAAAGAAGAAAACGAAAAGGATATATTTTTGTGCAGAAGATTTTAACTTTTCAAATAGATAGTGAATATTTTTTTATTAGTACCATCCTATAAAATTCCCAGATATTCCCGAAGGAATATCTCAATTCTTGCATGTGTAAATAAGACCAGAGGTTTAGTAACTGAACTTGTTGGAACCTACAATTTGAAATTATGATGATGTATAAGATTGTATGATTCACTTTATAATTTTATAACTACGTATTTATTCAATTCTGTAATTTTGTATGACCAATTTTAACATAGTGATGTACCTGGTTGTCAAATCGTGCTTATCACTTTAAAAAATATGATTATATTCTACTGTGTTCAGTACTTAAAATAAACTATTTGTATTATATTGTTACTGTGAAGAAAAAGGGTGCGAGTTAACGGCACCTAGTTTGTATGTGTGTATGTGTTAACAAAAGCATAGGAAGACTGATACAAATACATTTACAATCTATAGTATGTGTTGAAATACATAGAATTTGCCTGGGTTTACTAATATGCATGTTGGAAGAATTTCCTCGCAATCTGTGAGTGAACGACCCCAAAGCCTCATGAGAGCAGTTTTTTTTCCTCATGCATTTTGAAGAAACGATTATGATGGGGGAATTTCCTTTAAAGCGACGTCATGACCTTGAATTTTGCAAACTTGAGTCAACGTTTCGAAGAAGAGAGCAATTTCAGGCTAGTATTGCTTGTCTAAGTTCACATCAAGTCCTTAATTATAGTTTTTTCCTTTGAGCAAAATTTTTTACATTAGGTTACCTAATGACCATTGTCTCCGTCAATTTATTGTTTTCATGCAGTCAACAATCAACCTGCGCATAATAAAATGTGTTTTCTTTATTTTTAATTCTCGTCTCTCTGCATCCGGTGTCATTGCTGTTAACATTTACTTTCTCTCTTTTTCTTTGTACCTTTCTTTCTTTCTCTCTCTCTCTCTCTTTCTGCATTTCTTTCATTTTCCATTTTTCTATCTTTTTCCTTTCTCCCTAAATTTCTTCCTCTAATTCTGTATCTATTTCCTTTTCCGGTGCCTTCATTTCGCTATTTCGAACCCGTGGCCGTGTAGCTGCTGGAATAGGACCGATTGCCGACGAAATCAGATTTGCAAAATCCTTCAACTAAAGCGCATAGATTTATTTCAGTTAAAATAGTTCACAATTACAAATAATCATGTATTTCTGTAAAAGAAGATGGTAATGTTTTCCTTGTACTGCCACACATTTTTCACATCTTTTGAGAAAGTACATCTCATCACGCTCCTTCACGGCTTTTTTCTCACATAACTGTACATACTCTTTTTTGTTCTAAAGTGTACAATCTGATTCAAAAGAACCTTAACAACATTTATGAAATGTAAAGGAGTTAGGATGGGTACAAATGGTAATGATAAAAAGCAGGTTAGCCCTAGGGGAAACCATATTGTATGATCCAAGCGGACGTCCGCCATATTGGTGACCGCCATATTGAATTCAAGCAAAAAAAAATGGGAAGGGAGTGATGTGATATGTCAAATCAGGCTAGAATTTCACTAGAAATGCAATGGTGAAGGGTTTTCAACCATTCTTTATTCCGGAAAAAGTTACGACTGCATGATTGTCTCCAAATGTTCCGGGAGACAGGATCAGGCAACGACAGGAGACGATCAGGACGTCCCAGAACTTCCACCGGCGAAGCCCTCATCCTCATCGTCGCAATTAGCCAAATGTGTTACCGAGTATAGGTAGAGAAAATACTTTTTATAAGTTTTTCCCTTAGAAGTTTGGACAGATGACTCTTTTCCAGAAAAGCTCCAGGAGCTTTAATAAACTGTTAAAGTTAAAACTTAATTTGTCGGAATTTCCATCCATACTTACCCTGAGAAAGGCTTGAGTGTAGGCCTTTACAAGTCACCATATTCACGATTTTGCTAGCAAGTAAGTGTTGGAAAGTAACAAAATATAATCAAAACCTAGAAGTAAGACAATTTTTCAATGCAGCATTAAGAATTTGTATAACCTTTTAAATCAGACATTTAGGACTCCTATTATTGGTTAACAAATCCTTGTTGGATTCACTAATATAAATATGAATGTCGCAATACATTTCTATTTAAATATGTGGCTCATACTTTTTGACAGCCATCCCATTCCTGAGAGTCTGACACTGCCACTCATTGGGTACTCAATTGAAACAAACCAAAGAAGTGAAAAAGTTATTTTAAGATTTTATTCTAATCGTACTTATTATGTTTTCAATCAACTTGTTACAAACTTTTTTTTTTACAAACACAAACAAGGAAGCTCTTAAATAACAATGAAATCAACATGAAACGCTGTAGTGTCTTAAGATATGCGACAATTATATGAAATACTACAAGGTTGCCAATGCACACATGTTAGTATGAAAAATGTTTGCACGTACTGTTAAATGTTTTTTCTGATAATGGATCGTTGAAGACATGCAAAAAGAGACGTACACAAGTAATACGATTTTTAGAATAGGTACGCGTATGACGCTCCAGCACTTAGCTTGTTTTTATTTTGAGATTCGCTTGACTGTGATTGTACGTTCTGATGTAGAAGTTGACGAAGAGTACAATCAAAAGAAGTCCAATGTTGATGACGAACAGTGCCCCTACTTTCGGATAGCCGCAATCATAGATAAATAAGAATCCTGTGTGTATCAAAACTGCGAAGAACTGCGCCTGAAATTTGAAAGTAATTTTTCAGTTACATATTGCATATTCCCTATATATCATATCTTGAGAGACAACAATGGCTCAAGATAATGATTTGACACCACTGCAACTATCTTAATATTACGGCAACATTGAAAGATATGAGTTCATGTGACTATACAGCACTTTATAAAAATAGTGAAGCTATGCACCATTTATATTTTCTACATGTTGGCATCATCAGTGCATGTCCTAGGGAGGGATAACTCGGGCTTTCGCCCGAGGCTACGCGCCGCAGGGAAAACCTCTGTCGCCAGATAATAATAATTGTTTGTGTACGGTTTATTTCGAGCTTTTAGGACGCCGGTGCTTCCAATTAAGTAACATTTTTATTTTCCTGACATTCAAATTTATGAATCATTTCCTAAACAAATGACTACATGAAAATCATGTTCAAATCTTTCAATAAAAATAGATAATAAGCCCTATTCCTTTAATTATAAAATGAAATCATGAAGTGAAAATATTACGTGCATTTTTAGGGCCATTGCATTGTCGCAAGTGGGACGCACAGACTAAATTCTTGACATTAAAGTAACTATTCTGCTGATAGTTAAGCAACATTTTTTTTCTAATGAATTGTGAAACAAAACACGGTTGATTCAACTTAACTACTCTTTAGAATACTTTCCCAGATTTGTAGCTATAAGTGAATAATTTTGTGTCACGGGCAAGAAAGATAAAACGTTCTCTCTTTAGTTAATAACAAATTATATTCATTTCTGTGAATTTTCAAGTTTTGAAAAGCAAATTATTTAAGACAAAGAGTGAAGGTACTTGACCTTTGAATATTCTAGTAGAGTTCAAGGGAAAATGTAACAGTTAAAAGAGAAATTAATTGTATTTTGTTGATACAGGTGGGACACAATAGAAAACATAAGTAAATCAAAAAGTTATAATTATCAAACAATACCTTCTACCTCCTAATATAATTATGTATAGCTAATACAATTTTAGATTAGTGACTCACAGGATGGAATAAATTTACCGTACATCATTTCATTTAATTTCAAAAATTGAGATTCAGGATTACTTTGATATGGAATGCCCCTATGTGAAAAAATGTAAACTTACCACAACGTCCACATTCAATAAAAACTAAACGAAAGAGAATTATGATAGAATGTTATTGGATATGATTAAAATTTGGCAATTTGTTAGATAAAATAATAGTTTGTTATCGGACACATCCAGTTTTGTAATTAATTATAATAAACGCCGCACCAGTTGCATATCCGTAACGAAAGTTAGAGACGCTTATTAGCCTCTCACTTTGTGCTTATTGCTGTTATGTGATAATACAAAATATATAAATTAATTGTTTATTAATTGTAATAATGCTTACATTGCGATTATATAGGATAGCTCTACTTCAGACTAATGATATAAATATAATATATATATATATATATATATATATATATATATATATATCTCTGTCTCTGATTGTGTGCTCTATGTCCCCGCACACACCCAGGACCCACCCTGGATACAATTTCGCAGGATTATAATATAAAAGCTTCTCTTCGAATAATATTGGTAAGTACAGATATTATTTGGATTTTTGAGAAATTTTTACAAGGCGTATGGTCCCTTCTAACTCTCAAGAAAACAATTACGTGAAGTTGCATGGTGTCGACATTCACATATGATCATATGTTATGTTCCATCAACTGCACCACACTCATAGCACAGGGATGTCAAAATCTTTCTGGTGTATGGGCCTTTTTGGGGCATGCATGTAATTTAGCCGACATTTGGCAAGGGTTGTTAATGGGATTATTGAATAGTTTGATGGGTCATTCCGGTGTTACGTGGGTAAATGTAAGGCTCTAGACATTAGACTGGATCAATATATTCAAAATGAAATAATTTAATTGAATTATGAAGTACTTTGTGGTGGTGTCTACTAACAACCCTGGTAGGAGAATAAAGGCGATCAGAGCGTGATGATGATCACATCATCTCCACAAATTGCCGACATTGTTAATGTGTGGTGATCAACCTCTACATCCCCCATAGGCCTTTGTGGCATGTGGCATTGTACTGGGGGTAGCTTTACCTATTTTGTGCGTGTGGGTATCATTTAATTTGAGAGTACTAAACATTTCCATGAGAGGGGGTCACGGACTTGATTATTCTGTGTTATTACAGTGAGGTACCCATACATCATAATTAGATGCAAAATCAGAAAAAGTACATAAAATAATGACTTTCTGACACTCCGGAACGAAGGTCGGCTAACTGCTTCTCGAGGAAATAATTTCCGCCACTATTCAAGAGATGCCGCCCTCCGTTGCGAAGTGGTTATCACAGCGATCTACGATGACAGGGGTCCCGGCTCAGAATCCTGGCCTGAGCGTGGATGTTCTTTGTCAGTGTCTCATGTCATCACTCATCCTCAACTTCGTGGTTAGCCAAGAGTGGCAGAATAGCAACGTTAAGTACGAAATTAAATCAAATCAAATCAAAACTGCGCGAATAGCCAAATGTGGCAGAATAGCGAAGAAAAATATATCCAAATCAATCTTCAACGGAAGTACGAGTGTATTTAACCTCAAACACACAATTTACCCTCCTCAGAAATGTTATTGAAAATGCGGAAGTTTTCGAAGGGATGCTGAAGAAGTGTTGTTTGACCGCTAATGATGGGAAGAAAGAAAAAGTCATTTGTTGGATAACTTCTCAGCTTGATTATATAGAAGACGAGAACTGATCTACGTTACGTACTCGAAGGTTGCGTAGTACCGTGCTTGAAGCTCAAGGATATTTCCAAACTGTGAAATACTCATTACATTATCATAGTGCAGGGTGTTTCAGTGGGAAGTCCCGCTTTTTAAATAGCTATAGTATTCGACATAATAACATTATAATGACGCTGCTGTGTGTAAATTAGAGGAAAACTGTGGGAGAATGACTTACCATCACAGCAAACCAAGAACTATTCAGAATCTTCAGGCAAACATCACGGCTAAAATAAACAATATTGGCGCAGACATGTTGAGGCGTATAATCAGAAAACATGGTGAAACGTACAAGAATGTGTCTTGAAGAGAATTGAGATCACTTTCAGCATTTGATGTGATGGTAGTCATTCTCCAATAGTTTTCCTCTAATTTGCACACATTAGCGTTATTGTAATGTTTTTATGTCGAATGCTATAGCTATTTGAGAATCAGGACTTCCCACTGTAACACCCAGTATTTACGTCATTTCTTATGTCATTGTGAGAAAAAAAATGAATTATATTTAATGACTTCTTAGGTACTTCATGAGGTTTCATGTAAACACGTTCTCTGGCCCGCGTATCCTCTCTCTTTTTTATGTTTCTCCTCCCCTTTTTCACTCTTTCATCTTTGTGTCTTTCTTTCCATCCACGTGTTTCTCTTTTACTTTGTCCCTGTATATCCTCTACTATATCTCTTTCTTTTCGTGTGTGTGTGTTTTCTCTCCATTTCTTTCCCTCCGTACCAACTTTTCTTCTCCCCCTCTCTTTTTCTCTCAAATCTCTTTTAATTTATTTGTCTTATATATTTAGGTTATCACAGCACACTACGACGCCAGAGGCCCAGAGTTCGAATCCCGGCATGCAAATGGGTGTTCTTTGTGAGTGTCTCTTTATAAATTTCATCATATCGTCACTCATTATCATCGTTGCCATTAGCCAAAATTGGCAGAAAAGCGACGCCAAATAACAAGAATCAAATCAAATCTCTATATTGGATTGGATTGATTTAGTGTTTTAAGTCCACTTTATGCACAGTAAGGCTAATCGGGACTGGACCTACAGTTTAAAGTGGGATCCGAACAACTATGTGCCTCCACCCGGTATCGAACACAGGACCACTTGATTACAATCAAATCTGTATATGTCTCACTATGTAGCTATATAGCTATTCGCGATAGCTGTGTATCTTTTTCTATGTGACTGCAACATACAGGGTGTACACAAAGTTTCCTCACCATTACATATTGTTATAATACGCACGAAACGTAGATAATAGAAAGGTGCACTATGTTTGTAAAATATTTCACGAAGTCTAAAGTTTACATTACTATTGATATTTCTATAATTATTGACAATGACAATGACTACTTGAAAAAAAATAATCAGGTGAATCTATCTTCCACGTGTGGGTCATGTTAATCGTTATAATGTTCTGATACGGGAGCCCGAGGAAATCCAGCAATTTCGTGAAAACATTCGTGATGGTCCGAGTTACGTCATGCCTAGTAGGCCCCTCAGTTTCCGTTTTTTTGGTACCCAGGAATAAGAAAAATTGCACCACATAAGAAAAGAGGTACCCACGTTCTTTTATAATCAAGTAGCAAGTTTAGAATCAAGTGGAGAATTTCGATGTGTGAATGCTATTGAAACTCAATTGCAAGACACATTCTATATGCTGTGTTGATTTTCTTCACTGCAGAACAAAACCAGTACGGGGGACATTTATTGTGACATGGTGTTTACCCGTGTTTGTTGAGATTACAACAGTGGTTTGCAACCTTCAAGAGCCAGCGAACCCAGATTCAAACAGTTTTACTCGGTACCTCCGGTAAGCATAAGACAATAATTTCATGTCCATGTTTTCGTTTGCGAGTCCCATTCATGATTTGGATAACTTTAATGACTTCGTGTTCCTCTTTTAGATCGCGTAGAATCAATTAACCTTAAATTATCGTGTTTTTTCTACGGCAACAATCTTTCAAAATATTTCATAAGTTGTCATGGTAAAAAACTATACGGATCTATCCACATGCCATTAACCAGTTTGGTCATTTTTACCTTTCTCCGTTTCTAGGTTAGTCACTACAATGAGGCAGTATTGCCTTGTAAAACCGCGACGGGTTCAGTGGTAATCAATTAAAGTAAAATGCACACTAATTAATTAATTCAATAATGTAAAGTATAACTGCACTCAAGCCATAAGGACTATAATAATATTATAATAAATATGGTTTCAGGGATCGTGTTTAAGCAGTTGGACCTTTAAAGCGAGGTAACTTTGTTCATACAGTTATATTATTCTATTCTGTAAATTACGTAACACAACAAAATGGGTGTGAAATCTATATAATTAAATAAATCAATTTATATTATACAGGCTGCCCTCTTACGCACAAACCACACACTCACTCACACATTCATCGGCAGATTACACAATACTAATTCTACTACAAATACTGTTATTTTTTGGAAAAATAGCATTGTCTAGCTTTCAGTTAAAGACGGTTGTTAGCAATTTTCCTTACTCAAAGCAATGTGATTTTAAGATTGATAATTATACTGAAATGATTAGAATATTATTTATTTAGGGTTTGGATCCATTATAAAATTACTTTCTCAGTTCACAAGGAATAACTACGGCGAAATGTTAGTATGCGAAGTAGATAATGTTTTTTGTCAATTTGGCTACGGAATATTGTGTAATCCAATATTTAGAATCACGCGCTGATATTCTGGATCGATATCCGACGGTCATAAAAATGCTTTCTTACCTTACGGCTGGACTTGGGTCATTGCTACCTGGGATGACATCTCAGATGGACACTCGATTAACGGAATCACTTTCACTTCCAGAACTTAACTTACGATTGTCAACCCGTATTCCTCTCTTCCTTTCTCTGGAGTAATCTTCGTTGAAGCAAGGATCTTAAGTTCGCTCAACAATGGATCGGTATCTCATCAATGGTTCAGCATTTCAACAATGGTTCAGCATCTCAACAATGGATCGGCATCTCAACAAGGGATCGGCATCTCAACAGTGGATTGGCACATCAACAATGGTTCAGCATCTCAACAATGGATCGGCATCTCAACAGTGGATTGGCACATCAACAATGGTTCAGCATCTCAACAATGGATCGGCATCTCAACAGTGGATTGGCACATCAACAATGGTTCAGCATCTCAACAATGGATCTGCATCTCAACAGTGGATTGGCACATCAACAATGGTTCAGCATCTCAACAATTCACGATCTCTCACACATTGAAAGTAGTACAAGTGGCCCGGTACTGGGCCAACATTTGGGGCTCGGTGGGGCTCGCAGTGTTGTCAACGCTTTACTCGAAAAAATCAGCAAGGTTTTTGTTGGTCTAACCTAACCTAAAGCAAGGAACTGACAATTTTGCTTGAGAGTTCACAAACCGGAAGTGGGGCTCGGTGGGGCTCGCAGTGTTGCCAACTTTTTACTCGAAAAAATCACCAAGGTTTTTGTTGGTCTAATCTAACCTAAAGCAAGGAGCTGGCAACCTTGCTTAAGAGTTCTGCAACCGAAAGTAAAACTCGCAGTGTTGCCAACATCTTACTCGAAAAAAATCACCAAGGTTTTTGTCTTGGTCTAACCTAACCTAAAGCAAGGAGCTGGCAACTTTGCTTGAGGCTTGTTTTACAGTGCATAAAGCAATTTTTGGTAACCTACTGATACTTTTACCATGGCCTTTTACAAAAGAGAGAGGAGAGAGAGAGAGAGAATTAAACAACCGACAGCCTACCTACAGCCTTTTTCTTCTTGGTCTAACCTAGCCTAAAGCAAGGAGCTGGCAACTTTGCTTGAGGCTTGTTTTACAGTGCATAAAGCAAGGTTGGTAACCTACTGGTACTTTTGCCATGGCTTTTTTACAAAAGAGAGAGGAGAGAGAGAGAGAGAGAGAGAGAATTAAACAACCGACAGCTGCCAACACCTACCTACAACTTTTTTTTTTCTTTTTACTTAGCAAAAGCTACTATTTTTTTTGAGGCTTAGCCAATTTATATACTGGCGTAACATATACACACTAAACAAGGAGAGCCGACAACAAACACGTACTGCCGTAAAAAAGAGAGATGGGTGGATGGCAAAACAGTATGTGTGTGCGTGCGTGTGTATAATATGTAGCATTATTAACTGGAGAGTGTGTGCAAACCACCTGCAACTAAAAAAATAGAGATGCCAACGTTGCTGTAAGATGAAGAGAGAGAGAGACCTATAGCTGGCAACAGTAACAAGCGAATATGCCATATTGTAATTTTCCAACTTCGGCAATGTTTGTATATTGTGATCTTTGTAAACCTCTCTCGGGGGAACGATGTGCCACACACACGCACGCGCGTGCTTCTTATTATTTCCGTATTGTGATGCAAACAAAACAAATAATAATTGTTGTTTTTTAAGATACCTGGCCCCTATAACCCTGCCAGGGTGCGTGGTGCCCAACCAAAAAAGTAAAGGTTTTCCCGTACGGTTTTTGAACGTAAAATTGATTGACGTGGGGGCGAATCTCTTCGGGGGTGTTCTGTTTGGTGTCTATTTTGAGCAGTTTGCCCGGCGGCAAAGTTTTATCGTTCTTAAATTTTTTGATTTTTTTACGCAAAGCCATAATTTTACGTATGCACGTGACATTAAACGTGTCCTATGAGAAATACACGTGAAGATCAGCTTCCGTGCAGCCGATGTGGGATTCGTGACGCTGCGATAAACGTCAACTTCCGTGCCGGGTGGGAAACACAAACATCGCTTGTTCCGCAATGCTTTGCTGAAATAGTAATACGAAAAATACAAGTTAAGTTTGTACCCTCGAACCTGGTCTGCGCGCAACACGCTCTGGCAGCACGTTGAGACGATTGTTTGCACGAGTCTGTTTTTCAGAAACACACGTCTCTCACAAGCATCGAATCCTGGACGTTGTACTGCAACAGATCGTCTATCTTGTTTTTCTCGTAGAGCGTCTGCACGGTTTTGCCCTCGGGTATTATCTCTGCATCACCAAAACTCGACAAGAGGGTCAGCGGGAAGGATATTTGTGCTATCTCTTATGGTTTTCGAGATATATTTGCAATTTAACGCTGTGGACTTAGAAAATTTTCGACAGATGGGGGTCAAATTTGGTTCCATGACGACCTATGTTTATTTTGGTATGGGTGGACAGAGGACACCGAGACTCGACCGACGCACTAAACCCGACCTCTCTACGCGTACTCCACGTCGCCAAAACAAATCGACAAGAGGAGATTTTTCGATAACTCTTATTGTTTGCAAAATACTTAGGTTTTTTTTTTGATAGACGACAACGACGGAGTCATCAATGAGTAAACGTCTGAACTCGGTGAGCAAGTCAACTTCTGCAAACATTCCCTGACTGTGCGTGCGTGTGTGTATATGTGACGTCGACCTGTTAAGAATGTCACGTCAATAATACTATAGTTTAAATCACAAACCCTGACACCTTCTGTAAACAAAACCACCTGCATGCAGAAAGTATTGCAAACTCATAGAAGTAAAATAATCCACACGAAAATCCAGCGTTGTTACAGGATTTATTACGTAAGGTAAAACAATGGCAAATTTGTAGTATGGGATACGCTGCCGCAAATGACGTCTCACTTTAAACCCAACGCTTTTTTTGTACTTATTGCTTCATTTTTATGATTAACTTTTTGCACCAGTAATTAGTTCCCATAAATTTGGCTTTTTTTTTTTGCATGCGAATTGAATATATTTTACTTGCATCTTTTTAGACAAAATGATATAACATGGTAATGTATATTTCTAAGGATGATATAGATAGGAGTGTATTTGAAATTTGTTTGTAGATTTTATGTAAATTGTATCTTATGTAAATAAAATATATAATGGGCATAAACAGCCATATGCAATGCTGTAAGTCCAATAAATATATTGATGATGATGACAAAGAAAGTTAGTAAATTTATTGCGGTTGTTGACATGTTTGACAAGCATCCTAATAACGATTTTTCTTTCGCCAAATAGAGTGCACTTCGTAAAATAACTTGGTGACATGGCAAGGCAAGATAAGTGTGAACATTTTGTAGTAATATGCATTGTAACTTTCAATGAGCTTAGAGATTCGTGTACATAATAATATTTTATAACATTGGTTATTTTCTAAAAATAATCATGTGAACAGCAAGGAAGTAGTGCAACTTAGTAATATTGCCTGACTTATCCTTAGAAAAATAACATGCCGAGTTCTGTGCGTGCGGGAAGGTCTCAGTGTTCTCCGAACTTGTTTTCAAAACACCAGCATGGACAGCCTTTGAGAGAAACGGATTCTACTCAATATTTATGTAACGTTCTGTCAGTGGTATCCTGAGAAACCAGCAAATGAAGTGGCTAAGTTGGTATCCCAGTGCAGTGGTGTGTCAGTGTCTGCAGTTTTAAGGGTTATGAAAGAGAGAATGACCGGGAGAGTAACAATGTATGCGGCTGCATATTCGTCTGATGTTTTGAGAGCTCTTATATAAAATGAATAGGTGCGGCGAACTATGAGTGTAACAGCAGATGATTGCGGTCATGGATCAGCTGACGCGGAGTGATACATCGAATCGGTGAGACCGTTTGTTTACAGAAGGTGTCGGGGTTTGTGATTTAGACCTTAGCTTGGATTAGAGATTGATGCGCTTATGTATGTGTGTAAACATTAAGGCATTGACTTGTTAAGAATGTTACATCAATAATGCTGTCTCGGGAATGTTATGCTTTTTTTTTTCTCTATAAAAAAGAGAAATGTTTGTTGATTGTTTGGTTAAAAAGAATTTCCTAATTATTTGTTTTGTTTGCATAAAGATTGATACACTTACAGCTATATATGTGCATTAACTTGTTAAGAATATCACATCAATAATACCGGCTCGGAAATGTCATGTCCTCTTCCTCTATAGAAGGTCATATAAAATATGCTAATTGGTTGGCTAAGGGGGATTTCCTGATTAGTAAATTGAGGTTATAAATACGTACGTATAAAGGTTTTGCTAATATGGAATGCTAAAGCTCAGTACTTGGCTCTCTCAGGGATTCGAATTCTATTAGGTTAAACAGCATAGAAATTTCACAGCAAGAATTCTCATATTTACTGACGATATTCTTAACAACCTGTGTTGTGATTCCACTATAAACTGTATACAAAATATGCAGTCCCTAGAATGAGATGGACGAGGCTTATGAACCTCGACCTATACAGTTGTACAATCTGACAATGATTGGATGTTTTTTTTTTTAAGCATAGCAGAGTGTTTTCGCTTATTTTAATATCAGGCAACAATGTTAGAAAGTGGCCCCCAAGAATACAATTTAAAATCACTAATGTGATATGAACTTTTTTTTACTTGTGTGTATTTGAATATGAAAGTGAGGTACTTTGAATAATTGAGGAGAACAATCACAAATAAGCTTGCAACGGTATTGGGAGGGGTCACGAGTTCAAACTTCAAACAATTTCTGTTAATCTGCTAAGGCGATATCAGTACGAAAATTTGTAAAAAAGAAGAGGCAATTTTAGCTAATAACAACGATGAGGATAAATAATGATAATTATGATGAAATTGATGTGTGGCACTTAGAAAAAACAAAAACTTCAAAGTGTATTGCACCAACAGCTACCCCCTCCCCAAATACAAGACAGTTAACAGAGGTGTATTTTTGTTGGTTTACGAGCCTGAGGGCTTAAGTTAGTATGTTCACTATAGCTATACATATTAAAAAATGAAATGACCTGAGCAATAAAATATAACAATACCGATTCTAACTTTTTTGTCGGATGACGTAGTGGTAATGTTGTTGCAATCCCACACCCTGATGGTGTATAAACTTAAATGTTTTGCATAACATGAAATATTGTTAATGGGAATGTGTTGTTTCTAATGTTAAATATAGAAAGCAGATAACAAGAAAAAGAAGAAAAGAAATAATGTTGCAGGTAGATACGAAACCTCAGCCCAAACACATATATGATCAGACAGGATGTCAACGATGCATTCATAACTAACATGTGATTATTCAAAAATTGAAATAGTACAGTGGGAAACAACCAACTAACTAACTCTCTAAGCTTTTTTTTAAAACCCGAAGAGAGCAAATACAAGCACAAGCGTAAATAATTAAATAAGTTACAAGGGGTTCGAATCTTTTGATCTAGGTATGGATGCAGACAGGTACTAAGTTTTGTGTGTGATAATGGAAAATCCCTCTTCAATATAATAACATAGTGGTAATGTTTGGTCTTGCCTTGTTCCTATCGATAACATAGTGGTTATACGAAAGAAAGAAATAAAAAAAAATTAAAACACTGCGTCCCCCTATTAAGAAATACTTCTCGAAATTTATTCAATTTTTTTTGTTCTCTTCCTATCTTCGTAACTAAAAAAAAATGTTTTGTCAAACGTTTGGATGACTATGAAAATATTAAAACATATGATGTAATAATAAAATGTTGTTGCATTGTAATCAAATGAATTCGTTGAATATGTAGAATATGGTAGGATATATCTTAAAATGTTAGAAGCTATTTGTTATGGTATTTTTTCTCTTTCTCTCTCTCTACTCTTTCTTAAATTTTCATCATCATAGTTAAAATTAATCCAAGAGAAAATATATATTTTGTGTTGACATGGGAAACATGCAATAAAAAATGCATGATCAGTAGTTAAGGTCAAGAGCTGAATAAACAGTAAGAGTGATACACGCAAGCTTCCAGCTGTGTGATTAGTACAAAATTGAGAGAGATGGAAGGCTTTTGTTGCTAAATCTTCAAGTTTAAGAAGGCAAAATAATTAGTTGGTTAATACGGAGCTAATTAGGAACTGGCATCCTCGAAGCTTCATGCTGCAAGCCTCGCTTTTCAACGTTTCGGTAAACGTTCTTAAACGTTTCAACGTTTCGGCAAACGTTCTTAAACGTTTCAACGTTTCGGTAAACGTTCTTAAACGTTTCAACGTTTATATAAGAACGTATAGAACGTACTGTGATACTCATCTTCACGATTAGTCAAACGTATCATTCATTGGCTGTTCATATATTCCATCCTTAAATTCTAATAATTATGTATTTTATCTAACAACAGATTAAATTAAATACCAAACATTATCGAGAAGCAATTCCCAAAACATTATACTAAAATATTAAAATTATAATAAGTGTTCTTCCATGGCCATTTCAGTCTTCAAACTGCTTCCAACAGCTTCCGTACGTTGATTCGCGATTAGTCAAACATGTCAAATGTAACTGCTATTAATAAACGTACGAGGAAAATAAGTTTTGTAGAAATTCTCTTCTCAATAAGAATACTATATTACTACCTTTATTACATTAAATATTAATTAATTAACTGATTCTCTAGCACTCTTGATTCTGAAAATTCGTGGTTACAGTTCAATTTGTACTTATCCTGAGCAAAATTTATATATATATTCTATTCCAATCTTTACAGATTTCTTTTAGATCCATCTCCATCTTCGTTTTGGTCCTTTACCATCAGGTTTCCCAACAAGATTCCTGTAAAATCTCCTTTATTCATTTCTATTTCGTGCCCACCTAAGTATTCGTGATTTAATCATCAATCTAATAATACTTGGAAACTAACATAAAATATGTACTTCTAAATTATGTAACCTTCACCATTCACTTGTTTCTTCACCCCTTTTAGGCTGAAATATTTTCCTAAGGATCTTATTTTCAAATACTCTCAATTTATGTTCTTTTTTCAATTGTAAGAGACCAAGTTTCACACCCATATAATACTACAGGCAAAATTACTGTTTTGTATATTTTAACTTTTATTTTCTTAGATATTAAACGAGAAGACATGCATTTCCTGAATTAAACCTACTTAAGAGACCTGTAGGAAGACCAAAACAAAAATAGAGAGACAGCGTTGAGATGGACCTAAAGGAAATCGGTAGGGATAGAAAAGAGTATATAGAACTTGCTCAAGATAGGGACAGATGGAAGGCCTGTGTTGCTGCAGCCATGAACCTTCGGGTTTAAGAAGGCTAGGGAGTTAGTTAGTTAGTTAGTGTGTCTCACTGCTACACGGAAAATCCTACAGGAGTTTTATTTTTTCTTGGAAGTCTGAGATTCACCGAACCCCATATAGTACTAATTATCTTCATCGTTGCGATATAAAAAGAAACATAAGTATTTGTGTTGTGAATAGAAGAGCCGGAAAATCGCATGTCACGGCATTTGATGTTATCTGTAACAGTAGTAGTATTGATACTACGGACAGTGCGAGAAAGTACGAACCCCTCTCCAGCAGCTTTGGCCATACTTAAAACTTGCTCAACATGCCCATATGAGTTTTTTTGCTCAAGTGTGGAGCTCTTATAATTCAAGATTTTTGTAAAAAATGCCCTCGGGAATTTTTCAGAAAGTACGAGCCTCTCTCCAGCAGATTTGCTATACTTAAAACTTGCTCAACATGTCTATTTGTTTAAGTGTAGCACCTGCCTAACCCAAGAATTTTATAATTCGGAAAATATCAAACCCCCCCTCAAGCAGATTTACAAAATTGCATCAGTTTGTCTATAAACTTGTATCCATACCTACCTATACATATTTACTTCAGGTTTAAGTTTAATTGGATACTATTCAATTTGCTTATCTAATATTAAAACAATGCAATATGCAGAGCCTACCTCTAGAATTGCCTCGTGTTTGCATGTTTCTCCTCCGCGTCAGTGTGTGGAATTCCCGAGACGGTAGTATTGATTTTTTTCCTCAGCGCCAGTATTTACAGAAATTCCCGAATATTGCATCAGCCAGTCTCACAATACTGACTGAGGAGAACAGATGTGTTGATACAGTACTTCTCATACTTACAGGTTTAAATTCATATTGAACAATATAAAATCTGATATTTGTTGTAATCCAGTCATATTTAGAGTCAAGCTTATATTTGTCCTAGCCTGTTATACATAACAAGGTTATTGCTATTCAAGATATGCATGTCCGTGCAGGCATTTGCGCCGGGTCAGTGTGAATGATTTTCCACTTGTGGGCTATTGGCTTTACAACCTGTCATAAGATTAATATTATTAATATTAATCTATAGAGATTAGATTTGAATCCCAGGAAATTTTATATAAATACCAAAGCCAAAAATATTAAGTGTATACACACATATACATATACACATACATACAAATCACACAGCTGAACCCAACTGATATTTTTTATTCAGTATAAAGTTTTGAATTGAAGCCCAGGAAATTGTATATAATAAACAACAGCAAAAATGCCGAATCAAAAATATTGTAATCAGTGCAATAAAAATATATCCAGCTCTAATTGGGCCAAGCATCAAAAAATTTGTAATCCAGACAAATACAAAACTCCCACAAAAATTTGCCCCAAATGCAATAGAAAATATAACATGGAATATTTCACATATAAACATAAAGATACTTGCTCTGTACAGTCATCAACATCTGGTCTGAAAAGAAGGCACGAAGCACCTCTTAATGCCAGAGCAGCAAAACAGCCACGCTATGAACCTATCCGTAGCAGTTTTAACGGCCAATTAAGGGATCACAAGTTTGTATCAGAGCCAAGATGTGGCATTGAGAATTTCTTGAACAGTATAAATTCTGATCTGCAGGCAATTCTCAATGCACAAAATGGCTCTTATAAGCTGTCCCTTAAATTGTTTGTACAATATAAGAAACCAAACGGCACAAAATTTACACAGCCCCACTTAACAGAAACTGTACCTGTATATTCAAATTCAAATTCAGACACAATAATAAGCAGCTTGATAAATCAACTGAACATTAAACACTCTGAATTTGCGGCAAAAGAGTCCGGATGGAGCCTATGCGGTTCATCACACAAGTTATATGTTAATATTTCTGAATTCAGCCCATTACAAGGATCTACATATGTGCCACTACCTGCCAATATCAAAAACAAAAGAGCTGTGGTCAATATAAAAAATGCCGACCAGAAATGCTTTTTGTGGTGTATATTAGCTGCTTTGTATCCAGTTTCAAGGAATCCTGAGAGAATAACTTATTACAAGCAACATGAACATGATTTTGATGAGGCAATGGAGGGTTTAGAATATCCAATGTCTGTTCAGAATATTGATAAATTTGAAAAAAGGGCCAGGCACATCAATGGCAAACAATTATCTATTAATGTATTTATTTGTTCCACTGGCAATTGCCCGATAGCACCTCTCAGAATCAGTACACTTGATGATGAATCTGCAATTCCGATTGATCTGCTCTTAATTGAAGGGGATAGCACAAATCATTATACTCTGATACATAATCTTGAAGCTTTAGTCAGAAAACAACTAGACAAATCCAATACAATATTCAAGTTGTGCAGAAGATGCTTAACTGTATTTGATGGTCAAAAAATGGTAAATGGGGTTCGTGAAAAAAATGCAGAAATTGCCAAAAACAAGTTAATTGAGCATCTGAAATACTGTGGGAATCACAAACCTGTTCATATGGTGATGCCCAATCCAAGTGAAAATGCCAAATTCAAAAAATTTGAAGCCTTGTTGGAACACCCAGCATATATTGTCTGTGATTTTGAATCGAATCTCAAATCTCTTGCATTCTGTAGCCCAGATCCAGAAGAATCATCAATTACACCGTACCAGCAACATGAACCTTCCAGTTTTTGTTTTATGGTTATACGGGACGGTGTTGTTATTAAAGAATATTCATACAAGGGACCAAATGCCATCAAAATATTTGTACATAGAATAGAAAATGTGTGCCGTGACATAGCATCTAACATCTTATTAATATCAAAGCCTATGTTGCCTTTAACAGAGGAACAGATTGAAGATTTCAACAATGCAGAAAAATGCCCGGTATGTGATTCTGAATTTTCAGATGCAAATATCAAGGTTCATCACCATTCTCATACAGATGGTAAATTCTTAATGGCCTTGTGTAATAGCTGTAATATTCAGATCAAGAGACCAAGATTTATCCCCATATTTTGCCATGGAGCATCCAATTATGATTTTCATCATTTGATCAGGTACGAGGGGTTTGACAAACAGAATTTAAACATTTTAGCTGAAAATGATGAAAAATATATATCTATTAGCAAAATAATTAAAGTTAATGGTGTTTCTATTCAATTAAGATTTCTTGATTCTTACAGATTTTTACCTGCTAGCCTGGCTACACTGGCCACTCAATTATCTGATGATCAATTCAAAATCACACGTGCATTGTTTCCAAATCAGGACCTGAAATTAATTAGGCGGAAGGGTGTATATCCATATGACTATGTTACAGATTTTTCTAAAGTTGATGAGTGTTCCCTGCCACCACAAGAAGAGTTTTATAGCAAAATCAGAGGATCTGGAATTACTGATGAAGATTATCACCATGCCAAATTGATGTGGAAAAATTTAAAATGCAAGACATTTGGTGATTATCACATGGCATATTTAAAACTTGACGTGACTCTCTCAGCTGATATATTGCAAGCATTCAGAAAATCTTCCATGCAAAATTATGAACTGGACCCAGTGTATTTTTTCAGTGCTCCGGGCCTAGCATGGTCTGCAACGTTTTTGAACACCAAAAAGCCATTGGATCTGATCCACGATCAAGATATGTATCTGTTTATGGAGAAATGTATAAGAGGAGGGATGGTGCAATGTTCCCAGAGATATGCCAGAGCAAATAACAAGCATATGCCTGATTATGATCCAGCACGGCCATCAAATTTTATAGTGTATGTAGATGCAAACAGCCTCTATGGTCATGCCATGATGCAAAAACTGCCATATGCAGGGCTTGAATGGGTTGAAGATTTCAATATTGAGGATCTTCAGGATTTTGATGACAGTGAATATGGCCTCTTCTTAGAGGTTGATCTGATATTTCCAGATCATTTACACAACAAATTTTCTGATCTGCCCCCAATTCCCGAGGTTCAGTGTTCACCTGGTTCTAAACAGAAGAAGCTCATGATGACTCTGGAGCCAAAACAGGGATATGTCACATATTACAAAAACCTCCAGTTCCTGATGAAACATGGTGTTCAAGTAACCAAAATTGGCAAAGTTTTGAGGTTCAGGCACTCAAGATGGTTGAAACCATACATTGACACAAACACAGAGCTTCGAACATCTGCAAAGAGCCAATTTGATAAGAGCTTGTTTAAATTGATGGTGAATTCAGTGTATGGCAAAACTATTGAAAATGTCAGAAAACATACCGATGTTAAAATAATTACTGACCCCAGCCGGAGCAAAAAATTGGTTGCAAAGCCCAACTTCAATTACAGAAGAATTTATGATGAGCACATGGCACTTTTCAACATGATGAAAACAAAGATCAAATTTGATAAACCTATTTATGTAGGGGCTGTGATATTGGATTCGTCCAAATTACATATGTTAACATTGTATTATGATGTGCTGAAACCTTTTTATGGTGATCGTGTCAAATTATTGTACATGGATACGGATAGTTTTATTCTTGATATTCAAACAGAAGATGTTTATCAAGATATGTCACAGCCTGAATTGTTTCAATACTTTGATACCAGTGAACATACAAAGATTCAACACCACCACAACAAAAAGGTGCCTGGCAAGTTAAAAGATGAGACACTTGGTGATGTTATTGTGGAATTTGCCGGGTTAAGTGCCAAGGTGTACAGTTTTAAAACATGTAGTGGTGTTGCTGCCAAAAAGGCCAAGGGCGTTGGCAGAGTGACTGTGGAAAAAGATCTCCAATTTGAAGATTATAAAAATTGCATCAAATCACAGAGTTCAATCAGAACATCAGAAAATAGAATTCAGAGTGAGAATCACTTGCTGACTTCAAATATTGTAACAAAAGTGGCCCTAGACCCACATGATGACAAGAGATGCATTTTATCATGTGGCATACATACTCTACCTTGGGGGCATTGTGATTTGAAAAATGGGAAACAATGCCCAATTACAGAGCATGATTTGAAATAAATAAACATGCCTATGAACTTATTTGGGTTCAAAAAACAGGCTATTATGGACCTGCCAACACCACAACCCTCTCCTGATATGCTGTCTAAACTGAGTGGCTTGTTAATTATTCATCTGAACAGCATACTTACAGATAATGATGATGAAACAGGCAAAACATTGTACATATTTAACAATAATTTAAATCATTACCAATTACCTGTAGGTGGGCAATTGCAATTTATTACAACCCCTGAGGGTGATGTCAAGATTTCAGTAGGGAGAAATATTTATAGAATTAAGCACTCAAACATGGTTTCTGGCACTGTATATACTGTTTCTGCTGGTGACTGCTTATATATTGAGGTCCCGGGATCATATGACAAGCTTATACCCCTTTTTATAGAATTAAGAATCAGATACTCTATAATAAATAACCATTAAAAGAAAATGCCTAATGATATATTTGGCCATACAAGACATGAAGATCACAGTGATGAGATTCTGATGCTTGATGTCAGAGTCAAGAAATTAAGAAGTGATTTACAAGCTTTACAAACCACACTCAATGCCAGTCTTCAATTAGAAATTACAAATTTACAATCACAATGCATGGACCCTCTTCTTAAAATTGATTCTGAACTCAAGTTGTTGCTTCAGAAATATACTGATCTGGCCACATTGGATAATTTTCAAAGTTTAGAAGAAGCTGTAGCAGCTCTTCAAGCCAAATTTAAGACCCAGACCACCAATTCTGAGCAATTGAAACAGCAATTGGAAGAACAAATAAATAATGTCCAGGCACAGCTCCAAACAATTGTCAAAAGCATAAAATCACAAGAAGATTTTGATCTAGTGATTTCCACTCTAAAAGAACAGATTCAATCACTCCAGATACCTAATCTGGATCCTCTGCACAATGCCATAGCCGAGGTTAAAGAAAAAATTGAGACACTTGAAAATTTTATGAACAATTTGCCATCTTCTGATGCTTTGAATGCAATAACTCGGAGTGTAGCAAACATCAAGCTGCAACTTGAAACATATGAAGATTTTGGAAAAATTCAAAGTACCATAACCCATCTTGAAGGTACAATAGCAGCAGTGCAAAATGATTTGGCAAATGTACAAGAAACTCGCCTGCCTGGGATTGTAGATACACTTGTCAGTGTCCAGCAACAAATCACAAAGCTTGAAAACCTCAACACTGAATCTGAACTATCTCATTTTCATCACTTGATAGATGATATCCAAACAAAGCTTGAAATTTTACAACAATCAACACCCACTCAGGCAGATATAGCCCTGCTCCAAAATGCTATGCAAAATGTGGCTGATGCATCTGAATTAAACAATGTAAAATTGGCACTTGAATTTTTGCAGAATACTGTTTCAAATCTTCCTACATCACAGGAACTTAAAAATATTAAGAGAGCTGTGAATAGGATATTGAAATCAGAAGATATCAAGAATATCCAGACAGAGATCAAACATCTCACTCAGACAGTGGCCACTCTTCCAACCAATCAACATATTAATGAACTGCATGCCCTGTTTGAGGATATCAGAAGACAGGTCCATGATCTTACTGCTCAAAATTCAAAATTGGCAGTTGTTGAAAATTTGCAACAAATTGTAGCTAATATCAAGCAACAGCTAGGGACCATGGAATCCAATCAAGCAAATGCTCTGTCTGTTTTTGCCACCCAGCTTCAAGAGATTGTGCAACAATACAAGAAACTTATTGTGGACATAAAAATCAAGCCAGGACATGATGATGTTGTTAGGACCATCAATGAGCACCTTGAATCTGTAACAAGCAGATTGCTTACAGCAGAAAAAGAAATAACAGGCATAATCGAGAATCCAAAACATACAGTAATTCTTGAATTGTACAGCATCCCCAACAAAGAATATAATTCACCATTTACACCAGGTGGCAAAATATATATGCTGTCCCCTGCACAATTTTATTACCAGTTTTTTGTTGGGGGCACACTGAGACCAATCAAGATCAAATATTGGCATCAGCCACAGGCACACCACTACCCCACCTTATCAATAACAAATGCTGATAACAAAGTGAAAATCACCAGTGTAGAGTTAGACGATTTTACAGATCCCAATACATTAGAAACAGCCTATGCTGAAGATGATGGCTCTTTGGAATTTAAAATACAAATAGGGGACAAATTATATTTAGAAAATCCTGCAGTATCAGCTGCTGAATACCCCATAGTTGCAATATTCTTGTTTACATATTATGTCTAGACAAATTATTGTTGATGAATTACACAGACAGGCCAGACATAATTTTAAGAGACTCCCAGTAGTCACAAAGGGCATAGATGATTTATGGCAGAGCGACTTGATTGAAATGGCAAGTGGACAGTTGAAAAACTTAGACAAAATCAACAAGGGCTACAAGTATCTACTCACTGTAATAGACACATTTTCAAAATTTGCCTGGGCTGTGCCACTCAAATCCAAGACTGGAAAATGTGTTACAGAAGCCTTCAGGACAATCATCAATCACACTGGAAGATCACCGCGCTATTTGCAAACAGATAATGGCAAAGAATTTTATAATTCTGTGTTCCAACAATTTATTAAAAGCCAGGCAATACAACATTACTCGAGTTACAGTGACCTCAAAGCCTCAATTGTAGAGAGATTCAACAGAACCTTAAAAAATCTTATGTATAAACAATTTACACTTCAAGGTAATTATAAATGGATTAATATTCTTCCAGAACTTCTACATAAATATAACAACTCGGTCCATTCCACAATCAACATGAAACCCTCTGAAGTAACTTCATCTGATGAGCAAAAATTGATCAGGACTGTTTATTATCCTAGATACCAGCCAACAACAAGAAAGGCCAAGTACAGGGTGGGTGATCAAGTAAGAATCAGCAAATATAAGCACTTATTCAAGAGAGGCTTTACAAGAAACTGGAGTACAGAATTATTTACAGTGGTTCAAGTTAAACCCGGGACCCTTAACACATATATAATAAAAGATCACCGAGGAGAAATTCTCAAAGGCAGGTTCTATGAACAAGAGCTCAGCAAAACTAAACAGCCTGACACATATCTCATAGAAAAAATTATCCGCAGAAAAGGCAACAAGTTATTTGTCAAATGGCTGGGTCATCCGGAAAACAGCTGGATCGATGCAGACAAAGTGATAATATGAGCACCTGGGATGTTATAAAAAGGCTGCCAGAACCTGAACAACAAAATAAGAGAAATGGCAAATTGCTACCTGAAAATATTAGGTGTCTTATTGTTGGGCCATCGGCTTGTGGTAAAACCACACTAATGGTTGATAATTTTTTATTGGCACCCAACTGGTTAGACTGGAAAAACAGGCACTTGTATGTCTTTTCTAAGAGCTTGGAACAATTAAAATATCAGCAGCTGATGAAGCTATATGATGGATTGGATATTGCTACTTTTGAATCAGATGTTAAGCCACTTCACGAATGTCTCGATAATTCTGTTGTTGTGTTTGATGACATTATACTGGATAATCAAAACAAGGTTAGACATTTTTTTACACAGGGGCGACACAAAAACATTGATTGCTTCTACCTGGCACAAACTTTTTCTAAAATACCGAAGCAACTGATCCGAGACAACAGCAATTTTATATGTGTGTTTCATCAAGATCATACCAACCTCAAACACATACATGATGAATATGTAGGTGGGGACCTGAGCTACAATGATTTTTCTAAATTTTGCAGCAGGTGCTGGAACCAGGACAGTTATGGGTTTGTCACAATTGATATGACAAGAACACCCAATAGTGGCAAATACAGAAATAAAATCAACGATTTTCTAGACGTTGAAACATATATAAATAACCATGAAACGACCAGTCATTGATGATCTTAAGTTAAGAGATTATCTTGTAAAAAGATTTAAGGGATGGAAATCAGAGAACCGGGGAATTTATGAAAAACACAAGCAAACAGAACAGCCTGTAATTGATGCTATTAATAATTTAGGTAAGAATATCAAAACTGTTACAGAGCAAAATCAAGATTTGATCACGGAGCTTGTACCTGTAGCTGCTAGGAACATTTTAGATTATCCATTCACCCCACTTTCCAGTATTCATACACCTAGTCCTATTGCTCCTAGAAGAATTGAGGCTAGTCAGGATCCTATTGAATTGGGTCTTCTTGCTCAAAAATATTTAACCACACCTAAAGACAACAAAGATGAGGTTTTTGGCTTATATGCTGACACAGAGCTTGATGGTAGCATCATACATAGAATTGGCAATTTCAGAGTAACATTTATGGGAGATGATATAATTGTTTATTCAGAATCTCGTCTCGGAGAAAAAGGTGCTTTTGTTAAGTACCCCGGCACACCTGGATTGTGGGAATTGATAACTAGGAAAAGGCCTGGCAGCTATACAGATCAAGATTATGAGGATTACAAAGAAATATTAATAAAATCAGATGCTCTATACCAGAACAATGATCCCACACAAAAAAGAGTCAAGTCTAGCAGTGGGGCAAAATACAATAATTTGATCAAGCCCATATGGTCACAAATCAAGACTGGCAGTGGAATCAAACAATACAACACCCTGCCCAAAGAATTTGTGTGGGTTGATGATGTCAGGAAACTTGTAGATAGGTTGCTGGTGATAGCTGGGGAGGAAAATGCTGGGAACCACAATTTTTACAATGAAAAGGTTGGAATTATGGACATGATAAGCACAAAATTGTCTAATTTTATAGTGAATGACCCTAAGGGGATTGGATATCTCATAAAAATTATTAATACTCTACCACCTAAATTTTGGAATGTCTCTGAGGGTCGGGGCCTTGTTAATGACATTATAAACAAGCTGCCATTTGAACTACACATTCCAGGCTATCAGTATTGTGGTCCAGGCACAAAATTGGATCATAGATTAAACAGAGGGGATCCTGGTGTAAATCCCCTAGATGCTGCTTGCAGAGACCATGACATAGCATACAACACACATACTGATCTTGACAAGAGACATGTTGCAGACAAGAAATTAGAAGAGGCTGCATTTGGTAGATTTGTAAGCAAAGATGCTTCTTTGAGTGAGAGAATATCAGCATTGGGAACCACCATAGCTATGAGCACCAAACAAAAACTGGGGTGGGGGTTGTGAATATGTATATAATAAACCTACGATGAAGGCCAAGGGTGTTATGTATCAAATACCTTATGCAGGTCTCAAATCTCTTAAAACTATTGACAGTCTCTTGACCAAAAAGCAGCGCAAGAAAAAAAGCTCTTGTCTTGCAAAGGGACATGGTATGAAATTGTTGCTTAGCACCCCCCAATTAAAAAAATTACAGCAATCAAGAAAAAAATCACATGTAGGGGGATTTATATTTACCATCCCTGCCATCTTAGCTGCTCTCGGGGCTGTTGGGAGCTTGGCTGGGGGATCAGCTGCCATAGCAAAAACAGTAATAGATGCCAAGAAGAATAGGGCAGAATTAGATGAACAGAGGCGCCATAACCTGGCCATGGAGAAAAAAGGCAAAGGTGTTAAGAGAGTCATGAATAAGTTTAAAAAAAACAAGAGCCGCTTACAAACCAAGATATTGAAGCTTTGATCAAGCCACTGGGCATCAAACATTTTAGAGGTGTGTACATGTCTGATTCTTTACCAGAACAACCACTCAACAAAGAGTGTGGCATTGTTAATTTGGATGAGTACAAAAATCAGGGCACTCACTGGATCTGTTATCTTAAATATTTAAACAACGAGGCATTTGTATTTGATTCATTTGGAGGTGTTCCACCTGAAAATTTAGTAAAATATCTAAAATCAGCTAATCTTTATTACAATAATGCCCGTGTTCAAAACTTCAAAGATGTTAATTGCGGACATTTGTGTTTATCTGTTCTTAGATATATGTCTCAAATAAATAAACCATCAATTGAAGATTTTCAAAAAGCCTTGTGGTATTTAAAACATCATGGGGGTATTCCATCTCACCAGCCAAAATTCAATATTGAAACTCAAATTACATGATGATATAGTGTATCCCAAAACAATAGCTCTCAGAGCATTTTACGGCATGTACTTGATACCTAATATTACACACCACAACAACAAAATTGCTGTAGGGGATCAAAAAATTGTCATCACTCCAGGGCAATATAATCTGTCCACTCTAAATGCTCAATTACCCAGAGGTGTAGTGTTAAGTCAAAATTCTGTCACTCACAGAGTGGAGATTGTATCTGCTACAGAAACAGTGGATCTGGGTACTATAGGAGAGCTGTTAGGCTTTGAGAACAACACAAAACTTGAAGCAGGCATCAAACACACTGCTATGAATATACCTAAATTCTTAGCCATAGAGACTCTGAATATTCACTGTAATGTGGCCGAGGGTATGATCACCAAATCAAATGGCATAGGCACTCACAAACAAACCGGCATCATTGCAACATTCAAACCTAATTCCGAATTCATGGAGCCCATCATCTACAATCCATCCCCAACATTATATTTTCCTGTGTGCCATAATAGAATAGATAATATTGAATTGATGGTCACTAATGAAAAAGAAGAATTAGTTGATTTTGCTGGAGCCACAACAACTGCAATCATAGAGATTAATATTTAAATAAAAATACATACAATGGAAAATATTGAGAGTTATGAGCTACAATCATTCCCCCCAAACAGGAGGACATTTGCAAATTTAAATCAACCCAACACGGAAATCGAGGTTGATCTTGATGTAGGGGACGGCTTTATACACCCCCACAGAGCAGATCTATACATCAAATTTGATGTTGTAAAGCTCGATGGTACAGATTACCCTGCAAATTCAAATATAAGACTTGTAGATAATTTTGTACCGCATTTGTTCTCTGAAATTGAGATCAGAAAGCATGGCGTTGTTATAAACAGAATAGATTATCCCGGCATTACCTCCACGGCTTTGGCCACACTAAAATTATCCAAAACCGAGGCTTGTTACTACAGAATCGGTGGATTTGAAGCTGGCGAGAAAATATTATCCAAGAGTCACACTGTGCTGTTCCCCATGCGCCTATTGCCAGGATTCTTCTCGGATTACAAAGAAATTATGTGGAAGGGCGGGTTAAGAATTACATTTAGAAGAGCTGCCAATGATAACAATGCTTTGATGAGGTACAGCACATTAAACTCTACAGGAGAAGCTATGCCCAATACCTTACCTGATGAAGGCAAATGCATTATTCAGACTATGGAGTTAAGAATCCCTGTTGTTGAATATGAAGCCAGTTATGCTCTTAAATACAAAGCAGATATCCTAAAAAATCCACAGATTCCTCTCCAATTTTACACATATCAAGCTGTACAGAAGCCCGCCACTGGTACCTATTATGAATTTGATGCGACAAATTCATTCTCTAGTATTCAATTTGACATGCCTGATTTTGTAGTGGTACTGTTTCAGACTGGGAGACACAATAATCAGGAAAAAAATTCAAGTAGATTTGATAACTGCAACATCAAAAATATATATCTTAAAAATGGCAGAAATGAAGTCTTTCCTAGAGAAAATTATAATTTAGACATGTCCAAGGATGATTTTCTTAAATTATATGAAGCTTTTTCTTCCTTCAAGCGTGTCACTACTGGCAGTACTGACATGTACTACACACCAGATGAATTCAAGACACGGAGACCCATGTTCGTAATTAACACTTCAAAAAGAAAACAAGTTGTGGTTAATGATAGAACAAACATTAAAATTATCTGTGAATTCCACGAGGCATTACCTGAAGACACCATTTGTAGCGTCATTCTCATAGGTGAGAAATCATATATTTATGATGTAAGAAATGAGCGGGTCACAGAGCAGTTCTAGAAGCACGATTCAGGGCTTCCCCCATGGCGCAGTGGTAGCATCATTGCCTTGTAATCAAGGGGTCCCGGGTTCGATACCCGGTGGAGGCACAAGTAGTTCGGATCCCACTTTAAAATTGTAGGGCCAGTCCCGATTAGCCTTACTGTGCATAAAGTGGACTTAAAACAGCAACTCGAACTAGAAACACAATTCAAACACAAAGGCCCTTTGGATATAAAACAATACTTTACCGTCAGAAAATATATTTACCTACCCATTTTATACCATCTCTGCTCGTAGCAGATACCTACCTAAAATACAATACATTTGCCAAAAGCTGAAATACAGAAATATTGCAATAATTATTCTGTAAGTTACAGACTTGTGTACAACAAGACCAAGCCTAAATGCAATTCAGTTTGCAATGACAATATCCAGGAATTTCCTCAATATGATGGATGGTCCCTGAAAGGGTACATAATGTAGATAAGAATTTCTCTTTGAGTTCCATGACAAATGACATGTAATTTCCCTCGGAAAAGGCACAATAGAGGTAATATCAAGAGATATAATCATTCAGGCATATAGAAAGAAGGCAATTGCTCTTTGATGAAGAATAATATGCTATTCCTCTCTGAAAGAACACAATACAGATTATATCTGATGGCATACAACTCACGGGCATGCAATAATTTATTGTTGGGCGAAACATGGGACTGATCAAAAGATTGGAAAGAACATGCAATGTTTACTTGACCTCCATTCTATTGTATTGATTATGCAGTTTCGCCCGTATTGTTGAGCTGATGACAAAACTCTGGTGATTCTTAATAGAGAATAATTTTGCTCTGTTGTACAACATTTTTTACCAAATTTAAGATCTGGGAGCTATCAACTAGCAGTAATTATTCTCAAAATCTCACGTATGGAATGCCACATCTCTCAGGACTCGAACCCAAAGCCCCTTGTTTACATTAACATTTTGCCATCAGATTTTATGAGGACTCAAACCCAAAAACCTCCTGATTACAAGGCAATGCACCACACTCCACTCGGTCTCAGAACCCAATAGATATCAATTCAAGATTCCTGGGATTTTGACAGAAAAACATACTATAAGCTTAATTTCTGGTGTGGCCAAAAATATATCAATTTTTGACAAAAATCTGGCTGATGCAACTTTTGTAAGTATCCACAAATCAATCTGAAGAGCTCGTACTTTCTGAAAAATTCCCGAGGGCATTTTTTACAAAAATCTTGAATTATAAGAGCTCCACACTTGAGCAAAAAAACTCATATGGGCATGTTGAGCAAGTTTTAAGTATGGCCAAAGCTGCTGGAGAGGGGTTCGTACTTTCTCGCACTGTCCGTAGTATCAATACTACTACTTGTAACAAAAAAAAAAGCATGAGGATCATGTCGGAAATACACTTGTAAAAAGCGAGGCTTGCAGCATGAAGCTTCGAGGATGCCAGTTCCTAATTAGCTCCGTATTAACCAACTAATTATTTTGCCTTCTTAAACTTGAAGATTTAGCAACAAAAGCCTTCCATCTCTCAATTTTGTACTAATCACACAGCTGGAAGCTTGCGTGTATCACTCTTACTGTTTATTCAGCTCTTGACCTTAACTACTGATCATGCATTTTTTATTGCATGTTTCCCATGTCAACACAAAATATATATTTTCTCTTGGATTAATTTTAACTATGATGATGAAAATTTAAGAAAGAGTAGAGAGAGAGAAAAAGAAAAAATACCATAACAAATAGCTTCTAACATTTTAAGATATATCCTACCATATTCTACATATTCAACGAATTCATTTGATTACAATGCAACAACATTTTATTATTACATCATATGTTTTAATATTTTCATAGTCATCCAAACGTTTGACAAAACATTTTTTTTTTAGTTACGAAGATAGGAAGAGAACAAAAAAGTTGAATAAATTTCGAGAAGTATTTCTTAATAGGGGGACGCAGTGTTTTAATTTTTTTTATTTCTTTCTTTCGTGTAACCACTATGTTATCGATAGGAACAAGGCAAGACCAAACATTACCACTATGTTATTATATTGAAGGGGGATTTTCCATTATCACACACAAAACTTAGTACCTGTCTGCATCCATACCTAGATCAAAAGATTCGAACCCCTTGTAACTTATTTAATTATTTACGCTTGTGCTTGTATTTGCTCTCTTCGGGTTTTAAAAAAAAAGCTTAGAGAGTTAGTTAGTTGGTTGTTTCCCACTGTACTATTTCAATTTTTGAATAATCACATGTTAGTTATGAATGCATCGTTGACATCCTGTCTGATCATATATGTGTTTGGGCTGAGGTTTCGTATCTACCTGCAACATTATTTCTTTTCTTCTTTTTCTTGTATCTGCTTTCTATATTTAACATTAGAAACAACACATTCCCATTAACAATATTTCATGTTATGCAAAACATTTAAGTTTATACACCATCAGGGTGTGGGATTGCAACAACATTACCACTACGTCATCCGACAAAAAGCCAGAATCGGTATTGTTATATTTTATTGCTCAGGTTATTTTATTTTTTAATATGTATAGCTATAGTGAACATACTAACTTAAGCCCTCAGACTCGTAAACCAACAAAAATACACCTCTGTTAACTGTCTTGTATTTGGGGAGGGGGTAGCTGTTGGTGCAATACACTTTGAAGTTTTTGTTTTTTCTAAGTGCCACACATCAATTTCATCATAATTATTATTATTTATCCTCATCGTTGTTATTAGCTAAAATTGCCTCTTCTTTTTTACAAATTTTCGTACTGATATCGCCTTAGCAGATTAACAGAAATCGTCTGAAGTTTGAACTCGTGACCCCTCCCAATACCGTTGCAAGCTTATTTGTGATTGTTCTCCTCAATTATTCAAAGTACCTCACTTTCATATTCAAATACACACAAGTAAAAAAAAGTTCATATCACATTAGTGATTTTAAATTGTATTCTTGGGGGCCACTTTCTAACATTGTTGCCTGATATTAAAATAAGCGAAAACACTCTGCTATGCTTAAAAAAAACAAACATCCAATCATTGTCAGATTGTACAACTGTATAGGTCGAGGTTCATAAGCCTCGTCCATCCCATTCTAGGGACTGCATATTTTGTATACAGTTTATAGTGGAATCACAACACAGGTTGTTAACAATATCGTCAGTAAATATGAGAATTCTTGCTGTGAAATTTCTATGCTGTTTAACCTAATAGAATTCGAATCCCTGAGAGAGCCAAGTACTGAGCTTTAGCATTCCATATTAGCAAAACCTTTATACGTACGTATTTATAACCTCAATTTACTAATCAGGAAATCCCCCTTAGCCAACCAATTAGCACATTTTATATGACCTTCTATAGAGGAAGAGGACATGACATTTCCGAGCCGGTATTATTGATGTGATATTCTTAACAAGTTAATGCACATATATAGCTGTAAGTGTATCAATCTTTATGCAAACAAAACAAATAATTAGGAAATTCTTTTTAACCAAACAATCAACAAACATTTCTCTTTTTTATAGAGAAAAAAAAGCATAACATTCCCGAGACAGCATTATTGATGTAACATTCTTAACAAGTCAATGCCTTAATGTTTACACACATACATAAGCGCATCAATCTCTAATCCAAGCTAAGGTCTAAATCACAAACCCCGACACCTTCTGTAAACAAACGGTCTCACCGATTCGATGTATCACTCCGCGTCAGCTGATCCATGACCGCAATCATCTGCTGTTACACTCATAGTTCGCCGCACCTATTCATTTTATATAAGAGCTCTCAAAACATCAGACGAATATGCAGCCGCATACATTGTTACTCTCCCGGTCATTCTCTCTTTCATAACCCTTAAAACTGCAGACACTGACACACCACTGCACTGGGATACCAACTTAGCCACTTCATTTGCTGGTTTCTCAGGATACCACTGACAGAACGTTACATAAATATTGAGTATAATCTGTTTCTCACCCTTTTTCAAAGGCTGTCCTTGCTGGTGTTTTGAAAACAAGTTCGGAGAACACTGAGACCTTCCCGCACGCACAGAACTCGGCATGTTATTTTTCTAAGGATAAGTCAGGCAATATTACTAAGTTGCACTACTTCCTTGCTGTTCACATGATTATTTTTAGAAAATAACCAATGTTATAAAATATTATTATGTACACGAATCTCTAAGCTCATTGAAAGTTACAATGCATATTACTACAAAATGTTCACACTTATCTTGCCTTGCCATGTCACCAAGTTATTTTACGAAGTGCACTCTATTTGGCGAAAGAAAAATTGTTATTAGGATGCTTGTCAAAGTTTCCAACCGCAATAAATTTACTAACTTTCTTTGTCATCATCATCAATATATTTATTGGACTTACAGCATTGCATATGGCTGTTTATGCCCATTATATATTTTATTTACATAAGATACAATTTACATAAAATCTACAAACAAATTTCAAATACACTCCTATCTATATCATCCTTAGAAATATACATTACCATGTTATATCATTTTGTCTAAAAAGATGCAAGTAAAATATATTCAATTCGCATGCAAAAAAAAAAGCCAAATTTATGGGAACTAATTACTGGTGCAAAAAGTTAATCATAAAAATAAAGCAATAAGTACAAAAAAAAGCGTTGAGTTTAAAATGAGACGTCATTTGCGGCAGCGTATCCCATACTACAAATTTGCCATTGTTTTACCTTACGTAATAAATCCTGTAACAACGCTGGATTTTCGTGTGGATTATTTTACTTCTATGAGTTTGCAATACTTTCTGCATGCAGGTGGTTTTGTTTACAGAAGGTGTCAGGGTTTGTGATTTAAACTATAGTATTATTGACGTGACATTCTTAACAGGTCGACGTCACATATACACACACGCACGCACAGTCAGGGAATGTTTGCAGAAGTTGACTTGCTCACCGAGTTCAGACGTTTACTCATTGATGACTCCGTCGTTGTCGTCTATCAAAAAAAAACCTAAGTATTTTGCAAACAATAAGAGTTATCCAAAAATCTCCTCTTGTCGATTTGTTTTGGTGACGTGGAGTACGCGTAGAGAGGTCGGGTTTAGTGTGTCGGTCGAGTCTCGGTGTCCTCTGTCCACCCATACCAAAATAAACATAGGTCGTCATGGAACCAAATTTGACCCCCATCTGTCGAAAATTTTCTAAGTCCACAGCGTTAAATTGCAAATATATCTCGAAAACCATAAGAGATAGCACAAATATCCTTCCCGCTGACCCTCTTGTCGAGTTTTGGTGATGCAGAGATAATACCCGAGGGCAAAACCGTGCAGACGCTCTACGAGAAAAACAAGATAGACGATCTGTTGCAGTACAACGTCCAGGATTCGATGCTTGTGAGAGACGTGTGTTTCTGAAAAACAGGCTCGTGCAAACAATCGTCTCAACATACTGCCAGAGCGTGTTGCGCGCGGACCAGGTTCGAGGGCACAAACTCAACTTGTATTTCTTGTATTACTATTTCAGCAAAGCATTGCGGAACAAGCGATGTTTGTGTTTCCCACCCGGCACGGAAGTTGACGTTTATCGCAGCGTCACGAATCCCACATCGGCTGCACGGAAGCTGATCTTCACGTGTATTTCTCATACGACACGTTTAATGTCACGTGCATACGTAAAATTATGGCCTTGCGTAAAAAAATCAAAAAATTTAAGAACAATAAAACTTTGCCGCCGGGCAAACTGCTCAAAATAGACACCAAACAGAACACCCCCGAAGAGATTCGCCCCCACGTCAATCAATTTTACGTTCAAAAACCGTACGGGAAAACCTTTACTTTTTTGGTTGGGCACCACGCACCCTGGCAGGGTTATAGGGGCCAGGTATCTTAAAAAAACAACAATTATTATTTGTTTGTTTGCATCACAATACGGAAATAATAAGAAGCACGCGCGTGCGTGTGTGTGGCACATCATTCCCCCGAGAGAGGTTTACAAAGATCACAATATACAAACATTGCCGAAGTTGGAAAATTACAATATGGCATATTCGCTTATTACTGTTGCCAGCTATAGGTCTCTCTCTCTCTTCATCTTACAGCAACGTTGACATCTCTATTTTTTTTAGTTGCAGGTGGTTTGCACACACTCTCCAGTTAATAATGCTACATATTATACACACGCACGCACACACATACTGTATTGCCATCCACCCATCTCTCTTTTTTACGGCAGTACGTGTTTGTTGTCGGCTCTCCTTGTTTAGTGTGTATATGTTACGCCAGTATATAAATTGGCTAAGCCTCAAAAAAAATAGTAGCTTTTGCTAAGTAAAAAGAAAAAAAAAAGTTGTAGGTAGGTGTTGGCAGCTGTCGGTTGTTTAATTCTCTCTCTCTCTCTCTCCTCTCTCTTTTGTAAAAGGCTATGGCAAAAGTACCAGTAGGTTACCAAAAATTGCTTTATGCACTGTAAAACAAGCCTCAAGCAAAGTTGCCAGCTCCTTGCTTGAGGCTAGGTTAGACCAAGAAGAAAAAGGCTGTAGGTAGGCTGTCGGTTGTTTAATTCTCTCTCTCTCTCTCTCCTCTCTCTTTTGTAAAAAGCCATGGTAAAAGTACCAGTAGGTTGGCAACTTTGCTTTATGCACTGTAAAACAAGCCTCAAGCAAAGTTGCCAGCTCCTTGCTTGAGGCTAGGTTAGACCAAGAAGAAAAAGGCTGTAGGTAGGCTGTCGGTTGTTTAACTCTTCCCTCTCTCCTCTCTCTTTTTTGTAAAAGGCCATGGTAAAAGTATCAGTAGGTTACCAAAAATTGCTTTATGCACTGTAAAACAAGCCTCAAGCAAAGTTGCCAGCTCCTTGCTTTAGGTTAGGTTAGACCAAGACAAAAACCTTGGTGATTTTTTCGAGTAAGATGTTGGCAACACTGCGAGTTTTATTTTCGGTTGCAGAACTCTCAAGCAAGATTGCCAGCTCCTTGCTTTAGGTTAGGTTAGACCAACAAAAACCTTGGTGATTTTTTCGAGTAAAAAGTTGGCAACACTGCGAGCCCCACCGAGCCCCACTTCCGGTTTCTGAACTCTCAAGCAAAATTGTCAGTTCCTTGCTTTAGGTTAGGTTAGACCAACAAAAACCTTGGTGATTTTTTCGAGTAAAGCGTTGACAACACTGCGAGCCCCACCGAGCCCCAAATGTTGGCCCAGTACCGGGCCACTTGTACTACTATTGAAATCAGAGTTCACAGGGTTACGAATGCGGCGGTTATCTTTAAATATAGTTCGGGCGGCGTTTCTACGATGTTATGAAATTATCGGGCTATAATTTATCACGGCGGTAATCAAATTCTCGCGACGACAGATGGAATTTTGTCGCAGACGTAGGCGCGATCGGAAGGGGGAAAAACCCCTTGCGGCTCTGTAGCGATCTACTCACCCATGATGTGGCTGTTCAACGTTTCGAAAACTAACAAAGACTCTTTTGCTAAATCAGCTAGCACGGATGCGATCCGAACGAATATTCCACTAGTACTGTCTTTTCCTTCAGCTTCGCGCGAAGACTTCCATGTCTAGCCTCTATGCTTAAGTCCTTTTCTACTTTCCCTCCAGAAAAACTTGTTATCCGCCATCTACCCCTGTATTGATGAAATGCACCCTTGACGAGATTAGGTGATTGACCCGTTCATTGTCCATCAGCATGGAAAGTAGGACAGCTCAGCGTGAATGCTATCTTCTCAAGCGTCCTTTTGTTATCTTCCGTGATTTTTGATCCTCAATTACGGCCTTATCCTTCACTCGATTTTTATTAAACTTCGGAATCTTGACTTTTAGAATGTGTTTTACCATGGTCTTGAATTTCTGCTCAATCGGTCCACTAGATCAAAAGTTCCTTTTTTCCGTTAATGTCCATAAGAACATATACAAATGCTGTTTCAGAGACGATTTGTCGTGGCCAAATGCAACATTAAACATTATCCACTTGCACCTTGCCTTAGTTCAAATTATACTAAGTATAGAATTATACTGAATACGTGTCTTAATTGGAATAATTTAATCTATAATTATTTTAATCAGATTTGTTAATCTGTAAGGCGTGATTTTCCGTTATAAACTTTCCCCCTCTTACACATGAATTTTTTTCTGGAATTAGCTTTGCTGACTAGAGGAAAATTCATCCCACAATAAATTTCATCATAACGTAAAATTATGCCTACTTTTCCTTAATTTTAAAACGTCCGAATCAAGGACTCGAACCCTGGACTGTTTACACCATTTTCGTAACCAATATCACATAAGCACAATTATCATTACTATAAATCATTACCTTACATATTAAATATTTGCAAATGAATATTAAATATTTCTCATTCGTCGAATAAGTGAACTTACATATAAAACCTTTAGACATACCTACACTTGATTTTCAAAAATGAGTACAATTGCCAAACTTAAATCTAATGATTATATGCGTAAATCAATTTTCATAACTTGACTAAAACATGGAAAATGATATACTTATAACTAATTTAGTTTTCATCATGTAGACATGGTTATATAAATGTGATTACTTTAATTAACAATTCTTTAAACTTTTTACTTCATTATGTTATATATATATATTTATTTAGACTGTATGATATATATAGATATTTGCTATATACAAGTTTCTCTACATGTAGTTTGCAGCTTGGTCGTTGGTAGGATTTGTTTGGTTCCTTTTTAGCTGTTGAATCCACGAATCTCTCTTTTCTGTCGAACAATTCCATTTTTTTACATTATCGATGTGCTGAGGTGTAGTTTCTTTGCCATTTTTGCAGTTTGTGAGTTTTAAGATGTTATTTCCTAATCTTCCACAACAAATATACGGTCCTTCGTATAGGTTAAAGAATTTACTTATCTTTTTATCAACTTGTGAGCTCAGATAGTGGCTTTTTATAAATACAAGATCATTTTCCTTGATTTCTTCCCCAATTTTACTACTTTTCTGGTTCCTCTTCTGATTTAGTTCTCGGACTCTCGTTTCGGCAGCTATCAGTTTTTCTTTCCACGGTGTTTCTTGTCTTTCTTCTTTGATTCCTAAGTGCTGCAGAAGTGTACTATTGTTGTCTTGACCAAGAAAAAGTTCTGCGGGTGAGATCCCCAGTGATGTGCATACAGTGTAATTTAGTAGCAATACTATGGAAGTTACGTGTTCGCTCCAGGTGGAATGGTTCTCTCCACAGAACACTCGCATTAACCTATTTATCTCTGAGTGGGCTCTCTCTACGGGATTGGAAGATGGATGATAGGGTGCAGTTAGCATAATATTCATGTTATACTTCTCCAGTGTTTATTTCCATTCCTTACTAACAAACTGTGGGCCTCTGTCGCTCAAGATACAAGTTGGTTTTCCCAGATGAACAAAATAAAATTTTGTTAGATATTTGAGTAAGAGTTTGGTGTTAGTCGATCTGATTGGATAAGCCACTAGATATCTGGTTGCCAAGTCCATGATTGTAAATAGATATCTCTCTCTTCCTTTTGACACTGGTAAGGGGCCAACTAAGTCCACCGCCACAATATCTCGTGCCTTTGTCGCCCTTAGAGATGTAATAATATGATTTCTGCCTTGCTTTTGTGGCTTGGTTCCGGCACATCGTTCACAGTTCCTAAGCCATTTTTTCAGATCCTTTCTCATCGAGCTCCAATAATACAAAGGTGACAGAAGTTTCCAGGTCTTCTCAAATCCAAAGTGGCCTGAATCCTCGTGACACTCCTGCAACATCTGGGCTGTGAGGTGGTTTGGTATGCAGATCTTTATCTGCCCGTTGTCATGGAAATCGCTGCGTACTAGAATGCCGTTCTCGAGGCAAAAAAACTCACGCACTCTTCTCTCTCGCCGATCTCCGTCGTCAGTGTTGCCATCTAGTACTTGAAAAATCCCTTGAAAGGCTGGATCTTTTCTTTGCTCTTCCGCTAGCTTCTCGGCGGTGTACATCTGGAGGTATGGCTGGCCAATGATTACATGGTTGACGTGTGCTGTAGTTACACCTTCACCTTCACAGTAGCGTGACAGTGAATCCGGAACAATGTTGTCCTTCCCTTTACAATGCTGGATCTTAAAATTATACCCTTGAAGCTGGAGACTCCACCTCGTTAGCCTACTATTCCAATTTTTTGCTTGATTTAGAAACTGCAGATTTTTATGGTCTGTTACCACGATAAATTCCCTTCCTGCCAGATAAATGTGGAATTTCTGGATAGACCAAATGATGGCCAAGCATTCTAGTTCGTTTATGCTGTACCGTTTCTCAGCTCCTCTCAAGGCTCGACTTGCATACTGAATTATCCTCTTTTCGCCATCCTTTATTTGATATAGGCAACTGCCTAGCGCTAACATACTCGCATCACATTGCACGTAGAAGGTGTCGTTAAATCTGGGTGATATAATTGCAGTTCCTTGCAGACAGCTTCTTTTAGAGCATCCATACTCTGCTGTTGTGCCTCAGTCCATTTCCACTTCCGGTTCTGCTTCAAAAGTTCATACAGCGGTGCTGCCATCTGTGCGAACTGGTCAATGAACTTCTTATGCCATTGAAAGACTCCTAATAGTTTCTGAACTCCTTTAATTGAGGTCGGTTTTTTAAGCTGTTTGATCGTCTCGAAACGTTTGGGATGCTGTTGAATTCCATTTTCATTTACTATGTGGCCAAGGTATTCAATTTGTGTTTTGAAAAACTCTGATTTATCCAGTTGAATTGTCATTCCGGCTTCATGAAGTTTACTGAGAACAGTATCCAGGTGAATTAGATGTGTTTCTATATCCTCTGAAAAAATGATCAAATCATCCACGTATGCTAGGCAAAATCCACTAACTTCGGTTCCTAGCACTGCGTTCATTGCATTGGTGAAACCTTGAACGCCATTTGATAATCCGAAAGGCATGGTTTGGAATTCATACAATTGATTTTCAAATAGAAAGGCAGTATAAGGCTTGATTTGCTCGGATAGGTTCAGCTGCCAAAACCCACTATTAGCGTCCAACTTTGAAAAAATCTTTTTGCCATGAAACATTTGTAATATTTCGTTAAGATTCAGTGTTTTTACACGTTGTAGTTTGCAACGCTGATTCAGTCGGCGAAAGTCGATACACAAACGTAATCCTTTACCTCCCGGTTTTTTAACAACCAGTAGAGGATTGAGATGACAAGAATTCGACGGTCTAATGATGTCCCAATCTAACATCTGTCTCAACTGCTTTCTTATCTCGCCCCTGTAGGAGTAGGCCACCGGATATACATGTGACACGACTGGTTCGTCACCTTCAACTTTGATCTCATGAGTGTATACTCTGCATCAGCCTGGTTTTTCTGAAAAGATCTCTGCATGCTCTCGTAGGATGTTTCTGAACTTCTCTCGGGCTTCCATGTTTATTTCGTTTAGATTAGACACTAATACATCAAATTTTTCTTCAGGGCTTAACTTAGCGCAATCTTCTGTAACATTAAAACACTTTCCTTCCTCTGCGAAGTACATTCTATTATTTATAAATTCAGCTTCCTGCTGACTGACGTCGTCACATAAACGTAACGTACCTCTACGTAGGTTCAAATCTGCGCTATATTGTATAAGGAACTCCATGCCTAAAATAGCATCCACATTCAATTCTCGAACGACGTAAAAATCTATTAGAGTCTCCATATCTCCTATTTTGCCACCTACTACCACGTGCCCTAGTGGTCGCTGTCTAACCTTGCCTGAGAAATCTACTAGCCTAATGTCCTTACTGCTACTAAGCTGCGGTTTCGTTATATCCTTAGAGATTTTCTTCCAGATCTGTTCCCCACATAACTTCAATTCCGACCCAGTGTCCACGATGGCATTAATAGAGTGTTCTCCTATTTTTAACTGTATTTGAGGCGTTTGAGATGGCCATAATTTCCTGCTCGAATTCTCTGCAGCATCGCTTTCATCATCATCTTCTGATAAGTTATTTATGAACCAACAACTTCTAACTTCTATGTCTGTCATTTTGTGTCGTCGATTCACAGGTGAGGATTGTGGCTCTAGAACCTTTTGCATCTCAGATTCTCCGCCGACACGAGCCAAGCTGTCGTCGGAAGGTGTTAGTTTTCCGCTCTTGCGCCGTGGCTGTTATCCCGACGAGTACCTGACTGGTAATCTGGCGCGTTGGGATTGAGTCCCCTACTCGTTGATGGTTGAGGCCATTGTTCGTCAGTCTCTTGCTTCTCATTGTTGTAGGCGGTCCTTACTAAATGAATAGCTTGTGTTCTGCCTTCTTCCATACGATTGTCTTCCTCCCCGCGTGAAAATCGTATGTCGCCACGCCCTCGGTAACCTGCGTTTGTGTTCTGTCTGCCTCCACGGTAGTTTCCTGGATTCGAGCGTTTGGTATCAATGTCTCGCTGTCTTGGAGGACTGTACTGCGATTGTTCTTGTCGATTGAATTGTTGTCGACGTCCATTGTATGTATTGCGTGTAGTCGCCATTTGCACTCGTGGAAAATTTTCTCCTCTCTTCCTATCAAAATTATTATTCCCTCTTCTGCTCGATTGATCTTCCCATCGATGTTTTTCGTTCTCCTTCAGCAAATCCATGTCTTCAAGGATAAGCGACATTCGGTCAAAATTTTCTAACACATCTCCTGTAAGCTGCCTCTGTACGTAGCTCGGGTACATAGCTCTGATGGCCGTGAGGATTTCTATCACTTCGGTTCCGGGCTTAAGCGAACGGAATTCATTCACCCTCTGCCAGAAAAACTGTTTGTATGTGAGCTTTCCGTTGACGTCGTACCGCTTGTTTCTTAACTGGGTAACCTTCCTCTCTACCAATGATCTGCACTGAAATTGTTCAATGAAAGCTTTTTCGAAGGTGCTAAAGGTCTTGAACGCTGGTACCTGGTGGTCTAACCAAATGCGTGCGGAACCGCGAAGAAGTTTCTGGATTAGCTTCAGGTAATCCTCTTCGTGAATCCCATATAAAATGCAATCTCTTTTGAATTCTTGAAGAAACGTGGATGGCAAAGTTTCTGTCTTCTCTTGGTCGAAAATCATAAAGTTGTCCAGTGAAAACTTCGAGAAGATGGCACGCCTGCCTATTTCCGAGGTGGCCACACTGGTCTGTACCACGGAGTGGACTCGCGAGCAACTGCTATCCTGCTCCATGACGTCATCGCCTGTGGACTGACTCCCCGATCGAGATGGTTCCTGTGCTAATGTCGCCAGGGGCGTTGATTCTCGCTGTTCTTCCTCGTTCCTCGTTCGTGGTGACGTAATAACGATTGAAGAAGTCTCTCTCTGCATCGTTCCTTTGATTCGTGTGACGTCTTGGCGTAAGTCTTGCGTCATGTTTTTTATCTTCCTCCATTGCTGTTCTTCTGAGGTCATCTTTGTTTCGATTTGTCCAAATCATTCTTCCACCATTCTGGAATCCGCTGCAAGTCGACGATCAACCATTCGGAATTCCTCTTCCATTCTCTTTTCCACGTCATTCTTCTTTTCTTCTATCTTCTCTCCCAGGTGTGCCAGGTGTTCATGGATCTGCCTGACTTCAGTTTCCACTGTTTTTTCCAGGTTCTCAATGTTTTTCGAGTTATCACGATGTCTTTCAACACACTCTTCTTGGGCTTTTTCTATTTTCTCATCATTCTTTTTTAATGCTTGTAGAAACTGATACATCATCTCTCGGTGTTGTTGTTCTTTCTCTCTTCTTCGCAATTCTTTTCGCCTTTCCTTCTCTTCCTCTTCCAATTTTCTCTTCTTCTCCTTCTCTTCTTCTTCCAATTTTCTCTTCTTCTCCTTCTCTTCTTCTTCCAATTTTCTCTTCTTCTCCTTCTCTTCTTCTTCCAATTTTCTCTTCTTCTCCTTCTCTTCTTCTTCCAATTTTCTCTTCTTCTCCTTCTCTTCTTCTTCCAATTTTCTCTTCTTCTCCTCCTCTTCTTCTTCCAATTTTCTCTTCTTCTCCTTCTCTTCTTCTTCCAATTTTCTCATCTTCTCCTTCTCTTCTTCTTCCAATTTTCTCTTCCTTTCTTTCTCCTCTTTTCGACGTTCTTTCCCTTCTTCATGTTGCTTCATCATCGTAGTGAAGAGCGCCATTATCGCTTGAACATCCATGGTGCCTTGGGTTGGTAACACTGCCGTTGGCTGTTCACTTTCAGGGATAACGGTATTCTCCGGAGCACCGTTGCTTTCTCCTCCCTGGTCGCCTTTCAGTAACGTCACTTCCTCTCCTTCCTTTGGATTGTCCATTTCTTCAATCTTCTTCCTTTGTCGAGTTATTCTCTCCATCACCCTTCTCCTAGGTCGTTATTCTCTCTCTCTTCTTCCTTGGATTCGATGCGTTCTCGCAGCGAGATATAAATTTCTCTTTTCTTTTTCATAAATAGAGCCTACGGGGTTCCCCTTTCTTCCATCGGCCTAGTCGTTTTCCGTACCGCTGGATTGCCCAAAAATTTAATTCTTCGCCCATTTAATTGCTGATCGATAAGCCCAAAATATATATACACACATGCAACATAATAGTATTCACAAAAACCTCTATATATTTTTAACTACACTAACCACTACAAATATCAAAATACAATAAACAAAACATGCAAATATTCCAGAATACCTCAATAAATGATAAACATCCTAAGTTTGTGTTTGTTACGTAATTATTCACCTTCAATTAATTTGGTTACGCGTTCATTGCTATTACTCTATTATTTAGCTTAATAAATTTTCCTCACAAGCTCCTTTCGCTTTAACGTCCCTTCGCTAAACATGGCAAGTTTATGGCTTATAAAAATTTTCAATCAAATTTCAATTCTTGAAACTACAGTTATACTAGCAACAACAAATGAAACAGTTTACTTTCCTATCCATAGCTTGCATAATGGCTACGATTATCTTAACCTATTCCTTTGCAGTTACCACAGCCCACTCAGGCCTACCTATCTGATCAGCTGATTTAGAACGCAAATACGACACATTAGCCTAAACGTAACTATGTTCGACCTGTCCTATCGCATGCTCGACCTGCCCTGTCGCATGTTCGGGCGCCATCTTGTAAAACCGCGACGGGTTCAGTGGTAATCAATTAAAGTAAAATGCACACTAATTAATTAATTCAATAATGTAAAGTATAACTGCACTCAAGCCATAAGGACTATAATAATATTATAATAAATATGGTTTCAGGGATCGTGTTTAAGCAGTTGGACCTTTAAAGCGAGGTAACTTTGTTCATACAGTTATATTATTCTATTCTGTAAATTACGTAACACAACAAAATGGGTGTGAAATCTATATAATTAAATAAATCAATTTATATTATACAGGCTGCCCTCTTACGCACAAACCACACACTCACTCACACATTCATCGGCAGATTACACAATACTAATTCTACTACAAATACTGTTATTTTTTGGAAAAATAGCATTGTCTAGCTTTCAGTTAAAGACGGTTGTTAGCAATTTTCCTTACTCAAAGCAATGTGATTTTAAGATTGATAATTATACTGAAATGATTAGAATATTATTTATTTAGGGTTTGGATCCATTATAAAATTACTTTCTCAGTTCACAAGGAATAACTACGGCGAAATGTTAGTATGCGAAGTAGATAATGTTTTTTGTCAATTTGGCTACGGAATATTGTGTAATCCAATATTTAGAATCACGCGCTGATATTCTGGATCGATATCCGACGGTCATAAAAATGCTTTCTTACCTTACGGCTGGACTTGGGTCATTGCTACCTGGGATGACATCTCAGATGGACACTCGATTAACGGAATCACTTTCACTTCCAGAACTTAACTTACGATTGTCAACCCGTATTCCTCTCTTCCTTTCTCTGGAGTAATCTTCGTTGAAGCAAGGATCTTAAGTTCGCTCAACAATGGATCGGTATCTCATCAATGGTTCAGCATTTCAACAATGGTTCAGCATCTCAACAATGGATCGGCATCTCAACAAGGGATCGGCATCTCAACAGTGGATTGGCACATCAACAATGGTTCAGCATCTCAACAATGGATCGGCATCTCAACAGTGGATTGGCACATCAACAATGGTTCAGCATCTCAACAATGGATCGGCATCTCAACAGTGGATTGGCACATCAACAATGGTTCAGCATCTCAACAATGGATCTGCATCTCAACAGTGGATTGGCACATCAACAATGGTTCAGCATCTCAACAATTCACGATCTCTCACACATTGAAATCAGAGTTCACAGGGTTACGAATGCGGCGGTTATCTTTAAATATAGTTCGGGCGGCGTTTCTACGATGTTATGAAATTATCGGGCTATAATTTATCACGGCGGTAATCAAATTCTCGCGACGACAGATGGAATTTTGTCGCAGACGTAGGCGCGATCGGAAGGGGGAAAAACCCCTTGCGGCTCTGTAGCGATCTACTCACCCATGATGTGGCTGTTCAACGTTTCGAAAACTAACAAAGACTCTTTTGCTAAATCAGCTAGCACGGATGCGATCCGAACGAATATTCCACTAGTACTGTCTTTTCCTTCAGCTTCGCGCGAAGACTTCCATGTCTAGCCTCTATGCTTAAGTCCTTTTCTACTTTCCCTCCAGAAAAACTTGTTATCCGCCATCTACCCCTGTATTGATGAAATGCACCCTTGACGAGATTAGGTGATTGACCCGTTCATTGTCCATCAGCATGGAAAGTAGGACAGCTCAGCGTGAATGCTATCTTCTCAAGCGTCCTTTTGTTATCTTCCGTGATTTTTGATCCTCAATTACGGCCTTATCCTTCACTCGATTTTTATTAAACTTCGGAATCTTGACTTTTAGAATGTGTTTTACCATGGTCTTGAATTTCTGCTCAATCGGTCCACTAGATCAAAAGTTCCTTTTTTCCGTTAATGTCCATAAGAACATATACAAATGCTGTTTCAGAGACGATTTGTCGTGGCCAAATGCAACATTAAACATTATCCACTTGCACCTTGCCTTAGTTCAAATTATACTAAGTATAGAATTATACTGAATACGTGTCTTAATTGGAATAATTTAATCTATAATTATTTTAATCAGATTTGTTAATCTGTAAGGCGTGATTTTCCGTTATAGCCATATGAAAGAAAATTTCCCTCGGCGCAGGAAAATTCGACCAGAATTTTAGGTACAAAGGGAAAATGAGAGATTTCATGAAAAATATAAAAATTGCAAGGAAATCTGAAGAAATCTTGCTCACGTATATATTATGAAGTACATTTTGTATTCTTTCGTTGCGTTATTTATGCCCCTCAAAGCGAGCCATAATGTGACTGGCTTAAGAAGACAATATCTTCCAGTTACCGTTTTCATCTGTTTGTCAATAAAGTTAGTATAAACTTAATGTTTATGGAAAATCGCATGATATTGTGTAACTTTCACCAAGCGTACAACCATATATGTGCCTCTTCGATGGCGTAGTCGTAACGTCGTTACCTTATATTAATGAAGTCCCGGGTTTGATACTCCATGTAGGCAGAAAGAAGTTCAAGTATCACTTTAAACCGTAGGTCCAGTCCCGATTAGCCTATATGTGCATAAAATTGGCACATATAGTATATGTGAATATCTGTGTGTGTGTGTGTGTGTGTGTGTGTGTGTGTTTACATGTAATAACAGTATCAATAATTTTCTGAGCCGGAGGATTTTTTTATGAAAAAATACAATTTTCCACTTTTAATGGGGAAAAGTGATTTCTGCTTGTGGCAACACTGCAGAGAGGATGAATTATAATAAAATAGACGAAGAATGGACCCATTCTGTGCCCAGTATCCAAATCTTGGGCCCTTGGCTACGAGGTTCGTCAACCGAACCACGGCATTAACGAAAATTTATTTCGTATTTAATAATAAGCTACTTACAATTTGCATTTGAGTCAAAGACTTTTTCAAGTTCACCCTCTTGCTGAATTCTGGCCATATCATTGTTGCCAGGTAATAGGAGTACATTATAACGTGGATGAAGGTGTTCATAACTCCACACAGCCACGCTTGGCCACCTGGAAAAGGAAAGATAACACAAAAGTTAGATTTACTGGGACAAATCAGAAAGTTACGTGCTTGTGAAATCTAGAAAAAATATTAGCCGGTTTCCAATGTTTAAGGCCTCAGTTAGCAAATCGTTACTAGTTTTGTTTAGTATTAGTTTAGTTTGCTATTGTTTTGTAGACGATTGAAATACAATCAACAGGTTCTTGGATGATATAAAATTTCTAACCTCATATACTAAACAAAAAATCTCGAAATGAAATCCTACACGCTTCACTGGCGTTCATATCCAACCAAAAAAGTTTTGACTTGAACCACTTTGATCACAAGAGAGAGTAATCTAATTACCTGGGAAGTATTTGGTGATGCCCCACGCGAGGCCCACCATTCCTCCGTGGTGGTACAGATGCAGCACGGTCACCTGGTTCTGTTTCTTCCTCAGCACGAAGAATACCTGGAATACAGAGTCAGTAATTATACACCTTGTTTCAAAAGATACTTTATAACTTTGATGCCAAACAACAGAAGTTATTAGTGACACAGAGGATTATACTTCGTTGTAGGTGATTCACCAACGCCTAAAGTTTTTTTTGTCAGTTTTTGAATAAGATGGTGCACCACCACACTGGGAGGTGTCCTGGACAGGACATTTCCAGCACGTTGGATTGGAAGAGATGGTCCAATTGCCTGGCCTCCTAGATCTCCTGACATTACACACCAGGACTTCTTTTTGTGTGCTATGTCAAAGACACAGTGTGCAGCACTACTGTCATTGATCTTGATGATTTGAAGGGCAGAATAATGGTTGCCATTGCCACAGTTGACAGGGAGGGATATGCTACGGAGGGTATAGACAAAGTTGGAATTTCGATTAGTTGTTGTACGTGCCACCGAGGTGCACATGTTGAAGTGGACTAATACACAATAAAACTTCATGTGTTGATAAATCAAATGGAGCATGGTATGATTCTGTTAATCACTGGTTGTATCGTGTGACATCAAAGTTGTAAAGTATAGTTATATTCATGTAAGGAAGAGTTTCAGAGCAAGCAATGAATAATGATTGCACAAAGGACACGTCATTTTCCTGCCATTTTTGGCTGATCGCGACCGTGGCACTTAGAGAGACCACACGTGTGTGGAAGAGGAGATAAAGAGTAAAAAAGAGGCCGCGGTAGAGAAAGAGTGAGAGAGGTAAAGGGAGAGAAATAAAGAGTGAACAGTGAAATGAGAGAGAAGTGGCAAAGGGAAGGAAAGGGTGGGAGAGACGGAAAGAGTGTAGAGAGAGTTGTGGAAGGGAGTGGGCACGTTAGAGATAAAGAAAATGAAGATAGAGTGAGTGAGATAAAGGAAGAGATATGAGGAGTCATTAGTGAGGGAGAGAAAGAGAGGGAAAGATAGGGGGAAGAGGAATAAGAAACACACAGAGATACGGAGAGAGAGTGGCAGAGGGTGAGAAAGAGTGGAAATGAGAGGGCGTGGTAAAGATAAATAAAGAAATAGAAAAAGTGAAGAGTTGTGGAAGAGAGAAAGTGGAAATGAGGGGGCGTGGTAGAGAACAACGACAGAGAGAAGGAGAAAGACAATAGGAAGGATTTTGGATTGGATTGATTTGGTGTTTTAAGTCCACTTTATGCACAGTAAGGCTAATCGGGACTGGACCTACAGTTTAAAGTGGGATCCGAGCCACTATGTGCCTCCACCAGGTATCGAACCCGGGACTCCCTGATTACGAGGCGACGACGCTACCACTGCGCCATCTGTGAGGCCCACAATAGGAAGGAGATAGAGAGGGTAATGTAGAGTGAAAAGAGATACGGACACTGGGAGTAAGAAAGAATGGGAGAGCGATGCTGTTTAGTTGGAACGGACGCTAGAGGAAACACACAGACAGAGACTCGAACCCTGAACGTTCGTTAGCTAAATCACGAGTCGACTTATCAACACGCTCGGCCATTAAGGGTGCGAAAAATGACTGAAATAATATTTTAATCTTGTTGAGATAACATATCTGCAATGAATTACCTGACTCAAGGTAGATTTTGCCTACATTTAATTTCTCTAAGTCTTTCTGTTCCTGAGATAAGAGCAATTCACAACATTAATGGATGTACGAATTTTTCAAGCATTTTCTTTCTGGTTACTACAGTACTTCAAAAAATGGTGTTGTGGGTGGCGTGACAAAAAACTAATGGCGGTTTAATACATGACCTTCATCTTAACTTACGTAGTCCTTCTGTCCGCAAATACGTAAAATATGAAATTTGGTGACGTAGTGATGTGAAAATTAAGACAAAAAAGCAGAAGACAAATAATAAGATGTAGAAAGACCCAGATAAATTGCACATTTATCGCTTCCTAGCAGGCCAGGACTGTCTTGGGGAGACGTTACATAACAGTAACGTCCACTCTTTCTTCGGTAATGACGTAGGTATTGTAAGAATCCATCAGTTACGAAGGCAGGCAGCAAAACATTATATCGCTTATAGCATGTGATCACATTGCGTCATCTGCACGCATAACTGTTACTTTCAGCGAGTAAACTATTGCGTAATGTTCAACTTAAATTTGCGGAATTTAAACTATTTTAACACTTCTCTCTCTTTATTTCGTTATCTTTTTTTCTCCCTGACATTCCACAGTGGTTGGGATTCCACTTTAAAGTGTAGGCTAGTCCTGATTAGCCTATATAATGTAAAGTGAATTTTAACTTATTTTCTCATCAACTCTCTGTTTCACCCTCTTTCTTTCTCTCTCTTACTGTCCCCTCTTTCTTTCTCGCTTACTCTCTTTGTCTATTTTCTTACTTTCAGTCTATTTCTGTCTCTTTATTTTTCATTAATTTATTATCTTTCCTATCCCTTTTTGTCTCACTGTCTATTCCAATTTTCTCTCTGTATATCTTTCTCTGCCCTTTTTGTAACTTTCACTTTTCTCTCGGACTTTCGTTCTCTCTCTCTTCCATTTTGTATCTATTCTCTCTTTTTCTGTCACTTCGACTTCTCTCTCTCTTCCTTAGCCTTTCACATTCTTCCATTCTGTGCCTATTTCTGGTACTTTTTGTTCTCTCTCTCTCTCTCTTTCTTACCTTCTGTGCATATATCCCTATGTTATTCTCTCTGTCTCTTAATCTCTTATCTCTTATTTTGTCTTCCACTAATATCTCTTTTTCTCTGTCTTTACCCCTCTCTATCTTTCCCTATCACTTCCCTTTTTTTCTTACGCTCAGTCTATTTCTATCCTCTCTCTCTCTCTCTCTCTCTCTCTCTCTCTCTCTCTCTCTCTCTCTCTCTCTCTCTCTCTGTCTTCCTCTCTATCCCCCTCACTGCCCCATCCCGTGTGATATTATTTGATTTGGTGATTTTAAGGGAACATTATTCACAGAAAGGCTATCGGGACTGACCCTACAGTTTAAAATGGTATCAGAACCACTATGTGCCTCCACCGGGTATGGAACCTGGGACCCCTCGATTACAATGCAAGGAAGCTACCACTGTGCCATCGGGGAGACCACATGTGCTATTATAAAAATGCTCATAGTGTATTTCATGTGGGCTACCAGTTTTGAACACCCCAAGGTAGAGGATAAGTTCGTATTGCATGGACATAGATATTTTGAATTCGATTTCTGGTAAAACCTTGAACATACTACGCACATGCTGTGTTTTTTCATCTTTCATCACAATCGTTCTTCTTGGATCATTGACCAGCGTTAAATAACTGTCTAAAACTGACTTTCATAAGCATATGAAGTTCCAGCGTCAACCAACAAATGGCAGAGCAAAACAGACTCTATTTACACGTAAAATATAGGCTAGTGAATGTAATGTGCACCGCCGAAAAAGGTAATTTTATGCAATAACTGGTTGTCATGAATTTGATTTTTACAGAATGACACTATGTTATACAACAATGGATTTGTATTATATTACAGAATAACGCCATTTTATAAAACAATGGGCTTGTGTTATGAATTTAGTTTTATTACGTATTACGTAAAATGCCTAGCCGAAACAAACGAAAGATACTGAGTACAAAGACGATTTCGTTGCTGTGAGACGTTGGAGGGTGCACCAGCAAAAACCGCTAGTGTTTCCAATTCAGTGTTGTTGTTTTTTCCTTTTTAACTAAGGCTGGAGAAAGCACTGCGCTCGAATCTTAAGAATCATGGATTCTGATGCAAAAATTAAATTTGGAGACGAAATTTGACCCAAAGGAGTGTGAATTAGATTCGAGTGAATACTTGAATGCGACCAATAACATTACAAATAAACTAACCATCTGACTATAATCAGCGCGGCGGGGGAATATGTTTTCCTGTTCTCCATGTATATCAATCCTTCCGGTTTACTCAAGATGAAGGTGGATTGATTTAAATCAAGATTTAAATCAGATGATTTTTTAAAAAATAAATCGCTGATTTGAATCACTTTAAAGAAATATTTTATAGAATGAATAATGTACATAAGGAATATTTAGATATCAGAATCACTTTTGGTGAAAGTGCATTAATCTCGTAATCATTTAATGGTGTTTATTAGGCTCTAAGAAAGGAAACAATATATATGTACTGATGGGGTGAAGCTCATACGAAAGGAAATGTAATACGTAAACTGCAAACACACTTAAATTATCTTGATTTAAAATTCAATAATTTTTATAGGCAAAAATAGCAAACATTTTGTGTAGAATAATATACAAAAATACTAATAATGTTAAACCATCAATAGTGTCACTCTTAAACTGTAAATAAACATGGCAGCTGATATTTTGCAAACTATCATTTAAAAAAAAATACCAAAATTCACTGGACGGAACGTTACTGAAATTATTATACAGAGCATTCCCTGATTCGCTACGAGACTCGGCGGCAACCTGTCCGGCATCAGCGCTTGTCTTTCCCGCTGAACGGGTCAGCGACAGTCGCTAGAGTCGGCTATTAAAATTACAGTTTTCATATTGTGTAGTGACCTTGACTACAGAAGGTGTTGAAAATGATGTCCCTCTGGTGCAACACATTGCTGGCACCTCCGAAGGAAATTGGCATTTACACGTGCAAGTTCGTCTACTGTAATTCTCCCGATTTTTCGTACAATAGTCTCTTTTAACTCACGGATGGTGTGCGGATTGTCTTTGTATACTTTATGTCCCCATGTTTCTTTCCACTTTTATTCAGAACTGACCCTGTTACTCCAAACGTTTTTACGAGTTTTAATATAAGCGACTGTCGCGGACCCGTTCACCGGGAAAGACAAGCGCTGATGCCGGGCCGCTTGCCGCTGAGTCTCGTAGCGAATGTCAAGGAATGCGCTATAGTTTCATTTACACACTCAACAAACATTTTCATAGTAGGTTCATATGTACAGTATCAGCAACAGATAAATGTATATTTACACATAAATTTTTATTTGCTTTGATCAAACGGTTCAAATAATTTTGGGGGCGATTTACCAGAAAAAGCCGTTCTATTTTAAAAATATATATGTCTATGTGTATGGTGCCAAAAATCATACAAGCAATTTAAACGCGTCTTTTAAAAAATAATAAAAAAATCGATTTGTCAAGAAATCCGATTTATATAAAAGAATCAACAAAAATATTTTTAAAAAAAATATATATATGATGTTTATCAACCTTGCTCAAGATTTAATACAATCTCTCAGAAATTGGCAGAAATATTAAAACGGCTATTAAGAAGTCCACCCTACAGTTCTACGTACATATTAAGTTAAATTATAAGCAAGATACAGAGAGAACAGATATCTTCTACTCACAGTGTCCAACAGCTCAATCCATTTCAGCATGAAATAGTACCAACACACGGCCGCTTCCTATAAATTGAAGAAAGAGTATCGTCAATGAAATAATTCACACATTATATCACATTCTACACACAGAAAACTAAATGCATAATATCGATTGATGCACCAGAATGCATGGATTGGTACACTAAATTGTGTTTTATGGCTTCTTCAGAGAATCAGATTCACATTTGATGCATTTGGGTGCATTTTTGTATGTCGTGAAAGAATCATCAAAGTGCATCATTTGATTCAAGTGAGGATTTCTTTCATTCGAGATGCACTTCAAAGCATCAGTTGATGCACCTTGATGCACCAGAATGCATCTTTTTTGATGATGCACTTAAATGTTTCGTCTGAGCTACATAAACTCTTCTGGGGGAAGCGGTAGCTCGTAAGCACTCGCTTTGCTGCATCCTTCATCTGCGGAGGTACCTAGATAAACTTAATCTACACAACCTCTTAAATGAATGACAACTCACACATATTCATGTATAAAAAGACCTAAGACTGCATTGGCAAAGTTGGCGTATGAGAGAAAAGCATATTACCTGTCTCGTTCTGGAAGAGATGGTCAGTAAGAGTTTCAAAGTTAACTCTCACACACACACTGTTGTTAGTCTCTTAAAATTGTCTCTTAACTTCTCTGCACTTCTCTCCGAACAACTTTTCGATCTGACGTTAACTTTCCAAAATAAAGATCGACTGCCTTCCAAATTAACCCTGTCTCTTTCTTTCAGACTCCCGCTCGACTCTCAAAACCAAGCCCCGCTGTTCAACTCCCGACCAACTCCTTTTCAAGCTAAACTCCGACTGTTTCCTCAAGATTCAACTTGCATCATCTCAACCTAGACTCCTCCTACTTTTCTCCGTCTCACTCCACTTTACCTCTGAAATAACTGGAAAATGCATTTTGCTGAAGTTAACACATTCTTTATTGTTTCCTGCCTGCTACAAGGCTAAAGCGTAACTCGAAAATGGGAGGTACGCTACGGTGTCAGACTGGCGAAAAAAAATCCTTTGAATTTTTAAAAATTAAGATAAAGTGCAGATATGTTGCCGTTTGTGCCAATCCAGTCCTTCAAAAGGTCGATTTATTAGCAAATAAAATAAAACAGTCCAATAAAACAAAATTACCAACACCCAAGAAAATAAAAAATAAATAAAAGGAAAAACAAATTGAAATCTAAACACAAGTTCATAGCCAAGCTCAATGCGTAGATCATAAAGGAATGAAGGCTTGCGTGAAAAAAACACAGAAAAGCTTCCTGGAAACGTTTATAAACACTCGGCATTGCCAGTGACTCCACATATTAAGTTTTCATTTCAGAACGGCTGGATATGCTCGCAATAGTAGGAGACTAAATTAACAAGTTAACCACAGTAGAGAATAACATGTCGAATTTTATTGTTATGAACTTACCCTAATCGCGAGAGGCGAGTTACTCCTGTCTACCCTTTGGCAAATGACATTTATTCGTTGCAAATAAGTCACCCTGGAGATCTGGAATACAAACAAAAAAGGGTTTAATAAGAGTTCTTAATGTTACGTGTATCTAGCTTGTAAGTATTTAAACGCCAAGTAATGAAATTGCAATACAACCTCAGAATACATGCACGGTATATGGTGAGAAATATGGGGGGGGGGGTTTGGTCTGAAGTATCCCTCCCCAAATGTTCCTCCCCCTGAAATATTTTTGAAAGTTAGCACTTTCTCATTGTAACATATGTCTTCTAAGATCTTAATTGCAACAGTGCACTGCTCTTAGATTTCGATTGCCTTGGTAATTTTACGCTCCGATAGTGTTCTGATGACATAGTGCAAGAGTCAATATTAGCAAGTTTAAGAACAGTAAATACACCTTTGCCTACACTGGAAAGACTGAACGTCAAAAATTCATTTCTTGTGTTGTACAACATCATTGTATCCCAATTTGAAATCCTGTGCAGTGGTGCTGGAACTGGGTACGGGGGTACTACAGTGTCCCTCCAACTTTTTGGAAGTGGTACAGTACTTCTCTACAGTGGAGTCGCCTTAATAACCGGTGTCAATTACGGCGCAGAACGGTTATTTTGACAAACTCCTGTTTCCCTAATGGCTGCTTTAGGGAGGGGCATTTTTAACGTTGTCAGATCTTGCCCAAGCGGTGGGCGTAATTGGCTGTTTGACGGCGAGATCCTTCGCAGGTAAACGCGGCAACACCGGGTCACTGCCCTAAAGGAGGAGGTTCCTGAGGCAGATGAGCGGCGGGACTGTAAATCCTTTGTCACACCAGTGCGTAGTTAGAGATCGGTTAGTTCATTGAACTCTCCAGCCTAATTATTGCCTATTTTTGTGGGAGCAGGAAAAGGTTTATCATCCATTTTACCTTGACTCATCTCACTCAACAGGTCGCTAGGTGCCGTGGCTTGCCGCGAGTTGATAGCTTACTGGAGATGAGGCCTTTCTCGAAAAAGGTTTATTATCCAAATCATTTGTCACGAATTGTACTTCTTGCTCCCTCTCAATGAGTTGACAAATGCAAAATGCTCCCGTTCAAAGACTCTAGTTTTAAGAACCTATTATACTACATTAGTTACCTCCCCCTGTACTTATTGGTCAAGCTCTATCTCTCGAGTCATCACCAGTGGCATCGCGTACGGTTCGCATACGAGTGTTCACAATAATGTTTTTGTACTGAATGCAGATTTACTCATCTCCCTTGTAACTTGATATTCAATTGAGAAAGTGAGAATAACAGTTCAATTTATTTTCAACAATTCCCCCCCCCCCCCAAATCACGCTATATTTGAAGTAATGCAAGAAGGACCTATGGGAAATTGTCCCTCTCCTCCTTAAAATCCGCCAGGTTTAGCGAATTGGTGCTAAAGTTTGTAACTATATAGCACAGGCCTTTTCGAGTGTCCTTAGATATGTCTTGTATATGCTGCACTCTGGTGCCGAATGTAAGAAGTATTGTCGCTTGCATCAGTGTTCGCACAGCGAAGTGAACATCTTTTTAGGTATAGTGGCCAACAGCCCCTTAGCTGTCAGCTCTATACAACACGCACAGCAATTGTGTTCAACGCCCTCCGTGGAACACTGTAGGAGTCAGTGTTACCAACTATCTAAAAAAGGTTGGAGTCAGTGTTACCAACTATCTAAAAAAATATCAGACGTGAAATAAGTCGTGTCAGAGTAAATTTTGTGTATATACTCGTACATCAAACATAGTATTTTTTCGAATAAAAATATATGTGTGTGTGCATTTAATATGTACGTGCTCATGCGAACATTATCAGGCGACGCGCCTGGTCATCACTTGCGCAAATGATTTGTTTTCGTTCGCTTGTTCCAAAGACTCCTGGGAGAGAGTACAAATAAAATTCTTCGTGTCTGCTCAAAACCTATTCCTCGAGCACTGAGAAAACCGAGTTGTTATACTGCTTTCGGTTCTTGCATAGGAGAGTAGGGAGGAACACGTGAACGCTTGAAGCTGTTGCCACGGTGACGGGAAATCATTGTGATTCACTGAATTTCCAAGCTTATATCTCAGAGCAAGAGTTCGGAGTCCAAGCAGCGGTTAAGTCTAACGGTCTCCGTCGGTTAGCAAATTAATGGGTCTCCTTGACCTGCGACCGATGGGTGCATGTTGGTAGCTGAAGATGTCATTTACGACTGAACAAAAGTCCGGCGTGTGGCAACACCACTTTTTGCACTCTACAGCCGGAGACGAAAAGTCTGAGTTGATTCTTCCAGCGCGAAGCATTTAGCAGTCGACAGACGGTTTGGCAACAGCGCGCTCGTTGTCCAATCATAGGGCAGGAATTTCAGCCGCCTTCCTAGTTGACCGAAACTTTACATTTATATTATACTCTGTCCCCGGAATCTCTGGAGTAAAGTCGCGCATAGCGGCAGAGAAGGGGGGAGATCCAGTGGGCAGAGCGAAGCAGTACACTATGCTGCGAAGGCTGGTAATTGCAGTCTCTTTCCCCTCTCAACGCAATCCCGTTCCCTCTCAAGTGTTCATTGGTGGAGTCGTCTCGCGTCACTACTTGGGCAGAGACTTATTTTCGTTCGTTTATTCCAGAGATACCCGGGACAGAGTATAGATTCGCACATTCTTTATAACTGAGAAAATGAAATTGTACTTACTTCCCAGAACAGGAAAAGGTTCGCTAATATCTGCGTGACATTGTAGAACCTGACCAATCCATCTATTTCGAATTTCTTCCTGTTCTCCATGAGCTTTGGCCCCACCACGGCGCATATGTAGACGTAGAGGAAGATGAGGCCAAACACGAGAATCGGACATCTGATCATGGGCCATTCGTTTGTCCTTTCGTCTGAAAAAAAAATAAGGCGAAATAAGACTGAAAACATCACATGTACAGTTCAAGCGGAGGTTGAGCCTGAAATGATTTCCACACTTACTAAACTAAAACTGGTGTAATGGTGATGCTGTCGCCTTGAAATCAAGGGGTCCGGGTTTGATTCCCGATGGGAGGTATACTGCACAGTGGTTGAGATTCCATTTAGACGTGTAGGTTCAGTACCAACCAGTCTCTCTGAGTATAAATTTGTTAACGCTAACAAAAACAGATGAACATCTCCCGTAATCAGAAATGGCTAATTACAATAAAGTGTGGATGTTCTAACTTTAGGCGATTTCATGAAAATCTTTTCACCTTAGCATCCGGCGAAGATACATAGTTGGAAACAGAACTGCCAATTTTAGTTCTTCCTCCGCGTTACAAATTTTTAAGTTGTAGTCGTAAAGTAACTATTGATAACATTATTTCTTTTTAAATAGTAACCTGTTACAGTTCTCCGGCAACTTACTTTCAAAAGTAGTTAGAATTCCTCAAAAAAGTAAAACTTCCCCCAATGCTTCACTCATTGAAATCACATGTAGTTACAAATTCAAATGTTATGATCCATTCAAGTAAACCAACAATCAACTTCATTTAAGGATAGAATTAAAACAAGTCAATCAATAATAAAATAAAACAAAATCAATGAAATCAGGATATAGCCAAAATATACATTGGTATCCCAAACTAGAGATCAGTAATATAATTTTAACATAATTATCGTTTGTATCACCTTAAAATACGGATCTTTAAAGTTTACAGAAACTTTTCTTTTTTTTAAGAAGAAAGTCACTGAGCAACTTTACAGGTAACAGACTGACCGTTTAGAAGCAGTTTAATTTGTATTTCATCTCTTTGTATTTAATTCGTGAGATATAGAACAAGAAAATGTAACCCAAAATATTTGCAAGTAGTAGTCATTCTACTTCTTCTTTCTTCTTCTTCTTTCGTCTGTCTTCAAATGTATTCTGCCACCACTACATAGAGAGAAATTTGAACGTAACACACTGACACAATTGGCAACATATAATTCTGGATTTTCTGAATCAAAGTTAGTGTAATAGTCCTTGATGAGATAATTTTTAGAGAAAAAACTTTTAGAGTTTACAAACATATGTATTGTACATTCGCAATATAAAGATGTCCTCCTTTAAGACAATGTACAGCACATAGCTCTTCACTTATATATAATTTTGACCATTTGTCTGGAATTGCTCCACTGTTCTTGTTATAATTTATGCAAGAGCTCAAAGGAAATTATACAGATGCTGAGTTTAAATGTTACTAACACTACGCAGTGCATCCGGTGCAGTTTTATTACGTACGATTATGGATTTTAATAGCACCACTCTTTGAGCTTAAGCCAGCCTTGAGGATATAAAACTTGCTACACGTGAGTAAACATAACACCGTGTCCATTTTTTTGTGTATAAGAAAAGAAAGTACATTATTGCCACTATTTTTTATAACTACGGCTACAAAGTTATGAAAGGGAACATGGCCTGTGAAAAACTTGATTCATAAATAGATAGAGAGAGGAAGATAGATTAAGGGCGAGGAAAAGTGATGAAGATAAGTAAGTAGATAAAATGTTGGAGCAGAATCACAGAAAGAGAGAGAAGGAAAGGACAAGGAAGTACACAGGGAGGGGCAGGGTGCGAGAACACTGCAGATTGGTGAGGGGAAGGAGCAGACAGACAGACCCGCGCGTGCCACACACACACACACACAATATATATATAATGTCATTAAATATGTGCCAATTATTAAATAATCAAATTATATTATAAAATATACAATATATTATATCCGCTGTCCTTAATTTAAAATTCGATTGCAATTTGAAGATTTTAATACACTACTAATGCTATGAACATGAACAATGATTTGTGTGACTAAGGGGGAAAGGGCAAAAATTAAGAGACATTAAGAAAATAATAGTTTCCTATATAAAATTCACATCTAAATGCTATTACATGTTTTATTTATATATTTTGCAGCGATGAGAAATGGAGAAGAAACAACAAATCAGACTAATTCCTGTGTTCTGGGGATTGCTGGGTTGAGTGTCCTTAGAGATGAGGCTCTTTGTTGTCCGTTCTTTGTATGTTTTAGATATTATTCCAGTAAAACATATTCGACTCCCAAACTAATTGTTTAAGTTTGTTGTTAGAACAAAAACTCTTCCCCCCCGAAAAATTTAGGTGAGGAGGGAAATTTCAGGATAAGATCGTTGGTGGGGGGGGATTCCTCATGTCTCCCCGGGATTTCATACACTGGGGGCGGCTTGGTGGGGCTACAGCTTCATATCCATCTGCATAAATGCCTCAACTGGGAACAATCCCATATACACAGAGAGAGAGAGAGAGAGAGAAAGAAAGAAAGAGATAAATAACAGAGAAAAGATAAAAGCAAAGATGTAAGATAAAAAAGTAAAAACAAGGGAGTAATTCTTCTTTGCTAATAGGGAATTTCCGTGTGAAGAATAGTACTTTGAAGAAAATAATTTTTGTGCCTTCTCACAGCTTCAGTTTTCTTCACCATTATGGTTGCTATTAACCTAAAGAATTAGCAAAGTCTTAAAAATACTACACAAAATTATTATTGCTACAACTAGACCTCCTAGTCGTGAGTTCCCCTGCTTTAATTGCTGTTTACCCATGTACGGAACATAATTATGTCTGAACTCACCTGCTAAATCATAGGCGATGAGGTTGTAGAAGTCCACAAGGGGTTGAATTATCGCTGTCATTTTTCCTATGGAATACAAAATAAATCAATTATATTGTAAGAACAAGTTCATGGTAATGTTTTAAAATCAGTATCACAAAACCTGAATGGGTATAATTAAAGTTATTTATATGAAATTATCGTGATAGTAATCAGTTCAAGAGCCGTGCGTTACAACTGTGATTTTTAGTGCTTGCATATATATAGACCGGGGAGACATCTATTGACGAGAAACTATAATAGTTTGAGTCTGCCACTAATAAAAAGTAAAGTGCTAGTAGTATCGGAATGCGCCAAGGCCTGTTTTCTCCATGGGTGGTCTTTTATTTGCACGTACTTATAACTAATTTGCACGTACTTAGAACTTATTTGCGCGTACTTAGAATTCATTAGCAAGTACTTAGAGTACTTTACATTTATGTATTTGCATGTTTATAACTTTTTATGAATATATATTTATTTATTTTATGAAAAATATGTATATAAAAGGTAATTAGAGGTACTAAATGCTATGCATATGGTTTTATATTCATTACTGCAAAGTATGTAACGTATAAAATGTTAAAATTAATGTTTATAATATTGAAAATAAGTTTTCTATGGTTTATGAACCGCTATGAACGGTGGTAATGGCTGTAGGTACAGGTCCAATTACGATTGGGGACGGTCCCGGTACTCGAACCCACGATATGTAATGTTATTAATTAGTACTATGTAATAATTGCATTATATTATGAAACACGATGGTGCAACACGCTAGACAGAATACTGTCTCCGAATCTCGACTCGGCTGTGAAGGTAGACAGAGAGAATGAATTAATATTCAGCGCAGGTAGAGGAGAAAGGAATTTTGGGGAAGCGCGCTCAAGGTCAAATGACGTCAGAACGCTAGGACAAAGGAAGAATCTGATTGACCAATCAGAGAACGCGTCGGTAGGTTTTCAGAACCGGTTTTTCCAAGGTTAACCAGTACGCAAGAACAGGGGAAAGGTATGCAATACTGTAGGGCAGGGGAGGGATTCAATCAGACAACAAAGAATGTCTTAGAATGCGCAGCAAGGGTCAAATCTCTGAAGCTATGCGGTTTCCGCCGCCAATTAATATTCCGCTCAGGTTTGCCTTCAAGGCACAGGACGCTTTAGCGCAGGTTTTTTTTTATCTGTACTATGAAGAAGGGAGAGCTATTAGGGACGGGGCCTACAGTTTTCACCATTTGCTTTTATCACGGGGTAACGAACCTAGGACCCTTTGATTATTGATTTAGGTAGTAAATGTATGTTACTGGGTGCTATTTAACTTAATTTTGAGTTTATTTTTTACCACACTTTGACTTTATGTCAAACATTTTCACAGCTTATCCTTATTTTTACAAAAATAACACTATTTGTACTATTCAAGCAACATTTTTTATTAAATTTTGGACTCACAAAGACATTTTTTTCTACGTTTAACTTATTATTTTACAACTTTATATTAATTTTTTACCAAAATAACACTATTTGTACTATTCAGGCAACATTTTTTATTAAATTTTGGACTCGCAAAGATATTTTTACAAATTTTTAACTTATTATTTTACAATTTTATGTTAATTTTTTACCAAAATAACACTATTTGTACTATTCAGGCAACACTTTTATTAAATTTTGGACTCAAAGACATTTTTTCAACTTTTATTTGTTTATTTTACAACTTTATGTTAATTTTTACCAAAATAACACTATTTGTACTATTCAGGCAACATTTTTTATTAAATTTTGTATTTACAAAGAGATTTTTTTCTACGTTTAACTTATTATTTTACAACTTTATATTAATTTTTTACCAAAATAACAATATTTGTACTATTGAAGCAACATTTTTTATTAAATTTTGCACTCACAAAAAACATTTTTCAACTTTTAACTTATTATTTTACAAATTTATATTAATTTTTTACCAAAATAACAATATTTGTACTATTCAAGCAACATTTTTTATTAAATTTTGCACTCATAAAAAACATTTTTCAATTTTTTAACTTATTATTTTACAACTTTATGTTAATTTTTACCAAAATAACACTATTTGTACTATTCAGGCAACATTTTTTTATTAAATTTTGGACTCAGAAAGATATTTTTACAACGTTTTAACTTATTATTTTACAAGTTTATACCTATTTTTGACCTAAATAACACTATTTACACTATTCAGGAAAGACTTTTAGTTACATTTTCGGCACACAAAGTGTGTGTTCTCAACTTTTATTTGTTTATTTCTCAAGTTTAGTCTAATATTTACTCAAATAGCACGATTTGATCGTGTCTTTTATTACATTTTGGACACACACACACACACACACACACACACACACAGAGAGAGAGAGAGAGAGAGAGAGAGAGATTTTTCCAAGTTTACAGGATTATTCTCCAAGTTTACTCAAATAACACAATTTAAATGTGTTTTGAATTATATTTTGTACACATGAAGCGTGTTTCGTCAAGTTTTACCCTTTTATTTTACAAGTTTAGGCTTAATATTACTCAAATAACACAATTTAATCTAGTCAGGAAGGATTTGTTATTATATTTTGGATGCACAAAGAGATGTTTTCAACTTTTTTTACTGATTTTTTGCAGGGTACGTATTAATTTTTATTTATTTTGTTTTGTATTATATATACATTTACAAATTTTAACTTAGAGTTTAGTATTTATTTAAATTTTTTCAAAAACACTAAAAAAGAGTACTTTTAGCTAAAATGTAAGCCACAGAATATATTATTATTATTATTATTATTATTATTATTAGGGTTTACTGATTTCCACTATGCTATTTTTGGTTCTGTATTTCTATATGTATTTATTTAGGTCCGGTTACGCCTGCTACGTAGGAAAGTTTGTTTATTTTAGAGTTTGCTGAGTATTTTGTTACTTTTATACTAGGTAAAGTTTCCAAAATATATCAGGTAGGGCTCCATCCATATACTTTTGTTTTTGCTGTTTGGAGATGATGCGATCAGCATCACTCTCCATCTGCTTTTTATTTTATGTACCCAATATTATTTTGAGGCTTAGTGAATTCCAGAGCCTATTTATGCAGGAGAGAGGGCTTGAAAATTTTGATTTCAGATAACCCACAACTATTTGTCAGAGTATTTTAAAGGATATTTTATATTTATTATGTGCCACTAGAATATCAAAGCTTGCTTAATTTTTATGTCTGTAACGCTGTTATTGTATTTCTAGCTAAGGCTTACTGGATAAAAGTAGTGTCAATATGTACCTTTGACGACAACTCTGATTTCTTGACCAAACGACCACAAAAACTTGAAAAACTCACTTTCTCTCCCTGTTTCGTGCCTCATTTATTGTACTGACGATGTTTCACGGGCGCAAAAAGGCAGTGATGAGTGAAAGATGAGCTCTCATCCTCTCATCCTCTCATCCTCTCATCTTCTCATCTTCTCATCTTCTCATCTTCTCATTCTCTCATCTTCTCATCTTCTCATCCTCTCATCTTCTCATCTTCTCATCCTCTTATTCTTCAAGGACCAAATGTTTGTAGATCTTGACTTTTGTAAACCTCTCATCCTCTCATCTTCTCATCCTCTCATCTTCTCATCCTCTCATCTTCTCATCTTCTCATCCTCTCATCCTTCAAGGACCAAATGTTTGTAGATCGTGACTTTTGTAAACCTCTCATCTTCTCATCCTCTCATCCTTTCATCCTCTTATTTTTTCTTCCTCTCTACCTTTAGAACATTGTCGTCAACATTAGAGATGAAGTTGGAGTGCTGGAATCAACGGGACCAAAATGTTTATATATCGTGATCTTCGTAAACCTCTCTCTGGGGGGAACGATGTGGCATATACACACGCGCGCGCTCTCATCCTCTCATCCTCTTATTCTCTCATTCTCTCATTCTCTTATTCTCTCATCCTCTCATCTTTTGAAAGATGAGTGCACCTTATCGTAATTTTCCAAGTCCGGGACCAAATGTTTATATATCGTGATCTTCGTAAACCTCTCTCTCGGGGGAACGATGTACCACACACACACACACACACACACACACACACACACACCATCACACACACACACACACACACACACACACACGCGCGCGCACGCGCGCGCGCGCGCGCGCGTATGCCTCTTATTATTTTCTGTATTGTGACGCAAACAAACAAACAAATAATAATTGTTGTTTTTTAGGATACCTGGCCCCTATAACCTCGCCAGGGGTGCGTGTGGTGGCGGCGAAATCATCACGAGTTTAGATTTGTACTGCGAATGTTGTCAAAAATTTAATCAATGTTGTTTATTCTCAATGCTAGAATCTTACATAGATTATTCTCTAAAAAACGAAAATCGATAATCCTATGCCAAGACCCCAAGGTATTCAGGCAATTTCTAATGTTCGCGTGGATAGCGATGCTTGGTAGAATTTTTCCCGTCCCTGTGGAGAAATTGTGTTTCGTCGCTCAATGTAACATTTTCATCACGGACCAAACTATCCACAGCAACCCCTCCCCGAACCCATTCACCTTGCATCCTCTTCCGCCCGAAGAGATTCTATTTTTTTTTCAGCTTTCCCACGGTCCTGAATAAAGAATCCATCACATCCCCCGATAACAATAGAATTAGAAGCGGATGCGGCGGAAGCGAACACAGCAGCATCTTCCGCTTTTTGAGTTTTGTGCTGGGGGGATCGTCCGTTTCACACACCACACCCTGACGGGGCGTGGAATAGAGGCCGAGGGGGAAATGATCGACAATACATGCATAGGTGGAACTGTCAACGTCCCGTTTATTGTTATTTGTCCCCCACAGGATATTGTGCGCATCACAAAAGTTTTTTGTTGAAAAAAAATATAGCATGAGTGAATCAGTCAACAAGGGTTTTATTTGCTAGGACATTGACTATAGCGCTCATTGTGTTTTCACCAAAGAGAGTCGTGTGGAGTAGGAAGGAGGGAAGGAGAAAAAGGAGAGGAGTTCCTATATAACGTACCAGTTTCTTCTTTTGTACATCATTATCATAGTGAACGTCAATCGTGGCAGTTCAGTATTCTTAATTGTTTGTCTGGCAGTATACATATATATCATCGTGGAAGTTTTAGTGAGCTACAAGTTTTATTTTGAAGTTTCTCTATCTCTCTATCTCTCTTGAAAGGTGAACGTCAATCGTGGCAGTTTAGTATACTTAATTGTTTGTCTGACAGTATACATATATATCATCGTGGAAGTTTTAGTGAGCTACAAGTTTTTATTTTGGAGTCTCTCTCTATCTCTCTTGAAAGGTAAGTTTTTATTTTTTCATGATATATTAATATTTTTTGTTTTGCCTCTGACACACACATATTCAGAGGAGTCATAAAAAAATTGACACACACTTACATGTCGCATATTTTTAACCTCCTACAACAGTGCACACACACATACATACATACATACTGTTCGCGTCTAATATATATATGTGGAAGGAAAAAATGTCTAGCATTTTTTTCAATTTTTTTTCCTTCTGTTTCAGTGCGCTTTCCACTACCACCACCACAACCCCCCCAAAAATATTTCTCTGTATATATATATATAAATAACAGAGAGAAAAAATGGAACCGCAACCAGGTCCCTCCGGTTTTTGCGGGAAACTGGCATGTCGCAACTGTGCGAAGTTGATTTCTAAAGCTAACATTGCTAGGCATTTGAAAAAATGTCGTCTACCGGATCATGATGTTGTAGTCCCGCCGGCAAAAAAATCTCGTATTGATGCGTATGAAGGCGGTGCTTTGAATAAAAGTGCACGCATCATGACGTATAAATCTGGAAGCGAAAAGTGTGACTCGAGCATCTTCCTCAACAATGTGAAATCTCTGGTAGTCGATAAATTACGTGATTGCCTTGTCAATGTTGCAATTAAAATTCATCTCGTCTTGACCCTGCTGTATGAGAAAGTTGTCTCGTCCGAGTCAAGCACTTTTAGTTTTTACGTAGGGTGTGAAGGCTTACACGATGACAATAACGAGGATCTTGACGAGATAGTGACACGGCTATTTGAGCACTTGACACAAAAACAAGAAGAGTTTGAAGGTAGAGGAAGTGGATGGAGTCTTTGCGGTCGCAGCCACATGTTAGAACTTCGAGTCTGCAATTTCAAACCATTACGCAGCGCTCAAAAAAAAACAAAAAACAAAAAAAGCAAAATGCAGTGTTGAACATAGAAAGTAATGATCAGAAGAGTTTCCTATGGTCTGTCATCGCCGCATTACACCCAGCTAATAATGTTCACCCCGAACGTCTGTCCAATTACAGAGGATACGAGGGAAGATACGAGAATATGATGAGAGGAATTTCCTATCCTGTGCCCCTGAATAAGATCAATCAAATTTTAAAAAACTATAGAGAGGAAAAAGGAGAAGATATCGATATTTCTGTCTTTGGGGTTGACGATTCCGGCAATATTTGTGTCTTAAGGCCTGCTAGAACCCAGAATAATGTAATTCGACTCTTGCTTGTAGATGGGCGTTACAGTTTAATTCGGAATTTCTCACGATTAGTAGGAAGACAGATCACCAAGCATCACGATAAGATCGAAATTTGCGATCGATGCTTGAGAATTTTTCGCGGGGGTAAGAAGATGAAAGAACAGCACAAGTGTTTTGGCTCCGTGAATGCAGAACCCGAAGATGTCATGCCGGAACCCGGAACCAAGATGAAATTTCAGAAACACCAGGCTCTTCTCCACCATCCCGTCGTCCTTTATGCCGACTTTGAAAGCTTCCAACTTCCCATGACGTCTTGCAACCCTGATCCCTCTACCTCAAGCACGATCCAAATTTTTCACCACGAGCCTTGCAGTTTCTCCATCTACGGAGAAAAATTGAATGATGTCATCTTGTATTGCGGACCTGATGCGGCAAAACATTTTGTTAAGAAGATAGCGGAATGCGCGAGAGAACTTGCACCCAGCCTGAAAGGCTCTTACGTTTCTCCACCTGCTCTCACGACGGAACAACAACGGGGACATGACGCGGCGACAAGATGCGCGGAGTGTAACCGGGTTTTCACCGCCGAAAATTACAAGGTCGTCCACCATAACCATCAGAATGGATTATTCCTAAACACCATCTGTAATTCGTGCAATCTCAAGATTAAGGAGTCGCATTTCGTTGCCGTGTTTCTGCACTACACGGAGAAGTACGACACGCATCTCTTCGTCAAAGAGCTCTACAACATAACTTCTCGAATCAGGATCATTCCGAGAACGAGTGAGAAGTATATTGCGGTAAGAATTTGGATCCCTCTCCAAGAAGGAGGAAGTGTGGAAGTGCGAATCCTGGACTCTTACAATTTCCTGTCCTCCAGCCTCGCAAGCCTTGCATCTCAACTTGGCGACGAAGATCTTGTGGCCACCAAGCAAAAATGTTTTTCGGGGAGAGATGAGAATTTGAATCTGTTGCGTCGCAAGGGCGTCTACCCCTACGAGTACGTCAACGATTTCGAGAAATTTGACGAGACGGAACTTCCACCCCGGGAGGCATTTTATTCTCATCTCACGGAGGACGTCTGTTCCGAAGAGGACTACGAACACGCTCGTAGTGTATGGAGAGCATTTAATTGCCAAACTTTTCGCGATTATCACGATCTCTATCTGAAATTGGACGTGACTCTCCTCATGGACATTTTCGAATCGTTTCGTAAGAGATGCATCGCGATATACAAGTTGGATCCTGCGTATTTCTTCACGACGCCGGGGTTGACTTGGGCTTCGATGATGAAATACACCAACGTGGAACTAGGACTCATCGCAGAGAAGGAACAGTATGCTTTCATGGAGAGTGCGATACGCGGTGGCATTGTCCAATGTCCCCGACGCCATGCTCAGGCAAACAATCCTCATACGCCTGGTTACGATGCATCGAAGCCCAACACCTATATTGTCTACTGGGATGTCAACAACCTGTACGGCCACTCCATGTCCCAGTGTCTTCCCATCAGCGACTACGCGTGGATGACCGAAGAGGAACTCTCCTGCAAAGATTTTCTCAACTGGAGCGAAGATAATGAATGGGGCTGTTTCTTGGAAGTGGATCTCGATTATCCCGAAACGCTTCACGAGAAACATCACGGATTGGCCCTGGCCCCCACCAAAAAGAAGCCACCTGGAGGATCATCGGAGCCAAAACTAATACTAAGCATGGAGAACAAGCGGAATTATATTCTGCACTACCGACTCCTCCAATTTTACATAAGTCACGGCTTGCAGTTGAAGAAAGTTCATAGAGGATTGAAGTTCCGACAGAGCAAGTGGCTGGAACCCTACATAACCGAGAACACGCGCCGCAGAGCGCAATCGACATCGCCTGCAGACAAGGATCTGTACAAACTGTTCAATAACGCCATCTACGGCAAGACGATGGAGAACGTGCGTAATTACATCGACGCAACGTTGGTCACGGACGAAAAGAAATTTGAGAAGATCGTCGCGTCCCCCTACTTCAAAAACTTCACCATTTTCGACGAGAATCTAGTATTCGTCGAGAGGAACAAGAAGCAAGTGATGCTCAACAAGCCGATTGCCATAGGTGCCACCGTCCTTGAACTATCAAAATTACACATGTACCAATCGTACTACGATCAGTTTCAACCTTTTTATGGAGATAACATCCAAATATGTTATATTGACACGGATAGCTTTATTTTTCTAATCCAAAACACACCAAGCCTCGAACATGATCTGACTAAGATGAAGCATCTGTTTGATTTTAGCAACTTACCATCAGGCCATCACTTGCATTCGGCAGAAAACAAAATGACGATTGGAAAATACAAAGATGAAGTTGGCGGGAAGTACATCAGCGAATTTGCGGGGCTTCGTGCCAAAATGTACTGTGTAAAGATTGCAGAAGAAAAAGAGATCAAGAAAGCGAAGGGGGTGGGAAAAATAAGTACCAGCAAATTTAGCATGCAAGACTACAAGGAATGCCTTTTTCATGGTAAAAGGCAACTCAGCACCGATCATCGCATTGCAAGTAAATTGCATGATTTGTACACGACGCGCGTAAGCAAGGTCGCATTGGATGCAACGGACAATAAGTTACGTGTTCTCGATTGTAAAATCCACACGAGAGAGTGGGGCCACTGCAATGGAAGCGATAAATGTGACGTGTGTTAACTGTAACCCCATAGCCATGAAGTCCGCTGTGTCTTTTCCTCTTCAAAAACAGACGGAGGAAAAGAGGAGCCCTCAGGCGATGAAAAGTTGAAACTCGTTATTATGTTGTTAAGGCTCGCTCTAAACACGAGGCTCATTAAATTCAACTCTTACTTTTTTCTTCTTCATCGTGATGTAATCAGATAATTACATGTTCTCGAGCCTTTTGAATTTCATCGCCTGAGGGCTCCTCTTTTCCTCCGTCTGTTTTTGAAGAATGACAAAAGACACCTCATGTAGAAATTTAATTTAAATAACAGGGACAATGAATCTTTTTGGTTTCCGTAAACAAGGCATCATGGACACTACACAACCAAATTCCAATAACCTCTTACCTTTCGTGTTATCTAAACTCAATGGTCTGTTGGTTATTCATCTCAATAGCATTTGGACGAAACTAAATGACGATGTGGGCAAGATATTTTATGTTTTTAATAACAATTAATATTTCTACGAGATTCCGATCGACGGGAAACTTCAAATCACCGTGAATCCGGAGAACGAAGGGCAAAATATTAAAATTTCTAGCGGCAAGAACATTTTTCGAATCAAGCACGACAAGATGCTTTCTAACATTACGTACGATGTTTCCGCAGGAGATTACCTGTACGTGGAACTCCTCGGAGATTACGACAAACTCATTCCTCTCTTCGTAGAATTACGAATCACCTATCCTATTATAAATAACCGTTAACCAAAAATGCCTAACGACATTTTCGGCAACACGAAGCGTGTAGACCACGCAGAAGAGATTCTCATGTTGGATGTTCGTGTTAAGAAGTTGAGGACCGATTTGATCGCTTTGCAGGAGACCTTAAACAAAAGTTTAGAGTCGGAGATCGCTACGCTCCAAACGCAATGTCTCGACCCCATTCTGAAAATCGATTCCGAACTGAAAACGCTCATAAAAAATTATGTCGACGTACCTTCTTACGACAACGTTCAAAATATACAGTTGAGCGTGGATTCGCTTCAAAATGATTTGGCCAAATTACAGCAATTTCAAGCGAAAAATGAAGATTTGGAAAAATTGAAACTCGAAATCGAAGAACGAACTTCCGCAATAGAAAAGAATTTCTCTGAACTTCAAACCGTGGTGAACGATATTGATGTAGAACGCTTGCACGTCGTCGTTTCCAAATTACAAGAAGAATTCACCAGCACGTTGGAAGAAATTAAATCCAAGTTGCAGACTTTGGAAGATACAATAACGAACCTACCATCGTCGGACGAACTGCAGGTCATCGGTAAAAGCGTCGCGAACATAAAAATTCAACTGGAGGCTTATCAAGATTTCGAACACATTCAAACCACCATCGCTACGCTTCAGGCGTCCTTGGAATTGATCAACGAAGAAATTAAAAATATTCACGCTGAAGCAAGTGTGTTGACGAGTATTCAGGACACGTTAAGCACGGTTCAGCAGAAGATCCAATATTTGGAAAATTTGAACGTCGAATCCAATCTTACTCATTTTCATCACGTACTGGACAACATACAGGGTGACTTGGAATTGTTACGAACGAGCGTGCCTTCGAGCGAAGATTTGGAAAAATTGAAAACGGCGGTGACGGCACTATCCGATTCGAGTGACATCAAAAGTTCGTTGAGCGATCTCGAGAGTAGGGTGGCCAATCTCCCCACCTCCAAAGAATTACACGCTTTGAAAAGGAACATATCACGTATGCTGAAACGACTGGAAACGGAAACGGCGAACGTGGAACAGATTCGAGACGAACTTGCTTCCCTGGTGTCGACGCTGCCCACTTCGCAGAGCGTCGCCGACCTTCACACGCAGTTTACAGAGATGCAAATCATCGTGAACGATCTTACCGAGAAGAGCTCGAAATTGAATCAAATCGAGAACCTTCAGAACATTGTGGTCAACATCAGAGATCAAGTTGGAGTGCTGGAATCAACGCAGGAATCGACGCTGGCCTCTTTCGGTGCCAAGTTGCAAGAACTCAACGAAAGCTACAAGCAGTTGAACGTGGAAGTGAAAATCAAACCGTCGTTGTCTGCCGTAACGGATACCATAGTCGAGCATTTGCTGCCCATCGAAAATAAACTCGGACACGTTCACAGTAATCTGCTCGGCGTCGACACTAAATTCGCTAAACTGCATTCTCTGCAAGCCATCGAAATCAACAGCGTACCCAATCAACTGAGAATCTCCACATTCGTCGAAGGTAACAAACTGTACATGCTACATCCTTATCATCCGTACTACAAGTTTCTCCTCGATGGCACAATTCAGATAAACGAATTTTCGTACTGGTCTCACGGCAGAAAAGCTAGCGTTCCCACCATGACTTTGATATCGAATCGTGGCGTCCAGAAAGCAGGAAACATTCCTCTGGCACGTTGGAACGAAACGCGCAACATATATGAAATACACGAAGACGAAGATCTTACCGTTTTCGACGTGAGTGCCGGCGATAAGCTGATCATTCAAAACACGAGCGAAGTGCCACCCTCTTTGAATCCCATCACGCTGGTGCTTCTCTTCAAACGTAATCTCTAAAAATAATAAAAATGTCTAGGCAAGCCATCGTCCAAGAATTGCATAAACCTGCACGCCGCAACTACAAACGTTTGGCTGTGGTAACCAAGGGAATCGACGACCTCTGGGAAAGTGACCTCGTGGAGATGAGTAGCGGCAAGTTAAAAAACGTACATAAATTGAACAAGGGCAACAAGTACCTCCTCACCGTCATAGACACATTTTCGAAATTCGCATGGGCTCTACCTTTGAAGGCGAAAACGGGGACGTGCGTCACGGAAGCATTTAAGACAATTTTTTGCGAAAGCGGCGGTAGACGACCTCGGTTTCTGCACACGGACAAAGGGAAGGAATTTTACAATGCCGTATTCCAAAAGTTTATTCGGAAACACAACGTTCAACATTACTCGACCTTCAGTGACGTCAAGGCCAGCATCGTGGAAAGATTCAATCGCACTCTGAAATCGCGCATGTGGTCACGCTTCACGCTTCAGGGAAGCTACAAGTGGGTCACTATTCTTCCGGAACTTGTTAACGACTATAATCACACACGGCACGGAACGATAGGCATGAAGCCAGCTGACGTTACTAAGTCTGACGAGCAACGTTTAATTTCTAGCGTTTACTGTCCAAAGTACACGCCCACGACAAAAAAAGCTAAATACAAAATTGGAGAACAGGTGAGGGTCAGTAAATTGAAGCGAACGTTCGACAGGGGTTTCACACGAAACTGGAGCACTGAACTTTTTACCGTGGTTCGAGTTCTACCCGGGAACCGTCACACGTATATAATAAAAGACAGTGGCGGTGAAATTTTATTGGGGCGCTTCTACGAAGAGGAACTCTCTAAAACGAAACACCCCGACACGTACCTTATCGAAAAAGTTTTGCGCAAGAGAGGCAACAAACTTTTGGTGAAATGGCTGGGACTTCCGGAAACAAGTTGGATCGATTCAAACGAAGTGATTCTATGAGTACGTGGAATGTTGTGAAACGTTTACCTAATTCGGAAAGTCAAACGAGAAAAAAAAAGAACGGCGAATTGCTTCCCGACAGCATCCGCTGTCTGATCGTAGGTCCTTCGGGGTGTGGGAAAACGACACTGCTCGTGGACAATTTTCTCCTCGCACCGAATTGGTTAGATTGGAAGAACAGGCACCTGTACGTGTTCTCGAAAAGTTTGGAGCAATCCAAATACCAGCAACTGATGAAACTGTACGATGGTCTGGACATTGCAACGTTCGCCTCGGAAATAAAACCACTCGACGATTGTTGTGAAAATTCAGTCGTTGTGTTCGACGACGCCATCCTGGAAAATCAAAATGAAATTCGCAACTTTTTCACGCAAGGTCGTCACAAAGGAATGGATTGCTTCTACCTAGCTCAAACATTTTCCAAAATTCCAAAACAGTTAGTACGCGACAACGCTAATTTCATATGTTTGTTTCGTCAAGATCACACCAACCTCAAGCACGCGTACGATGACTACGTAGGCGGAGACATGAACTACAATCAATTTTCGGAAGGCTGCTCTTCTTGCTGGAACGGTGACGATTTCGGATTCGTGACGATCGACATGACGAGGAAACCCAACGACGGAAAATACAGAAACAAAATCAACGACTTTCTAAACGTTGCAACGTTGTGAGAAACGACGTATATAAATAACGTCATGACGAAACGAAAAATTGAAGACGAAAATCTCAAGCTTCGCGATTACCTCGCGAAACGCTTCAAAGGTTGGAAATCCGAGAATCGCGGATTCTACGAAGAGAAGAAACGTCAGGATCAACCTGTGATCGATGCCATCAGCGGTCTAGGTAAAGAAATTAAAAGTGTCACGGAACAAAATAAAAATTTGATCAACGAACTCGTACCGCTCGCAGCTAAAAGTTACGCCGTACCCACGCCCATTTCGAGCATTCCTTCGACGCCATTCGAACTGAAGGATGCACCGGCACGACGTCGAGCTATTGGTAGCACCTCGTCTTCGGATAAAATCGAGTTAGGGCCTTTGGCACGAGACTACCTGAGCACGGGGAAGTTCGACAAGGATGAAGTGTTCGGATTGTATCCCAGCATGGAAACCAGCGAAGGCGGTGGTGTGGTGTGGAAAATTGGGAAATCGAAGGTGACCTTCGAAGGCAACGACATTAAAGTCAATTTAGGCGACAAGGATAGTTGGAACAGGTATCCGGGTACGGTGGGACTGTGGGAACTCGTCGCCAAAAAGCAGCCGAAAGATTACACCGACGAAGATTACCAAAGTTACAAGGAAATTCTGATCATGACGGATGCCTTGTACCAGAACAACGACGCCTCGCAGAATAGGGTGAAATCGAGCAGCGGCGAGAAGTACAGGAATCTCATCAAACCGATTTGGAACCAGGTCAAAACAGGCAGCGGCGTCAAACGCTACAACACGTTACCCAAAGAATTCGTTTGGGTGGACGACGTTAGAAAACTCGTGGACCGATTGTTGGTGATAGCCGGCGAAGAGAATGCAGGCAATCGTAATTTCTACAACGAGAAGGTTGGCATCGTGGACATGATCAGCACGAAACTTTCCAACTTCATCGTGAACGACGACAAGGGCATAGGTTACCTGATCAAAATCATCAACACGCTGCCTCCGAGATTCTGGAACGTGGCCGAAGGAAAGGGACTCGTGAACGACATCATCAACAAGTTACCTTTCGAGATGCATCTACCTGGCTACCAGTACTGCGGACCGGGTACCAAACTCGAGAAAAGATTGGAGAGAGGAGACAAGGGTGTGAATCCGTTGGACGCGGCATGCAAAGATCACGACATCGCCTACAACACCACGCAGACGGATCTGGACGCACGTCACGAAGCAGACAGAAAGTTAGAGCATGCAGCTTTCGAAAGGTTCGTGAGCAGAGACGCATCGTTGGGTGAACGGGTCGCCGCACTGGGTACCACCATCGCCATGAACACAAAACAAAAATTGGGGTGGGGTATATAAATAACATACAGTAAAAAACAACATGGCTTGCATAACTGATTTGTCGCACGAACTACTATCTAAAATATTCAAAAAGGTAGTTAACGGAGATGTTAATAAACTTGTGATCATAGCTAAAACGACGCCGGCATTTCGCATGGGATGCGAAATAGTTCTCAAGGACCGTCTTCGGGAGATCAGTGGAATGAGGTGCGGTGATCTCGACACTCTTCAGTCGGCCGCGGGGGAGAAATTGAACGAGAGGTTGGACGAACTGCACGAGGCAAGGCAGGGAAGAAGACGATATACTGATGATTGGCGCAAGTCCAAACAGGAAACTGAAGAAATCATTACACTCATCATCGCGTTTTCGGAAGCACGAACTTTCTTCCTCTAACACAAACACAAAAGAATCTTCGATACAAAAAATCTCATGAAAAAAGTATATATAAATAACACACATCGTCAAAAAAAAATTAAATTTCTCTCTAACACTCTGAAATTTTTCTCTTCGATATGACGACTGAAAAAATGAGTGATCTCCAAGCATTAAAACAAATGCTAAATTTGTCAGTCGAGTATGTAAAAATTCAGGAATTGGAAGTCGACAAACCTTACACGATAACTTCCGGTTCAATCGTTTCTACCCAGTATGGTCCCAAGGTATGCCTGTTGCTCGACGCACAATACAGTCTATTTTTACCAGATCGATACGCCAACATGTTATCCGACGAGAAGCTATCTATTTTAATCGAGAACAAAACTCGAATCGTGTACAAGGGGACAAAGGAACTTCTTGGTAAGAAAACGAAGCACATAATAGAATTTGTGTAACGGCTGCGAGGAGTATATCCTTGAAAAAAAGTTACATGAAACAAAAAAAATATCTCAGAACATTTATATATAAAATAACATACCGTGAAAATAACACATAGAGCATCAACATGAAGCCCAAGGGTGTCGTGTACCAGATACCATACTCCAATCTGAAAAATCTAGGTGCCCTGGATGGGTTACTCACCAAGAAACAACGCGAGAAGAAACGTTCTTGCTTGTCCAAAGGACACGGAATGAAATTACTTCTCAGCACACCTCAATTGAAAAGATTGCAGCGTTCGCGGAAACAGCAAAAGATCGGAGGTTTCATATTCAGCATCCCGGCCATCCTGGCAGCATTGGGGGCCGTGGGAAGTTTGGCCGGCGGAAGCGCCGCCATCGCGAAAACCGTCATCGACTCGAAGAAGAACAAGGCAGAATTGGAAGAACAGAAACGTCACAACCTGGCCATGGAGAAGAAAGGGGGGAAGGGCATCATGAAAAAGTTTAAAAAAAAGAAACAGCAGCACTCACCAACCGAGACATTGAATCTCTGATCAAACCATTAAAAATCAAACACTTCAGAGGAGTTTTCATGTCTGACTCGCTACCTTCAAGCGTTAAAAAAGAAGAATGCGGAGTAGTCAACTTGGACGGTCAAGAAAATCCAGGCACGCATTGGATATGTTACCACAAAAATAATGATAAAGCATTCGTTTTCGATTCTTTCGGAGGTGTTCCACCTACAAATTTAATTCATTATCTGAAAACGAACAAAACCTCTATATACTACAACGACGAACGCATTCAAAATTTCGGAGACGTGAACTGCGGTCATCTCTGCCTCTCCGTGCTCGCATTTCTCTCTAAAATAAATAACCCTACGATCGAGGATTTCCAGAAAGCATTGTGGAATCTTAAACACCATCACGACAATGGGGGTGTTCCATCTCACGAGCGAATCTTCGATCTTGAAACTCACGCTGCACGATGACATCGTCTATCCTAAATCCATAGCTCTGCATGCATTCTACAGCATGTACCTCATACCTAACGTCACCCAGCACAACAACAAAATTAGCGTAGGAAGCGAACATATCGTCGTCACGCCAGGCCAATACAACCTTTCTACTTTGCAAGCTCAATTACCCAAACGCACGTATCTTTCTCAAAATTCGGTCACGCACAGAGTGGAAATCCTGTCGGCGACGGAGACCGTGGACCTGGGCACCATAGGAGAACTTTTAGGTTTCGAGAACAACACAAAACTCGAAGCTGGCATCAAGCACACGGCAACAAACATTCCTAAATTTCTAGCCATAGAGACTTTGAACGTTCACTGCAACGTGGCGGAAGGAATGATCACGAAATCCTCGGACGGATTAGGAAGTCACAAGCAGACGGGAATCATAGCCACTTTCAAACCAAGTTCCGAGTTCATGGAACCGATCATCTACACGCCCTCTTCGCCGATCTATTTTCCAGTATGTCGCAACCGCATAGACGACATAGAGTTGGTGGTGACGAACGAGAAAGGAGACGTGGTGGATTTCGCAGGTGCCACTACGACGGCCATCGTGGAGATCAACGTATAATAAATAACCATACATGTAAAATGGAGCAAATCGAAAGTTACGAATTGCAATCTTTCCCTCCCAACCGTCGCACGTTCGCCAATCTGAACGAAGCGAACAGGGAGATCGAATACGACGTGGACGTAGGCGACGGGTTCATTCATCCTCACAGAGCGGACCTCTACCTTCAATTCGACGTGGTGAAGAAAGAAAGCGGAGACACGTTTCCCGCAGCAGCAAACTTGATACTCGTAGACAACTTCGTGCCTCACCTGTTCTCGCAGGTGGAGGTGAGGAAACACAACACCGTCATCGACAGAATAGATTATCCAGGCATCACGTCGACGGCAGTGGGAACGTTGAAATTATCCAAAACGGACGCAGCATACTATCAGGCGGGAGGATTCGAAGCGGGGACCAAAATATCGACGACAAGTCACACAGTGCTCTTTCCCATGCGTCTGCTTCCGGGATTCTTCTCCGATTACAAGGAGATCATGTGGAAGGGAGGACTGAGAGTCACGTTTCGAAGAGCGGCCAACGATAACAACGCACTGATGCGATACGCTACTTTGGGTCCGGACGGCACCACGCCGATAGCCAACACTTTACCCGAAGCGGCGAAATGCATCATCCGGAGCATGGAATTGAGAATGCCGATCGTGGAATACGAGACAAACTATGCCCTCAAGTACAAAGCGGAGATCTTGAAAAGTCCGCAGGTACCGATTCACTTTCACGGTTACCAGTGCGTGCAGAAGATGGCGACGGGAAGTCACATGGAATTCGACGTGACGACGCAGTTCAACAACATACAGTTCGACATGCCAGATTTCGTCGTGGTGCTCTTTCAGACCGGGAGGGACAAGAATCAGGAAAAAGATTCCAGCAAATTCGACGACTGCAAGATCAAGAACGTATATCTCAAGAACGGAAGGAACGAAGTGTTCCCGCGCGAGAATTACAACCTCGACATGACCAAAAACGATTATCTCAAACTTTACGAAGCGTTTTCGGCTTACAAACGCGTGACCGAGGGAAGCGTGGACATGTACTACACGCCCAGCGAATTCAAAACCCGGAGACCCATGACCGTCATCAATACCACAAAAAGAAAGCAGGTGGTGGTCAACGATCGAACCAACATCAAGATCGTCTGCGAGTTCCACGATGCCTTGCCCGAGGACACCCTGTGTAGCGTCATCCTGATTGCAGAGAAGTTCTTCGCCTACGACGTGAAGAATGAGAGGGTCACAGAGCAGTTTTAACAGGTTTTTAACATCTATTTTCTTGCACAATAAGAAATTTTTAGTACTAGCACAATCAGTTACAATGGCACAATACGAATTTCACTAGTTCAGATCAGTTACAGTGTCAATTTCATCAGTTATCAGTTACAATATCTTTTTTCATTACTATAGCACGAAACAATCAGAATTTGCACAAAATTTGTTGTTGTTTTTACACGTGAAAATTAACAATAAAATTCTTTCTTTTTTATCGTTTCAGATGCTGCCGAAACATCAAAAACACATACACATACAAACACACTAAAAAAAAAGCATGCAACTTTATTTGTAACACACACATATTCTCCATCTTCATCAAGAAAATATTATAATAAACATAATTATTTTTATCTATCACACAATAAAACTCTATATCCAAAAATATTACAACATCAAATAACACTAGAGTCGTTAGTACACGTTGCATGCATTACGGAGGTCCTCTGTAGGGTTTCATGGAAGTTTGGGGGGGAAAAAAAAACACGTGAAACTCTACAGAGGTGTGGTTATCTACAACCGCAGCCGTTAGAACCTTTTACTTTTTTGGTTGGGCACCACGCACCCTGGCGAGGTTATAGGGGCCAGGTATCCTAAAAAACAACAATTATTATTTGTTTGTTTGTTTTGCCTCACAATACGGAAAATAATAAGAGGCATACGCGCGCGTGTGTGTGTGGCACATCGTTCCCCCGAGAGAGAGAGGTTTACGAAGGTCACAATATAGAAACATTTGGTCCCGGACTTGGAAAATTACGATAAGATGCACTCATCCTTCAAAAGATGAGAGGATGAGAGAATGAGAGAATGAGAGAATAAGAGGATGAGAGGATGAGAGCGCGCGCGTGTGTATATGCCACATCGTTCCCCCGAGAGAGAGGTTTACGAAGATCACGATATATAAACATTTTGGTCCCGTTGATTCCAGCACTCCAACTTCATCTCTAATGTTGACGACAATGTTCTAAAGGTAGAGAGAAAGAAAAAATAAGAGGATGAGAGAATGAGAGGATGAGAGGATGAGAAGATGAGAGGTTTACAAAAGTCACGATCTACAAACATTTGGTCCTTGAAGGATGAGAGGATGAGAAGATGAGAAGATGAGAAAATGAGAGGATGAGAGGATGAGAGGATGAGAAGATGAGAGGATGAGAAGATGAGAAGATGAGAGGATGAGAAAATGAGAAGATGAGAGGATGAGAGGATGAGAGGATGAGAAGATGAGAAGATGAGAGGATGAGAGGATGAGAAGATGAGAAGATGAGAGGATGAGAGGATGAGAGCTCATCTTTCACTCATCACTGCCTTTTTGCGCCCGTGAAACATCGTCAGCGCAATAAATGAGGCGCGAAACAGGGAGAGAAAGTGAGTTTTTCAAGTTTTTGTGGTCGTTTAGTCAAGAAATCAGAGTTGTCGTCAAAGGTACATATTGACACTACTGATAAAGTACACGAAATGTTTATCATTTCAACTATTTACGTTTATACGAAGCCAAATTTTTTAGTGTAACGAAAATTATTGTGTGTCTATAAAGACTGAAATCCCTTTCCCGATGGGTCCATAACTGGACGCTTACGAACATTGTTTCTTTTATTTTAAAAAAATATAACCATTTATCAATATATTGACAATTCACAGGACAAGACGAAGTTCACAGACGACTGACTATATGGACCATAGGTCCACTTGCTAAATTTTTTTCTATGCTAGAAGAATAATTTAGCCTTATAGCCTTTTTCAAGGTATTTTAGAAGTATTACTGGGTTTTTTGGGTGCATCAACATTTGGGTTATTTCCATTTGGTTTATTATACGAGGCTACAATCACTATATGTCTATGAGGACTAAAATCCTCTGATTGAAGCTAAAAGCTTAGGCTGTAACTAGGGACTTAGTATGTGTATAACGACAATTTATAGGACAACACGAACTTTACAAACGATTGTAGGTGATGTAGGCCCACACGCCAGAGCTTTGTTAACCTGGAAAAAGCATTTACAGCTAATGCTACGAGGAAATGAGGTTGATTTTTCATTGTTTCAAAAGAATGCTATCTGTTATACACCCAATATTTGCTTTTTCAAGTAACTACATGTGCCAGAAGCACTTACAGGCCAACTCTAACTAGACTTCGATTTATGTAAATGTAGCAAGAACTATATTTCTGAGGAAGCACGCAAAAGCAGATTACCAGATTAAAGTATCAGAAAAACAGATTTTTCTATGCAAGTATATTTTTATTGACTGGATTATTTAACAGATCAAACAGGAAGACTGCAAAATTCATTAAATGTAGGTCTATCGTATAGGTGGTTTCAGAGATATAAAAAGAACAAATATAAGATTTCGCTTTTTTTGTGCTTCTGAGGCTAATCGCGACGCTAAGGGTAAATGGCGAGGAAATGTAACGGAGGAGAAACACTCCCAAGAGTTATGGGCTGCATGTAAGTTAATACCACAGAGATATTACAGTAGGTGTAGGTTCTACCACCAGAACTTTTCTATTATAATAATACTGGTTATGCTGTACTGTTAGCTAAAGATGCTGATATTTGAGAAACTTAAAAGCTTATTTGCAAAATTTTAGATAAATAATAATCTGTTAGACTGTAAACATATTTTATATCCATTCTGCAAAAGATCCGATGACAAAATTTAAAACTTGTAATCGCCCAGACAGGGACTCGAACCCTGGACAGATAGGTTAAAAGCCTAACGCTATACCAACTAAGCTATCTGGGCACAAGGTATTTTTTCTTGAAAAGTTAGTTATGTTAAGAAATATATTGAAACATTTGAGAACACTTTTGGTCTGGTTCGACAGAGAAGGAGACAACATTTCCAAATTTTTACAGACTGGGTGTATTTTTCCACTATAGAGGCCTTCACTATATGTAATTCGAAATGCTAAAGTTCAGCTAGCTTCCAAAATTGAGGTAAAGATTGTGTTTGGCGAGATTAACAAGTTACAATTATATCCAGTTACGGACAAATAAAGCTAAAACTCTCAGCTTTACTGTACTAGCCAAGTTTTAGTAACATTTTCTTCACTTTAGTACAAATACCAAAGAAATAGGTATATTTTATTTATAATTTGACAAAATGTACTAGTATTTAATTCACAAAGTTAGGTAAAGAACAGTATTTTTTAAAAATATTGTTACTGCCTTCAAATTTTATGTTATTTAGCCACTAACAACTGGTTTACACTGTTTGGCATCCTTTAAATAGGAAAAGAAGGAATTATTTGTTTAGTATTTTTACTACTTTATATTTATTTAAGAAAACAATTCTACAGTTTAACTTAATTTTTAACAAATTGTTACTAATTTATATATCAAAGTTATGTTATTTAGAGTGTATGAAGGCGTATAAAGTTAATATTTGTACTTATCAGTTCAACTAACAATTATATTTTACACACAAAAGATAATGTTTACAGTTAAATTACTTGAATCAGAGAATAATATTTTACAGTAATTGATTCATTCAGCACTAGTCAGTACTTTTATGCATCAGAAAGTTTTCTTAATTTTCTATTGCGCATGCTATTTTGGGCTATTTTTAAAATGTATTTCTAGGGCAATCTGGTTTAATTTTCTGCTTATAATGCAAAGTTGACAGTTTTCGAACAATGCATTGTACATTTGTTATATTCTCTACTTACAATCCAAATATTATGCTTATTTAATGTATAACTAACTAACTCTCTACCCTTCTTAAACCCGAAGTTTTATGGCTGCAGCAACATATGCCTTTCATCTGTCCCTGTCCTGAGCAAGATCTATATACTCCTTTCCTTCCCCACCAATTTCCTTTAGGTCCATCTCTACATTATCCCTCCATCTTTGTTTTGGTCTTTCTATTGATCTTTTACCATCAGGTTTCCCAACAAGAATTCTGTATACTTTTCTTTTCTCTCCCATTCGTACCACATGATCTACACACCTAAGTCTTCTTGATTTAATCATTCTAATAATATCTGGACATGAATACAAATTATGTACTTCTAATTTATGTAACCTTCTCCACTCATTTGTCTCCTCATCTGTTTTAGGCCCAAATATTTTTCTAGGGATTTTATTTTCAAATACTCTCAATTTATGTTCCTTTTTCAATGTAAGGGACCAAGTTTGTTTACTGTATTTAACTTTCATTTTTTGTAATTAACAAAAATTAAAAGCTTATACTGTAGTTATTATATATTTTTCTATCAGCTTATTTTGAAATTAATATTATTAGGTATAGTCTTTGATTTATAACTATATTGCTTTTCTATCAATTTATCTAAGAGTACATGCAGGCAAACATATGTGTACACACTTTTATGTACATAGATATGCCTTTTTTCAATATTTTAGTATGAAGATTGCACTTTAGCTATTCAAGCAAGGGTAGGACATCGGGGAGGCCAAAGGTAGGAAAGGTAGGATTTCTGAGAATTTGTTGCAGGATTTTGTTGTCCAAGTATAGATGAGAACTGAGCTGGGAGACTGTTTTGAACCTTTTCATGAGAGTTTGCATGTGAACTGTATGCAAATTGAGCACTATTGACTGTTCATGCTTCTAAGTTTTGCTGTTATTTTTTATCGACTCTGTGAGACTGTAGTCAGTTTTCCCATTTCAAGTAGATTTGTATTGATTGTATTTGTATATGTTTTGGGGACTTAGCAGTTTTATGTTATGAGGCAGTTTATTGTAGAATATTTTTACATGATTGTTTTGAGATATTGAGTGTCTGCTGTTTTACTTGTAATTATTTTCCTTCTTGTGTTGTGTATTTGACTATATTTTGTCCAAGTTCGTAGTATTTAGAATAATTGTTATTGACTTGTAGATGTAGGGAGTAATAATCCTTTGCAAGATGCCCTATACTTTAGTCTGAACATTATTCTTAGTGTTCACTTTTGAAGCCTTAGTATTCTGGTAGTATTATTAATGTAGAGGTAAATTAGGCTGAAATGTAGGCATTTTTCTGATAAATTATACCCACTTAGTTGTTTCAGCAGGTAGAAGTTCCATGATGGTTTACTGCTGATGATGTTAATTTGCTCTTCTTATGTACTACGTATGATGTAGCTTACTTCAGTAACTGAAATTTTCTACTGAAAAAAGGATTGCTTGTCTATTTTATTCCTATGTTGTTGAGTTTGTCCATAAGCAAGCCATGTTTTTACTCTATCCTATGCCTTGGAAGAATCTAGATATATTGTGTTTGCAGTTTTATGCTTCTCTAAGGTTTCAGCTATGTAGTTTTCTAAACTGTGCTGTAGATGTGACTATTGATTTCTCTTTCTGGATGCCATGTTGGTTTCTGTGTATTCCTCTTGCTGCTTGAATTTGACTTAGGTTGTTTGCTTTTTTCTTAGATCTTTATTTGTTCAGTATTTTTTAATATTTTTTATATAAATAATTCAAAGTACATTGTTAAAGTCAAAGTATGTTAAAATTCAATTTTTCAAAGTCAAAGTTTTAAAAATACAATTTTCTAAAATGAAAAGTTATAATAGTACATTTTTGTTAGTAGAAGTTTTTATGCTAGGGTAAATTATTTTGTTGTTAAAGTAAAATATGTTAGTTAATGTAAAATTACAGTAATTAAAATTCAATTTTTCAAAGTTAAAGTTTTAAAAATACAATTTTCTAAAATTAAAAGTTATAATAGTAAATTTTTGTTAGTAGAAGTTCTTATACTAGAGTAATTTTTTGTTGTTAAAGTAAAATATGTTAGTTAATATAAAATTAAAGTAATTATAATTAAAAAAATAAAAAATACTGAACAAATAAAGATCTAAGAAAAAAAGCAAACAACCTAAGTCAAATTCAAGCAGCAAGAGGAATACACAGAAACCAACATGGCATCCAGAAAGAGAAATCAATAGTCACATCTACAGCACAGTTTAGAAAACTACATAGCTGAAACCTTAGAGAAGCATAAAACTGCAAACACAATATATCTAGATTCTTCCAAGGCATAGGATAGAGTAAAAACATGGCTTGCTTATGGACAAACTCAACAACATAGGAATAAAATAGACAAGCAATCCTTTTTTCAGTAGAAAATTTCAGTTACTGAAGTAAGCTACATCATACGTAGTACATAAGAAGAGCAAATTAACATCATCAGCAGTAAACCATCATGGAACTTCTACCTGCTGAAACAACTAAGTGGGTATAATTTATCAGAAAAATGCCTACATTTCAGCCTAATTTACCTCTACATTAATAATACTACCAGAATACTAAGGCTTCAAAAGTGAACACTAAGAATAATGTTCAGACTAAAGTATAGGGCATCTTGCAAAGGATTATTACTCCCTACATCTACAAGTCAATAACAATTATTCTAAATACTACGAACTTGGACAAAATATAGTCAAATACACAACACAAGAAGGAAAATAATTACAAGTAAAACAGCAGACACTCAATATCTCAAAACAATCATGTAAAAATATTCTACAATAAACTGCCTCATAACATAAAACTGCTAAGTCCCCAAAACATATACAAATACAATCAATACAAATCTACTTGAAATGGGAAAACTGACTACAGTCTCACAGAGTCGATAAAAAATAACAGCAAAACTTAGAAGCATGAACAGTCAATAGTGCTCAATTTGCATACAGTTCACATGCAAACTCTCATGAAAAGGTTCAAAACAGTCTCCCAGCTCAGTTCTCATCTATACTTGGACAACAAAATCCTGCAACAAATTCTCAGAAATCCTACCTTTCCTACCTTTGGCCTCCCCGATGTCCTACCCTTGCTTGAATAGCTAAAGTGCAATCTTCATACTAAAATATTGAAAAAAGGCATATCTATGTACATAAAAGTGTGTACACATATGTTTGCCTGCATGTACTCTTAGATAAATTGATAGAAAAGCAATATAGTTATAAATCAAAGACTATACCTAATAATATTAATTTCAAAATAAGCTGATAGAAAAATATATAATAACTACAGTATAAGCTTTTAATTTTTGTTAATTACAAAAAATGAAAGTTAAATACAGTAAACAAACTTGGTCCCTTACATTGAAAAAGGAACATAAATTGAGAGTATTTGAAAATAAAATCCCTAGAAAAATATTTGGGCCTAAAACAGATGAGGAGACAAATGAGTGGAGAAGGTTACATAAATTAGAAGTACATAATTTGTATTCATGTCCAGATATTATTAGAATGATTAAATCAAGAAGACTTAGGTGTGTAGATCATGTGGTACGAATGGGAGAGAAAAGAAAAGTATACAGAATTCTTGTTGGGAAACCTGATGGTAAAAGATCAATAGAAAGACCAAAACAAAGATGGAGGGATAATGTAGAGATGGACCTAAAGGAAATTGGTGGGGAAGGAAAGGAGTATATAGATCTTGCTCAGGACAGGGACAGATGAAAGGCATATGTTGCTGCAGCCATAAAACTTCGGGTTTAAGAAGGGTAGAGAGTTAGTTAGTTATACATTAAATAAGCATAATATTTGGATTGTAAGTAGAGAATATAACAAATGTACAATGCATTGTTCGAAAACTGTCAACTTTGCATTATAAGCAGAAAATTAAACCAGATTGCCCTAGAAATACATTTTAAAAATAGCCCAAAATAGCATGCGCAATAGAAAATTAAGAAAACTTTCTGATGCATAAAAGTACTGACTAGTGCTGAATGAATCAATTACTGTAAAATATTATTCTCTGATTCAAGTAATTTAACTGTAAACATTATCTTTTGTGTGTAAAATATAATTGTTAGTTGAACTGATAAGTACAAATATTAACTTTATACGCCTTCATACACTCTAAATAACATAACTTTGATATATAAATTAGTAACAATTTGTTAAAAATTAAGTTAAACTGTAGAATTGTTTTCTTAAATAAATATAAAGTAGTAAAAATACTAAACAAATAATTCCTTCTTTTCCTATTTAAAGGATGCCAAACAGTGTAAACCAGTTGTTAGTGGCTAAATAACATAAAATTTGAAGGCAGTAACAATATTTTTAAAAAATACTGTTCTTTACCTAACTTTGTGAATTAAATACTAGTACATTTTGTCAAATTATAAATAAAATATACCTATTTCTTTGGTATTTGTACTAAAGTGAAGAAAATGTTACTAAAACTTGGCTAGTACAGTAAATCTGAGAGTTTTAGCTTTATTTGTCCGTAACTGGATATAATTGTAACTTGTTAATCTCGCCAAACACAATCTTTACCTCAATTTTGGAAGCTAGCTGAACTTTAGCATTTCGAATTACATATAGTGAAGGCCTCTATAGTGGAAAAATACACCCAGTCTGTAAAAATTTGGAAATGTTGTCTCCTTCTCTGTCGAACCAGACCAAAAGTGTTCTCAAATGTTTCAATATATTTCTTAACATAACTAACTTTTCAAGAAAAAATACCTTGTGCCCAGATAGCTTAGTTGGTATAGCGTTAGGCTTTTAACCTATCTGTCCAGGGTTCGAGTCCCTGTCTGGGCGATTACAAGTTTTAAATTTTGTCATCGGATCTTTTGCAGAATGGATATAAAATATGTTTACAGTCTAACAGATTATTATTTATCTAAAATTTTGCAAATAAGCTTTTAAGTTTCTCAAATATCAGCATCTTTAGCTAACAGTACAGCATAACCAGTATTATTATAATAGAAAAGTTCTGGTGGTAGAACCTACACCTACTGTAATATCTCTGTGGTATTAACTTACATGCAGCCCATAACTCTTGGGAGTGTTTCTCCTCCGTTACATTTCCTCGCCATTTACCCTTAGCGTCGCGATTAGCCTCAGAAGCACAAAAAAAGCGAAATCTTATATTTGTTCTTTTTATATCTCTGAAACCACCTATACGATAGACCTACATTTAATGAATTTTGCAGTCTTCCTGTTTGATCTGTTAAATAATCCAGTCAATAAAAATATACTTGCATAGAAAAATCTGTTTTTCTGATACTTTAATCTGGTAATCTGCTTTTGCGTGCTTCCTCAGAAATATAGTTCTTGCTACATTTACATAAATCGAAGTCTAGTTAGAGTTGGCCTGTAAGTGCTTCTGGCACATGTAGTTACTTGAAAAAGCAAATATTGGGTGTATAACAGATAGCATTCTTTTGAAACAATGAAAAATCAACCTCATTTCCTCGTAGCATTAGCTGTAAATGCTTTTTCCAGGTTAACAAAGCTCTGGCGTGTGGGCCTACATCACCTACAATCGTTTGTAAAGTTCGTGTTGTCCTATAAATTGTCGTTATACACATACTAAGTCCCTAGTTACAGCCTAAGCTTTTAGCTTCAATCAGAGGATTTTAGTCCTCATAGACATATAGTGATTGTAGCCTCGTATAATAAACCAAATGGAAATAACCCAAATGTTGATGCACCCAAAAAACCCAGTAATACTTCTAAAATACCTTGAAAAAGGCTATAAGGCTAAATTATTCTTCTAGCATAGAAAAAAATTTAGCAAGTGGACCTATGGTCCATATAGTCAGTCGTCTGTGAACTTCGTCTTGTCCTGTGAATTGTCAATATATTGATAAATGGTTATATTTTTTTAAAATAAAAGAAACAATGTTCGTAAGCGTCCAGTTATGGACCCATCGGGAAAGGGATTTCAGTCTTTATAGACACACAATAATTTTCGTTACACTAAAAAATTTGGCTTCGTATAAACGTAAATAGTTGAAATGATAAACATTTCGTGTACTTTATCCAGTAAGCCTTAGCTAGAAATACAATAACAGCGTTACAGACATAAAAATTAAGCAAGCTTTGATATTCTAGTGGCACATAATAAATATAAAATATCCTTTAAAATACTCTGACAAATAGTTGTGGGTTATCTGAAATCAAAATTTTCAAGCCCTCTCTCCTGCATAAATAGGCTCTGGAATTCACTAAGCCTCAAAATAATATTGGGTACATAAAATAAAAAGCAGATGGAGAGTGATGCTGATCGCATCATCTCCAAACAGCAAAAACAAAAGTATATGGATGGAGCCCTACCTGATATATTTTGGAAACATTACCTAGTATAAAAGTAACAAAATACTCAGCAAACTCTAAAATAAACAAACTTTCCTACGTAGCAGGCGTAACCGGACCTAAATAAATACATATAGAAATACAGAACCAAAAATAGCATAGTGGAAATAAGTAAACCCTAATAATAATAATAATAATAATAATAATAATAATATATTCTGTGGCTTACATTTTAGCTAAAAGTACTCTTTTTTAGTGTTTTTGAAAAAAATTAAATAAATACTAAACTCTAAGTTAAAATTTGTAAATGTATATATAATACAAAACAAAATAAATAAAAATTAATACGTACCCTGCAAAAAATCAGTAAAAAAAGTTGAAAACATCTCTTTGTGCATCCAAAATATAATAACAAATCCTTCCTGACTAGATTAAATTGTGTTATTTGAGTAATATTAAGCCTAAACTTGTAAAATAAAAGGGTAAAACTTGACGAAACACGCTTCATGTGTACAAAATATAATTCAAAACACATTTAAATTGTGTTATTTGAGTAAACTTGGAGAATAATCCTGTAAACTTGGAAAAATCTCTCTCTCTCTCTCTCTCTCTCTCTCTCTCTCTCTGTGTGTGTGTGTGTATGTGTGTGTGTGTGTGTGTCCAAAATGTAATAAAAGACACGATCAAATCGTGCTATTTGAGTAAATATTAGACTAAACTTGAGAAATAAACAAATAAAAGTTGAGAACACACACTTTGTGTGCCGAAAATGTAACTAAAAGTCTTTCCTGAATAGTGTAAATAGTGTTATTTAGGTCAAAAATAGGTATAAACTTGTAAAATAATAAGTTAAAAAGTTGTAAAAATATCTTTCTGAGTCCAAAATTTAATAAAAAAATGTTGCCTGAATAGTACAAATAGTGTTATTTTGGTAAAAATTAACATAAAGTTGTAAAATAATAAGTTAAAAAATTGAAAAATGTTTTTTATGAGTGCAAAATTTAATAAAAAATGTTGCTTGAATAGTACAAATATTGTTATTTTGGTAAAAAATTAATATAAATTTGTAAAATAATAAGTTAAAAGTTGAAAAATGTTTTTTGTGAGTGCAAAATTTAATAAAAAATGTTGCTTCAATAGTACAAATATTGTTATTTTGGTAAAAAATTAATATAAAGTTGTAAAATAATAAGTTAAACGTAGAAAAAAATCTCTTTGTAAATACAAAATTTAATAAAAAATGTTGCCTGAATAGTACAAATAGTGTTATTTTGGTAAAAATTAACATAAAGTTGTAAAATAAACAAATAAAAGTTGAAAAAATGTCTTTGAGTCCAAAATTTAATAAAAGTGTTGCCTGAATAGTACAAATAGTGTTATTTTGGTAAAAAATTAACATAAAATTGTAAAATAATAAGTTAAAAATTTGTAAAAATATCTTTGCGAGTCCAAAATGTAATAAAAAATGTTGCCTGAATAGTACAAATAGTGTTATTTTGGTAAAAAATTAATATAAAGTTGTAAAATAATAAGTTAAACGTAGAAAAAAATGTCTTTGTGAGTCCAAAATTTAATAAAAAATGTTGCTTGAATAGTACAAATAGTGTTATTTTTGTAAAAATAAGGATAAGCTGTGAAAATGTTTGACATAAAGTCAAAGTTTGGTAAAAAATAAACTCAAAATTAAGTTAAATAGCACACAGTAACATTCATTTACTACCTAAATCAATAATCAAAGGGTCCTAGGTTCGTTACCCCGTGATAAAAGCAAATGGTGAAAACTGTAGGCCCCGTCCCTAATAGCTCTCCCTTCTTCATAGTACAGATAAAAAAAAACCTGCGCTAAAGCGTCCTGTGCCTTGAAGGCAAACCTGAGCGGAATATTAATTGGCGGCGGAAACCGCATAGCTTCAGAGATTTGACCCTTGCTGCGCATTCTAAGACATTCTTTGTTGTCTGATTGAATCCCTCCCCTGCCCTACAGTATTGCATACCTTTCCCCTGTTCTTGCGTACTGGTTAACCTTGGAAAAACCGGTTCTGAAAACCTACCGACGCGTTCTCTGATTGGTCAATCAGATTCTTCCTTTGTCCTAGCGTTCTGACGTCATTTGACCTTGAGCGCGCTTCCCCAAAATTCCTTTCTCCTCTACCTGCGCTGAATATTAATTCATTCTCTCTGTCTACCTTCACAGCCGAGTCGAGATTCGGAGACAGTATTCTGTCTAGCGTGTTGCACCATCGTGTTTCATAATATAATGCAATTATTACATAGTACTAATTAATAACATTACATATCGTGGGTTCGAGTACCGGGACCGTCCCCAATCGTAATTGGACCTGTACCTACAGCCATTACCACCGTTCATAGCGGTTCATAAACCATAGAAAACTTATTTTCAATATTATAAACATTAATATTAACATTTTATACGTTACATACTTTGCAGTAATGAATATAAAACCATATGCATAGCATTTAGTACCTCTAATTACCTTTTATATACATATTTTTCATAAAATAAATAAATATATATTCATAAAAAGTTATAAACATGCAAATACATAAATGTAAAGTACTCTAAGTACTTGCTAATGAATTCTAAGTACGCGCAAATAAGTTCTAAGTACGTGCAAATTAGTTATAAGTACGTGCAAATAAAAGACCACCCATGGAGAAAACAGGCCTTGGCGCATTCCGATACTACTAGTGCTCCTCTGTGCTTTGCACCACGCCAAGAAAGGCGTATAGGGGGCGTGGAGTTAGGGCCCCACTTTCTTGATTACGGCCGGTGTGATCTGATCAGTACCACGGTCCTGCCCGCCTTTACCCCACCAGCAGAGGCGCAACCACGATTTTTTGTCTGGGGGGGGGGGCAAGTACCAGGATAAAGGTACCAATAATAATAATATAATTTTAATAATAATAATAATATTACTAATAATGTTATTATAACATTATTATTATCATTATTGTTATTATTGATTTGCTTTATTTTACTTCGCTTCTTGTGCCACTTTTGGCTAATTTTCGAAGATGGTGATGAGTGATGGCATGATGAAAATGATAAATGGATACTCGCAAACATCCATGCCCAAGCCATGAACACTAAATCGTGTACGTATTCAAAGTTTCTTTAATAAATATTATATACAGCACATATTATTTAAATACATTACACAACCAATTCATCCATCTCACAATAAACCAACAGCAAAAATTACATAAATTGTCTCTGAAATGTGCACGCTCCCTTTCCTCCAAATAAATGTTCATGGATTTAAAACAAAATCAATGAAGACAAGTTATTTCTCTGTCTGGCCATTTACAATGCATTACAGCGAACAAATATAAATTGCGAGCGAAGCGAGCAAGACATTTTTTGGATCCAAAGATTAATTTAATAGGGTGCAAATAATTTCACGGAACCCCATGGCATTATATCATTTACAACTTTTGCGCCTCCCCGATGGTGTAGTGGTAACATCGTCGCCTTGTGATCAAGGTCCCAGGTTCGATACCCGGTGGAGGCACATAGTGATTTGGAACCCACTTTAAGCTATAGGTCCAGTCTCAATTAGTCTTTCTGTGCATCAAGTAGACTTAAAAAAATCAATCACATTTTAAAACTTTTCTTTTAATTTAGATCGTTCGGCACTCAGGACCGTCTCCCGCTGTACCCTAGCTACGGTTCTCAACTTGATAAGACTAAGAAAAACAGGTATTGCAAGCGAAGCGAGCAAGAACATTTTACCAAAATTATTTTTATTTGCATAAAATTTGAAGTTCTGGGAGGTAATTACACCCTGCAGCTACACTTGGCCGTCAATGTTTGCCCCCTTGCCCCCTAGAACTCATTTCCGACCAAGGTTGGGGGGCAATGCCCCCCTGCCCCCCCTGTGGTTGCGCCACTCCCCCCACCCTCAGAGTTCCCTTTATACATACAACGCTGGTAGGGCGCCGGAGCCGCTTGAACAGGTGCAAAAAAAATCCCTGTTCTCTCCCACTTCGGATTGAACCCAGGTCTCTCGTTGCCACTAATAAACAATACTGAAATAAGCTACATAGTTATTTTATAAGCAAGGAAGTGGGTTTATTTATTAACAGGAAACGTTTTTTTTTGTACAAATAACGTATTAGATATGTAAATATATGAAGTAAGTCTTGAAGCTTTCCTAGCGACGAATAATGAAAAGATTATCTCTGGCTATCGACCAGGTGAGTTGTGGAAAAGGATTCCAAGCTTTCGAGAGCTGTCTTCTGCCCTGAAGCTTTGAATATGTTCATCAACTCACCTGGCCGATAGCCAGAGAGAATCTTTTCAGGTAAGTATCTGTTTAATTATTTTAACACTAAGCATAACAAAGTTCGAATTTGTTATTAACAGAGATTTGCTTCAAAAACACGCTAGTAAAATTAAGGAGTACAAGAGATATACAAGGAGTAGTACAGACAAACAAACGTGCTTATGTCAACATGGATAACCCGTATATCAAATAAAGGGTTACATCGAAAATTATATTACAAGTAATCAATATGATTACAAGTAATCGGTGTCAATATTGCATGAGAAATCAGTCATTTACTGAAAATATTGATTTAAAAAATACACTTCTGTCATCGAAACAGCTCTAAAAATTATTCAATTTTGAAAATCCAGGCGGGGAGCGATTACCCCTCCCTCCCCATTTGCCCGCCCTGTGGGCGTCAATGAACAGAGAATAGACCCACAATACGAACGTATTACAGATGATTTGGTATTTTTCGGAAACTGCAGTCATAATATGAATATTGAATACATGTTGGAAATGTTTGAAAATATGGAAATTATACGTATGTTAAAAGAGCCACAATATGTAAAATATGTGCTAGAAGGTAATATATTAAAACGGAAATGTAAAACTGTCTATCATATAATACATGTTTGATCTTAGGCTGTATAATTAATAGCAATCCGATTTTATGCTCAATATATGGCGTTGAGGAATCATTCGCTGAAATAATGTTACTCGGTGGATAATTTGCAATATCATTAATTTTCGATCAATAGAGATTTGTTTAGTGTTGTAATGCATAGTTTGCTTATCAGGAGTTTATCATGAATCATTTACTAATTAACGATAAAATAGGGATAATTGTGTTTGATTTAGAATGGAAGGGGTGGCATTGTCCTTTCCGATAATAGGTTTGCTTGCAAAGCCTTGTTTGGGACGTGAGATTGCGCGGATTGATATAAGCGTCAATTCATACAATATAGTTCGAACTTGTTTGTTCGAACTATATCATCACAAACTCATCATATTGATGAGTTTGTGTTTTATTTTTGTGTCATATTGTTGTACAAGTACTGTAGTATCAAATATCGCATATTTGGAAGCGAGGAAGTTCGATAGAGGAACAAGGTTTAAGAAAAGTAGTTCCGCAACATGAAGGATTGTGCTCGGCGATGTTAATGCCGTGTCGTTACGAAGTCCTTGTGCATTGTAGTGCATTTGCATGCTTGAAAATAGTATACATAACGTATGGAAGCTTAACGTATTCGGTGAGTGTAATATCCAGAATTTATTTCCAGCCGAGTCGGCAATTTGACTAAAGCCTGTACGTCGAGCTGTTAGCCGTCAACATGGATGAGTGCTGTTGTAAGGACGTAACATGTAAGTAGGAAGTCGTATCTTGTGCATGTTATTCCTGGAAGTTTCTTGAAGAGACATCACTATAAAATCTCGCGAACTTTAACACGTCAAAGTGATTATGATGTTTGGTTAGCAGAATTCTATGAACTTCTCAATGCATGAAATTGTTCAGTACAGAATGTCTACGTTGATCGAGAAAATATTGTAGTGACATTATCATGACTCAAATATCTGGTTACGTTCATGACCTTTCTTGACGTTTGTGTAACAGAACCGTCTGGCAAAATCTTGTTTTGGTACCGTGATGCGTACATTTTAGCAAGCTGTGGTTTCTCATAAAGGGGCGGGGGTGATTTGCCACGGTTAAGTAGGTCTCGTGGAAAGTTCAAGGTCTTCCGACATGATTTAAGATAGTCAAAAATTCTGAATAATGTAATGCAACGACGCAATGTTCACAAACTCCTTAATAACTTATAAAGGCGCAAGAGTTACACATAGTATTCAATTGAACAGAACTTGTTTATCATCCTTGAGTAAAGTACATTATGTATTGTCTGTGGCGTGTGAAAAATAACCTAATTATCCACGAGTAAGTTAGTAATTTCGTACAATAGCTGAAATTGTCTCATGCATAAGAATAAGTAAGAAATTAATCCTCTATTCTTCTCCCTTGTAAGTACATACGATATTTTATACCTGCGAGACACGAAAATGCGAGCTTCAAGGTCAATCGTCTAGCCGTTCCTCACTTCGCCCCTCTCCCAGCGGTGGTTTCGAATTTGTAACTTCATCTCAACACGAACAGGTGCAATTCTTCGATCTCCGTGCTCCGGAACCGTTGGTTATTACTATATTACCATGAGTGACACTAATAGTGCTGATAACAATGAAAATATCCCTCGTACGCCATCGCAGCAACAGGGGAAACGATTCGGCAGGCACTGCATCAATAAACAAAGGAAGAGTATAATTGTACATGTGTACAGTTTCTCAAACGTTAGCTGATAATCCAGAAATGGTAAATACTACGAATTTCAAACAAGTTAAACAGCTGACTGGAGACGTAAGTGGCGTGGGCAGAACGACTGTTGAAAGCATTAAAAGGATCATAAATAAAGCGAAAGGAAAACTAAGCCCACTTCCTTATGCCACGGAAACACAACAAGAGTGACAATTCTGTAATACGTATAACCGGATTAGAGGAGTTTGATAAGAAAGTAGTGCATATGTGTGTTATGATCCTGCAGAATATCCAACTGCTGTAGACTTGATTTAGCAAAAAGAATAAACTTTCAGAGTTCGAAAAGATCTGTGTTACGAATTTTGCAGTTTGGGGTTTAGATACAGGAAGTGCAACGTTGGGACTAAAGTTCCTGATGGAAAGGAGATATCGCTTGTGCAGGAGTTTATTTTCGTCGTTAAATGCATGTTTTAAAAAAATATATAATCGTCGCACACTTATACTGAGCACAATATTGTGTTCTGCTTCTTATTTCTACCGTGAGCATATCAATTTATTTGTTTTTAGTTCATGCTACGTACCTCAGAAGAAAGCGCATGTGCGTTTGTTTATATTCAGTAGACATTTTTTTGGGGGGGGAGCAAATTTCTCGCTTATTCAAAAGATTCTAGTCATCCTTCTTCCATATCTGGGGGCGCTTTACCCTGAAGAGAGGTAATTCTGTAAAACCTCACATTAACCGATTTTGAGTTATTGGAAAGTTTGTCAAGTATAGAGATTGTATGAAGTTTTTTACAGTAAGAAACCGGAAGTAGCACCATATTAGATCTGATTATAATAGGTAAAAATATTGAAATTACAAATGTTATTATTTTTCGAGCTCGCATTCCACAATTCGCAAAGGTAATACAAAATATATATTTAATTTAAGCATCATATGAATATATGTATTTACACTTGAATCCGTACCTTGACATATATAAAAAGTTATACATTAATACGAAATTTAATGAAGTGCAAAAACTAGTCTTTTTTTCCTTTTTTGACAATAATTTTCCACTTTTTTATCCTTTCTAGAGGATTTTTTCCCCTTTAAAATCCGGTCTCTAGTAATAACTCATAGGACTCGAATGAACTATGCATATCAGTGGAATCCCCCATCTCTTCTGTACCTGCTTACGAGAGAGGAAGGTTTCAAATGTCAGCCACACTGAAGTAATATAAATGTATATTTTAAGGCGTAAGAAAGTAATTTTTACAGTGAACACCAGCTTCACCGTTTATGATATTTCACAATGAGTCAGCATCCCTGTCTGGAAATGAACGTTTGCAGGAATACTATTCGCCCTTGTAGGAAGCACTATGAGGTCGGGCTCATATTGTTTATTCCTGTATGTTGATTTTTGTTATTTAGTGTTGCTTTTCTGCCACATTTGACTAACTGCTATGAAGATGAGTGATGAAACTGATGAAGGAACACGATTCGAACCCGGGATCCTTGACGTCGTATCGCGCTGAGCTAACCACTCCGCTTCAGAGGTCGGCCCATGTATGTACCTATATGATTGTCCTTTCATCAATTTCGTAGCATTATGATTTATTTCCTTTATTTTACTTCGCATTTCTACCACTTTTGGATAATTGCCAAGATTAGGATGAGTGATGATATATGTTGTGTTAGAACCAGAGGGACGTAACTCCAAATTATCAAATTTATTCTTAGGAATAAGTCGGACTCTTTTAAGAAGAGTCGAGATACGTGACTCCACCTTAGTGCAAAGGGTTAGAAGGGGAGATATGTCGATCTGACTCCATATTGAGCTCTTCACAGGAAATAAGTTAACAAAACCGAAAACAACAGTTTTGGAGTTACGTTCGTCTCGTTCTCATACAACGATATGATGGAACTGATGAAGGGACACTCACAAAAAACTTCCATGCCCAGGTCGGAATTTGAACCCGGGACTCGTAGCGCTCTATGCTAACCACTCCGCCACAAAGGCCGGCAAAGCGAAAAATAGAAACATTGAATGAACAACTTTTCTCTCTGAACAAATTTTTTTATGAAGTCGAAACCGCTCACCTGAAGTGCACCGGCCAGTCGTTCTATGCTTTTGTCCTTGTAGGTGGGTGCCCCGGGGCCACGAACCGTCGCCAAAAGACCCTCTGGAATGAATGCCGATCGCGAAGATGCCACGCCAAAGCTCACTGACTCCTTCCACGGCCCTTCCTGTATAGTTAGCATAAGTGACAAGTCATTTTCCAATATGGGATCCAGGCTTCCGTTTCCTCGGACCTTTCAAGGGCATACATATTCAATGTCAAGCGCCAGTAAATTCCCTGTGTTTATAATGCAAGGTATTAGCATAAATTCCCATGTTATCGGTAGTAGAAGATGGCATTGTTATCATTTGGCAGTTGCTTTGACAAGTCCTTAATTCTACCGTTAGCTTTACTAAAACTAGGAGAAATTGAAGATGAAACGTTTAACATCTAGGTGGCCAGCACATTTGCGTTCTTACTTAGGTATCCATGTGATAAAAATGAAGATACAAACTCCTACAGGGTGCCTACTCACCGAGAATTCCGGGAATTATGCATGATTTCTGCGTGCCTTTTTCTCTCTAGACGTGAGAAATTGCAACTTTTATTATTCTAAATCCCATTGAATTTATACTAGGGCTGAACCGATGCCGATGTATCGGTATCGGCCTATACCAGTGGTATCAGTATCGGAAAGTATCGGTTGGAATTCATCTGCCGATACCAGCCTATACTTTTCCGGAATATTGGTCTTTCACGGGGTCCGCAAAAATTCTGCGCGACTCTTTCGCGGAGTCTAATTATACTGAAAATTATCCAAACTTCGAACTTTATTTTTGTTTTGCAACAATTTCGCAGAAAAATTATATCTTGTGGTTACATAACATCTATTTTAATATTCTGATTTAATTCTTGAATATTATGATGCAAATTTCTTTGTAAATTGATACACATATTTGGAGAAGAATACACACCCATATTGATCAATATTTAGAGCAAACACAGACCCTTTATATTCTTAATTTATTTGTGTGTGTTTGTGTGTGGGTGGTGAGAGGTTGAAATTGGAAAGAAATCATGTGTTTGTATCCTTGAATTTTTAGAAAGTTCTCCTTGAAAACTGGGAATTATACTTGAATTTTATCATTGTTAGAGTTGCAAAAAACACGGCTTTTTTGAATGGACGTTTATTTTTCTCGATAAAAAGCCGGCTTTTTTTGGAAGAAAACCGGAAATTTTGGCTTTTTACCAATTGCAGCTAACCTACCTTCACTTGAAGTTACTGTTATGAGTTTACAGGTTTGTAATGACATATTTTACAACTAGCTAAACAAAATGTACATGATGTAGCAACCAAGAGGCAGATATTGACCAATCCCAGTGGACACATATTGTGTAATGGTTCAGATACAATTTTAACCTTAGCTTACCGAGGAGGGGTTTGCAGACCCATCACCTCTATTTTTTAGATTTTTCAACTGTTTGAAAATAAATTACATTGTTCCATAGGATGTTCACAATATTTCTGTATTACCTTTGTTCATAAAAACATAAACGTAATGTAATTAGGAGGTAAAATGAACTTGGTGGGCATATCAGGAGCCATCTTTGAATGTGTCTCATTCAAGACACTCATGCCATTGACAGTGTCGTACAATTGGTTGATAATGATGGTAATTATTGCAGTTAATATATTTAATAAACAACTGCACTTTTACAAACAAAAGAGCATTAAAATAATTACATAAAATAAATAGATTTTGTGCGTTTTAGTGAATGATAAAATATATGTGACACACTCACGCAATAATTGGTTAATACTTTTTAATAATGATAGTAATTTTTGTAATAATTATAATTAATAAATAACTGCACATATACATGTATAAGCAGCAAAAGTAGTGGTAGTGGCCCGGTTCTAAAACCTCATTTGGGGCTCGAATCATCATGTGGGGCTCGTCGGTGTTGCCAACCCACTCTACAAAAATTCCACTATATGATATTTTGAAGTTTTTTATGATGTATATTTTGAGGGGGCAGAGTTGGCAACACTGTGGGCTCTTACTGTAGCCTTTTATGAGGGGGGTCTATTGCCCCTCTGTTTACATCTGGCAACACTGCCGTAGATTTTTTGACAGTGTTGTTAACCTACTGGGTTTTTCACTGTAAACTTTTATTAAAGGGCCTGAGGGGTCCATGTACTTTTTATGTCTGGCAACACTGTTGGGGGCCTAGTGTTGGCGACCTGTGGGCTTTTACTGTAGCTTTTTATGAGGGGGACCTATTGTCCTCTTTTTACATTTGGCAACTCTATTGGATGTTTCTTCTTTGAGGCTTGGGTTTTGCCAACCCATCCGAAGAAAATTCCACTATATGATTTTTCACTGGCTAAGCTAACCTACAAATAGGAATTGGCAACACTGACGAGGCTCGAATCATTATTTGAGCCTCGTCGGTGTTGCCTACCCACTCTACAAAAATTCTACTATATGATCTTTCACAGGCTAAGCTAACCTACAAATAGGAGTTGGCAGCACTGACTTATAAACCCATTGGGTCCTCTTGGCATGTTTTTTCATGATGTGTTGCTAGGCTATTAAGCATCTTGGCGTATACAATGTATATATTTTGAGAGGGGGTTATAGTTTTTTTATGCTGTACGAATACTGGGAGCTTGACAGTGACAACCAACAGAGTAGGTAAACCTACATCCAGGAACTGGCAACACTAGTTTCTGACAGTGAATTTGAAATAAAATATTAAACAAAATACATGAGTAAGCACTGTGGGTACAAATAGTACCAGTGTTATGCCCCCAACTCCAACTGGGCAACTGGGGGAAATAATTGTACAACAATTTGTACCTAATTGTACAATACTTGTACCTAATTGTACAACATATACACAGACATAAAAGAAAAAGCCTTCCCGCAACTTACTTCATGTACAATTTATATGATTTTACAACTGTGAAAAGAAAGCATATGTGTTCTGTATGCACATATTTATTCTTATTTTTCGAAGTTGAATGAAAGCACATGTTTTTACGTTCTCGTAATACTAACCTTGCTCTACTGATTTTAAATTGCTTCCATCCGCTTTTTTTTTTCTGTGTTATTTCCGTATGCACGCAACATTCGCTTTCAATAGTATAATGAAACACAGAAGGAGTGTTAGTATAGCAGGCTCCGAGTTTACAATTTATTAAATTAAACAATAATTTATGTAAGAATATACTTGTACTTACCGAACACAAAATAATAAAAGCACATGTGAATGTTTGCGTGTGTTTATGTTATATGACGACTGAGTAAAAAAATAATGTTGACTCCCCGAAAGATAAAGTTCCTAGTTCGACATCAGATGCATGCAAATTTTATGTTTTGCTCTCCAAAATCTTGATTTTATGTTTGTGCTATTTGTCATACAGCAGAGGAGGAGGAGGGAGAGGGAGGGGAGGGGGTACTATTAGCGCCATCTATTAGCAAACAATAGAAATAAAAAGTAGGTCCAACTTTTTCAACACCCAAATATTTTGAATGTTTTCGCTTAGTAATACGATCTAGCTGAAGACGTTTAAAAGAGTACTCTTAGTCGACGAAGCTAATTGCTAGGGCCCTTATATTACTAAAATATTCTTTAATTTGCATATTTCTCATACCGCCAGTAGTACAGGTGGCCGGGTACCCAGTCATCATTTGGCGCTCGAATCATCATTTGGCGCTCGATCGCCTTAATGGATTTCTCTCGTAAGGCATGATCTTCACTTGATGGCGCAGTGTTGTTAACTCCTTACCCGAAAAAAATCACCAAGGTTGTGGCGCTTGTTGTAGCCTTTTATGATGTATATTTTGAGGGCAGAGTTGGCAACACTGTGGGTTTACTGTAGCCTTTTATGAGGGGGGCCTATTGCCCTCTGTTTACATCTGGCAACACTACCGTAGATTGACAGTGTTGTTAACCTACTGGGTTTTTTCACTGTAAATTTTCATCAAAGGACCTGAGGGGTCCATGTACTTTTTATGTCTGGCAATACTGTTGGGGGCCTAGTGTTGGCAACACTGTGGGTTTACTGTAGCCTTTTATGAGGGGGGCCTATTGCCCTCTGTTTACATCTGGCAACACTACCGTAGATTTTTTGACAGTGTTGTTAACCTACTGGGTTTTTCACTGTAAATTTTCATCAAAGGACCTGAGGGGTCCATGTATTTTTTATGTTTGGCAATACTGTTGGGGGCCCTAGTGTTGGCGACACTGTGGGTTTTTACTGTAGCCTTTTATGAGGGGGGTTTATTGCCCCCTTTTTATATTTGGCAATTTTATTGGATGTTTTTTTTGAGCCTCGTTGGTGTTACCAACCCATCCGAAGAAAATTCCACTATATGATCTTTTACTGGCTAAGCTAACCTACAAATAGAAATTGGCAGCACTGACTTATAAACCTATTGGGTCCTCTTGGCATGTTTTTTCATGATGTGTTGCTAGGCTATTGGGCATCTTGCCGTATACAATGTATATATTTTGAGAGGGGGGTTATAGCTTTTTATGCTGTACGAATACTGGAAGCTTGACAGTGACAACCAGCAGAGTGGGTAAACCTACATCCAGGAACTGGCAACACTAGTTTCTGACAGTGAATTTGAAATAAAATATTAAACAAAATACATGAGTTAGCACTGTGGGTACAAATAGTACCAGTGTTGTGCCCCCAACTCCAACTGGACAACTGGGGAAAATAATTGTACAACAATTTGTACCTAATTGTACAATACTTGTACCTAATTGTACAACATATACACAGACATAAAAGAGAGAGTCTTCCCGCAACTTACTTCATGTACAATTTATATGATTTTACAACTGTGAAAAGAAAGCATATGTGTTCTGTATGCACACATTTATTCTTATTTTTCGAAGTTGAATGAAAGCACGTGTTTTTACGCTCTCGTAATACTGACCTTGCTCCACTGATTTTAAATTGCTTCCATCCGCTTTTTTTTCTGTGTTATTTCCGCATGCACGCAACATTCGCTTTCAATAGACAGAAGGAGTGTTAGTATAGCAGGCTTCGAGTTTACAATTTATTAAATTAACAAATAAATTTATGTAAGAATATACTTGTACTTACCGAACACAAAATAATAAAAGCACATGTGAATGTTTGCGTGTGTTTATGTTATATGACGACTGAGTAAAAAAATAATGTTGACTCCCCGAAAGATAAAAGTTCCCGGTTCGACATCAGATGCATGCAAATTTTATGTTTTACTCTCCAAAATCTTGATTTTTATGTTTGTGCTATTTGTCATACAGCAGAGGAGAAGAGGGGAGAGGGAGGGAAGGGGCTACTATTAGCGCCATCTATTAGCAAACAATAAAAATAAAAAGTAGGGTCAAACTTTTTCAACACCCAAAAATTTTAAACGTCCTCGCTTAGTAATACGATTAGCTGAAGATGTTTAAAAGAGTACTCTTAGTCGACGAAGCTAATTGCTAGGGCCCTCATATTGCTAAAATATTCTTTAATTTGCATATTTCTCATACCGCCATATGTTGTTCTATTTGACTTCTTCCAAAAAAATGCTAATTAGCGAGAGTTAATTAAGCAAGGCAAGTAAAAGAAGCAAAATAGAACAATGTGTAGCGGCGTGAGAATATGTAAAAATTCGATTCAGAGGTGGATCGAATTAAAGTTGGGGGATATTTTGCATTTTTTCCCTATAATGTACAAAACATTTACCGTACATAATCTTTTCCATTTACAACAGTATAAAATAAGAGGAATGTGTGACAATATCCATATTAATTAGGAAAGTATGTTGTATGCTAGGTTAGCTAATTGTGTCTTCTACAGCTTCACTGTATAGAGGGAAGATGGAAAAAGAGAGCTCTACGGAAACTGACGCTCTTAACAATATTGTACGTCCGTGAAAATTACATATATAAATAAGACTTAAGCGTATTATCTGCTTTCATGTCAGATTTTCCCAACCTGTGAGCTGTAGTGTTTAGGCGGCAAACGACCTGCTCAAATATGATACTGCTGACAATATTGTACGCCCGTGAAAATTATATATAAATAAGGCATAAGCGTATTATCTGCTTTCATGTCAGATTTTCCCAACCTGTAAGCTGTAGTGTTTAGGTGACAAGCGACCTGCTCAAATATGATACCGCTGACAATATTGTACGTATATTGTATTGTATAGGAGACTAGAAGCATATAATTTGGCGAAAAAAAAAAAAAAAAACCCAAGTAAGGTCATAGAGAATAGTTAAAAAAAAGTGAACAATTATATTTTGCATTGCACAGCATTAGGTATTAAATAACATACCCCAAAAAATCTCTGCATTATGCGTTCTGAAAAAAATTGCCCCCTACGTGCCAAACTGCTGTGTCAAGTAAATATTTTCAAAAGCACTGTCGTACTTGTGTGCCGGGAAAGCGAATATGTGCAACCAAACTGTGCTCTAAGTGTGGAAAAAATTTTTCTATTGCCAACTTCAAGTTGTTTTTTTTTTGACACGTATATATATTATTATTTTTTTTAACAGAGGAAGAAAGTCCGTGCTTCGGAAAACGCGATGATGTGCGTAATGATATCTTTCCTCCCCTGCATAGACTTGTACCAATCTACTGTGTACCGTCTTCTTCCCTCCATCGCCTCGTACAGTTCGTCCGACCTCTCGTTCAATTTTTCCCCTGCAGCCGAAAGCAGAATGTTGAGATCACCGCACCTCAGGCCGCTGATCTCCCGAAGATGGTCCTTGAGAACCATTTCACAAGGGATGCGAAATTCCGGCGTCGTTCTTGCTATGATTACAAGTTTCCCTACATCCTTACAATCTCCGTTTACTGCGTGTTTAAATATTTTACATAGTAGCTCGGGCGGCAAATCAGTTATACGAGGCATGTTGTTATTATTATTATTTTTCACTCTATGTTATTTATATACCCCACCCCAATTTTTTGTTTCGTGTTCATGGCGATGGTGGTACCCAGTGCGGCGACCCGTTCACCCAGTAATGCGTCTCTGCTCACAAACCTTTCGAAAGCTGCGTGCTCTAACTTTCTGTCTGCTTCGTGACGTGCATCCAGATCCGTCTGCGTGGTGTTGTAAGCGATGTCGTGATTTTTGCATGCGGCGTCCAACGGATTCACACCCTTGTCCCCTCTCTCCAATTTTTTCTCGAGTTTGGTACCCGGTCCGCAGTACTGGTAGCCAGGTAAATGCATCTCAAAAGGGTAACTTGTTCTCGAAAAGTTTGGAGCAATCCAAATACTAGCAACTGATGAAACTGTACGATGGTCTGGACATTGCAACGTTCGCCTCGGAAATAAATCCACTCGACGATTGTCGTGAAAATTCAGTCGTTGTGTTCGACGACGCTATCCTGGAAAATCAAAATAAAATTCGTAACTTTTTCACGCAAGGTCGTCACAAAGGAATGGATTGCTTCTACCTAGCTCAAACGTTTTCCAAAATTCCAAAACAGTTACTACGAGACAACGCTAATTTCATATGTTTGTTTCGTCAAGATCACACCAACCTCAAGCACGCGTACGATGACTACGTAGGCGGAGACATGAACTACAATCAATTTTCGGAACGCTGCTGCTCTACTTGCTGGAACGGTGACGATTTCGGATTCGCGACGATCGACATGACGAGGAAACCCAACGACGGAAAATACAGAAACAAAATTAACGACTTTCTAAACGTTGTAACGTTGTGAGAAACGACGTTTATTTATATACGTATATAAACAGATTCTACTCAATATTTATGTAACGTTCTGTCAGTGGTATCCTGAGAAACCAGCAAATGAAGTGGCTAAGTTGGTATCCCAGTGCAGTGGTGTGTCAGTGTCTGCAGTTTTAAGAGTTATGAAAGAGAGAATGACCGGGAGAGTAACAATGTATGCGGCTGCATATTCGTCTGATGTTTTGAGAGCGGGTTCTCACATTCAGAAACTCTTATATAAAATGAATAGGTGCGGCGAACTATGAGTGTAACAGCAGATGATTGCGGTCATGGATCAGCTGACGCGGAGTGATACATCGAATCGGTGAGACCGTTTGTTTACAGAAGGTGTCGGGGTTTGTGATTTAGACCTTAGCTTGGATTAGAGATTGATGCGCTTATGTATGTGTGTAAACATTAAGGCATTGACTTGTTAAGAATGTTACATCAATAATGCTGTCTCGGGAATGTTATGCTTTTTTTTCTCTATAAAAAAGAGAAATGTTTGTTGATTGTTTGGTTAAAAAGAATTTCCTAATTATTTGTTTTGTTTGCATAAAGATTGATACACTTACAGCTATATATGTGCATTAACTTGTTAAGAATATCACATCAATAATACCGGCTCGGAAATGTCATGTCCTCTTCCTCTATAGAAGGTCATATAAAATGTGCTAATTGGTTGGCTAAGGGGGATTTCCTGATTAGTAAATTGAGGTTATAAATACGTACGTATAAAGGTTTTGCTAATATGGAATGCTAAAGCTCAGTACTTGGCTCTCTCAGGGATTCGAATTCTATTAGGTTAAACAGCATAGAAATTTCACAGCAAGAATTCTCATATTTACTGACGATATTCTTAACAACCTGTGTTGTGATTCCACTATAAACTGTATACAAAATATGCAGTCCCTAGAATGAGATGGACGAGGCTTATGAACCTCGACCTATACAGTTGTACAATCTGACAATGATTGGATGTTTTTTTTTGTTTTTTTTAAGCATAGCAGAGTGTTTTCGCTTATTTTAATATCAGGCAACAATGTTAGAAAGTGGCCCCCCAAGAATACAATTTAAAATCACTAATGTGATATGAACTTTTTTTTACTTGTGTGTATTTGAATATGAAAGTGAGGTACTTTGAATAATTGAGGAGAACAATCACAAATAAGCTTGCAACGGTATTGGGAGGGGTCACGAGTTCAAACTTCAAACAATTTCTGTTAATCTGCTAAGACGATATCAGTACGAAAATTTGTAAAAAAGAAGAGGCAATTTTAGCTAATAACAACGATGAGGATGAATAATGATAATTATGATGAAATTGATGTGTGGCACTTAGAAAAAACAAAAACTTCAAAGTGTATTGCACCAACAGCTACCCCCTCCCCAAATACAAGGCAGTTAACAGAGGTGTATTTTTGTTGGTTTACGAGTCTGAGGGCTTAAGTTAGTATGTTCACTATAGCTATACATATTAAAAAATGAAATGACCTGAGCAATAAAATATAACAATACCGATTCTGGCTTTTTGTCGGATGACGTAGTGGTAATGTTGTTGCAATCCCACACCCTGATGGTGTATAAACTTAAATGTTTTGCATAACATGAAATATTGTTAATGGGAATGTGTTGTTTCTAATGTTAAATATAGAAAGCAGATAACAAGAAAAAGAAGAAAAGAAATAATGTTGCAGGTAGATACGGAGCCTCAGCCCAAACACATATATGATCAGACGGGATGTCAACGATGCATTCATAACTAACATGTGATTATTCAAAAATTGAAATAGTACAGTGGGAAACAACCAACTAACTAACTCTCTAAGCTTTTTTTTAAAACCCGAAGAGAGCAAATACAAGCACAAGCGTAAATAATTAAATAAGTTACAAGGGGTTCGAATCTTTTGATCTAGGTATGGATGCAGACAGGTACTAAGTTTTGTGTGTGATAATGGAAAATCCCTCTTCAATATAATAACATAGTGGTAATGTTTGGTCTTGCCTTGTTCCTATCGATAACATAGTGGTTACACGAAAGAAAGAAATAAAAAAAAAATTAAAACACTGCGTCCCCCTATTAAGAAATACTTCTCGAAATTTATTCAACTTTTTTGTTCTCTTCCTATCTTCGTAACTAAAAAAAAAAATGTTTTGTCAAACGTTTGGATGACTGAAAATATTAAAACATATGATGTAATAATAAAATGTTGTTGCATTGTAATCAAATGAATTCGTTGAATATGTAGAATATGGTGGGATATATCTTAAAATGTTAGAAGCTATTTGTTATGGTATTTTTTCTTTTTCTCTCTCTCTCTCTCTACTCTTTCTTAAATTTTCATCATCATAGTTAAAATTAATCCAAGAGAAAATATATATTTTGTGTTGACATGGGAAACATGCAATAAAAAATGCATGATCAGTAGTTAAGGTCAAGAGCTGAATAAACAGTGAGGGTGATACACGCAAGCTTCCAGCTGTGTGATTAGTACAAAATTGGGAGATGGAAGGCTTTTGTTGCTAAATCTTCAAGTTTAAGAAGGCAAAATAATTAGTTGGTTAATACGGAGCTAATTAGGAACTGGCATCCTCGAAGCTTCATGCTGCAAGCCTCGCTTTTTACAAGTGCATTTCCGACATGATCCTCATGCTTTTTTTTTTTGTTACAGATAACATCAAATGCCGTGACATGCGATTTTCCGGCTCTTCTATTCACAACACAAATACTTATGTTTCTTTTTATATCGCAACGATGAAGATAATTAGTACTATATGGGGTTCGGTGAATCTCAGACTTCCAAGAAAAAATGAAACTCCTGTAGGATTTTCCGTGTAGCAGTGAGAGACACTAACTAACTAACTAACTCCCTAGCCTTCTTAAACCCGAAGGTTCATGGCTGCAGCAACACAGGCCTTCCATCTGTCCCTATCTTGAGCAAGTTCTATATACTCTTTTCTATCCCTACCGATTTCCTTTAGGTCCATCTCAACGTTGTCTCTCCATCTTTGTTTTGGTCTTCCTACAGGTCTCTTAAGTAGGTTTAATTCAGGAAATGCATGTCTTCTCGTTTAATATCTAAGAAAATAAAAGTTAAAATATACAAAACAGTAATTTTGCCTGTAGTATTATATGGGTGTGAAACTTGGTCTCTTACAATTGAAAAAAGAACATAAATTGAGAGTATTTGAAAATAAGATCCTTAGGAAAATATTTCAGCCTAAAAGGGGTGAAGAAACAAGTGAATGGTGAAGGTTACATAATTTAGAAGTACATATTTTATGTTAGTTTCCAAGTATTATTAGATTGATGATTAAATCACGAATATTTAGGTGGGCACGAAATAGAAAGGAATAAAGGAGATTTTACAGGAATCTTGTTGGGAAACCTGATGGTAAAGGACCAAAACGAAGATGGAGATGGATCTAAAAGAAATCTGTAAAGATTGGAATAGAATATATATATAAATTTTGCTCAGGATAAGTACAAATTGAACTGTAACCACGAATTTTCAGAATCAAGAGTGCTAGAGAATCAGTTAATTAATTAATATTTAATGTAATAAAAGTAGTAATATAGTATTCTTATTGAGAAGAGAATTTCTACAAAACTTATTTTCCTCGTACGTTTATTAATAGCAGTTACATTTGACATGTTTGACTAATCGCGAATCAACGTACGGAAGCCGTTGGAAGCAGTTTGAAGACTGAAATGGCCATGGAAGAACACTTATTATAATTTTAATATTTTAGTATAATGTTTTGGGAATTGCTTCTCGATAATGTTTGGTATTTAATTTAATCTGTTGTTAGATAAAATACATAATTATTAGAATTTAAGGATGGAATATATGAACAGCCAATGAATGATACGTTTGACTAATCGTGAAGATGAGTATCACAGTACGTTCTATACGTTCTTATATAAACGTTGAAACGTTTAAGAACGTTTACCGAAACGTTGAAACGTTTAAGAACGTTTACCGAAACGTTGAAACGTTTAAGAACGTTTACCGAAACGTTGAAAAGCGAGGCTTGCAGCATGAAGCTTCGAGGATGCCAGTTCCTAATTAGCTCCGTATTAACCAACTAATTATTTTGCCTTCTTAAACTTGAAGATTTAGCAACAAAAGCCTTCCATCTCCCAATTTTGTACTAATCACACAGCTGGAAGCTTGCGTGTATCACCCTCACTGTTTATTCAGCTCTTGACCTTAACTACTGATCATGCATTTTTTATTGCATGTTTCCCATGTCAACACAAAATATATATTTTCTCTTGGATTAATTTTAACTATGATGATGAAAATTTAAGAAAGAGTAGAGAGAGAGAGAGAGAAAAAGAAAAAATACCATAACAAATAGCTTCTAACATTTTAAGATATATCCCACCATATTCTACATATTCAACGAATTCATTTGATTACAATGCAACAACATTTTATTATTACATCATATGTTTTAATATTTTCAGTCATCCAAACGTTTGACAAAACATTTTTTTTTTAGTTACGAAGATAGGAAGAGAACAAAAAAGTTGAATAAATTTCGAGAAGTATTTCTTAATAGGGGGACGCAGTGTTTTAATTTTTTTTTTATTTCTTTCTTTCGTGTAACCACTATGTTATCGATAGGAACAAGGCAAGACCAAACATTACCACTATGTTATTATATTGAAGAGGGATTTTCCATTATCACACACAAAACTTAGTACCTGTCTGCATCCATACCTAGATCAAAAGATTCGAACCCCTTGTAACTTATTTAATTATTTACGCTTGTGCTTGTATTTGCTCTCTTCGGGTTTTAAAAAAAAGCTTAGAGAGTTAGTTAGTTGGTTGTTTCCCACTGTACTATTTCAATTTTTGAATAATCACATGTTAGTTATGAATGCATCGTTGACATCCCGTCTGATCATATATGTGTTTGGGCTGAGGCTCCGTATCTACCTGCAACATTATTTCTTTTCTTCTTTTTCTTGTTATCTGCTTTCTATATTTAACATTAGAAACAACACATTCCCATTAACAATATTTCATGTTATGCAAAACATTTAAGTTTATACACCATCAGGGTGTGGGATTGCAACAACATTACCACTACGTCATCCGACAAAAAGCCAGAATCGGTATTGTTATATTTTATTGCTCAGGTCATTTCATTTTTTAATATGTATAGCTATAGTGAACATACTAACTTAAGCCCTCAGACTCGTAAACCAACAAAAATACACCTCTGTTAACTGCCTTGTATTTGGGAGGGGGTAGCTGTTGGTGCAATACACTTTGAAGTTTTTGTTTTTTCTAAGTGCCACACATCAATTTCATCATAATTATCATTATTCATCCTCATCGTTGTTATTAGCTAAAATTGCCTCTTCTTTTTTACAAATTTTCGTACTGATATCGTCTTAGCAGATTAACAGAAATTGTTTGAAGTTTGAACTCGTGACCCCTCCCAATACCGTTGCAAGCTTATTTGTGATTGTTCTCCTCAATTATTCAAAGTACCTCACTTTCATATTCAAATACACACAAGTAAAAAAAAGTTCATATCACATTAGTGATTTTAAATTGTATTCTTGGGGGGGCCACTTTCTAACATTGTTGCCTGATATTAAAATAAGCGAAAACACTCTGCTATGCTTAAAAAAAAAACAAAACATCCAATCATTGTCAGATTGTACAACTGTATAGGTCGAGGTTCATAAGCCTCGTCCATCTCATTCTAGGGACTGCATATTTTGTATACAGTTTATAGTGGAATCACAACACAGGTTGTTAAGAATATCGTCAGTAAATATGAGAATTCTTGCTGTGAAATTTCTATGCTGTTTAACCTAATAGAATTCGAATCCCTGAGAGAGCCAAGTACTGAGCTTTAGCATTCCATATTAGCAAAACCTTTATACGTACGTATTTATAACCTCAATTTACTAATCAGGAAATCCCCCTTAGCCAACCAATTAGCACATTTTATATGACCTTCTATAGAGGAAGAGGACATGACATTTCCGAGCCGGTATTATTGATGTGATATTCTTAACAAGTTAATGCACATATATAGCTGTAAGTGTATCAATCTTTATGCAAACAAAACAAATAATTAGGAAATTCTTTTTAACCAAACAATCAACAAACATTTCTCTTTTTTATAGAGAAAAAAAGCATAACATTCCCGAGACAGCATTATTGATGTAACATTCTTAACAAGTCAATGCCTTAATGTTTACACACATACATAAGCGCATCAATCTCTAATCCAAGCTAAGGTCTAAATCACAAACCCCGACACCTTCTGTAAACAAACGGTCTCACCGATTCGATGTATCACTCCGCGTCAGCTGATCCATGACCGCAATCATCTGCTGTTACACTCATAGTTCGCCGCACCTATTCATTTTATATAAGAGTTTCTGAATGTGAGAACCCGCTCTCAAAACATCAGACGAATATGCAGCCGCATACATTGTTACTCTCCCGGTCATTCTCTCTTT